>NC_073355.2:43232083-44485000 GCF_027580225.2 Misgurnus anguillicaudatus
CACCCTCCTTTCTAATAGCAAACAAAGTTAAGTTTCTCCATACAGTTTCTGTTCTCCCAGCTTTGATTTTTCATGTTTAGAGATCCACAGTAAGTGTAATTGGCAGGACAGGCTGGCAGCTGGGCACTAAGGTATCCCAGATCCTCACCACTTAACCAGAACCATGAGCCTGCCATGAACCGTAGACCCGTCCATACAGTTGATGTATTAGCAGTGGTTTGTTTGGCTTGGATGAGATGTAAATCTGTTGGCAGACTGGCCAGATCAGTGTGATGAGTCCTGCAGTATTGTAACGCGTCCTCCCAGCTCTTATTCTCTTTAACCACAATCAGTTTAATGTCCCACTTGTAGCAGAAGTAAGGGTATGAATCAGTACAGGGGTCGTTAGACAATCTGCCATTTTCAACTTGAGCGCAGAGGTTATCGGCTTTCTCATCTGGCTGGTTTAGTCCCCATGGGATAAATCTTCTCTGGCTTCCATCACTCCACTCCCAGATGTTTGCAGAAATCTTTTTCAGACCAACCCAGCTGGATCCATATGAACCACTAAGCCCACTTGCGATGTTTAAAGCTGTGATTTCATCCTGGCTGTCAACACTGGACAGGTCTACATAGGAGCCTCTGCAGTGACTTTGAGCTTCTGTCCATGTCATGTGATTACTAAAATAAATGTGTTTTCTTCTCAAAGCTGCTGTCAGCTCACAATGAGCTGACAGGAAAAAAACAAACACGAAAATCTTCATCTCTTCTGTGAAGGGCGAGTCAGTCAACACTCAACTATATATTAAGACCAACTTTACATTTGTTAGTAATGTATGCAAATGTATGCTCACAAAAAATGTCAATGGAAAAGAAAATAAGCTTAACTTTTATTAAATGGTTTGTGTTGCAAAGTGTAGATATTTATGTCATGTTCGAATCTCTTTTCCTTAAGCCCAAATTTATTAAATGTCCATCGCCTTAAATTACAATTCTGCAAGCAATAGTTTCCTTTATTTCGCCTTCAGAACTGCCTTAATTCTACATGGCATTGATTCAACAAGGTGCTGAAAGCATTCTTTAGAAATATTACTAGGATAGCATATTGCAGTTGATGGAGATTTGTGGGATGCACATCCAGGGCACGAAGCTCCCGTTCCACCACATCCCAAAGATGCTCTATTGGGTTGAGATCTGGGTACTGTGGGGACCATTTTAGTACAGTGAACTCATTGTCATGTTCAAGAAACCAATTTGAAATGATTTGAGCTTTGTGACACAGTGCATTATCCTGCTGGAAGTAGCCATTAGAGGATGGGTAGGTGGTGGTCATGAAGGGATGGAGATGGTCTGAAACAATGCTTAGGTAGGCCGTGGCATTTAAACGATGCCCAATTGGCCCTAAGGGGCATAAAGTGTGCCAAGAAAACATCCCCCATGCCATTACAGCCAAAGTTACACAAACAATGTTCTCAGTGCTTCAGTTCATGGGTAGAGACCTGGGTTATACTTCGAGCAAAGTATCATGTTGTGTCGAGCCTTCATAGTGTTGTAAAAATAGCGATTTTGATGCTCACAGCTTTTAGTTTTTTTGCGACCACATCAGGTACTCAAAATGGCAGAAGACAAGTTTGAGATGTGAGTGACGTCAGCTGATGTTCATGAAAAAACATATGCCCTGAGAGTATCCAAGTGTAGTTGGTCAATTTATTTGTATTTATTTGCGCTTATATTTAATAGTTTTTGCTTTAGTTTTTTCATAGTTTGTTTTGTTTACTCTCTCAGGACTGCAGATGTTTTTGAAAGGAAAAGTGGTTTGTTCTTATCTGTACTTGATGATTTTCTATTAATTCTATAAGGTTCTGTCTTCAAGTATTAAGCCTTTTCCTATGCTCGTAAATGTTAAGTTTAAAAAATAAACCCTTAAAACTAATAATAGTTGGACCTTTACTGTCAGATTTCCTGATTTGTCTTTGTGGTGCTTCTGGTCAGATTTTTTGCATGAATTTGTTTGCTCACTAGGAGAGAGTTGGGGCAAAACTAATGTTTTCTCTGAGCCCTGACTGCATTTGCATTTTAAGCCATGACAGCATGTTCAGCAGGCAACCCTTGACAGATCTGGCATATATTATACCTCAGTGTTTCTGCTACATAGCCAAGAAACATTCACCACAGCTGCAGCTTGCAAAATCAGCCTACACGTAGACTGTTTTAAATAGCTAAATAAATATCTTCTTTGATTTGGGTTGTTAACTTGTTCATAAATAAATCTATTATTTCACATTTTTCACAGATGTTTAGTTCACTCTAAATTCTGCTGGATTGTTTTTAACCTAATGCAGGATAAATATTGGACAGAAAACATGTAAGGTTAAATAAATAGGTAAATAAACCTTTGCTGGGCCCAACAAAATCGTGTACGAAAGTGAAAAATAATGTGTTTTTTATAGAACATGTAAGAACACATTGTATTATTCCAAATACACAAAATAACACTGTTTTTTAAGCAATGAAATAGGTGCAGTTTAAGCAAATTTTCTTATGTAGTTGTCTTGATTTTCAATATTTTTAATTAATAAATATTCAAAAAATTATATTTTAATAAAAACTTATCCTACATGCTCATGTCTTGTATAGTTATATGATGTGGATGGAGGCTGGTGGGGGACCACATCTATATTTTTAAAGGTAACATATGCCTTGTGTATGACCATAAATGATGGAGAAATACAGTATATAGGCGAACTGACCAACTAGTCTTGAAGAAAAATATACATGACTAGCTTTTTGGGCAACAGGATTCCATGCGCACATGCAGCGTTGTCAAGGTAACGTTGGTCTGTCAGTCACTTTGCCCAGGGAGATCCTAAAGAGCTCACTTCATGTGCTCTGCCCTTCCCTTACAGTAACCATGTTTTTCTTGTGTGTATTGATTATTATCAGCAAAACTATGGAAAATAGTTTTTTGAAAACTATAGTTATCAAAACCATGGTCATTTTGTGGTTACCACGGTTTTACTACAGTAACCATGTTTTTTAACTGTAGTAAAACCATGGTTAATTTTCATAAGAGTTCAAAGGAGTAAGGCATAGGGATGCTCACTTCCATTTGGAAAATTCCCACTAGGCTTCTCTACACTCGCCGGACACTTTATTACTCTAGAAACACATGTTCAATTGCTTGTTAACACAAATACTATTCATACTATTTTAGCCTTAAGTTACTTTTTATTTAATAGTTTGTCCATTAAAATATTAGAATATAGAAAATCTCTGTTTGATTAATAGCTCAGAAAAAAATCATAATTTGCTCTGGTCTGGGGGCCTTGTTTTGCAAAAGACTGACACTTCTGCTTTAGTGCAGTATATTTTCTTTGCATCCATTTAATAAACGAATCAGTTCACCACGATAATGTTGCTCATATGGGTCATAGACTTAATGTAATACTGCAAGCTCAGAACTCAGATGAACTTACTGCGGTTTCTCTGCATTTCCATCATTCACAGAGTAAATGTGTAACTGTATGGTCTTTGCAAATGCTGTTAATCCTGTTGCAAATGTTGTTCAAATAAATTAATTTGCATTTAAATCAGTGTGCTGCCCTCTGGCCAGGTGTAGTCCTTTTTCACTTTGCTAGTATTAAACAGTACAGTACAGAGCCATGCCATCACCCTTAAGAAAATTAACCATGGTTTTATTGTGGTAAAAGTGTAGTACCCATGTTTTTTTGGTGTATTGATTATGATCAGCAAAACCATGGTTTTACTACACTAACCATGGTTTAACTTTTAATCCATGGTTGTCAAAACCATGATTATTTTGTGGTTACCATGGTTTTACTACAGTAACCATGTTTTTTTTTTTTTTAACTGTAGTAAAACCATGGTTAATTTTTGTAAGGGCGGTCAGTATATTATATTCTGTCAAGAGATCCTTCTAAAAGTTACACAATACACTTTATTGGTTATAATGGGAACAGGAATGGTTTTAATGGAAACTTTAATGACTGCGATTGAGGGTAATATTTTAAATTAAATACTCAAATTAAATACAAATTCACTCCAGACAAAAAAAGACATTACTGTCATTATAGGATTTTCAGAATAAATAAATGATCATAAACTGTATATTATGTCTTAACCCTTTTTAATGATGTATAGTTGTTTAATGTAAGTACATTTAAACCAAGAGTAACTTTGAATTGTAAATGTAAATAAAGAATGCTTCCGGATGCCAGCATCCTTGTGCGGGTTAACAGGTTTGGGTGCTTGTAAAATTCTGTTGTTAAATGCGATGGGGTCAACAATTTGGCTTCACCAGTGAAAAAAGCCATGTGGTTAATTAAATTAAATAAATATTTTTTATAACAAAATGCATATATCAATATGTTCAGGAATTTAATCATTATTAAAAGTGATAAAGATGGCATCTTCCATCAGATGTTCATATTAACAACAAAATAAAATGACACTGGTATTATTATAATTTACAATAAATTAAACATGCCTTATGAGTCTTTTTTTATTTTGTTCTTAGTATACTGTATTTATAAATCAAACAAACAGGCACAAAATCATTATTTAAAGCGGACGAAGTGCGAGCCTTAACTTAAGATAATGACCGCCATTTTTACTCGTCTGTTAAAAAATTACACTGTAAACATTAATTACAGCTTTTACTTGGCACAGTCAATTGTACATTATAAACATGCATAAACATTACACAGCTTAAATATTACACAGTGTGATGCATTTTAAACCTTTTTAGGCCGTGTAAAACATGTTAACAAAGCACATACCAGCAGCTGACCATACTAATCTTCCCATATTAGTGGATTTTATTTGTCAAAAACCATCATAGATAGAACTGCATAAAAATACGAGACTATATATCATCTTGGTGTGATATATAAATATTGTAAATCGATGCATTTCTTGACTATTAGAAAAATCTAAACTGGGATCTAGGAATGTTTATTAATGTTAAAGTATATGATGTGAGATTGTTGGTTAAAATGAACTCTTATATTAATGATTTATATTTTTATATTGGTTAAAAAACATTGGGTCTGATGTCAAGTAAATGAAAAACGATTTAAACAGAAATTGTGATAGGATGATATAAAGATGATAGAAGATTTTTTGTTTGAAAAGAAAGGCTTACAGTAACTGTTTAAAACAGTTTTAAACAAAAGTGTATAATAAGCTAGATTTATATGATTGAGAAGCATTATCTGTTCAAGAGGTCCTGTCATCATCAATATTTACAGTTCATAGCTGCAGTCAAATCCTCTTCATATGTCATCGCTCTTTGAGGATTAAGTTAGCTCTCTGTTTAGCTCTCCTTTGTTGAATTTGCCTTGCTTTTAACTGTAAAATAGGCCTTTTCTACAATCTTCAATTTTTATAATACAAAACAGTTTTCAACTCAATAATAACAAGTCTTCATAGTATGGGTTTTTACACACTATTGTTTGCAGTTATATATATATATATATAATATATATATTATAATATACAATATTTCAATATACAGAAAGTTAATATTCACTTCAATTAATCACACATACACACTATGTCTGAGTAAATTGTTGACACAGGTTGCAAGTTATTTAAGTCATTTTAACCCTCCTTTTTAAAGTTTTGACTTGTGATAAGTTGACATAACTTATAAAAGAAAGGAACATAAAAACGTAGCATAAAACGAAAAACAAGTTGACTTAATTTGTTAAATTAAAGTAACATAAAAATATATGTTGATATAATATAATTTTTAAGGTGTATTTTTATTTTGAATAGAGCCAGTGGCTTTCTAGACATAGAACATAATTCCTTCAGTTGTCAGATTTCTCTTGATCTTCTTAAAGCCTTTGAAACAAGACAAAAAATAAAATGTTACTAGAAGAAGGTAAAATAGTTGACAAGAATATCAGTTTTGAATAACGACATGCAATCACTGTATAGCAAACACTGAATATCCACACAGAGTATAAAATCATAACATAACATATAGCATCAATCTATAATCTTTGATTCTCACCCTTCTCTCTAATAGCACACAAAGTTAAGTTCCTCCATACAGTTTCTGTTCTCCCAGCTCTGAGTTTTCAGGTTAAGAGATCCACAGTAAGTGTAATTAGCAGGACAGGCTGGCAGCTGGGCACTAAGATATCCCAGATCCTCATCACTTAACCAGAACCATGAACCTGCCAGGAACCGTAGACCTGTCCACACACTTGATGTGTCAGCAGTGGTTTGTTTGGCTTGGATGAGATGTAAATATGTTGGCAGACTGGCCAGATCAGTGTGATGAGTCCTGCAGTATTGTAACGCGTCCTCCCAGCTCTTATTCTCTTTAATCACAATTAGTTCAGTGTCCCACTTGTAGCAGAAATAAGGGTATACATTAAAACAGGGGTTGTCATTCAATTGGCCATTTTTAACATAAATGCAGAGGTCAGTGCCTGAATCATTTGGTTGGCCTGTTGCCCAGATGATAAAACTGCTATTGCCTCCATCACTCCACTGCCAGTTGTTTCCAGAGATCCGTCGCAGACCAACCCAGCTTACTGGATATGAAACATTAACCCCAATTGTAGTGTTTAACGCTGTGATTTCCTCCTGGCTGTCAAGACTGGACAGGTCAACATAGTATTTTCTGCAGTGACTTTGAGCTTGTGTCCATGCCGAGGCATTGCTAAAATAAAAGTGTTTTCTTTTCAGACCTGTTGTCAGCTCACAATGAGCTAAGAGGAGAAGAGCAAACACGACAATCTTCATCTCTTCTGTGAAGGGCGAGTCAGTCAACACTCTCCTAAAAGACACTTTATATGTTAACACCAACTTTACATTTGTTAGTCAGTAATGCATGCAAATGTATACTCCCTTAAAAAATCAATGGAAAAAGAAAATAAGGTCAGTAATAAAGTTTCATGACTAAATGAAGCCAGAACTCATTATCATCCATTTCAGATGCTTTTTCTCAGCAACTTTTAAATGGACAATTAAATGGTTTGTGTTGCAAAGTATAGATATTTATGTTCCTTTTTACATCTCTTTTCCTCAAGGTAAAATTTTGTCAGGTGTCCATCCCCTTAAATTGCATTTCTGAGCTAACTTTACTTTCCTTTATTTCCATTTAACATCATGTTAGAACTCAAATTATAAAAAACTTTTAAATAATAAGCTGCTGATATTAGAGCAGATATGTAAAAAATTAAAGTATTTAGAAAATAATGCACAGCCAAGGTGGAAATGCAGCACAACCCACAGGTGTGCATTATTTGCAAATTATTAATTTCTCAATCAATTAGACTAAAGCAGTGGTTCTCAAACTGGGGTCCGGGGCCCTCAGGGGAGCCACGAGATGGTGCCAGAAGGGGCCCCAGTATTATGACATTTTATAAAATACATTAATTTATCATGAATTCTGTGTAATTAAACCTAAAAAATAAGGCTACTAACCAACAGCACTACTTTGTATAACTTAATATGTTTTGTTTAATTAAAATGTTACATTTTAGAACAGTTTTTGTCATAAATTTTCTTTGGGGGGGGGTGCCGCGAAGGAATGCACCGTACACAAGGGGGGCCGCACGCGGAAAAAGTTTAAGAACCAGCATTTAATGGCCCCATGGTATAAGAAACAATAATGTGTTAATACCAACCCATTCTCACCAAGATGCGTACAAATGACACGCAGTGTGATTATCGTGCAATAGATACGCCAAATTCCGATTTTGCGTGCATATGATACGCCAGTCCTTCCCATTCACTTATATGGCGAATCGTTTCGTGACGTTTTATTGATTGTTTTCTCATTTGTTTTCTGTTTTTTTTTTTACCATTTTCGCTTGGGTTTAGGGTTAGAACAACTTTTTATTATATAAAAATGACATCCTAACCCAAACCCCAACTCTAACCCCAACTCCAAGCGACCATGGCTTAAATATAGATAAAAACATAGAGAAACCTGTATATTAAATAACCTGCTTAAACAAATGTGAAATCTAACCCTAAACCCAAGCGAAAATGGTTTAAAAAACAGAAAACAAATGAGAAAACAATAAATAAAACGTCACGAAACGATTCGCCATATAAGTGAATGGGAAGGACTGGCGTATCATATGCACGCAAAATCGGAATTTGGCGTATCTATTGCACGATAATCACACTGCGTGTCATTTGTACGCATCTTGGTGAGAACGGGTAGGTTAATACACAGCTATAGTGATGAGAATTGGATTCACATTATACTGTAAAAAATGACATGAATGAAATAGTGTAAATATCACTAAAATAAAAGATTAAAGTAACTTAATAAAATCTCTCATAGGAATGAATGGGGCTAGGCTAAATGCTAACACATTCAAGTAGCGCTGTACAAAGATTAAAAGTGCACGCATTGACCAAAAGGTAGATATGTATTAATTCATCATTCATTAAGCTGAGGTAAAAACCTAGTAAAATATTGAAAAACGGTGGGTTTTCTTCTATAGAAACCCTTAAAACTAATAAAAGTCCAACCTTACTGTCAAATTTCCTGATTTGTCTTTGTGGTGCTTCTGGTCATGTTTTTGCATGAATTTGTTTGCTCACTAGGAGAGAGCAAGGAGCAAAACTAATGTTTTCTCTGAGCCCTGACTACATTTGCATTTTAAGCTATGACAGCATGTTCAGCACGCAACCCTTGAAAGATCGGACAAATATTATACCTCAGTGTTTCTGCTACATAACCAAGAAACATTCACCACAGCTGCAGCTTGCAAAATCAGCCTACATGTAGACTGTCTTAAATAGCGAAATACATTTCTTCTTTGATTTGGGTTGTTCACTTGTTTATAAATAAATCTCCTAAAATATATTTTTTATATGTTTACAGGGGTTTAATTCACTCTAAATTCTGCTGGATTGTTTTTAACCTAATGCAGGGTAAATATTGGACAGAAAACATGTTGGGTTAAATAAATAGGCAAATAAACCTATGCTGGGCCCAACAAAATCGTGTACGAAAGTGGAAAATAATGTGTTTTTTGTAAAACATACGTACACATTGTATTATTCCAAATACACAAAATAACATTGTTTTTAAGCAATGAAATAGGTGCAGTTTAAGCTATTTTTCTTATATAGTTGTCTTGATTTTCAATATTTGTAAGTAATAAATATTCAAAACATAATATTTTTATAAAAACGTATCCTACATGCTCATGTCTTGTATAGTAAATGATATGGGTGGAGGCTGGTGGGGGACCACATCTATATTTTTAAAGGCAACCAAGAATTCTGTAGCTATGCCCTGTGTATGACCGTAAATTATGGAGAAATACAGTATAAGGTCACTGGCTCATACAGTATATAGGGGAACTGACCAACTAGTCTTGAAGAAAAATATACATGACTAGCTTTTTGGGCCGCAGGATTCCATACACACTTGCAGCGTTTTCAAGGTAACGTTGGTCTGTCAGTCACTTTGCCCAGGGAGATCCTAAAGAGCTCACTTCATGTGCTCTGCCCTTCCCTTACCAAAAATTAACCATGGTTTTATTGTGGTAAAAGGCTAGTAACCCTGTTTTTTGTGTATTGATTATTATCAGCAAAAATATGGAAAATAGTTTTTTGAAAGCCATAGTTGTCAAAACCATGGTTATTTTGTGGTTACCGTAGTTTTACTACAGTAACCATGTTTTTTTGGTTTTAACTGTAGTAAAACCATGGTTAATTTTTGTAAGGGTTCAAAGCAGTAAGGCTTTAGTGCAGAATATTTTCTTTGCATACATTTATTAAACGAATCAGTTCACCACGATAATGCTGCTTATATGGGTCATAGCCGTAATTTAATACTGCAAGCTCAGAACTCAGACAAACTTACTGCGGTTTCCCTGCATTTCCATCATCCACAGAGTACATGTGTAACTGTATGGTCTTTGCAAATGCTGTTTAATCCTGTTGCAAATGTTGTTCAAATAAATGAATTTGCATTTAAATCAGTGCGCTGCCCTCAGAGCAGGTATAGTCATTTTACACTATGCTAGTATTGAACAGTACAGTACAGAGCAAAAAAAAAAAAAAAATCCAACCTCAGGCACTAACAGGGAAGAAACCATTTCTATTCTAGCCCTGGTTTGTCCAGAGTCCCAAGGACCCCAGTCAGTCCCTGTGATAATTGGGACCAATGCCAGTTTTTTCACAAGGTTGGCTGCTCTACATGATGAGACTGGTTCCTCCAATGTAGCTCACAGTTTCAGAATTAACTCTCCTTACCAGCAAATGTGTTGTCAACCGAAACCACAAACAAAAGAGAGTGCTGAGTGTTCAGAGGGGAAAGTTAAGTGGGCAGGACCAGGCATTTTGACAGTTCCCTCACAGAGTAAACTCCAAGTCTTATGTCAAGTAGAGTGTGAAAGACCATTACCAAAAGATATCTTCCTGGTTGAAACCTCTCTGGAGGACCAGTTGCCCTCTGGTCTTTTCATTCCCCCTGTGGTGTTACCTTTAACAGAGGTAAATTTAAATCACATACAAGTACCAGTACACAATGAGACAACTAGAGACATCTCTCTTCCACCAGGAACTGTGGTTGCACAAATGTATGCCACTGATACCGTTGCTGTGACTCAAGAAGGGAAACAAACTCCTACCTCTATTGACCCTGAATTGTTTGATTTTGGAACTTCCCCAATTTCTGAGACCTGGAAGAAAAGGTTGCGACAAAAGTTGGCAGGAAAAGGAAATGTGTTCTCGTTAAGAGAATGGGATGTAGGACTAGCAACAGGGGTAGAACATCACATTAAACTGAGTGATCCCAGAAACCCTTACGCATCGCCCATTGTCATAGCTCGAAAGAAGAATGGGGCTGTGAGGATGTGTATTGATTACAGAACTCTGAATCAACGTACTATCCCTGACCAATATACTACCCCTAGAATTGATGAAGCTCTTGATTGTCTTGTAGGTAGTCGATGGTTCTCTGTTCTCGATCTTCGCAGTGGGTACTACCAAATCAAAATGGCAGAAGAGAGCAAAGAGAAAACTGCGTTCATTTGTCCATTGGGATTCTATCAATTCGAACGTATGCCACAAGCAGTGGTTAAATTGGGCCGGAGCTCACCGGAGCACAGCTCCGCCTCCACAGGTCCACAACACACCCTGCCGGAGCTCCTCTCCGTCTCCTTCAGCAACAGGGTTTAAATTGGGCCGGGCCAAATTTTTGTAATGACATTCGGGTCGCGGTCGGTCGGGTTGTTTAAAATAAAGATCCCATTTAAACCTTTGTAATTTTGGACGGGATTAGTTTTACAGGGGGACCCTACAGGGGGAAAATCATGCTTCTCAGAGGTCCACTGTGATTTTAATCCCGTCCGAATTGGCCATGTCTGTGTTTTTCTCTGCAACCTCTGTAAAAATTCCAGAACAATTTACCTACTGTTTTTTGCCAAACTCAGAGGTCTTTTGATAAATGTAATCCCGCCCGGATGCAAATGTCTGTGTCTGCTCGCAATATCTTTTGAAAACGCGGTTCTTTTGGTGTTTTGGCCAACGTGATCTGCCTTATAGGTCTTAAGTCCCATTCATTCAGATATGGATGTTTTTTTTCCATTTGGCGGAATAAAATAATTAAATCAAGACGAGCTGAATATCATACACTGTTACTAAACACTGTAATATCAGTAACGTTAGAAGGTATGAACTCAACCTTATTTTGTTTCACTCTGGAATGGTAATGTTAATTAATAAAGATAATAAATTGTTATTAATCATTATTTCTTAATTTCTTTGGGTTTTTTATAAGCAGCCAGTTATATAAAACATGTAGGCTACTTTATTTGATTTGTATAAGTTATTTTGATTTGTTAAAATTAATAAATTACATGTTCTGTAGGCTAATAATTTTACATTTAAAGCAAAATATCAAACATTAGGCTGCAAACACGCATATCCAGAGCACGTGATCTTCTGCAACGCCAAAACGCATGAAACAGACGCTCCTATCTCAGGAATAGCATGAGAATTTTTATCCCGTTCAAATTGGCCTAAATCACAGACGTCTTTTTTGCGGTCCAAGTTGCGGGCGGGTGCCGGTTGTATATACATTGACCCGCGCATCACTGGTATGCAGCCCCGTGTCTCACTCAGATTGTCGAGAAAACGTAATAGAAGTCTAGAAACAAATAATTAAAGTATGTATAGTCATATCATCTCATTACAATATGTTAAAAGATAACACTGAACTTATTGTATAGTTTAATAAAATAATGTATTTTGATTATACAAATCAATTACAACCTAACTATAGTGATTGTTTCACTAACTGCTGACCAGCTTATCTCTATGGCTAATTTATAAGACATGAGTCTTATACCTTCTTTCAAAGTTTGATCAATTGTGCATAATAACATGTGCAATAAAGAACATGAAGAATGACTAATGAATCGTTTGGAAGAGAGTGGATTGAAAGTTTCCATTGATAAATGTCAGTTTTGTCAAGCTCAAGTTAAGTATGTGGGGCATATTGTTTCTGAAACAACCCAATATCACGCAAATACGTGACTATTTCACGTATGGACCAACGTGAAAATGTCACGTTTTGCCGCGTTTGAACGTGAGCATGTCACGTTTTCTGTTTGTGTCATTTTCACGTTTTGGTTACTCAACTTTTTTGTCCTAATTTCTTACCATTGTCGCTTCGGTTTAGGGTTAGATTTACATAAAATGGCATCCTTACCTAAACAAACTCTAACCCCAACGTCAGGCGACAATTGGTTAAAGTTTAGAAAATATAAAAGAATAAGTCTTGTATCTTTTCTTTTTATAAACCAATACTTAAAGTGACAAATGCTTAAAGTGACATATAACACAAGCACCAAATCTAACCCTAAACCGAAGCGAAAATGGTTTGAAAATAGGACAAAAAAGTTGAGTAACCAAAACGTGAAAATGACACAAACAGAAAACGTGACATGCTCACGTTCAAACGCGGCAAAACCGTGACATTTTCACGTTGGTCCATGAGTGTGAGGGTGAGTGTGTGGGCCCACAAATATTGTGTTTTGTTATTTCCAAAGTTGCTCAATATGCTCTGATATGGGTATAAGTTCAGTAAGATCCCTCTGAAAGTCTTGATTTATATCAGGTAATTGGTTGTTTGTGACTATAATATTTTAAACGTTTCTCCAACATTAAACATTTTTTACCCTTACGAAAATTCTGTGATTCCTAGCCTACTACTTTATGTGATTTAACAAGTTTAACAAGTTTTTGCAGTATTGAATTTTTTTAACACTGAAGTATTTACTAATTTTGTATCTTGTTTAATATTAGTGTTATGTCTAAATATTTGCATGTGAAGGGTTTAAGTTTCTTGCAGTAAATCAATTAGGGGTAAATGATGTGATAGGTGTGAGGAACTGGAGACATAGAACAAGAGAACCCATGCGCAGACGATATCGGGGAGTGAACACAGAACATTTATTATAAATAAACATGAAAACAAAAGCCCACGAGGGGGCAACAAAACATAAACTTGAATTACTAACACTGACTCAACAAGAAACACTCTGATGAAAACATTACTTAAATGAACACGATGGACAGCAAAACTTGACATAATACAACACAATGATCCAGCACTTGACAAAGAGACAAGAGGAGTTTAAATAGGAGAAACTAAACAAGATAACGAGGGCAACACAGGTGAGAGGGATGAACTGATAATGAATAATTAACAGGGAGAACAAGGAGGTGGGGACAAGACAAGACACCAGAGGCGCATGCAACACATAACAAGGCATGAACCTTCACATTAAACAAGAGACTGTCAGGACTCTGCCATCACAATAAAACATAAATATAAAACCACACTCTCGTGGCAGAAACCTGACAGTAGCCTCCCCCTAAAGAGCGACTACCAGACGCTCCTCAGGGGAACACACAAGACAAAACCAAAACACTAGACAAAACAGACATGAGTCCATGGATACACAAAACAAAGTCCATGAAACAAAGTCTGTAGGCAGGACAACTGCGCAAGCTTGGGCAGCTCCGGCTGCACAGAACGCGCAGACTTCGGCGGCTCCGGCCGCGCAGGCCGCGCTGGCTTGGGCGGCTCCGGACGCGCTAAACGCGCTGGCTTGGGCGGCTCCGGACGCGCTAAACGCGCTGGCTTGGGCGGCTCCGGACGCGCTAAACGCGCTGGCTTGGGCGGCTCCGGACGCGCTAAACGCGCTGGCTTGGGCGGCTCCGGACGCGCTAAACGCGCTGGCTTGGGCGGCTCCGGACGCGCTAAACGCGCTGGCTTGGGCGGCTCCGGACGCGCTAAACGCGCTGGCTTGGGCGGCTCCGGATGCGCTAAACGCGCTGGCTTGGGCGGCTCCGGACGCGCTAAACGCGCTGGCTTGGGCGGCTCCGGACGCGCTAAACGCGCTGGCTTGGGCGGCTCCGGACGCGCTAAACGCGCTGGCTTGGGCGGCTCCGGACGCGCTAAACGCGCTGGCTTGGGCGGCTCCGGACGCGCTAAACGCGCTGGCTTGGGCGGCTCCGGACGCGCTGAACGCGCTGGCTTGGGCGGCTCCGGACGCGCTGAACGCGCTGGCTTGGGCGGCTCCGGACGCGCTGAACGGCGCTGGCTTGGGCGGCTCCGGCCGCGCTGGACGTGCTGGCTTGAGCGGCTACGGCTGCACTAAACACGCTGACATGGGCGGCTCCGACTGTGCAGAACACGCTGGCTTGGGAAGCTCCGGCCTCACTGGACGCGCTGGCCTTGGCGGCTCCAACCGAGCTGAACGTGCTGGCTTTGGCGGCTCTGGTCGCACTGAACGCGTTGGCATCGGCAGCTCCGACGGCGCTGACGTTGATGGCTCCGGCAGCGCTGAACGCGCTGACACCGACAGCTCCGGTCGCGCTGGACGCGCTGGCTTCGGGGACTCCGACCGCGCTGAACGCGCTGGCTTCGGCAGCTCCAGATGCGCTGAACGCGCAGACTTCCCCGACATCGCTGCTGGGTTCAGTGTTGGCTGGATCATTCTGTGAGGAACTGGAGACATAGAACAAGAGAACCCATGCGCAGACGATATCGGGGAGTGAACACAGAACATTTATTATAAATAAACATGAAAACAAAAACCCACGAGGGGGCAACAAAACATAAACTTGAATTACTAACACTGACTCAACAAGAAACACTCTGATGAAAACATTACTTAAATGAACACGATGGACAGCAAGACTTGACATAATACAACACAATGATCCAGCACTTGACAAAGAGACAAGAGGAGTTTAAATAGGAGAAACTAAACAAGATAACGAGGGCAACACAGGTGAGAGGGATGAACTGATAATGAATAATTAACAGGGAGAACAAGGAGGCGGGGACAAGACAAGACACCAGAGGCGCATGCCACACATAACAAGGCATGAACCTCCACATTAAACAAGAGACTGTCAGGACTCTGCCATCACAATAAAACATAAATATAAAACCACACTCTCGTGGCAGAATCCTGACAATAGGTTAATGTAAAAAACATGGAAAAGGAGTTATCGTAATTAAGAGACACATACAAAAGAATCTGTATGTTTACTTTCCTGGTTCTGAAAGGTATATAATTCACTTACTTTATTTTAGTCTAGGACTAGTCTAATCCCTGTCTTGGAAACTGCCCCTATAAGCTTACATACACAGTGTGATGCATTTTAAAGCTTTTATTGTATGCCGTGTAAAACATGTTAACAAAGCACATACAAGCAGCTGACCATACTAATCTTTCAATATTAGTGGATTTTATTTTTCAAAAAACATCATAGATAGAACTACATAAACATACTACCTCCACATCTTGGTGTGATATATAAATATTGTAAATTAATGCTTGACTATTAGAAAAATCTAAACTGGAGTATAAAAATGTTTATTCATTTTAAAATATAATAAACAATGATGTGAGTTTGTTGGTTAAAATGAAAGCTTATATTAGTGATTTATATTTTTATATTGGTTAAAAGCAACTGAAGAAAGATTTAAACAGAAATTGTGATAGAATGATAGAAAGATGATGAAAGCTTTTTTATTTAAAAAGAAAATGCTTACAGTAACAGTTTAAAAACAGTTTTAAACAAAGGTGTTATTAGCTAGATTATATGATTGAGAAGCATTCATCTGTAACAGTTCATAGCTGCAGTCAGATCCTCTTCAGATGTTATAGGGTTAACTCTCCTTTGTTGAATTTGCCTTGCTTTTAACTGTAAAATATGCCTTTTCTACAATCTTCAATTTTTAAAGCATCTTTAAGTTAATACAAAACTGTCTTCTACTCAATAATAACGAGTCTTCATAATATGGGTTTTTACACACACACACTATTGTTTCCAGTAATATGTATAAACGCACATGGTATTATTTATCAGTTTAAGCTGCAATGAATTATATGCATCATAACATACACAAGCATAAATCAAACTAAGCTTGGGTTAAATAAGAGCACAATTAATTAAATAAAGCAGAATGATTGCACATGTTACATTAAAGGTGCAGTGTGTAAATTTTAGCGGCATCTAGTGGTGAGGTTGCGAATTGCAACCAACGGCTTATAGTCCACTGCTCACCCCTCGCTTTTGAAACACAGAGAGAAGCTACGGTAGCAGCCACCGGACAAACATGTCATCGTCGGAGACAACTTATTAAATTGTCCTTTAAGGGCTTCTTTAGAAAAATGCCGGCACAAAATTGCGACTTCCATGTAAGGGGACCCTCGGTGTATGTAGATAAAAAGGTCTAGTTCTAAGGTAATAAACACATAATAGTTTATTATGAAAGGTCTTTATACACCACTGATAGTATAGTTTTGTATATTATTTTGCATTTCTGTCAAGAGATCCTTCTAAAAATTACACACTGCATTTTTAACAATATACAGAAAATGAATATTCAGTTAAATTAATCACACATGCATTACTTCGGTGTAAATTGTTGACACTTATTGATGTTTTGCTAATTTGGCGTACACTGTAAAAAATAATGCAGCATGAACTTTATTATACAATTCATTTTAAAAGTTTTGACTTGTGACAAGTTGACATAACGTGTAAAAGAAAGAAACATAAAACATAGCATAAAAGAAAAACAAGTTGACTTCATTTGTTAAATTAACATAAGTAACATAAAATATATGTTGATATTATTTTTACATTGTATTTTTATTTTGGATAGTCAGTGGCTAGCTAGACATAAGACATAATTCCTTCATTTGTCAGATTTCTCTTGATTTTCTTAAAACCTTGAAAAAAGACAAACAATTTAAAATGTTATTTTTATAAACTAGTAGAAGGTAAAATAGTCTACAAGAATATAATTGAATAACATCTTTAATCATTGTATAGCAAACACTGAATACCCACACATGAAAAGTATGAAAGCTTAACATAACATATAGCATAACTTTTCTCTGGATACTCACCCTCCTCTCTAATAGCACACAAAGTTAAGTTTCTCCATACAGTTTCTGTTCTCCCAGCTCTCATTTTTCAGGTTTAGAGATCCACAGTAAGTGTAATTGGCAGGACAGGCTGGCAGCTGGACACTAAGATCTCCCAGATCCTCACCACTCAACCAGAACCATGAGCCTGCCAGAAACCGTAGACCTGTCCACACACTTGATGTCTCAGCAACGGTTTGGTTGGCTTGGATGAGATGTAAATCTGTTGGCAGACTGGCCAGATCAGTGTGATGAGTCCTGCAGTATTGTAACGCGTCCTCCCAGCTCTTATTCTCTTTAACCACAATCAGATCAGTGTCCCACTTGTAGCAGAAGTAAGGATATGGATCAGTACAGTAGTAGTCATACAAACTGCCATTTTGAACCCGACAGCAGAGGTCAGTGCCTGGATCATTTGGTTGGCCTGCTTCCCAGATGATAAAACTTCTCTGGCTTCCATCACTCCACTGCCAGTTGTTTGTAGAGATCAATCGCAGACCAATCCAGCTCATTGGGTATGAACCATGAAGCCCACTTGCAGTGTTTAAGGCTGTAATTTCCTCCCGGCTATCAAGACTGGACAGATCTACATAGTTGTCTCTGCAGTGCCTTTGAGCTTCTCTCCATGTTGTGTGATCACTAATATAAAAGTGTTTTCTTTTCAGACCTGTTGTGAGCTCACAATGAGCTGTTAGGAGAACAGCAAACACGACAATCTTCATCTCTTCTGTGAAGGGCGAGTTGGTCAGCACTCTCCTAAAACACACGTTATATTTGAAGACCAGCTTTACATTTGTTAGTCAGTAATGTATGCAAATGTATGCTTGCTTAAAAAATCAATGGAAAAAGAAAATAAGGTCATAAATAACGTTTTTATGACTAAATGAAGCCAGAACTCATTGTCATCCATTTTAGATGCTTTTACTCAGCAACCTTTATTAAATGGTTTGTGTTGCAAAGTGTAGATATTTATGTCATGTTTGCATCTCTTTTCCTCAAGCTAAAATTGAGGTTATAATTGCCTGAAATTGCATTTCTGAGCTATAAATACTTTCCTTCATTTCCATTTAGCAACATATTAGGACTCAAATGATAAAAACCTTTAAGTAATAAGCTGCTTATATAAGAGCAGATATATAAGGAATAATTGACGACGAGCCATTGAAGTATTAGAAAATAATGCACAGGTGGAAATGCAGCAGAACGCAAAGTGAAGTGCTGTTAAACCACAGATGTGCATTATTTTTAAATGATTTATTTATCAACCAATTAGATATAAGAAACAATAATGTGTTAATAAAAAGCCAGTGATGTGAATTGGTATCATCTTATACTGTAAAAAAATGATATGAATGAAATGGTGTAAATATCACTAAAATAAAATATTAAAGTGACTTCAAAAATGTCACTTTTTTATGAGTTTCTGAGTTGGACAAATCAAAATAAATGACTAAATTGAACAGTCATTTTTGTGTAAAATATTCATTTATTATTTAGGTTTATACATCAAATAAAACGAGTATTAACAGATTATTTCTAATAGATATCCTTCGTTTTTTTGTGTGTGTGTAAATTTTTATCAAGATATTCGAGAATGCCACACTTACATTTTTATGTTTATAAAACTGTAATAATTGGTAATTTCAAAGTAATATTTTGTTTATTAAACATTAGCTTAAAAATAAGCAAGATTAAAAGATTATTAAAAGGTTCACAATTATATATATGCACTGAACAAAATATAAACGCAACACGCAATGTTTTTGCCCCCATTTTTCATTAGCTGAACTCAAATCTAAGACTTTTTCTAAGTACACAGAAGAAAAAAATCTCAAATATTGTTCACAAATCTGTCTAAATCTGTGATAGTGAGCACTTCTCCTTTGCTGAGACAATCCATCCTCCTCACAGGTTTGGCCTATCAAGATGCTGATCAGACAGCATAATTATTGCACAGGTGTGCCTTAGGCTGGCCACAATAAAAGGCCACTCTATTGTGACGTAAAGAGGGCACAATTGGCACCACAGAGGTAGATATCGGTACCAAATGTTCCAATTGTTACCTGATTAAGATATTGTAATAAAAGATTAGATTTAGTGCCTTGCTCAGAAAAAAACAAAGAAATTTACTTTGCCTCCAAAACACTCTTTGTCCAGTATGTTAATAAAAAACACATCAAAACTTTTCAGAAATTCCCTGGAGATCATCTTCTGACAATAACAGGCAACCAAAAGCACAGATTTTCAAAGTTTGTATGTCTTCTTTACTAATGGTATTTCATAATATGGGTATCTGCGTAGATGAACAACTCATGTAAATGTTGCTGTGTTTTTGCATGACTTTATAAAGATCAATTTTAAGTTTTACATGCGATAAGTTGACATAGCTTTTAAAAACAAGTTGACACACAATGTCTGGCTGCCTATGGCTTTGGAGGAGCCCAACAAAGTTTGCCTTAAATTCGCTGATAAATTTAAAGGATTATCATTACAGTACAAAATGATGAAAGCCTTATGCCAAAAAGGTTCAAGGTTCATCATAAAACGACTCACTACTTTGCCACGTCTCTGGAGTAATTGCTTAAGTTTTTTCCTTTTTAACAAATGGAGGTACATTTTGAAAGAACAACTTACTTGGACGGGCTTGATAAAGCCAATACCGGCACAAAAGTATCTTTTATTAATAATCCAGATTTGATCATCCACCATATAGCTTTCACTAAGAAAATACCACAGTTGCCTTATTTATGCATGAGGCAGGTTGCCACCGACCACCGTGCTCATGCCGATCAAACAAACCTACACCAATACAGCGGCATTAGGCATGCATTTGCAGTCATGCCTGAGTGTTAACTGCGAGTAAACTTCTGCATCCGTACCTGATCAAGGTCTTACTAGGCATACTAGAAACTTTCAGGAAGGTGTGTTGAGGAAAGTTCCTGATTGCGACGAGCTGAAGTTCCACAGCAGAGCAGCTGAACGTCTTGCAATGGTAAATAAATATCTTGTTGTTTAAGTACAATGCCGTCTCATTACGAAAGAAACACTAGTATGTCTATAGCGGCGCATGTTTTATAAATTTGAGCAGGCCGGTTTAGACGAGATTGGGCGAGAGGGCAATCAGGGAGGCACCAAGGGCTCCAAACTGTGACCAAAATGAGTTTTTGACACAGCGCGAGCAGTTTTCACTCCTGTTCACGCATGTGCTGGGCACCCGTGACAACAATACGGAATGCAGGATCGGGTTTTGCTGCTTATTTGCATGACGCGTCTCAATCGTTTACCGATGGGTCTACGCAGCCCGGGTGAACCGCGAGAAGATGCGCCCGCGCGGGTTTAAAATTAAACATTGCAGAGATGAGAGACAGAGAAAACTTCTTGCCTACATTAACACCAAAAACATTACAGATTAGAAACGCACAGTTAAGGAAAACTGTTGATATCATAGAAGACGAGAAACTTGTTAAGGATACAAGTATGTATATTGCCCTGCCACTCATGTCATTACAATATGCTATCTGGAGATGTATGTATCTTATGCCTAGAATTAGCCAAGAGGGCTGTATATGATTCTTTAGTTCATAACTTTTTATTCTGAAATCAACTGCACAAAGTTAAGTCTGTTTAGTATTTTTCAGTAGTGCAGTTATTTTGGGGAAATGTGAATAATTGCAGGCTGATTTAAGGTGTGCTCAAAAATTTCTGCTTGCGCTTTTAACATTTTCTGTCAGGGGCTACAGTGCTCCAAATCACCAAAAAGTTAGCCCTGAATTACTAGACTAAATTTTTTATACATTTTCATTGCTGGCTTATTTTAAGGAAAGTGTAGTTCACGAGAGAGAACAACCAACCTAAGTGCACCCTCAAGAGACCAACGTTCCTGGTCCTCAGCACAGTTTTTGCCAGGTAGGCAGATACATGTTGGATATGCAAATGGTATGGCTAATAGAATAGTATTTTACTATATTATTTTCATCTTAAATCTCATATTTCCCCTCTTCTCAATGACATACATAAACATGTTAACCAAATAATCAAAATTAGCTCATAAAACCAAAAAGAATAGCTTTTTTTCCTCAAACATATTTTATTTAACTTTAAGTATGCAAAGCAGAGGAAAAAAAATGAAAATTAATATATTACACAATTAAATAAGAGGGAGTACACAAGAGCAGTTCACAAACACATGACTACAAATAGGCCTACTACAGACAAACACCCAGGAGGCAAATTGTTAAAGCCAACTTAGAAGGCCAAATATCCTTATAATGCCAAGCTATCATAAAATGTTATTTTCATTCATTAATAGGGAATTTTTCAATCATTAATAGTAAATAAATATAAAGTTTATAAGACGATTATTATGTGCTATTTATTTGGAGGGGGTGCCCTTTTTCAGTTTCAGCACATGCCCCTCAAAAGGTCTGTGCACGGCCCTGCTTTTTGCACTTGCTGTATGATTTTCATACAGTTTGTTTTGTTTACTCTTTCATGACTACAGATGTTTCTGTATGGTAAAGTGGGTTGTTTTTATCTGTACTTAAGGATTTTCTTGTGGATTTAATTCTATAAGTTTTTGTCATCAATTACTGAGCCTTTTCCTATGCTCTTAAATTTTAAGTTTAAAGAGGAAAAGCTAATTAAGGTCTGACTCTTACTGTCAAATTTCCTGATTTGTTTTCGTGGTGCTTCTGGTCATATTTTTGCATAAATTTGTTTGCTAACTAGGGGAGAGCAGGGGGAAAACTAATGTTTTCTCTGAGCCCTGACTACATTTGCATTTTAGTCAGTCAGTCAGTCAGTCAGTCAGTCAGTCATATTTATTTATAAAGCACATTTAAAAACAACAGCTGGTGGCCAAAGTGCTGTAGAGAATTTAAGCAAATAACAAAATGCAAAAGTCCACATAAAACACGGCAACAGATATTACACTACAGTTATAGCACTGTGCTTACTTATGACCATAAGCAAGAGTAAGTAATTAAGTTTTAAGAAGAGACTTAAAATCAGTGTGTGTTGGTGCAGTTATTATATAAAGTGGCAACTTGTTCCATAACTGTGGAGCGGCCACTGAAAAAAGGCACAATCTCCTTTCGATTTCAAGCATGTCCTTGGAACAGTCAACTGAAGACTAGTAGTTGAACGAAATTCCCCAGAGGCATTACACTGAAATAGAAGGAGATGTAAGATGGAGCCAGACCATGGAAAACCTTATAAACAAACAACATTGTTTAAAATTGATACGATATTTAACTGGGAGCCAGTGGAGAGAGATTAACACTGGTGAAATATGTTCCCTCTTTAATGTTCCAGTCAATAATCGAGCGCCAGCACTTTGAACAAGTTGAAGACGAGACAATATACTGTAGACTGGGAAACACCCAAGTACAATACATTACAATAATCTAATATGGATGAAATAAAATTACATGTATTACAGTCTCCATGTCTGTTAATGTTAGAATGACTTCATCTTTACAATATTATTTAGCTGATAAAAACAACTTCTAACCACAGCATTGATCTGTTTATCAAACGTCAAAGCAGAGTCAAAAGTAATGCCTAAGTTTCTGACACGTGACGTGAATGAACATTATCAGATAGAGGTCCCAGTTTACTGGCCACAACCTCCGTAGAAGCAGGGGAGTTAAAGATTAAGACCTCAGTCTTAGACTCATTTAACTCAAGGAAGTTGGCAGACATCCACTCTTTGACATCTCTCAGACAATCAAACAGACACTGTAAACTAGAGACATAATTTGGGTACAAGGGAACATTACACTGAGTATCATCTGCGTAACAGTGGTGTGAAACACTGTGCCTTTAAAATATAGCATACAAAGGAAGCATGTATAAAGAAATTAGAACAGGACCCAAAATTAAGCCCTGTGGAACCCCATACAAAACCGGTGCAGAAGATGAAGGAAGAACATGCAACAAACAAAAAGTGGGCTTCATTTTATAAATAATTTGCATCAGGTAACTGTGAGACACATCACACCTGCAGCACTTCTGTATGGAGAAAATGTTATAAAATAAAATAAACAGGCCTACACAAAATATGTTTATTGTTTATTTATTTTAAAGAAGCATGTTTTATTTGTATTGTGAGTGTACACTCACAATACAAAGTTCAACATTTCAACGTTTCAAATGATGCTTCAATTTAATCTGTATGACCAGGGTTGGGCACCGCTAAAGATAAAATATTTGCACTAAAAACGCTGCACAAAACTCTTTCACTTGTTTAGAAAAAAATACACTGAAAACAGACATACAACACAGACACACAAATCTTCAAAAAAAAGAATATTTTTTATAAATAATTAGCCTACATGCTCATATCTTGTATGGTATATGATATGGGTAGAGGCTGGTGGGGGAACACATTTATATTTTTTAAGGCGACCAAGAATTTTCTATCTACTGCCCTGTGTATGACCATAAATGATGGAGAAGTACAGTATAAGGTCACTGGAACATATATAGGCAAACTAGTGCAGCACCAACAGGGTAGTGAGAAAGAGAGATTAAATTTTTTCTTTAAACACCAAGCAGACCGAAACAAATCAGATCACAGATCAGTGCATTTAGGGATGTAGACATGGTGAAGACAACTTGCTGAATCTAGCTAAGAATAGGGAAGAAAGGGGATTTAGGGGACTTTGAACGCATGGTTGTTGGTGCCAAACAGGCTGGTCTGAGTTTTCACACACAACCACCTTTAGGGTGTACCATAGGCGGATAGGCTGCTTCATGGTTTTTAAATATGGTTTAAATTCATAAAATTTTAGCCTTAAATTACTTATTCTATCCATTAAAATATAAAAGATAGACAGATAAAATATAAATTCTCATATTTCTATTTCATTGATAGCTCAGACATAATCATAATTTGCTCTGGGGCGGCTTGTTTTGCAAAAGACTGACACTTCTGCTTTAGTGCAGTATATTTTCTTTGCATACATTTATTAAATGAATCAGTTCACCACGATAATGTTGCTCATATCGGTCATAGCCGTAATGTAATACTGCAAGCTCAGAACTCAAACTAACGTACTGCGGTTTTACTGCATTTCCATCATCCACAGAGTACATGTGTAACTGTAAGGTCTTTGCAAATGCTGTTCAAATAAATGAATTTGCATTTAAATCAGCGAGCTGCCCTCAGGGCAGGTGTAGTTATTTCACTATGCTAGTATTAAACAGTACAGCACAGTACAGAATGGAGTGGGATTGTGCAGTGGATAAGACACATGCCTTTGGTGTGAAAGGCCTGGGTTCGAATCCTCTGTGAAACACCATTGTGTCCCTGAACAAGACACTCAACCCCTAGTTGCTCCAGAGATGTGCAACCTCTGACATATATAGCAATTGTAAGTCACTTTTTGGATAAAAGCGTCAGCTAAATGAATAAATGTAAGTAAATGTTGTGCGTATTAACAGGTTTTGGGTGCTTGTAAAACTGCGTTGTTAAATATGACGCGGTCAAAAATTTGGGTGCACCTATGCAAGCAGTGAAAAAAGTTAGTCTAGAGCCCTTAAATTAAATATAATAAATATTTTTTTATAATAAAATGTATATATCAATATGTTCATGAATTGATAATAATTAAAAGTGATGAAGATGGCATCTCCCATCAGATGTTCATATTAGCAACAAAAGAAAATGACACTGAGCCAGTGTTGTTATTATAATTTATAATAAATTAAACATGCACACAACACACAGTCAATTGTTCATTATAAACATGCATAAACATTATAAGCTTACATACTACACACACTGAAAAAAGGTAAGTACTTGCAATCAATTTATTTAAGCTACATTTAAACAAAAGTTTTTTATTTTATTTTATTTTTCATTTTTTTTGTTTAAATGTAGCTTAAATAAATTGATTGCAATCGCTTACCTTAAAAAAAATCGTAAATTGAATGATTTTTTTTCAGTGCAGTGTGATGCATTTTAAACCTTTGTAGACTGCTGGGTTGTTTCAACATGGTTGATTAACAATAACCCAGCAGTTGGTTAAAAACAACCCATTATTTGGAAATGTGTTCTGTCCAATAGTTACCCAGCCCTGGTTTAAAAACAACTCAACATTTTTTCACACATGCATTCCTTTTGTGTAAATTGTTGACACTTATTGATATTTTGCTAATTTGGCCTACACTGTTAAAAAAATGCAGCATGAACTATACAAGTCATTTTAACCATCATTTTTAAAGTTTTGACTTGTGATAAGTTGACATAAAGAAAGGAACATAAAACAAGTTGATTTAATTTGTTAAATTAAAGTACAATAAAATATATGTTGATATCATTTTATCAGTCAGTGGCTACCTAGACATAAGACATAATTCCTTCAGTTTTCAGATTTCTCTTGATCTTCTTAAAGCCTTTGAAAACAAGACAAAAAACTTTTTTCTAATAGCACACAAAGTTAAGTTCCTCCATACAGTCTCTGTTCTCCACAGTAAGTGTAATTGGCAGGACAGGCTGGCAGCTGAACAGTAAGGTTTCCCAGATTCACACCACTTAACCAAAACCATGAGCCTGCCATGAACCGTAGACCTGTCCACACACTTGATGTCTCAGCAATGGTTTGTTTGGCTTGAATGAAATGTAAATCTGTTGGCAGACTGGCCAGATCAGTGTGATGAGTCCTGCAGTATTGTAACGCGTCCTCCCAGCTCTTATTCTCTTTAACCACAATCAGTTCAGTGTCCCACTTGTAGCAGAAGTAAGGGTATGACTCCATACATTTCCTGTCATTCAATTTGCCATTGTTCATTATAGCGCAGATGTCTTTGCCTGGTTCGTTTGGTTGTCCAGGTGCCCAGATGATAATATTGCTTTTGCTTCCATCACTCCACTGCCAGTTGTTTGTAGGCATCAGTCGCAAACCGATCCAGCTTTCTGTGTTTGTGCTTAAAGCTACAATTTCCTCCTGGCTGTCAACACTTAACAGGTCTACATAGTAGTCTCTGCAGTGCTTTTGAGCTTCTGTCCATGACGTTGCATTAATCAAATGAAAGTATTGTTTTTTCAGAGCTGTTGTCAGCTCACAATGAGCTGAGAGGAGAAGAGCAAACACGACAATCTTCATCTCTTCTGTGAAGGGCGAGTCAGTCAACTCTCTCCTAAAGCCCACCTCATATAGGCAAGTGTAAAGACCATCTTTACATTGGTTAGTAATGTATGCAAATGTATGTCCACTTAAAAAATCCATGCAAAAAGCTCAGAAAAGATTTATGACTAAATGAAGCCAGAGCTCATTATCACATCAGTTTCCAGATGCTTTACCTACTAACTTTTATTAAATGGTTTGTAAATATTTCTGTCATGTTTACATCTCAAACTAAAATTTTGTCAGGTGTCCATTGCCTTAAATGATATTTTTGAAAAGCTTTATGTCCCTTTATTTTCATTTAATAACATATTAGGACTCAAATTATAAAAACCTTCATAGGAACGGAGATAGACTAGAAGTTGTGGTTTAAAAGTCCATATTTTTTATTTTTCTTGTCAAAAATGACAATCGTTTCACTAGATAAGACCCTTATGCCTCGTTTGGGATCGCTTAGAGTCCTTTGAAACTGCAATTTTAAACTGCATAAAAATCCTTTTCTTATGTTTTCTCAAAAAAAAAAAAAAAAACATAATTTCTTCTGGACTGAACAAAGAAAGACATCAACAGTTTGGATGACATGGGGGTGAGTAAATTATCTTGATTTTTTTAAGAACATTGACTACTCCTTTAAATAATAAGCTGGTTATATGGGAGGAGATATGTAAGAAATAATTGACGAAATGTCGTTGAATTATTAAAAAAATAAACACACCCAAGGTGGTAATGCGGCACAATGCGAATTGTGCATTATTTTAATATTATAATATTTATAAATCAATATTTTATTAATATATTATCAATATTTATAAGTCAATTATTCTGCTTATATCAGGCTTTTCACAAACATTGTTAAGACATTGCTCTGGTGGTTATTTGTAAACATTTGACAGATCAGGTGTGATTTCTTGAAAAATAATGCATACCTGTTGAACATTTCTCACCCAATCAGAATAAAGCATTCAACAGCCCCATTGTATAAGAAACAATAATGTTTTGAAACACATAGTGATGTGAATTAATGTCCCCTTAGGAAGAATTTTCAAAATTCTAAATCAGCAAACCTGTCCACTCTGTCTTTCACATCTCAAATGGTTTGCATAATGCATGTTTTTCCTCTCAAAATGTTCAAACTTTGCATGTCTGTGCTAATGAGTTATTTAGATGTTGTAATGGTTTTGCATAATATGTGTATTTACACAAATGTACAACTCATGTAAATGTTGCTGTATCTTTGCATGACTATATACAGATCTTTTTTTATCATCAACAGTGAAGTGGATATATAATACAGTAACAATGTTTATACTGTACAATAATATCACTACACAATAAAGCTACAAATGGGCGCCCAGTTGAGTGAAAAGTGACATTGATGAGCTGAGCGTTTCACCCAAAGTTCAACATTTTCTAACTCTGGGTGCTCAGCGCTGAGCACTGAATAAAAGTTGGTTGCCAGCTTCTGTTTTTTTTTTTTGTTTTTTTTGTAAAGCGCTATATGCTTCAATTGGAAACAACTGAAAACATACACCGGCTGCAGACGTAAACGCCTTTGTGTACACGACAGCTCCTCTGCTTAGACTGCTGCTTGTGTATTTAATTCTATAAGGTTCGGTCATCAAGTATTTTCATATGCTCTTAAATTTTAAGTGTAAAGAAGAAACCCTTAAATCTAATAATAGTCTGACATTTACTGTCAAATGTTCTGATTTGTCTTTTTGTGGTGCTTCTGGTCCTATTTTTGCATGAATTTGTTTGCTCACTAGGGGAGAGCAGGGGCAACACTAATGTTTTCTCTGAGCCCTGACAACATTTGCATTTTCAAGCTATGACAGCATGTTCGGCATGCAACCCTTGACAGATCTGACAAATATTATACCTCAGTGTTTCCACTACATAGCCTTCATGCATTCAGCCGTGGCGCGCCGCCAGACCAAGAAACATTCCCGCCACTAAATTACCTCCTTGATTCGTGTTGTTCACTCATTACAGTTTTTCTCAAATGCTAAAACACAAAAGCCAATCCTCTTAACCAAATGACCAGTTGTCTACACATTTACTAAATCTAGCCATCATTTTCCAATACCATAAACACATTTCACATGAAGACAAAATTCACAAAACACAATCCTCCTTTCTCATAAATCTTAACACATTTTCTTTTTAAACACAAGTTGCAAAAGAACTCTGCTCATATTCTCAAAGGAGGAGCAGGCCAACGAGGAAGAGTATTTCATATCAGAGGAAGAAAGAGGAGGAGGCCAACAAGGGAGAGGAGAAGGTGCAGGAGGGAGAGCAAGACAACCTCGCACCATCATTACGGACGAGATCATTACTCTTTGTGCAGCCATGGGTTTGGAGCGGCTTGTCCACCAGCATGCTGTCCTTGGGTCTTACAACACCCAATGTCTCCTCACCTTCCTAGAGGAGCTAAAAGACGTCCTCCTGGACCACCAACAACAACACCCTGATCATGTTTTCAAGAGTACTGTTGTGTGCAATAGATTCTGTTTTTGCATTGAGTTGTGTTACAGTAGTGTACATGCAGAATTTACTATAGATTTATACTCTTCATATGAAACTTACAAATCTAAATGCCTAATCCTCTGCAGAGATCTAAAAACAACATCCATTACTGTAAAGTTTCTAAAAATATGCATTGACAGTTATAAATCAAAGAACCTTCTCACAAATTGAGCATTGTGTTTTCAATTGTTTTGCTGTAGTGTGTAACGATGTGTATAGTGTTTACATTTTTTAAAGCTTTGAGTGTAACGGGGTGTCTTAGGTGAGGATTGAACCCGGGTCTCCTATACTCAAAGTCACGGTTCTTACTCACAGAGCTAACTCCCCACTGAGTGAATCCAAGAGCAGAGATAGCAAAACAGCAGGCATGGCAAAACTTCACTTATATAGAACAAAAACAGGTGTAACTAAGTGTCAGAGAAAAGTGCCATCTGCTGGCCAGGAGGAAGCTAACAGTCCAAAGATGAGAATCTTACAGAAGCCCCCCTTCTAAGAACGGCTCCTGACGTTCCCTTGAAGGCCTTGGTGGGTACGGTGAAAAGTTGAAATGAGTGTTGGGTCCAGAATGTCTCGAGCAGGTACCCATGAGCGCTCTTCTGGGCCATAGCCCTCCCAGTCAACCAGGTACTGTACTCTTCCCCGTACTGTGCGAGAGTCCACCAGCCGACGGACAGTATAGGCTGGTTTTCCATTGATGATTTGAGCAGCTGGGGCAGGTTTGCAAGCTGGGGACAGAGAAGAACAAACAAAAGGCTTTAACCGGGAGACATGAAATGTTGGATAGATTCTCATTGATCTGGGCAGAAGCAACCGGTAAGATACTGGGTTTATCTTCCTGAGGATCTTAAAAGGACCAATATAGCGTGGAGCCAGCTTGTGAGATTCCACCCGCAGGGGGAGATCTTTGGTTGCCAGCCACACCCTTTGGCCAGGACGAAGCATAGGCCCCAACCTCCGGTGTCGGTTTGCCTGCCTCTGTTGTTGTTGAGAGGCCTTCTGTAAAGCTGTCCGGGCCTTCTGCCAAGCCCGACGACATCGACGAACCAATTGATGGCAGCCTCAATGCCCCACTGGATAGCTGCTAGTATTCTGGAGGTGTGTAGTATGAGTTCCGGTCTGGACTCCTGCTCGGGGATATCAAATTGCTTTGAAAAGTGCATCTGGTTTCAAATTCTTGGAACCTGGGCGGTAAGAAAGAACAAAGTCAAACCGATTGAAAAACAGAGCCCAGCGAGCTTGGCGGGAATTTAATCTCTTGGCTTCCCAAATGTAAGTATGGTTTCTGTGGTCTGTCCAGATTAGGAAGGGATGCTTGGCCCCCTCCAACCAATGCCTCCACTCCTCCAGTGCAACCTTAACTGCCAACAGCTCCTGATTTCCAATATCGTAATTCCTCTCTGCTGCAGACAGTCGACGAGACAGAAAAGCACATGGGTGAAGTTTGTTGTCAGACCTGGCTCTCTGGGACAAGACTGCTCCTACCCCTATGTCAGAAGCATCCACCTCAACCACAAATGGCAACTCTGGGTCTGGGAGAGTTAAGATGGGAGCAGATGTAAAGAGTCGTTTCAACTTGTTGAAAACCTGATTGTCCTCTTCTGTCCATCTGAATGGCTGAGCAGACTTCTTGGTGAGAGCGGAGAGAGGTTCTGCAACAGAGCTGAAATTTCTAATGAACATTCTATAAAAATTGGCAAAGCCAAGAAAGCGTTGTACCTGCTTTACAGAGCTGGGCTGAGACCATTCCCGTACTGCCTGGACCTTGCCAGGATCCATCTGAAGATTCCCCTTGGACACAATGAAGCCGAGAAATGGGACTGAGGAAACATGAAACTCACTTTTCTCCAACTTGACGAAGAGGCTGTGTTTAAGTAGCTGGGACAAGACCTGTCGAACATGTTGAACATGTTCCTGGTAGTTTTTTGAGAAAATAAGGATATCGTCAAGATAGACAAAAACAACTTGTCCTGCATCTCTCGTAGTACATCATTGATTAGAGCCTGGAAAACAGCTGGGGCATTGACCAGGCCAAAGGGCATTACCTTGTACTCATAGTGACCAGTGGGAGTGTTGAATGCGGTCTTCCATTCGTCACCCTCTCTAACTCTGACCAGATGGTAAGCGTTTCGCAGATCCAATTTAGTGAAAATTGTGGCACCTTGTAGAAGATCGAAAGCAGTGGTCATCAGAGGCAGGAGGCCTTGGGACACTTCAGGGAGGGACCCAGAGGGTGCACTTATAGTCTTTACGATAAGAACCTTGGGTGTTTCCGCTGTCTGAAGGACTAGAGATGACTTGAGGGGAAAACTTAGAGACTTAGCATTATCAGACTTGACCTGAGATACAGGTAGTCCTTGAGTAAAAGGTATGTTATGGTTGAGGGGGGCAGGCCACCTGGAGAGTGTTGACAAAGGTCCTGGAAATGCCTTCAGTAACTCGGGAGAATGACAAAAGGAGAAATTAGAGACACAACAATTAATTCCCCAGCTCTTAACAATACCCCTGGCCCAATCTATATGTGGGTTGTGACAGGATAGCCATGGAAATCCAAGAACTAGGGGAAGCTCTGGTGATTGGATCAGAAAAAATTGCATTAACTCCTTATGGCCCCCAATTTCAAACTGAAGAAAAGGAGTACAGTGACTAACCTGACCTGAGCCAAGGGGTCTGCCATCAAGAGCAGTGATGGTTAGAGGCTTCTGGAGAACCAATGATGGAATACCCAAGGGTCTGGATACATCTAGATCCAAAAAATTCCCAGCAGCCCCAGAATCAATGAATGCTCCCAGCTGGTGATGTTGATTGTCTCTGAGGATGGTGGCTTTGATAGTAACTCCAGATGTAGCAGGATGGGGGATGACTTCTATTCTCGTTCCTTTTTTTTGGCCCGCCACCACCCCCCCTCTTCGGAGGACAACTTTTTTTTAATATAAAGTAAATTATTTTACAGTACGGAAAATAGGAATACTTATTTACAGTGCACATAAGGGGAGGGGGATTAAGCACCACGTAAAAGTGTAACACATAACATACATACAACAAAATAACAGACAAATTACAAAATGACAATACAGTTGCAGTGAGACATTATTATTGCTGGTTGAATAAAATGATCTTGAGGTTCACGTTCGTTAGTCACAGTTAGAGTATTTAAGCGGAAATGGGTTTAAAAAGGGTTGGAAAAACATGTTATGCATGAGTTTAAATAGTGTGTGCCTATAGAGATAAAATAAATAAAATTACATAATAGAAGAGAGAGATGTGTGATTGGTAATGTACACGGCTTGTAGCTATGTTTTTGTGTTAAGAAAAGATAGAAATGGGGACCAGATGTCTTCAAAGGCTGATATCTGCTTCCATCTGCGTGCATTATATTTCTCTATTGAAATGTGTTCAGAAATTAAATTTATCCAATGATTGATGTTGCAAGATTTCTTTGATTTCCAGTTTTGGAGAACTACTTTCTTAGCGACAGCTAGAGAGACGAACAACGGATTCCTGTATTTTTGGGGGATATGGATTTCAGAAATGTCGCCAATGAGACAGGGTGTTGGAGATAATGGGATTCTGTGACTCAGGACGGTGGATAATGTCTCAGTGACTGTAACCCAAAATGATTGAACTGGTTGGCATTGCCACATGGCGTGTAAATTAGGGATGCACCGAATCCAGGATTCGGATTCGGATTCGGCCGAATACTGGGCTTTTTGACGGGGTTCGGCCGAATCCTAGATTTTTTTTCCACCGAACCAAACCCTAGGCTTGCGCTACGCTGGTCGACGTCACGCGGCCGTTGATTACACACATCGGGTGCTGACGTGGAGATGAGCTTTTTCTTTCGGTGAGCCTTAGGAGCTGGACACACCAAAACTTTTAAACACCGCTGAAAACGCCTTGAGGACGCCAAATGCCAGCTGTTTTTCAGCCGAGCGCTTGGTAGCTGTGACGCTTCAGCTGTGAGCCGGTTGGTTGCTGTGGTAATGTCCCGCCCCTCCTCCACTGTAATTTGACGGCCGTGTGAAAACTGACATTGACGAGCGGAGCTTCTCACTCAAAGTTAAATATAGTTTTCAGCGCGGAGCGGCTTGCTTATTGGAAAAACGAGCGTGTCGCAACGCATCGCTTTCATTATGCATAGGCTTATGGTTATTGTCAAAATAGTTTTTCCAACTTGTCATCCTGGCATAATGTACAGTTAAAATTAAATAAAATGAAAATACATTGCTGTGGACGTTGTTTACTTCATTAATGTGTTTTACTGTGTTAATGGAATAAAGATGCGAGTAGGATTCGGTTCGGTTTCGGATTCGGCCGAATCTTAAACGGTGGATTCGGGATTCGGCCGAACCTAAAAAATCTGGATTCGGTGCATCCCTAGTGTAAATAGTCATCTGTCCTACCTAAAGTGCATTGTGAACAAATATTGGTGTTGTGTAGGCCCATTTTAAACATTTTACTTTGGGTGATGTGAGTTCTGTGAATGACTTTATATTGTATAAGCTCCAGGTTTGTGTTATTGGTCATGAAAAATGTGTTCCTACAGATTTGTTCCCAGTACTCAGGGTTGGAAGAGAAGGCCAAGTCAGCTTCCCATTTGGTTGTTGGGAGTGTTATTGTTGTGTTTTGGTGGGAAATCAGTGTGTATAGTTGGGAGGTTAATTTTTTTAAGGTATTAATTTTCATAAGTTCTTCTATAAGTTGAGATGGTTGTAATGTGTTGTTGATAAGTCTGGTTTTGAGTTTAATTCTAAGTCTAAGTTGTTGATATTGAAGAAATTGTTCTTTCCAACCCCATATTTCTGTGTGAGTGTGTGTGCAACCAACCGGCTCACAGCTGAAGCATCACAGCTACCAAACGCTCGGCTGAAAAACAGATGGCATTTGGCGTCCTCAAGGCGGTTTCAGCCGTGTTTAAAAGTTTTGGTGTGTCCAGCCCCTAAGGCTCACCGAAAGAAAAAGCTCATCTCCACGTCAGCACCCGATGTGTGTAATCAACGGCCGTGTGACGTCGACCAGCGTAGCGCAAGCCAAGGGTTCGGTTCGGTGGAAAAAAAATCTAGGATTCGGCCGAACCCGAACCCCGTCAAAAAGGCCAGTATTCGGACGAATCCGAATCCTGGATTCGGTGCATCCCTACTTTAGAATAGGGTGTTGTGTTTAGACATCGGGGAACATGGAGGAAATGTTTGTGAAATGTGTTTTAGCATTTAAGAAAAACTGTAATGGGAAATGCAAAATAATAGAAAATAAATTCCAGTTGTCAAAAAATATTAATAAATCCAGCAAAACACACACACACACACACGCACGCGCAAGCACGCACACATTAAGTAAAATTTCTGTGGCATTTTGTAAAAACAGACATTTCAAAATGCATCAAAAACATTTGAAATAATATGTTTTAATGTCCTTTCTAATGTTTATATATACAGTGATGTGAGCAGTTGCCCATATCCAATGAAATGAATGGATTTATATGGCCCTCTGCTGGTCAAAGTTATTTCTTTCATAAACAGTAATTCCGTTAGGTTTATCTTTAAACAGCAAAAGGTGGAATTCTACACCTAACGTCAATATCCAGAAAAAATGTAAATAAAATTTTGATAATCATTTAAGTGATTTTTTTCACAAAAACATCTATATTTCACATGCAAGCTAATGGTGTAGTTGAGGATTTTTGTGGTAAATGGGTACAAAAGTACTTAAAATCTCTCAAAACACAGCTTTATTGTATAGATGAGAATAAACAAAAAAAGATATATTATTTGTATTATTGAAAATCTATATTTTTCTTACAGTTATGCTTTCAATTTTAGGGTCATAAAGACCCCATGTAAACAGGAAACAAGGACCATTTGGGGGTTAGAGAGTTAAACAGAAATTGTGATAGAGGCTTTTTTATTGAAACGAAAGGCTTACAGTAACAATTTAAAACAGTTTTTAACAAAGGTGTAATAAGCTAGATGTGTATGATTGAGAAGCATTATCTGTTCGAGAGGTTCTGTTATCATCAATCTGTTACAGTTTATATCTGCAGTCAGATCCTCTTCAGATGCTTTTAACTGTAAAATATGCCTTTTTACAATCTTCAATTTTTAAAGCATTTTTAATCTAATACAAAACTGTTTTCTACTCAATAATAACAAGCCTCCCTAATATGTGTTAGTTAGTACACACACACACACACACACGCACACACACACACACACACACACACAATTGTTTGCAGTTAAATATATAAAATAACACATAGTATTATTTCTCAGTTTAAACATTCAATAACAGCAATGAATTGTGCATCATCACATACACAGGCATAAATCAAACTAAGCTTGGGTTAAATCCACTGATCTACTGGCCTTCCTTCAACGTGATGCCCACCCAATGTCATACCCAAGACCACCAGCTGCCCCCGTCTAATCTACTTATCCATGAATATATATTTTAAATATTTTACTTCCCATAAAATTGTATAAAATAGTATCTAATATATATAGTATATCCTCTATAGAATTAGCTAAGTCTATGTTTTTATATTCATTAACAATTACAGAAAATTCATATTCAGTTAAATTAATCACACATGCATTACTTCTGTGTAAATTGTTGACACTTATTGATGTTATGCTAATTTGGCGTACACTGTAAAAAATTATCCAGCATGAACTTAATTTTACAAGTTATTTCAACACTCATTTTTAAAGTTTTGACATAACTTATAAAAGAAAACAGAATTAAACATAACATAAAGAGAAAAACAAGTTGATTTAATTTGTTATATTTAAGTACAATAAAAATATATGTTGATATCATTTTTACAGTGTATTGAGTCAGTGGCTACCTAGACATTAGACATAATTCCTTCAGTTTTCAGATTTTTCTTGATCTTCTTAAAGCCTTTGAAAAAAGACAAAAAAACTTTAAATGTTATAGTAGAAGATTAACATATTCAACAAGAATATAACATCATGCCATCATTGAACACTGAAAATCCACACAGAGTATAAAAGCATAACTTCATGACTATAACATATAGCATTATCTTCTCTTTGATACTCACCCTCCTCTCTAATAGCACACAAAGTTAAGTTCCTCCATACAGTTTCTATTCTCAAAGCTCTGGGTTGTCATGTTTAGAGATCCACAGTAAGTGTAATTGGCAGGACAGGCTGGCAGCTGGGAATTAAGGTTTCCCAGATTCACACCACTTAACCAGAACCATGAACCTGCCATGAACCGTAGACCCGTCCATACAGTTGATGTATTAGCAATGGTTTGGTTGGCTTGGATGAGATGTAAATCTGTTGGCAGACTGGCCAGATCAGTGTGATGAGTCCTGCAGTATTGTAACGCGTCCTCCCAGCTCTTATTCTCTTTAACCACAATAAGTTCAGTGTCCCACTTGTAGCAGAAGTAAGGGTGTGACTCAGTACACTTCTTGTCATACAATTTGCCATTGTTCATTATAGCGCAGATGTCATTGCCCAATAGGTTTGGTTCTCCTCCTGCCCAGATGATAAAATTACTATTGCTTCCATCACTCCACTGCCAGTTGTGTGTAGGCATCAGTCGCAGACCAACCCAGCTGTCTGAGTTTAAACTTTTTAATGCTGTAATATCCTCCTGGCTGTCAACACTTAACAGGGGTCTACATAGTAGTCTCTGCAGTGACTTTGAGCATGTATCCATGTTGTGACATTGCTAAAACGAAAGTATTGTTTTTTCAGAGCTGTTGTCAGCTCACAAAGAGCTGAGAGGAGAAGAGCAAACACGACAATCTTCATCTCTTCTGTGAAGGGCGAGTCAGTCAACTCTCTCCTAAAACACACCTCATATAGGCAAGAGTCAATACCATCTTTACATTTGTTAGTAATGTATGCAAATGTATGTCCACATTTTAAAAAAATCCAAGATTCATGACTAAATGAAGCCAGAACTCATTATCACATCAGTTTCCAGATGCTTTACTCACCAACTTTTATTAAATGTTTTGTAAATATTTATGTCATGTTTGCATCTCTTTTCCCTAAGCAAAAATTTGATCATTTGTCTATCGCCTTAAATTATATTTCTGAACAGCTTTATTTTCCTTTATTTTTATTTAATGCCATTTTAGGACTCCAATAATAAAAACCTTTACATAATAAGCTGCTTACATGAGAGCAGATATGTAAGGAATAACTGACACACAATGGCACAATGCAAAGCATGCTTTTTTGATATATATAAGTCAATTATTCTGCTTAAATCGGTTTTCACAAACATTGCTAAGGCATTGCTCTGGTGACTATTTTAAAACTTTTGACAAATCAGGTGTGCTTTTTTGAAAAATAATGCATACCTCTTGAATATTTCTCATCTAATCAGAATAAAGCATATTCAACAGCCCCATTGTATAAGAAACAACAATGTGTTGAAACACATAATGATGTGAATAAATGTCCCCTTAGAAAAAGCTGTCACTGGGGCAGTGCCCTATAAAAATACATATTTGTACCTTAAGAGTGCACAATTAGCAACTCAGAAGTAGATATTGGTATCAATTGTTAGCAGATTAAGATACTTTAATAAAAGATTGAATTTAGTGACTTTCCTAAATCAGCAAACCTGTCCACACTGTCTTTCACATCTCAAATGGTTTGCATAATGCATGCTTTTCCTCTCAAAATGTTCAAACTTTGCATGTCTGTGCCAATGAGTTATTTAGATGTTTGTAATGGTTTTGCATAATATGTGTATTTACACAAATGTACAACTCATGTAAATGTTGCTGTATCTTTGCATGACTATATACAGATCTTTTCATCATCAACAGTGAAGTGGATATATAATACAGTAACAATGTTTATACTGTACAATAATAACACTGCATAATAACGCGTTTCACCCAAAGTTCAACATTTTCCAACACTGGGTGCTCAGAGATGAGAACGGAAAAAACGTTAAGCGTCTGACAAAAAGTGCCAGCTTCTGCACTGTAAATTTTTTTTTGATAAATCAACTTAGATTTACAAGTCATGTCAACAGAAATGAGTTGTCACCAACTTATAAAATATAGTTGAGAAAAGTCAACTTAATTTTATAAGTTATAACAACTCACCTGTAGTTATACCAACTCATCTCTAGTCAAGATAAATAATAGTACGTTGAAATGACTTGTAAATCCGAGTTGATTCAATTTTAAGGCAGCAAAGTATTTTTTACAGTGTGGGGTTTTTGTAAAGTGCTTCGCTTCAACTGGAAAAAACTGAAAACATACGCCGGGTAGACGTATTCGCCTTGGTGTACACGACAGCTCCTCTGCTTAGACTGCTGCTTGTGTATTTAATTCTATAAGGTTCTGTCATCAAGTATTTTCCTATACACTCATTTTAAGTGTAAAGAAGAAACCCCTAAAACCAATAATAGTCTGACATTTACTGTCAAATTTTCTGATTTGTCTTTTTGTGGTGCTTCTGGTCCTATTTTTGCATGAATTTGTTTGCTCACTAGGGGAGAGCAGGGGCAACACTAATGTTTTCTCTGAACCCTGACTAGATTTGCATTTCCAAGCTATGACAGCATGTTCAGCAGGCAACCCTTGACAGATCGGACAAATATTATACCTCAGTGTTTCCACATAGCCTTCATGCAGTCTACCGTGGCGTGCCGCCAAACCAAGAAACATTCCCGCCACTAAATTCCCTCCTTGATTCGTGTTGTTCACTCATTAATAAATAAATCTCTTAAAATATATTTTTTCTTGGGGTTTAGTTTCATGCGCAAATAGCATTAAAATCAACAGAACATGATGATTCATACATCACATCACACTTGCAGTGCTCCTGTATGGAGAAAATAGAATAAAATAAACATGCTTACACGAAATATGTTTCACTTAAATAATTAGCAGATTAGTAGCCTACATGAGTTTATGTTCTTTATTGTGATGCGGTCCACAAACAAACACATTATGGTTTATTTATTTATTTTAAATAAGCATGTTTGTTCTTATTGTGAGTGTATACTCTTAGAAATAAAGGTACAAAAGCTGTCACTGGGACAGTACCCTTTTAAAAAGGTACACCTTTGTACCCAAAGTACTTCAAAGGGACCTATTGTACCTAAAAGGCACATATTTGTACCTTAATTGTACATATTAGGACCTTTTTAACGGGTACTGCCCCAGCTTTTTAACCGTAGTAAACAGGCCAGGGTACAGATTTGGAATTTAACTTTTAGCTCTGCAATAATTTACATATATGAGACTTAACATGAAAAAAAAAAAAATAGATTCATCAAGCCAAAAACTGTTGATTATATATATCCAAAACAAATGAAATCTCATGTTTGACCATCAGACAAAGAAACACCAGAGCCCTGGAACTCACATTTTCAAATTCCAATGTTTAATGTTTAATTTTCCGTTTTATCAAATGTTTATCTTTACTACTCGACTGCAGATTTGAAGATTATCCATGCAAAGTTTTGACATTTAATAAAAACAAACAGCTGAAAGGGTTATACATATATGTGTAAGAATATAAAACTTTTTATTTGTAACAACTTAATCTTGGTCGCAGCCAGGTGCATATGCAGCATTGTCAAGGTAACATTGGTCTGTCAGTCACTTCATCAAGGGATATCCTAAAGAGCTCACTACATGGGCTCTGCTCTTTAAGGGAGAAGGGCATTCGGATGCTTACTTCCATTTGGAAAATATCCACTCACCGGCCACATTATTATTGTTGGTACACCTGTTCAATTGCTTGTTAACATCAGATCATAGTGCTGTTAAAACTTTCTCAACCTGTGTGATGATGAGATCTATTCTCTGGTTTGTTCGTGTGACATGAGAGCAGTCTTGGGATTTGGAGGTCCATTTAAACCTGAACGATTTGAATAAAAATGTCTGTGCTACATGAAAAATTGTAAATGTCAGAAAAATCTGATCTTTACCTTCAAACATCAATACTGTCATGTTTCTATTATGATTTTCTCATCATTCTTTCTCTTGCTCATCCCAAAGCTCATCCCTTTTCTATGATCTCTCATCTCTGCACCTCATTTACTGATACCACATAACTTCACCCATTTAATATGATCTGATAGGCCTACATTAGATTAAGCTAATGTGTTGTTTATCATTAGTGGGAAAAAAATGGACACAAAAACTTTTTGATGAACATAATAATTTTTTACTTGGAATAGCTGAAATGTTTTGACCCAATCTGCAAATGTTCTACATAAATTCATCCTACATAAGTAAAGGAGTCATAATTGGCAATTTATGGTAACCCATAGTTGAAATGTGACTTCTGTGTTTAACCCATTCAGTGAGTTAAAACATACACAAAGTGAGTGACCAAAGCTAATAGCACCTCTAGTGTCTTGTGTACAACACAATTGGTGTCCTGTGTGACAATCACTAGAAAAAAATGTACTTCATCCAGAGGCTCTTTAGAGCTCAATCCAGAATCTGAACTACACTTATCTGGATGATGTTTCTACTATCCAAGGACAATGTGACATTATTGTCTCCCACAAGAGAAATTTATTTCTCTGCCAAAAAAACTCACAACATACAGACACACATACATCAGCATCACTTTCCTTAAAAAACAATACCATTATAATGCATTACCAAAATGGGAAAATATAAAACACACAGCCTTTAGTTACACAAGTTACTATATACAGTAAGTCTATTATCAGTGTTACAGTGAAATAAATGAATGTTTATATTGATTATGTCTACATAACAGGACCCTAAAATCTCTTACACATCACTCAGAGTTGAACACATGTGAAGAGTTTATTAAGATCTTATTAATCTGCTGTATGATGGACTGCTTAAAAATATCTGAGCTTCTGTTTTTTAATGATTTTCCCTGACACGCTCAACAGATTATTTATTTGAGTTTTCATTTTAAACATTAGACTCCCAAACCAGACAATAATTTCATATCACAAAATAAACTCTATTGTAGCTTTATAAAATATATACAAAACATTATTCTTTCTATAAATAATCATAATTAAAAGTGTAGACGCTCATGAACTCTTGTATACAAACACTTTGAAGCTCGCTGTCATTGTGGACCCCATATATTTATAGGAAGCAATCTGATTAATGCCATGACTGTGAACAACAACAGAGCTCCTATCGCCCACTGATCTGTGATGACCTCCTCAGTTTTATTAACATTAATCCGAAAAGTATTCTTATCACAACAGCCAACAAAAATCACACATGTTGAAGATAAAACCACTACAATATGTGACCAGTCACGGAAAGTAGGGACACAAGTCGGATCTGGAGCATTTTGAGTTATTCACAAATTCTGAAAGTGCAGTTTCTAAGCTTTCCAACGATGTGTAAAACATTTGAATATAGGAACTCAGGAAAACTCAAACCGAGAAAATACAGAAAGAAAAGTTAACACTTTTCCCTGCCGGGAGAGACAATAGGGCTCATTTACATCTCATTTAGCAAAGCCATACCCCTTATTATTATTATTATTATTATTATCCTTTATTTAACCAGGAGAAAAAACCCATTGAGATTAAAAATCTCTTTTTCAAGGGAGACCTGGCCAAGATAGGCAGCTAAATTACATCACAACATTACATACATACAAGGACACAAAAACACAAATAATTAAAAAAAAAACAAGTTGAGAGTCAATTATGCACTTACAAGGAATTCCCAATTAAAAACATTGACATGTGAGGGAGTTCAACTCAAGACACCTCATTCTTATTCTAAAAGCACTCAACAAAATCAATTCACTGAGTTTTAAGTTATTCTGCAACAAATTCCATGTAAAAGGAGCAGAGTGAACAAAAGCCTTTTTACCTAACTCAGTCCTTACGTGTGGAACTGAAAACAGGACTACAGCCTGAGAGCGGAGAGAATAATGACCAGCACTTTTTTTCATAAGAAGTGAACACAAGTAGGATGGGAGCATACCAAGAATAGCCTTGTATATGAATGTGTACCATGACAAAGCCTCCGTGTGGCCCAATCAGGCCACCCTACACGAGAGTACAGCTCACAGTGGTGGGTGTGAGCTTTACAATTAGTAATAAATCTTAACGATGCATGATAGGCTGTGTCAATCATATGAAGGCATTGAACAGATGAATGCATATATAATATGTCCCCATAGTCCAACACAGATAAAAAAGTGGATGCCACTAGCCGTTTTTTTGCATTAAAAGAAAAGCACAGTTTGTTTCGAAAATAAAAACCCAATTTTAGCCTCAACTTTCTCACTAAACAGTGAACATGAGGCTTAAAGGATAGGCAATCATCAATCACAATACCAAGATACTTATAGGTTGAGACAATCTGTATTTCACGTCCGTCAAGAGTAACCACTGAGGGTATATTCAGTGGTCTACTCCGGGGGCCCGTGAAAAGCATACATTTGGTTTTTTCTGCATTGAGCACAAGTTTCAGCTGGAGCAATGTGTTTTGGACCACTAAAAAGGCATTCTGCAAATTTGCAATGGCTTGTCATCTGCATAAAAATGAAACTTTGCATCACTTGAAAAGACTTGAAAAGCCGTTTTGAGATACAGATGTTCTAGCATCATATGTAGTATTTTGTGACAGAAGTCCGGATGACAACATGCAAAAATAAACAGGACTTTTTACTTTTGTGTTGATCACAAGTCGAATCCAGTCTGTTTCAGATGTGTGAATCATCCAATGACCATTTTTGTCCACAAATGGGTATAATCCGTGAAATATAGATATATAGTCTATTGTTTACATCAGATTTTGCATGAACGTCTGATAATAGAATAAAGCAATAAACCCCAAGAAGCAGTGGGTTACTAGTGCATTTTAAAACAGCTAAGGGGCGTTGTTAGGCACGACGTGAAGCGGAGTGCTTAAACCCCCTTAGCTGTTATAAAATGCACTGGTAACCCAACGCTTCGAGGGGTTTATTGCGTTCATAAAACGGTTACTTCATATGCATAACGTTAGCGGGGTTTTATAAAATAAAACACAAATAAGTTGTAATTATATTAGTATAAATATTACTCTTCCGCCAAACAAAGTAGTTCCTCAGAATCAAGTGTGACTGAAACAGAGCGCAGTTCACAAACAACAGAGATGCAGCAAAGACACAATGAAAATATGATTTAAGACTGTGGTGTTTATTTTTATAAATCAACATTCATCTAATTTATACATTAAACTTTATATCGTGCAACTGTTGAAGTGATGATCAAATATGCTTGGAAGCATGCTTAACTTTTTCCCCGTCAGCGTTTTTTTAAGTTGCCACCCAGTTTTAGTTGAATGTCTTACAGAAAAATTATCTTCTTTAAATAAACATAATAAAAATAAAATATCAAATGAAAGAACAGTCCACCCGCTTTACAACAACATCAAAAAACGTTTCATCCTACCTTCATTTGTTGTCTTATCAGTTATTATCACCTCTCAAATTTTCAGCTAAATGCGGAGATAATTCCATTTTTGTGAAGAACTTTGTAAGAGATAAGATTTAGAGCCTGATCAAAACACACGTCACGCTAAATCCACCACAACGCTGTTGTGTCGAGTGAATGCCTCAGTGTTTAAGTTGGGTAAGATTGCCATCTTGTGGATAATAGCGGAAATATCAATAAGACAAAAAAAACTTCAGAGAATGTTTTCTCTTTATTGACGAAATGTTTTATTTATTGACATTTATCTGGATATCGCCATAACTGTGCAAATGTAGAAAAATTAAAAAATGATTAAAGACTATGGTGTTTATTTTCATAAATCAGTACACAGCAACAGTGGCGCAATGATACTTGTGATGCGGTCTGAACCGTGGGTTTACCGGGGTATTTTATCACGGCTTAGAACGCGTTTCAACCAATCAGAATGAAGAACCAGAACGAGCCGTTTTATAATATAATATACAATATGAGGACTATTTACATCGTAACACTGTATATGAGATTACACTTTACGTTCCGTTAAACACATGAACCTGCCTTTAAAGTTGTATTTAAAATAGGGAGGTAATATAATAGATAATCCAAACAGCGCCGTCGAAAACGTGACGTCCTTTAGGGATGTAACCAATCGCTCGCTCGTTCCTCCATCAGCCAATGACTTCATGGAAAATATTGATAGACAAAACATGTAGCCAATTATATAACGTATTCAACAATGTCTGTGTGACTTTTTTGTGTGTGTTTTACTTCATTCTGTGCTGCAAGAACTGACAGACAGATGACGTCAAAGTACCGCGAGAGCGAGTTGAAATTAAACTACTCCGTAAGATTTCTTGAAGAGCTCTTGCGGTACTTTGACGTCACCCGACTGTGGCGCCGCATAAAGTCAAACAAGCCAGTGACGCGGCTGACGTACGATGTGGCTGACTGTTATCTGTTCCACCCCAGCTTTTTTTCTCTTTTTTTTGTGTGCCCGAGCTTCGTTTACAGTCTGGGGAGACTCACGCTGTAAGTTTGAAAAAAAAACTTAGCAAAGATGTCTGAGGAACAGGTCAGCCGCCTCACTACAGTCACGTGACTTCACAACAGAACCAAAAGAGAAGACAATGCTGAATAAAGTGGTAACTCTTGCTATTTTTGGACCAAAATGAAGCCCACTGATGTCACATGGACTACTTTGATGATGTTTTTATTACCTTTCTGGACTTGGAAACCGTACATAGATTTTCAATGGAGGAGACAGAAAGCTCTCGGACTAAATCTAACGTTAAAACATCTTAAACTGTCTTCCGAGTTTAGAACGACATAAGGGTGAGTCATTAATGACATTATTTTCATTTTTGGGCGAACAATCCTTATTTAGTAGTCACGCTGTTCCCTTTGGGGGCGGGGTATGTAAATATACATAGATAATGACGCCCCTCGCTGCACGCTAGAATCTCCGGAAAAACAAGCCAATTTCAACCGCAAAATGTAGCATTTAAATATACAAAAACTGCTATCTCAAACATGGAAAGGCTGCTTCGTTATCTCAACTAACAGATTCTGCAATAAAACAAAAATCACAAATTTTGAAAAAAATTATAACTTTGTTTCTCATTATCTCGAAACTTGTGCTGCCGACTTGTGTGATGGGTCACATATTTCTTTTGTTCTTATGGGCAAAAGACTGTGAATGACACGACTGTGTGATTGTTATTCACGTGTTTGATTGTTATACAGCATCACATGTATGTATGCACAAAACAAATTTCTCTTAGGGGACAAAAAACGACCATCATCATCCATCATCAAATGTTTCTGAAAATGACACACAACCATGTGTATACAATTCCAAGTTACACAAATAACTTGAGGGAATTTATATTTTTAGATCAAATCTCATTAGAGATCACAGATGATGAGTGGTGCAGAGTTCACAGACCAGACATAAAAAGCAGGATATAGTTTCTCATTAAAAGATTGATCACTGAAGGTGTAGATATGACACATAGACTCCACATCATAAAAAGAGACTCGACCCTCCTCATAATCCACAAACACCCCGACTCTCTGAGGCTCCACACTCAAGGAAAGAGAAACAGATGATGGACCCTCACTAGCCTCATACTCTCCTATAGTCAAACCAGCCATCCAGTATCCACTCTCAGGATTCAGCCAGATCCTCCCCTTCCTCTCAGCAGATTCTCTGGCCACACCAACAAACCACCTAGTTAACCCCTTCACCTCCACCTCATAGTAAAAACACCCTGAGGTGAATCCTTCATTTCCAAGAACACAGTGACGATAATCAAACTTGTTATTTGACTTTTGATCTTCATCCTTTACTGTTCCTGATTGTTCTTCATATCTCACTTGTTTCCCATCATCAGACACAATGAGATGTCGATGAGCTGAATCAGGATCCAGAGTCACATTCACTGTTAAAATATTGAGATTTCTGCTTTACAGATGAATGTTGTAATAATGATGATAATAATATTATTAGTTTGTAAACATCACTTTACAGAGAAATAAACAAACATAAACACACTGCATAGAGACAATTAACTGAAACAAAAATAGACAAACCTGAACAATAAATGACAACAAATGAACACAAATGAAAAATATAAAGAGGATAACAAACAAATTCAATGTGTCAATAAAACCACATACAGTCTCATCTAACAGCTGTAGATCTATAACACTTTAATTATGTCATCAAACTTTAACTTACCTGCAAATTTTCTTAACAGTGATTTCACTAAAAACAGAAAGACAGTAAAGAGTTAAACAGAGATCATAACAGAATTATACTTCAGATTAAGAATGAGATCAAAACATTTAATGAAATGCAAGTTTGTCTAATAATGAATCATTTAATAAAGACATTGAAAATAAACTCACAACATCCTACTGTCCCGTTCTCTATCAGTGAAAGTCTCTCACGTTCTAGAGAGTTCATGAGGTAAAGAAAAAACAGATTAAGTAAAGTAACACAACACATTAAAAACATAAAATATGTTGTCATGTTTTAATGAATGATTTTATGTTTGTTTGTTGTTTATCAGAATTTGATTTGATCATCTAAACCAGGGGTCTCAAACTCCAACTGGCTTGGGGCCATTTCTAAGACAGACATTTCATCGGGGGGCCGCAGAGCTATTTTAACGTTCAAAAAAGTACAATATTTCAGTAAATGTCGTGTTTAATTTCTATTATTTAATGTATAATATTACTTGAAAATGTAAGCAGTGGTTTTATCTTTTTAATATACATTATTTTATAAAAGTAGCCTAAGTAAATGTTTTTTTAACCTTATCTTAACTAAGACCTATTAAAACCTTGCACTAAACTAACACATTTAATTCCTGTATACATTTACAAACTATTATAAAAAAATGACCACTAGTAAAGTTAAGTGTTTCTTTTTTTATTTATTTTGGATTGTTTTCAGTCATAGTATTGATTTCATTATGTTCTTTGTTATATCAGTTTTAATGAATTTGCCATTATATATGGAAAAATATTAATAAGTGAACGTGATCATATGTTACATCAGCTAGTTGGACAGAAAAAATAATAATACTGCTCTATGTGTAATTGCATAGCAAGCTAAATAATAATATATTATACTTCATTATATACTTCATTATATATAGCAGTATACATACTTTTATCCTCTGTACGTTTCTCCTCCTCTTTTCTAAACCTGGGCACTTTGATGGCTCTTTTTCTTATCTGTAGTTTAAAATGTGTTGCATTACTACCTCCATATGCGGTGTCTCCATTAGATGCTATAACTTTATGTGAACTAACCCCACCACAGCTCGGTCTTCTCTGAGTAACAGCTGAGTATCCACCCGGAAGTAACAAATCTTCTCTGGACAAACACTACAAAGTCCCGACCGGATTAACTGATCGCATGGTGACAATGATATGATTGACGCGAAGTTCAGTTGAGGAATTAAAATCCAATCACGCATTCCTTTATCCTCGACATCACGGAGCGTGCGGTTAATGGCTGTGTAGCACCGGGTGACGCGACCCACAACACGGAGCGCAACTTCTGCTCCCGAGCACTTTGGAAAGTAATGCTTTGACTCGTTTTAACGCGTTGTTAGACGCGACATGTGAACGAACACTTGAACGTTTAAATCAAAAATCTAATGAATATAAAACAAAGTGAATAAAAATCTGTTTACGCAAATGGCCCGCGGGCCGGGAGTTTGAGACCACTGATCTAAACTTAAATCACACAACAGACACACAGATGTTTGTGTAAACATTTACAGTGCAGGTGGATAAAGTTTGTGAACTCTTGATCATAATGACTGAGTTTCTCTCTTTTATCAGCAGTAACATCCACTGAATGTTTCATGTATTTCAGCTTCACTGGTCCTCTTTACATACACTGTAAAACAAATCCGTAGAAATTGCAGCTGGGTTGCCGGTAATTTACAGTAGATTTACATTTATGTTATTTACTGGCAAGAGTTTGTTCAAAGTAAAATGAACATTAAACATTTACAAGTCTTTGTCTTTACAAAGTAAAACTAAAAAAACAGCATCAAGCAAAACATTCTGGGAAACAAAATCTGAGGCAAAAACAGAAAAAGGTTGATGATGATTTCTGGTTCCCAGAATGCTTTGCATGAGGCTGTTATTGTATAGTTTTATTCTGTAAAGATAAATACTTGTTAATATTTAAAATTTATACAACAGTTCTTTCTGGTTCTCGAATCTGATTGGCTAAGACCTATGCGATATTGTGCTGATATCGGCACTGTAACCGCTTCACCTTTCGTATCATTCCGCCACCTAGTGAATGGAGGTCCTAAGCAGGCTCATCTCTGAATGGAAAAACACAGACGCCCTGTTTGTAAACACTCTCCGTTTGTCTCATTAGTTTACTAGCTCGTAAATCAGTCTGTGAATCCCCAATCGGAAGTTATTCCGTCAAAGATCAGCGCTCTTGGATGTTACGTTACAGTTAATGGGAGAAATGTCTTGTCACATCGTGTGGACGATTAACACTTGGAAAGAGGAATATAAACACTCGTTTTTTTTTTCTGGAGCTATATTTCTTATCAGAACGTGAAAACACAGTGAAACTGCAGGTAAGCACCGCAGCTTTTAAATGTGGACATTGATCATTTACTTTATCGTGACCTGACTATTAAAACATGTTATGAGATATGGCCACTGGTATATTTATAAGCAGCATGCAAAAACATCTCTCTGACACTTATAAAAAACAGTTTTATATAGTACTGACAAGAACAAAGTTTAATAATAATAATCGAGTGCTCGTATCACGTTAAGAATAAATGAGAAAGCAATAGTAACGTTATACAAGTAGTTTTATTAACTTTTACCTCGCGCCAAAACAATAACAACACAAAAGACACTAAATATGAATTAAAAAACAAGTAACAGTTTGATCATGACACTAAATACTGCTGATTTGATCTCATTTTGACGATCATAAACAAACAAGGCCAACATGAGAGCCAGGGTATCTCTGTCAGAAATGTAGCCCAGAGAGGGCGGTGGTCAGCGGGGCGAGTGAACACTGATGTCCGCTCATGCTTTGGTTCTCATTCGTACCGAATCTCACTAAGCAAACGTTCAAACAGGCGCTATCTTTACTAATCGACTGCAGATTTAAATATAATACATATACATTCTCGACTGAACTAATCTTAAAACTACACTTTGTGACCAAGAAACGGTAATATAAAGTAACGGCTTTTCTGTCCATTGAGTTGTTATGAGCTTCAAAGCAGCCGAAAGTTTTACCTGTCATTCTGGCCGCCCTCAAATCCGTGGCGGAAGAAGTAGTTCTCAAACAAAGAGGCTTTTAAAATAACTCCGTTGTTGTTTTCTAGTTTTCGTTTTTCAAACGTGTGCCGTCGAACTGTTGTATAAAAGCAATATCGCTCTCGGAGTCGTGCGACACAGCTCTACATCATCACGGCTGCGACCGCCCCCGGCACTCGGCCTGCGGCCTCGTGCCTCTGGCCTAATCACAGCCGTGATGATATAGAGCTATATCACACTCCTACTCGAGCGATATTGCTTAATTATTTAACTTTGAACAAACTCTTGCCAGTAAATAACATAAATTTAAATCTATTGTAAATTACCGGCAACCCAGCTGCAATAACATTGAAATTTCTACGGAATTTTTTTACAGTGTACAAAACTCTTTGGGGCGGTTTTCCGGACAGTGATTAGAATAGATTTCCTTTGTTTTGCCTCAAAATGCACACAAGTAATGTTTTTAGTAAGGCATGTTTGTTAAAACTAGTTATATTTCGTAATTAAACTAATCCTCGTAATCCTGACTTAAGCTAATCTTTGTCCGGGAAACCACACATTTATGTTCATCAATATTACTGAGATGTAATTGTATTTGAGATGATGTTAAAGTATCTCAGTCAGGTTGAGATCAGGACTCATGGGTCACTACAGAAACTGTTTTATCTTCTTCTGTTAATCTTGAAGCACAGATGACCGCACAACTCCTGATAAATGTTTACTGTATATGACAACACACAGTCCAGGACCTAAGACTGCAAACAATTTTAAATCATGATGTTTGTCTTATTGTGAACTGTGAACATCAAGACTGTTAGAAATACTCTTTATAACTTTATATAATTCACACAATTACAATACAGCTTGAAGTTCACACTGGGCAGTGATTCTTGTCTTCAGTCTTGTGTCAGTAGCTACGTTTACATGGACACATTTTACCTCCATCGGATTAAAATCCTTCCGATTAATAAATCCTATCATAGCGTTTACATGAACACTTAATAATGTGATCGGATTGATGTGCGTGTTTATATGACACAACAGCTTGTTCGACTTCATGCAGCGCCGTAAGAACCTTCAGCCGGATGACGTCAAAGTACCGCGAGAGCGATTTAAAGGAGATTCCTCCGTATGAGTTGAATAGCTCTCGCGGTACTTTGACGTCATCCGGCTGAAGGTTCTTACGGCGCCGCATGAAGTCGAACAAGCCTAATATTTACATCAGATTTGATCATTTGACATGCGCACATTGCACAAATATAGAAAACACCCATTCACGTGTGCCCAAAAAGCGTATTTTACTTCACGCAGTGCTGCAGAGACCGTTAGCGAGAGCGAGTCCAAACACACGCGTTTGTGGATCAGAGAATAAACCATGGACTGACCTGACAACGCTGTCGATCGGTGGCTGACTTGAAGCAGTGCATTCCGGTTAGTATTTTTGTCCGACTTCAGCTGGCGCTGCAGGCACGTGATTGTGTCATATGGTTTTTAAGTACCGCGAGAGCGGTTCGAGATCAGCCGCCTGAGTAAGCCAGCGCAGTTCGCGAAGAGGAGCTGCACGGGCTGTAATGACGACACAGCTGTTTCAAGATTGGTCGGATTCACCACATGACAACAATCACGTGTGTTTCGTGTGTATTTTCACGCCCTCAGTTCCACAAATGCTCACAAATCTGTATTTTTATAACAGTTAAAGCTCTTTTCATGTAGTCGCGATGTTATATTGTGCCATCTTCATCAAAATAAAATGGATAAAAAACGTAGACCCCACTACATTGGTATTTAAATAATATATGCTTATGTTGAACACTTTATTCTTGTAAAAACACTGCTGTAAGCCTCTTCAGTTACACTCATGCTCATACACGGACATTCAAAACAGTATAATTCACTTTTTATGTAGTTTACATCTTACAAATCATGTTTAATGCGATTAAGCAAACAAACGGCACGTGATCAGCCATGCCTGACGTAAATGCAGCAAGCTACGGGAACCACAGCGCGTCCGACTTCACGTCTCCGTTTTCAGCTCCTCCCCGCCTGCACGCGGCTAATCTCGCCGATCGGTTACATCCAGCCACAGCCGATGTCGAACACACCTAATCACTTCATGTGACTTCCTTCAACAAAACAAACTCAAATATTTCCGTCACATGTCATTACGGCAATCTACGTCATTGCACGTGTGAATATGCTCCACACTACCGTCCTGCAGGTGGCGGAAATGCGCCTTTCAGTGGGTTTACCAACCGCCATTAAAAAAAGAAAAGATGGCACATGCGCAGAGCGTCCCAGTTTCAGTTATCCATCCGATCAAGTGTATACATGTCCTGTTGAGCGGATTACAAAAGGTATAAACCACCCCTAACAAGCGGATTAGATTTTTAATCAGATTGGCACTTTTTAGTCCGATTGAGGTGTTTACATGGAGCATTTTTATTCAGATTGATCATTTAAACGGATTACAAATGTCCATGTAAACACAGCTATTGATTAAACTTCATGTTAAGTGTAATTCACACACATTTATCACTCTACACTGTAAATATGTTTAACACAGTTTTTAAATATAGACATAAAACACATAAAAACATCAATGTTATTTTAATAAATAATAAGCTAAATGTTTATGTATCTGAATTACTGTCAAATTAAATTAAATACAAGTGATTATAATGTGATATTTTATCATGAATCAAAACTGTTTTTAAATTAAGAATAAATTAATATTATAAATAACCAACAGACAAAATCACCATTTTTTATTCTCATTTCTTCCCTCTGTAGCCTCTCTTCTTCTCTCTGTTTCTTTCTCTGTAGTCCTGAAGAGAAAAAATATTAAACTGATTTAACTATTTCTTAAAAACTTCAGGACTAATAACTACAGACATCAGGCCTGGTGGGCCGCTTAACTTTTGGGCACGTCAAGTTTTTTTCTTCACATTTGTCACGTTAGTGAGTCTTCTCTTAAATAACACTACACACGTTCCGCATTCTGACACCGCAGCGCACTGCCTCTGCATGGGTTGTACCATGTGAGGGAGTTCTCCCCTTTCCTCCCATAGAGTTGGTTTGGTCGATAGCACGTCTTTTCCAAAACTTTTTTCAGGTAGGCAACTGCAAGCGCCTACCAAGCGTGCCGCCCAAGCCCTGAAAAGTGAAGCCAAAACGTCTTGATCGCCCCCCAGTGACTGGACTTAGTATAGGTCATAAACCCCGCCTCCCCCATCATGTTATTCAATGGGACTTGAGACCAACTAAACAATTTAATTACACTTCAATTATCTTTTCTCTGAAGCTGGTTTCTGTCATTTACTGTAGTTTTTATCACGCTGATGTAAATTCAATTTTTTGTCTTTAAAATAAGTTTGGTTTTACTTAGTTTTTTAATGCTATAAAGCTTGATTTCATTGCTTTACTTCCTGCTCACAGGACTGGTCCTGAAATTGCTACTGCGCAGACTCAAGACCCAAGATGTCAGCGCCGTATCGGGACACTGGCGGCTTCACTTTTCACAGTTTTTTTACAGTCTATGGCGCCTACCGATAGCTAGGCCGGCTCTACCGTAAAACTACACGTTAGGGAGGATGGGTGGAAGGAAGAGGCCAGGAGGGGCTGAAAAGGCATTTGAGGAGGATGCTGCTAAATGTGCCAAACTTAACAATTTATTTTTTTTATTAGGCCTATGATTAGCATTAGCAATGTAATTATCCAATACTGTTGTCAACTTATTCACAAGCAAAGTATAAAATGTAATTAAAAGCCTTTTGTGTATCACCCAAAACATGGCGCTTCATAGACTTTGCAAATATTATGTAATTTAATATTGATAACAAAACTCAAGCAAAGTTTGCAGCAAAATTACTTTGTATTATTATTTTATTTTTATTACTATTTTCTGAAGTGAATAAGTAAATTATTATTCAATTTTTATTTAACTTTTACATTATAGGTTGAACCATGGTATTAATAAAAAATATACAAAATAGTAAGAGCTGAACTGTTGCTTCATTTATCCACTTTGAAAAAAGTGCTAATTTGGAATTACACTATGGAAAAGTGGGCCGGTCTTGGGCCTGAAACTCCTGGGCCGAAAAGTAGCCCCAGCCCTGACAGACATACAACCTTTTTTTATAAAGATTATTTTGTGGTTTGAATTTGATTTACCCACTCGACACTGTGATATCTTTACAGGATAATGTATGCAGTTCAGCTTACACCACACAGCACACATCATTAAACTGTCTGAAAATATATAAATTATTGACTTTTAAGCACTACAGTATGAGAAGTGAAATCTCAGATCACGGTGTGTTCAGTTGAAGATGAAGTGAATCTAAACTTGAACTAACTAACCTTAGGTCACACTATATACAGTACATACATAATAAATATAACAAACATGAATGTTACCTCTGTGTCTATAGATGAACACAGCGATCAGTAATCCAGCGATCACACCGAGCACAGATCCAACAGAAATCAAGATCACTGATGACCTCAAAGAGTTAAACATTTTACCTGTAAAACAAAACTGTCTTTATTTAATATCATTTATTATATTCACTTGAATTATGAATATTTTTTATGTATTACTGCATCAAATCATCATCAGACAAAATAAACCACATACTCAGAATCAGTGTTTGTGTACTTACTTGATGTAATAATCTCAGTCTCCATCATGTGATGTCTCAGTTTGACTCTACAGTGATATTTACTGTCTCTGTTATATACAGTGATCATGTGTTTCACTCTGAATCCATCTGTGTGTCTCTGTTTGTCTGTATTTTCAGATGTCAAAGTGACTCCTTCACTGTCCAGCCACACAAGTTCAGGTTCAGGGTACCAACCTTTAGATTCACACTGAAGATAAAGACCACCAGAAACATCAAATCCATCTACAGTGATGAGTGGAGGACTTCCTAAAGCTACACATAACAAAAACATGAAAAACATTCATTCAGTGATTATTTATGTCTATAAACATGTTTTTCTTCTGGCTACTAGTGATTATGACAACATGCATGTACTTAAACCAATACTGAACATCACTTACAAGAAAAATAAATCTCATTCAATGTTAGTTTTCAGTGGTTTGCTCGCCTTCAACTCTGAGATCAACAGTGATGTCATCATAGTTGGTTTTGGACTGAATTAAACACTTATAAAGTCCTTCATCAGAGATCTGAACTCTTGATAGTTTAAGTGATGTGTTTCCTTTCTGTAGTTCATCTTTAAACACTTCAGTTCTTCCTCTGTACGACTGAAGCTGATTTGTGTTTTTATCTTCATGATCTTCATAGAGATGAACTACTGAATCTTTGAGATCAAGTCTAAACCACTCGACTCTCATGTTTACAGCACTGATTTGGGGTATGAGAGAACAGGGCAGAATCACATCTTCACCAGATACAGTGAGGAGAGGAGATGCAGGTCCAACAACAACAAACTGATCTGTAAGAGACAGAGAACAGGTCTGGTTTCAATATTAAAATTTGTTTCTAAAGAAAAAATGTATGCGAAAAATGTATAGCATATATCAATGACCATTATAACAATAACTCAGCCATTTCCTGCCAGTCTTAGGAGCAGGCAACTTTGGGATTACAAGCCAGACTCTCTAACAACTAAGCCACTACCCCCCCCCCATGAGTTTGTTATAATGTGTGAATATTTACCTGCTGTTGAATCTGTAATTCCAATAATAACCATCAGAGTCACACAAATGAACTTCATCACTTCACAACACAGCTTCTTAAAAACACGACAAAACAATAAACACAAGTTTATAGACAAACTTCATCTTTATACCTGCAATTTTTCCGTACAATAAAACAGATTAAAAATTAATAATCTGTTAAATTGTTTTCTGATATCTACCTAGAATGTATCTAACTTTATTAAGTGCAAAAATGATCCAGAAAAGGTTTAACATGTCCATTTACAACCCTAGGATTTCTCATTTGATTAAAATGTGACCGATCACGGAAAGTAGGGACACAAGCCGGATCTGGGGCATTTTGAGTTATTCATAGATTCTGAAATTGTACTCTCTAAGCTTTCCAACGATGTGTAGCACATGGAAATCTGATAATATTTGGAGAAGTTGTGGCCATTTGAATGTAGGAACGTCTCGGTTACGGATGTAACCCTCGTTCCCTGAAGGAGGGAACGGAGACGTCACGTCGTGACCGACGAATTGGGAACTCGCTTAGAGAGACCAATCTGCTTCGAATACTACAAAAAACGCCAATGAACTTGGCATTGAGATATTTGCATAATGCTGGCGCCGCCCCGCCAGGTGCGTATATAAGGCGCACGTGCAAATAAGGAAATCAGCTTCTGTTCGCTGAGAAAGCCGGAAGGTGACCGGCCTAAACAGCAGGTGGCAGCACCTGTGGCGACGGGACGTGACGTCTCCGTTCCCTCCTTCAGGGAACGAGGGTTACATCCGTAACCGAGACGTTCCCTTTCAGTCGGTCACTACGACGTCACGTCGTGACCGACGAATTGGGAATCCCTACCAAAACGCCACTAGGGGCTGACCTCTTCCAGTGTCTGCGTAAAGCCCTCCGGTTCCACTTAAGGATAAGGAGAATTAGGTTTTAAGGCAGAAGGCCGGGCACTAGATGTTCCTTTAACCCCACAGTAGTGCCAGCGACTGGGAAGCGCCCTACCAGAGCGGAATAGGAACGCTGCGGAAGCCACCGCCCCGTTAAGGGCTATTGGTGGGCGAAAGTCAACCGTAGTTGAGGTAAAATGACAGCCGTGGCTGTGTAAGCAAAGCAGTGCTCTGCTAAGGGAAACGTGGGCTAGTAGGATTAACCCCACGGAATAATACTCACAAAGGAACCCGTTGGGACACAATGTGGGGCCCTGGCCAAACACGTAGGTTCGTAAGAATACAACTAGTGAAAGGCTGACAGCCAATGCTCCGCAACAAAGGCTGTCAAGGCAGTGGAGGGAGCAAATCAAACCATTACGCATTTTTGCTCTGTTAGCCTTCCATACTGAAACTCAATTTGGAGCCTCAGTCGGAGGCTGCAAGCCGACTTGCGAGTCTGCTCTCCGTGCCCTCCCTGGTGAGGAAAGAACACGAGAGGATACAGGCTCGATACGAACATTGTAAAATCTAATGAACGTATTAGGTGTCGCCCAACCCGCAGCTCTACAAATGTCTGTCAGCGAGGAACCACGAGCTAATGCCCAAGATGAGGCAACACTCCGTGTGGAATGCGCCCTCAGTTTAAGGGGGCAAGGAATGCCCTGCAAATTGTAAGCAAGGGCGATAGTATCAACTATCCAATGAGACATCCTCTGCTTAGTGACAGCTTTCCCTTTCTGCTGGCCACCATAACAAACAAAGAGCTGGTCCGAGGTCCTGAAGCTTTGCGTGCGGTCCACGTAGAATCGCAGTGCGCGTACGGGGCACAACAAAGCTTCTGTTGGGTTTGCCTGCTCCAAAGGCAATGCTTGCAAGCTCACCACCTGATCTCTGAAGGGAGTGGTGGGAACTTTGGGCACGTAGCCTGGTCTGGGTCTCAATGTCACGCTCGAGACAGCAGGACCAAACTGAAGGCACGACTCGTCAACAGAGAATGCATGTAAATCTCCTATTCTCTTCACTGAGGCCAATGCTAGTAGGGTCAGAGCCTTCATAGATAGAAGCTTCAGACTCACAGACTGCAAAGGCTCGAACGGAGGACTCTGAAGTGCTTTCAGCACCATGGACAAGTCCCAGGGAGGAATAGAAGGGGGGCGCGAGGGGTTTAGCCTGCGAGCGCCTCTTAGGAATCTGACAACCAAATCATGCTGGCCCACTGATCTGCCATTAATAAGTGAGTGATGGGCAGATATAGCGGCAATATCAACTTTAATATTGGAGGGTGACAGCCTACCGTCTAACCTATGTTGAAGATATAGAAGCACGACGTTAATAGGGCATTCTCTGGGGTCCTCGCGTTGCGAAGAACACCAAGTGACGAAAAGGTTCCATTTTAACGCGTAAGCCCGTCTCGTAGACGGTGCTCGAGCTGCGTCGATAGTGTTAGATACCGCCTGGGGTAAATCACTTAAACCTTGCGCGCGCTCAACGACCAAACGTGGAGATTCCACAGGTCGGGGCGCGGGTGCCATAATGTGCCCCCTCCTTGAGAAAGAAGGTCCTTCCTCAGGGGAATCCGCCAGGGAGGGGCTGTCGCGAGGAGCATTAGTTCCGGAAACCAATTCCTGGTCGTCCAATATGGGGCGACCATTAAAAGGCTCTCCTCGTCCTGCCTGACTTTGCACAGAATTTGCGCTATTAGACTCACTGGGGGGAACGCGTATTTGCGCATGCCCCGCGGCCAGCTGTGTGCCAACGCATCCACGCCGAGGCTGCCCTCGGTTAGTGAATAAAACAGGCGACAGTGGGTATCGTTCGGTGACGCAAATAAGTCTATCTGTGCACGACCGAATTTCCTCCAAATCAGCTGAACCGTCTGGGGGTGGAGTCGCCATTCGCCGGGGCGCGCCGCCCGGGAAAGCGCGTCTGCCGCTGTATTGAGCGATCCCGGGATGTAAATGGCACGAAGGGACCTCAGATGCTTCTGACTCCAAAGGAGGAGATGACGAGCGAGATGCGACAGGTGACGAGAGCGCAAACCGCCCTGACGGTTGATATACGCTACAGTCGCAGTGTTGTCTGAGCGTACTAGTACATCTTTCCCTCGCAGCTCCGTCGCGAAGCGTACGAGTCCCAGATATACTGCCCATAACTCGCGGCAATTGATATGCCAATGCAACTGGGGTGCTGTCCACACCCCCGAAGCCGTGAGCTCGTCGTACGTGGCTCCCCAGCCCGTGTCGGAGGCATCTGTGTGTACAACAGCATGCCGGGAGATCTGTCTCATGGAGACCCCTGCTCTGAGAAACGCGGGATCTGACCACGGGGGGAATGTTAGGCGACACGCAGGTGTAATGGTTACACGGTGGATGCCGGCGCGCCACGCTCTCCTCGGGACTCGATCGTGAAGCCAACGCTGAAGCGGTCTCATATGGAGCAGTCCGAGTGGTGTCACGGCCGCTGCTGCTGCCATACGCCCCAGGAGTCTCTGAAATTGTTTCAGAGGGACCGCATTCTTCCCTCGGAATGACCCGAGGCAAGTCAGAATTGATTGAACACGTTCTTCTGTCAAACGCGCCGATAAATCGATCGAGTCCAGTTCCATACCGAGAAAAGAGATCCTCTGCGTGGGGCAGAGTTTGCTCTTTTCCCAGTTGACCCGAAGACCCAAACGGGCGAGATGTTGAAGTGTTAGATCTCTGTGTTCGCACAGCGTCCGCCGAGAATGCGCTATTATAAGCCAATCGTCGAGGTAAGCCAATATGCGAACACCGCTCTCTCTGAGGGGCTGTAACGCCGCCTCTATTACTTTCGTGAACACACGGGGAGAGAGAGACAGCCCGAACGGTAAAACTTTGTATTGATATGCCCGACCCTCGAACGCAAACCGGAGAAACGGTCTGTGGCGGGGAAGAATGGACACATGAAAATACGCGTCTTTCAGGTCTATCGCTGCAAACCAATCGTGGGGGCGTATTGCACTGAAAATTTGTTTCGGTGTAATCATCCTGAAAGACCTCTTCTGAAGAGATTTGTTCAGGACCCGCAAATCCAAAATCGGTCGTAACCCGCCGCCTTTCTTGGGAACTATGAAATACGGGCTGTAAAAACCCGATCTCATCTCGGTAAGAGGGATCGGCTCGATCGCGTCCTTCGCCAACAGGACCTCGACCTCTGCACGCAGTACATGTGCATCGGACGCTTTCACCGTGGTGAAACGTACGCCCGCAAATTTGGGAGTGTGCCGATTGAATTGAATTTCGTAACCGAGGCGGATCGTGCGTAAAACCCAACGAGACGGGTTGGGAAGCTGAAGCCAAGCTCCCAAGGACCGTACGAGAGGAATTAACGGCACAACCGGTGAACCCGCGGCGGGGCAGCGAGGCGGGACAGGCGGGACTGCTGGTGCGTCTGCCGTGACAGCATAAGCATCTACAGTGTGTGTGTGTGTGACACTGACCTGAGCCCGCTGAGAGAGACGGTCGTCCGGTCTCCTCAGCGGAGGACGCAGACTCCGAAGGGTATGCTGGTGGTCCGGTCTCCGCAGTGGAGAACTCGAACTCGCCAGAACACCCGCTGGCGATAGAGGAGAGGGAGGAAGAGCATCTGACTGCCCGCTCACATCTCTCTCGATCCTCTGGAGACCTGGAGAAGGAATAGGAATGCACTCTTTTTGTGGTTTTGTGGGTGCCGGCTGAGAAGCCGGCGGAACAGAAACAAAACGAAACCAAAGATTCTCCACCCGGCCCTCTACCGGTGGAAGGAGTGGTGCCATCACCGTCTCCCGTAGAGTGATCCCATCCAAATCCAGGTCGCCCGTCTCAGGGCCGCTTCGATCTCCGTTTACCACGGGAAGCGGGTGGGGCGGGCGGGGCGGGCTGCCGACGGCTGTTCCCCCTCCGTGGCCTGGAAGATGTTCTAGCGGGGGGGGGCGGAGGCAGCCGCCGGAGGGCGCCCTCGGCGAGGAGCAGACGGGGCCGCCGGCGCTGGAGGGCGAGATGCAGGTCGCTTGCGCCGGGGCATGATCTGAGCGATCGCTTCCGTCTGCTTCTGGGCGGCGGAGAACTGCTGGGCGAAAGACTCCACCGACTCGCCGAAAAGACCCGCCTGGGACACGGGGGCGTCCAAGAACTTGTTCTTCTCCGCCTCAGACATGTCCGCCAGACAGAGCCATAGATGGCGTTCCTGGACCACCATCGTGGACATCGCACGACCGATCGCCTGCGCTGTGACCTTCGTAGCACGAAGGGCCAGATCCGTAGCGGCCCGGAGCTCCGAAAGCACAGGCGAGTCGTGTCCTCCCTCATGCAGATCTCTCAAAGCTTTCGCCTGATGTACCTGCAGCAACGCCATAGCGTGCAGGGCTGAAGCCGCCTCTCCGCATGCCTGGTGGGCAGCCCCCGTTAAACCGGAAGACTGTCTGCAAGCACGGGAGGGTAGGGTTGGGCGGTCCTTCCAGGAGGGAGCGGTGGCCGGACACAGTTGCATCGCGACCGCACGCTCTACGGGGGGGATCCCCGTATAACCCTTAGCAGCTCCATCGGTGAGGGAGGTGAGGGGGGAGGGCTGAAAAGACCGTAATCTAGTAGAAAACGGTGACTTCCAGGTCCTAGTCAGCTCCTCGTGCACCTCGGGGAAGAATGGTACCGGCGGAGAGGGTTGTGAAACCCGGGCAGCTCCAAAGAACCAATCATCCAGGCGGGACGGTTCGGGCTGTGGGGGGTGAACCCACTCCAACCCTACGGTCTCCGCCGCTCGAGAGAGCACGGCCACCATCTCTGGATCGAAATCCGGCGTCACGACCCGTCCGGAAGGGGGGAGGACATCCGGATCCTCAGAGGGAGAGGGCCCACCCTCGGATGCTGCGGTCTCCGTGGACCCGGAGGGAGGCACGACAGATCCTGCAGACATCGCAGAACACGACTCTGCAGTCTCCATCGGCACATCAACCGGCTGTGGATGAGGAGGCTGAGAGCCGGAGGACGAATCCCCCGACCGGCTCAGCACAGTGATGCGGAGATCATCCTTTGAGAGCCTCACGGCCGCTCCGTGGCGGCGTTCGGAACTCGCTGGACGTGGGTTGCGTTTTTCCCGGAGGAAAGACAACCGTCTCCGCAAATCCACAAGGGACATGTTCTCGCAGTGAGAACACTTACCCCCAGCGAACGCTGCCTCTGCGTGCTCGATGCCCAAACACGAAAGACAACGCTCGTGACCGTCCTTCGGACCCATATACTTCCCGCATCCAAGATCACACGGACGAAAAGCCATCCTGAAAAGGACGCTAATCGCCGGATATACGAGAGAGTGGCTGCCTTTAACAAGGCACAAAGCTCTCTCGTATCACTCTTTTAGGGAAATTCACTCAGATGCTCAGTTGATGATGCGCACAGGGAAAGGCAACGCACACACTAAACTCAAAACAAAAAGATGCAGAGCCTGTGGAATACTGCGAAGCGTCCGCTGTGGTACTGCCAGTCCAACCAACTTCCGCAATCGATCCCAACAGAGTAAAGTAGCTTCTCAGTAGCAGATACTGCCGGCTTTCGAAGCGATAAAAAGCTGATTTCCTTATCTGCACGTGCGCCCCACATACGCACCTGGCGGGGCGGCGCCAGCATTATGCAAATATTTCAATGCCAAGTTCATTGGCGTTTTTTGTAGTATTCGAAGCAGATTGGTCTCTCTAAGCGAGTTCCCAATTCGTCGGTCACGACGTGACGTCGTAGTGACCGACTGAAAGGGAACTCAAAAAAGTAAATGCCGATAAATTAGCCTCTAAAGTATTAGCTTTCTCCTGCTGGGAGTGACAATAGGGCTCATTTACATCTCATTTAGCTAAGCCATACACCATGTAAAGCCGTTTTGAGATACAGATGCTCCAGCATCATATGTAGTATTTTGTGACCGAAGTCCGGATGACAACATGCAAAACACAAACAGGACTTTTTACCTTTGTGTTGATCACAAGTCGAATCCAGTCTGTTTCAGATGTGTGAATCATCCAATTAGGACTGCACGATTTATGCTAAAATGTAAATCACGGTTTGTTTCCATGGGAATTGAGTTCCCGACTCTCTCACCCGATTCTTTTTTTTTTTTTTTTGCAAAAGCATTTATTAGGCACTTAACTTAAAAAATGTGCTACAGGACTTTCAGTTATAATAACATGTCTTAAAAGTCTCTTTTCCTTATTTTAGACCCCTTAAAATTTAGAGTAATTTAAAATGTGTTATGGTCATTCTACGGAAATGTAAATTTTTCTGTCCCTAGCCTTTACAGAAATATTACACTTGAAAAACACCTTAGGGTTACATTTTTTATATTTTAAAATGAAACAATATGTTATTTGAACAATTATACCTTCTTGAGCCATCAATGTAGCAATATTTGATTTTTATTAATTAATTAGAATTCCAAGCCCCACAGAAGTGCTCGTCCCCATAGTCATGTACAGAGGGAAAATGCTTTATTGAGTTTTCTTCCATTTAAAATACAATAATGTGTCCAACTATCAAATATATGGTTTAAATTACATTAAAAAACAAAATGCTGGAGTTGTCACTGGTGTTACTTTTTAACAAAAAAAGCTCTTATTTTAAAATAAAAATAACACTGATGACATCACTTGACTTCCTTCTTTCAAATTCCTGGAGATCTATGAAGAGAAGCCCATCCTCTGTCTCTTTTCAGTTATCAGAAATCTTCTCATTTATCTCATGATTTCATATGAAGCTTTTAGTTTAAGTCATGGTATGACCTCCGTTATTGTTTGGGAATTGCAAAACAATAGAATACAAATGGATTAAACTACTTAATTTAGTGAGTATACAATGATTGACAACATGAAGTTTGAGACTATGCAGCAGCAATTTTGTAAAATGCAGTATTCATAAAAATTGTCACTGGTGTTACTGTCACTGGTGTTACCTTCCTTATGGGTGTTACTGTGTTTTTTTTTTCTTTCACATTAAATGAAATATTTCACATGTGACATGATGATAATTTTAAATGCATTGAATTCCGCTACACTTAAGAATTAAGTTTTAAAGCTGAAAAAATTATAAATAATATTTTATAAACACCTTTAATATTGCTAAAGTAAGGTAACACCAGTGACAAAAAATGGTGTATGCAGTCTTTAAGTACATGCACACAAAAAATAAAACTCATTAAGCTGTCATTTATGTGTACTCATATAATCCACAAGTAATCTAATAATGTGCTCTAAGTTTAAATGTTAGTCATGATAAAGGTTATTAACCCCTAAAATAAACATCAATACATTATTTACTTACACTTATGTTGTTCCAAAACATAACAGCTTTTAATTTTCCTATCAGGAAATAAAGGAGTCATGTATGATTTATTTCAGTCATATTTAGAATCAGGTTATGCATGCTACAGTATGCTAAGATTTAATTGGAAAGTAAAAAATATGATTTATATAATGTTTAATGAGAAGACAGTCTGTTTTCATATAAATTGTTAGTATTCATACAGTAAACTTTGACTAAACATATACAGTAGTTTACATTTTGATGCAATAATAAATAATAGTAATGAATAACTTTTATAGCTTTATAGCTGTTTACGAGTTTTGATCATCGTTACAACAACGGTGTAACTGTTTTAATTTTTGACTTAGAAAAATAAAAAAGCATGAGGGCTTGGAACTGTAGAAGAGTAGTATATGTGAATTTAATATATAAATACTAATTAATATAATAATACTTATAATGATATTGTCACACCATCACTGAGGGCTAATTATGCACTCCTAAGAATTAAATCCTAACCCCCCCACCCCCCCCTGTTTAATTTTACTTTCACTTATGATCTCATACACCTAAAGTGCTCACACGGCTCCCCCCTCATTCTGATAGACAGGAAGCTGAGTTAATTTTCTCACCATGTGTGCACTGAAATCTTTACGCTTTCAGGGTTTCTAGGATTTAACATGAATTTGTGGTGTTTCAGATGTGGGATGGTCATATTCTTACGGTATTATGGCTCAATATGTTGTATTGCTATAAAATAAACTAAGCTATCTAAATTTGTAGGTTTGCAGCCATAAAACCTTGTCAAAGAAATATTGATTCCCTCTTAATAATACAAATACATGTTTTACTCTATTTGTCAAATAACTCGCATACAAATAGGCTACTCTCCATACATAATGTTCTGACAGTCAATACAAACAAGGACAAACAAGCTGATGATATCTCATACAAAACACCTAAATGTTAAGTTGTATTTTACGGCATATATAAAAATAACATTAATTATATTTGGCATAAACTAAATGAAGAATTTTTCAGAAGATTGTGTGCGGTCTAACATTTTCATTATTTAACTTCAGATATCTTGAAAGTGGCGGTTTCATTTTCAGTGCCACAGATATCAAACCTTTTTACTGTAAACATTTTTGTGTGGTAATGGATTCAGGGTAAAGCCCACAGCTGGAGTTAGATTAAGTTCATCTTCAGATACTCCAAATATGTTCTTAATTTAGAGAATTCAATGTAACTTAAGATCTTTAACTGTGTGAAATGGTTTTATAAGTTCCTGGAAAACATAATTGTGTCTTATCAATCAGATTTGTCTGGTTCTATGTTAACTCAGCTCACAGAGACTCAAATATGGTTTGTTGACATCCAGCCTTAGCAGATTTCCTAGTAGTGACAATGTTTTTGGCCCTGGAGGTTCATTTGTTGAGTCCCACAGAACCGATGGTAAAGAACCAAAAGCAGAATTTAAACCCAGATCAACACAGCTGTGCTGTAATCCTGAAGGAGCGCCATATTCACACTGAAAGACGGTGTGACGGGGTTCAAGTCATGAAGGTTTTTGTAAAGTATATATATTATATATTATGTTGTATCATGAAGTAGAGATATAATCTGTTACAAGCATTGAAGAGTGTAAAGTAGGTGTGGCTGATGTTTAAAGTCCATAGATATTGCCATCAGTTCAAAGTGCTGTTAAAACTTTCTCGACCTGTGAATCCGATAAGACGTGAGAGCCGTCCCCTCTCTCTCTCTCTCTTAAGGACTAATAAAATAATAAAATCTATAATAAAAGATTTACTAAAGACGCACATTGACTAATAAGAACCGAAAAGGCGTGGTTTAGTTATTTTTGCGACTGATTTTAATGCATAAGCATTTCTAGGGGTTTCTCTTTCAGAAGCAAATTGGGAGGAGATTATTTAAATGATTTACTAATGTTTGTTTGTGTGTTATGACCACTGATCTATATAAATGACTGAAATATCACCCTGTAGCCCAAGACAGCTTGCCCACTGAAGCTAAGCAGGGCTGAGCCTGGTCAGTACTTGGATGGGTGACCACTTGGAAAAACCAGGTTGCTGCTGGTAGTGGTGTTAGTATGACCAGCAGGGGGTGCTCACCCTGTGGTCTGTGTGGGTCCTAACACCCCAAAATAGTGATGGGGACACTATACTGTCAAAAAAGCACCGTCCTTCGGATGAGACGTTAAACCAAGGTCCTGACTCTCTGTGGTCATTAAAAATCCCAGGATGTCCTTTGAAAAAGAGTAGGGGTGTGCCCCGGCATCCTGGCCAATTTGGCCAAACTTGCCCATTGACCTACTAATCATCCCTCATACTAATTAGCTATATCATTCTGTCTCCTCTCCACTAATAAGCTGGTGTGTGGTGGGTGTTCTGGCGCAATATGGCTGCCGTCGCATCATCCAGGTGGATGCTGCACATTGGTGGCGGTTGAGGAGATTCCCCCATTCATATGTAAAGCGCTTTGAGTACTGAGAAAAGCGCTATATAAATGTAAGGAATTATTATTATTATTATTATTATTACTGGATTGGGCATGACGTCACAACTGTGAAGCCACCGCGCCGCCATATTGCTATACCCAAACATTCTATTAAATCAATGGACGTTATCAGATTTTAATGATAAAACATCACTTTACAAGTCTTCGTTTTTATATCTGAAGTTACCCTGTACATTATTAAACGCAAATGTCCTAAGCATGTACTAGTTATTTACTGAAAGTTGTACATTTTCCTTTTAATTAGTTATTATACATTCATCTTCATTACAATACCAGATCAGCGGCCGACCACAGCATATTTAGTATTAATGGCAAACGTGCTCATTCTGAAATCTAAATAAATAATCATGCTTTTTACCGTATGCGCATGCAATAATTTGCTAGATTTGTAATTATGTTATCTAAACTTACAAGTCACCTAAAATTATTTAGATAAATAAATCCATTATCCCACCCGATTAAAACATAAACATAGCAAATAACACCAGAATTAAAAATTAATTTACGTACATATGTCCTAAAAATTAATCTTGTGTGACTGATACACTGTAAAGCGGGTAATTGGGTATGCCAGTTGGGTATACCAAGTTTAAAAACAGTTTATTTGGAATGCCAGAGGAACATATTATTTAAAAAATATTGTTTTTCAAGCCAAGTTATTTATTATTTGCTTAAGTAAATAGGAGTCACTAGGACAGGGGAGGGGAACTCTGGTCCTGGAGGGCCACTGTCCTGCAGAGTTTAGTTCTAACCCTAATCAAACACAGCAGAAAAATCTAATTAAAGTCTTCAGGATTACTTGGAAATTAAATTCGGGTGTGTTTGATTAGGGTTGGAACTAAACTCTGCAGGACAGTGGCCTCCAGGACCCAGAGTTCCCCACTCCTGTACTAGAAGTCACACAACAGCTGGTGTTTTAAAACTTCTTGTAAACCTTAATTTGTTGTCCTCCAGTTCTTGTCAGTGTACTATGGCTTCTTTAGCTGGGATTACACACCCCAAATTTTCCGCTGTGATGTCCGTGGTCCTGAACTAATTTGCGCTGCTCTTAGTAGATTGCGTTGGTCATTATGGAAATCAGCTGTTGCCCCTGTGTTATTTAATTTGTGCTTTTTGTAAATAACCCGCAGATATTACCACTCCCATTGGTGCTTTTTTTAGAATTGCGCTTGGACGCTAGTTTGCTCCATTTAGTAAATATGGCCCTTAATGTGTTGTCCTTAATCTCTGTGTTATTATTGGAACAACACATTTTGTGTTGTTTTAACACATCTTGTGTTGTCCCTTTTATTTATTTGAATAGAAAATCAACACAACGTGACACATAATGTGTTAAATGGGATAACACAAAACAATGTGTAAAACAAGAACACATCCTTTATTAGAGTGTAATTTTAGGTTATTTTAAACCCATCTAAGAGGTTATCTATAATTACCCTCCCTCCAAACTATAAAGTCCCCAAATAAATTTTTTCCATTTACAGATTTAAAAAGTTTTCAAACACCTCCATCAGTATCAACCCATTATGTGGTAAAATATACACAAAAGATCAGACATTTTGGTAAACATCATCATCACTGTTTAATTTGAATAAAAAAAAAGAAAAAACAATACATAAATTTAAAAAATCTATCACTAAAGTAGTAATGTGAGCCTTTGGCCACATCCAGTGAAATGAATGGGTTTCTATGGCCCTCTGCTGGTCAAAATGATTTATTTCCTAAACTGTAATTCTTTTATGTTTTTTTTCTAACCAGCAGATGGACATTTCAGAAAGGTGGTTAAGTGAAAACACTGAGTATGTTAACCCTGAAATGAGGGCAACTCTGAGTTTTCCTTTTCAAAATTGGAGGTAGGTTAAACCTGAGACAGCGGGGTAAGTAAAGCCTGTTTCAGAAGGAGAGGTAACTTATACTGTTTCCAGTGTAACTTACTCTCTGAACTTAACCTGGTCTGGAGGAGGTTTTTTCGGTAAACTCTAAGTTCCTGTCAGTCTCCTCCCCTTTTTAAATGAGTATACTGTGTTTAACTATCTCGTTAGTTCTTTTAGTATATTCATTCATTGCATAGATTTTTATTATGCACTGTAAAAAAAATGTTTAGCTCTCTAATTCTAATCTAATTAAAGAGTCTTTGAGTTTGTATTTGAAAAGGACCCAATTTGATTCTCCTTTCAGTTCAGTAGATAAACAATTCCAGGCTTTTGTGCCTTGTACAGAGAGAAAGCTGAATGTCCAAATAAAGTGTTACGTTTGGGATCTGATGTCTGGATCTTAACATGTCATATCAAAATAAAGAACCAAGCCTCTGCTTTTAAACATAAAAAAAATTATACTATCTTCATGCGTTCATTTTGAATGCAAGTATGTTTCGTCAAAAACTGAACATTGTGGACAAAAAAAACTGCATTTTCAAGCAAAATGCATTCAGATTTCATATTCTTTCAGAAATAAAACCTTCAACAATGAATAAACATTGAAAATAAATATAAAATAAATAAAACTTTAGCACTGTTATTTATCTTTGAGTGGTAAACTGTAGTGTTGTAGTCAAGACCACCTAAGCTGAGACCAAGTCATGACCAAGACCAAGACTGGCCGAGACCGAGACAAGACCAAGACTTTAAAGGGTCAAGACCGATTCAAGACCAAGACCAAGACAGGCTGAGACCAAGTCATGACCAGTGCAAGTCACTGCATTAAAACACTTATGATAAAATGTGGAATATGCATATGATTAGGCACTTCGTGTGTGTGTGTGTGCGTGCGTGCGTGCATGCCATCAGAGAAGTTGATAAAATAATCAAAGACATTGCAGATATGTGGGAATTTATCTTCGTCTATAAGCAAATAACAGTGAACAAACACTAAAGAGCTGAAATCAACTAAACCATTTAATCTGAACTGTCTTTCCGTAGCTTGCCATCCACTTAACACAATGCAGGTGTTTTTAGTAATACAATTAGAAAAACTGTCATTGGGAGAAACCTTCACAATGCTTAAACAAGGCCAACATCATATGCCAAACCTGAATAAACTGCATAAAATGAATGATAAAAAATAAATTTGTGATATGCACTGCAAAAAAAAATGTCAAGAAAAAATGTTAAAATGCTTTTTCTTGATGAGCAAAACTACTCAAGAAAATAAGTGTAGTTTTAGACCAAAAATATCAAATTTAAGTGATTTTGTGCATAAAACAAGCAAAAAATCTGCCAATGGGGTAAGAAAAAAAATCTTAAACCTTTTTCTTAAACACTAAATTCAAGAAAAAAATGCTTACCTCATTGGCAGATTTTTTTTTGCTTGTTTTATGCACAAAATCAATTAAATTTGATATTTTTGCTCTAAAAACTAGACTTATTTTCTTGGGTAGTTTTGCTAATCAAGAAAAAGCATCTTAATTTAAGAATTTTTAGATATTTTTACTGAAAACAAGACAAAAAAAACTACGAATTTTTTTCATTAATTTTTTTTGCACTGTGCCATCAGTTGTGGTCTTGACCGGTCTTGAAATAAAATTCCGAGTCCTCTTTGTCTGAGACCGAGACGAGACCGAGTAAAAATGCAGTCGATTCCATGACGAGACCAAGACCTTTAAAAAGTGGTCTTGAGACCGAGACCGTTCTCGAGGACTACAACACTAGTAAACTGCGTAACAATTCCCAGAATGCACAACTTTTGCAGTACAACGTGCACAAACCCTGCATCTTCTCGTAGGGTGTTGCTTTTGGAAGTGGACGCAATTGGAAGTGCATGGAATGCAAAAAGGTCATTCACTGTTGTAGGGTGATCTAGGGAATGTTTTCAATTGGAATTTAGGTTCTTCTGAATCAAGAGCAGCACCATCACTGAGAGGCCTCTCATTTAAGGAAAAGTTTTTTGGCTGCTAGATTGTTACTTGCCACTCATGGCTAACATGTTCAGGAACTTCAGGTGGATGGTTCACATAGGCCCTTGTCTGGTCACCAGCAGCACCATGTTGATGTGCTTCACGTGTCTGACATCTTTCTTGTTGCTGTGTTCTACCTGTAAATAATTATATGATAATGTAAAATTACTGTGACAGCGACATGCATCCACGCACACACACAAACAAACAAACATGCATGCCCTTGCACACACAAACATGCATGCATGCATGTACACACAAACATGCATGCACGCACACACACACACACACACAGACAAACAAACATGCATGCATGCCCGCGCACACACAAACATGCAGTGAACTATGGCTTTGTGTAGTATGCCGCTTCATCTGACAGCAGGTGATGGCGATTTACCACAATTCATGCGCATGCAATTTAGCGTGCAGCCATAGCGTTTATTTATAAACATTAAATGCGCACAAGAAAGAAACATGTTTAAAAAATTTATCTCTTAATGTCTTACCTTTATTCACTCTAGCAAGTGGATACGGAATGAGACCTTGGCATTGAATCTCTCCATGAAGTATCCCTGTCTGACTCTGAACTATTAGTATCCACACGTAGACAAACCGGGGGACTTCGTCTTCATTCAGATTGAAGGGTTATTGCGACACGACTAGAACTTTGTAACACCGATGGCAAACTTTGTGTGTCTGGAAATGCATCCCCCTCACTGACTTTTTCCTGCTCCCGATCAGATTCAAAATGGTCAAAACATTTGATCGGAGTCCATCAACATCTCCAGTGCCTGTTCAACTGTATACCTCTGATATAATGATCTATATTATGATCTGATTTTCTCTGATACTTCCCCTTCATGCCGATCATCTTTGTCGTTTTGATTATGCACCTGCAAGTACTGTAACTCATTCAGGAGATGTGCAAGGGCCTTCCTTACCGCAATATACCTAAAACACGGATTGCCGGAAAAACTCGTCATTGGTGGGGAAGCGTTTTCTCCGATTTGACGAGATAACTCATCGATGGCAAGGAAAGAGTTAATAAAATCTATTAATGTCACTTTTCTGGGGATTTTCTGAGCTGGACAAATCAAAATAAATGGCTAAATATTGAACATATATTTTGTGTAAAATGTAGCCTACATAAAATAAATAAGTATTTAACTAACAGATTATTTCTAAAAGATATCTTTTAAGGGATAGTTCACCCAAAAATTCTGTCATTATTTACTCACTCTCATGTTGTTACAAACCTGTATAAATGTCTTTGTTCAGATGAACACGAAGGAAGATATTTTGAGGAATGTTTGTAACCAAACTGTTGGTGAGCCCCATTCACTTAGTATTGATTTATGGAATGATTTACCAACTGACGTCCGAAAATCAGAGACAGTAGATAACTTTAAATCTAGACTTAAAACTTTTCTCTTTAACAAGGCTTTCAAATAGTTGTTTTAACAATGGTACTTATCTCCTAATAGCTAGCTTGTACAACCTTATAAATAAATAAATTAATGAATAAGTTAAAACTTTTTTTTTTTTTTTTTTTTCGTTAACACTCTAAAGCATGGTAAATCTCATTAATACTCTTTAGTAATATGCTGAAACTTTGAATTGGTTTTCGATTGAGTCTTAACTGCCAAATATGTCCGGCTTGCAATTTTGGCCTTTTCCCATGACCTTAAAATAGTATGTCATACAGAACCGTTTGCCACTGTACGTTAGTATTTATTATTTTGTCCTAGAATGGAAGTAAATGGGGCTCATTAACAGTTTGGTTACAAACATTCCTCAAAATAGCTTCTTCGTGTTCATCAGAACAAAGACATTTATACAGGTTTGTAACAACATGAGAGTGAGTAAATAATGACAGAATTTTCTACTTCAAAATGTACTTCTTGAAAAATGTTGTCAATATATTCAAGAATGCCACACTTAAAGTTTTTAAAACGGTAAGAATTGCTCATTTCATATTAATATTTTATGTATTTAACATCAACTTAAAAAATTAAGTATGATTAAAAGATTATGAAGAGCTGGCATATATATATAGACTGAACAAAAATATAAACACAACACTTTTGTTTTTGCCCCCATTTTTATGAGCTGAACTCAAAGATATAAGACTTTTTCTGTGTACACAAAAAACATATTTCTCATCTTTTGACCGTAAGAGACAATGAACAAAAGCACAGATTGCTCAGCCATATGTACTATCCCAGTCACCCATACATATTAAGACACTATTTTTGAGAGTGTAGTATCTCAATGTTCTGGTTTGTTTAAACTAACCAAAAAAAAAAAAAAAAAATTAAACTTAAAATTGCTATGTGACAATAGTCCTTCCTATAATAATGCATGATTTTCCTCCCAAAATTTTCTAAGTTTGCATGTCTACTTTACAAATGAGTCAGACTTTGTAATAGTTTTGTGTCTACGTAAATGAACAACTTATGTAAATGTATGTTGCTGTATCTTGGCATAACTATACAGATCTTTTCACCATCAACAGTGAAGTGAATATAAAATACAGTAATGAGGTTGATACAATAATAACACTATATTATAACATATGGGTGCCCAGCCTAACATCAGTTTTCAAGAATTAAACAATTAAGGCCTGGTGCCAGTTGCTCCGCCATATCTGAATGCAGACGGTGTTGGATGAGCTCGACAAAGTTTGCCTAATGAGAGTGAGAGAGAGAGAGAGAAAGAGACTTTAATAGACTTTATTAAACCATCAGAAAAACATTATATTATTATACCTCAGAGCAATCACATTGCAATATGATCAGGCAATATAATTATATGTACAAAACATCTCATAACTCAGAACTTATACATATAGTGTAATCCTTACCATCAATGCCTTATTTCACTGATAAGTTTAAACGATCAACATAACAGTTCCAAAAAATGAAAGCCTGACGGCAAAACTTTTTAGGGTTTTTACAAGCTGATAAATATTGCAACTCAGTGTTTGTGTACGTAGGACAGGTGTTCAAGAGATCTGCATTGGGTGTTCTTGTGGAGATACCCATAAATCAATAAAATCCCCAGGTGGTGCTGATAACTAGGACTCAACCTCTCTGTCTTCGTCTCCCAAATTCCAGAAATTCCACTAAAGGTCTAACGAATCTATGTAATGTCATATACAGTGGTGGAACTAGACTTTTAAAACTGGGGTGGCAAAGGGATGGCAAGGTATTATTTTGGGGGGTCAATATACTAAGTGTTCAATTACACTAAAAATAAATTATTTTCCACAAAATGTATATAGATTAAATTAAAGTTGTTTATTTTCCTAAATGTACACAATTATAGCCTATATGTATTAGTATACAGCAAAAATAGAACAACTGGGACTGGAATCTGTTTGGCCCTGATTTGCACCTGACTTTTGCTTCTTTAGAAAGAAGTTGGTAATAATATTGCTTTTTCTCTTCATTCTGCTGTCCCTAAAGGAAAACTTGGTTACACACCTCATGAAGAAACCAAAATTTGGAACAATTTGCTTGTTTTTATTTACCATAAGTACACCGATACTAATAATACAAATACTAAAGTAGTACATTACGAAGATCTGAGTATTGAGGTCTAGCCTATTTGACAACACAAGGAAAATTGCTTAAAGACATCTAGACATGTTATGTTAAGGGAGGAGGGAACGAGTTTCCATAAACTTTAATGTAATGATGTAAATAGACTTCTGTCCATCACATTAGGCTATGGAATGGCTTGAGATGACTTTGTGAAATTATAATCCAGTCCTCTCAGACCCAAGTCACCCAAACTGACGTGAAAAAAGCGTCCGCTGGGAGATTTGAGAAATGTTCGTAAAAATCAAACAGTGTGATGTTTTCAGTGGGGTGGCAACCGGGGTGGCAAGGACTTCGTCCGGGGTGGCAATTGCCTCCCCAATTAGCCCTCTGGCTCTGCCACTGGTCATATACATTCTATGTTGTGATGCTTCATGTTTGGTGTCATTTTAAAGGTCACGGTGCGATGGTTAAAAATGTCTTATTTGTAAGAAAAAGTATATCAAAGTTTAGAACTTAAGGCATAATCTGCACTCCTGTTAGTGGTGTCTCCTCCTGAGGAGTTCTAGATCACAGATGGTATACGCAACTGCCAACGTATACTCTCTGCGATATCGGGCCCCTAATGAACAAATAATTAAGATTATGAGAATTTATACATAATGAGAGATCTAAATTATGACTAAGAGATAATTGGTATTATGTACTAAATTCTATTATATTTCAGTTTTTTCAGTTGCTAACAGGATTGTTCAATACTAAAATTAGCGAAACAGAAGTCAGTGAAACCAAACTGTGAACCATTTTTCATTGCTTTTAGAAAAAATACATTCAGTGACCACACTTTTCAAAATTCAGGAACTCTTTTCCCATTCATACTCCATAACATGTAAAATACTATTCATTTTCAGCACATTTTTTTAATGCTAACACACTGCATTCAAAATGGTGGCAAAATCCAAGCATTTATGTAGTAATTATTTTTAAATACTTTCAATTTTAAAGCCTAAAAAAGAATCATTACAAGCGAATTGCTATTTTAGCTGAAATTTCACCCAGGTGTTCTGCACTCATTACCATGCACTCATTACTCATGGTCTCATTACCATGATTTACTGTAGTAAAAGTGGATAGTTAACAACTTAATTTGGTGGCAAATATGGATCAAAGAAGAGAAGGTTTTCAAGATGCATTGCCAGAAACGACATGAGATGTCTACCATCAATGCTCCCCAGTCTGCGGCAGCGTCCCCTGTCTGTGCCTTTCTGCCTTTCTGCAGCACCCCTTGTCTCGGCTCCACAGCCAGCTGCAGCGCCTCCCGTCTAGCCATCTCTGCCAGCCCCAGCCTCCCTTGTCTTATCGTCACCCTGTTCCCAAACTAGGACCCCTGCTTCAGCCTTGAATTATCTTCCTTACCCTGTGAGCCCTGGTTTGCCCTTGCCTGGTCCCATTCCTATCCCCTTTGTACCCTGGAATCCTACCTTGCCCTTTTTGCTTCCCTGTCTCTCCTGCCTCTGCCTCCCACTATTTTCTTGTCATTGTTTTTATTTTCTTTACTTGTTGCCCCAATTATTTCTCCCTTATTTACTGTCCTGAGCTGTTTACCTATGTCAAGTCAAGATCACGTCAAGTGTCATTGAAAGTCATTGTTGTCTAATTATTCTTAGTTTGCCTGGGTCTATTGTTGTAGTAAACTCTTTCCCTGCCATTGACCTTTCCCTGACAAGATTCTATGGTAATCTAAATTTCGCTATTATCCACTTGGTGGCGTCCTTACCTAACAAACTAAAACTAAACCTAACTAAAAAAATTAACTAATTTCAACAACATAGAAATTTCCATTTATGTTTTGATAATCGTTCTGAATCTGATCTCTAACAAAAGTCATTTACCTCAGCATTTTGCTCAAAATTTTGTATTTTTTAAAGAAAAACCCATATTTAAGAGGTTATAAAAAGAGAACAAATGAAGATAGGATGAAACTTTTTCACCATTTTGTTTGTTTGGGTGAAAGCAGATGATCTGTTCTTTCATACGATGTATTGTATGTTTATATATTTATAGAAGAACATTTTCCTGGAAGACATTTTTTAACTTTTGTGAAAATTACAAAAAATGCTGGCAGGCAACTCTTAAAAAAAAGGCTGGCGGGGAATGAGTTAAGTTAATCCTGTCCTTTGTTATTTTGAGTTCTGTTTATTCTGTTTACCTCCTTGTGGTCTTTTAATTGAAATTGTGCACTTATGTTGTACAAATATTACAAATGTTTATAAAAAATATGTGTTCATGAAAACTTTGTGTTCATGAAAAACATGAAATTTGTATAATATCTGGTTAAATTTATTTTGTTGAAATGTATTGGTTATTGATCTCTTTACATAGATTTTAACAATTTGTTTGTGTCATTTGGAGCAACCACTGCAACCAATAATAGCAATTAACTTTATTTAATTAAAAATAAATTAATTTCTGTGGCTTAAATATAAAACACTGATATATTATGCTTAAGTGAATGGTATTTGCTAAAACATTTTTATCAGTTTTATGTGATGTACAGATATAAAAATACGTCTGTTAAGTACATTGATGAAGGCATATCTGAAATTACAGAACAAACGTATGAGATGATTACTTATAAAAACTGAAATAAAAAAACTGAAATAAGGGGGAAAATGTTTTTTAAACTTAAATTTCTGAGAACTTGTAACAAAAATGTTAATCATGTTAAAATTTTAAGCAAGAATACAGCCAATTCTACAAGTTAAAAAATACTAAAATCATTTCTTCAAAAACGTTTATATGAATTTATGTGTACACACACTCTTAGAAAGGATGTGTTAATTTTTTACACATCATTGTGCGGTAAGCTTTTAACACATTATGTGTAATTTTAACACATTATGTGTCATTTTGTGTTGATTTTGTGTTAAAATATAACACATGTTGTGTTAAGTAACACAAAATGTGTTGTTTCAATAATAACACAGAGATGGGTGAATTCTGTTAGTGTGTTGTCCCAGAATCAACACTAATGTGTTGTTTTTAACACATTTGTTCTAAGAGTGCAGCATTCCTAATGTTTAAACAATTATAACAGATATATAGCAAAACAAACGTGAATGTTACCTTTGCAACAGTAGATGAAAACAGCGATCACCACGAACAAAACAGCAAATGAAATCCAGATCACTGTTGTCTTCCAAGAGCTAAACAATTCACCTGTAAAACAAAACTGTTGTGTTTGTTTTGTTTATAAAATGGCTGATTGTTAAGAATCAAAAATATCTTAATGTTTGATCATAAATATAAACAATGATAAAGATACAGTATAGTTTAGCTCAAAGACTGTGGAAATTATGTTTCACTACAACAAAACTGTACAGCAGAACTGAGACTGTCAAACTTTCTTGATGTTGAAGCAACACTATGTAGTTTCCATGTAAAAATGACTTACAGCTCCCCCATGTGGTTGAAAAGTGCAACAGTGCCTGGTATCAGACACTATTCTGCAGGTAGTGGGAGGGGCAGGGCTGTGTGCTCTACCCTCCACCGCCACTTTCAGCGTGTGCTTGTAGCAGCTAGGAGGCTGCTCAGGTTGCAGCAACAGTACAATTTGTCCAGTTAAAAGTTGTTCTATCACTGAAATAATTTTAGAGACATCATTTAAAGGTAAAAAAACTACATAGTGTTGCTTTAAATTTGATCATCATCATCTTAAAACAGACCCCTGTCTTTAAACACAGCTGTACATTTTCATGTATAAACACCCATTTACACTGTGGGGGAAAAGCAATATGAATAATTTTATAAAATAAACATTATGGTTACTAAAATAAATGTACACTGTCCTCCTAAAGCCCGATTTATAGTCGTGCGTTAGTTCTACCCAGTAGCTACGGCATAGGCCATCCATAGCCTGTGCGTAGCCTGACGTGGACCTAGCAAAATTTTTAACAGCCCATCAGTTCTACGCAGACCGCAAGCATTGTGATTGGTCCACCAGAACCCCTCCCATCAGGTAAAAAAACTGCGTCATAGGAATTTCCGTTTGTGGCGGTGAAAACAAAGAATGGCCAAGTTGAGGAGTGATTTAACTCAAACTGCAACATAAGTCGCTGTTTATTTACTTCCATTACTGCTGGTCTTCTCAAATCATACACATGTTGCTGTTTCTTCGTTTGTGGGTTAACTTGCCAAGCTTCTTCTTCTTTGATGGTCGCGCTGCTACTGTGGTTACACGCGTGGATACTGCCTACTAGGAGTTTGCGCGCGTGTTTGCACGTCGACACAGACGACAAAGCAAAAGTATACATGAAAACCGACACGTAACATACGCCGTAGGACCTACGCACAACTATATCAAGCCCTTAACATTCTGTTGGATCCCCCTGGAATCCTAGAACCCCTTTATCTAATATCATTGATTATATTTACCAAAATTATACATATTTTCATTTATTGCATCAAATCATCATGAGACAAAGTAAACAACATACTCAGAATCAGTGTGTGGGTACTTACTTGATGTAATAATCTCAGTCTCCATCATGTGACGTCCCAGTATGATTCTACAGTGATATTTACTGTCTCTGTTATATACAGTGATCATGTGTTTCACTCTGAATCCATCTGTCTCTCTCTGTGTGTCTGTAGTTTCAGATGTCAAAGTGACTCCTTCACTGTCCAGCCACACAAGTTGAGGTTCAAGGTTCCAACCTTTAGTTTCACACTGAAGATGAAGTCCACCAGAACCATCAGATCCATCTATAGTGATGAGTGGAGGACTTCCTAAAACTACACACATGAAGGATGAAAAATATTTGTTCATATTTTCTGCTTGTTTTTGTTCTGGTTTATTATGATTATGACAACATACAAGCCCCCACTAAAATCTAGTTGACCACCCCAGGTGTCCCCTCTGCAAGGCGGTTTTGGTTTTATGGCATTATTTGCAATATTACATGATGCAATAAGATTTCGAGTACCAGAAAAAAACGTATATAAAAATATTATTTGGTTGTGTTTTCAAGTCTTGCCAGTTGCCAACTGTCAGGTGACTGACATACCATTTTGTGACATGGTAAGGGACATAGACTATAGGACAAATGGACTGTGACACCCCCTTCTAATGAAAAGGTTAGACTACTTAAGTCATTTCTGTGAGCACAAATATTAAAGCAACACCAAATAGTTTTTTTCACCTTAAAATAACGTTTCCAAAAAAGTTTCAGTCGTTCATCCACTCGAAACAGGGTGAACGACACACTATCGGCCAAAACCACACTAAAGAAGTTTCCAACCGTCGGGTCGTGGTCCTGTAGTTCGAGTGAAAATTACAAAAACTTGCTTTACGGCAGACCTACAATCCAATCAGAGCCAGCTAGCTGCAGTATTTATGTCAGTGGTAATGGACAATTATGCTTCTAACCTGTAGGGGGAGAAAATAGCAAAAACTCTTTAGTGTTGCTTTAATGCTTAATCTTAATAATTCATTTTTTAGAAAATTGTGTGCTTCTAATTTTATAGCAACAGTTTGGGCAGATTGCTTTTCTATTTCAAAATGAAAATGCCCATGTGCACAAAGCAAGGTTTAATAAGAAATAATTAAGAACTTGACTGGTTTGAATAAAGACCAGAACTGAACCCACCTGCACAACTTTGGTATGACAAACATTTATCACCCAAACCCATCAATGAGAAAAAGGCCCTTCCAAAACAAAGATGGAAACTAAATTCTTAAATATGATAATGGTACTGTATGGTATAGCATAAATATTAAGAAGGGGGCATCACAATACTTTTGTCGATATAGTGTCAATATAAGCAGTTCTAACTACTCAGTGGACCAGCAACTTAAATCACATGTAAACTGTATGTAATAATTTTTAAATCAATGAGAATGTCAGTTCCCTTTCAGTCGATCACTACGATGTCACCTGGAGAGCTCACTTTACAAGTGTGGCATCATCTTGGACCTTAGCTTGTGGTTCCAAGAGAGCTGCTGGCTGTGTGACACCTAACACATTCACTAGATTTTACAGTGTTTGTGTCGAGTCTGTATCCTCTAAGGTTACAGCTCCGTTTTGGTGCTACATGCAGGGCCACTTTAATGCAGGGGCTTACCTGGGCTTAAGCCCAGGGCCTCGTGCTGGGAGGGGCTCCGAGATGCCAGGAAAAAATAACAAATGCATTTTATAAAAAGTTGATAGTCCCTTTAAAATTATACTTAATCGCTTGGCTTTAAATGTCCGTGTGTGAATGCAGTTCCTGCGCAAGAAAAGCTCTCATTTAGTGTAGGCTACCCTGCAATCAGGGTTCTAAATTAACACCCGCCAACCCGCCAAATGCGGGTTAAAATTAATTTTGTCGGGTGTTAATAAAAACTTACTAGCCAGTTTGGCCGGTGATGCATGAGGCATTGATTGCATGCAAGATACATAAAACTTTGTTCTCGGTCATTTATCCCTCTGGCAGTACTTCCTACATTTCCCATGAATACGCCAATTGGCTGCGCACAGTTTGCAGCAAAACCAGCGTGAGAAACCATGGAAACGAACTGACCTTGTCCACCAGAAAACTAAAGGAAGAAGGAGAACAAACAGGCAGAGCAGGGAGGATAGACTAAAAGACAGCGGTGTCGCCACACCCCTTTACTGAGGCATGTGATCCAGTGTAAATCTTTTGTGCCCAGGTGTAAATCTCAAGTTTAAATTTTAGCAGTTAACTAGTGTATTCCTTAACAAAGAGAATAGCGGCAAAAACGGATCTATATGCAATGTAGTTACTCAATTTACGCTTGTAAAAGCGACAAAGCAGTCGCACTGACGCGTGCACGCATGTATCCATGTCCACGCGCGTCTTTGCGTTCCTCCGCAGGCGCAACTGCATCCAAAAGGGGACGGCACACGAGTATGAAAACATGACGAGAAGTAAGTTTCTAAATAATAATCTTATTTTGACTTGATCGTTATTGACTTCTGTAGATGGACATCAGAAATGTTTTGTGCAAAGCAGGGAAAGAGAAGCAGAAAGGAGAGATGATGAGTTTAAGGGAGGTAAGACAAACTACATCCTCACCCTGTCAGGTCTCAAACATTAAGGGAAAAATCTCAGGAAAACCTCTTATCAAGTCTATAGATGTAATGATGAGTCCTCAGACATGGGATCCATTTGCAGCTTTTATTAAGATAACCGACACAACAGTAAGTGGACGATAGCACACAGAATGCAAGGGGAAAATCAGAAGAGTAAACAGGAACAGGCAATGGTCGAGACAGGCAGATAACAATCGTGAGATCAATAGACAGGCAAAGTTCAAGGGCAAGGCAGCAAACAATCCAAAACGATAATAACAGTCCAAAGTCAAAACACAGATCCGTAATAATAATTCAGGAAACGCTCAGAAATGATCACCGTGGCAAATCAAGACTTCGCATCAGGATGCGTTTGGTGAGAGCTTAAATAGAGTCTATGAATGAGTTTCAGGTGGCAGTGTAATCAGACCCAGGTACATGGCCCTATGGGAAATGTAGTTTATAACAGACATGACTAGAATTCAGGTGATGGCTCCCTCTGTCGGCCGGGAGGATGTGGAGAAGCGGCTTCATTTGTAACAGAGCCCCCTCCCTGCAAGCGGCTCCTGACGCGAGGAGGCCCTCGACGCCGGGGTCTACCGCGTGGTCGAGGGGCTGGTTTCTCCGGATGCAGTCTGTGGAACTCCTCAGTGAGTGTGGGGTCAAGGATATCCTCCGCGTTGACCCAAGATCGTTCCTCCGGACCATACCCCTCCCAATCTACCAAGTACTGTAAGGTACCTCCCCAGCGTCTGGAGTCGAGTAACTCATGCACCAGGTAAGCCTCCTCGCCGCTGATGAGTAATGGTTGGGGGTTCTGCGTCTCAGTAGTTCTCTCCGACACTCCTCCCGGACCAGCAGCGGGTTTAAGCAAGGACAGTTGCCAAAAGGTAGGAGAAATTCAATAATTAGTGGGTAAATCTAGACGGAATGACACTGGAGTAATTTGTTTGAGAATTTTGAAAGGACCCACGTACCTGGGACTGAGTTTTCTGCAGGGGAGTCGTAGACGGATGTCCCTGGTGGATAACCAAACCCACTGTCCTGGAGTATATGCTGGATTGGGACGGCGATGACGGTTGGCTTGTTGCTCTTGCCTGCGAACAGCACGTAGTAGGTGAACATGAGCTCTCTCCCATACCTCCTCGCTGCGTTGACACCATTCATTCACTGATGGGACATCAGATGGTTCCTCCGACCAGGGAAACATGGGTGGTTGATAGGCCAAAATGCATTTGAATGGGGTTAGACCGGTAGCAGGTTTCTGGAGGGAGTTTTGTGCGTATTCGGCCCCTAATAAGTATTTGCTCCAGTCAGATTGGTTGTATTGACAGTAAGACCTGAGGAAACGGGTGAGTTCTTGGTTTAGGCGTTCGGTCTGACCATTGGATTGGGGGTGATATCCTGAAGTGAGGCTAATGTTAACATTCAGTTGTTTGAAGAAAGGTGGCCGGAACTAGGGTCAGAGTGAACATGCTGGAGTAGTCTCTCTCTCAAGGTTTCAGGCACAAATGTTTGATTGGGAGGGCATTCGGGGGGTAGCTGGTTTTGGCTGTTGATTTCATTAATTTCCGTTATTATATCCCACTGAACCGGTGCGACTAGAAGAGCTTCAGGTTCAGGTTCCTTCTGCCTGGTCGGATTTGAATGATTCATCAGTTTGGCGTGAAAGTGCATCAGCCTTGGTATTTTTAGATCCAGGTCTGTAAGTGATGACAAAGTTAAATCGAGTAAAGAACAGGGCCCACCTGGCTTGTCGAGGGTTGAGGCGTTTCGCTGAACGTATGTACTCTAAATTCTTGTGATCTGTAATGACAGTAAATGGATGTTTAGCCCCTTCCAACCAATGTCTCCATTCTTCCAGTGCTGATTTCATGGCCAGTAGTTCACGATTTCCCACATCATAATTCTTCTCTGCTGATGACAATTTTCTAGAAAAGAACGCAGAGGGAAACATTTTAGCTGGAGATCCGTGTCGTTGAGAGAGGATTGCTCCTATACCGGTATTCGAAGCATCTACTTCTATGATAAAAGGAAGTTCTGGGTCTGGATGATGCAATATAGCAGCAGAGGTAAATCGTGTTTTCAGTTCGTCGAAAGCTAGCTGAGCCTCATGAGACCAAGGGAGATGTGAAGTCGAACGTTTAGTCATGGCAGTTAAAGGTGCCGCCACCGTGCTGAAGTTTCTAATAAATCTTCTATAGAAATTGGCAAACCCCAGAAATCGTTGTAACTCTTTGAGTGTGCGTGGTCGGGGCCAATCCAACACTGCTTTCACTTTCGCTTCATCCATAGCGACTCCTTCGTGACTGATGATATATCCTAGGAATGATGTAGATGTCTGATGTAACTCGCATTTCTCAGCTTTGGCATATAGTTGATATTGAATGAGACGTTTGAGTACGGATCTTACATGTTGGATATGTTCTTCGTATGAGTTGGAGTAGATTAGAATATCGTCGATATACACTATCACCCACCTGTCGAGCATATCTCGGAAGACATCATTGATGAATGATTGGAACACGGACGGACTGTTTGATAGCACGAAGGGCATGACCAAATATTCATAGTGACCAGTAGACATTGAGAAAGCGGTTTTCCATTCGTCACCCTCCTTGATGCGTATTAAGTTGTAGGCGCTCCGGAGGTCGAGCTTGGTGAAGTACTTTGCCTGTCGAAGTTGTTCTAACGCTGCAGGAACTAGAGGTAAAGGATAACGAAATTTAACAGTGATATCATTTAGTCCACGGTAGTCAATGCAAGGCCTGAGACTGCCATCCTTTTTCTTGACGAAAAAGAAACCGGCTGAAGCAGGAGAAGTAGAGGATCTAATGAAACCCTTTCTCAATTCTTCTTTGATGTAATCTTTCATGGCCTCTGATTCGGGTTGAGACAAGGGAAAAATTCTACCCTTAGGAAGAGTAGCACCTGGTATAAGTTCGATAGCGCAGTCACTGGAGCGATGAGGTGGTAATTGTGTGGCCTTAGTCTTGCTGAAAGCTTCAGAAAAAACAGAATATTCATTAGGTAAACCATCAATTTTTGTGGTGGACTCATTAGTTGACTCTGGGTTCGTTGGCAGAGGGTTTACGGACGTTAAGCAATGTTCTTTACAGACTACTCCCCACTGAGTGATTTGCCCCTGTTCCCAAGATACTTGTGGATTATGTTTTTGAAGCCAAGGCAATCCCAGAACAATTGAATTATGAGGAGAGGGGATCACGTAGAATTCAATTTCCTCCTTGTGTAGAACTCCAACCTGCATGGTGACAGCCTCAGTGACTTGTGAAATTCTCCCCTCTCCTACAGGACGCCCATCTTGCGCCTCCACTGCCAAGTAAGAAGTACACGGTGTCAGTTTAAAATCATGCTGCTGAGCAAATTGTTGAGAAATAAAGTTTCCGGAAGCTCCGGAGTCTAGTAGTGCAGAAGCAGAGAGAGTTTTACTTGAGGTGGTTATGGTTACAGGTATCTTTATACATGAGTATGAGTTGTTAGATAGAGGCTGATCACTCACCGTTCCAGTGGTAAAAGTAGTTGGTCGAGAGGGGCATGAAACTTTCAGATGTCCAGCCTGTCCGCAGTACATACAGAGATGATTTTGCCTGCGTCGATCTCGTTCTTCGGGAGTCAGACGAGTAAAACCAAGCTGCATTGGTTCAGACGTATCCACTGGGGCACTGGGTGCGGGAAGGACAGAGTGAACAGGGCGATGAGAGCAAATTAAATTATCAATCTGGATAGACAAGTCAATAAACTCACACAATGATTTGCCTTCATCCCGACAGGCTAGCTCGGCTTGCAAGTCCAGATTTAATCCCTTTCTGTAGCACAGCTTTAAAGTATCCTCAACCCAGTTCGTTTGAGCCGCTAGCGTTCGAAACGCCAAAGCATAATCCGCTGCCGTTCGTCTTCCTTGGGTTAAAGCCAGGAGTTGTTCACCAGCACTCTTACCTCCAGCGGGATGTTCAAACACCTCTCGAAATCGCTGAAGAAAATCGTTAAAAGACGGGAACGCTGATCTGTCGTCCCTCCAAACAGCCGTAGCCCATTCCAACGCTCTTCCGGTTAACAGGGAACAAACAAAGGATTTTCAACTGGCATCTGTTGGGTACAAGGCAGGCTGTTGGTTTACAAACAAAGAGCATTGTAGTAGAAATCCCTTACATTTTGTTGTATCTCCATCAAATTTCTCTGGGAAAGCGAGTCGAGGATTCACGCTGCTCTGTGGTGGTTGTATCGTTTCAATGGCAGCGGGCGCGGGTGCTGCTGCTGCCGACGCGGTGGCCCCGGCGGGTGCAAGTTGCAAGTCTTGTAAAGTCTTTACCAGATCCTCCGTTAGAGATGTTAGGCGGTTAAGCTGGTGTTGATGTAAGGCTAGCTGATGGGCTTGTGCGGAGAGTTCGGAGGAAATCTGCATCATAGCTGCTGGATCGCTGTGAGACGAAGTCTTCTGTAATGATGAGTCCTCAGACATGGGATCCATTTGCAGCTTATATTAAGATAACCGACACAACAGTAAGTCGGCGATAGCACACAGAATGCAAGGGGCAAATCAGAAGAGTAAACAGGAACAGGCAATGGTCGAGACAGGCAGATAACAATCATGAGATCAATAGACAGGCAGAGTTCAAGGGCAGGCGGCAAACAATCCAAAACGATAATAACAATCCAAAGTCAAAACACAGATCCGTGATAATAATTCAGGAAACGCTCAGAAATTATCACCGTGGCAAATCAAGACTTCGCATCAGGATGCGTTTGGTGAGAGCTTAAATAGAGTCTATGAATGAGTTTCAGGTGGCAGTGTAATCAGACACAGGTACATGGCCCTATGGGAAATGTAGTTTATAACAGACATGACTAGAATTCAGGTGATGGCTCCCTCTGTCGGCCGGGAGGATGCGGAGAAGCGGCTTCATTTGTAACAATAGAATTGGATTGTTGCTGAGAAAATCAACAGATGTATGTGTTATACTGTTCTGTATTTTCAGATATGAAATTAATATTTAGTTTACTAATATTTAACTCTAGGACACTACATAAACAGTTAGCCGTAACTGTGACTGAGATTATTTAGTATAGCAGTCATAAAATGACTGGTTTCTTAAAATATTCTTGTAAAAATAAGTTATTAATCATTGCTATCATTGTAGAAAATGTAGAAAATATTTCTCTGCTGTCATTATTTCTAAACATTTTATGCCATTTATGCCTCCAAACATGTTTATAATGTTAGGTATGATGAAGATTATACTTAAATATTTTTAAATACATATTTATCTTTTGCAGGACCTGTTGCACTGTAGAATAGTGGGTTAAGCAAAGGACATTGTATAGAAGTGTTGCACACTTCTTGCACACAGCAGGCTTTCAAAAAAAGTCAGCAAAAAATGGAGGGCCTGTGCCCCAGTAAAGCTATATGTCTATCAAAATAAAGTGTTACCCCTTTAATATATAAGGGAACGTGTAAAACATTCATTAAATGATTCCTTTTTTTGATAACTAAACCTAATAAATAACAAATGTGATCCTGCCTGTGAAGCCCTGGCTAAGTTCAGCGATCTTATTTCATTTTGAGATTTAGCGTGGCAAGGAAGGCTAAACGACGAAAAATGACATATAATTTGTTACTGTAAATTATAAAAAATAAGCTTTGTATACAACGTTAATTTATGACAAACAAAACACTGAAATTAATGATTTTATAGACACTATATGCTTTATTATTTTGCACAGAAATTTGCGCTACTTTCACTTTGATCATTTCTTTATTCACTTGAAACACCTGATGATTCTTACATGTTTCAGGAATCTCTTTTCTATCATTTGAAAGTGAACACCGACCATAATATTAAATCACACGGGAGAGAATTGTGCCAGATTCGGTGCAGATATTTTTGGTTTAATTACCGAAAAAAAAACGGCTTACCTGTTTTAGCTCAAGATAATCACCCTTTTTAAAATACATTTTAAAACTTATACTTGTCAAAAAAAACTGTTTTTTGATGTTTAGTTTGATGAACACCTAAATATGATCACGCAGAGCAAATAGCACGTTTGACTAAATTGAATGTGACAGCATTCAACAGTGCAACATCGACACAACGGAAACCAATCCAAAACTTAAATTAGATCAGAATTTACTGTTATAATAAATAAATAATAAAAACAGAATGAAGTCAGAATCAAGTAAGTTGCAGAACATGTTTGCAAAATGCCTAAATGCGTAGGGGAATAAAACACAAGCCACAAATAGTTTAATCAGATATCACTGAGTAATCTATACATAAAATAAACACACAAAAAAATATTAAAATAACGAAAGTATAGCCAGAACTACCAGTTTTGTCTTATTAACTGCAGAAACAAAGAGACTTTGCAATGGTTTCTGGATATGGACGTGTAGCCCTCTCCAAGGCCGCGTTATCAGCAGCCCAGGGCCCTGGGTAGGGTTGCATAAGTCGTTCGTAAGTTCTTACTTAAACTGGGACGTAAAGTCCAAACTAGAGGCTTAGTAACTCCTAGCTAGTTTATAACTAACTCTTTACTTAATTCGGTTGCACCACTTGTTCTTAAGGCAGAACGTAGCTAGTAGGTCGTAAGCTCTCCATAAAGTAATGCGTTGTCGCATAGAATGACAATTATTTTCCTTAACCCAATCACAAGCCTTATAATGGGCAAGCAGGAAATAGTCTGAACAGTACGTAATTTCAAACTCATTCTTGTCTCACCTAAACTGAAAGTTGAAAAAAGACGTTAAAGCATATGTTATCGTAGGGCTGCATTTCTGATAAAAATTGCGATTCGCGATTTAAAGTGCGATTCATTAGTATATAATAAAAGAGCTACATCCAGGTTTGTTGTGGTGGTTTTAATAGCACCAAAGAAAGATGCTGTGCAACTGTTTATTTAAAACCTCTTAAACATTAAGTTGTCTGCAGGACACACTCTTCTGCAGACACACTTTTTTTTTTTAATCTAAGAACATTAAAAAAATACAATTTAACAAAAATTTATTGAAAGTTTTATTTAAAATAACATATAGGCCAATGTATTTTGGCTGTCACTACAACAATGCTTCTGACAAGCAAATGTTTAGTTTTTTCTTTTAATCATCAAGACTATACTCATCTGGTTTTACTTTTCAGGCATCTGTAATAAATGTAAATATATTAGTTATTAGAATCTATGATTTAATATAAGCAAAAAATACAAATAAAACACTGCACAGTCCTCACTGTACAATTTTAAATGTGGAGCTGCAGAAGCTTGTTCAGTTAAGAGTAAGGAGTGATTTTAATTTTTGGTGTGTAATAAACATTTCTAACACAGAATGCACCAGGTTACTGTCACTTTAAGACACAAGACAGCTTTAAAACTGCTCTGCTTCAATATACTGATAAACATCCAGCTGTTTATGTTCACTTAGACAAGAAAGAAAACTTAAGCTTAGTGATCACGCGTGTGCTGACTGCTCTCTGTGTGCGCGCTTCATGAACCCTCGTGCCTGTAAATATTCAAAGCGGTGCAGATGTGCGCGTGCAAGAAAGTATAATGTACCTCTTTCGTCTGCTGTGTTCCGGGCTTTAATGAAAGCTGCTTATAGTCTGATGAGGCGCTTGTCATTGTTTGCGATGCATGACGAGAAACGAACGTATATACACCTTTCTTTAAGTCCAAAATTACACAAAAGGGAAATGTTTTCGCGCATTTCTGTCCTCTCATTTGCCGGTTCATGAGTTATAAGGGGTTTAAAAATGACTGAATCCAAAATCTGCCAACTTCATGACATTCCGCGTTGTGCAGTTAATTCCATTTGTATGCATTTCGCGATTCTGTCCGTGTTTTCCGCATCGCAGAAATCATATGGCCGTACACTTTGTTGAGGAGTTGAACTGCTGCTCGCTCATGTTCTCCAAATGGTGTTATCTGACGTGTAGGCTGCACCTCAGTGTTAAACTGCATCAAACGTAAAATGCGCATGAAGCGAACTGTCAAAAACTGCGTACTAGATGATTGTTATATTTGATAGTTTTGAATCGAAATAATCGCAGCTCTTGCGATTCGAAAATCGCATCAATTCACATCGCGATTTCGGTTTAAAAACGATTAATTGTGCAGCCCTATGTTATCGAACTCAAAACATTACACTTTTAATTGAAAATATATATCCCACACATGGAAGAGAAAATAAACAGGAAGAAATTTTAAATCTTATTTTAATTGATGGATACACTGAAAATTAAACAGTTCTTGAAAAGTCGTTGACGAATTTGCGGCTCTTCATAATTAATACGAGCTCATCGATGTTATATAATCTGGATGACATCTTATTCCAAACGTTATTCATGGACAGGGGCTTCCGTAAATATTTAGTTACAACGTATTGTTACGTTTAAACTAAGTTTAATGGTGCAACGCAAAAACATTTAGTAGTGCGTAAGTTGTAACTTAGTGCCCATTTACGTCGTAACTAAGCTACGTTGCCATTTACGCACAGCTGGTGCAACCGGCCCCTGAACACTAGGGGGCCCCCAAGACAATTCTATTTAGAGTTTTTAAAAACATTTTGATTGACGTAATTTTGCGAAAGTGCTACCTAGAGCAGAGGCCCCCACCCACTGGGTCACAAGAATGTTCTGAAAAAAATTGTATAATAGTTACTTAATAGCTTAATGGGATATTTTGTCCTTTAAGAGCCGACTTCAAATAACATCGATCATTTCCACTCTTGTCTCTCGTTTTCTCAGTCTCTCTCTCTCTCTCTCTCTCTCTCTGCCAGCGCATGGGCAATCACATTGCTGTCTTTAGAGTTTGAGTATACAGTACTTCTAAAACACAGAGGTATTATTTATGAATCATTTGCAAATGTACCTCGCAAATCATGTATACGTGAAGAGGTTCAACCTTGTAACATCGCAAATGACTGAAAAGTAATTTCAGAATTATCCAGCGATCGTGACACCATGATCAAAATAAAACTTTATTTATTTTTAAACTCTTTTACTGCAGTAATAATATTTTAACGGGTACACTTTTAAAGTAAGTTTGAAAGGAACCAACATGTGTCAATCATCATTAAAATCATATCGTAAACGGGAGTCTCTGTGCCTCCACGCCCGGCCGCAATTCTTCTGGCATCTCTCCTCATCATCTCCTCCTTCACTTAAACTTGGAGCTCGAACCCGACCTAAGGTCAAGCTGCGTTATACATTTCGCAAAAGAAGATTTTCAGCACTTTTTCAGTTCGTACAGCAACTACAGGAGCATTTGGATTATGAACTTGTTCATTTACTGCTTTTTTCTTCTCCCTGACCAATGACCTATCGCCTAGAAATTAAATCTTAAAGGAATAGTCTACTCATTTTCAATATTAAAATATGTTATTACCTTAACTAAGAATTGTTGATACATCCCTCTATCATCTGTGTGTGTGCACGTAAGCGCTGGAGCGCGCTGCGACGCTACGATAGCATTTAGCTTAGCCCCATTCATTCAATGGTACCATTTAGAGATAAAGTTAGAAGTGACCAAACACATCAACGTTTTTCCTATTTAAGACGAGTAGTTATACGAGCAAGTTTGGTGGTACAAAATAAAACATAGCGCTTTTCTAAGCGGATTTAAAAGAGTAACTATATTGTATGGCGTAATAGCACTTTTGGGAGTACTTCGACTCGGCGCAGTAACACCCTCCCTCTCCCATTATGAGAGGGAGAAGGGGAGCGGACTTTTCAGGCGAGTCGAAGTACTCCCAAAAGTGCTATTACGCCATAAAATATAGTTACTCTTTTAAATCCGCTTAGAAAAGCGCTATGTTTTATTTTGTACCACCAAACTTGCTCGTATAACTACTCGTCTTAAATAGGAAAAACGTTGTTGTGTTTGGTCACTTCTAACTCTATCTCAAAATGGTACCATTGAATGAATGGGGCCAAGCTAAATGCCATCGCAGCGTCGCAGCGCGCTCCAGCGCCCACGTGCACACACACAGATGACAGAGGGATGACTCAACAATTCCCAGTCAAGGCAACAACACATTCCAACATTGAAAATGAGTAGACTATTCCTTTAAGAAAGCAGCTCCAGTGTGCTTTTCCCAATGTGTAAATTGCATTATAAGAATTTTTCTCACCATCCTTGTGTCGAATGCTTCGAAATTGGGATGTATAAAAATAAACTGAGGTTGTCAAGTGAGTACGACATTTTGCGTCAACTTGATTTTGATGATTTAATTGAGGAATTCTCTTTAAAGAAGAGCACAAAGAAGCACTTTTAGTTGCTTAATAAATGATATTTTCTGTGCTGTTCTGATTGTAAAATTATTACTTGATAATATTGTTTAATTTGTTTAAATAATTTTAGCCTACTTTTGCATCAATTTGATTTTAATGATTTAATTGAGGAATTCTCTTTAAAGAAGAACAGACAGAAGCACTTTTAGTTGTGAGTTGCATTTAATAAATGTTATTTTCTGGGCTGATTCTGATTGTACAATTATTATTTGATAATATTGTTTAATTTATTTAAATAATTTTGGCCATTTAATTTTGCACATATGCTGTAAAAAAACACTGGATTTACTAAAAAATATAGACAGTGCATCGTTTTTGCATCCCCCCTTTTTAGTAAGTTTTATTAAAAAATTTAAGCAAAGGGGCACTATATTTTTCAGTAAATCCAGCTTTTATTTTTTTTCAATGTAGATTGGGGGGGGGGCAAACCAGCGTTAGCCCAGGGCCTCACAAAGGCTTAACCCGGCACTGGCCCTGTCACAGGATTTATTCACGGACTTTAAAAATATTTATTTTTTATGGAATGCTGAAAGGGTCAAAACGTTACAAAAAAGGTTTTTGATTCTCCTCCACCGCCTCGATGGCTGATGTTGCGGGGCATTGGCTATCAGCCTCTCACTAGCTGCATTCCCTGAAAACCTGTTTTATGCTAGGTGTCTGCATTGCGTCCCCATGAACGACCAGTATTGTGTGTTTTTCGTAGTGTAACTTTAGTTTAATAAACCGGTTTTGCATTTCACAATTGTATTGTTTCTGTGTTCAATGCTCAGCAAATCAATGTCAATTTTTCTGCCTTTTGATCTAGCTATAAGCTTTGCGATAATACTGTATTGCAGTAAGAATGTTATTTTCTAAAGGCCATGAAATTAACCTCTTAAGTTAATGTACAATTATGAGAATATTCGCTGGACGAATGCATTAATTAATTGTTATTATTAATTCTGCTAAAATCAGTTAAAACCTTATCAATTTGTATAATTAATTAGAGTTTGTACTTATTATTCCCTTTGAGCTAAATCTGGGATTTCCATAGTATGTTTCAGAGGTTCAGTAGTGTTTTAAATAACATTTCCCTTCCTCCCGCTGAATCGCTACATTCATGACATGTGGAGTCCCACAGGGCTCAATTCTTCTACCGCGTCTGTTTAATTTGTATATGCTCCCAATTGGTCAAATAATGAAAAAGAACCAAATTGCTTACCACAGTTATGCAGATGACACCCAGATATACTTACTAGCCCTGTCACCCAACCCATACAGCCCCATTGACTCTCTATGCAAGTGCATTGATAAAATTAACAGTGGGGTACGTCAAAACTTCCTCCAGTTAAACAAAGACAAATCTGAAGTCATTGTATGTGGAAATAAAGATGAAACTCTTAAGGTTAACACATACCTTGACTCTAGGGGTCTAAAGACACAGAATAAAGTCAGAAATCTTAGTGTAATTTTAGAGTCTGAACTTTATTTCAGTAGTCATGTGAAAGCAATAAGCCAATCAGCTTATATCAGAAATATTGCCAGAATTAGATGTTTTGTCTCAAAACAGGACTTAAAAAAATTGTTCATGCTTTCATCACCAGCAGGGTGGATTACTGCAATTGACTCCTTACTGGGATCCCTAAAAAGACCATTTGACAGCTGCAGCTCATACAGAACATAGCTGCTGCCAGAATTCTGACTAGACCTGTTTGAGTCGTGACTCACTCGGATCTTTAACCCGGATCTTCAAATTAACTCATGAGTCACGAGTCTCTAGTGTAATTAACCCGGATCAGCTGAGTCCTACTACAATTCAATGTTAAACCAAAAACAGCGCCAACACACACACAAACCTCTTGCAACATTATTGATGAGACTTTGCTGGCTCTACAGATCCACTCGTAACTGGCTGATCTGCTCGAGAACTGGCCCGAGATTCACTCAGAGCCGGAAACATTGCAAACTCGAGAGATCCGCGCGAGTTGCGAACTGACCCGAGATTCTCACTCAGAGCCGGAAACAATGCAATCTCGAGAGACCTGCGAATCTGCTCTGACTCGAGAATCTCTCAACTCATAACCGGCTGATCCGCACGAACTGTCTCTCCGGCTCTGGGGACTACATAAGCAGGACACAGTTTTTTTCTATATAATTATGCTATTATTAGGCCTATTTTTTTAAAGGTCGACCATACACACCAAACCTAAAACCTATAAGCATGTTATCTCAGAAGTGAAAGGCTTTTGTTGTGGATTTGCTTTTGAGGAGACTTCAGTCGCTCTATAGATCCACTAACCGGCCCCGGCGGATCCACGCGAATCAGCTGTTTAGTGGATCGGTAGAGCGAGTCCCATGGTCTGCGAGTCTGCAATGTTTCCGGCTCTGAGAATCTCGAGTCCCGTGGATCAGCCGGTTACAAGTGGGTCTGTACTGAGTTTCCTTGGCGATTTAGCAATACTGACTGAAGTGATTCAAGCGACTCACACAACCCGGATCACTTTAGTGAGTGACTCACAATAACCCGGATCCTTAAAAGGAGTCGAGTTTGCCAGGCCTAATTCTGACCAGAACCAAAAACTCTGAGAACATCACTTCAGTCCTCAGGTCCTTACACTGGCTTCCTGTTACATTTAGAATAGATTTTAAAGTATTGTTCCTGGTTTATAAATCACTTCATGGCTTAGGACCCAAATACATTACAGAAATGCTAATTGAATATATACAGATTACTCAGATCATTAGGATAAGTTCAGTTAGAAATACCAAGGGTTCACTTAGAAAGTGTGTCAGCATTCAGTTATTATGCCACATGTAGCTGGAATCAGCTTCCAGAAGAGATCAGATGTGCTTCAACATTTTAAAATCTAGATTAAAACACATCTGTTTAACTCTGCATTTACTGAATGAACCCTGTGTTAGGACTTCGGAGTGATCGGCTGCACTTTCTGTTTGTTTACCTTTTGTGTCTCACGTACGCGCTCCTTGTCTCCTGCCTACTCGGTTTCCCTGATTGTTTTCTACAGCTGTCGCGTGTTTGTCTCCCTCTATATTAGGTTCAGGTGTGCTGTGTTCTGTGCACGTTTGTTTTTGTTCTACCGGGAGATCGCTGCCATGTTGTGTCTGACTCATGTTGGTCATTGATCCTGTTATTTGTTTTGTACTCACTGTGTTTTGCCTCCAGGACTCGGTTGAGATTTATGCTCTCGCTCGGTTCCTGCTCTCTCTCCTGGTAGTTCTGGATCTCTGTTTTCCTCTCTCTGTGGGTATTTCCCGTTTGGACGAATCGGATTGTCCTCTGTCAATGACTCTCGCCTTTAGACTGGGACTGACAATTTTGAACTTGGTACACTACAGATCCGCAAACGTTAAATGCCTCCTGTACATTTCTCATCGGTCTCTCTCGTTTTCAGACAAGATCCGATTGGTCGTATGGTGTTCATCACCCATCGTGGATTGTGTATTGAAATTCCAGTTTCTGAAAGCTCTTCGTGGATTGTATATTGAAAGCAAAGTTCCTGATACCCTCGTGGTTTGTGTATTGAAAGCAGAGATCCTGATAAAGCACCTTTGTGGATTGTGTATTGAACTTCATGTTCCTGAAAGACCTTCGGGTGGATTGTGTGTCTTAAACAGAGTTCCTGAACCCAAGTTGGATAGTGTTCATGGAGTTTCCAGTGGATTATTGACTATTAAAGGCGGAGTCCATGATGTTTGAAAGCCAATGTTGATATTTGAAATCACCTAAACAAACACGCCCCCACCCCAATAGAATCTGGACCTTCTGTTGATAGACCCGCCCCACACATACGCAACCCGGCATTTGATTTGATTTGATTGTCTATAAGTGTGTTTTGCTAGTCGGGCCGTCTTCTTTTCCAAAGCGTTTTTCAAACAACGTGGACTCCGCCTTTAAAGTGCCCATATTATGACTGTTTTTCCACAAGTTAAATAGGTGTATGAGTTCCATAAAACATGTTTCAAATGTTGTTTGCTCGAAATAGCTTGTAGGAAAAGATTGTTACCCATCTCTAGTAACCTCTGTTTCAGTGCATTTTAGATTGTGCTGTTTTGAGGTGGTCATTACTTATTTATGAGCTGTTGGTCCTTTGGCCACGCCCCACTACTAACATCATGTGCGTGTGCTCAGTGATATCGTGAGCAGTACAGACCATACTGTGTTATTATTTTCATATATTATTTTTAACGGTTTATGTTGCCAACAGACAAATCAAGCAAAAAGTATCACTAATAAGTACACTCCAGGAGAAGAAACTCATGACACACAATGATTCCAGAGTAAATTGTGATGTAGCAGTTACACTCGTTTTCCCTGGACAATACTAACATATTCCCGTTATAAAACATTTTCAAACACATTATTTTTTGCAAATTACAGAAATTAAGACCCGGCGGGGGATGTATACTGCTTGTGGACCGCATGCTAATTGCTAGAAGCTAGCAGGAGGTCCGGACCGTAAAGTTATAAGAGAATCGGGGGTACGTTAGCCTCGTCAGAAAAGCCGGGTCGGTAAGGCCCGGTCTCGGTTAGTTTGGCAAAACACTTTTAGTTTGGCAAAGCACTATTACTGAGTTCATGTAGAATTGTAAAATAAAGCCGTTAATTTTTTTTTTTACTTTCGAACCCACACTGCAAACTATCTAGCCTGAAAAAAAACTATATAGCCTACTGTCTACAATTAACCCTCTGGGGTCCGACCATTTTGGGACACTCTCAGAGGTTCTGACATGCTCTTACATATGGTCTTTTTTCAGTTGCTTTAAAACATAATAATGGGAAGTGTCTCATACCACTGCGTTCAGCACAAACTGGGCTAAAATATTATATGAGCTACATGTATGTACATGTTTGTATTTTTGAGAGAAAAATTTTATTCGTGGTTTTTTAAAAAGCAACATTTTTAAGTCACTGATATAAGTCCACAAAACCCATACTAAACATGTTTTAACAAGACTTTCCTAAACATAATCTAGTAGTCTAGAGTTTTTTCTTTAAAATGATGTGACAATCACCCTGCCTACTTATTCACATAAAACAATGTATTCATTTAGAAATTGTAAGACACTTTTTGTTTAGACGGGCTGTATGCGAGAAGGATTGATTGACAGCAAGCAAACAAAGGCTCGCATAATGAGCTGCATAATGAGGCAGGAATGTGAGAATTAACTACAGTGAAGAATGTGAGGACAAATGTATACATCTTTGTTTGAGATTTATTAAGTTAACAATATAATCAAAATAGAAATGATGGTTAGTAGGACATTTTAAGTTTATTTGGAAACATACCCTATTCCTAAAACTTTGTATAAACTAAGAAACTGATACACAACAGAGCTGTAAACTTCATGTGGCTCATGTTACCATATAACTTTATGTCCAAAAAGTGTTTTTCCACTTCATAGTTTTGTACTGATGAGAGAGATGCATACCTCTGAGAGTTATAAACAGCTGTTAGCATAAATTGTCCACAGAAATACCCTTACTTATATAACTGATGGGTAAATGTCACTGATACTAAGTTACATTCATATACTATCTTGTATATAAACTTAATCTCAGATAAACATCTGCAGCAATTAATATAAAAAGCTAAAAAGTCTTTAAATCTGATCAAACTTTACGCTTTGCTTGTTATGGTTGAACAGCTCGTGTCTTCATTACCATGTCAACAGCTGTGGGCGTGACCAAATTAAAGATAATGAAGTCAGCCAGGAAAAACGCTACTCTCTTTACTTCAATGCAGATTACATAAACTGGCAATGTTTGTTTTCGATTATATTTAGCTTGTTTAAAAGTAGACATTTCAGGCTTTCTTTGGATGTGTGTATCATGCTTGTGTGACGAGTAATCGCGGAGTTTCAATTGATTTTTGTAACGTGTTTTGAGAGACAGCTGGCAGAGACAGAAATGTCTGGATGGACACCCTGTTTATTTTCTTTATTTGACAAAAACACAAAGAGCTGTTGTTATTGTGAATGAACACATATTAAAGAAGACCCTTTACCGTTTCAAATGATGTCAAACACGTAAGTGTATGATTATTAATGATGGAGTATTTTAAGTTGATTCTGCCATGATAAGGAAAAAACACGTCAAAACGCGGCCCTGCGTTTTTGGACCCCAGGGGGTTAAATGCAATTAATATTTAAAATGTATAATTTACGGGATTAGCATCAATGTACGATCTCTGTGTTGAGATACAGATGCTCTAGCATCATAAATGTAGTATTTTGTGACAGAAGATGACAACATGCAAAATATAACGTGACTTCTTACCTTTTGTGTTGATATAATGAACGCGAATCGAATCCAGTCTGTTTCAGATGTGTGAATGATCCATAAAAAAGTCCAATAAAATACATCCAATGACCATTTTTGTCCACAAATGCGTATAATCCGTGAAATATAGAAATATAGTCTGTTGTTTACATCAGATTTCGCATGAACGTCTTATCGCCTACAATCTGAGGACTAACGTTATTTGCGTCGTAAGACACTGTATATGAGATCACATTTTAGGTTTAAATAAACACGCGTTAAAACTTTGTTTTTAAAAGTAAACGGGAGTATAATCCATAATATCCAAATAGCGCTGTTATTTTCGTGAGACATGATAACAGCATAGTGGGTATCAGGGAAGTGACTGCTCTGTGCTCTCTGGCTACTTGGTGGGTGGAGACCTACGAGTCGGGTGGTGGGTGGGAAAATTTAAACGGAATGTGACGAAACGTCTAGTTACGTCACTTCGGAGCTGAGTTTGAACTCATGCAATCTGAGACTCAAGGCAGAGGACATTCAGAAACCTGTATCTCACTCAAAACAGCATGGATGAATTTTTTTTCCAAGTTTGTATGCGTGTGGAAGCATCAGATACACAAAATAACACCCCAAAACCCAGAAAGTGAGTTTTTCATAATATGGGCACTTTAATACCCCTCTCACTGTTTATTATTTAATAAACATTTTTTGCATCAGATTCCTCTCTGTCTCATCCCTAACACACTGTGCTGCTTCACACTTACTGCACTTTTAACTCAAGTCACTTTTACTCCTGTTTTATTATTTTTATAAATGTTTTTATAAAACACATTTATTGTTATTTAAATTTTCATGTATCTTTATTTTTATTGTGATGTCTCGTTTTTACAGATTTTTGTCTCTTAGATTGTTTTCTCATCTCTATGAAAAGCACTTTGAATTACCTCGGTGTATGAAATGTGCTATACAAAAAAACTTGCCCTGCCTTACCTATAGGTAATATAGTTAATAAAATAAGTTGCTGACCTAATATCAGTATAGGGAATCTCTATGACTAATATATAAGACATGTTGCTGATGTTGTACCTTTTCTTGTAAATTGAGTCTTTTGGGGTATCTTATGCATAGAATCAGTGAAAAGGTATGATTCTCACTATGATGCATAGTGACATGTGCAACAAATGCCTATAGGGTGGGTGGCAGACTCATAGATTGGATCATTTGCAAATTCAGATGCTTTTTAAAATATTTTTGGTCAACTTCGGGCACAAAGCTAAAACTTATAAAATCCTTTTGGAGGTCCAGCATGTCACTGAAAAACACACACCAGTGTTTCCCCTTAAACACCATCCTCCGACACAAACACAGAACCCCCCCACATAACAAATCCCAAATTTAACTCCTCCTTGTAGCTAATGCACTTTAAGGGCCAGATTTACTAACAGCTAGCACCAGCGTCAAACCATAATTTTCGCGCTGTTATTTTCTACGAGGTATTTGTTCAAGAGTTCAGTTTAGCAACTAGTCAAGGCCCGGTTCCCCAAAAAAATTATTATCGCCACGTAGTTCTTAACCTATTTCTTAACCTCTCTCTTAGCGTTTTGGCACGATTCTCGACACGTTCGTACGCTAAGTATATATTCTGTAAGTCAAACTTTCGTATGGTTGGTCTGGACCATTCGTAAGCTCTCTCTTAGCGTTGTTTGAGCTCAAGACGCTAGTCGCCGCCACTGTGCAGCAGTCTTTAGAAATCAGCACAGTACAAGTCAAACTATGGTATGTTGACAATGTTGTGGCTCAACAATGATGTTATGTTTTGGACATTTTAAGACTGCTAATAAAATATGTTCGCAATGGATACAGGCCTATTTATGAAGTTGAATTTTTTTCATAATGTCAGCGTTTAAATTGGCAATCACTTTTGTTATTAAAATCTGGCAAACAATTTGGCTCTAAATGGCTATAAGATCTATAAATGGGTAAGCATGGTAGTGTCCAGTAAGCGACCAACTATGGCAGCGATCCTTGTATTGAATCAAAGACGGCACCAACCGCGGAGCTATTTAGTCCATGTCAGTTTTTATTCTGCAAAACTTGAGCCCTTTTTTACGTTGCTTCTCCACCATATTCTGTATCTAACTCTCTCTCTCTCTCCCTCTTTTCATTGTAGATTAGTTGCTTTGTATTGAAAACATTAACCAATGGCAATCAATACCACACAGGACCGGAGTAGGACTCATTTTCAGCCCTGATGTTTTATGCCTTAGACCTATTTCTATTTTTTAAAAATGGTGGGTCTTACCTCTTGGGTTAAAAAGGTTTGGAAACCCCATATATACGATACACAAGCAAACTTCATCAAGTATGTAGGGGAAACAGATGAAAAAATAAAATCCTTAATTTTTTGTACTTAGATCACATATACTGCCAAATAAGGTAGGCCTACCTTGTGTCAAAAAATAAAAAATGTATAATGGACTTTCAACATTTTATTTTACTAAGAAAGCGTCATATTCATAAACTTACTTTTTCCAATAAACTGATGATTTGCATCAAATAGATTTGTGTTACTCTTGCAATAGACTACGAATAATGACTATTAGACAATTGATTGTTAGATCTATGACCTATTTTTTTTAAATAAAAAAGGTTGTTGATTCTTTTCCTTTTAGAGGCCGTTTGTATCAAGTCACCTTCAAGTTTTTTTTTTTTTTAAATAGAGCTCGTGTTCACAGGCAACAATTATACCAATAAGTGGTCTTAATGCTGTTGAATTTAACGGCAGCCTTTGGTATGGTCAATCATAAGATACTTTTAAGACGACTTCAACAATGTGTGGGTATTAAGGGTGTAGCTCTGAAATGGTTTAAATCATATTTAACTGAGAGATGTTTTTCTGTTCAACTTGGTGAATGTTCCTCGTCTGCTGCTTCCCTTACCCGTGGTGTCCCCCAGGGGTCAATATTGGGCTCTATGTTGTTTTCACAGTATATGCTGCCTTTGGGGTCTATTTAAAAAAAAAATAAACATCTCCTTTCATTGTTACGCGGATGATGTACAGATTTACCTGCCTGTCAAAACAAATGATAAAGCCTAAATTCAGTAACTTTTAGGTTGTTTAAGGGATCTAAATTTTCTTTGTCTTGGGTTAGGGTTATCCTCTGTGGTCACTTCCACGCTCTCCGCTCCCAACCAACTCTCTCTGTTAGACACTGACAACGCCACTGACACATTTTGTTCCACTCTTACATCCTGCTTAGACACATTATGCTGACATCTTGCCTGGCCAGGACCACACCACCTGCCCCTTGGCTATCTGAGGTTCTCTGTGAGCATCGCTCCAAACTGCAGAGAGGAAGTGGCGCAGATCGAAAGATCCTTCTGACCTCTGTCTCTGTCAGTCTCTTCTTGCCTCCTTCTCCACAGATATCTCCTTTGCTAAGACCCTATGCTACCATTCAAAGATTAACAACTCACCTGACTCTCACACTCTCTTCAAGACTCTACTCTCTTCTTTGTCCCCCCGCCCCCCTACCTTCATCCGACTTAACGGCTGATGATTTTACTTCCTTCATTGTGAAGAAAACGAAAACTATTAGCAGTCAGTTCTCCGAGCTGCCGCTTCTTGCGCATGCTCAAACCTCTGGGACATGCTCCCTATCCTCCTTCTCTCTCCTATCTGAAGCGGATGTTTCCAATGTCTTTGCTTCTAACCATCCGACAACCTGCCCGCTAGATCCCATACCCACACATACTACTTCCTGGATAGCAATCAGTCTGCTTTCAAAAGCGGTCACTCCACTGAGACTGCGCTACTCTCAGTCATTGGAGCCCTAAGGCAGGCAAGGCAGCCTCCAAACATCTGCACTGATCTTACGGGATCTATCTGCCGCTTTTGACACGGTCAATCACTGCATTCTCCTGTCGACCCTCATGGCTTTGAGTGTCTCTGACACAGCGCTTCTGCGGTTCAAGTCGTACCTCTCAGGTAGGTCACTTCGGGTATCCTGGAGAGGTGACGTTTCCGAACCCCAATGTCTTGATACCGGGGTGCCTCAAGGCTCTGTGCTCGGACCACTGCTCTTTTTGATATACATGACATCCCTGGGCTCTGTCATTCGAAAACATGGCTTTTCCTACCACTGCTATGCAGACGACACTCAACTCCACCTGTCATTCCACCCTGATGATCCCATGGTTTCTGCCCGCATCTCAGCATGCCTAAGGGACATCTCACTCTGGATGAAGGATCACCAGTCGTGACACGGTCTGCTGACACTGTAGCTGTCTTTAAGACTCGGCTAAAAACCCATATCTTCCGCCATTACCTCACTTACTAATAAAGGACTTACTATCTTTCTCTATTTTTCTTTCTCTTTAGCTGTACACTTAAAAAAAAATTACTAACCAGCCGTCGTCTATACTGTGTTGGACTTGATGAGACTATTTCCAGGGCACTTATGTATTGCTGTTCTTGTGTTGCTATAATTGCTTCTATTGTTTACCTCATTTGTAAGTCGCTTTGGACAAAAGCGTCTGCTAAATGTAAATGTCAGCCATGTAAGGCGCCAACCAGCTCGTCGGGAGAAGCTGGGGTTTGGTGTCTTGCTCAAGGACATCTCAACACTTGGTCAGGTGGAGCCAGGGATTGAACCACCAACCTTCTGATTTGTAGACAACCTACATGAACCGCTGAGCCACTGCCACTTATATCGTCTGCCACTTTCAGAGTCGTCTTAGCGCGCTAAGAGATAGTGTTATCGGGGAACCGGGCCCAGACCCTTAAACAAACAGAAACCGGAAGTAAAGTTCTTACCAGAAGAAAAGACGCGTAATCGCGTCACCGCAACAATGTGCTGTACTGCCGCATGTTGAAAGAAACGCGTTGATTAACGGGAAATTAATTATTGGAGGGAGTGAAATTATCGTTACATTTGGACACCCTGGACATCCCTTCTAGCTCCGCCATGTATTGCAAAGATGGGCTGAACACACTCAAAGTTGCAGACTAAAGGTGAGGAACAGGCGAAGTCCTGCTGCTGTTTTCATATGAAATTTAAAGGAGACTAAAACGATCATGAATCCGTGTACAATTATGGAGACAACACAACAAAATTTTCGGGGGGGGGGGGGCTGAGAAGAATTTGGGAAGGGGGGGCTAATGTGCATTTAAACACCCATGATCAGCAGTGGTGTTGAATGATAAATTTTCACATGGCTTGTCTTAAAACATTAACATTACCACATACTGTATTAACAACAATAAAAACCTGATTTTCCTCACAGTGGGACTTTAATTTTAGTTTTTGTGGTTCGCTCACCTTCAACTCTGAGATCAATATTGATGTCATAACTCCGGGTTTTGTACTGAATAAAACACTTGTAAGCTCCTTCATCAGAGATCTGAACTCTTGAGAGTTTAAGTGATGCATTTCCTTTCTGTAGTTCATCTTTAAACACTTCAGTTCTTCCTCTGTACGACTGAAGCTGGTTTGTGTTTTTGTCTTCATGATCTTCGTAGACATGAACTACTTTGAAATCAGGTCTAAACCACTTGACTCTCATGTTTACAGCATTGATGTTGGGTTTGAGAGAACAGGGCATAATCACATCTTTACCAGCTATAGCGAAGAGAGGAGCTCCAGGTCCAACAACATCAAACTGATCTGTAAGAGACAGAAAACAGGTCTGAAATCTGCTGAGGTTTTGGGTGGTTTTAGCATGTTAAATTTATTCATAAAAACACTATATGGAAAATTAAATAGGCCTTGTCTAGAACAATGACCATTATAAGCATTCTGTAATTTCTGCACCTCAATCATTTCCTGCCAGCCATGGAACTAAACCAGCGACCATCAGGTTACAAGCCAGACTCTCTAACCACTAAGTCACAACTTCCAACGTTGGTTTGTTGTAATGTGTGAATATTTACTTGCTCCTGAATCATTAGCGGTTAGCTTGTTCGATAAGTTGTGCACACAGGATCATAAACATGTTGGGTACTCTTTTTTGGATGATTAAAACACCTCTTTTAATCAAATTCTACATTTTTGTCATAAATATGTGGCCAGTGGTATAAATATTTATTTTGCCTTTAGTTTTCACAGTGCTGAAATTGCAGGTGTGGCCCTTTAAGATATCGCCGGTCTCGGCGAGATTTCCCTTTTACATGCGCGAAAATAGAACAGTCATTTTTTGAGAACCCGGTGGAGCAAACAGGGAAATAAGGATGTGTTTGGATATGGGACAAGCAAACACTGCAATCACTTGTAGAAGGTTTCCGATCCCCATGGTGGATGAACTGTTGCAAGGGCTGAATGGATAAGTTGTTTTCAGCAAACTAGACCTGAAATGGGGGTATCATCAGCTGGAATTGACTCCAGAATCAAGAGACATCACAAGCGTTGCCGTTCATAATGGTATATATAGGTTCAAAAATTTTGTCAGCGAGCGAGCAGTACCAACATGAAATAGCCACTGTTCTAGCTGGCATCGAAGGAGTAGAGAACATATCAGATGACATCATCATCCATGCACATAACAAAGAGACTTACGAGAAAATAATGCATGCAGTACTAAAAAGAGACTGGAAAGCTGCGGCTTGACTATGAATGTATAGAAATGCCAAAATAGATACCAAATTTAATTTTAGAACTGAACAAAAGAAAGCATTCAAAATTCTGAAAGATAAGTTGGCCAAGGCCACAACGCTGGTTTATTTTGACAAGGATGCACCAACAAAAGTCATTGCCGCTGCTGGACCAAAGGGAATCGTAGCAGTACTAGTGCAGGACCAACAAGGATAAACATTTCCTGTCTGTTATGTGAGCAGGGGCTTGACAAAGTGTGAACATAGATATTCGCAAACAGACCAAGCAGCACTTGCTCTAGTATGAGTGTGTGAACGATTACACCCTTATGTTTATGGACGGAAGTTCGATCTGGTCACAGACCACAAAGTATTGGAGGCAATCTATTGTCCTCGATCAAAACCATGTGCAGGAATCGAAAGGTTTGTCTTGAGATAACAGTCCTACGATTTACGAGTTTTTACATATCGGGAACACACAAAATTGCGGACCCTCTGTAACGACTGCGGGGCCCATCAGCCAAAGTTGAGAGACACACACATAAAGAAGCATATGCGGTTTATAGCTGTTTGTGCAACACCCTGCACTCTGACCACCAAAGAAGTCGAGCAGATTTCAGCAGATGATGTGGAATTACAGAGACTGAGAACGGACATTCAAACAGGTTGTTTTAATGACTTCCCTGCATACAGGCATATTGCAGGAGAGCTATGTGTCGTTGGACGAATAATACTCAGAGGAACAAGAATTGTTTTGCCACAGTCACTGAGAGGAAGAGCATTACAGTTGGCTCATGAGGATCATCTTAGTGTTGTAGGAACAAAACAACACCTCAGAACAAAGGTTTGGTGGCCCAGAATGGACAGGGCCACAGAATGATTTGTGACAAAATGTCACGGGTGTCAGCTGGTAGCAAAACCAGATGTTCCAGAACCACTGTAGGGTTGGGCGATGTCCCCTAAATTGGCAGTTGCCAATGGTTACGTTAAACCAGGAGTGGGGAACCCTGGGTCCTGGAGGGCCACTGTCCTGCAGAGTTTAGTTCCAACCCTAACCAAACACACCTGAATTTTATTTCCAAGTAATCCTGAAGACTTGAATTAGATTTTTCAGGTGTTTAATTATGGTTGGAACTAAACTCTGCAGGACAGTGGCCCTCCAGGACCAGAGTTCCCCACCCCTGCGTTAAACCATCGCATTGGACGATTATATCGTTAGAATCTGTTCAATTTAAGTCCAGTCAGTTTCAGACAATATGTCAGGAGAACAGCATACACCATATCAAGATGACTCAAAAGTGGGCACAAGCAAATGGAGAAGTAAAAAGACAAAATGCATCACTTATGAAACGAATATGGATTGCCACAGCTGAGGGCCAGGACTGGAAAAGAGTAAATATGTGACTGTCTACAGGTCCGTACAACATGCCACAATAGGCAAAAGTCCAGCAGAACTTATTTTTCAGAGGAAGATAAGAAAAAAGTTATCAGACATTACATTACCACACTGTGATCTTGAAGCTTGAGACAAAGATGCAGAGAAGAAAGGAAAAGCTAAGATACACACAGACAACAGACGAGGCACTAAGACCTCAGACATAGAGTATAGAGTTTGGAGATCAAGTGCTTGTGAAGCAGGACAAAATAGAAAAGTTCACAACAACATTTCACAGCACACCTCACAAGGTCATACACAGAGAAGGTAACAGTGTTGTCGTTCAGTCACCCACTGGAGCAACATATGCATGGAGTATAACATTGTCAAGAACTTTCATTCTGAGGAAACACCAGCAGTGAGTGATGAAATCAAGAGTGATCAAATGCTAAGGTCTTATGAGGAGCAAAAGGGAAATGCAAATGAATTCAAAATGAACTGTGAAACAATTAAGAGAGAGGAACAGATTACCACACCATGCAGGCCTCAGAGACAAATCAATTTGCCTGAAAGTTTAGAGCAGTGGTTCTCAACTCCAGTCCTCGGGACCCACTGCTCTGCATATTGTGCATGTCTCCCTTATTTAACACACCTGATTAAGATCATCAGCTCGTTAGGATAGATTCCATGAACTGAACTGAGTGTGTCAGATATGAGAGACATCAAAAATGTGCAGAGCAGCGAGTCCCGAGGACTGGAGTTGAGAACCACTGGTTTAGAGATTATGTTATTGAGTGATTAATGAAATCCAAAAGTACTGATGAAGAGGAGTGAGCTGAAGTAAGAAAACAAAGAGTTGTGTTATGGTTTAATGCACCTGTTTTAGAAAAGGAAAGTGCTGATGTTCTATCCAGTTGTAAAAGCAGCATAGTGTTACATGTGTTTTGAGTTAGCTGAACTGTTTAAGATGAATTCTGAACTGTCTTAAGTTTAAGTTGAATGAATGTAAAATATGAAATAGAACTTTAGTGGTGTAAGTTCATATTCAAGTAAAGGGGGAATATTGTGTATTGATGTGACGTCATGGACGTCACCACGTTAGAATAAGGAAGAAAAGATGGAGGACAAATTCAATCTGGTGTCTGCGTGGTTTAATCCGAAACAGATACTTTTAAAAGGTCATAACAAGATACTGTTAAACCTCTTGTTTTAATGTCTAACAATGTGTATTTGTGTTTTGGGACTTTAATTTTAGTTTCTGTGGTTTGCTCACCTTTAACTCTGAGATCAACAGTGATGTCATCATACCAGGTTTTGTACTGAATGAAACACGTATAAAGTCCTTCATCAGAGATCTGAACTCTTGAGAGTTTAAGTGCTGTGTTTCCTTTCTGTAGTTCATCTTTAAACATTTCAGTTCTTCCTCTGTACGACTGAAGCTGATTTGTGTTTTTGTCTTCATGATCTTCATAGAGATGAACTACTTCGAGATCAAGTCTAGACCACTCAACTCTCATGTTTACAGCACTGATTTGGGGTTTAAGAGAACAGGGCAAAATCACATCTTCACCAACTACAGTGATGAGAGGAGCTACAGGTCCAACAACATCAAATGGAACTGTAAGAGACAGAAAACAGGTCTTAAATCTGCTGAGGTTTTGGGTGGTTTCAGCATGTTCTGTTCTGGTGTCGCTAGCTATAGTATGGCGCATTAATTGTGTAAGTAAAAATAACTAAATGCTAATCAAATTAAACCAAAATGTTGATTTAAATATTTTGGGCGTTTTTTGTGCGTTTGTCTTGTTTTGAACAGTTTTGGGCTGGAAACCATCAACTCTATCTGGCAACACTGCTGTTAACCTAGCAAGCAATAGCTGTCATTTCAACGCCTGGCAATGCGTAGCCCTCTTCTAGCGCAAATAAACTTTAATTTGGTTACATGTGGTTTTTGCCAAAATAACTTGTGAGATGTATGCTATTTCATCATGTAAGCAAAGTTAACAGCGATTACAAGGTTTGTTTTATTTCTTTAAAGTGTTTTATGCACAGTCTGTATGTAGCCACTATTTAGCTCATAAATAGACCAACTACAAATAACCCACGTTTAGCCCAGATAACCTTGAATTTAATTAAATGTTGTTTTTGACGAAATAACTTGCGAGATGTCATCATGTATGCAAAGTCACCAGTGAATTCAAGCTGTTTGGTTTTATTTATTTTACATTATATGCCACGTATTGCAGACCCAGCTAACACAAATATGTAACTGTTACCTGACGTCGTAATATGATGACCAAACTTAGGTCGTGGTGATGGGAAAAGTGAAATTCCTGGATATGTCGGCTCAACGTAACTTTACAATGTAATCTGACTGTAGAGGTCGTGACAATGTAATGGATTAAAAGTTTTGTGTTGTTAAGTTTTGTGTTTGGGTCTCAATTCAGATAAACGACTAGTCCTGTCAGATGCCATGCTGTTTTTTGTTTCCCATGTAAAGAGCAGCTCACATGGTGGTTAAATATCTATTCTATTTGTACTTATTTAAGGGAAACTTTGAGACTGAAATGTTTTCACAAGCTAACCTAAATAGACAATGAAATAAATGTTTCTATAATTGTAAATGAAATGTAATGAAATTACCTCCCTGGGACGTAACAGTTACGTTGCCAGTAATTTATGAAATTACCAAAATAGTATGAATGTATTACGTAAGGAGAACGTACTTGGTTATATCGCGACATTAGGAGACAGTACTGGCGACATGGTGATTTGGTACTGCAATGGTAATGAAATTACCTCCCTAGGATGTAACAGTTATGTTGCCAGCTGGTAAGTCATGAAATTACCAAAAATTACGTAACTAGGATGTCTTGTGTTAGCTGGGAAGCTGAGTCAGATTGATTTTGATCCACCTGGCGAAATCGAGTAAATCTAAATAACCAAAATAATGCTAAAATGTTTTCCATTTTTGACCATGCAAACTTGTAGTATGCATGACATCATATTATAAAATGCAACTAAACATCTGAATTAACATTATTCAAAGTTTAACTTCTAACTGCTAGATGGGAGCGGTACACAGCCATAATACACTGACCAATACTCTAAATTCTAATACAGTCTGACTACCCAGGGACCAGGTCAGGAAACAGATAGATCGGCCTACCCGTCCATCTGTTAGTTGCTCTGACATGTCAAGATCACATATATCCCAGAACATAGAGTCTATCTTACCAGAGTATCAACACATTTCAACTGTGTGCGTTCCTCGAACAAACGAATACAGAGCACCGTTTACCTCGTCTCGTACAAATCTTACTAACATAAAATTAGAAAACAATACGTTTACAGATGAACCTCGAATGTTAAAATTCGGCCTTCTTAACATTAGATCTCTTACCAATAAAGAACCCATTGTTAATGAAATAATTACTGACCAAAACTTAGATGCACTCTCTTTAACAGAAACCTGGCTTAAAGCAGACGATTACATTAGTTTAAACGAATCCACCCCACAAGATTACTATTATAAACATGAACCGCGTTTAAAGGGGAGAGGGGGTGGTGTAGCTACAATATACAATTTTTTTTTTAAAGTAAACCATAAATCCGAACTAAAATTTAATTCATTTGAAATAATGCTATTAAATATGGAAATAACTGATTGTAACCATAAACAGCTCTCTTTTGTCCTTGCTACAATCTATAGACCTCCGGGCCATCATGTAGATTTTCTTAAAGAAATATCAAATTTCCTGTCTGACCTCGTAGTCACTGTAGATAAAGCTCTTATCGTTGGTGACTTTAATATACATGTTGATAACCCAACAGATACATTAGGATTAGCATTTATGGATATTCTAAATTCTCTCAATATTAGCCAAAACGTGACAGGGCCCACGCATACTCGTAGGCACACATTAGACTTAATTCTGTCACTCGGGCTCAATATTAATGAAATCGAGATATCACCTCAGAGCGATGCAGTTTCAGACCATTGCCTTGTCTCATACACGGTACTTCTAGATATGATCACTCGATCCACAATACGCTACCGACTAGCCAGAACAATAATTTCCACCACTAAAGATAACTTTATTAGCACTCTTCCAGACCTGTCCCAAATTAAACATGTAGCAGATAACCCTGAAGATCTAGATATTGTAATAGAAAACCTGAACAGTATTTGTTCTAACACATTGGATGCCGTAGCTCCAATTCGAAAAAAGAGAATCAAAGAAAAAACGCCAGCTCCATGGTACGACCATCAAACCGCTGCCCTTAAAAAGGCTGCTAGAAAAATGGAAAGAAATTATAGAAGCACAAAGTTAGAGGTATGGCGTGCAGCATGGAAAGAGAGTGTTAAACACTACAGACAGGCTATAAAAATCGCCAGATCTACGTATCTCAGCAATCTTATTAAAGAAAATCATAATAACCCTCGCTTCCTCTTTAGCACAGTTGCGAAACTGACTAGAAATAAAGAACAAACAGAACCCACTAATAAACTCCCACACAATAGTAACGACTTCATGAACTTCTTTACTAAGAAAATTATGATTATTAGGGAAAACATTGTAGGTACCCAAGCAGCCACCACTCTACCCAGTAATACATTTAACGCTTGCCTACCATACGAACATCTTGAGTCATTTAAACCTACTACAATAGAAGAGCTATCTAAATTAGTAGCGTCATCCAAATCATCGTCCTGTATATTGGACCCTGTTCCCACAAAATTACTCAAAGAGGTATTCCCTATAGTGTCTAACCCAGTATTAAATGTCTTTAACTCATCACTAGAATTAGGCTACGTTCCAACAGCTTTCAAACTAGCAGTTATTAGACCGCTCATTAAAAAACCAAACCTTGACCAGGGAGATCTAAATAACTTTAGACCAAATAATAGTACGTATGAAAAGTTCCAATCAGGATTCAGGCCCCACCATAGCACAGAGACAGCGCTGCTTAGAGTTACAAATGACCTTCTCCTAACATCCGACCGTTGCGAAATATCACTCCTTATATTATTAGACCTTAGTGCAGCCTTTGACACAATAGATCACACAATCTTACTTAATAGGCTAGAAAACTATGTTGGCATCAGTGGTCAGGCGCTAGCTTGGTTCAGATCGTATCTAACCAATCGCTATCACTTTGTTTACGTAAATGAGGAGGAGTCACATCACTCCCTGGTTAAATACGGCGTACCGCATGGATCAGTTTTAGGTCCTATCCTGTTCTCGTTATATATGTTACCTCTGGGAGATATTATCAGGAATCATAACATACAGTTTCACTGCTATGCAGATGACACACAGCTTTACATCTCCTCGCATCCTAGCGAAACACAAAATTTTTCTAAGCTATCAGACTGCATCAGCGATATAAGTGACTGGATGTCACATAACTTTCTTATGCTAAACTCCAATAAGACAGAGATACTTGTTATCGAACCGAATCGCTACAAATATAATATGACAGATTACAAGTTGCCCATAGATGGCTGCACTGTGGTGCCAACCTCCACGGTTAAGAATTTAGGTGTGATGTTCGACAGCAGTTTATCCTTCGACAGCCATATCTCCAATGTCTGCCGCACAGCATTCTTCCACCTTAGAAATATCTCAAAAATACGCCATATGTTGTCTGCATCAGATGCAGAGAAGCTTATCCACGCTTTTATGACCTCTAGAATAGACTATTGTAACTCGTTACTCGGAGGATGCCATGCAAAACAGGTCAACAAGCTTCAGCTAGTTCAAAACGCTTCTGCAAGAGTTCTTACTCGATCTAAGAAGTATGACCACATAAGCCCAATTCTGGCATCTTTACACTGGCTACCAGTTAAATATCGTATACAATTTAAAATATTACTAATCACCTACAAAGCCTTAAATGGCCTAGCACCCTCATATCTTAGAGAATTATTATCAGAATACAATCCATCACGTGCATTGCGGTCACAAAATTCTGGCCTCTTAATTATCCCTAAAATATCAAAAGTGTCTAAAGGTGGCAGATCCTTTTCCTACTTAGCCCCTAAGCTATGGAATGATTTACCAACCGACGTCCGAAAATCAGAGACAGTAGATAACTTTAAATCTAGACTTAAAACTTTTCTCTTTAACAAGGCATTCACATAGTTTGTTTAAGCAATAGTACTTCTCCCAATAGCTAGCTTGTACAACCTAATAAATAAATAAATTAATGAATAAATTAAAACCTTTTTTTCGTCAACACTCCAAAGGATGGTAAATGACATTAATACTCTTTAGTAATATGCTGAAACTTTGAATTGGTTGTCGATTGAGTCTTAATTGCAAAATATGGTCGGTTTGCAATTTTGGCCTTTTCCCATGACCTTAAAAATAGTATGTCATACAGAACCGTTTGCCACTGTACGTTAGTATTAACGACGGCAGTGGGGCCTCTGGCCTTAGTCAAACGAGTTCTGTTTCTGTTTCTAAAATCATCAACTATATGTAATACACTTAACCAGCAATAGTTAAGCCTGTCCGGAACCGAGCTGACTAAAACCACATTACTGTGTGACACTTGTTTTCTATGTGAACGGCCCCTACGCTAATAAGATTTTGTTTCTCTCTCCCTGTCTCGTCCTTGATCCCGAGGACGAGACAAACAGATCCAGTTCCGGTACATGTGAAAGCCGGCACACAACTGATCTACTAGCTGTTCTTCAACGTGATGTCCAGCTGATGCCTGACCAAAGACCACCGGCAGAACCCGCTTAATCCCCGCTTAATCCCCGCTTAATCTCCGCTTAATCTCCTTCCGTTTCAATGTGTATATATATAACTCCCAAGGGTTTTTTCCTCCTATGACTTTTTTTACTTCCCCGGCTAAAATTCCGGGGTTTTTTTCTCCTAGGGGGTTTTTCAACCCGGGGAGGCAGCCTTTTTGGGCTTAACTTCTATACGTTACATTAGTAATACGTTTGCTTATAATGTTGATTTATAGCCGTAGCAAATTTTAACTGCTTGTGCTATCGTTTATTATGTTGTGCTATCTGTCGATTTTCTGTGCTTTTCACTGCATCTATTATGTAAAGCTGCTTTGATACAATTACCAAATTGTGAAAAGCGCTATATAAATAAAATTGAATTGAATTGAATTGAATAATGGCAAATCTCGGGAGAAACATTCCACTATTTTTGAAAATCACCATCACCGAGCAGCCAGGAGGAAAGCAAACTACCACACTAGTTTGGTCTTGTAAGTATTTTTGATTTATTACATGTGTTTAAAATTGATTTACTTTATTTGTTTGTGGAATCGTGGTATTCTTGCGGGTACTTAACTCATTCACCGCCATTGACGAGTTATCTCATCAATTGTGAGTTAATATTTAACTAATAAATATGCCTTTCTAGACGAATTTCAAAGTGAAAGTGTAATACCGAATTTATCAAAAACGGAAGTTAAAAAGATTTAATAATTTATTTTAACTGCCTTTATGTTTGATAGTCATTCTGAGTCTGATCTCTAACATAAAAACGCAATTTTTTAAGCTTTTTGCTCAAAATGATGTATTTTTGAAGAGAAATATCCATATTTCAGTGGTTAAATTAAGTGGAAAAGTAAATATATAATGAAAGTTTTTTCCCCATTTTGTTTGTTTGTTTGTTTATTGGTGTTTGAAAGCAGAGGGCATGTTCTTTAATTTGATATAATTTGTATGTTTATATATTTATAGAAGGTAATTTTTCCTGCAAGGAATTTTGTGAAACTTTTGTTAAAATCACAAAAATGCAGTTGGGCAACTTTTCTCAAAAAGGCTGGCGGTGAATGAGTTAACAGTATAACGTTAGAGTAACCCATGTTTTATAAAACCTGAACAGTATAAACTGAATAATTTATCAAAACAGTTGAGCCTCCACCATGGATGTAAATGTATTAATCTATGTAACGTTACACTAAAGATTAACATGAGGAATTTAGTAGGCTGCTTTTTATTGTAATTATAAATATAGGTTCGAGAGGAGCCTAAACATTTAGGTCTGTCAATCATCATTATGGGAGTAGTTAAGGCAGCCTTCCGGCCTCCGGGTCCAGCCACAATTTTTGCGGCATTTGCGGCCCGTTCCCGGAATCACATCTCCACATAACCAGCTCCAGCACTCCGATCAACTGGGAAATATTTTTAAATACCACTGCCGCAGCAGGATTTTTAGTCCCCGCTCTCACTACCGTAGTAGTGATGTCAGGGGCAGTGTACACAACTTTTTATGCAGTCCGGATGTTTCTTTTACTCGACAACGATGTGTTTGGGTTAGAAAAAAACGCAAATGAGTTTGACAACGGCGACGTCAGGTGCATCTGTCTTTTCAATCTCAAAGGCATGCGCAATCGACCAAAAAAACAATGGCGACCTACAGGACTGTGCTGCCCTCAACTCCGCTTTTAATTAACCCATTTTCCACTGAAGTTACAAATACCGGATAAACTTCTAGATCCGTACTTGGACTTTCTTTGGACAATTTTAGCAAAAATATTTACCTGCGAGAACCGATCACAGAACAAAGATTACAAACAGACGTGCCTTGCCCTCGCAAACCAGGGCACAGTCAATCAACAATGGATGATCTGCACCATTTGTGTACGTGTGTGCGTCTCTGCATACCTGTCGATATGCAATCGGCAAAACGTGATTTGCTCTTGCGATTGTAATAATCTTGATGCTTTGTTATATTGTTTATTCGCTTTTCCGCAGAAAGTGTCAATCACAGAATAATTTTATACACAGAATCAGCGGTCAGCAGCGCACTGCAAATGGTGTATGTGTGAAAGCACAACGGGTGCTTGACGGATCCGCCGCAAACACACTGCATACGGAGTGTGTGTGAAACAGGCGTTCAGCAGCTTTTTACATCAAAGGCCAACAGGCTAGGCAATTTGGGGAGTGGCCGCTCACTGATTCCCATATAATTTTGAAAATCCTGGACATGGTTGGACCTGCCAAACGGATTGAGCACTTTTATATACTGCGGTGAGCAGAGAGGATGTACAGTTTTACCAGCGAGAAGCGGCCACCAGATGATGTAACTAATATAACTCGCATTGTATAACAATACCGGCCTGCCGGCAAAGTCCCAACTTTCCCGATTGTCACTCCGCTATTGCTGATAGCTCACATACATCTCAGAAATGTCTATTTGATGTATTCTTTTTCATCTGCAAGATGTAATTTTTTATTTGTTTACACATCTGCAATACGTCTGCTAGATGTTGATTTAGAATTTATAAAAATTGCTCTTTCTAAGACCTTTATTAGATGTTTTTATTCAACAGTTGTTATTTCCAGTGCTCCAGATCCTTAGAACACTTATACATCTGGGTGCTGTGTGTTGCTTGTACAGCTGTGCACAGCATTTGTTCTCCTGATCTTCCGCTGGTGCGCCATAAGTCAGATAACGATCTTGTGTGTTACGATTCGAGACCCTCATCTGCTGAGGCGGGTATCGTCTTTGTTCGTGGCACTCACTATTTCTTTTTGAAGCGAAGCAGCTCACACCTCATTTATGGAGCCTGCTTCCCTTCAGTGCCCCTGCAGAGCACACTCACTGCTGTGCTTAGTATGACAAGCATGCACAATTAATCTACACCTGCATACAGTGGAACTGTGTAAAGCTGGCTCCAGTAGTGAAGCATGAAAAGATTCTTGTGCAGGAGGCTGTAGAACCTCCAGATGAGATAAATGATGACCTCAAAATGAAAATCTCTTGGAAACTCATCATTGGCTATGGCACTGAAATTGCCTTGGAAATGATGGTGGTATGGATTGGACTCACATTTCCTTCCAGACCTGAGGAGTCATCATGTGCTTCTCCAGACAGACATCACATCGGTGGTTTATTAAATAAATTACTAAGGAGGTCTGCATTCAAAGTAATGCGTCATTGGCTGCGTGCTCTGGTGGTTTGCAGGAAACCTTGGTTTCTATCCTAAGGCCTGTTTCTGGGTGCAAGCTACTGGAGTGTGACGCTGACAACAGACGCATCCCCCACAGGTTGGAGTACAGTTATGGAAGGCAGAGAGGGCCAAAATCACTACATTATCAATTTTGGGATAATGGCATTTGTGGTCTCTGGACAAACTGTGCTCGTTGATGACAGTTTAGATCCCAGGCCACTTGCATATGGCAGATGCCCTGTAGGGCAACACCCATTGCTGGGGAGTTGAGACTCCAGCCAGATATGGTGAACCACATCTGGAGAGGAAATGGATGAGCAGAGGTGGATCTGTTTGCGTCTCAGGACACCACACACTGCCTAATGTGGCTTTCTCTTCTTTTCCCCAATCTCTCTGCCACAGAAGTTTTGGAGAAAGCTTGCCAGAGATATGGTAGCTGTCGGTTTGGCCTTTGAGGGGCCAGGCTCGTAGGCTTTATGCCCTTAAGTGGAGAATTTTTCACCTATTGGTGTTTAACTCACCTAACGATTCCAGTAAACTGCCCCGTTGACGTAGTGCTGAGGTTTCTGCAGGAGCGTTTCTCTAATGGGTTTACTCCTTCCACCATTAAGGTTTATATGACAGCAGTTTCTGCCTACCATACTCCTGTGGAAGGCTAATCAGTGGGTTGACACCCATTAGTGGCTTGCTTTCTTTGTGGCACTCGCAGGTTGTGACCTATTAGCCGCACTAGGGTGCCTGCTTGGGACCTAGTGGTCGGTCGTCTAAGTTCAAAATATTAGAGAGGCCCCCCTTCGGGTTACCAGACACATACTGGAGCACAACTGACAATGGAAAGCATACATTTAGCTGGTTTTTACACTTGCAGTGTTTTTGCTGTCTGCAAATTACGAACCCACTCATGTGGATTTTTATAACTCGATCTGAGGCTCATTTCGAAGGGTATCTGTGCGTTAGCTATTGTTGGGTTGGAACCACTTACTGTGACGCGCATACGATGCTTGTCGCGTTTTCAAGTTCAAGGCGGCTGTTCAGTCCAATACAGTCTTCATCTTCATACAGTAAAAAAATAACTTTAAGAATAAAAGCATGGCAGGGCTCGAAATTGCGACCATTTTGGTCGCATATGCGACCGAAATTTAATCTGTGCGACCTTAAAATATATTTGGGAGCATTTGTGCGACTGCACATTTTGTTGTGACGCGAGTTGATTGTGATCCTGCGTGCTGGCGCTGACCCAGGTTCAGTGTTCTCTCCAACGTTACATAACCCAATCAAATTTCACCATTAAGTTCTTGCATTTAATGAAGACCGCGGATTGGCTAATATGAGCGTCAGTCATTCCTTGTTGCCGTGAAGTGCGGAAATGTGAAAAGACGAACACGTCGCGAGCATGACGAGAGCGAGCCGATTACAGCCAAGGATATTACTGTATTTTTTGACGACGATCCGGATTCAAATGTAACTCCACCACCGGAAAATACGAGTTGACGTTAAACCTTTCAGAGAGAGTGGCTTAAAGATTTCGAGTGTCTCCGCTATGAAAATGTAACTTACTGTTTTTACTGTAAATCCTGTAAAACGGCGTTAATGGCGGAATCAAAACATTTTAAGCGCCAGACGTACCTTGCTTAAACATGGCGAAAGTGCCAAAAACACAAGACGTGTCATGACAAATGTGTTTATTATTGATGGAGACATCGACCTGTCTGTCAAAGTGTGTTTGATGGTGTATGTGCGCATGCGCTGGTGAATGGACATCCGACAAACATCCTTGTGTTGCTGCGGAATACGACAATGCTGATGGTATGTTTTTGTTGTATTTTTTAAAACATTGCCTATTTAGTATTAAAAGCATCCTGGTAATGCAGTTATCAATACCAATATATATTAGCCTTCTATATTAAGGTCACTTTTGTAATGTCACACTGTAAAACATTATAGCCTCATTAAGTTATGTGTACTAACATTTGCTATTTAGTTCTACTACACACAGCAAGTTTTAGATATTCAACTCAAGTCTGTAAGTTTTCACAAAGTTAAAGCTCCACTGTGTACTTCTTTTAGTTAATTCTTAGCAAAAACCCATGTTTTCTTTCAAAAGTATGTGCTCATTCATGTGTAATTACTTCCACCTCACTAATCAAAGTATTCTCGTAAGTGTAGAATCTGCTATTTAAAATACATACCGCCGTATCGCTCTCTGGCTGAATCCATGTTGTGCCTCCATCTTTGAAATACATTCGCCGACGAGGGACATTCCTGAAATTCAAGCTCCGCCTTTCGCGCTTTCAGACTACACTCACGCTGGTTGCACGGAGGTTGCATGTGTAGGCGGTATACGCCATCAAGACAGACTTATTTCAGAATATTAACGATTATAAAGCTGACAATTATTCTTAGTTAATTGTAAATTGATGTAATATGCTTATGACTTGCGAATGTAATGCTCAGTTAATTTAAATAAACCAGGCTTGATGACGTATGCAGCCTGCGACCTGCGTAGACTGAATCCTTCGGCCGCACGCCGTGTTACCTGCGATCTAATGCTTTGATTTGAAAGCCTGTTGAAGACATTTCTCGAGGACATTAAAACAAGTCGCCAAGGAAGCGAAACGGGGATTTTAAACAACAACGCGACAGGAAAAACATCAAGACCAAAGTCAATATTGGAGTTAGTTTTCCAAGATGGGGCTCAACAATGGACACTGAAGTTGCTAAGTTACTTTATATCTTCACCACAGGTAATTCAGCATATTCGTTTACATCTATACAGTCTATGTTGTAAACTTGAAGTTTTATAGTTCCTTGGCTAACTATAGCATGGTTATGCAGTTAGTGTAAACACGCATGTGGTTTTGTGTGCTGAACAGCCACACGCCGTCTCTCCGCCCATTTATGTAATCTTAGGTACTGAGATAAATGTTTTTCATATTTTCTGACCTCTAGCACAAACACACGGTGACAGCGCTATTTTTAGCCTTTCATTGATAAAACGCTGCTGATCTGCGCGTTGTTCGTTTCATTTTACAAGCGTGTGAAAGTTGTGCAATCTTATTTCACCAATATCAGAGAAAGCTCTTACATATACACGGACATGTAACGTTTACTTAAAACATAAGCATTGGACTCTGACATATTAGTTTCGCGTCCATGTGATTACTCCAGCTCATAATTAAATGACAGGAGAGGGACTCGTCCACAGACCATCTCCTCAGTAATCTGGAGAGAAGCGGTCGAAATAAAGAGACGGATTTAAACACCAAGTGTAAACGTAATGTGTCTCTCTCATCCACTTGTGATCTGATCGACGAAAACACATCTAAATACCAAGTGTAACAGCCCCTGTGATATTTTTCCTCGCGTGGATGAAAAAGGAGTGCCTAAGCTACGTTTATGGTTGTTTTTTGTATGTGATTTTAAGCGGACATATCATGACAATCAGACTTTTTACATGTTTAACATAAATCTGTGTGCTTTGACGGATCACACAATTGCAAATTGTTCATTTTTTTCATTGCTTTAGCTTTAGCTACTGGAAGCCATGTTAACCTTGACATGACAGGGCCACCGTACTAGTTAAAACGCGTTCCGAATGGTGGGGGCTAGAGCGTAATAATCATTTGGTTGTCATATAGATTTTTACCGCTAGATGGGAGTAGATCCTACACAGTGGGGCTTTAAACTTAAAGTTACATATTGTCTTAACTACTTGTAAGTTGTCTCTGTGATGTGAATGTTCATTTAACTAACTTCTGTAAGTTATGAATCACAAAGAGAGGGAGGGGTCGTGTCCAGAAAAGACCGGGAAAATTTCAGTTAACTTTACCTCAGACACAGCGCTCATCTGAAATGACCAATAATAAATTTTGCAAGGCTGCAAAGGAGGTATGTATGATTTTTTTGTCTTGATGTAATAAAGATGCCCTTTATACATTTTTAGAAAAAATAATGAGTTGAAAGTAAAGAAAATATGCAGACATCGAGCCTGCTTTGCGAATGCGTCGTCGTCAGGATATTTATCTGCTTTCACATCGAAGCATATGTTAAAAGAGTTTAATACACCATGGGGATAATTTTGGATATTTCAATTGGTTGTGCGTAACGTTATATCGATTATTTCGATTATAAATATAGCTTACAGTTTAACATTTAACAGTTAGCTTAACAGATTTGTTTGTTCACTGTCAATGTGAATTAATCACGGGCTGAGTCTTCGTTTACTTTCAATATATGTTTACATGGTATGTTTTTAATATGACTAAAGTTAAGCGTTTAAGTTAATGTTGTATTATTGTGGTGCTTGAGGGATTTTTATCCTCGTGCGATTAAGGGCACGAGGGGAATATGCGTTGAAATGAACGCAAATAGTGTCTAATAAGTGTTCGAGGATCTGTTCGTCTGACATAAAGGCCATAAAAACCTTTAAATATATTTATTTCTCTCAGTCACTTAACAAGTGGACACAATTTCTGTTCGTTTCCACAGAATTATGTGTTTAAGTCTCGCAGGGCAGCCATTTCAGGCTACTGCGCACGCGCATAGGTTTGCAGCCTCTCGCCAGAGAATCGCCTTTACATGTTGTTGATGGTAACAGCTGTGTTGCGTATAGTTAATCTTTATTTCTTTGATTATTGCGATCTAATCAGTGGCTTTAAATGCTGTTCGTGCTATCGGTGTTTCTGGATTTACAAGTAGGACGCACACGTTTGCTGAACATACAGGACACCATATGATTAAAAACTGCCTCCCTATCTTGTCATAAATAACAGGTATTTGCATGATTTTTACTATTTTATAATCTGTATGTCGTATTTTTTGTATTTTGTACAAGAGTACTAAGTATTTTGATCATAGCGATTACAGTGGTGTAAGTTACCAGATCGCAGACGACCATAGACTGTGAAAAAATAGATCACCCACGGTTCGGCTCCCATGCGATTCGCGGATTAATATATAATATATAATATAATATATGTATTAAAGTCTTGCAAATGTTAACACTCAAGTGATTTTTAAACAATTTAACCACAAAACTCTGCTTTTACTTCTTACAGTCTCGTTTTGTCACTCTGCATCTTTGTGGATACGCTATTGAAGAAGAGCTGTCCATCACTTTATGGACATTCAAGTTAACATAAGGTATTGTAAACGCAATGTTACCTAATACTATCAAGTTAATACATTTACTGTAAACTGTGCAGTTTTTTACTCATACAATTTCATGTTTTTTTTTTTTTGCTAATCTGCTTTTATTACTTTGTCTTGTTTTGTTACTCTGCATCTTTGTGGCCGCCTATCACTTTGAGGACGTTCAAGTTAACATAAGGTATTGTAAAAGCAATGTTGCCTAATACTATCAACTTAATACATTTACTGTAAACTGTGCAGTTCTTCACTCATACAATTTCATGTTTTTTTTTCTAGTCCGCTTGCTATTGAAGAAGAGCTGCCCATCACTTTGACGACATTCAAGTTAACATAAGGTATTGTAAAAGCAATGTTGCCTAATACTATCAACTTAATACATTTACTGTAAACTGTGCAGTTCTTTACTGATACAATTTCAGGTTTTTTTTCCTAATCTGCTTTTATTACTTTGTCTTGTTTTGTTACTCTGCATCTTTGTGGCCGCCCATCACTTTGAGGACGTTCAAGTTAACATAAGGTATTGTAAAAGCAATGTTGCCTAATACTATCAACTTAATACATTTACTGTAAACTGTGCAGTTCTTCACTCATACAATTTCATGTTTTTTTTTTCTAGTCCGCTTGCTATTGAAGAAGAGCTGCCCATCACTTTGACGACGTTCAAGTTAACATAAGGTATTGTAAAAACAATGTTGGCCTAATACTATCAACTTAATACATTTACTGTTAACTGTGCAGTTCTTCACTCATACAATTTCATGTTTTTTTCTAGTCCGCTTTTACTACCTTGTCTCGCTTTGTCACTCTGCATCTGTGTGGCTGCATAGAAGAAGAGCTGCTCATCACTTTGATGACATTCAAGTTAACATAAGGTATGTAAAAACAATGTTGCCAAATGCTATCAACTTGGTGCTTATTCTTTAGACTTAGCAGTTCTTCACTCGTAGTACAATTTCATAAGCTAAGCCTAGGCTGCTTTATCTAACTTTAGTTTTTTTTCACACTTCTACAGCAGTTGGTGCATTAAGATACCTCTCAGAGTTATTGTGTCATCTCAAGAAATAAGGTGTGTCACCCTAGAGAGTGTTCCTGAGTCAGTCAAGGAGCTATGTGTGACATGGTGCATCATTCTGGGCTTGCAAGGAAACTACACTTTGAAGATCCAGACTTTGGAAATGAGCACTGCAATTTCACCGATATTAAAGATCTACCATCAGATCGAGTGACACTGAAAGTTTTGTTGACAACTTCTGGTTCGGTTTCTGACTTTGCATTACAATTACTACTAGTGCCTCATCAGTGGAATGGCCTGATCCTTTTGTTATTCCTGATTTCTCTCATGATGTTGAACTTCAGTTGAGCGCTGCAAATGATGCCTATGCCAGGGATGGAACAGTAATGGTCATTTCCAATGGTGTTAAATACTAGACAAACAAGCTGATGTGAAATGTTGACTGTTTCCAAGGTCCATCGGTTTATTTTGTAAAAGACTTTCTTAGCGACTGGGTATTAACAAAAAAGGTTTGGGGATAGTTATATTGCATTAATTGTTCTTTAAAAAAACTAACTCTAAAATACGTGGCTTTTAAAATAATAATAATAATAACCTAAAAATGAACAGTGCAAAACTATTTTTATCATATTTGAGTTTTTATCAGTAGGGGAGACCAGGGCTGGTTGTCTCACGGGTTGGTTGTCACACTGCTTATTCCAGACACACTACATGGCGCTGTGGTACAATTTTGATATCAATTTGTTAGCCTTTAATAGCTTACTCATTTGCACTTGAAATTTTGCTGAGCAGACACAAAACATTGAGGTTAGGAGACAATTTTTTATTTTTATGGGTCAGAGTAAATTTTCATGTTGGTGTTGTTTTTGTGTTGAGATCTTGTATGATATTAGTCATTCAAAAACAAAACACTCATTAAAAAGCTAAAAGTATTAGCTTTATTTTGAGTCATATTTTAGCTATCAAGTTAAAGCCGTGTGGCAGCTAGCTTAGCATGTTTGTCAAGAAGTCAGTTGGGGATGGTTGTCACATAGCTTGCGGGGTTGGTTGTCACATAAGAATATTGGACACGTAGACCTTTTAAGACTATTTGTTTGTTTTTGTTTGCTGTTATAAATAAATAAAGCATTAAATAAAGAGGTTTTAACACAAAAAAATTATTTCTTTTTATTTCTCAACACAGTAGACAATAGGCTTTATGCCCAGCTGCACTACTTCCTGGGGCCTATACCATGAAGCTGGTTTAGTTGGTTAGCCAGCTTTGTTTAGGATTAGTTTGTGCAAATCCTGGGTTTTGGGTACCATGAAAATAGCTTTTACCAACAAGGCCTGCACATTGGCTTGGTTTTGTCAACCTGAAACTAATCCTGTAACCCTGAGTTTGTTTAACCATTTTCATGGTACGGGCCCCTGAACTTCAGCAAGCTTCTTGTTTCCTGTCTTCCATTATTGTACAAACTAATTAATCCAAGTGTGCCTGACCTCAGTAGTCACAACAACAATAATCAGACACACCTGGATTAATCAGTTTGTCCAATAATGGCAGACAGGAAACAATGAGCTGGCTGAAGTTCATAGTGCAGCTGGGCATAAAGCCTATTCAAATAACTGATCACCCACTTTAATCCCATTGTTTAAACATAAGGGGCATTAATAACAACTATCATAGGGGTGGATTCATATTAAAACTTATTTGCAGTTTCTATCTTAAAAAACTAAAAAGTTACACATTGGGCCCTATTTTAACGATCTGAAACGCAAGTCCGAAGTGCAAAGCTCAAGTGACTTTGTGGGCGGATCTTGGGCGCTGTTGCTATTTTCCCGGCGGGAGAAATAAGTCTTGCGCCGGCGCAAATCAATAAGGGGTTGGTCTGAAGTAGGTTCATTATTCATAGGTGTGGTTTGGGCGTAACGTCAAATAAACCAATCAGAACGCTATCCAACATTCCCTTTAAATGCAAGGGCGCAAGTTCCATGGCGGGTTGCTATTATTATGACGGATTTGACAGGCGCACGCCAGGAGCGGTTCACAGCTGAGGAGACCGACGTTCTTGTAAGAGCAGTCAAAGACAGAGAAGTTGTTTTGTATGGGGATGGGAGCAACCCGCCCAAATCAGCGTCGGTTAAACAGGCGTGAGAGGAAATAGCCGCAATTGTCTCATCAGCTGCGCCAAGCATTACAATGATGTCAGGAGACGGGGGGATCCCAAGCTTGCCAGCATAAATCGGGCACGCCGGGCACACAGGAGGGCATCGCTGCGTCCACCCTCACCGCTGAAAGGGTTTGGGGGCTTTGAAATCGGACACAAGAAACGCAAGCAAGGTCCAACCCCAAAGTACACTTACAAATCAAGTTCACATACATGAAGGTTTCTTATGAAAACATTTTAATTATTATTTAGATAAAATAAACGTAATACAGCCACACAACAAACTTATGAAAATATTTTAATCGTTATTTGCATGATAATTGTTTAACGCTGCCACACAAAATAAATAAAAACTATCACCACAATGCTCACCACAATGATTTCCCTTATCTCATGTATTAATATTTTTTATTGTAACAATTTATGATTTGCAAAGATAACTGTTGCATCTGTGTAGATAAGATAAGCAATGCGCGTTCTGCACGCTATACATTATGGTCAAGCATGCGCCCTTAAAATAGCATAATGAACCACGCGCAACGCGCCACTGACTTTAGACTAGTTTTTTTTGGTTAGTAGCGCAATTGATTTTTGAAACTGCAAAATAGCATAAGAGATGGTTTGCCCCGGAGCACGCCTCCTTTTTTGCGCTGAACCGCCCAGGGAGCGCAAGGTCATTCCCTAGTTTGCCGACGTGCGTCTGTGGAGGGAAAAACCCGCTGTGCGCCAGTGCAAAATACGAAATGATACATGCGTCACTGACAAAGTCAATTGCGCTGGGTGCAAGATAGGGCCCATAATCTTTTCAGATCCCAATTTATCATTGAAATCCTATAGAACCTCTATAGGGACAACCAACCCCATACCCTGTGACAACCAACCCCGTGATGGGGTTGGTTGTCACATTGTGTCAGAGTGTCTTTGATGGTTAATTACTTCCTGTTACAATACAATCGAAAAGTAAAAAGTATACACATTTAAAGCCAAGACTCCAAAGTTTCATTTCATGTAGGAATTACTGCTGAAAGATTTTTTGTTACGATCTCACCACATACTTAGTTCGTCCCCTCTATCTCTGTTGGGATCTGCCCACTTTTCTTGCATTTTTCAAATATTGCCAGTGGGAGGAGTCAGGCTCTGACCAGGGGTTTAGTTACGCTTTAAAGAAACCCATATAATATTTCAATGAAATTTGTTTTTAATAAACATTTGTAAAATTCATTTTTACCAAAAATGCTTTTCCAAGCCAATGTTACAAATTGTTCTTGTGCAAATAAATAGTTTTTGAGCTAATATTTTGCAAGTTTATTTCAGTGTCAGTATTATTAGTCAAGATTATGAATTGAACTGATAATGAAACCTAGCAAGTTGTTTTAACTACAAGTATGAAGTTGAAACAAAAAATGATTATTAATCTAACCCTGTGTAAAACATAACTCTTTGAGTTGAGATAAAGTGATAAAGTGAGTTTTATTGAACTGATGATGTAACTTAGCTAGTTGTTTTAACTATGAGGATGAAGTTGAAACAATAAATGATTATTAGTTTAACCCCATGTAAAACATATCTCTGTGAGTTGAAACAAAGCATATCTTCAAGTTCATTCTACTTCGATTTGTAAGGCAGCAGGTGAACTTTCGTTTCTAAGTTTAACCAACTTGAAATGTTTTACAGTGCACAATTAATCAGTGTTTTACGTGTTTGCGAGATTTTTTATTGTAATCTTAATCATGTTACCTGTAATTGTTAAATTATTATTGCTGCTATACTATTTCAACAGCATTTGGGTATTAATTTAGGAATTTATGCAGCAAATTAGCACACGTGTCAATGACGAGATTTCCGCAATATCGCTATTATCCACCAGGTGGCGCCCTTCCGCAACTTTTTAATCCCGGAAGTAATGCCCTATGGCAAGCAGCTGCATGTCCGTGTCTGTTATAAAGATCGCTTTGAATGGGATCTCTATGAAAAGTCCGTCACAAAAATGGAATTATCTCTGCTTTTTGCTCAAAATGTGGTGTTTTTGCAGAAACCTACCCATATTCAAAAGCTGATTACAAAAGAACCACTCAAGGTAGGATGAAACAGGTTTTTTTTTTTGAAAGCAGAGGGTCTGTTCTTTCATTTGGTATATTGTATGTTTATATATTTAAAGAAGAACATTTTCTGGAAGGCATTAAACTTTGGTGAAAATCATGAAAAACGTTGGCGCTGGTTGGCAACTTTTTTTAAAAACGCTGGCGGTGAAAGAGTTAACATTTACATTGTAGTTGCGGTGCTTTTTAATTTTTGGATGGATGCGCCTACATTTTTGATGGTGCTCCTAACTCTTTAAAGTTGGGAGCACCAGTGCTACCAAATAAAAAAGTTAATTCTGAGCCCTGTGGACGGTTACTGAGATGTCAATCATCACACTGACATACCGTGTGTCTCAATTCGTTCCCTAGCTCCCGAGGTCGTGAATCAGTATATCGTGTACACAGGTTCGGGGACTGGTAAGCACCCTAGCTCACTTCACATTGGGACAATGTTCACTTATTTCTGTCACGTGGCTGCTCAAGCGCGTTGTAATCACTCAACGCTGTTACTCATTAACAACCGGCAAAACCAACATCTTTCTGACTTAATTTTAAAAACAGTACATTGTGAAAAATGCTGTCATTATTCTCTTACATATCTGTGCATAAAATTGGAGGCATATTGTCACAGGTTAACCTGTTGACTGTTTAAACTGGACTTAAAAACATACCACCATATCACTTGTACTGCGCATTGCCGGCAACTTAACATGTGTACACATCAGGAAAGTGTTATGGAGTTTTTGTTTGGTTAAGTCTAAGTTTGTTACTGTTGTGTTTGTTCTAGTTTTCAAGTCTTATAGTTTATTGATACTATTTTTCTAAAATAACAAAATGACAGAACACACAATAATTCATGTATTACTTCCCTTTATTTTTACAATCATTTTTCACCAACCTTATTGCAGTTACACTTCCCGGACCACACTTCTTACAACCAAACCCATAGGCTGAATCCGAAACCGCATACTGCCATACTATATAGTAGGCAAAAAGCAGTAGGCGAACGAATAGTATGTCCGAAACCTCAGTATGCGTAAAAGGGTAGGCGAGAATTTGCGGGATCTTTGACTATTTCTCGCGAGATTCAGAGGCACGTGTACTTAAGTATCGTCCGAAACCGCCTACTTACTGAAAATGTAGTAGGGGAAACAGCACGTGAACAGAGTAGTACGTCCGAATCCTCAGTATCCATAAAATCAGAAGGCGAGAAATCCCCGGATGCCCTACTGAGTCCGCCCAGATTCTGAAGCGTGCATCGGATGGACACTTCTATCCCAGCTTTCTCATGATGCCACGGGAAAGCAAAGCAATCGACCGGAGACCAGCCAATCGGGTGATTTCGATACGTTACACAGGGCTGTTCCTCCATGACTTCACGCACAGACCGGCCAGGATATACCACAAAGTGCTCAGCTGATTCATTAAAATAAAGCCGTAGAATTATCACAGCTGTGTTGAGATGACAGTAAATATGTGATGGTTTGTTAGAAAAATTACATTTGAATAGTTTTGTTTGATATGGGATTCACTTCTATACGTTTTCATTTATTGTGATTGTTTTATTAATTCATTTTTTATTCATGTTTCCTGTTGTTTTAAGTAAATACAATAAAAATGTATATAATCACATTGCCTGTATTGTCTAGTTTGTATTGAAGCACAGCTGTCATCTGACAATAGATATTAAATTACAATCTGCTTGTTTTACTTATTTTTGTCCACTACAAAATTATGTAATATATATATCTGTAACACTGACAGAGACCGTAGTAGAGTTGTGAAGTTACTGATGCAATCAGGTAGTGAGTGCACCTGTCCCTCATACACACGCATACGTTTTCATGTATTTTATTAGGTTTGTTCGGGTAAGAACCAACAGGTGGATGACATCAAAGTACCGTGAGAGCGATTCCAGAAATCATACGGAGAAGTCTGATTTCGTGTTGCTCTCGCGGTATTGTGATGTCAATCTCCTGTCGCTTCTTGTGGTTCCGCATGAACTCGAACAAGTCTACTATGTCATATGTCACATGATAACGTCAACATGGCGAATGCTGTCCATACTTAAGGCGAACGTAGGTACTGTCTTAGTGCACGTTATGTAGGTACCCAGTGAAATTCAGTACCTACACAGTAAGTATGCGATTTCGGATTCAGCCATAGTCTGGGTAAAACTGTTTTTTAAAGCAAACAGCCACATCACTTCCTGTGGAAGCTATCATTTTGGGTGACCAGAAGGGGAGAATTTAGAAACACTTGGTTTTTGACATTTAATTTGGTGTTTAACTCTGTTTCTGTTAATGGTAGTTTTTTTACTAACTGTTTAGAAGATTAAATTTTGTTATGTTGATTGTTATATTATTTAATATGACTGATACAAACTTTTTAATTTTCCATGACAATATGGTTTGCCCTGTAGGTGGGGCTTCAGCCTATAAATAGGCTTGCTTGTTAGAATACATTCAGTTATGCTTTTCATTGTGAACTCTTTGGAAACTAACTAAGCAGTGTTGCAAACTTGGGCCATTCGGTTTAGCCAACATAGCACATTGTTGCTCTTTATTTTCGTTTTTTGTACAGTTTTTATTTATTTTTGTTTTCTCATACACTGTAAATATTTTTGCACCTTAAAATAAAACACCATTTGGATCCTGCATTAACTTTTTAGTACAGCACGTCATTTCCTCTTTTTACTGGTTGGCTCCCTTACACACATAATTACATTTTAAATGTAATAAATATATTTACAATTTTAAATAAATATTATTATTTTAAATATTGAGTAGATTGTGGTTCCTTACTGTGTAGCAATGTGTATTTATTTACAACTAAAACAAACGTTTGTCTTTATAAAAGTTCTGTCACATTTCATAAATTTAATTGAGTTGGATTACTTGATTTTCGGTTGACGAGCTTCAGAAAGGTCACGTGATTTCCGGTTAGGGAACATAGGGACCATCGATGCTCACTGGTTTTTGCGTTGCATTGAGGGAATTTTTAGGGAACGAACGTTCCAGTGCACTGAACGGATTTTGCGATTGAGACAGCCCTTAAAATGGCTGACTCCCTGATCAGTGCCCTGACTACTGAACAATGGAGCTGATTGAGACACACGGATACATTTATCTTAGATTTTATAATTTTCTCCTTTCACTTTTCTACTCATCTGGTTAGTTTATTATTTTAACAAACTCATAAACTACTTTCTTTAATAATTAATTAATTAAATTATACAGGGTTACAAACGCACTAAGTCACAGACCAAAGGGGGGGGGGGAGCCGAAGTCCTGCTGCGGTTTTCATAAGAAATTTAAAAAGAGACTGAAGTGATCACGAATCCTTGTACAGTTATGGAGCTAACACAACTAAATTTTCAGGGGGGGCTAAGAAGAATTTGGGAAGGGGGTAAATATGCATTACAACACACGTGCTCAGCAATGGTGTTGAATGATACATTTTTGCATGGCTTGTCTTAAAACATTAAAAACACCACATAGACACACTGTATAAACAACAATAAAAACCTGATTATCACAGTGGGACTTTAATTTTAGTTTTTGTGGTTTGCTCACCTTCAACTCTGAGATCAACAGTGATGTCATCATAGTTGGTTTTGGACTGAATTAAACACTTATAAAGTCCTTCATCAGAGATCTGAACTCTTGAGAGTTTAAGTGATGTGTTTCCTTTCTGTAGTTCATTTTTAAACACTTCAGTTCTTCCTCTGTACGACTGAAGCTGATTTGTGTTTTTGTCTTCATGATCTTCATAGAGATGAACTACTTTGAGATCAACTCTAGACCACTCGACTCTCATGTTTACAGCACTGATTTGGGGTTTAAGAGAACAGGGCAGAATTACATCCTTACCAGGTATAGCGACGAGAGGAGCTACAGGTCCAACAACATCAAACTGATCTGTAAGAGACAGAAAACACTGTTGAGGTTTTGGGTGGTTTCAGCATGTTAAATTTATTCCTAAAAAAAAACAATATGCAAAATTAAATAGGCTTTGTCTAGAACGACTGCCCATTTTGTTGTGACGCGAGTTGATTGTGATCCTGCGTGCTGGCGCTGTCCCAGGTTCAGTGTTCTCTCCAACGTTACATAACCAATCAAATTTCACCATTAAGTTCTTGCATTTAATGAAGACCGCAGATTGGCTAATATGAGCGTCAGTCATTCCTTGTTGCCGTGAAGCGTGGAAATGTGAAAAGGCAAACGCGTCGCGAGCATGACGAGAGCAAGCCGATTACAGCCAAGGTTATTACTGTATTTTTTGACGACAATCCGGATTCAAATGTAACTCCACCACCGGAAAATACGAGTTGACGTTAAACCTTTCAGAGAGAGTGGCTTAAAGATTTCGAGTGTCTCCGCTATGGAAATGTAACTTACTGTGTTTACTGTAAATCCTGTAAAACGGCGTTAATGGCGGAATCAAAACATTTTAAGCGCCAGACGTACCTTGCTTAAAAATGGCGAAAGTGCCAAAAACACAAGACGTGTCATGACAAATGTGTTTATTATTGATGGAGACACCGACCTGTCTGTCAAAGTGTGTTTGATGGTGTATGTGCGCATGCGCTGGTGAATGGACATTCGACAAACATCCTTGTGGTCCATGTTGCTGTGGAATACGACAATGCTGATGGTATGTTTTTGTTGTATTTTTTAAAACATTGCCTATTTAGTAGTAAAAGCATCCTGGTAATACAGTTATCAATACCAATATATATTAGCCTTCTATATTAAGGTCACTTTTGTAATGTCACAATTAATCAGTGTTTTACGTGTTTGCGAGATTTTTTATTGTAATCTTAATCATGTTACCTGTAATTGTTAAATTATTATTGCTGCTATACTATTTCAACAGCATTTGGGTATTAATTTAGGAATTTATGCAGCAAAAAATAAAATAAAATAAAATAGAAGACCAAATTTTAAATGCTGGCCATAGGATGTGTAAAGCCGGTGGTGGTGTTTTATTTTTAATAAAATAAACCTATTAACTCTTTCACCGCCATTGACGAGATATCTCGTCAATTAAGAGAAAATGCTTCCCCGCCAATGACGAGATTTTCAGTCTTTCCCCAATACCGCTATTTTCCACCAGGTGGCGCCCTTCCGCAACTTTTTAAACCCGGAAGTATTGCCCTATGGCAAGCAGCTGCATGTCCGTGTCTGTTTTAAAGATCGCTCTGAATGGGATCTCTATGAAAAGTCCGTCACAAAAATGGAATTATCTCTGCGTTTTGCTCAAAATGTGGTGTTTATGCAGAAACCTACCCATATTCAAAAGCTGATTACAAAAGAACCACTCAAGGTAGGATGAAACTTTTTTCCGTTTTTTTTTTTTTTTTTTAAAGCAGAGGGTCTGTTCTTTCATTTGGTATATTGTATGTTTATATATTTAAAGAAGAACATTTTCTGGAAGGCACTAAACTTTGGTGAAAATCATGAAAAACGGTGGCCCTGGCTGGCAACTTTTTTAAAAAACGCTGCCGGTGAAAGAGTTAACATTTACATTGTAGTTGTGGTGCTTTTAAATTTTTGCTGGTCGTCCTAACTCTTTAAAGTTGGGAGCACCAGTGCTACCAAATAAAAAAGTTAATTTTGAGCCCTGTGGACGGTTACTGACATGTCAATCATCACACTGACATACATTTATCTTAGATTCTATAATTTTTTTCCTTTCACTTTTCTACTCATCTGGTTAGTTTATTATTTTAACAAACTCATAAACTACTTTCTTTTAATAATTAATGAATTAAATTATACAGGGTTACAAACGCGCTGAAGTCCTGCTGCGGTTTTCATAAGAAACTGAAATGATCACGAATCCGTGTACAGTTGTGGAGCTAACACAACTAAATTTTCAGGGGGGGGGGCTAAGAAGAATTTGGGAAGAGGGGTAAATATGCATTACAACACACGTGCTCAGCAATGGTGTTGAATTATACATTTTCACATGGTTAGTCTTAAAACATATTAAAAACACCACATAGAAATACTGTACTGTATAAACAACAATAAAAACCTGATTTTCCACACAGTGGGGCTTTAATTTTAGTTTTTGTGGTTTGCTCACCTTCAACTCTGAGATCAACAGTGATGTCATCATACCAAGTTTTGGACTGAATTAAACACTTATAAAGTCCTTCATCAGAGATCTGAACTCTTGAGAGTTTGAGTGATGTGTTTCCTTTCTGTAGTTCATCTTTAAACACTTCAGTTCTTTCTCTGTACGACTGAAGCTGATTTGTGTTTTTATCTTCATGATCTTCATAGAGATGAACTACTGAGTCTTTGAGATCAAGTCTAAACCACTCGACTCTCATGTTTACAGCACTGATGTTGGGTTTGAGAGAACAGGGCAGAATCACATCTTCACCAGATACAATGAAGAGAGGAGCTACAGGTCCAACAACAGCAAACTGATCTGTAGGAGACAGAAAACACTGTTGAGGTTTTGGGTGGATTCAGCATGTTAAATTTATTCCTAAAAAAAACAATATGCAAAATTAAATAGGCTTTGACTAGAACAATGACCATTAAGCATTCTGAAATATCTGCACCTCAATCATTTCCTGCCGGCCATGGAACTGAACCAGCGACCATTCAAGCCAGACTCTCTAACCACTAATGCCTTGCTCACACTACAGGATTTTTAAAATCCTGGCAGATTATGAAATCTGGTTGCAGCACACACATAAAGAGAATCTTGTCAGATATTCTTCTATCAAATCCTAAACATGCTCACACTACAGGATTTAAAAATCCTAGTGCATCACACACTACAGGATATTATTAAGATTATCTTGCCAGAGCAAGCACTTCACGTCACCTCAGGAGAAAAGGTTATAAAGGAATGTAGATTATGACACATTTATTATGATTTCTTTTTAAATATTTACATTTGCTAGCAGCTTTCTATTTGAAACTGTCACAGTGTAGTATGAGGTTGAGGCACTGTGACTAGCCTCATACACAGCTATTATTATTACACAGCCACCATTAACACCAAGCACGATTCGAATGCCGGCATTTAATGTTGTAGGACAGGTGGACAAGTTTTGGTTTTGGAGCTGGACCATAAAACAATAAAAAACACATTCTGTGTCTATTTTTGAGAGACGTGTTGTCTCTCTCCACAGGGGTCACGGATACACAGGAACTGATCTGTATTTCACCCCCTCTCTCTTCTCCTTTAAGGTTTTGGTTACTGGAAATATACTAAACACATGTAACATTGGATATATCATATGTTGTGATGCTACAAAGGTTTCATCTTCATGTTTGGTGTTGTTTTAAAGGTCATGGTGCGATGGTTAAAAAGGTCTAATTTCTATAATGCTAAGAGAAAGTATATCAAAGTTTAAAACTTAAGACATAATCTGTACTCCTGGGATGGGTGTCAACTCATGAGGAGATCTAGATTACAGATGGTTAACAGTCCCATTTGGTGCTCCTTCAGGTCACGAGAACCGACCAACCAAATCCTGTTTTGAGATTTTATTATTCTTTGTCTCATTCTGTGTATATAAGGTGGCTTGGCAAGAGACTCTGGGAAGTATTCTTTAGCAAGAATCTTCCCCACACTTTGGGTGTGTGTATTCAGACATTATGGAAGTATTCTTTAACAAGAATCTTTCTAAACCATTTTGGGTATATTATATTCACGATGGAAGTACTCTGTAGCCAGAGTGTCTATTGCCAGGTATGACTTTGTAACTTTTGCAACTGTTGATCATTTTAAGTAATTGGAATTGAATCAAATTCTGTATGATATTGTTTAATTTATGTTTGAAGCTGAAACCTGCCTGGTATAATAAATTGTTACATTTGATTCATCTGAATTCTTCAGAAATTGTATTGATTTATTTTAATTCTTTCAGAAATTGTTATGACCAGTAGATTAGAAGGAGTCTGGTATTACCGCAAGATTATCCTGTCAGGATATTACACTGAGGTTTTGATGGTCGAATGGAGCATGGGGCACATTCATTAAAACTCTCAGATTTATGTTTATCACCTGCCTTAGCAAGTTGCATGAGCGCTAAACTAAAGTAACTATTTTTATGATCGGAGCAAGCATGGAGCGGCCAGACATAAAAATATTAGTTTACCCGGTAACCTCTGACTAAGATCAGACTGACAATTTTGTGTCCGTGAGATGTACGCAAATGGCCGGCGTATGCTCTGTGCGATACCGGGTCCCTAATGAACGAATAACTAAGACTATGGTAATTAATAAATAATCAAACATCTAAATTATGATCAACAGATAATTGGAATAATGCACTAAATTCTTAGTATATTAAATTGGAGTCAGATTATAATTTAAACACAGAGATCAAAGAAATTAATTTAATCATGATATGGAATTATTCTTCTAGAAGCGCTGAGGAAGGAACGAACACGAGTCCCCTTCACCCACTCCACTTGCATCCGTCGTTGGGCTTGTGGGTGGTACCTTACAATGTATACACGGATCTGTGTAGTGGTGTAGTGTATTGTGCATTTGTGTTTAATGTTTTATGATGTTTGTTACTTCCCAAACAAAACTACATTTCATCTGCCATAAAAGATTAAAATAACCACACACATATTCTTTATCTACTATCATTTATTGGCAATAAATACGCATACAAAGATTACAAACACTCACCAGTTTCCATTTTCCAGAACCAAACCTGTGCAATATACAACCTGGGACTTTTATACACTTACCATGCTGGGCAGCCATTTTGGTTGTGACATCATATGGGTCACCAGTTCATGCCTGTATAAAAGTGTTCTGTTTTTCTGTTTAAAGTCTTAATGGTTGTTTGATGTGTGTGTGGAATGTTGTGTTTGTACTTATTTATTTTCATTAATGTATATTTTGTTGCCCATGCATGTTTTTATAGTTGGTGGAGAAACCCCCACCAATTTCAAAATGGTTTGGTCCAGGGGCGGAGCTAAGAATATAAAATGGCTCCCACACAGTCAGTCAGTGTGGGTTGTTGTAGGAGTTTGTGTTGTTGCTGTGAACAAAGTTTATTGTGGACTTCTTGTTGATGCAGTTCAGATCAGTTGATTTAGCTGAACTAGCATGTAAATACTTTGTATATAGTGTATATTTTGTACAGTTTATTTTCTTTTTGATTATTTTTCTATTTTTACACCGTGTGTTATTAATAAATCACCCTTCACCTGAATCCAAGCGGCTTCTGTGTCACTTTTGCCTCCTATCCTCCCGGTCAAATCCTAACAGAAACCTATGTGATTTCTCCTCCTCAGCTCTTGTTTATGAGGCAACGATCATGATACGTTTTTAGGATGTGTTATGCAGGCAGTGTTTGAATGCATACTGTAGATGTGTGCACAATCTAGCACCAACTCAAGTCTAATCTTATTTTTTGCATATTTAAGAGTTATTATAAGTGATCTAGGCTATTTATATTAATGCTCTGTTTTCCTGTTCCTTCCTTACAGGAATATTATTGTAGGCTAAGCATTAAATGACTGGTTAAACTTGTTTTTGCACTGTTGTTTGCATTATTTAATTCCACTGTATATATACTACTCTGCGGCAGTGGTGTAGTGGTGTCTGGAGAAGTGGGTATACTCTAAATTTATGCCCCAGTAGAAGTGGGTACACTCTTAATGTATGCCCCCAGTAGAAGTGGGTATACCCCATGCCATCAAATAAAGAGGTGGGTATACTCCGTATACCTCCGTATACCCTGCACTACACCACTGCTCTGCGGTGATATTATTTTGTAACTATATACTATGTGGATTCTATTTTTGTTGTTTATTCTTCTGAGGCTGCTGGTCTTTGAGAGCTTATAAACAAATTTTATTATAGTTTTATAATGACAGTAAAGTTTCTATTATATTCTATTTTATCTTGCAGTGTAGTGTCTAGTGTTTAATTCAGTATTTAAATTACCAATGGTTTTGGACAAATATGTCATTTAATGTGAAACGTTGTAAGTGTGTATATGAGGCGCATCAGATTCTCAAGTGTGCGGTGTTTCAGCAATCAGTGCTGCACTTGGGTGAGGTTCAAGCGGATCATTTATATTTCGAACAACTAATGGCGTAATAACGTAATGTTTGTTAGTACATATTCTACATGCCGGTGAACACTGAACAGCAATGCATGCATGATGACCTTAAATTACTTTTATGGTTATATGGTCATACAGATAAAACTTTGTGCGTCTGTAAAGTAATATTTAAAACATGATGCGCTTTCTGCCGGCCATTTATCTTAGATTTTAGAATTTTCTCCTTTCACTTTTCTACTCATCTGGTTAGTTTATTATTTTAACAAACTCATAAACTACTTTCCTTTAATAATTAATTAATTAAATTATACAGGGTTACAAACGCACTAAGTCACAGACCAAAGGGGGGGGGGGGGGGGCAGCCGAAGTCCTGCTGCGGTTTTCATAAGAAATTTAAAAAGAGACTGAAGTGATCACGAATCCGTGTACAGTTATGGAGCTAATGTCACAAGCCAGGGGCTGGCCGCTAATGGCCAAGCCGCGCCCCTTCTAAACTTCCACCTCGAGGAGGTCCCCAAAACCAACCCAATGACCAGACAACAACGAGTACAAGGTAAGTATAAAATATTCTTTATTTATTTAAATAGTTAAAATATACGGGGAGTTGGGGAAAGGGAAATTAAAACTAAAGTCAGGATCTGTCCTCCAGGGGGGGGGGTTTGCGTCGGGGAACGGGCTCCCGCCTCTGGTTCCCTCTGCCCGTGGCGCGCTCCTCTTCCTTCCTGGAGGCAGAATGAAATCACAATGAGTGTTGGTATAAGCTTTTCCTGTCAGTGTACCTTTAACAGCGCACGGCGGTTCGCCGCCTATCTCCCACGGCTCCTTGCTCGTTGACTCACTCTTCTTCCTTATTCTCTCTCTCTCCACAGACTCTGCTGGGACACAGGGACACAGTGAATCGGTTCCAAGGTTTTCTCTCACCTCTATGCTGGTTACAGCTTCTAGGTAGGTATGGCTCGCTTCACAGCTCAATATCTTAGTGTTCACACTGGCTCTCTTTCTCTCCACAGACGACTGCTGGGATACAAGGATACAGTGAATCGACTTCAAGGTTTTCTCTCACCTCTGTGCTGGTTACAGCTTCTAGGTAGGTATGGCTCTCTTCACAGCTCAATATCTCAGTGTTCACGCTGGCTCTCTTTCTCTCCACAGACGACTGCTGGGATACAAGGATACAGTGAATCGCCTTCAAGGTTTTCTCTCACCTCTGTGCTAGTTACAGCTTCTAGGCAGGTATGGCTCTCTTCACAGCTCAATATCTCAGTGTTCACGCTGGCTCTCTTTCTCTCCACAGACAACTGCTGGGATACAAGGATACAGTGAATCGACTTCAAGGTTTTCTCTCCCCTCTGTGCTGGTTACAGCTTCTAGGCAGGTATGGCTCTCTTCACAGCTCAATATCTCAGTGTTCACGCTGGCTCTCTTTCTCTCCACAGACGACTGCTGGGATACAAGGATACAGTGAATCGACCGGCACACCGGGTCGAGCGCTGCCCTTTCCTCGAGACCCGTTGGTCAATCGAAAACCGGACCGGGGCGCCCTTTCGTCGAGACCTCGGGCCGGCGGATCTCGTTCGCCTCTACTCTGTAGTGATGAAAAGGACACAGATAAAGTAACAACAGCAAATGTAGTACTCCCGCACACCGCCACTCGCACAGTTCTTCACCGCCACTCTATAATCCCGTCAGACTGAAGCACACTACAGCATAGTCGCGCAGATGTTCTCTAGCGCCGTTTTTCCTCTTCGTCGTCCCGGGACGAGTGACTGAAGGCAGGGTTACGTCAGACAAGACACAGCACTCTCACTGCAATACACAGCATTACACAGCACCACTTCAAGTGAAAATTTCTACATCCAAAAGACTCACCCACCACGCTTAGTGCACACAATGACACCCGCCTTCTTCCACTTTACTCTGGGCGAGAATAGGGAGATGGTAGACGGCCTAGTGTTTGTTTATTGTCGTCACTATAGCTGCTTACACAAAAACCCTTCGGCTCACCCACCACGCTGGTACAGGGGTAGGGCCCTCATTCGCTCTTGAAAAACACTCCAAACGATTGTATAAATCAACTGCATATAAAACACCTACTTCAAGTGATGTATTTACTCACAACTTTGGTCTCCCTTCGTCCTAGGTTGACTTCACACTGTAATGACTCCAGATGCATAAACGAGGCGTTTCCAGCCACCAACACCACTTTTCCACAGGTGTGTACTCACAACAGTAAGTTTTCCTCTTCCTCCGTTTCTCTCATTCAGCATCGGGATCTGTCTAATATTCCACCCATAAGGTCATCGATGTCTTCCTTTGTATAGATCTATAATCCAAACGAGAGAGAGAGAGAGCAATACAGCGATCCAAAACAGCGTATCCGGCGAGCCCAACTCGGCGCTACGATACACAATCACCCACCGTAACAACAACCAAGACTGTGATTTACATTGTTCTAAAATACTCTCCTGGTGTCCCTTTTGTCCAATCACCCGGCGCTCCTCTTAATAACTCCCAGCTGTGTGTAATTTGGCTGATTTCAGCGTTCGCGACGCTACCGGATGTCCGGTGTTTTCTCTTACCGGTCCGGGCGGAAACATCCGGGCGGAACCAAACTTTCCCAATTTTTGGTTCCGCCTAAAAGATCGTCACTCCTGTGACATCCTCCCCCGCCAATGCATTCTAGTCCCTGGAATGCCTCGGCGTTGTCCACTCACCGTACCGGGCAGGGGGGCGTCCTCGGCTCTCCCGTTGGGAGCGTCTTACGGGTGAATCCGACTCGGCTGGCTCGGGTACTACCTCTGGTTGCATCTGGGCCGCCGGAGGTTCAACCGGCTCCGGTGCCAGCTCAGGCTGTATCTGGGCCACAGGGGGTTCAGCTGGCTCGGGTGCTATCTCTGGCTGTCTCTGGGTGGCCGGGGGTGGCGCTATTGCGGGTCGACCTGGTACCATAGCCCATCCTTCCATCCAGGGGGCCTCCGGTACTGGCTCGGTGGGCCCCTCCATCACGGCCTCAGGGTAGTTCAGACAGGGGCGAAGCATGTTTCGATGCACCACACGTTCGGGGCCGGGTTTTCCCTCCGGCCGGATGGTGTACACCGGTTGTCCCGGCCTCTGCTGCTTGCAGATGACATACGGGATAGCCTCCCAGCGGTCACTTAACTTGCCTTTTCCTTGCCGCCGGTTATCTCTCGCCAGGACCCTCTCACCTGGTAACAGGGGGGCCTCTCGGGCAGTCCGGTCATACAACCGTTTGTTCCTTTCTCCTGCCGTCTGTATTCTCCTTGAAACCTGTTCGTACGCAAAGTGTAAGCGCTGGTGATGGTGCCCCACCCACTCCGTCACGCTCACTTCTTCCCGGTTTGCTGCTACTCCCAAGACCAGGTCAGTGGGCATCCGTACGTGCCTGCCGAACATCAGGTAAGTAGGGGCATACCCCGTCGTGCTATGAACACTGTTGTTATAGGCTTGCAAAAGGTTTGGTAAAGCACTCACCCAATCGCTCTGCTGTCGTTGGTCTAAGGTCCCCAGTAGCCCCAATAGGGTCTGATTAAACCTCTCACAGCTTCCGTTCCCCTGGGGATGGTACGACGTCGTGTGGGTCTTGGTACAACCATACAGCTGGCATAACTCACGGATTACCTTGGATTCAAAATTTGCCCCTTGGTCGGAGTGCAGAAACTCGGGGCATCCAAATGTCTGGAACACATTTCGCCATAGAGCTGTGGCGGTGGTGTTGGCTGTCTGATCGAGCGTCGGGACTGCCCAGGCGTATTTGGTAAATAGATCAGTGATTACCAGAATGTTTTGATAACGGTCCCGAGGGCGACCCAGCGTCAGGAAGTCCATTGCCATTATATGGAGGGGGGCTTTCGCGTGAATGGGTACCATCGGTGCTCGGGCCTCTCGTCTAGATTTAAACAGCATGCACCGGGGGCAAGCTTGAATTAGGTTGTGCACAGACGCCTCCAGTCCCGGCCAGTAGAAGAATCTACGCAGTAGAGATACAGTCCTCTCCTGTCCCTGATGTCCCAACTGGTCATGATAGGCTGAGACCAATGCGTTTACCTGGTCGGCGGGCACTACGATCTGGCACACCTCTTCGCCCACTTTCGGATCACGGGTCTTCCTGCAAAGTACCCCCTCCTGTAGCTCCAGCTTCTCCCACTGTCCCAGCAACTTCTTCCCGGTCTCTGTCTGGGCTAACCTTTCCGCCGGCGTGGGCCGTTGGCCCTGCTCCACCCACGTCTTCACCTGACGCACGTCCCGGTCCTGGGCCTGCCTTTCCATCCAACGGCGGGGGTCCCACCCCCAGTTCCCTGGTGCGGCTTCCTGCTGATCTCCTGGCGCCTCTACAGCCCCTATCATGTAGCCCTCCTCTTGGCTATCCTCCCTTCGATACTCCTGGTATCTGGGGCTCTTTACCTCTGGCAATCTTGAGAGGACGTCCGCGTTCGTATGCTCTCGTCCGGGCCGATACTGCAGCTTGTAATCAAAGTTGGCCAGCTGAGCCACCCATCGCTGTTCTACGGCCCCCAGCTTCGCCGTCTGTAAATGTACTAAAGGGTTGTTATCTGTGATGACTGTTACCTTAGCTCCCCAAAGGTAGTCCTTGAACTTTTCGCTCAGGGCCCACTTCAGGGCCAGCAGTTCCAGCTTGAAGGAGCTGTAATTTGCGTCGTTCCTCTCTGCCGGATGAAGGCTCCGGCTCGCATAAGCGATCACCCGCTCTGTTCCCTCTCGTCGTTGGGCCAATACTGCCCCCAATCCCAGGTTGCTCGCATCTGTATATAAGACAAAAGGTTTAGAAAAATCAGCATACGCCAAGATGGGGGCCTGTAACAACTCCTGCTTCAGCCTCTGAAAAGCCATCTCGCACTCGCTACCCCAGTTAATAGAGGGCGATCCACGGCCCCGGCTTCGTCCCGTGCCAACCAGCAACTGGTTAAGGGGCTTGGCAATCTTCGAGAAATCCTTAATAAAACGTCTGTAATATCCCACGAACCCCAGAAAGGATCGTACTTGCCTCACAGTCTTAGGCGCATTCCAATCCTTCACTGCAGAGACTTTCTCGGGGTCCACGGCCACCCCTGCTGCGCTGACAACATGGCCCAGAAATTTCACCTCTCGCCGCAGCAGGTGGCATTTGTCTGGCTGCAGCTTCAGCCCGTATTTCTCCATGGCTCGAAAGACTTCCTCTAGGTGCCGGAGGTGAGAGTCGAAATCTGGGGAATACACAATCACATCATCCAAGTATACCAGTACTGACTCCATCAACTGACCTCCAAGGCAGCGTTGCATCAGGCGTTGGAAGGTGGCCGGAGCGTTGCAAAGCCCGAAAGGCATCCGGTTTCATTCAAATAGTCCAAACGGGGTCGTAAAGGCAGTCTTCTCCCGGTCTACCTCGGCTACTTGCACCTGCCAATATCCACTGGCCAGATCTAGGGTGGAGTACCAGGCTGACTGCGTGAGGCCAGCGAGGGAGTCTTCAATACGTGGCAAAGGGAAAGCATCTTTCTTTGTTACCAGGTTCAACTTGCGATAGTCCACACAGAACCTCCAGGCTCCCGTCTTCTTTTGTACGAGCACGATGGGGGCTGCCCAGGGGCTGCTACTCTCTCTGACGATGCCCCGGCTCAACAGGCCCTGCAGAAGTGTACGCACTTCTGCATACAAGGTAGGTGGAATCGGTCGGTACCTCTCCCTGCTGGGCACTGCATCCCCAGTGGGGATGTGATGTTCCACCACCCGGGTGCACCCATAGTCCTCATCGTGCCTCGCAAACACATGTTGCCACTTTCGAAGGAGTGTCTGTAGTTTCTGGGTCTGTACCTGTCCCAGGTCATCCCCTTGCAGTGACTCACCCGCCAGATGTCTTGGCACACCTCTCCCCTGGCTACTCGCCGGGGCATCCATCTGAGTCAGGGCCACCTCGATCACAGTGGGGCACACCTGACGGAAACTGACGTCCCTCTCCTCTCTCACCTGGTGGGGTGTGTACTGCATAGGGGTGCTCGTTTCGTACTCTCACAGGGATCCTCCCCCGGTGGACCGCAGCTAATCCTCGTGCTACCTCCACTTGTGGACAATCTGTGTGTGGCTCTACCAACACCCACTCCTCAGGGCTCGCTTCCCGAAGGGGCACTCTTGCCCATACGATAGCCTCACTCCTAGGGGGAATAGACAAAGCAAAACGACACATTACTCTTCCCACCACCTACCGATCTCTATGAACCTGGTTCATCTGGACCCGGCGCTCCCACTTGGGCCTCTCGGTAGGTGAGATCCTTGGACCAGGCCTAGCCCGGAATATCTCCTCCCAGCACTCAGAGAGGACATTCATGCCCAACAGGGCCCAGTGGGCCCCCAAACACTTATCTTCAACAATGATCACACCTTTTTGAGGGACAACTACTCCATGCACTTCCAGATCCGTCAGGCGATAGCCAATGTAGGGGATTTCCAGGCCGTTAGCGCCCTTCAAAGTCAGCCAGGGGGCCTCCGCTCCTTGTGTTCCCCCTCGTCCGAATATCTCCTTGGAGAGGCTTTCTGCAAACATCGTTACCTGTGAGCCCGTATCTACCAGGCACTGAATCCACTTGCCACACACTTTTACTTCTGCCACCGGCTATGCCCGATCATCTGTTGCCTTGAACTGTCCCTTCTTCCCGGGTCTTCTCGAGGGGTCCCGGCCACACGACCCACTGTGGCCGGTCGTCCTAAAAACCCCCTTCCGATGCCCTGCGGGGCCCACACTGACGGCTATAATGTCCTGGCTCACCACAACGGTTGCAAATCGGCCGCCCCTGGTCATCCCATTCGAAACGGGGCCGATTGTAGCGGCTTGGGCGTCCAGGTGGCTCTCGGCTCCTCTCCGAGTACACTCGCTCTCGGGGTGCCGGCCTTGGTTCCTCCCGCGCCCTACCTTGGCGTAGCTCTCCCAGGAGGGTCTTAGATATTTCAGACATCTGTTCCCGGACGTCTTCCAAGAGTTCTGCCTTCAGAGCCTGCCTCCAATCCGTGCGCTCAGGTGGTGGTGGCACGCTTTCATTTACAGCCGCACACACTGGGGTCTCACTCACCTCAACCTCGTCGCCCTCCAACGCCAGCGCCTCTTTCCTTAAATCTTCAAATGTGAGGTCGGGGTCTCTCCGAAACTGGACCCTCAGACTCTGTCTCACGGGGCCCTCTTTCATCCCCAAAAGGAATTGGTCGCGCAGCAAAGTCTCTCCATCTCCCAATCCATGATCGCGGCGGGCCTGTAACCAGGTAAACTGCTCTCGCAGTCTCAGGGCAAAAGCCCTAATGGGTTGTCGAGGGCCTTGTTTACTATTAAAAAATTGGGAACGGAGGACGGCTACGGGGGTGTGATCACCATATTGCTCGGTGAGAAACTGGAATATAGTTTGGGCGCTGGTTCGGACAGCTTCAGGGGCGGCCTGTACTTCTCGCCGCGCTTCTCCCTCTAGGGAGTTCAGCACGAACTGGAGCCGCTGGGCTACACTAAGGCCTTGCAGGTCGGCTAGATACTCCAACTGGGCCTTCCATTCTGTAAGTCGTACTCCCGACTCCGTCCCTCCATACTTTTGGACCCAAGGGCTGCCCATAAAGACAGGCACCGCACGGGGTTGGGCTGCGGGCCCCGCGTTGTCGGTCATTGGGCTAGTCTGGTTACTCAACTCGAGGTGGAATCCTGCCGACTACGCCAAAATCTGTCACAAGCCAGGGGCTGGCCGCTAATGGCCAAGCCGCGCCCCTTCTAAACTTCCACCTCGAGGAGGTCCCCAAAACCAACCCAATGACCAGACAACAACGAGTACAAGGTAAGTATAAAATATTCTTTATTTATTTAAATAGTTAACATATACGGGGAGTTGGGGAAAGGGAAATTAAAACTAAGTCAGGATCCGTCCTCCAGGGGGGGGGGGGTTTGCGTCGGGGAACGGGCTCCCGCCTCTGGTTCCCTCTGCCCGTGGCGCGCTCCTCTTCCTTCCTGGAGGCAGAATGAAATCACAATGAACGTTGGTATAAGCTTTTCCTGTCAGTGTACCTTTAACAGCGCACGGCGGTTCGCCGCCTATCTCCCACGGCTCCTTGCTCGTTGACTCACTCTTCTTCCTTATTCTCTCTCTCTCCACAGACTCTGCTGGGACACAGGGACACAGTGAATCGGTTCCAAGGTTTTCTCTCACCTCTATGCTGGTTACAGCTTCTAGGTAGGTATGGCTCGCTTCACAGCTCAATATCTCAGTGTTCACACTGGCTCTCTTTCTCTCCACAGACGACTGCTGGGATACAAGGATACAGTGAATCGACTTCAAGGTTTTCTCTCACCTCTGTGCTGGTTACAGCTTCTAGGCAGGTATGGCTCTCTTCACAGCTCAATATCTCAGTGTTCACGCTGGCTCTCTTTCTCTCCACAGACGACTGCTGGGATACAAGGATACAGTGAATCGACTTCAAGGTTTTCTCTCACCTCTGTGCTGGTTACAGCTTCTAGGCAGGTATGGCTCTCTTCACAGCTCAATATCTCAGTGTTCACGCTGGCTCTCTTTCTCTCCACAGACGACTGCTGGGATACAAGGATACAGTGAATCGACTTCAAGGTTTTCTCTCCCCTCTGTGCTGGTTACAGCTTCTAGGCAGGTATGGCTCTCTTCACAGCTCAATATCTCAGTGTTCACGCTGGCTCTCTTTCTCTCCACAGACGACTGCTGGGATACAAGGATACAGTGAATCGACTTCAAGATTTTCTCTCACCTCTGTGCTGGTTACAGCTTCTAGGTAGGCATGGCTCTCTTCACAGCTCAATTTCTCACAAACGGCTACGGGTGGCGGGCTTAACGCTGGCTAACTATGCAATGCGTCGATTGGACAGTAGTTTACAATGGGACGCCGGGGACCAAGACCCACTCGGCGAACTTATTGGTTGACAGAGGGGCGAGGACGTCACGCCGGCACACCCTTTCCTCGAGACCCGTTGGTCAATCGAAAACCGGACCGGGGCGCCCTTTCGTCGAGACCTCGGGCCGGCGGATCTCGTTCGCCTCTACTCTGTAGTGATGAAAAGGACACAGATAAAGTAACAACAGCAAATGTAGTACTCCCGCACACCGCCACTCGCACAGTTCTTCACCGCCACTCTATAATACCGTCAGACTGAAGCACACTACAGCATAGTCGTGCAGATGTTCTCTAGCGCCGTTTTTCCTCTTCGTCGTCCCGGGACGAGTGACTGAAGGCAGGGTTACGTCAGACAAGACACAGCACTCTCACTGCAATACACAGCATTACACAGCACCACTTCAAGTGAAAATTTCTACATCCAAAAGACTCACCCACCACGCTTAGTGCACACAATGACACCCGCCTTCTTCCACTTTACTCTGGGCGAGAATAGGGAGATGGTAGACGGCCTAGTGTTTGTTTATTGTCGTCACTATAGCTGCTTACACAAAAACCCTTCGGCTCACCCACCACGCTGGTACAGGGGTAGGGCCCTCGTTCGCTCTTGAAAAACACTCCAAACGATTGTATAAATCAACTGCATATAAAACACCTACTTCAAGTGATGTATTTACTCACAACTTTGGTCTCCCTTCGTCCTAGGTTGACTTCACACTGTAATGACTCCAGATGCATAAACGAGGCGTTTCCAGCCACCAACACCACTTTTCCACAGGTGTGTACTCACAACAGTAAGTTTTTCTCTTCCTCCGTTTCTCTCATTCAGCATCGGGATCTGTCTAATATTCCACCCATAAGGTCATCGATGTCTTCCTTCGTATAGATCTATAATCCAAACGAGAGAGAGAGAGAGCAATACAGTGATCCAAAACAGCGTATCCGGCGAGCCCAACTCGGCGCTATGATACACAATCACCCACCGTAACAACAACCAAGACTGTGATTTACGTTGTCCTAAAATACTCTCCTGGTGTCCCTTTTGTCCAATCACCCGGCGCTCCTCTTAATAACTCCCAGCTGTGTGTAATTTGGCTGATTTCAGCGTTCGCGACGCTACCGGATGTCCGGTGTTTTCTCTTACCGGTCCGGGCGGAAACATCCGGGCGGAACCAAACTTTCCCAATTTTTGGTTCCGCCTAAAAGATCGTCACTCCTGTGACACTAACACAACTAAATTTTCAGGGGGGGCTAAGAAGAATTTGGGAAGGGGGGTAAATATGCATTACAACACACGTGCTCAGCAATGGTGTTGAATGATACATTTTTGCATGGCTTGTCTTAAAACATATTAAAAAACACCACATAGAGATACTGTATAAACAACAATAAAAACCTGATTATCACAGTGGGACTTTAATTTTAGTTTTTGTGGTTTGCTCACCTTCAACTCTGAGATCAACAGTGATGTCATCATACCAGGTTTTGGACTGAATGAAACACGTATAAAGTCCTTCATCAGAGATCTGAACTCTTGAGAGTTTGAGTGATGTGTTTCCTTTCTGTAGTTCATCTTTAAACATTTCAGTTCTTCCTCTGTACGACTGAAGCTGATTTGTGTTTTTGTCTTCATGATCTTCATAGAGATGAACTACTTCCAGATCAAGTCTAGACCACTTAACTCTCATGTTTACAGCACTGATTTGGGGTTTAAGAGAACAGGGCAGAATTACATCCTTACCAGGTATAGCGACGAGAGGAGCTACAGGTCCAACAACATCAAACTGATCTGTAAGAGACAGAAAACACTGTTGAGGTTTTGGGTGGTTTCAGCATGTTAAATTTATTCCTAAAAAAAAAACAATATGCAAAATTAAATAGGCTTTGTCTAGAACGACTGCCCATTTTGTTGTGACGCGAGTTGATTGTGATCCTGCGTGCTGGCGCTGTCCCAGGTTCAGTGTTCTCTCCAACGTTACATAACCAATCAAATTTCACCATTAAGTTCTTGCATTTAATGAAGACCGCAGATTGGCTAATATGAGGGTCAGTCATTCCTTGTTGCCGTGAAGCGCGGAAATGTGAAAAGACGAACGCGGCGCGAGCATGACGAGAGCAAGCCGATTACAGCCAAGGTTATTACTGTATTTTTTGACGACAATCCGGATTCAAATGTAACTCCATTACCGGAAAATACGAGTTGACGTTAAACCTTTCAGAGAGAGTGGCTTAAAGATTTCGAGTGTCTCCGCTATGAAAATGTAACTTACTGTGTTTACTGTAAATCCTGTAAAACGGCGTTAATGGCGGAATCAAAACATTTTAAGCGCCAGACGTACCTTGCTTAAACATGGCGAAAGTGCCAAAAACACAAGACGTGTCATGACAAATGTGTTTATTATTGATGGAGACATCGACCTGTCTGTCAGTGTGTTTGATGGTGTATGTGCGCATGCGCTGGTGAATGGACATTCGACAAACATCCTTGTGGTCCATGTTGCTGCGGAATACGACAATGCTGATGGTTTGTTTTTGTTGTATTTTTTAAAACATTGCCTATTAGTATTAAAAGCATCCTGGTAATGCAGTTATCAATACCAATATATATTAGCCTTCTATATTAAGGTCACTTTTGTAATGTCACAATTAATCAGTGTTTTACGTGTTTGCGAGATTTTTTATTGTAATCTTAATCATGCTACCTGTAATTGTTAAATTATTATTGCTGCTATACTATTTCAACAGCATTTGGGTATTAATTTAGGAATTTATGCAGCAAAAAATTAAATAAAATAAAATAGAAGACCAAATTTTAAATGCTGGCCATAGGATGTGTAAAGCCCGGTGGTGGTGTTTTATTTTTAATAAAAAAATCTATTAACTCTTTCACCGCCATTGACGAGATATCTCGTCAATTAAAGAGCACCAATTATGCTAATAAATCGTCACGTTAGCACGTTATTGCAATATCCCATAGTACATACATGTTATTAAAACTTGAACTAATGCATTGTGAGTCTTATAAATTGCTTACATACCTCACCGATTTCTCACTGTCTGGAAAACGCTCGGTTTAGTTCCTGTCTCCGCCTCCCCAAATGTCTAGTGTAATCGGATTGGTCAGATGACTACTCAACTGTTATTGGTCAGCTGGGTTCGGCGTGTGTTTGAAAGGTTACGCCCCTGACTACGTGTGGGTTGACACACGGTTCTGACTGAGAGTCACAGCCTCAGAGGCAACGTAAACAAGCGTTATATTTCTCTATAAACGATGGTGTCTGTACTGCCTTACCACTTCGAGCTCGATTCAGAGAGTTCGGAAGGCCGTTACGATATAAACGATCTCCGTCAATGAATGCGATTGGATTTAACTTTTTTAGGTGTCCTTAGCTCTGCCAGAATGCTAAACGAAGACGAAAATGTGTTGCAAAGACATCCAAAAGGTAATTATAACGTACTACATAACTATATGGAAACACCAAATGTAGCACATAGAAAGTATTTGTTGAAATGATTATAAAACTATTTCACTTCTTAACATTATTTTACTATAGTAAAATTTATTATAAAAGACTGCTTACATACTCTATTACTGTGCAAACTATATGGAAACACCAAATGTAGCACAAAGAAAGTATTAATTGAAATGAATGTTAGTTCTACATTATTTTACTATGGTAAACTTTATTATGAAAGAGCTTACTTATAAGTGCTATGTTTTTACTTATTAGGTTTTAAGGAGAATGCAACAGGTTCCAGGGCCTCTTACCTGCGTGATTCATCATCCAGGTTTTGCACAAATTGTCTAAATCCCTACACACAGAACATTTATTGTACCGACTATAAGCCTTTGAGGCGCAGGACTAGAGTAAGTTTTATTACATTTTTAAACCAATAACACTAAAGTATTATTATAGTAACAAAGTACCCAAAAGAACAAAAGATGTAACTTTAAAGAAAATATAGTAGTCAGTCAAAAGTTTATTTATTACAAATATATATTGAAATGTTAAACAATATACAAATAAACATACTTTAGTAACCATATTGTGCTCTTCTTTCAAAAATTGTTCAATTCACTTCTTACATTTATCTATTCAGATAAATGGCATATCAAAGCTTTGTCAGCTGTTGCTATCTAAGACGACACTTTAGGGTTATCATCCTGTCGTGTGTTGTTCTCAGATTCAGATTTATTTGTCACATACATAATGCAGTGAAATGTTACAGACGGCTCCGTGCTACTCAACCCACAACAAGAAAAACAAAACACTCAGGATATCTGGTGGTTATTGCAGATATATACATTACACAAATATACACATATCCCTATACCCACATATATAAACACATATATATGTATATACACATACATATATACATATAAATACACATAAACACATATACAAATATATACATTCATACATACATACGCATGTACACATACACATACATATACATGCCCACACATACACCTACATACCTACACACATACATACATACATACATATACATACACATGCATATATAGACACACATATACACATTCACATGTATACATACATGTGCATACTTAAAGTGCCTACACACTACCATTTAAATACCGGACGGCCTGGGGAAAGAAACTCTTCCTGAGTCTCTCAGTCCTTGCCGCCAGTATACGGTATCTATGTTTTGAATGAAGCAGAGTGAATAAACCATAGTCAGGGTGGCTTGGATCTTTCAAAATGTTTTTGGTCTTGTCCTTACACCGCTTGCAATAAATGTCCCCTAGGTTAGGGAGTTGCCTTCCTATGGTACGCTCAGCTGAGCGCACCACTCTCTGCAGAGCCTTACGGTCCTGCATGGTGGTGTTTCCATACCAAGCGGTGATGCACCCAGTCAGAATGCTCTCAATGGTGCTGGTATAAAAGCTCTGCAGGACTGTATTGGATGCCTTGAATTTCTTCAGCCTACGTAGATGGTACAGCCTCTGCCTTGCTTTCCTTACCACAGTGTCCAGGTGGGTAGACCATGTCAGATCTTCTGTGATCTGTACCCCGAGGTATTTAAATGTATTCACCCTCTCCACAGAGGTCCCACTGATGAATAAAGGAGTGTAGTCTCGCACCTGCTTTCTCCCAAAATCCACCAGCATCTCTTTAGTCTTGCTGACGTTGAGGTGAAGATTGTTTTCATGACACCACTCGGTCAGGCACCTCACCTGCACTTCCTGCAGAAAAAAAACTTTGTCATCATCAGTTATACATTTAAGACTGGTAGTGGTTTCACTAGCTTTGCTCCTCATATGCCAGTCTGACTCCTTGTACTGTGTGTAATGATGTTGCATGTTTGCATACAGTGTAGAAGGATGTGTCCAGCTGTGAATCTAGGATATAGACAAATAAAACAAACATGTATTCAGTCAAAAAGACATATTATAACAATAGAGTACAACGATTATAAACGTTAGACTATTCATTAAAACGTTAATGTATTACATGGCCCAACATTAGCAACACACATTACGTGTTTACTTCGTTTCAAAATCTAAGAAAGCTTCAAGTAAAAACAACAGTAAAATACATATAACGTTAAACAAATCATCTGTACTTAGAGTTTCTTGAGTTTGATCATGAGAACAAACTTTACCGGTAACAGTTTAGCTGGAACAGCTTAGCAAGTTTGTAAACACGTCTAAATAAACATCGATAAAAACGATAGTCTGCATAATTCAACATACACGTGTGTAAATATGGTAGGTTGTTTATGAAATACATTATTACAACACAAAACAATAGCTTGCAAGCTTAGCTCTACACAGATATATATCTGAGCTCTACAAGCACATAATGTTAAGCTCCGGTTACCGGTAACGTAACTTACAGTAAAGGCAAATAATAAACATGAATACTTACAGCCTGTGATCCAGAAGTGCACGGTAATCCAAATTTCAAGGGGAGACGTCGCGCAGCTTCGGTTCATGAGAAGCAGTTATTGTGAAAACTCCGTGAACAACTTTTGACTGGACTTTTCCGGAACCGTATTTAACATGATGTCCTCTGTGTAAGTCCATAAAGTGCTATTTTGCCCTCGCATCTAAAGAGACAGCGTCTACTCGAGAGATTTAATCGCTTAAACAATGAAACAAGAGTTTGCAAACAGGGTCAATGCAGGGACTCCCAACCTCCGCCATTTTAGCTCTCTTCTGACTCAGCGCTCTCCACCCCCGTCTTTGAGGGCGTACCAAAGCAAAGCAGAGAGGGCTGAACTATGATAATGTTGGTCTTCTCTACGTCACCAATCCCAGGAAGTAAACTGTTGCCAATCCGAGTGTTTTTTGTAGTCCTCGAACGTTAGAGACGATAACTCGCGTCATCGTTTTCTTTGAGGTATGTACTTTTTGAATATCGTTCGCATGTACTAATACACACTTACACACAAAAGGATGTTTAAAAACGTGTATCTCATAATAGGTGCTCTTTAAGAGAAAATGCTTCCCCGCCAATGACGAGATTTTCCATCTTTCCCCAATACCGCTATTATCCACCAGGTGGCGCCCTTCCGCAACTTTTTAAACCCGGAAGTATTGCCCTATGGCAAGCAGCTGCATGTCCGTGTCTGTTTTAAAGATCGCTCTGAATGGGATCTCTATGAAAAGTCCGTCACAAAAATGGAATTATTTTTGCGTTTTGCTCAAAATGTGGTGTTTATGCAGAAACCTACCCATATTCAAAAGCTGATTACAAAAGAACCACTCAAGGTAGGATGAAACTTTTTTTTTTTTTTTTTTTTAAAGCAGAGGGTCTGTTCTTTCATTTGGAATATTGTATGTTTATATATTTAAAGAAGAACATTTTCTGGAAGGCATTAAACTTTTGTGAAAATCATGAAAAACGTTGGCGCTGGCAACTTTTTTAAAAAACGCTGCCGGTGAAAGAGTTAACATTTACATTGTAGTTGTGGTGCTTTTAAATTTTTGCTGGTCGTCCTAACTCTTTAAAGTTGGGAGCACCAGTGCTACCAAATAAAAAAGTTAATTTTGAGCCCTGTGGACGGTTACTGACATGTCAATCATCACACTGACATACATTTATCTTAGATTTTATAATTTTTTTCCTTTCACTTTTCTACTCATCTGGTTAGTTTATTATTTTAACAAACTCATAAACGACTTTCTTTTAATAATTAATGAATTAAATTATACAGGGTTACAAACGCACTAAGTCACAGACCAAAGGGGGGGGCAGCTGAAGTCCTGCTGCGGTTTTCATAAGAAATTTAAAAAGAGACTGAAGTGGCCACGAATCCGTGTACAGTTATGGAGCTAACACAACTAAATTTTCAGGGGGGGGGCTAAGAAGAATTTGGGAAGAGGGGTAAATATGCATTACAACCAGTGATGCCACAGTTACTTTGAAAAAGTAATCTGATTACTGATTACTCCTTTAAAAAGTAACTAAGTTACTTTACAGATTACTTGATTTTAAAAGTAACTAAGTTAGATTACAAGTTACTTTGTTAGTTACATTCCAGTAGCTGCCAACACCCCCACTGCCTCAACATTAAAAATGGCAACCGGTTTTGCCAACACTCACTTTATTGGAAGTGCATTTTTAACAGTAACGTCAACAATGTATCTCCTGACATTTTAAGTTGAACTGTTGTGTTTTAAAAAAACTAATATATATATATATATATATATATATATATATATATATATATATATATATATATATATATATATATATATATATATATATATATATATGAGTCTTTCTTGACTTCACTAAACATAAATAGGGGTGAGCAGGGGCCATTATCAGAAAAACTTAATTTTAAAAGTTAATGTTTTAGACAGAGATTTATTTTTGCTGTGGCCAATAACTCACAAGTGTGGTCTATCAAAACCAGCTGGAATTTTGAACAAATGTAAAAAGACTTCTGTATAATTTCACTTTAAACAAGAGTAGTGAATTGTTACTTTTGACCTTGACAGCAGGGACGAAAGTAACACACAGGTGGGTCAAAAGTAATACAACAAAACATGATAGATTTTTGTGTTACACTTGTTTTTATTAAATATATATGACTATGACCTCTTTAATATGTAACTGCAAACTTATTTTGTCATTATCTTTGTAAAAAATAATTAAATTACATTTTTATTTTAAATTTCAGTTTTATCAAATGTTTCAAAAGCAACCAACAGTACAAACTTAAATTGCTGAGACTAAAAAAAATTCAATAGTTTGAACACTATGAAAATAAAATTAAATCAAATTAGAATAATATCAATTTTTTACCATATTATACACAGTATTAGCAGCGGGACAAAACTAACAAGTGTTACTTTTGACCCGACAGGATCTACTTACTCTATAAACTCGATTTACTTTTATTTTGAAAAACTGAGAAGTCTTCAGGATGTTATATACCTTGTAGATTTATCAGTATTGTAACACATGAAATGAGAAACACGACGCGTTGTAAGAAAAAAAGACCGCTTTTGGAATGTACTTATCATGGTTGAAAACACAGTTCTGGATCTACACGTGGAAATCGGTGAGTAAATAACGCGATATTTGTCAACTCTTTCAGAGGTTATGTGCTAATATGCTGTCATAGTGAGATGTAGATGTTATCAGGGCTCGGAGAAAATCGCTTTGTTACTTTCGTTCTTCAACTCTCCCATACTTACTGGTTTTGCACTGAAGTCCAGCTTTTGTTGTTTGTTTGGGTAGTGGATGAACTCCTGCTCACTGCTTCGCATCACCGGGTGGGACTTGCTCTTAGTTTGACTGTCCGCGCCGTGCCGCGACTCCAAATGGTTTTTTATTTTTATTTGACGTAGTGTTTTTGTAGCTGCATCTCTCTTCTCTCTCCATTGTACGTTGTTTACGTTTGTGTCGCTTACACGTGACCTGAATTGTCCTCGTGCTGAAAACGTGACTTGTCGCACACCTGACTTCACTTCCAGAGACGCAAGAAGAAATATACAAGAAAATATATATTTTACTAAGGAAAATTTCAAAAATAGTAACGCACAGTAACTTGGATAAGTAACTTTAATCTGATTACTGGTTTGGAAATATTAACGCGTTAGATTACTCGTTACTAAAAAAAGTGGTAAAATTAGAGTAACGCGTTACTAAGTAACGCGTTACCGGCATCACTGATTACAACACACGTGCTCAGCAATGGTGTTGAATGATACATTTTTGCATGGCTTGTCTTAAAACATATTAAAAACACCACATAGACACACTGTATAAACAACAATAAAAACCTGATTATCCCCACAGTGGGACTTTCATTTTAGTTTTTGTGGTTTGCTCACCTTCAACTCTGAGATCAACAGTGATGTCATCATATTTAGTTTTGGACTGAATTAAACACTTATAAAGTCCTTCATCAGAGATCTGAACTCTTGAGAGTTTAAGTGATGTGTTTCCTTTCTGTAGTTCATCTTTAAACACTTCAGTTCTTTCTCTGTACGACTGAAGCTGATTTGTGTTTTTATCTTCATGATCTTCATAGAGATGAACTACTGAGTCTTTGAGATCAAGTCTAAACCACTCGACTCTCATGTTTACAGCACTGATGTTGGGTTTGAGAGAACAGGGCAGAATCACATCTTCACCAACTATAGAGATGAGAGGATCTACAGGTCCAACAACATCAAACTGATCTGTAAGAGACAGAAAACACTGTTGAGGTTTTGGGTGGATTCAGCATGTTAAATTTATTCCTAAAAAAACAATATGCAAAATTAAATAGGCTTTGTCTAGAACAATGACCATTATGCCTGGCTCACACTACAGGATTTTTAAAATCCTGGCAGATTTTGAAATCTGGTTGCAGCAAACACATAAAGAGAATCTTGTCAGATATTCTTCTCTCAAATCTTAAACATGCTCACACTACAGGAATTAAAAATCCTAGTGCATCACACACTACAGGATATTATTAGGATTATCTTGCCAGAGCAAGCACTTCACTTCACCTCAGGAGAAGACTATATAAAGGAATGAAGATTATGACACATTTATTATCACAACGCAGTCTCACACCCATGGCGTCAATATTTGACGACACTTGACCATGCGTCAATATGTTGACGCGGAGGGTACCCCTTTCGCGTCATTTTTTGACGAACTAGGGACTTCAATACTATGAGGTACGCGAAATTCTCTTTCCTATTTTCTTACCATTTTCTACCATTTTCGCGTCAGTTTAGGGTTAGATTTACATAATGACATCCCTACCCAAACCTATCCCTAACCCCAATGTCAGGTGACAACTGTTTAATTTCGCGAACCTAATAGTATTGAAGTCCCCAGTTCGTCAAAAAGTGACGCGAAAGGGGTACCCTCCGCGTCAACATATTGACGCATGGTCAAGTGTCGTCAAATACTGACGCCATGGGTGTGAGACTGTGTTGATTATCATTTCTTTTTAAATATTTACAAAGTAGCAGCTTTCTTTTTGAAACCTATGTGATTTCTCCTCCTCAGCTCTTGTTTATGAGGCAACGGTCATGATGTGTTTTGGGGATGTGTTGTGCAGGCAGTGTTTGGATGCGTGCTGTGGATGTGTGCACAGTCTAGGGCCAGCTCAGGTCTAGTCCTTATGCAGGATTTATTTGAATTTGAATACATCTATTTGAAAACGTATTTTTAATATAATTGGCTAGCCTATATATCATTATTTTTTGCACATTTAAGAGTTATTATAAGTGATCTGGGCTATTTCTATTGATGCTCTGTTTTCCTGTTCCTTCCTGGCAGGAGTATTGTTGTGGGCTAGGCGTTGGATGACTGATACTTGGTTAAACTTGTTTTTGCACTGTTGTTTGCATAATTCCACTGTATATATACTAATCTGCGGTGATATTGTTTTGTAACTATATACTATGTGGATTCTATTTTTGTTGTTTATTCTTCTGAGGCTGCTGGTCTTTGAGAGCTTATAAACAAATTTTATGATAGATTTATAATGACAGTAAAGTTTCTATTCTATTCTATTTTATCTTGCAGTGTAGGGTCTAGTGTTTAATTCAGTATTTACATTACCAATGGTTTTGGACAAATATGTCATTTAATGTGAAACGTTGTAAGTGTCTATATGAGGCTAATCAGATTCTCAAGTGTGCGGTATTTCAGCAATCAGCGCTGCACTTGGGTGAGGTTCAAGCGGATCATTTATATTTTGAACAACTAATTGCGTGATATAACGTAATGTTTGTTAGTACATATCCTGCATGCCGGTGAACACTGAACAGCAATGCATGCATGATGACCTTAAATTACTTTAATACAGATAAAAACTTTGTGCGTCTGTAAAGTAATTTTTAAAACATGATGCGCTTTCTGCCGGCTGCCCCATCGGTTTCTGTGCGTTTGTGGAGCGCGTCACAAAAAAAAGAAAATCATCATATCATTTTAAATTTATTTTGTTAATAAGCTAATTATTTAAGTGCAACTTGTTTCGTGTATGCCTATTTATTTTGTTAAATTTCCTCTATACACATAATAGCTGCAGGTGCGTGATGTGACTGACCATCATCATGTTCTGTTGTTTTTAGGATATTTTAGATTATGTTTATAAAAGAGTGACAACGTGAATCGAGCAAGGAAATTAATTTCTATATTTTAAATAGTCTGTCTGCCCCAACGAGCTGCAGTTGTGGCGGAATGAAAGAAGAATGAAACACTTGACTTCCACAAACTGTTTCTCCGGCTGCGCTGTGTAGCGCAGCAGCTTGATTCGCGGTCCCGAAAGCTGTCAATCATCTCCGTCTCTCAATGATTATTGTGAAAGTACTGACGTAATTATGCGGATTTAAAATCCTGAATATCAAACATGTTTGATAAGATGTTTGGCCCCGATTTGCTTGAGAGCATAAGCTGTAAATTTAGATTTTTAAACGTCTCACATTACAGGATAATCTGGGCCGAACTTCGGAGCCGATCAACGTCCATTGCTCGATTTTCCATCGGATTCTCGGGAGGGGATAACCGGGGTAAATTCGGCCCGATTACCCTGTGGTGTGAGCCAGGCATTAGTCACAACTTCCCCCCATGAGTTTGTTATGTGCGAATATTTACCTGCTCTTGAGTCTGTGATTCCAATAATAATCATCAGAGTCACACAAATGAACTCCATCACTCAAAACACAGCTTCTTAAAAATATAACAAAACAAAAAATTAATGTTGTTAGACAAACACAAATTTTATTTTTACCTTCAATCACAAATACAAATAAAAAGAATACATTTACATGACTAACGATAGCAGGAAAAAAATTAGATGGATGCTTAAATAAAACTTTTATTAGTTAAAACATACTATTAATAAGTAAATTACTTTTTTGTCAGATTTATATTGACTGGCATGACAGCCTGGCAATCAGGTGGGACAGAGACACACACATACCTATGTGATTTCATGAGGATATGTGTGTATTTTTACATTAAGTGTGGTACCACTCGTACATTTACTTATGTTTCAATATTGACGTGTTGACAGGACTAATATATGAAGGTATTTTTTGTGCAATACACCTGCACACCAATCACAGTATAATTTATAGTAGTAGAGATCATCCACACAGGTGTATCAGTAAATTTTAAATCCCTCACATTTTTTGCTACAAATCATGTGCTTCTGTGAGATGAGAATTGCATGCATGTACAATGTTTTTCCACAATTTTTAAGTGGGGATATTTTCTAGCACAAACACAAGTACATAACTACAACTGCTTGATTCTGCTGCTATGAGTTTCAAACACTTGTTTTTGCTTGCACGTGAAAAGTGCAGATGTCATTTGTACCTGTATGTTACGGCGAGCACAGTTCAGCACTTCCCACCAGGGGGCGCCGACACTCACTGAAGCAGAGTTTATTAATTACCACCAACGTTTCAATGAGGTATTATTATTATTATTACCTTTATTTAACCAGAAAGAAAACTCATTGAGATTAAAAATCTCTTTTCCAAGAGCGTTCTGGCCAAGACAGGCAGCAGCACAAATTAACAAGGTTACAGACATAACAACATGAAACATGTAACATAAAACATAGTACAATAAATAGTAAATTACAAGGTTATAAAATATCCAAAGTTTCATATATACATTATCTAATGCGATAAACAACAGCAAGGATCATTCCAATAATCAATCGAAGCATTTACATCCATTTTGAGTAGCCTCCAAGTCATTTAAAAGTAGTTTAAAAACACCTAAAGAAACTGGCTCCTTAAGATTCAAAACTGTTTGCAGCTGATTCCAAGCACAGGGGGCCGCATACTTAAAAGCCCCTTTTCCCAATTCAGTCCAAACTTGAGGGACAGATAAAACTAGTAAGTCCTCAGAACAAAGACAATATCCTGTACCTTTCTTTTTAATGTAAGATTGAAGGTATGGAGGAAGCAGACCGAGAATAGCTTTATAGATAAAAATGAACCAATGAGTAAGTCTACGTGTAGACAATGCAGACCAACCAACCCTCTCATACAAAGAACAGTGATGAGTAAGTGCTTTAAAATTCGTGATGAACCTAAGAGCTCCATGATAAACAGTATCCAACAATTTCAAACTTGTTATGGACGCATGCATGTATATAATATCGCCATAGTCTAGCACTGACAAGAAGGTGGCAGCAACAAGTCTCCTTTTGGCCTCAAAAGAAAACACGACTTGTTTCTAAAATAAAAACCCAGTTTCAATTTTAATTTTTTTACCAGCTGCTGAATGTGAGGTTTGAATGAGAGTGAGTCATCAATTATGATACCTAAATACTTATATTGAGATACTAACTCAATTTCGAAGCCCTGAGAAGTAGTGATGGGTTGAAGGTTACGTAACTTTGATTTTGCACTGGAAAACAACATAAGTTTTGTTTTGTCGTCATTCAGGACTAGTTTTAAATCGAACAAGGTACGTTGTACAGTATCAAAAGCAAGTTGTAACTGACAAAGAGCTTGATTAGGAGTTGGTGCAGAGCAGTAAATCACAGTATCATCGGCATAGAAATGGAAATTCGCATTTGAAACATTTTGATCAAGACTGTTGATATATAATATAAATAAAAGTGGTCCCAGCACTGATCCCTGGGGCACACCCTTGGATATACTAAGAGGGCTGGAAATGAAGCCATCTGCCTTTACGCACTGAGATCTACCTGATAAATAATTATTAAACCAGCAAACTGTTTGTTCTGATAACCCACAATTGAGAAGTCTTTCTTTCAATATTGCATGATCCACAGTATCAAAAGCCTTCGATAGATCAATGAAAAGAGCTGCACAATGTTGTCTCTTATTTAAAAAATCAATAAAATCATTTACTACTTTTAGGGCTGCGGTAGTTGTGCTGTGTTTTTTTCGAAAACCTGACTGAAAATTAGACAGAATATTGTTGGCATTTAGAAACTCTTTCAATTGTTCATTCACTAGAGTTTCCATAACCTTTGCAAGGACAGACAACTTTGAGATGGGTCTGTAATTATTTAAATTAGTCGGGTCTCCCCCTTTTAACAGAGGAAGAACAAATACGGATTTCCATATAAGTGGAATTTCATTTGTAGCCAGAGAAAGATTAAAAAGATATGTCAAAGGTGGTGCAATAAAATCAGATGCCAACTGTAGAAAATAAGGCTCCAAATTATCGGGACCAGCCGATTTTCTAATATCTAAAGATGTAAGGGTTTTATGTACATCCGAAACTAGAAATGGCTTAAAACTGAAAGAATTACTGACCCCAACATGACCAACAGTATGAACTTTAGGGGGATTCTGATGCGAAATATTGAGGGAATCGAATAAAAAACCAGATGCAATAAAATGCTCATTAAAACAGTCAAGCATTTCAGCCTTATCAGATAATTTACGTGAATCTTTAAGAATACATGGTGGCAGCTCGATGCCAGATTTATTTTCAGCCAGTGACTTTATCGTCTTCCAAAATTTTAAAGGGTTGTTTAAATTTAGGTAATTTAGGTAAATCGCCTTTATCAATATGGTTTAATAATATTAAATAATAATAATTAAAAATAATATTTATAAAACAGTTCCAGTCCTTGATTCTGATTGGTCAATAGTTGTACTTTACTCCACTTTACGTTGTGCCTAATACGAAAAGGCAGCCTCTTGGACCTCAATGATTACTTAAATATCAGTTTTACACATTTAGTATCAGGGGGTCCCTGCTCCATGCCTCTCTCATCTAAGGGGTCCCCCACCCAAAAAAATGTTGAAGACCCCTGTATTAGGATGGGAGGTAATGGTGGAAGAGATGGTTTTTTAGCCGATTCTTAAAGACAGCTACAGAGTCATCAGATCGTGTCGCGACCGGCAGATCATTCCACAGTTGTGGAACAGCTCCAGAGAAGGTACAGTATGCTATAATGTTTTTTTCCCTTTTTGAGATGGCACCACCAGCCGTCGCTCAGTGACAAAGAACAGGGATCGAAAGGGTATGTAGGGCTGTATAAGCAAGCGAAGGTAAGGGGGTACTGGCCCAGTGGTGGTTTTAAAGGCCAGGAGCAGAGCTTTAAATTTGATGCGAGCTGCTCTAGGGAGCCAGTGTAACTTGACAAAGAGAGGAGTGACATGCACCCTCTTTAGCTAATTGAAGATTCTTTCCGCTGCGTTCTGAATCATCTGTATATGTTTGGTTGTGCAGGCCAGTAGTGCGTTGCAATAGTCCATCCTTGGACTAGGACCTGCGTGCATGCTCATTTAGGAATTTAAGATTGTAGAGAATAAATCTAAGAGCAGGTGATGCTGGCAACATGGGCCCTGAAGCTAAGCTGATCATCAATGACCACTCCCAGGTTTCTGGCTGTCCTGGATGGCTTGATGGTCTAGGAACCTAGCTGAATGGAAAGGTTGTGATGAGTCTTTGGTTCAGATGATATGACAAGCAGTCTTCGCAAGGTTAAGCTGGAGATGGTGATCCTTCATCCAGAGTGAGATGTCCCTTAGGCATGCTGAGATGCATGCAGAAACCGTGGGGTCATCAGGGTAGAACGACAAGTGAAGCTGAGTGTCATCCACATAGCAGTGGTAGGAAAAGCCATGTTTTCAAATGACAGAACACAGGGATGTCATGTATACCGAATAGAGCAGTTGTCCAAGCACGGAGCCTTAAGGCACCCCGGTATTGAGAAGTTGGGGTTCGGAGAAGTCACCTCTCCAGGATACCCTGAATGACCTACCTATCAGGAGTCTTGGCAATGAAGGGAAAAAAGAAAAAGGTCTGAAGTTCTCTAGCATAGCAGGATTGAGTGTGTGTTTCTTTCGCAGCGGGGTTATCCGAGCCTCTTTAAATGCTGGGGGAAGGTACCAGTGGAAAGAGATGCATTGATAATGTGGGTGAGAGCAGGGATAATCGACAGAGAGATGGCCTGAAGGAGATGGGTGAGTTTGAGATCTAGTGAGCAGGTAGTCTGATGGTTAGAAGCAAAGACCTTGGAAACATCTGCTTCAGATAGGAGAGAGAAAGAGGGAAGCGAGCATTCCTTAGATGCTGATAGTATTCCTTTTCTTCACAAAGAAGGAAGCAAAATCATCAGCCGTTAAGTCAGATGAAGGTGGGGGTCAGGGGGACAACTTTACATTTAGCTGACGCTTTTATCCAAAGCGACTTACAATTGATATATATGTCAGAGGTTGCACGCTCCTGGAGCAACTAGGGGTTAAGTGTCTTGCTCAGGGACACAATGGTGTGTCACAGTGGATTCAAATAAATAGTTTCAAAAATTCCCAGGTCTCTCACACCAAAGGCGTGTGTCTTATCCACTGCGCCATCACCACCCCTACAAAGAAGGGACAAAGAAGAGTAGAGAAGGTCTTGAAGGGAGTGCAAGAGTCAGGTGAGTTGTTGATCTTTGAATAATAGTGTTGGGTCTTAGCAGAGAAGACATCCGTGGAGAAGGAGGCAAGAAGAGACTGATGGAGCCAGAGGTCAGCAGGATCTTTCAATCTGCGCCACTTCCTCTCTGCAGCCCTGCTCACATAGCCAAGGGGAAGATGGTCTGGCCCGTGCCGGTCCAGATGTCAGAGGGCATAAACTGTCTAAGCAGGATGTAAGAGTGGAACATAGTGTGTCGGTAACGTTAAAGAGAGAGTTGGTTGGGAGAGGGAGTGTGGAAGAGACCACAGATGATAAGCGGGAGGGAGAGAGCGTACGCAGGTTGCACCAGAAAGTGACCAATGGGGGATTGTGTGCAGTGACTGGGGGAGTTAGGTCGAGCTCAAAGTGAGGAGGCAGTGATCAGATGTGTGTAGTGGGGTGACCTGGGTGTAGTAAGTGGAACAGCAGCGGGTGTAGATAAGATCTAAAAGATTACCAGACCTGTGGGTTGGTAAAGTTAGAACTCGCTTGAGGTCAAACGACGCAGTCAGGGTGTTGAAGTCAGCTGCCTGTGATTTCTCAAGGTGGATGTTGAAGTCACCAAGTACTACTAAAGGAGTACCATCCTCTGGGAATGAAGACAGAAGTACAAGTTGACCTGGGGGGCGATAGATAACTAGAAAATGGATTTTAGTAGGGTGTGTGATAGTTACAACATGTGACTCGAAAGAGCTTGTGTCACATAAGGGTGTGTAGAAAGAATTGAGTTGTTCAGTGCCCCATTCAAAAAGACAAAAATAATCATCTAAATTAGTATATTTGAGGAAAATTGTCTTTCCGCAATACCGCTTTTATCCACCAGGTGGCGCACTTCCGCAACTTATACAACCCGGAAGTATTGCCCCCTGACAAGCTGCTGCATGTCTGTGTCTGTTTTAAAGATCGCTCTGAATGGGAACTCTATCAAAAGTCCGTCACAAAAATGGAATTATGTCTGCTTTTTGCTCAAAATGTGGTGTTTTTGCAGAATCCTACACATATTCAAAAGCTGATTACAAAAGAACTACTCAAGGTAGGATGAAACGGTTTTTTTTGTTTGAAAGCAGAGGGTCTGTTCTTTCATTTGGTATATTGTATGTTTATATATCTGAAGAAGAACATTTTCTGGAAGGTATTAAACTTTGGTAAAAATCATGAAAAACGCTGGCGCTGGCTGGCAACTTTTTTTAAAAATGCTGGCGGTGAAAGAGTTAATTATGAAAACAAACGAGAAAACAAAAGCCACGAGGAGGCAAACACATGAAACATGCACTTCACAATAAAAGACTGGACACTAAACTTGACTATAAACTTTGACATACTGTATAAACTAGACTCGGCTTGGTAGTTACAGACTGGAACAATATACACAATATAACAATATAACCTGCACAGGAATATTAACACAAGAGTATTAAATAAGAGAAACTAAACAAGATAACAAGGGGAAATAGGTGAGGGGAATAAACTAATGATGAATAATTATCAGGAAGAACGAGGGGCGGGGACTAGAGGAAGGCACCTGACCCGATACGCAAGGTCATTAGCCTTCACAAAGAACATGAGGCTGACAGCACCTGCCACAATGAACTACATACAGACATAAACAGTGATGGGAATAATGTTGTTATTAATCAACTGCGTTTGCTAACGAGTAATCAAATAAATTACTGTTTCCCCTATTATAACGCAGTTACCGTTATTGACATTAATAGGCTGCGCGCTACTATAATTGATACAGTGTTTCCTCTAGGATTTTTTTCAGCTGTGGCGGCAGGGGGCGCCCATGATGATTATAAATGTACATTTTTTTTTTTTTAAGTAGAATATAGGCTACAGTAAACTAACATGTATTTTTTATCATTTTCATGCTGTCATTTACTTTTCCTCATATTTATAGCATATTGCTTTTCTATGTTTGATCTAAAATGTATTTTCTTAAAAAACGTTACATAGCTACGTACGTAGTTCGGATATTTCATTGTAGTTTTAACGTAGTGTGCATTGCAAGATGTGCTCGTGTTTAGCGTTACAGAGCTGTTGCAAACTCACGCACAGTCCTGTTTGATAATCCGCACCACTGTGATTGACCGAACATCCATCAGCAGCAATTTTATTTCACACCCGGTCCGGACCATTTGACAAGACCCCGAGCCGGTCACACCGCAAATCGCGCAGTTGAATAGAAACCTTTAACGGTCTTCAGACAGATCTTAAACACAAAGCACGGGGCCATTTAAAAACGAGTCGAATTTTGGTCTTGGATGTTAGACCCGCATTTTACTCTTGTCTATTGAGTCCCGACCTGCATCTACAACACAAATGACACGCGAATAGTCTATTATTACACCCGTTACATCAAATCCCGCGGGTACCCCGACCCTGCTGTTTCGTCTGAAAACAGATAAAACAGTCTCACCGTCTGCCTCAAGTTTCTATTACCAACGTTCTTCTCTTCCACGGGAATAATGTAAGTTTCCTTACAAACAGATTCGACTATTAATGTCTTGTAGTCGCATATAAGTAGTATTCAGTATTTAGCCTTTTGTTTTTGGACAAATATCATATCATTTAATCTGAAACTTTGTGAGTGTTGATCTAAAGCACAGAAGATTGATTGACAGCTGAGCGGTCAGCAGCGCGCTACTGCACTTATAGTTTATATTCTGAATAACTAATGACCAGATAAGTTGATAATATGACTGAGTACAGTGATTCCAAATGAATGTCCAAAAAACTCGTAATATGTTAAATCGAAAGTTTAATAATGTCTTTTCTCGCAGCCCTGCGCTGCGTCCGCGTTGAACATCAAATGCGTGATGACCTTGCACCTTAAATTACCCTAAATTTATAGTCATAAAGATAAAAGTAAAACAATATTCGAAACTTCAAATTATGTATTTTTATTTGTGTAAACTCACAATAAGGAGAAAACTTTGTGCTTACTTAAAATCATTAAAAACATGACGTGCTTTCTGCTGCTTTGGTCAGCGCGTCACAAAAAAAACAGAAACTCTTTTTTACTTTTTTATTCGTTTTGTCAATTTAATTATTATTTAAGTGTAACATATTTCGTATAGGCTTATTTATTTTATTATTATTTCTCAAAACAGAGACGTATAGCCTAATCATCCTCTGTTGATTTAAATCTATTTGTTCATTAAACTAAACCCATGGAAGAAAGTATGATACTTTAGGAGATTTATTTATAAATGAGTTAACAACGCGAATCCAGAAAGGAATTTATTTCTAAGACAGCCAGTCTGGCAGAGCGGACATTTATGTAGCTTTTTTGCGAGCTGCCGCCGTGGGTTTTGTCTAGAAGGGATACAGCAAATGCCGAAAAGTTAATGATTAGATTTGGAGGTAGGATTATTAGGATGAAAACAGCGGCTCTGGCTTAATGAGATACAAATACATCCTACAATCGTGTGAAATTTTGTGTTTAGAGTTGGGTTTGGTTGAAGGATTAGATTAAAACAGTGGTCATCCAGCGAGATTTCGTTTGCTGTATCCCTTCTATCCACAACCGCAGGCGTGGCGGGGATGTTTTAGGCATGGCGGGCCGCCACGGTTGAATGTATATAGCGGAAACACTGTGATCTCACTGAAGCGATTTTCACCCGTGTAGGTTCTTTCTCTCAGCCATTCAGGCAATGTTTTTCTATAGTGTGTGTGTGTGTGTGTGTGTGTGTGTGTGTGTGTGTGTGTGTGTGTGTGTGTGCGTGCGTGCGTGCGTGCGTGCGTGCGTGCGTACATCTGTGTGTTGGGAGGCTGGGAGAAACATAACTGATGATGATTGATGTGTGTGTGTTAGAGGGGGTGGGACAACCACATAGCTGATGATGATTGGCTTAATTTCCATCATTAGCCAACCTGAGGCAGAGTTCACACACAAGCACGCACAGTCCCAGCAGTGTAAAAAAATGCTGAGCAGTGTTGCCAACTTGGTGACTTTGTCGCTAGATTTAGAAACTTTTAGATCCCTTTAGCGACTTTATTTCAAAAAAGCAACTAGGACAAATCCAGCAAACTTTTCTGGCATGGTTGGAGACTTTTGGAGACTGATGTGAAAACACATATGGTTCTCTCTTCTCAACAGAATGTTTGTGTAACGTGCAACTTGTGCCCAGAAAGAAAGAGTCTCTTCACATCTGTGGCAAGAAAATTCTGATGTAATGAAGCACCTCACATCGTTACATGCTCCCACACTATTACTGGTTTCTCTTTGGTGTCCATTTAATTCATTTAACAGATTTAATATTGGGGGCTTTGAAGTTATTTAAAATATATTTTTTTTAAGTTACGTGATAATTACTTTCCCTGGTAATTAGTTACTTTTATAATGATGTGACGCAGTTACTAACTCAGTTACTATTTGTGAGAAGTAATTAGTAACTACAACTAACTACAAGTAACGTTACCTACACTGGACATAAAACAAGACTTTTTGCAGGATTCTGACATTCAAATAGGTTTTGCACCATATTTACTGCAGCAATTGTAGAAAAAACGTGAGCGAAAGAAATCTACAAGTTTGCAACTCTTCGTCTACGACTTCAAATTTACTGATACACCTGTGTGGATAATCTCTACAACTACAAATTACACTGCCACGGGTGTGCAGGTGTTTTGGACCAAAAATACCTTCATACTTTTCGACGCATATGCGGCAGGCACATATTTTGAAATGACGCATAATGCACATGGTTCACATGATGCAACAAACACATATTTTGACATGATAAGCCACACACAACACACCGAACACATATTTTAGATTTGTGTCATCGGCCGCCACTGTTTGTACGTATTTCTATTCATAGTTTATGATGAAATATTCATGACTTTCAGAGAATTACACAATATTAAAGACTACACTTTAAAACTTTAAAATGAATAATTTTTTGTTATTTAACCATTTTGCAATATTTAATTTGTTTCCTATGACACACAAATAACAATAATTACACCAAAACACAAAAGATGTTAATTTTATTCATTCGCTGTAATCCACATCTTTAAATTGTATACGATTGCAAGGAACAGTAATTCAGCAATTTATTCAGCGATCTTGATGCCAATTCTCATCAGTGACATCAAATATCCCATTTCTTATAAATTCAAGTAAATGGCCTCAAGAAGCTTTACGACACATTGCTTTATAGCAGTGATATCAAACGCTCATTGGATCTTGTGTACTACATCACAGATTTGCGACATCTGGACATTGCCACCTTTTACTCGAGGTACTTTTGAAATTTGAAATGTGCGCCTTGACAGAGAGAAGCTGAAATAACATCTTTGTGGATTAATAACTTTTATACTTCTCTGTACTTCATAAACTTTAGAGAGGACCGTGGCTGCAGCACGGGGCATATATTAAATGGTTAAAGGGAAATTATACAGCTATTGTTATGGTATGAGAGATTTGTAAATGTTTCACATTTGTAGCTATAAAAACATCAACCCTGTGTGCTTCAGCATCTATTAAACAAACAAAAACTTATTTTTTCAAGTTACGTATTAACAGTGAGACCAGGCTGCACATACACATACAGAGCTATATGATAAATGAGCAAACAATTTAAAGGTTTGCTTGCTAAACCCAAAAGCGCATATTCATGTAATGAAATCTTTCTACTACCTCCTCAGAAAAATATAGTCTTTTCTTATCTTCCTGTAATGCAAACATGTTTTTCACAATGGAAATATACAGTGATTCCAATCTTCATCATCATTTGTAATAGTATTAAACTTTAACACTAATGTTAAACAGGCTCAGTTAATTCATCATTCTTACCTTCAGCTCAAAATTAGGTTTGTTCAGAATCATCTAAAGTATCTCAATAAATTCGGTTCATGAGAGTTTGACAGATGATTGAACAAAAACTTTCACTTATGATCTTATACACCTGAAGTGTTTACGTGGCTCCACCCATCATTCTGCACATTTTTTTATGTCTGCAGTCATGAATCCTCATGAAAGAATCTTATTCTTCTTTATTCATCACCTCTTTCTCATACTCTTTCTTTTCATTCACCACATTTTTCTCATACTTATCCTCTACATCCACCACCTCTTATTCATACACTTCCTCTTCATCCACCACATCTTCCTCATACTCTTCCTCTTCATCCACCACCTCTTATTCATACTCTTCTTTTTTATCCACCACATTTTCTCACACTCCTCATCCATCACATCTTCCTCATACTCTTCCTCAGGGGTGTCAAACTCAATTTCATCCCGGGCCACATCAGCATTATGGTTGCTCTTAAAGGGCCGGTCGAATTTGTAAGACTATGAATGTATAAACAAATTTATTACATTGCATAATTAATAGAATGCAGGATTACTGCTGGTTTTGTTATTAACTAAATTAATACATACTGTATCTTTAAAAGTAGAACCTGAGGACAAATAATAAAAAGGTGTATTTAAGTATGCAACTATTTTACAGATTATCTTAAAAATAAATGTGTTAACAAAACACATGTTGTATATGAGCACATACTCTCTGGTTTCTCTTTTATCCTTCTTTGTGTAGATAATAAAATGAGAAGCATTTTAGATACCAATAAAGAGTTTTACAACCTCCACCACATTATAAATAGGTCATAAATTTATACGACACAAATACCTGTCACTCTCGCTGTTATCATTTCTTGCCCTCTTTGCAAAAAAAGCTGTAATTATTTGGCTTTGAGTGACTGATTGACAGACATCTCATGATTTCAGTGTTGTACTAATCAGTAGTTTCAATCGTTAATTAAAATTAAAATGAGTCGTTCATGAATCAGATATTAGCGGAAATAGATGCGTTGTGTTCTAATCCCAGCTGGACATCGCGAAACATTTCTGTAAACAAGACGGAAAACATTTCCTATCTGGATAGGATTTGGTCTTCCGACCTTTTACCATCCTGTATCTGTTTTGACAATAGACTGTAAAAAAAGATGGACGATTTCTGAAGATCGTTTTTGAAGCTTAAAGTAGGCGGTGCCTGATGTCGGAATTTACTGCCTTTTGGAGCTAGCCTCTAGCGGCCAGTCGATGAACCGCAGTTTAAAACACATCCGTATTGAGTTGACTCAAAAGCACAATCTTATGTTGTGTTTACTTGACAATAACTGTGTTTAACTTTTGCGGATTGTGTTTAGTGTTTTGCAAAAGACATGCATGAGTTTTGTAAATATCTAAACTTGAAAATACATTTTGGCTCAAAAATTACAAAAACAAACTTTATTCAGAATTGTCTTCTCTTCCGGGTCTGTTGCAAATGCACGTGCACAGTGACTCTGTTGATATACAACGCTGCTGACGATTTTTTTTCTTCAAACTTACAGTGTCCCTCAGACTGTAAACGAAGCTCGAGCGCAAAAAAAGCTTGGGCGCAGCAGATAACACGTCAGCAGCATAGTACATCAGCAGCGTCACTATAGTATCGTGCACGCGGTTCACAACAGACCTGGAAGAGAAGACAATGCTGAATAAAGTCATATTTTTTGTTATTTTTGGACCAAAATGTATTTTCGATGCTTCAACATATTCTAACTAACCCACTGATGTCACCTGGACTACTTTGATGATGTTTTTATTACCTTTCTGGACACGGACAGTATACGTTCATACATGTTCAATGAAGGGTCAGCAAGCTATCAGACTAAATCTAAAACAGAGATGAATGGAGGTCTTACAGGTTTGGAATGACAAGAGGGTGAATCATTAATGACATTATTTTCATTTTTGGGTGAACTATCCCTTTATCAATAAAGTATTTTAGTATAGTGATTATATGACCACAGTTCTTTGATATGTAAAAAAGCAAAAATGGTTTGGACACTTTTAGATCATGCGCTAGATTGTTAAAATAGGGCCCACAATCTTGTAAATGCTCTGTTTCTGATTAAATGGTTAAATGTTTTTGCTCAGTGATTGACTGACAGGTAAGTGGGTGGCGGTCCTTTACTGCCTCACTCATCAGGACAAATTTATATTTTCAGCAGCAATTAAGTACTATAGAGCCCTTCTCAGTATGTTAAATATAAAACAATTTTATCATATTTACACCTGAGATTGGGGAACCTGACACACCTGAATCTTTACCCCAGTGCAGGTGTAAATGGTCTTAGTTATTCAGGTCACAAATATGTTCATTATTCAGCGCATTCAATGTAACTTATTATCTTTAACACGTGTGAAGTTATTTTATAAGTTCCTTGGAAACATTATTGTGTCTGATAACTCATCAGTCAGGTTTGTCTGGTTCTGTGTTAAGACTCAAATGTGATTTGTTGACATCCATCATAAGCAGATTTAGTTTTTGGCCCTTGAGGTTCATTCCACAATAGATTCAGAGAACAGATGATAAAGAACCAAAAGCAGAATTAAAACACAGATCGACACCGCTGTGCTGTAATCATAATTTTATTTTAGACAAGAGAAAAACTGCTGCAAAGAAACTCAACAACATACAGACATCATGTTTTCCAACCGTCACACATACATCAGCATCAAATTCCTTTAGAAACAATCTCATTATAGTGCATAACCAAAAAGAGAAAATATAAAACACACAGCCTTTAGTTTCATGAGTTCCCTTTCAGTCGGTCACTACGACGTCACGTTGTGACCGACGAATTGGAATCTACTTTTAAAAACGCCAATGAACTTGGCATGCAGGTATTTGCATCCGGCGCCGCACCGCCATGCGAGTATTTAACAAGAGGCAGGTGCGAATATCAAATCACTATTTTTCGCTTCGAAAGCCGGCAGATCATCTGCTATTGAGAAGCTCTCTCTCTGCTCGTTGGATACGCTGCATGCTGGGGTTGTTGGAGAAAGAGCACTTCAGCGGAGGCGCGCAGACTTCCACCTATTTACCTTCCGTTTTAAACTTGAGTCTGAGTGTGCACGTTGCAATCCCCTGTGTGCTTCATCAACTCAGCACAGCATTAAAGAGTGATTTCCTTAAAAGAGCAGCACGAGTTGAATTTGTGTCTTTTAAAGACAGCCATTCTCTCGTGTCACAGCGAGTGCGTCTTTTTAAAGATGTAATTTTGTCCGTGTAATTCTGGATGTGGCAGATGTATGGTTCACCGATATGGCCACGATTGTTGTCTCTCGTGTCTGAGGGTTCATGGAGGGTTAGTGTTCCGCACGCGTGAACATGACCCTCTTAGATTTGTGGAGAAGGGTTTCGTGCATCCGGGAACATCACCCCCCCCCCTCTGTGGTGGAGCCCAGTTAAAGGTGCGGTGGCAAAACTCCAGAAAGAAGATCTCCATATAACAGTGGTGAATCAGTCTGCTGGTTTGTCGAGTGGCTCTCAGCACCCTGATCCATAGCCAGAGGTCCTGTTGAAAACTGGTGGCGCGTGTTCTACGACGCTTTCATTCTCTATCAGTCCTCACGAGGATTCTGTGTCTGTTGCAGCGTCGGAGAGGGGGCCGTCTATTTTGGATGCCGACTCGGATCCGCTCCCTCCTGCTGGTAGGGATTCGGAGCCCATGTTCGACTCCAAGATGCCGGCCATGTTCGCTTGGACTGCGCAGACGGTCGACTGGAGTGAAGAGCTCTTCTCCCACCGATCCATCTCACGTCAATGATTGGTTTTGGGGACCGCAAAGACAGCTCCCACCTGTACCTCTCTTTCCCAAGGTTCATGATTGTTGATGCGGTCGTGGAAAACCATTTTTCCTCCCGGAACCTACCGTTTAGCCATCTCCTCTGACCTCTCTTGACGGTGGAGCTGCTAAAGGGTTACGTTGGCATCCCAAGGGACCAGCCACCCTTCCATCATGGGCCACGAGTCTTGTGGGGAGGCAGCTTCTGCCCTGCACACCATAGCATTTCTGCAGGTTCACCAGGCTAAGGCACGGAGGGACCTGCACAAGAGAGGTCGCGATTCGGCTGTCTTTCAGACACTGTGACCTGGCGCCACGTGCAACCAAGGTCACCACACAAGCTGTTGGACGTGCGATGTCCACGCTTGGTGGTCCAGGAATGTCATCTTTTGCTGTGTCTTGCGGGCATGAAGGAGGTCGACAAGGATCGTCTTTTGAATGCTCCGGTTTCCTAGACCAGCCATTTCGGCTATGTGGTCGAGAGCCTCATACAAAGTTCTCGGCCGCCCAAAAGCTGACCATCATGCCACGTCGGAGCCCAGCCCTTTCCACTATTTCGCCGCCTCAACCTGCCCGGCTCCCCCCAAATTTGTGAGCTTCACTATGGTGATAGCCCCCAACGCGCACGTACTACGTGCAGAGATTGCTGTCCTAGTGGTGAAGGACGCGATTGAGCCGCTCCATTCAGCCAAGATGAGGTCAGGGTTTTACAGCCCTTACTTCATTGTACCCAAGAAAGCGGCGAGTTCATGTCTCCATACTTCCCCGGCCGACACAGACCGTTTCTTTGCTTAGCGTTGGAGGGGCAGGTATCAGTACAAAGTCTTAGCATTCAGACTTTCTCTCTCTCTCCGTGTCTTCACGGGAGCTTTAAAACCCCTGAGAGAGAGCGTTTTTGGGTGAACTATCCCTTTATCAATAAAGTATTTTAGTATAGTGATTATATGACCACAGTTCTTTGATATGTAAAAAAGCAAAAATGGTTTGGACACACCCTTTTAGACCATGCGCTTAGATCGTTAAAATAGGGCCCACAATCTTGTAAATGCTCTGTTTCTGATTAAATGGTTAAATGTTTTTGCTCAGTGATTGACTGACAGGTAAGTGGGTGGTGGTCCTTTACTGCCTCACTCATCAGGACAAATTTATATTTTCAGCAGCAATGAAGTACTATAGAGCCTTTCTCAGATGTGATTTTTGTGATTTAAATATAAAACAGTTTTATCATATTTACACCTGAGATTGGGTAACCTGACACACCTGAATCTTTACACCAATGCAGGTGTAAAGGTGGTCTTAGTTATTCAGGTCACAAATATGTTTATTATTCAGAGCATTCAATGTAACTTATTATCTTTAACCCGTGTGAAATTATTTTCTAAGTTCTTTGGAAACATTATTGTGTCTGATAACTCATCAGTCAGGTTTGTCTGGTTCTGTGTTAAGACTCAAACGTGATTTGTCGACATCCAACATTAAGCAGATTTAGTTTTTTGGCCCTTGAGGTTCATTCCACAAATTAGACTCAGAGAACAGATGATAAAGAACCAAAAGCAGAATTAAAACACAGATCGACACCGCTGTTGTCATGGTTCTGTCATCTTGTCCTTTGTTTAATCTAGTCTTGTGGCAGAATCATGACAGACCCATGTTTTGTGTGGGTTCACGTGGTCTTAGTATTGGTTTACTAGACCACGCGTTCCCTGTGTCTTGTCTCTTTTCCCGCTCCCTTGTCATCCTCCTCATTATTGTTTGATTTATATCACCTGTTCCCCTCTTGATTTGTTACCCTATTTAATCCTCTTGTATTCATTGTCCTGTGCTTGTGCATTGTATCCATACCTGTGAGTACGCTGTCATCGTAGGCCTGTTTAGTGTTCACTTACTGTGTTAGTATCTTGTTTATATTGTTTTGCCCCCTCGTGGGTTTTATTTTCTGTTTTTGTCATAATAAAAGTCTTTAGTGTTCATCATATCTGTCTGCACTTGGGTTCATCTTTCATCCACATAACAGCTGTGCTGTAATCATAATTTTTATTTGGACAAGAGAAAACTGCTGCAAAAAACTCACAACATACAGACATCATGTTTTCCAACCATCACACATACATCAGCATTACATTCCTTAAAAAACAATCCCATTAAAATGCATTAAGAAAAATTTAAAAAAAACACAGCCTTTAGTTACATGAGTTACTCAGGGTATGCAACAACGTAACTTTTCCATATGACCACAACGGAGCTCGCCCTGTTTGCAATTACACAGAATAAGAGTATTCATTGGTGTATTTCATGTATTTTTATAGGATTTTTATCCCCAAATTTTACATTCCTGACATATGGCTTCTGCTATTGATTTCCTTCTTTTCGTGTGTTTTTTGGCGGTCTGTAAAACGATAGCTCCGAATTCTTGTTAATCTGTTAGTACAGTCTATCGCACAACAGCTTTTTCCAATTTAGACGTGTTTTCTCCGATTTCACCCTCTACACAAATTCTGCCGCTCTGCCAATCAGTGGGCGTAACCACAGTCATTTTTGCAGTCAAGGTGACATCACGTGCATACCCTCTATATGCGCAACTTACTTCCGCATTGCTGTTAAACATAGTAGATCGCTTCTGGTTCTACTCTACACTGACATGGTGCTGTTTTCATACATTCAGATATTAGAATAAAAAAGAACATAACACAAATGATAATACTAAGAATAACAATAACAAGCTACGATAGCACATGGCAACCGAAAACGATCGACAGTTTTTTTGGTCACGTGACGTTTGACATATACTGATTGTGGTTTTATTGTTCAAAAGATAAAAAAGCAATAGTGAATGTGGAACAGTGGGCACTTGAGTGAGGTTGTAAATTTTGTATTTCAAAAACTTGCTGTCCGTTTATCACTGGGAAGAAAATAGACCCAAATGTGCAGGTATATTTGAAGAGTTTAGTTGCAAAACGAGATAAATCCATTTTTTAAAATTTTTGTCAAAAAATGTTTATTATTATGTTATCATGTTATTATTTTGTTTTATGGTGCTACTTAGCTGTATTTTTTAAGTTATGAAGGTTTAAATCAAAACAAACCAACTGCAGCTGCATTGAAATGAATTGGAATGCACAACCAAAAAACACGATTTCTGAACAATTAAAGTCGCCATGAAACGAAAGTAGCGATTGCCTTATTTTCCCCCTTGGTGACGTATATCCGAATGAAAAAGCTTTTGAGATGAAATAAGGCAGGGCTGGATTTGAATTTGTCCATCGAGATCTGATTGGATCGTTTGAAGTTGGGTCGTGTTGCTAATTGCTAATCGCTGCGATCTTCTCCCAGACCCCGCCCACCTGCCATACTTTTGACCGGAAGTGAAGAGAGATCGTTTTGAGGAGGGAAGGAGATTTGCATTTTTGATTAAAGATTATGAGCACACACAAATTTAAAAAAAAGTAATGATGCTCTCAGATAAGCCATTTGTTAATAATCCCACAATATTAAAAATATATATATAGTTTTTCATTTCAGTTTCATTGCGACTTTAACAAAACGGTGGTTATCTCGTTTTGCAACGAAACTCTTCATTTATATAGACATCTACTGGATTTTTTATATATTTAGGCCTATGGATGGACTGCAAATAAATATGGAAAGTCATATAGAACATTGAAAAGAAGTATAACCAGGTTCTTAGCTTAATGAGATATGCAGTTGGGCAGGAGTGGGGAGTAGATAGACAAGCATTGATGGGAGTTTATTATGCTCTGCTTCATTCCATATTAGACTATGGGTGTATTGTATATGAGTCAGCATCTCAATCATAACTAAAGAGACTGGATGTCATACAATCTAGAGCTTTAAGATGCATTTTAGGAGCTGCTAAAACTACACAAATAGCTGCCATGCGAGTTGAGTTGTCTGAAATGCCTTTTACATTTATGGCCTCAAACAATTATCAATGGCATATTGGATTAATTAAATGTCATAATAAAGATCATTTAGCTAGAAAAATTCTAGAAGAAAGTTAGGAAACTAGACAGATAAAGGGATCAGGTTTTGCATGGAAAGCTAATATGGGCAAAAGAAATTAACCTGGATAAAAGAAAGTATGGACCAACTATCACAATATCAACAATTCTGCTTTGTTTTTTAGTGAACCACAAATAGACCTTACGATACATGAAAAAATGCAAAAGGGAGAAAGTGGAGGGGATATAAAATCAATGACAATAAAACATATCAAAACTGTTCATTATTAATTTATTCATATTTATACTAATGGGTCAAAAAACTCAGGGGTCACTGGTGCAACCTTTAGAGTTTAAGTATGGAAACAAAGGGAGATAATGCAACGTCAGTATACACTGCAGAGCTAGCGGCTACACAAATGACTCTTCAATGGATTGAGGATCTGTAAAGGAGGTTTTAATATGTTCAGATTCAAAAATGTTCAATCATGCAGAAATTATATATTGACAGCAATGAGATGGTAGATCAAATGGTTAAAGAAGCATTTCAACTAAATATCAATGTAACAGTAAGTTTGGTAGGGGGGAGGAAAATCACTTTTTAAACAAGATTGCAATGATAAGTGACAGATATCTTGGGACTAATGCATGAAAGGAAGACATTTTTATAGGATACAAAGTAAATTAAAGCAAAATAATAGCAATGATAATCTAAGTAGGAAGAAATATACTATATTTACGGTAAACACAATACAGGTGTCAGAAAATTGAAACAGTGGAGCATGTTTTAATGACATGAGGTATCAGCAGGAAGAATATCATAGAGAAGTACAAGACATACTGTAGGTATTACAGAATTCACAATGCGTAATATTTGAAATGAAGGGACAAAACTGGTATGCTAATAATAGCAATAATGAGTTTCTTAAAAAAACACCGCGTTAATTAATATAATTTAACCAGTATCATGCAGATTATTATTGTCTCACTCCAGTACAGTAGTTGGCGGTGTGCACCTTTTTAGTTGGTTTGGGCCGCCAGTAAACCCACAAAAGAAGAAGAAGAAGAAGGAGAGAAATTTATGAGGAGAAAAGACGCGATTTTAGCGTTTCTTGGGGTGTTTAAAAACGAGAATCTTGCCTGCAATCAGAAGTACAGCCTGTATTTCTACCCCGAGGAGGTGGTTCGTCATCACTTCGGACTGTTTCATGTAAGTTTGGAGGATAAGAGCTACACAAATGTTTGTGATTTGAATAGGATGAGGCTTGTAAAATGCAGATGTAAAGTACTGTTGCTTTTAAAAGGACATTTTCAAGTGTCTACTTTGTGTTTTTCTTTTACCTTACTATATTATAATATAACACAATACTTTAAAAGCCACTATATTTCATACACGTTGATGTAGTGCAGGAGTTGTGAGTAAAAGTACTTCATTACTTTACATCTCTGGTAAAATTTTAAATCAATTTTGATACGCTAAAGTTTAAAACACGTGAAACAAATAGATCCTGCTAGAATACATTTTCTGAACTGTTTTATGACTTGGTGCCTTTCATTGAATGTTTCACATTCAATTTTATGACTAAAAACAACTTCAATCTGATTACACTTTAAAGTTGTTTTATGAAACATTGTTACATTAATTTTGGTGTCTAAGACTTTTCACATATTCAGATTCTCTTATGATACAGTTAAAGAAATAAGTAGATGAATATTTACACCTTTTGCACTTAAATTCTTAATTAACTTATAATCAACAAGTCATTTAAATTTTTTTTATTTTTTATCTTGACTAGGGATAAGTTTAAGTTTTTAACAGTGTATCTGACATAAACATTAAATCCTGAAACAGATCTCTCTATGAATGTTTTACTGACGAAGTCTTTCTAAAATTTCCAGCCACACCCATAAAGTGATTGAGACCTTCAGTGAAGCTCCTCCTACAACAATCCACCAATAACACACAGAGAAATCACTTCATGTGTGACAACTGAAATCTCAGAGGAGCTCGAGAAGATGAAAGATCCACAACCGTGCAGAATAAAGACTGAAGAAACTGAAGAACAAATAGGTTGGTGTCTGTTGTTCAATCTTTATTATTCATGGATTAAGAATGATCGTAAAATATTGGTATTGAGAAACATAAATCCATGAGATGATAACTTTCTGCATCCATAATAGTTTCAGTAGAATTAGATTGAAACATCAGGGGCCCGTTCTTTGTACGTCGCTAACTCAGTTAGCTGGATTTGATTGTTGACGATTTGGCATGATCTTGGATTATTTGGTTCTTCGAAGCTCATCCTAGACCTGTTGCTAGACTTGCTGTCAACCTGCTCGGGAGCAGGCTTATTTCATGTAAACAAGATTAGTTTGTACCTTTTTAAGAGGATGTGATAGATAAGTCTGACGCAGTCGCGTATTCTCCATTATACGAGCGCAATCTGCGTAAGATGCATGATTAATATAAAAACCTTTTAAATTCAACACATAATAAAAAAGGATAGATTAATTAAATCTTTTAGCGATGTTATTTAGAAAAAATATAATATAACAAATATTCTTTTTCTGAACTTGTGCAACTTGTTTTTATGTAACATTTGTTTTGATTATTATTATTAAACGAATGAGAAGACAAACATGCTGATCACATTCATTTTAAATTTGTTTGAATTTTCCTTAATAAAAACAGCAATCAATCATACCCAGCACTAATAGATGTTATGTACAATAAAGACTTTTACTCAGTGTGAAATAATTTTCATTAGAATAAACTAATCTCATATTTTAATTTTGTCTTTAGATTGTCAAGTAGCTTACAATGTCATGCATGAAAGGGTTTTCGTTTAGTAATTTCTATCTGTTTTATCTTTAAATCATTGTCAGTTTAGAGACATTACTCCTGCCAGCACATTATATGAAGATGCAGGACTACCACCTGTGTTTTTTATTCTGCTTTTTAAGTTGCTATTACAAACAAAATAGCATTTAACTGTTTTTTAAAGAGTCTTAAAGTACTTTAAGAGCATCAAATTTTAATTACAATCATTAATTTCAATCTTTGACAAGCATAGTAAAGATATCAAGATTATATTTTTACAGAAAATGTTACATTATTTATGGTGATTTATGTACTAAAGTAGCTTTAACTGGGTTTTTAAATTCAGTCACATAAAAAGTTCACAACCTTCCATCAATAGCTCTCAGACTGCAGGGGTTAAAAAATGGGTGTGCAGTGATCTCAGATAATTTAATCCTGCCATACTGTGTTCCAAGAACCAAATAAGCGAGATCATAATTAGCGAGATCTAAACATCTCGGATGTAATAAGCGACGTACAAAGAACGGGCCCCTGGTAAAAAAATGTATCCAAAGCAACCTTCAGTGGATTGAATGACTGTGTTTTCCATGCAATGCTCTACTACAGTTAAACTACAAGAGCAGAAATTGACAATAAAAATGACATAATGTACTTCACATGAAAGATAACACACAACAGATACATGACACGCTGCTTTTGTCATACAATCTTAAAAGTGTTTTGTCACTCTGGTTTATTAATTGTAACTCTTTACTGTCTTCATTTTAGACATGATAGAAGTGAAAAAGGAGAGTCAAGATGAAGTGGATGAGAAACATCAGATTGTAAAAATAAACCATAATGTTTCACAGAAAGGAACTCTGAGAACAAAAGACATAAAGTGTGAAAAGAGTTTCAGTAAAGATGGACGCCCTGAGAATCACAAGAAGACTCACAGCGAGGAGAAGCCTTTCACATGTCATCTGTGTGAAAAGAGTTTTAGAGTTAAAAGTAAACTTGAGATTCACATGAGAACTCACACTGGAGAGAAACCTTACAAGTGTCCACTGTGTGGAAAGAGCTTCGCAGTTGAATCTACCCTTAAGACACACGTGAGGATTCACACCGGAGAGAAACCTTACACATGTCTTCAGTGTGGAAAGAGTTTTATATCTTCAAGTGACCTTACGAGACACACAAGAATTCACACCGGAGAGAAACCACACGCGTGCCATGAGTGTGGAAACCGGTTTACAACCTCAGGTACCCTTAAGAAACATTTGAGATTTCACACCGGAGAGAAACCATTCACATGTAATCTGTGTGGAAAGAGTTTCACAGTTGAATTTAGCCTTAAGACACACATGAGAATTCACACTGGAGAGAAACCTTACACATGTAATCTGTGTGGAAAGAGTTTTAAATCTTCAAGTGGCCTTACGAGACACGCAAGAATTCACACCGGAGAGAAACCACACGCGTGCCATGAGTGTGGAAACCAGTTTACAACCTCAGATACGCTTAAGAAACATTTGAGAATTCACACTGGAGAGAAACATTATACATGTGATTTGTGTGGAAAGAGTTTCAGAGATAAAAGTAGCCTTAACATACATGCAAGGATTCACACCAGAGAGAAACTGTTCACAAACCATGAGTGTAAAAAAAGTTTCAGAAGTAAAAATAACCTTAACCCTTTAACCGGCGCAGCCCTTTTTGAGTGGGGAGTGGTAAAAAGATGATTTGCACCTTCAAATTAATGTAACTCTGGCATTTTTTTGGTCTAGAAGCCTAAATTTGGTCTTATTTTAAAGAAGACACTTAAAACGTTTTTTTTTACGGAAGTATCAGTAGGTGAAAATATATATTTTTTTATAGCAGTTTACATTTATTTGTAACAAATAAAAAATGCAATATTGTATTAATTTTATGTATTAAAAAAGATAAAAAACTGAGGTTTTTGTTGGTTTGCTGTTAGGTTTGCTGCATACTCTTGTCACGAATAAATTAAGGGCGAGTTATAGTCATGCGTAGGTTCTACGCCGTAGCCTGTGCGTAGCTCTGCGTAGCCTGACGCGCACCTCGCAAAATTTTTAACAGTGCGTCAGTGTCTCATATGATCTTGTTATTTGTACACGGTGTGACTATACAAATCACAACACATAAATAGGAAAAGATTTGCGTTGTTTTGTCGCTTGTTGGGAGCAGTGTGCTGGCTGGAGCCATTCACTTCCAGACTTTGTGCTAAGCTAAGCTAGCGGGGCTGCGTCAGACAGAGTTGCAGCGCGCGCTGAGATGAGAGAGGTATGTATGGACTTGTCCGGCTCTGGGGGATGCGGTGAATAGGCTAAGTTCCCAAAATGTGGGTGTGTTCCTTTAAAGACATCTATACCTACAGGAATACCAACACAAATGTTATTAAAGATTGGCAGATTTCCTATCAGCTCGCTTTCTGATTGGGTATCGTTTTGTTTCACATGACAATCTACAGCATGCGTGTGCACTTGTCCTCGAGGTTGCCCCCACATAAAAAGATTTCTGATCATATATATTCAACATGTTGAATATTTCCGTTTTGCAATCGGAGCACCTCCAGCGTTTCCGAGCAGATTCAGACGCTCTTAACACACCACGCACCTTATTTGTGAACTGCTTATGGAAAGAGTTTTTCACAAGAATAAACATTGGCACGCAGGGGCTGTGGAAATTACACCTGAAAATTCACACTCAAAAGAGATTTTGTGTGTTTTGATTGTTAAAACAGTTTTGATGTGTCAAGCATTACTGCGCTTCTGTTTCATGTTCTTTTTTGGGGGTCTATATGACCCCAGACCCTCTTCAAATAGTTAAAACATATGCAGGGGCGGTTTCCCAGACAGGAATTATAATACATAAGTGCCAGTGTTTTGCCTCAAAATGCACACACAAGTAGTGCTGCCGCGAATAGTCGACGTAGTCGACGTAATCGACGATGAAAATTTGTCGACGGCAATTTTTTTAGTCGAGGAGTCGCATATTTATTTTTTTCCTTCTCAAACGGCCCACTGTAATTCTGTCTCATGTCTCAAATGGCTCAATGTAATTCACCGCCACACCAGTCTGTGCGCTGTGCGCGCCCTGCTGGTTAATCTGCTACGCTATCATCTTTCTTCCCTCTCCCCCTGCCTTCACTGCTTTAATTTTGAAAAATTGGCGGTGGCAGGTGAGTCTATGGAATTATGAGTCGGAAAGCTTCCGAAGTATGAAAGTATTTTAAGCCAAGTTGTGATAAAAGAGTGGTCTGTTACACCGTGCCAAACGTCGCTGGCTTATCACGGGAGCACAACGACATTGCACGAGCATCTCAAACGAAAACACTCGGGACGATACACCCACAGAGAATAGGAAACGTAAGTAACTGTTATATGATTATTAATGAAACGGCGAGCTAGTCAGTACTGTTTTATTAACTCTTTTGAGAAGTTAAGTCTTTGGATGTTAAAGGCTATCAGTGTTTGCTCGTGATTCCGCCACGGAATCAACACTGGACGCAACAAATAGATTTTTCATGATTCCCATTTACATTTTTATTTTACTATTTTAAACGGCTCAATTCATTGTTGCGAGTGTTCAGCGCGTCTCTCTCTCTCTCTCTCTCTCTCACACTCATGTTGCTTGCAGCGCCTCTCTCTTACGTGACAGTGAAAAGGTGGCAGTGTTTTTAATGTACTTTCTTTTTTGCGTAAACGTCAACATTCACAGATGTCTCTGACAAAGACGACTGATCGAGTTAACATGACTTGAAGAAAGATTAGCAGTAGTGTGAGTCTGTGTGCGAGTTTTCTCCCTCCCTATGATGCTGTATGCCGTGTTCTGTAGTCTATGTAACAACAACAGTGTATTCTCTTATATTTCTGAATTTGCACCGAATTGTCTGCGCTATATCACTCGCATTTAAAATCAAGAAATGGCTCAAAACACAACAACAATTATGAGAAGAGCAACAGCAGTAAAGCTACAATGTAAATGTATGGTGATTTTTGCATATCTAAATCAGGATTTTAGCAGCAGTTAAAGGAACAGCTGGTTGGATAAAAAACGAGGTGATGGGTCATGTTTAGTCACTATTTTATAGGCTACAACAGAACAGATAACATGTAAAAAAGCATTCAGTTGTGTTAAAATGCAATATAAGATCAAAGAGAAGAAGTGAAACATTTCATATTTCTGTTAAGCATCTACTTTGCACTGGAAGTTTTTATTATTATTTATATTGTTTACATTGTAATTTTTTATTTGGTAACATTTAAGTTATTCATATTGTTTATGACACCGGTGGGTTCAAAATAAAATGGACACAATGAAATAACAAACACTTGAGTTTTTTTTATTAGTCGTTTAGAATAGTCGACTATTCGAAAAATTTGTCGAAAGATTAGTCGTTAGAAAATTAGTCGTTAGTGGCAGCACTACACACAAGTAATGTTTTTAGTTATATTTCCTAATTAAACTAAAATCTAGTCCCGGTTTAAGATAATCTCTGTTCGGGAAAGCACCCCGCAGGGTTTTATTTTGTGACTTTTTCTAATTACATGAGATCTTTGTAGAAAATGTGTTTTTACTTGATTATTGACTAGATGTGATAATGACCCCAGTAATAAATGTTATTACTTTCACATGCTTTGAATCTGTTTGGCACACAGAAAACTATTATATCCACATTTACACTTGTGTTAAAAAAGTGCAGTGTACTAATAAAAGTGAATAAAGTGCAAAACATGTTGTTATAGTTTATTTCATTATTTCAAATGTATTGAAATCATTATACATTCAATGCATTACTAATTTATCAAGTCTGTCTTGTTGTTTTAATTGTAATCAAAGAAATAATATTATGTCAACATTTTTCTCTTTAGACACAGATTTAACATCACTTTAAGCTTTTAAATTACTAATATTTAGTTGCATAACCATTGTTTGTTGATAACTGCTGCACATCTGTGTCAAATCGAGTCAACCAACTTCTGGCACCAAATATTTCAGCCCAGGATTCACAGTTCCTGTCAATTTTTAGGTTTTGCATCCCAAACTGCATTTTTACCTCACAAGTTTTCAATGGAGTTGAGATCAGGGGATTCAGCTGGACACTCCATTACCTCAATGCTGCTTTTTATAGGGGCTTGCAAACAGGTTAACTTCAATCGGATATCACAGGACATACAGATCATTTTAGATCATCTTTGATCTTTCTAGAGGTTATGAAAGGCTCCATCTTTACTATCCTGACTATTCTTCAAGCTGTTTTAACAGTAGTTGCTTTTTTGTGTGTGTTTTGGGTTTTTAATAAAAATATTGTGTTATTGGTCCCTATAGCCTATAAATGTCTAAGAGTTGAGGGAAGTTGTTCAAAAGTAATCCATTTGGATTTCAGCTATCGGATTAGATCAAAATTTCAAAATGGGTTTTAAAAAAAAAAATTCTGAATTTGGATTGGATCACAAAATCCAATCTGGGTTTTGATCTGGATCAAATCGGCACTTTTTGCTGTTTAAAACATTTTAGTACGCTTGGGATTTGTTTGATCAGTATTTAGTCTGAGATCTACAATGTCTGTAGCTATAAGATGACACTCTTGCACAACACATTGTTCATAGATTTCAAAAATATTTTTTGGTGTTTGTTTTTTATTTGATGTATGTTTCATCTGAGGGCTATTTCATAAAACTCGCTTGGAAAAGCGAGGATTAAAGTTACAAACTCGACTTGAATTAACCTAACAAATGAGGCGAGGCTAAATCGGTTTAAATAAAGGCAAATGAAGCTTACGCAATCCAACTAATGTGATCCAGATTTCCCTAGTCAAGATAATTGCGCGTGCACGCTATTCTTGAGCAGCACTAGAGGTCGAACGTGGATCAAATCAAAGTTAAAGGGAAAGCGGTAATTTTTGATAAAAATGTATGAAAAATGTACTAGCCTACCGGTCCGTGTACAATCAGGGTATCTTCCGTCCATTCCATATCCGTTTTAAAATCAAAAACGGAAAACGAAAAAACAAATCGATTTTTCATTTATCGTTTCCATTTACAAAATGAAAAAAGAAAACGAAAAATTGATACATTTTTCTAGTTAGCTTCTTAGTCTTACTGAAAAATTCTTAAGGGCCGTTCACATTAACTATAACGTTAATCATATTCACATTGTAACAGACGTTAATTATAACAATAAATATATTAGCGTCCACATCACCGGACGATAACTGCAACTTTATGCAAATCATTTACCTTCATAGGCATGATATTGCATATTTTCTGTAGCCTAATAAAAACTTTTGCATTTGTTTATAGAATGTGTAAATATACTGTTCTTGTTGTATTTACACAGTGAGCAGATGTCCTCAACACGCTGCGTTTTACGTAACTCTAAACAGTGAATCTAGTAGTTTGTTTAATCTAATATCTTACATTTTTGGCGTTGTTAATGTAGTAAAGTAAAACGCATTACGTAGTCAATTTCACATGCAGTAACTCCATCAGTGCTGGATACCTGATATAATTTCATGTAAATGGACCTCAGCTTCTTAGTGGCATCTGTCATTCAAATGCGCGTGCACTTGAAGTTCAAATAGATTTAATTGGCTGTCAATGGTTTATGGTTTATCAGTTGGGAAAATCGCTCAGAAATTGATCCCAGCGATACCGTTCATTGTAACTTTATCGTTATAGTTGTGGTAACTTTGCTATTCTCTTTAATATAAAAGATTTTTAAAACAATATTTTTATAGTTATAATGTGAATGGTTCTTTATTGAGACGAGGGAAGCGAAGACTTCTAATGACATTTAGCAGGGCACGCAGATTTAATCATTAACATGATTAATTATCCTATGACTAATAAACTTTTACAATTATGCATTTAGTAGAGGCTTCAGAGTGCATTATAAGGCATTTTATCAATATTTGTGTTCCCTGGGTTCATGACCAATGACCTTTGAAATGCTCTACCACGCAATGCTTTACCACTAAGCAATTTGGGACCAACTGGGAATGTTTTTTTCTGCACACCTTTCCCACATGGGCATACAATGCTCTGCAATGTTTTGCAGATTTTGTGAAAAGTTGAAACGTGTAAAGTTACTGCCACTCCAATCATAGATATCTATAAATTAGATAAGTTTGTGGACTATTTTTTTTAAGCTCATTATTGTTTGTTCATGTTATGTAAGGGGAGATTTATTATGAGTGCAGTACATTACAGAAAACACATTCAACCGGCAAAAGCAAATTGTTATTACTGATGATGATGATGATTGTGTCCATGGCTGGATCTTGGGGGGTGATGAGGTGGGTTCTTTTATAGTGATCGTGGGTTCCAGGCCACTGGCAGATTGCATGTCATAATATATGTGGCAGTGACTTTTCATGCTGTGTTCTCTGCAAAACCTGCAAACATTCATTGCAGAGCATTTTTGTAAGCCCATTAAAAGGTGTGCAAACAATTATAATTCATATGATCATTAAAAATCTTAATGATTACATCCGCGTGCCCTGCTAAAGGTGCAATTTCCGTGTATTTGCTCCCCCCAGCGGTAACGTTTGTAAATGCTGGGGGGGAAAGGTAGCTCCTTAGTTAAAAATAGGAAAATAAAGCATTTTAATATTTTCTTTATTTCATTTTTTTTACAATTTAGTTTTAGAAAGTAAGACTGAAAAACTAAATATAGAAAAATATATAAATTCATTCTTTTTAAAGCAGCTTTCAATATTTTTCATTTTATTAAATGAAACGATGAATGTAAATACGATTTGTTTATTTCGTTTTCCGTTTTTGATTTTGGGGCGGATGTGGAATGGACGGAAGATACCCTGATTGACCCCTACTGACTGAAAATTATAATACTGCTGCAATAAACAAACCCATAAAATAGTTGGAAAGTTCTTATGGATTAAATCCTTGCATGCAGAAACTAAATTTAAATATATTGTCTTATTTTAAATTGATCACATGAAAGTATGAAATACCATCAGAAATGATGGCCTAGTGGTTAGTGCTCTCAGCAGTGCATGCGGGGATCTGGGTTCGATCCCCATCAATCCTCATGTGGCTATGCTTTGCTAATTTTTATATACTGTACTTTTTAAAAATAACACATCTAATCTAAACTTTTAAAAGACAATTTGTAGTTTACTAAGTAACCTATATAATACATATTTATCAGATGAATGATTTTAATGCATTTACAGTAACTTTAAATGTAACTTAAATTTATTTATTTTTATTTGGGGGTACACTTCAAAAGCAGCAACTTGAGTGGACAATAAAGTAACAGGTGAAAATAAAACATAAATATATTGTTCATAAGAAGTGTAGTTAATTTAAGCATAATCATAGAAGTGTCTAATCTCATAATGTTAGCTGCCAAAGATGTTGACTGGCAATGAGGAGAGCACTGTCATCTATCAGCAGCACAGCTTTACTCCTGCAGATGAACTGTTCTTCAAAGAAAAAAATGGGGTCACTGAGAGCATGGTGGGTGAACAGCATATGCATTTCTGAATTTACAGTAGTACAATAAATGATTGTGTAAAATCATATGTTACACATATTCTTGACCAATCATTATTACTTGACATGTTACTCAAAACATTTTTGATGGCAAATTATGTGTGCGTTATAGAGCCACAAGTCATCATATTAAGCCCTGGGAATATGAGAGATTTTAAACCACTGGTTTATTATCACACTGTTAAAAAATTAGCTGTAGTTATGCAGCTGTTTGCCAGTAACTTATGTAGATTTAAAGGTTTATTATTTACTGGCAACAGTTTGTTCAAAGTTAAATGAACATTAAACATTAACAAGTCTATGATTTTACAGCATAAAACTATAAAATAACAGCCTCATGCAAAGCATTTTGTGAACCAGAAATCCTCATCAACCTTTTTCTGTTGTTTCCTTCATATTTTGGTTCCCAGAATGCTTTGCATGAGGCTGTTATTTGATGGTTTTATTCTGTAAATAAAAAGACTTGTTAATGTTTAATGTTCATTTAACTTTGAACAAACTGTTGCCAGTAAATAACATACATATAAATCTACGGTAAGTTACTGGCAAACAGCTGACAGTAATACTGTAAGTTCTACATCATTTTTTAACAGTGTAGTGTTAGGTGTTGATAGATAAACAGAGTTTTATGAATGGTTACAGTGAGGATCAGTTGAAGAAAAGCCTGCGAGGTATAAGCACATTATAATGCAAGTCTACAGTACAAGCCTTGTGAGCTGAAAAATTATTGTATGCAGGACACTAACAATCTTCTCGGTGATAAAAAAAAGAATTTTAACTCATTACAACAAAATGCCAAGAGCATACCATTACATAATTATATTGTATTCCTTCAGCCATGCAGACACCATAACTTTGTAAATTTCAAGAAAAATGTAACAACTAGAGAAAGATACAAATACTGTAGATCTTTAAAATAATGTGCATTTTTATGCACACCAAGCATAAAAAAATTAAATGACTGTACTTGACTTGTGTGTGTTGTATATTTAAATTAAATTTACTCTTTGTGTGACAGACAATCTGAATAAAAAAAAATATATATATATATATCATCAATACATTGCAATTATATGAATTTAGATACATCTTAAATTTGTTAATAAACTATTATCCTTATATTGGGGTAGTTAAGATTATCATTTATATTCAACATTTGATAGGCCTATAATATACCATATTATGAAACGCATGTCTATATTTTATTATTATTGTAACAAAATTTATCAAATGTAATATATAAGTTGATTTTCTTTAATTGTTAGATTAATAGTGGTTAATAAAGTCAAATGAAATGTCAAAGAGTCAGCTGTAATATCATTGCATTTACATTTCAGTGTTAGTGGAAGTCTAGTTAAGCAACAACTGAGGATTAGCCTGACAGTTAGCCTGCTCCGGACCAGGCTAGTTTCCAAGCATAAGTTTCCATAGTAACCGGGGTTGAACTAGTTCAAGTTTGTTTTATGAAACGAAATCCACCGGCAATAAGCCAGACTTAACAAAATTAGCCTGGCTTATTCTGTAATCTAGTTTTATGAAATAGCCCTCTGATCCTGTGTTGTGAGTTACCACATAGCGTTGCGGCCCCACTGGAGAGACAAGCGTGGGCGAGCCTGGGAGCCACACCGGAAGTGGAGAACATACGTGAGTGGTATTGAAGTTTGTGTTGTGCATTGTGAACGCAAAAGTATTACCTGATCCTGTGTTGTGAGTTACCACGTAGCGTTGCGGCCCCACTGGAGAGAGAAGCGTGGGCGAGCCGGGGAGTCACGGTGGAAGTAGAGATCACATGTGAGTGGCATTGAAGTTTGTGTTACGTATTAGAACTCAAAGTGTATTACTTATTCTTGTGTTGTGAGCTATCGCGAAGCTTAGCGGCCCCACCGAGGAGCGGAACGTGGGTGAGCCGAGGAGCATCAGTAATCACCACAGGGGGTCCTGTGTCCATCTCCTATTCACTTCTCCCCCTCCACCAAGAAAAACCACCCAACCAACCACGCGGCGGGCCCGGGTCGAGTTCTAGCTCAGTCCGTATCCCGAAGTGTGTGTGTAGTGCCGTGGGTGTGTCTTTGTCTTCATTTGTGTGTGTACACCTAAAAGCTTGCAGTGCTGTGCTCATGTCGACAGAAGCCACTTCGAGGCCAGAGGAGTCGTGAGGAGATTCTAGCCGTTGAGGTCGGTGGAGTGTGGGGTGAAGAAAATTGTAAATTGGGATTTCCTTGAGTTTCGGGCGACAAAGCCTTTCCTTGACGAGTGGATGGGCAGTGGTGAAGTATCTGGGCGGTTGAAGTGAGTAGACCAATTTGTGATCAATGCTTGCGACGAGGGGTTGTTGTGCTGACGACTGTGAGAAATAACCATCTTTGTGTGGAGCCTCTTCAAAGGTTCGCCCCTGTTCCGTGTCCCCGATACTGTGAGTGGAGGAAGAACAAGGGAAGCGTTCGGCTCTACACCGCTATACTCGACGCCCCCTCCCCTGCCCTCTTGGAGGCCGTAAGTCGAAGCACATTGTGTAAACCTCCACTTTAAGTCCACTGCCCCAGAGTAAAGAGGAATAAGGAAGAAAAGTCCCAGTCTTGTGTAACACTTACCTTTCTTCCTTTTCTAGGTTCGTGCTATAAGCAAAGGTAAGTGTTACACAAGACTGGGACTTTTCTTCCTTTTTCAGGTTCGTGCTGTAAGCAAAAGTCCCAGTCTTGTGTAACACTTACCTTTGCTTACAGCACGAACCTGGAAAAGGGAGGAAAGTCCAAGTCTTGTGTACCACTTACCTTTGCTTACAGCACAAACCTGAAAAAGGAGGGAAAAGTCCCAGTCTTGCAGTACGCATCTCTGCTCGCAGCACGAACCTGAAGGAGAAAGGAGAAGGCCAGTATTAGTATTGGTAGACAGCGTAGTAATTACTTTCTCATGTGATCTTGCCTCCAGGAGAAGGGGAGCGCGCCACGGGTTCAAGAGAGCAAACCCCAAGGACTCCGTCCCCCTGTCCCCGTGGAAGCCCCGCCTGGAGGCGTGGAAGAACCATTGTTTTAGATTGCCCTTTTCCCCTTTGATTTTAAGTAATTTAATAAAGATTCATTTTAACTATAATTCATTCCTTGTGTGTCTGGTCATTGGGGTGGCTTTGGGACCTCCTCGAGGTGGAAACTAGGAAGGGGCGTGGCCCGTTACCTTCTGTGGTCTGCCCCGACCTGTGACATAATGATCCCAAACTTTAGACATTCTCTCTCTGGCGTTTATGGACTTATATGCGGCTTTCACATAGGATGCGATGTGCGCTGCGCTATGAAACCCATTCCTTTCAATGGCTTGCGCCGCGTGAGGGCGGTTTTTTGTTGCGCCGAGCAAAGCGCGAGCGCAGCGGAGCGCAGCTTGCGCTCACGCCGCGGTCAAAGTTCAAAATAGTTTAACTTTTGCGCTGCGCTCTGTGACGATTACCCGCGCGGCCTATAGAAACGGGGCATCCAAACAAGCAAAATGGACGAAAGCTTATACTCGGGATTCTCAGAGCTTTATAATACAAGTTTATGCTCCTACAGAGACATCGGAAGGAAAGCCGTGTCATGGAAACACGTAGCAATTCAAGTTGGCATGTCAGGTGTGTTTTAAGTCAAGCAGCTTGTTGTATGTATGCTTAAAGTTACGTGAAATGGAGACGAGCAACATCAGTCTCTGTATTCCTCGTCGACTATTTAACGCAAATATAAACACTGTAGTAATTTATTGAAAACCCCGCTTACTTTGGTCTGGCCATCAGAGCACAAATCGCTTGGCTGCTCCGAACCCAGCGGCGAGCGCAGCACACACCGCATCCTATGTGAAAGCCGCATTATTCGCTCTCCGCCATCGCGCCAACTATATTCAAAATGTACCACACGCTATAATGTGCTACCTGAACATTGATCAATGGTCCGTGTGAATCAGATCTCGGCGCGTGGAGTTTATAGGAATTTATAGGAATTTAACGAGGCTTCGAGGCAGAATTTTTGCCTCAAGAAATTTTTTTAATCGAGTAAATAAAGTAACTAGATGAATCGTTTCAGCCCTAAAGGTAACCTTAAAGTAAATATGAGGATTCACACCGGAGAGAAACTGTTCACATGTAAACAGTGTGATTCACGAGTTCACACTTACATATAATTTGGAGGGTAAAGTTTAATGCGTATTTGGCGTGCTGTCCGGAGGGAGGGCTCCGAGCTCGGAGTTCGGCCCGAACCCAGAGTACTCCCCCCATGTAAGTGTGTTTTAGGACTAAAATGTGTGGAGATGGGGTGGTGGGGGGATGCTGCGAACTGACAACATAGTGAGGTAAGACTGCTGAGTCTATTTGTACCCTCTTAGGTTGATTGCTGAGTGCTTCCACCTGTGTTTGATTATCTGAGAATGCTTTCACCTGTGTTTGATTATCTGAGAATGTTTTCACCTGTGTTTGATTATCAGAGAGTGCTTTCACCTGTGTTTAATTATCTGAACATGCTTCTCCCGAACCTTGTTAATAAAACATCATTTCACGAGTTCACACTTACATATAATTTGGAGGGTAAAGTTTAATGCGTATTTGGCGTGCTGTCCGGAGGGAGGGCTCCGAGCTCGGAGTTCGGCCCGAACCCAGAGTACTCCCCCCAAAGTGCAAGAGCAGAGGACAGCCGCCAGACTAAAGACCCCCCAAATGAGTGCCGAATTTTGGCGGGCTGGCATCTCGAGAAGGTGCGTGGGTGCTTGACCGGGGAGGCCCGTAATAGTGGCTCTCCGTCTAAGCTGACGGCCCCTGTTGGTCTGTGAACGGGGAGCGATTGTAGGGAGGAAAAGTTCTCACTCTTTCTGCTATGGGACCAGTGCTTGCTGGACAAAAAGAGCAAACTGCAAAGTAAGTGCTTGCCCGGGAGATTTTCTCACACTGCATCGCTGGATGAAAGAGAAAATGTAAGTGCTCTACCGAAAAAGTTCTCGCTCCGTCTGCTGTGAGACCAATGCTCGCTAGACGGAAACGGAACAGGAAAATGGGCGCTTGCCCGGGAGATTTTCTCACACTGCATCGCTGGATGAAAGAGAAAACGTAAGTGCTCTACCGCGAAAGTTCTCACTCCGTCCGCTGTGAGACCAGTGCTCGCTGGACGGAAAGGAAACAGAAAGGAAAATAAGTGTTTGCCCAGGAGATTTTCTCACACTGCATCGCTGGATGAAAGAGAAACCTTAAGTGCTCTATTGGAAAAGTTCTCACTCTTTCTGCTATGGGACCAGTGCTTGCTGGACAGAAAGAGGAAACTGGAAAGTAAGTGCTTGCCCAGGAGAGTTTCTCGCACTGCATCGCTGGATGGAGGAGAAAACTGAAGTGCTCTACGGGGAAGAGCTGACTCTGTCCGCTGTGAGCCCATGCTAGCTGGACGGAAGGAAAACGGAAAAAATTAGTGCTTGCCCAGGAGGTTCTTACACTGCATTGCTGGATGAAAGAGAAAACTTAAGTGCTCTACTGGGAAGAGCTGACTCCGTCCGCTGTGAGACCAATGCTCGCTGGACGGAAAGGAAACAGAAAAGGAAAACGAGTGCTTGTCCGGGAGATTTTCTCACACTGCATCGCTGGATGAAAGAGAAAATGTAAGTGCTCTACCGGAAAAGTTCTCGCTCCGTCCGCTGTGAGACCAGTGCTCACTGGACGGAAAGGAAACAGAAAGGAAAATGAGTGCTTGCCCAGGAGATTTTCTCACACTGCATCGCTGGATGAAAGAGAAAACTTAAGTGCTCTACTGGGGAAGAGCTCACTCCGTCCGCTGTGAGACCAATGCTCGCTGGACGGAAAGGAAACAGAAAAGGAAAACGAGTGCTTGCTCAGGAGATTTTTTTCACACTGCATCGCTGGATGAAAGAGAAAATATAAGTGCTCCACCGGGAAAGTTCTCGCTCCGTCTGCTGTGAGACCAATGCTCGCTGGACGGAAAGGAAATGGAAAAAATGAGTGCTTGCCCGGGAGATTTTCTCACACTGCATCGCTGGATGAAAGAGAAAACGTAAGTGCTCTACCGGGGAAGTTCTCACTCCATCCGCTGTGAGACCAATGCTCGCTGGATGGAAAGAGGAAACAGGAAAGAGGAGAAAAGAGGGGATTTGAGTTTGAGGGTTACTCGATTAGGGTTTGGTGGGCTTTTTTAATGTGGAACCGGTTCGTCCTGATATAGCTTTGGAAAGCATCGGAGGACCATCTCCCAAGGGCTTGGATCTGCTGTTGGGAGAGGCCTTTTTGGGCTGCTGAAGTTGCTGCCCCGATGCGGAATGAGTGACTTGAAAAATTCTTTGCTGGAATGCCTGTTGGAGAACAGATTTGAGGTGTTTCTGGAACCAAAAACGTGTCATGGGTTTTTTGGATTCATTTAAAAATAGGGGTTCCAGGGGATATTTAGCCTGGGAACTTCTCCATTGTAGATAGGCCAGAATTGACTGGTATGGTTGGATTTGCGAAGCGAGATTAAAAACGTAGATGAAATGACCTTTTTTTTTTTTTGATCCATTTTACTTTGTTTAATCAGATATGAAATAGTTTCGCCGTCTAGTACTGATATGTCTGAGATGGTTGGGTGGATTTTTGGGTCGAATTTAGAAGTAATGGCGAGTTCCGAGCATCTAAGAAAACCAAAAAAGGCTAGGATAAACATAGCATCGAGTGTGCGAGCGGAACCAATGGGCTGGTAGCCTGTGCGGAAGGTCTGAATACATTTGGTGAGAATGTCTAGCGTTATAGGTTGTCTGGCGTCGGGGCGGGTGGGCTGGGATTTTTGAATCCCTTTAATTAGGAGAGAGGTTTGGGAATTGATTATCTCCGTGGAAGGAGCACCGTACATCAATTTATGGAAAAACTGGATGCCGCTCAAATAACCTTTAATGGACCCGACTTGTAGGCCCTTAATGATGTTAAGGAAGGATATAAAAGAGGTGATTGAAAGGAGAGAAAAATCAGGGAAAGGCAGGTTATAAGAGGCATGGAATGTTTTAAAGCATCTCCAAGCGGTAACGTAGGATTGAAGGGTCCTGGGAGATACCGCTTGGAGGATAGTGTCGAGTGATGCGTCAAACAGTGGTTTTAACGGGTGGGTTACGGGAATATTAGTTCTGAATAGCGAAGAGCTGGAGTTGGGAATTGTTCCGCCTCTGGAGCCAGCATCCTGAATAACTGAGAGGATCTGAGCTCGGATGGATTGGGAAACTGGTGGAGGTTCCATGGCGACTGCGTTGGATGGAACAGGGGTTGGAGTGGCTGAAAAACAAAGAGGATATGGTGATTTATTTTGTATAGTAGAACCGGGAAGGGTATGATCCGGGGCTGCTAATGACATTGGTGCCCTTGTGATTGGAAGACCTGTTGGAAATTGAAAAGGTAAGTTAGTATGAGGATGTGAGGGATGATAGAAATCGCTGTGTGCTTGGGCTGCAAGCGGAGGCAGGGCTGCGCTCGTTTGAGTTGTTGCACCTGCGGGCCATTGGAAGTGGGCGGGGTTGTAACCTGTTGGGTAGAACTGATGACCCTGTTGTATCTGTGGTGCTAGCGGCGATAGCTTCGCGCTAGTGTTTGCCACCGGAGCTGGAGGCCACTGAAAAAGAAATGGGTTATGAACAGCTAGCGAATAAAACTGTGCGGCTGTGGGGAGGCTTCTGGGCCCGTCTGCATACAGCGCTGCTGTAGCGTAGGCAGAGGTGGAGGGCTGAGCCTCGTCGGCCGGTGGTAATGAACCTGTCATGGCGAAATCTGGAGCTTTGCCCAGGCTAGCTGAGGGCCTGTTGCTGCGGCGACTCAACAGCTGGCGCGAGCTGCGACCTGAGCGAGAAGACGATGGTGGTGTAGGAGGGATGACCGTGGGCTCGGTGGGGTGTGGAGATGCATCCCTGGAGGTGTCCGTGTCTTTGTTGGAAGAGGAGCTTAATTGAGACATTTCTGCTGCGAACTGACAACATAGTGAGGTAAGACTGCTGAGTCTATTTGTACCCTCTTAGGTTGATTGCTGAGTGCTTCCACCTGTGTTTGATTATCTGAGAATGCTTTCACCTGTGTTTGATTATCTGAGAATGCTTTCACCTGTGTTTGATTATCAGAGAGTGCTTTCACCTGTGTTTAATTATCTGAACATGCTCCTCCCGAACCTTGTTAATAAAACATCATAAAGAGTTTTACCACGGTTGGTAACCTTAGTGAACACATGAAAACTCACACGGGAGAGAAACCGTTCACATGCAAACTGTGTGGAAAGAGTTTCACAAGTAAGCATAACCTTAAGATGCACACAAGAGTTCACACTGGAGAGAAACCATTCACATGTCATCTGTGTAAAAATAATTTCAAACATAAAGGTCACCTTACAGTACACATGAGAATTCACACAGGAGAGAAACCATTCGCATGTAATCACTGTGGAAATCATTTCAGACTGAAGTGTATCCTTAATAAACACATGAGAATACACACCGGAGAAGAACTGTTCACATGTCATGAGCGTGGAATGAGTTTCAGAATGAAAGGTCATCTTGATGCACACATGACAGTTCACAATGAAGAGAAACCATTAACATGCCAACACTGTGGAAAGAGTTTTAAAAGAAAATCTTCCCTTAATGCACACGTGAGGATTCACACTGGAGAGAAACCTTTCATTTGTTAACATTGTGGACATAATTTTTACATGGGACAAAGCTCAGAAATCACCAGCGCAGATTTCCTTCTAGAGAAAAGCTTTTCACCGATCAGTGCAGTAAAGAGTTTACTTTGGCATAGAGATACACACAGCACTTCAAACGTGAGTTTTTCACAGCACACATGTTTGAAAGCTCACAAGAAGATAAACGTTGACGTGAGATCACACTTGAGAAAAAACTTAATCATAGAGAAAACAAAGCTGACACAACGAGCAAACATCTGTTACACTGTCAGCTGTGTTGATCTTCAGAGAAGTTTCTACATTCAAGTATTTTTTTTCTTTGATTTTTAAACTCATACTAGGTCATTATGTTTTTAATCAGTATTGTACATTATAATAGATTTTCTACAAGTGATCAAACTTTTCTCATCAAAGCCATACAGTGTTATCTGGTTATACACTTTTATTGGTCTACATTTTTGTAAATTTGATTTTTATTTGTAGTAAACTTTTTTATGGCCAGTGGCTGAAATGTCCAATACAACAATAAAAACATAGAAATCCGAATCACAGTAAAACATGTACTGTATTTTTTATAAGAATGATGTCTAGTTCTGAAAAGTAAACAAATAGAATTTGAGAATGTTACATATACAGTGATTCTCGCGAAATTAGACTTATGAGGTGTCAAACATTTTGATAAAAAAAGTAAATGCAAAGTAAGAGTATCAAAATTAGAAGCATACAGTTATAAACATAATTTATGTACTATTTTGCACATGATTTCAAATGACATCATACAAACTGTGATATCACTCTGTTAGCTGTTGAGGCTTACTAGTTTTGGAGTACCAAGATATTTAATAAAGACACGACACCAAGAACTGTTCACTCTCACATGTTTCTTATTCTGAATCTCTGGTTACACAGGTTACATGAATACAGAGCACCACCTAGTGGTAAGAACCAGCATACATACACATCTTCCTTTTTTTTTATAGAACAAAGCAACACAATTTTTTTTTCATATATTTGGTTTTGCGACTTACTTAACACTTCGAACTCAGTGTCACCAACTATAATGACAGACGTTAAACTCTCAAACATTTACTTAACTACAGTTAAAGTCCTATGAACTTTAGCAAGAATAACGCTTTGGTGGCCTAACCACTCTGCCAGAACGAGTCACTTTTAGAGCCTCTTTTGAAACAACTTCAGGTCATGAAAACAACAGTGCAGGTTTTGCTACAGGCAGTGACGCTGGCATTTCTGCCACTTCATCTGGAACACAATCATTTAACACTGGATCCAATGCATTCTGAATATGTGGATTCTGGAAACCTGTTTCTTTCGTCTTGAGCAGGTGTTTCCGATTTCTTCTGTAAAGTTCACCATCCTGCGTTTGAACCAGGTATGACCTTGGCTTTTCATGTTTTTCCACCACGACAGCTGGCTTCCATTGACTTTCTGCTCTCAATCTCACCATTTCTCCTTCCGTCAGAGCAGGTAGGTCTCTCGCTCTTTGATCATAGTAGAGCTTCTGCTTTAGCTGTCTGTCTTTTAGGCTTTTCTGAACTCCTTTATAAAGCTGTGGTTGTAACAACTTCTTTGTAGTGGGCAATCTGGCTTTCAGTCGGCGGCCCATGAGCAGTTGTGCAGGAGATAACTTTACTTCTCCTAGTGGCGTATTGCGGTACTCAAGAAGAGCAATGTATGGGTCTCCATGACTTTCTTGTGCTTTTTTGAGTAGATTCTTAATGGTCTGTATAGCTCTTTCACTCTGACCATTTGACTGAGGATATCTGGGGCTCGAAGTTGAGTGTTCAAACTCCCATTTATCCCTGAAGTTTCTAAATTGCGCACTCACAAACTGTGGCCCGTTATCCGAGAAGACTTCATCCGGAATTCCATGTCTTGCGAAAATTGACTTCAATGCTGTTATCACTGTTGGCTTGTTGTCTGTGTTAATTTTGCAATTTCAGGAAATTTCGAGAAGTAGTCCACACAAAGCAGATAGTCTGCTTGGTTAAAATTAAAAAGGTCAACTACCACCTTTGCCCACGCTCTGTCTGGTAAAGCATGACTGATGAGAGGTTCTTTGGTATTGTTCCTTCTGAAAGTATTGCACACAGCACACTTTAACACTAAATCTTCAATTTGTTTTCCAATTCCCAGCCAGAACAGTATATTTCTCGCTCGCTCTTTGCACTTTACCACTCCCAAATGAGCTTCATGAATTTTCTCCCGCATTTCTGCTTGCATGCTTTGCGGCACTACGAGTCTCGTATTTTTGAACAACAGTCCTTCTGAGGTTGTCAGTTCTTCCTTGAAGGTCCAGTACTTCCGTATTGCAGGTGGCACACTTCTTATTTGTTTAGGCCATCCTGTTTTGACTACTGCCAAAACCATCTGCAGTTCTTTATCTGCTACTGTAGCTTGCTTGACAGCTCTCAATTTCTCTTCTGAGATAGGCAGACTTTCTGACAATTGATGTACTTCCAAGTCTCTGTCCAATAGTTGTTCTCTTTCTTCCTCCAGGTAGGCTCTGCTAAGCGTGTCTGCTATTTTTAGCTCCTTTCCAGGTTTATAGATTACCTGCAGGTCATATGGCTGGAGCTTCATCAACATCCTCTGCAGACGTGGTGGGGCTTTCTGAAGAGGCTTTTTAAATACAGTCTCCAGTGGCTTGTGGTCTGACTGTACTCTTACTGTCTTCCCATAAAGGTATTGGCTGAATTTTTCACATCCATACACAATGGCTAAAAGCTCCTTTTCTATCTGAGCATACCTTTTCTGGCAATCAGTCAGTGATCTCGAACCATATGCAACAGGATGTTCTTCCTGCAGGATAACAGCTCCCAGACCCTCCGAACTGGCATCAACAGAAAGAGTCACTTCCTTGTTAACATCAAAGTATCTGAGAACTGGGGCATTGCTTAACTGTGACTTAAGTGCTTCAAAGCTCTTTTGCTGTGACGTTTCCCAGTGCCACTCCACTCCACTTTCCAAAAGTTTCCTCAGTGGCGCACTGGTCTCAGACAGGTTTGGAACAAACTTTGCAAGGTATTGAACCATGCCAAGAAACCTCATTAAGGCAGATTTGTCTTGTGGTTTGGGCATCTCCACAATTGCTTTTATCTTGTCTTGGTCTGGCTTCAAACCTTCTCCACTTAATACATGCCCGATATACTTTATTTCAACCATTCTGATCTTGCACTTTTCTCGGTTCAATTTTAAATTGACACTTCTTACTCTCTCCAGAACCTTCCTTAGCCTTGCATCATGCTGTTCCACATTTTCTCCCCATACGAGTATATCATCCATGATATTCACTACACCTTCCAGGTCTTCAAGCCTTTGAGCTATGCACTTCTGGAAGACTTCTGGAGCTGAAGATACTCCAAAAGGTAATCTCTTGAAAGAGTACCTTCCGAAAGGTGTATTGAACGTGCAAAGCTTGGAACTTTCTTCATCTAACTGGATTTGCCAAAATCCATGGTTGGCATCTAACACTGAGAAGACTTTTGCTTTTGGCATTTCACTCACAACTTCTTCAACTGTCTTGAGTGGAAAGTGTTCTCTCTTTATGGCTTTGTTTAAGTCTTTTGGGTCAATGCAGATGCGAAGCTTGTTTGGTTTTACAACAGTCACCATACTATTGACCCAATCTGTTGGTTCTGTTTGTTTCTCGATAACTCCAAGTCTTTCCATTCTGTTGAGTTCTGTTTTTATTTTGTCTTTTAGTGCTAACGGGACTTTTCTGGGTGGATGTATCACAGGTGCAATGGCTGGATCAATCTTGATGTGATGCACACCTGGTATGCACCCCAAGCCGTTGAACACATCTTCAAATTCCTTCAGGATGTCTGTGTTTCCTTCACAGTCTACTTTGTAGATTCTTTTGACAAGTCCTAACTCTTTGCATGCCGATCTTCCCAGGATGGCAGGTGAGTCTTTCTCAATAACTTGGAACTCAATCTCAGCTTCATTGTCTTTAAACTGACAGATGAGTTTTGTTGTACCTTTTGGCTCCATCTTGTGGCCAGAATATGAAACTAACATACAGTTTGACTTGCACAGCGACTCTGGTTTTCCTGAAACAACTTGAAAATCCTTGTACGAGATTACGTTGCACTCTGCTCCTGTATCCAATTTAAAGGAAAGTGTTTTTTTTTTGTTTACTTTTAGTGTTTCAGTCCATTTGTCTTTCTTCAGTACGTGGCATCAGTTACTCTAACCTCCATCTCTTCTTTGTTTCCAGTATGCTTCTCTTCGATAACACCCACAAACAGTTCCGTGTAATCCTCTTGTTCAATCTCATGAACTTTCTTCATTGCAAACCTTTTGTCTTTCTGTTTTTGCGTTTTGCACATCCTGCCAAAGTGATTTTTTTCTGCGACATACTTTGCATATTTGTCCATAGGCCGGACACTTCCTCGGCTCGTGGCTGTAACCACATCTAGTACACTCTCCTTCTTTTTTGGACACTGCACTTGAAAAAGCATTCTTCTCAGGTGACTTCTTTGTAAGGTGCATCTTACTAATTTTGTTTACTATCACTTCAGTTTCCTCGTGGAGGGCTTTAATCTGGCTTTTTGTGACTTCACTAGCTCTGCAGATGTATGGCTTTGTTCAGATCCAGATCCGGTTCTCTTAAGAGTCTAGCTCTAATTTGATCATTGTTCACGCCTCACACTATGCGGTCTTGGATCAGTGATTCTGTCAACTGTGCGAAATTCGCATTCTTCAGCCTTGTTTTTTAAATCAGTCACATATGCATCAATCAGTTCATTTGGTGCCTGTGCACGAGTGAAGAACATGTGTCTTAGATGTGTTAGATTTTTCCTTGGTTCACAGTACCGTCTGAACTTTTCTTTCAGTACCTCATAATCATTAGCTTCCTCCTCAGTAAAATCCATAGTATTAAATACCTTCAGTGCTTCATCCCCGGCAACATGAAGAAATGTAGCACACTTTATCTTGCCTGATTTCTCAGATGTTCCACTTGCCACAAGATATAGCTCAAACTTCTGAATCCAAATTCTCCAATTCTCTGCAGTATTTCCTTCAAAACTTAATTCGTTTTGAGGTTTTAGCTGATCCATCTTTAACTTCTGACACCATGTGATATCTTTAAGTAACTCTGTTAGCTGTTGAGGCTTACTAGTTTTGGAGTACCAAGATATTTAATAAAGACACGACACCAAGAACTGTTCACTCTCACATGTTTCTTATTCTGAATCTCTGGTTACACAGGTTACATGAATACAGGGCACCACCTAGTGGTAAGAACCAGCATACATCACACAAACCAATTTTGTTGTTTTTTCCACATTTAAGGGGAAAATGTTCATTACCGCAACGTGTCCATGACTGAGTTGGGTTCTTTGATATGGAAATATTTATAATTCAAAAATCTAAAAATTAAAAAGCTTCAGTGCATGTTATACTATAAACATTTACAGTAAAGAAACATGTGGTATTTGGTGATCATTGGTAAATGTAGAGACAATAATAAGGAATATAAATGTGTCCAAGACCAATTTTCTCATCCTCCGCAACAATTTTCAATCTTTGTTAAAGCCCTCAAGGAACTAACATTTTCTAAAAATTGTTGGAAGGGACATAATTGACTGTGACACTCAAGATGACTACGAGGTAAGCAGTTCTTATTTTTCTCTCAAGATAAACATTGAAATTTTGTTTGTCATAGTACCTAGACAACCTAGTGGAGTGGCCATCGGGAGAGTCGGGACATTTCCCGGTGGGCCGGTAGTGTTCTAAGGCTGTGGGCCGGTCTGATAATAGGTATTGCAAGTTATATAGCAACCCCGTCTGGCGGCCTGATGTGCGGCCGCTTCCCTCTGGTCAAACTGTGCAGCCTTTTTGCTCAACACAGTAGGCTATATAAAAGTGCTCAACCTGTTCGGCAGGTCCAACCATGTTTAGGATTTTTTAAAATATAGGGGGAACATTGAACGGCCCCACTCCAAATTGCATTGCCTGTCGGCCTTTGATGTAAAAAGCTGCGTGGCCGAACACCTTTTTATTGCAGTACATATGCGGTCGGATTGATAATAGACGAGAGTATTCAACTGCAATATAGTTAACATTATTATTTCTCAAAACTTTGACAAAAACTATTTTCAAATGAACTGTATTCTTACAGTTATTCAAAGATGCACACATTATTCCGCATATGATTGAATATTAGACGAGAGTATATAACGGCAATGAACGTCTCATATGACAATAAATATCCACATATAACTTAAAAATGAAATGAATAAACAGACAAGGAAGCAGGATTGGAATGTAAATTGTATTATTATTAGTGGAAAAACAGCAATACTACTGAAATAATCTCTGAGGTAAACGCGCCAAACACTTTAAAATAAGTAATAACAGTGGAAAAAACTTGATTACGATTTGTTTTTCCCTAGTTTTACTACAAATAGGCTACGAGACCTTTTTTTTACCACGGTGGGCCGGTGGTATACGAAATTTCCCGGTAGATTTTTTGGTCCCACTCCGCCCCGTAGACAATTTGTTATTTCTCATTACCAAAACATGAGTTTGTAAATGCATATATTAAATGTAATATCATGTTGTTGCGGTAATAATAATTTGTGATAATGATAATCCATATAATGGTAATGACTTCACCCATTTAATATAATCTCATAGGCCTACATTAGATAACACTTTGAAGTGTTGTACATCATTATGTGGTAAAATGGACACAAAAGCGCAGACTTTTTGGTAAACATGATCATTATTTTAATTGGAATAGTGAAAAGAAAATAGAAAGAAAATTTGTATCAAATGGTAAAAAAATTAAATACTGAAATGTTCTGACCCAATCTGCAAAAGCCCAGCTAACATTTTTTTGTGATTTACTGTTTTCTAAATAAAGTCATCCTACATAAGTAAAAGGGTCAGAATGGCCAATTTAACCTATAGTTGGAATGTGACCTCTGCATTTAACCCATTCAGTGAGTTTAACACACACACAATGAGTTAACGTGACCAAAACTAGTAACACCTCTACACTGTCAGAAATAAAGGTACAAAAATGTACCTTTTCTGTCACTGGGCTGTACCCTTTCTAAAAGTTCAGCTTTGCACCTAAGGATTTCATTTTAGTACCTCAGAGGTACATACTGGGACCAAAGAGAGCTTATTAGGATCTCAAAAATACATATTAGTATCTCAAAGGCACATATTGGTACTAAATGTTTATATATCTGTACCTAATGGTCCAATTACATTTTTAAAGGGTGCTGCCCCACTGACAGCTAGGGTACATATTTAGACTTTTTTCTTACAATGTGGGTCATTAAGGTACGGTAATCTACCCAAAATTGTATTCTGTTTTGTATCCCTGTAAAGGTACCAAACAGAACTTAGGGTACAGCCCCAGTGACAGAGAAGGTACAGTTTTGTACCTTTATTTCTGACAGTGTAGTGTCTTGTGTACGACACAATTGGTGTCCTGTGTGACGATCAGTATACACTTTAGAAAAAAATTTACTTTGTCCAGAGACAAGAGAAATTTATTGACAAAAGAAAAACTGCTGCAAAAAAACTCACAACATACCGACATCATAACATTATCCAACGTTCATACATACATCAGCATCATGTTCCTTAAAAAACAATACCATTATAATGCATTACCAAAATGGGAAAATATAAAACAGCCTTTAGTCTATTATCAGTGTTACAGTGCAATAAATGAATGTTTATGTTGATTTTCTCTACATAACAGGTCAGGACCCTAAAATCTCTTGCACATCACTCTGAGTTTAACACATGTAAAGAGTTTATTAAGATCTTATTAATCTGCCGTATTGCTCATGAACTCTTGTATACAAACACTTAACACATGTTTATGCCACTGAAGTTGAGGTGGACCCCCAAATATTTATATGAAGCAACCTGATTAATGTCCTGACTGTTAACAACAACAGAGCTCCTATCTCTCACTGATCTGGGGTCTGTGATCACATCCTCAGTTTTATTAACATTAATCTGAAAGTATTATTATATCACAACAGCCAACAAATCTTTTCATTGCAGTTTTATAGATGTAACCTACAGGTACCCCATAAAAGGTGGTAAATGACCAGGCACAAGGCAGTGGTGAAGTTTTAACTCAGAACAGTTTTATTCAAACAAATAAAGGCATAAGGATGTAACGCAATTTCCAATGCAGATACCCACAAAGAAATCAAAAGAAATAAACCAAAATAAAACAAAGCGACCCCCGGATGGCCACAGGTTACCTATTCGTGTGAAGATAATGTGTTAGACAAATGTGCTCGCACTGCAATCCACTCACAGCAAATCACACTGCAGACCTAAAGAAAAAAAGACATAAGAGTGACCAAACCACCACACCATCATCCACCAGTGAAGGCAACCCCGCAGCCACCGATGGGTCAAAATGAAATCTACAAAAGAAAACAAAAACCAATATTAGCAACAGTGGGTACTGCAAATGAAATGCATAAACACTTTAAATGAACTAAAAATCATTCAGTTTGTTCCCCGATTGTGACCTTAGTTCTTGTATGGTCGACTTAAAGAAACAACACTTCAAGAGGCAAATTAAATATCAAATAAACGGTAACCGTGCATCCCTGCAAGGGAAAACACAATCCATTACTAAATAAATAAAACAGAAACCCAGATTTACATTCAACCTTCATATCAATAGATATAAAACAATTAAAACTTTATAAACCCTTTAAAAATAATAAAATAAACAATACCTCTACCATCCTTTATCTTGCTTTAATGATACTCAGGCAACCAGCAAGTCCTTAATACTAAAAACAACAAACAAAGTATAAATAAAATACAATAAAATACATGTGGTTCATTTTATTCAACCAATAAAATCACTACCTGCCAAACGATGCCTCATATGTTTGACACTAATATCACTAGTGTTTGATATACAACTGCAGACAAACGATCTTTACTCCTGCTGGTCTATTGCCATTACGCAATACATCACGCTGTGTTTTCTATTCAATCACCACACAGAAAGCGTACGAGAGACAGAAAAGCATTATTTAAAATGACTCGATGACTGATAATTTCCCATATAATATCAATGCCATACCTTAGCTTTGTCATAGCTACCTTTCGTAGATTAGCGGAAGGACCAAAGGAGGAAGTGAAAGAACGAATCATACCACTTCCTTTTATAGCACTAAGGCTGATGGGATTTGTAGTTCCCAAAACACACCCGTTACATAGACATAAATTTAATGACTTTAGTTTAGTTGGGTTTTCCCAGACAAGATCACACATGTTGAAGATAAAACCTCTACATTAACTCTTTTGATCTTATGGCCATGAAACTGATGAACTCTGGTGTGAATGACACGACTGTGTGATTGTTATTCATGTGTTTGATTGTTATACAGCATCACATGTATGCACAAAACTAATTTCTCTTAGGGGACAAAAAACTACCATCATCATTCATCATCACATGTTTCTGAAAATGAAAAACACATCAATGTGTATAATACCATTCAAAGTTACAAAAATAACTTAAGTAGGGGATTTTTATTTCTTAGATTAAATCTCATTAGAGATCACAGATGATAAGTGGTGCAGAGTTTTCAGATGTTATATAACCTAAAGAAACAACAGGATATAGTTTCTCATTAAAAGATTGATCAGTAAAAGAGTAGATATGACACATAGACTCCACATCATAAAAAGAGACTCGACCCTCCTCATAATCCACAAACACCCCGACTCTCTGAGGTGCCACACTCACGGAAAGATGAACAGATGATGGACCCTCACTAGCCCAATACTCTTTGTATCTCAAACCAGCCACCCAGTATCCACTCTTGGGATTCAGATAAATCCACCCTTTCCTCTCAACAGATTCTCTGGCCACACCAACAAACCACCAAGTTAACCCCTTCACCTCCACCTCATAGTAAAAACACCCTGAGGTGAATCCTTCATTTCCAAGAACACATGAACGGTTATTAAACTTGTTATTGGAGTTTTGATCTCCATCATTCACTGTTCCTGATTTTTCTTCATATCTCACTTGTTTCCCATCATCAGACACAATGAGAAGTGGATGAGCTGAATCAGGATCCAGAGTCACATTCACTGTTAAAATATTGAGATTTCTGCTTTACAGATGAATGTTGTAATAATGATGATAATAATATTATTAGTTTGTGTCTTTCTAGAACACAACATCACTTTACAGAGAAATAAACAAACATAAACACACTGCACAGAGAAATTTAACTGAAACAAAACAAGACAAATCTGAACAATATATGACAACAAATGAACACAGATGAAAAATATAAAGAGGATAAAAAACAATAAAACCACATACAGTCTCATCTAACAGCTGTAGATCTATAACACTTTAATGATGTCATCAAACTTTAACTTACCTGCATATTTTCTTAACAGTGATTTCACTAAAAACAGACAGACAGTAAAGAGTTAAACAGAGATCACAACAGAATTATACTTAAGATTGATTATGAGATTAAAACATTCACAATAAAATCTAATTAATCTGTGATATGACACACGGTTTTGCAAATGAAAGTTTATCTAAACTTACCCCTTTCAACAGTCCACTTCTCTCTTAGAGAAAATCTCTGATGTTCTAGAGAGTTCAAGATGTAAAGATAAGACAAATGGATTATGTAGAATAACATAACATAACAAAATGAAATATAAAAACAAGTACATACATAAACATTTCATTATTTTATGTTTTAAAGAATGATTTTATGTTTCTTATGTTGTTTATCAGAATTTGGTCTGATCATCTAAACTTAAATCACACAACAGAAACACAGATGTTTGTGTAAATATTTACAGTGCAGGTGGATCAGGCCCGGCTGCAGAATGAAATGACTGAGGGGGCATGTGAAATTGTTGAGGGGGCTTAACTTTATACCATCAATGATACACTGAGATCTCGCTTTGAAAAGACATTTTTAAATGCAGCGGTCCATAAAACACTCCATATGCAACCGCACAGCACAGGTAACCACATGGCCGCGGGAAAAATCTCCCTCTCGCCAACAGGGGGTGCTGCAGCACCCCCTGTTGGCGAGAGAGGGAGATTTTTTTAAGTAAAAAATATTTTGCACAATTTACATATTACTTATGAATATTTTGGGAAATTATTTTTTACACACGTAGGTTATTAAGTGTATTTTGGATTTTAATTTCATTACTGTCTGTGCCTACCCATCTCCGTGGCCTCATCCGAGCGCACTTTCTCCACCTTGCGTCTTTTGAAGACATGGGTACGCAGCACCATGACCCAGAAAAGACTCACACACCTTTGGCTGATGCATGCCCACACAGAAATTCTGAACTCCCTGGGCATTCGTCCCCTAGCTCATGAGAGACTTTGGACTTTATTATACAACCGGGGCAATGCGCCACGCCAGTGTCTTTTGCTAGAGTAAAAAGCGCGTTGATAATATGCGCAGTATTAACGGGATGACAACGCGGGTTTGTTATCACATACATGGATGCGAAGCAGCACAAAAACGCGTTTTAATATGAAAAATTAAAGGATTAAAATGTAAAAGATTATTATTGAGTCTCTTGGACATAAATGATGACCGATTATGAGACGTTAGAAGGCGCAAAGAGCTGCTTCATCTGTAGCTAAGTAAAATAAATGCTTTGCTTTAAACAAATGCATCTATTTGTAAATGTTTTTTAAATGCAACCCCACAAATTTATTGTATATAATGACTCTGTACCTGTGGATATGGTGAGATGAGAACGTTTGTAAATTCTTTATCTCTTGTTTGTAACAAATAAAGTATTTTTGGAGTACAAACCTTATATAAAGCCTAATATATTCTAAAAATGTAATTATACACCATGTATTTCTTTATACAATATCAGAACTAAACCCATTAATATTTTTGTTCAATTTATGAATTATTTAAAAATAATAGTACTATTTAGTAAAAAAAGAGCTATATAAAAATATACAAGGTATGTTACTGTGAGAATATTTTACCACTGTTAATCAACCTGTGATCCTAACTTAAAAACGAAAGTAAAATATGTTCGTCCGCATGGACATTGAAAATACGTTGTTATAATATTATATGTTGTATGTATATCTGAAGTTGTAATGAAAGCAATTTCCCCTGGGATTTTTAAAAGTATTTCTGCTTCTGATTAATAGCGCATATATTCATCTGAGAACTGATGATGTCTGTGTGTTTCAGACCCTGGCTGTGTGCACTGACTGAAGTGTATATGACAATAAAGTAGTGAAACTCAATGTATTTATTTAAAAAAAAACAATTTTCAAAGGAACTGTATTCTTACAGTTATTCAAAGATGCACACATTATTCCGCAAATTATTTGAATATTAAACGAGAGAATGTATATACGGCAATGGACGTCTCATATGGCAATAAATATCCACATAGGCTATATAACATAACAGCATAATGAAATGAATAAACAAACAAGGAAGCAGGATTGACGTGTAAATTGTATTATTATTACCGGAAAAACAGCAATATTACTGAAATAAACTCTGAGGTAGGCTAAATGCGCAACGAAACACGCTGTTAAGTTAATAAGCAATAAAAGTGGATAAAAAACATTATTATCTCTTAGAACTTTATATGACAAAAATTATATTTAAAGGAACTGTATTCTTACAGTTATTCAAAGATGCACACATTATTTCGCAAATTATTTGAATATTAAACGAGAGAATGTATATACGGCAATGGACGTCTCATATGACAATAAATATCCACATAGGCTATAACTTAACATAACAGCATAATGAAATGAATAAACAAACAAGGAAGCAGGATTGACGTGTAAATTGTATTATTATTACCGGAAAAACAGCAATATTACTGAAATAAACTCTGGGGTAGGCTAAATGCGCAAAGAAACACGCTGTTAAGTTAATAAGCAATAAAAGTGGATAAAAAACATTATTATCTCTTAGAACTTTATATGACAAAAATTATATTTAAAGGAAATGTATTCTTACAGTTATTCAAAGATGCACAAATTATTCCATATATTATTTCCTGTTTAAGAGCGCGTTCGTCTCTGGCCTCGCTCTGTTTTAGCTGATTTACAGATGCGGCGCATCTCCGTCTTTCAAACAGGTATCATTATAACCTTTATAACAATAGAGTAAACTTTATAGTTGCTTCCACTGTGTTTGTCTGATATGAATAACACACGTCGGCAAATTATTATTATTTGAAAATAATTTGTATTTATTATTTGCAAATTATTATCTTATTTGAATAGATTTGTATTGCTGCTTCCACAGGCATCAGGGTGTATTTTACAAACTATAGGCTATTGTTTTACCAGTGCTTATGTGTATTTAAATGTCTGAAATCTAAAATAAACATTATGAGGTTGAAAACACATGCATAGTGTTGATGACAGCGCTGAGCTCGTCCATCTGGCTCAGCGTCAACCAACGCGAAAGACATTTGAATCTGATAGTAATGTTACGTCACTGAACATTCTACTCATATGGGAATAAGGTTAAATTATTATTTAAATCAAAAGGATGAAAATTTTATTTGTAACCATGAATAGAAAAATAAAACAGAGGGGGCACAAATCAGATCTGAGGGGGCAATGCCCCCTTTTGCCCCCTCGTGGCGCTGGGCCTGAGGTGGATAAAGTTTGTGAACTCTTGATCATAATGACTGAGTTTCTCTCTTTTATTAGCAGTAACATCCACTGAGTGTTTCATGTATTGAGTGATTATTTCAGCTTCATATCAACACAAGAGTCAATAATATTTCTGCACTGATCCTCTTTACATATAAAACTCTTTATGTTCATCAATATTACTGAGATGTATTTTTATTTGAGATCATGTTAAAGAATCTCAGTCAGGTAGAGATCAGGACTCATGGGTCACTACAGAAACTGTTTTATCTTCTTCTGTTAAGATTGAAGTACAGATGACCGCACAACTCCTGATAAATATTAACTATAAATGACACACAGTCCAATCATGATGTTTGTCTTATTGTGAACTGTAACATCAAGACTGTTAGAAACACTCTTTATAACTTTATATAATTCACACAATTACAATTCAGCTGAAGTTCACACTGGGCAGTGATTCTTGTTTTCAGTCTTGTGTCATTGATTAAACTTCTGTCACGGTAGGAAATCCACTGTTTCCTCCGTGTCATGTGTGTGTGTGTTTGTTTGTCACTCAACTCTGCCATGTGCTCGTTAGAGTGAGTCAGTTCACCTGTGCGTTAATTGTCTCGCTCCAGCTGTTCAGCATTACATCTCCTCCATATAAACTCACATGACTTTCTGTTCCCTGCCAGATTCTTTCATTGTGTTCGGTCTTGTGTTGTTTGGGTTCTCGTGTCGTTTGGATTACAGTTCTCAGTTGGATGTGTATTGTCGTCGTCTTCTTGTGGATGTTCCGTGTTCAGTCTGGATTTCACCACTGCTCACCACGCCACCAACGTCGCACTCAAACATCAACTTCCACCGTAGTCTTCGCCACCATTCCCAGCAACATCAACACCGGACTGTGTCACTTCCGCATTGACTCTCAATACTCTCTCTTTGTTTATATTTAATAAACATTGTTTGACATTTCCCCTGCAGTTGTTTCCACTCCTTACGTGTCATTACAGAAGAATCTGGCCAAACATGGAAGCAGCGGGGGAACAACCCATTTCCGCGTTGGAGGAATTTCTCCAGCGATCATTGGCTAGGATGGATCATCCGGACAAAGCAATCGATGATATGCGGAAGGCCGTCCATGCAATGATGGCGAAAGTTTCCAAGCTCTCACAGCGATCTCCTCACACCACGCTACCCACTGCGCCACCCACGCCGCCCGCATCATCTTCACCTCCAGGGGGTAGTTCTTTTCATGAGCCCCGACTACCGATCCCGGAGAAATATTCTGGTGAGCCGAACTATTGTCGTACATTTCTGTCACATTGCTCTCTTCATTTTGCCCAACAGCCCCGGTCATTTTTTCTGGAAGAGACTAAGGTTGCCTTCACTCTATCCCTGCTTACCGGTAAGGCTGCCCTCTGGGGGACGGCGGTGTGGGAGAATAAGGACATCTGCTGCTCCTCGTTCGCCCTGCTATCCCAGGAGATGAAGAGAGTTTTCGATCGCTCCGTCGCCGGGAAGGAGGCCGCCCGTCTCCTCACGGATCTTCGACAGGAGGAGCGGTCGGTCTCGGACTATGCCATCGAGTTCCGGACCCTGGCGGCGGAGTGCAGGTGGAACGAGGAGGCGCAGTGGGATCACTTCCTGCATGGGTTGGCGGATCGGATCCAGCGAGAGATCGTCACGGCGGAGTTACCCACGACGCTCAACGGACTGGTGGAAGCGAAGTTTCCGCCGGCGGTCTCTCAGATCCGGAGCCCATGCAGGTGGAACGAGCTCGGTTACCCCGGGAGGAGAGGAATCAGCGGAGATCCCTCGGTTTGTGTATGTACTGCGGTGAGCCGGGTCATCAGTGTCAGCGATGCCCGGTAAAAGACCAAGCCCGGTAGTAAGACAGAGGCTACTATCGGGCGGGATCTCTGCCAGCAAGACCTCGACATCATCCACTCTCCTTCCGGTGAGGCTACGGTGGTCCACCAAATCTCACTCTGGTCACGCACTTCTGGATTCGGGGGCGGAGGGTAACTTCATCGACAGTTCACTTGCACGTAAGCTCCAGTTACCCGTCATTCCACTCACCCACCAGATTGCGCCCTTCGCCCTCAATGGACATCAGTTGCCCACCATCAAGCATACTACTGCACCCATCACACTCATCACCTCTGGCAACCATACGGAGACTATTAAATTTTTCATTACTGACACTGCTCTCTCTCCTATAGTTCTTGGTCACCCCTGGCTCCATTTCCATAACCCCAAGATAGACTGGAAACTGGGTTCTGTTACCAGCTGGAGCGAGGAGTGTCATAAGTCCTGTCTTGTCTCTGCATGTTTATCTGTGTCTGAGTCTGTGTTTCAGGGGGAAGCAGTGGATTTGTCTAACGTGCCCGCGGAGTACCACAACCTGAAGGAGGTGTTCAGTAAGTCTCGGGCTGATTCTCTACCTCCGCATCGTCCCTATGACTGTGCCATAGATTTATTGCCAGGTACGTTTCCGCCTAAGGGCAAGTTATATTCTCTGTCTGTTCCGGAGATGGAGGCCATGGAGAAATACATTTCTGATTCTCTGGCAACGGGGTTCATCCGCCCTTCCTCTTCTCCAGCGGGGGCGGGGTTCTTTTTTGTGGGGAAGAAGGACGGATCCTTGCGACCTTGTATTGATTACCGAGGGTTGAACAACATCACGGTAAAGAATACCTATCCTTTGCCGTTGATGTCTTCAGCTTTCGAGAGGTTGCAGGGAGCGTCCGTCTTCACTAAATTGGACTTACGTAATGCATATCATTTGGTCCGTATTAGGAAGGGGGATGAATGGAAGACTGCATTTAACACCCCTAGAGGCCATTTTGAGTATTGCGTCATGCCTTTCGGGCTAACGAACTCGCCGGCAGTCTTCCAAGCACTCGTTAATGACGTGTTGCGAGACATGGTAGATCAGTTCATATATGTTTACCTGGATGACATATTGATTTTTTCTTCGTCTCTCCAGGAACATTTGCAACACGTACGACGAATGCTTCTGCGGTTGCTAGAGAATGGGCTTTTTGTCAAGGCGGAGAAATGCGTTTTTCATGCACAGTCTGTTTCTTTCCTAGGACACATCATTTCGACTGAGGGTGTCCGCAAGGATCCTGAGAAGGTTAAGGCTGTGGTAGATTGGCCATCCCCAGAGCAATGGTCAAACCGAACGAGCCAATCAGGATGTCGAAAGGGTGTTACGATGTTTGGTTTCCAAAAATCCTTCGTCCTGGTGTCAGCAACTCTCAATTGTGGAGTACGCACACAATTCTCTGCCAGTGTCATCTACGGGCATGTCTCCATTTATGTGTAGTTTAGGGTACCAACCACCTAATTTTGTCAGTACGGAATCCGAGGTATCGGTCCCCTCCGCAAACGCACTAGTCCAGAGGTGTCACCGTACCTGGACCAGAGCTCGTAGAGCTTTGCTCCAGGCAAGGTCGCGCACCAAGGCCAAGGCCGATCGCCACCGGTCGAGGCCTCCCCGTTACGTCATCGGTCAAAGAGTGTGGCTTTCAACCCTGAATATTCCGATGCGTTCCGTCTCGAATAAGCTTGCTCCCAAATTTATTGGCCCGTTTTCTGTTACCAAGATCATTAATCCGGTAACAGTGCGTCTTAGCCTTCCACCGGCGTACAGGAGGGTTCACCCCGTCTTTCATGTTTCCAAAATTAAACCGGTGATTTCATCCCGTCTTAATCCGCCTGCCCCGGTTCCCCCCCCCGCCTCGTATCGTTAATGGGGAGACCACATATTCGGTTAACCGTATTCTGGACTCCAGACGGAGGGGACGCGGATTTCAGTACTTGGTGGATTGGGAAGGTTACGGTCCGGAGGAGAGAGGATGGGTTCCTGCTCGAGACATACTGGATCATCGCCTTATTGATGATTACAATCGACAGGTAAAGCAGGCTGGGAACGTCAAGGGGCATTCCTAGGGGAGGGGGTACTGTCACGGTAGGAAATCCACTGTTTCCTCCGTGTCATGTGTGTGTGTGTTTGTTTGTCACTCACCTCTGCCATGTGCTCGTTAGAGTGAGTCAGTTCACCTGTGCGTTAATTGTCTCGCTCCAGCTGTTCATCATTACATCTCCTCCATATAAACTCACATGACTTTCTGTTCCCTGCCAGATTCTTTCATTGTGTTCGGTCTTGTGTTGTTTGGGTTCTCGTGTCGTTTGGATTACAGTTCTCAGTTGGATGTGTATTGTCGTCGTCTTCGTGTGGATGTTCCGTGTTCAGTCTGGATTTCACCACTGCTCACCACGCCACCAACGTCGCACTTAAACATCAACTTCCACCGTAGTCTTCGCCACCATTGCCAGCAACATCAACACCGGACTGTGTCACTTCCGCATTGACTCTCAATACTCTCTCTTTGTTTATATTTAATAAACATTGTTTGACATTTCCCCTGCAGTTGTTTCCACTCCTTACGTGTCATTACAACTTCATGTTAAGTGTAATTCACACACATTTATCACACAACACTGTAAATATGTTTAACACAGTTTTTAAATATAGACATAAAACACATGGAAACATCAATGTTATTTTATCAAAGATTATAAGATAAATGTTTATGTATCTAAATTACTATTAAATTAAATACAGGTGATTATAACATGATTATTTATTAATATTTAATGAATCAAAACAGTTTTTCAATTTACAATAAAATAATAACATAAATAACCAACAGACAAAATTACCATTTTTTAGTCTCTGATCTTCACTCTTTAGTCTCTGATCTTCACTCTTTAGTCTCTTGTCTTCTCTCGTTAGTCTCTGGTCTTTACTCTTTAGTCTTTGATCTTCACTCTTTAGTCTCTGATGTTCACTCTTTAGTATCTGATCCTTTCTTTGTTGTTCTGAAAAGAAAAAAAAAAACATTAACTTGATATAATTATTTCTTAACAACTACAGGCATAACAACTAATGTACAAAGTACAAACATCCAACATTATTTTATAAAGATTATTTTCTGGTTTAAATATTGATTTGTCCACTTGACACGGTGATGTCTTTAAAGGTTACTGTATGCAGTTCAGTTTACAGCACACAGCACAGATCATAAAACTGTCTGAAAAAATATAAACTCTTTATTTTTAAGCACTACAGTATAAGAAGTGAAATCTCAGATCACGGTGTGTTCAGTTGAAGATGAAGTGAATCTAAACCTGAAAAACTTCACACTGAACTCCACTAACTGATGAGATGTTCAATGCTGACAAAAACAAAATTTCTTTAAATCTAACCAACCTAAGCTAACACTATATACAGTACATACATTATAATAACTATAACAAACATGAATGTTACCTCTGTGTCTATAGATGAACACAGCAATCAGTAATCCAGCGATCACACCGAGCACAGATCCAACAGAAATCAAGATCATTAATGTCCTCCAAGAGTTAAACATTTTACCTGTAAAACAAAACTTTCTTTATCTAATATCATTGATTATATTCACTTGAATTATGAATATTTTCATGTATTACTGCATCAAATCATCTTAAGACAAAATTAGCAACATACTCAGAATCAGTGTTTGTGTACTTACTTGATGTAATAATCTCAGTCTCCATCATGTGATGTCTCAGTTTGACTCTACAGTGATATTTACTGTCTCTGTTATATACAGTGATCATGTGTTTCACTCTGAATCCATCTGTCTCTCTCTGTGCGTCTGTATTTTCAGATGTCAAAGTGACTCCTTCACTGTCCAGCCACACAAGTTCAGGTTCAGGGTACCAACCTTTAGATTCACACTGAAGATGAAGTCCACCAGAAACATCAAATCCATCTACAGTGATGAGTGGAGGACTTCCTACAGCTACACATCAAGAATGAAAAAAAAAAAACATTAATTTAGTGATTATTATTCTGCCTATGAGCTTGTTTAATTCTGGGAGATATAACATACAACATACAAAACTCGTTTAATGTTTTTAGTGGTTTGCTCACCTTCAACTCTGAGATCAACAGTAATGTTATCACTCCTGGATTTGGACTGAATAAAACACTTATAAAGTCCTTCATCAGAGATCTGAACTCTTGATAGTTTAAGTGATGTGTTTCCTTTCTGTAGTTCATCTTTAAACACTTCAGTTCTTCCTCTGTACGACTGAAGCTGATTTGTGTTTTTATCTTCATGATCTTCATAGAGATGAACTACTGAGTCTTTAAGATCAACTCTAAACCACTCGACTCTCATGTTTACAGCACTGATGTTGGGTTTGAGAGAACAGGGCAGAATCACATCTTCACCAGATACAGCGAGGAGAGGAGCTACAGGTCCAACAACAGCAAACTGATCTGTAAGAGACAGAAAACAGGTCTAAAATCTGCTGTCAGAGAGGTGTTGTGTGGATTCATTCTGTTAAAATTAAAGAATCCATACATGAAAAATAAATGAATGGTCATTGTTTGTAACAATGGGCTTATAAACAGTTTTAACCACAAAAAGTTAATATTATAGTTATAATGTGTGAATATTTACCTGCTGTTGAATCTGTGATTCCAATAATAATCATCAGAGTCACACAAATGAACTCCATCACTCCAAAACACAGCTTCTTAAAAACATGACAAAATAAAAAATGTTTTTAGACACAAACACATTTACAAAAACAAATACAAACAAATTTGTTCACAATCGTCTACAGCGTCTTAATAAATTCTGTTTATGGGAGTTTGTGGGATCAAGCAGAAACTTGTTTAATTTTACTTTCACTTATGAGCTCCTCCCATCATTCTGATAAACATGAGTTAATTTTCTCTGTTTGTGTTGACTGAATAACTTTCATTAATTATAAGGTTTAACATGAATTTGTGGTGTTTCAGGTGTGGGATGGTCATATTCTTACTGTTTCATGGGTCAAAAATTTTAGAAGATTATGTGCAATCTGACATTTACATTATTTAGCTTCAGATTAGTGACAGTTTTCATTTTCAGTGCCAAACATTTGACTGCACACAGTTTGTGTGGTGATCTTTAGCCCGTGTGAAATGGTTTTATAAGTTCGTTGGAAACATCATTGTGTCTGGTATCTCATCAGTCAGGTTTGTCTGGTTTAACTCACCTCACAGAGACTCAAATGTGCTCTGTTGAAATCCAACATTAAGCAGATTTCCAGTGGCAATGGTTTTGGACCCAGAGGTTCATTCCTCAAGTTAGACTCAACAAACAGATGATAAAGAATCAAAAGCAGAATAAAACACAGATCAACACAGCTGTGCTGTAATCCTGAAGAGGTGCCATATTGAGACAACAACACCCAAAGAAAAGTCCATGCAGATTTTTGTGGGACAAAGTGAAGATATAATCTGTCACAAGCACTGAAGAGTGTAAATTAGGTGTGACTGATACATTAAAAGTTCATTGATATTGCAAACAGTTCATAATTTTCTCAACAAGTGGGTGCAATGAGACCTGGGGCCTCATTTATAAAGCATGCTTACACACAGATTTTATCATAAAGTGTGTGTACGCAAAAATCCACGACAAAGTACATATTTATAAAAACTGTCTTTGACGTGGAAAAGTGTTTAGTGTGTAAGGGGTCCAAATGTGACCCCATCCATCCGTTTGGCCCAACGACGGAATCCAAACGAAGGGTAATAGCGCGTTCGGTCTTTTCCGGCGCTTGCAGGTAACGTTTTGGCATTTATGTAATTTTGTATTATTATCTCTTATCTGACTCCAAAAAGATAAAGATATCGTTTACATTATATTACAAATCGGATTGATTATTACTTTTAAAACTTACAGAATTTAGATGGATGTTTGTTTATTTATTCTGATAAAGCTCTGGTATTACACTCGTTCATTCGGTTCTCATAGTCGCACATGATCCTAGTACGGGCCTCATAATTAATATACTGGTCAACGGTCATAAGCGAATCAGTATTGGTCGCTGCCAGTCTGCCAGAGGTTGGACTATACGCTTAAGCGGCCGCTTTCTGCGTGCTCAACTTTAAACATACTTTATTTAGTCCCCTTAGAGGTGACACTTAATTATAACAACACTTATTTCTAATCAAATTAATGAATAGAATAATATTGAAATAAACAGAGGTTGAGGCTGACCCTATTTAGAGTAATCAGAAATGTTACTCTAAACGGAAACACAGCCTCCACGCTTCTAAGTACACTTAAACTAACGCCAATTGCTAGTCGTATCTCTCAAATCCTCAGCTGATGTATTATTCACTATCTAACTGGGATTGGGCCGATCCTAGCCTGATTTCTGTCCTTACGGTAACTACGGATACAACGGTATTACTTGCAGTGTCAACATTTACCGAGCAACACAGAATAAAGTCAAACATAACAATTTATTAACCAGGTAGGTAGCACATAATTCAGAAGCCAATTTACATTCCAATTCAAATACGAAACAAACGAAAAACCATTGCATACCTGGTAAGGAGATGAAGATCTGGTTACAGATTCCTCAAAGTAAAATAAAAAGAAACATGATGCTATATCAAAGATACAGCATCATGGGGGTGCATTTCTACATATTGAAAGTCCCACCTAAATCTTCTACACATCTCCTTAAATAACCAGAGAACAAAGCATATAGGGTGTAGCCTAATATACATACAGTGGGTGATTGGTCAACATGTCTAAGTAAGGAGTTGTCTCCTAACATTAGGTTAAGTTCACTTATTTATTGTCACAGATTAACATTGAATCCTGTTGCCATATTAACAAACCCAAATGTACCACTTGCATTAAAACACTTCATATAACACCAAACAAGACCAGTTTTAGATACTTTGTGTATACAGAATGTAGCATTCCATATACAGTTTGCTTGAGAACATGAGAAGAGGGGGACGAGAAAGTGTGGGACACCATGGGGTAACTGTCTTGGGGGGTAGATGTGAATTCTTGAGAAAGGTTTCAGATGATAGTTCAACAGGAATTAGGAAGCGATTCCCTGTGGATTCAGCCATTTGCTGCTGGCTTCAGGAAATACCTTTTGTCAGGGTTTGGCACCACCTTACAGCTCTTACAAGTGCCACATCAGGGTCTGAGCAGACGTTTGCTTGTCCAATTGCAGGTTTTTGGAAAATAAGCCATTCTTGCTGCTCAAAAGGATTTAAACATTAACAGTTTTTAATCAGTTAAAGACAAAAATCTGCAACTATTCAGCTGTGCACAATTTTAAGCTCATTTGTTATTTATAGATTTCATGTCTGAAAGTGAGGCATACGTGCCTTTTATGCGTATGAATCACACATGCACATTTTTGAGAAATTATCGTAAGATCACATTTAGGATGACGTTCCACACAACACTTTATAAATGAGACCCCAGTTCTCTGGTTTGTTCATGTGATGTGAGAGCAGCCCCCCCCCTCTCTCTCTCTCTCTCTCTCTCTCTCTCTCTCTCTCTTTTACACTGTAAAAAATCTGTACGAATTACAGTATGTCTGCCAGTAATTTACTGTAGATTTTACATTTATGTTATTTAATGGCAACAGTTTGTTCAAAGTTAAATGAACAAGAAACATGTTCAGTCTTTATCTTCTACAGTAAGTTACTGGCAACCAGCTGCATAATTACAGCATTTTTTTTACAGTGTAAGGACTAATAAAAAAATAAACTATATAATAAACATTTGTGTGACTTCAGTACTCAAGAATATACATTTTTTAATTTTATGTTATTTTAAACCTAAGTGTTTACCTTATGTTATTTTTAAATCTAAAAATTCATCTATAATTACCCTCCCTACTTAGATTTACAACATGTTCAATACATCCATCAGTATCAACCCATTAGGTGAAAAAATGGACACCAAAGCTCAGACTTTTTGGTAAACATCATCACTGTTTAATTTGAATAGCAAAAAATTGAGTTGGAAAAATTCTTCTATGGTAAAACATTACAATACTTGCCAGGATTTCACAGACAGTTTTACAAATATTATTTAATGTGACAAAACCAAAATGAAATCAATAAGAAAAAAACAAATGACTACAAAAGATTTATTGATGTGACACATGTGTTTAACACATTGAAGAAAATGTTGCTTTGTGATCTAACAGTCAACATCTCTGAACAATCATTTTCCAAGCAAATGTAAAATGTTCATTCACAATCTTTTGTTAAATATTTTTCTTTGTCTCACTTTGTCCTCACAATGAGCAAAATACGATCAATTACCAACAAAGTATAATCAGAAGTCATGAACATTTACACAAACTGAAGTCAGAACTGTGACAGGACTTCACAAAGTGACTACAGGAATATTTTAAACAAAACATGCTGATGATTTAATGAAGTGTGTTATTTAATGTTGATAATACTGTAAGTCATAATGTCAGTCTCTATCAGGATAATGATGTTGTCTGTTACCTAAAGTTAGTCAACTCTGTTCTAAGTTAAAACTTTTACTCAATCATGAGACAGAGATGGAGAAGAACATCAGAAAGATAAAGTGATGATAAAATAAAGGCCCTATTTTAATGATTTAAGCGTATTGTCTACACTACAGTATGAGGATGTCATTCAATCTCGAGCATTAAGATGCATTTTAAGAGCTGCTAAAACTACACACATAGCTGCTATGCGAGTGGAGTTGTCTGAAATGCCTTTATATTTATGGTGTCAAACTATTATCTATAGCATATTGGATTAATTTAATGGGTCATAATAAAGATCATTTAGCTAGAAAAATTCAAGAAGAAATTTGGGAAATTAGACAGATAAAGGGATCAGGTTTTGTATTGAAAGCTAATATGGGCAAAAGAAATTAACCTGGATAAAAGAAAGTGTGGACCAACTATCACAATATCACCAATGCTGCTTTGGTTTTTTAGTGAATCACAAATAGACCTCACAATATATGAACAAAAATGCAAAAGGGAGAAAGTGGAGGGGATATAAAATCAATGACAATAAAACATATCAAAACTGTTCATTATTCATCTTTTCACATTTATACACTGTTAACCCTTGCTGTAGATTTCTGGGTAAATAACTGTAAAATTGGCAGTATTTAGCTTTAACATCGGTGAAAGGTATTTTACTGTGATATGAGGTGCAGTTATGCTGGACTACAGTAAATTACTCTTTGCACCAATTAAGGAAAATAACTGTAATATTATCTGGTAAATTACTGGCACACACATACACACACATCCACAAGTGCAGGTGTCACCAATTCGCCTTGATAAACTTGTTTGTTTGTTTGTTTACTCGTGCTGTGTTGAACAATATAATAGTGGATTGTATGTTTAAAAGCTGAAAATGAGTAAGTAAACTGTTAAAATATTTGTGAGTGTCTTTTAACCCTCAAGAGTTCCTTTAAAAAACTTCCTTAAGTGTTCCTAAGGCCACAAAATGACACCTTCCCAAAACTGCTCTAAATATGTCATACGTCAATATTTTCTTTCATTTTAAACGATGCCATCTTTTAGAACTACTTCTGCCTGAAACATACATATCAAATATTAATATAATTTGTGAAAATTTTAACAGAAAAAACAAAAAAACTAAATATTTTCCAAAAAACACATTTGAACCACCATGTGATTATTATTATTATTATACCCTGAGATGGGTCAAAGATTGGTAGCAACATTGATTTTCATGCATTTTTATTTTTTGAACAGAGTCAGATTTTATAAAAAACTTCCTTAAGTGTTCCTACGGCCACAAAATGACACCTTCCCAAAAACGGCTCTAAAAATATCATACGTCAATATTTTTTTTCATTTTAAACGATGCTATCTTTTAGAACTACTTCTGCCTGAAACATACATATCACATATTAATATAATTTGTGGAAATTTTAACCCATTATATGCCTGTTTGTTTACATTAGCCCATGTTTTTTTAACATAAAAAAACAAAAAAACTAAATATTTTCCAAAAAACACATTTGAACCACCATGTGATTATTATTATTATTATACCCTGAGATGGGTCAAAGATTGGTAGCAACATTGATTTTCATGCATTGTTATTTTTTGAACAGGGTCAGATTTTATAAAAAACTTCCTTAAAGGCGGAGTCCACGATGTTTGAAAAACGGTTTGGAGAAGGAGACGGGCCGACTACCAAAACACACTTATCAATCAAATCAAATCAAATGCCGGTTTGCGTATGTGTGGGGCGGGTCTATCAACAGAAGGTCCAGATTCTATTGGGGTAGGGGCGTGTTTGTTTAGGTGATTTCAAATATCAACATTGGCTTTCAAACATCATGGACTCCGACTTTAAGTGTTCCTAAGGCCACAAAATGACACCTTCCCAAAAACTGCTCTAAAAATATCATACGTCAATATTTTCTTTCATTTTAAACAATGCAGTCTTTTAAAACTACTTCTGCCTGAAACATACATATCAAATATTAATATAATTTGTGGAAATTTTAACCCTTTATATGCCTGTTTGTTTACATTAGCCCATGTTTTTTTTAACAGAAAAAACAAAAAAACTAAATATTTTCCAAAAAAACACATTTGAACCACCATCTGATTATTATTATTATTATACCCCGAGATGGGTCAAAGATTGGTAGCAACATTGATTTTCATGCATTGTTATTTTTTGAACAGGGTCAGATTTTATAAAAAACTTCCTTTAGTGTTCCTAAGGCCACAAAATGACACCTTCCCAAAACCTGCTCTAAAAATATCATACGTGAATATTTTTTTTCATTTTAAACGATGCAGTCTTTTAGAACTACTTCTGCCTGAAACATACATATCAAATATTAATATAATTTGTGGAAATTTTAACCCTTTATATGCCTGTTTGTTTACATTAGGCCATTTTTTTTAACAGAAAAAAACAAAAAACTAAAAATTTTCCCACAAAAAAACATTTGAACTACCATTTGATTATAATTATTATTATACCTTGGGATGGGTCAAAGATTGGTAGCAACATTGATTTTGATGCATTGTTATTTTTTGAACAGGGTCAGATTTTATACAAAACTCACACTTGTGATCCTAAGGCCAAAATGACACCTTCCCAAAACCTGCTCTAAAAATATCATACATCAATATTTTTTTCCACTTTAAACTATTAAATATTTTAACACTACGTCTTCCTGAAACATACATGTCAAATATTAATAAAATTTGTGGAAATTTTAACCCTTTAAATGCCAATATGTTAACGTTAATCGAACCACAGTGTTCAGCTGATGTCGTAAAACCTTTTGTGGGACATCGTAGCCCAAATAGTGACCTGTCCTGATTTCTCACTCCAGAGACTGAGAGCTAATACATTTTTTATCTGTAAACACCGGTCAGGATGAGCAGCCCCACATAAGCCTGCAGTTTCTCTGTCTCAAGATCTCTCCAGTCTGTGACTGTCTCCCATGTAGGTTTTTCATGGCCCCAATATGCTGCAGGATTTCATGCATCAGCATCAATGAAAAGCTTGAAGTCAGGGCTGATTCGGGCAGTGGCATAGTTTGTGAGCCCTGGGATCAAATCTCTGGCTGCTGGAAAGTAGCGGAGCGTCTCCATGTTTGTGGGAGACCAGAAGATTTTTCAATTTTTGACGTCCATCCTGCCGCCACTTCATCCATCTTCTCTCCGCTCTCACCTTGTGACAAGTCTTCTGAAGATCTCTCTAATGAATTAGACTCCAGCTGGTCTACTTCTACCTCTGAGGCCTCCGTGTCGACCTCAGAATCCTCGGAGGAAGATGAGGAGCCATCCTCGCTCTTGAAGTGCATGATTATTTCAGGAGCCTTATGTGTGCTGTAATGCCTTGCCATTTTCACTACTTCTGCTATACTGTTCATACTTATAGCAGTGTATTTGCATAAACAACATGAGCGAGAAACAAAATGAAGATTGATTTTGTTTCGGTTCTGGCCTCTCATCGTTTTTATTACTGAATTAGTTTATAACGCAGAATGTGCCTTTCAAAGAGAGAAGAATTTGGATATGTTGAATATGCCCCCCATGCCCCACTCATCACCGACCCCACCCCGACATCACCCCACCCCCTTACCACTCAGACACACTTTTTTGACACACACACACAAATTTTCAACATTAAAGGTTTATCTTTTCAGGAGCTATGCGGTCCGCAGAAAACAGCAAAAATTGTGACATTTTGATGAATGCATGAAATGGTAAAAAGTAGCGCCACCTGGTGGACAAGTATAAAAATTAAAACTTCAAGGCCAGTAGTTTAAAATGATATATTGACATAAAGGTATGTATTAGTTTATGTTAAGATAAATGGGGGGTCAAAAATGGTGGTTATAATGGTTTTCAATGGGGCATTTTTTGTCCGAAGGAACACATTAGTCGGTTTTTGCGTAGCTTAGCCATTTTAAGCTAATTAAAAAAACTGAAACCAATATTCTAAAATGTATCAAAAATGATTAACCTTTGGCAAGTTTGGGCAATATTCAATCATCACAGTCAAGATGGTTTAAAAATCAAAATCAAAATGGCACAAAATGTCCCTAGGAACTCTTAAGGGTTAAACACATAAAGTTAAGGTTCCAAATAGCTTCCTGATTAGCAAGTTTTTAGCATCTCCTATCAACGTTAACCCTTGTGCATTGTTCAAATTCACTGCCCTTTCGTGTTGTTCGTGGCCAAAAATGCCACTAAATGAAACTGTTGTAAAATGTATCAGATTCATATAAAAAAATATTAATCTGTTAATCAACCTCAATACTGATCAAAATTACCAAATATTTACAAAAATTCCATGATTGTAACTCTTTAAAACATTTATAAATGAACTTCCCAAATAAGTATTTGGGAAAAAACACAAAATGACTTATTTTCAATATAAAAAATGATTTTGGACTGGATTTTTAAAAAACCCTTTTCACAGTCTTGGACATTTCAACAATTAGAAAAAGCATTGGCTTTGATGAATTTTTTGTTTTTGTGCAGCATCAGATTTAATTTTTGTTCTTCCTCATTTATGGTTTGTGGTCATTTTTGCCCCATTGACTTCCATTATAGCAACATGTTTTGATTGCAAAGCCATTTTTGATTGATTTTTACTGTTGATCACCATGTGGCACCATTAACCCCTTAGTAGGCCTGTGCAAAAAACAGAGCTTAATTTCTGGTTTTCGTGTTATATGAAGCATTTTTGTTAATCATTGAATTGTATGAATATAAGAAGGTCATTTAAATTATGTTGAATAACTGCAGGTCTGGAGATCTTTTTTTTTAAGGTGGGATTTGACATGATTTTGTTAAGTGTCTTAAAAGAATTTGTCTATTACACTGAAAGTAAACCACACAATTTGCCATACGTGGTTTTTTGCTATGTGTCGCACTACCAATAAATTGTTATTTGATTGCATTGTTTTGGAGTATGATTTTGTTAGTTTTGGTTTAACTGTCATGCAGTGGCAGTGTTCTTTGTTTATATTATTGCTTTTTGTTATCTTATCTTATTTTGCCAATTCTACAGAAAATTTGTTCTGTTTAGTTTAATTTGGTGATTCCTTGTGCTATGTTTTTATCTATTGTCAGGATCCTACCAAGGAGTCTTGTTTTGGATTTATATCTAGTTATGATGGCAGTTTGGAGTTCTGGCAGTCCCATGCTTAATGTCAGGGATGGGCAACTTCAGTCCTGGAGGGCCGGTGTCCAGCAGAGTTTCGCTCCAACCTTAATTAAACACACCTGAAGCAGCCAATTAAGGTGTTACTAGGCATACTAGAAACTTTAACGCATGTGTGCTGAGACAAGTTGGAGCTAAACTCTGCAGGACCCCGGCCCTCCAGGACCGAAGTTGCCCATCCCTGCTCTATGTGGAGGTTCATGCCTTGTTTATTGGGTCATGTTCCTTCGGTGTCTTGTCTCTTGTCCCCGCCCCCTCGTTCTCCTGCTTATTAGTAATCATTGGTTTTCTCCCATCACCTGTTTCCGCTCGTTATTTTGTTTGTTTTTTTCTACTGTATATAATGTCATTGTGTCCTTAGTTCTGTGTAGGTTCGTTTTGTTATGTTTTCATGTTCATGTGGTTATCTAGCGGAGTTATCTTGTCAAGTTTAGTATTATCTATCTGCTTACAGTCTTTCATGTCATGTACACCCTCGTGGGTTTTGTTATATATTAGTAAATAAAGTGTTTTCTGTTTTCCCGGACTTCGTCTGCGATTGGGTTCATCCGTCCTCTGATCCTGACATCTATTGCAGTAATAAAGTGTATTTGTCTAAATATTTTGGGGTTCTTTCTCCCTTTTTAATAAAGTAACATTAAAAAAATCTTTCAAAAGTTTTAGAGTACCACAATGAGTACAGCATTTTATATACTAAACAGTGTTATACCTGAAGCATGTGGTACTGTACAGTAATTAACTGAAACCACTGCTGCCAGTTATTAACTGTAATTCCTAACCTACAGTATAAAACTGGCAACACTGTTGCCGGTAAGACACCGTAATGGTACAGAGACAGTAAATTACTGGCAACACTGTTGCCAGTTATTCACTGTAGTGTCATAGACACAGTACTATACTGGCAACACTGTTGCCAGTAAGTCACCATTACAGATGCTGTACAGTAACTAGCTGGCAACAGTGTTGCCAGTAATTTACTCCTAAAAAGCCTGGTAAGGTTTAACAGTGTACCAATGGGTCAAAAAACTCAGGGGTCACTGGTGCAACCTTTTATGTCCAAGAGTTTAAGTATGGAAACAAAGGGAGATTATCTAATGCAACGTCAGTGTACACTGCAGAAGCTGGCTCTTCAATGGATTAAGGATCTGTAAAAGAGGGTTTAATAAGTGCAACATCATAGTAAACACAATACAGTGGAGCATGAGGTATCAGCAGGAAAGAATATCATATATTAGAGAAGGACAAGACATAGGTATTACAGAATTCACAATGGGTAATATTTTAAATAAAGGGACAAAAACAGATATGTTAATAATAGCAATGATGCGGCTATTAAAAAACACTGCGTTAATTACAGTTTTTCTCAATTGCTAAAATACTAAAACCCATTGGCTGAACAAAGTTTTCAGTTGCCTGAACTCATTTATCTAATTGAGCAGTCTGTTGTCACCTTAAACCATTTCACATGATAAAACACAATTTGAGATTCCTCTAACTTAGCAAAACTCCAAACACATACTTATTTTCGAAACACAATGTGCACTCAAATGCACATGTCATGCATATTGCTAAACACAAGCGGCAACAATCAAATACAAATAGAGCACATGTCATTGATTAAACACAACCACTCAAAATGGATTTAACCTGTTTCAAATGATGTGATGTTACCCTGTTTTGATGCAGGGTACAGTACTGTAAAAATAGGGATAAAAATCCTTAGATCATCTCTCAAAAGTTCATTTTCACATCATTGAACATGTCAGTCCCATCAAAATGGCAAGTCCTTGTGTCATTGTTCATGAACAAGACAGTCGAAATGTTGCCATGCTGTCAATATACCAAGGGTACACGTGTACAAAATGTGTCAGTATTTTTTTATGTAAACTGTGGATGAGTTTACATTTTCACCTTTCTTTCTATAAACAAATTACACATAATTTGAAAAAAAAAATGTTTACAGTACAAATAAATAAATATATATATATATATATATATATATATATATATATATATATATATATATATATATATATATATATATATATATATATATATATATACATGATTCATGCTTACAGTAACAGATTATGACACATATGGACACAATTTTGCATGACATGTCTTGCACGATGAACTAATTCCTAAATGTGAGACAGAAACCAGTATAATATATTTTCATGAAAATTCAATTGAGAATGAAAATAGAAAATGTAGAAAACAGCAGACAATTGTACATAATCATCTGCTTGATCGTATCAATGCATTTGCAATTTGTCCAGTCAATGACAATGAAACTGTAAAAATGTGCTTCTCCTGGAGAACTATATGTTTTGAACAATGTGTTTTCTATTTTTTGGTGTAGTCTTTACCTACTGTTTGGTAGTGTATATCATTATGATTACTTTGTTTATGGATTGAGAACAGTGTTTGATTTTGAACACAGGTAAAACTGTTTTGGGGTGAAAGTTTCATTTTGCAAGAGGAGTCAGAGGTTTTGCAAATGCTTGAAGATGGTTTTGTGTTTTCAGAAAATGGAGCAAGGTTTCAGAAATGGTGTTTTAGCAATTGAGAAAAACTGTAATAGATAACCACCAGTATCATGCCGATTATCATTGTCACACTCCAGTACAGTAGGTGGCGGTGTGCACCTTTAAAGTTGGTTTGCAACCCGCCAGTAAACCCACAAAAGAAGACAAGACGAGACGAGAGAAATGTATGGGGAGAAAAGACGCGATTTTAGCGTTTCTTGGGGTTTCTTGGGGTTTCTTGAAGTGTTTAAAAAGATAATCTTGCCTGCAATCAGTAGTGATGGAAGAAACGAAGCTTTTCGAAGCTTCGAATCAATTGAACCAATTGCTTCGAAAATTGATTCAGTTTTCGAAGCAGTTCGAAACCCACACACGCTGGCGACCCCTGCTGGTCAAAATAGTAAAAGCAGATGTGTCGAAACATTTTACACTTTTTTTTTACAAAATAATAGCAAGATTTTTATTAAAATATGTTAAAAAAAAGTATTTAACTTAATTAAGACATAGTTAAAAGTGTATTATGTGTTTTTAGTTTTATTTAGGGCAAACAAATGAATAAAACTAACTACCCTTTTAATTATGCACATTTTTGTCATTAAATATGTGTATAAACAAAAAGTAGACAACATGGCAGTGTTATCAGTCAGAAGTATAAATGTTTTATGAACTTTCATAATAAAACTGACCCGAGTTCACCTAAACTTATTAGACACTGGTCATGTGATCAACTCCCCCTACTGGTGAACCATCGGATTTTCGAAACGTTTCGAAACAGTTATGACGTAATGAAGCCTCGTTTGCTAAAATCACGTGACTTGGGCCAGTTTGAAACAAGCTCCGAACCACTGATTCGAAACAAAAGATTCGTAAATGTTTCGAAGCCTCATGAAGCAGTGCTTCGAAAGCGACCATCACTAGCAATCAGAAGTACAGCCCGTATTTCTACTCCGAGGAGGTGGTTCGTTATTTCTTCGGACTGTTTCATGTAAGTTTAAGGGCTACACAAATGTTTGTGATTTGAATAGGATGAGGCTTGTAAAATGCAGAAGTGAATTACTGTTGCTTTTAAAAGGACATTTCCAAGTATCTACTTTGTGTTTTTCTTTTACTTTACTATATTATAATATAACACAATACTTTAAAAGCCACTATATTTCATACACGTTGATATAGTGCAGGAGTAGTGAGTAAAAGTACTTCATTACTTTACATCTCTGATAAAATTTTAAATAAAATTTGATACGCTAAAGTTTAAAACACATGAAACGAATAGATCCTGATAGAATACATTTTCTGAACTGTTTTATGACTTTGTGGCTTTCATTGAATGTATGTCGGTTCCTCTCGTGTTCACACAGGTCAAGTTTTGAAATCTAAAAGGTTTCACATTAAATTTTATGACTAAAAACAACTTCAATTTGATTACACTTTAAAGTTGTTTTATGAAACATTGTTACATTAATTTTGGTGTCTAACCTTTTCACATATTCAGATTCTCTTATGATACAGTTAAAGAAATAAGTAGATGAATATTTACACCTTTTGCACTTAAATTCTTAAGTATAATTAACTTATAATCAACAAGTCATTTAAATTTTGTATTTTTTTATCTTGACTAGGGTAGGCATAAGTTTAAGCTTTTAACAGTGTATCTGACATAAACATTAAATCCTGAAACAGATCTCTCTATGAATGTTTTACTGACAAAGTCTTTCTAAAATCTCCAGCCACACCTATAAAGTGATTGAGACCTTCAGTGAAGCTCCTCCTACAACAATCCACCAATAACACACAGAGAAATCACTTCATGTGTGAAAACTGAAATCTGAGAGAAGCTCGAGAAGATGAGAGATCCACAACCGTGCAGAATAAAGACTGAAGAAACTGAAGAACAAATAGGTTGGTGTCTGTTTTTCAATCTTTATTATAATAAAAAATTGGTATTGAGAAACATAAATCCATGAGATGATAACTTTATGCATCCATAATAGTTTCAGTAGAATTAGATTGAAACATCAGGGGCCCGTTCTTCGTACGTCGCTAACTCGGTTAGCTGGATTTGATTGTTGACGATTTGGCATGATCTTGAATTATTTGGTTCTTCGAAGCTCATCCTAGACTTGCTGTCATAGCAACAGGTCCGTAAGATCAAACCTGCTCGGGAGCAGGCTTATTTCATGTAAACAAGATTAGTTTGTAACCTTTTTAAGCGGATGTGATACGGAAAGTCTGACGCAGTCTGACGCTTTTTCTGAAGTTGTGCAATTAGTTTTTGTGTAACAAGTGTTTTGATTATTATTATTAAATGAATGAGAAGACAAACATGCTGATCACATTCATTTTAAATTTGTTTGAATTTTCGTTAATAAAAACAGCAATCAATCATACCCAGCACTAATAGATGTTATGTACAATAAAGACTATTACTCAGTGTGAAATAATTTTTATTTGAATAAACTAATCTCATATTTTAATTTTGTTTTTAGATTGTCAAGTAGCTTACAATGTCATGCATGAAAGGGTTTTTGTTTAGTAATTTCTATCTGTTCTATCTTTAAATCATTGTCTACAAATATGTTACCCTGTCCCTTTCCTGACAAAAATGACCAAAATAACCAAATACGTTTTTTTGCACATATTTTCACATATCTTTCACATATATAAGAATAATGTAATTGAAGTAAACTTATTTAACCACTTGCATATAGTTTCTCTAAAGGACTGTCGTCTGAGAGGATTTCTTTACTGTCATGTGGATTGCTCAGAAACAGTTGCACTTTATAATCTTTTGATGTAGAATAACATTTACATTCCCTTACTGCACATCATACTTCATTTAACACATTCTTGAGAACTGCTGAAAGTGTTGGTGTATTATCTACAACTGCACAAAAGAGAGGAAAACACAATCTTCTAATAAACTACAATTTGAATTTTATTTATCAGAAATTAAATTGTTGCATTGGATGTGGGTTTAAGAGAGCAGCTGCCTCCAGAGATGATCTGCACAATCAATCAGTTTAGAGACATTACTCCTGCCAGCACATTATATGAAGATGCAGGACTACCCCCTGTGTTTTTTATTCTGCTTTTTAAGTTGCTATTACAAACAGACAAAATAGAATTTTTAACTGTTTTTAAAAGAGACTTAAAGTACTTTAGGAGCATCAAAATTTAATTACAATCATTAATTTCAATTTTTGACAAGCATAGTAAAGAGATTGTATTTTTACAGAAAATGTTTCATTATTTATGGTGATTTATGTACTAAAGTGGCTTTAACTGGGTTTTTAAATTCAGTCACATAAAAATTTCACAACCTTTCATCAATAGCTCTCAGACTGCAGGGGTTAAAAAATGGGTGCGCAGTGATCTCAGATAATTCAATCCTGCCATACTGTGTTCCAAGAACCAAATAAGCGAGATCATAATTAGCGATATCTAAACATCTCGGATGTGTCATTTGATCTCGGATGTAATAAGCGACGGACGAAGAACGGGCCCCTGGTAAAAAGTTTTATCCAAAGCAACCTTCAGTGGATTGAATGACTTTGTTCTCCATGCAATGCTCTACTACAGTTAAACTACAAGAGCAGATATTGACAATAAAAATGACATAATTTACTTCACATGAAAGATAACACACAACAGATACATGACATGCTGCTTCTCATACAATCTCAAAAGTGTTTTGTCACTCTGATTTATTAATTTTAACTCTTTACTGTCTTCATTAAAGACATGATAGAAGTGAAAAAGGAGAGTCACACTGAAGTGGATGAGAAACATCAGATTGTAAAAATAAACCATAATGTTTCACAGAAAGGAACTCTGAGAACAGAAGACATAAAGTGTGAAAAGAGTTTCAGTAAAGATGGACGCCCTGAGGATCACAAGAGGACTCACAGCGAGAAGAAGCCGTTCACATGTCATCTGTGTGAAAAGAGTTTTAGATTTAAAAGTAAACTTGAGACTCACATGACAATTCACACCGGAGAGAAACCTTACAAGTGTCATCTGTGTGGAAAGAGTTTCACAGTTGAATCTACCCTTAAGACACACATGAGGATTCACACTGGAGAGAAACCTTACACATGTCTTCAGTGTGGAAAGAGTTTTAAATCTTCAAGTGACCTTACGAGACACACAAGAATTCACACCGGAGAGAAACCACACGCGTGCCATGAGTGTGGAAACCGGTTTACAACCTCAGGTACCCTTAAGAAACATTTGATAATTCACAGCGGAGAAAAACCTTACACGTGTCATCTGTGTGGAAATAGCTTCACAGTTAAATCCAGCCTTAAGTTACACCTGAGAATTCACACCGGAGAGAAACCTTACACATGTCATCTGTGTGGAAAGAGTTTTAAAGATGATTCAAGCCTTAAGAGACACACAAGAATTCACACCGGAGAGAAACCACACGCGTGCCATGAGTGTGGAAACCGGTTTAGAACCTCAGGTACCCTTAAGACACACATGAGAATTCACACTGGAGAGAAACCTAAGGCTAAAAGTAGCCTTAACATACATGCAAGGATCCACACCAGAGAGAAACTCTTCACAAACCATGAGTGTAAAAAAGTTTCAGAAGTAAAAATAACCCTAACCCTTTAACCGATGCAGCCCTTTTTGAGGGGGGGTGAAAAGATAATGTACACCTTCAAATTAATATCACTCTGGCATTTTTTTTGGTTTTATTTTAAAGAAGACACTTTAATGTTTTTTTTACGGAAGTATCTGTAGGTGAAAATATTTTTTTTTATAGCAGTTTACATTTATTTGTAATAAATAAAAAAATGCAATATTGTATACTTTTTAATACATAAAATTATCAAAAAACTAAAGTTTGTGTTGGTTTGCTGCATACTCTTGTCACAAATGAATAAATTACAGTTACTGCATTACTTTCACTGCTAAAAGGTGACAAAATAACACAAACATTTTTCTATTTATGTGTTGTGATTTGTATAGTCACATCGTGTACAAATAACAAGCTGATATGAGAGACAGCCATCTTTTAACAGTATACATACTGGGAACTATACTCCGCCCACGTAGCAGTGCCCCACCTTCTGAGAGTGTAGTTCCTAGTATGTAGACTGTTGGGGGATGGCTGTGTCTCGTGTCACCTTGTTATTTGTGCGCGCTGTGACTGTGGAAATCGCAACACATAAATAGAGAAATGTTGCATTATTTTGTCACTTATTGGGAGCAGTATGCTAGCTGGAGCCATTCACTTCCAGACTTTGTGCTAAGCTAAGCTAACCAAATTCAGCCCAATTATCTTTTGGGATGTACCGGGCTTTAGTTGTATACTGCTTATGGGAAAGAGTTTTTCACAAGAATAAACATTGGCACGCAGGGGCTGCTAAGCTTGAAATTACACCTAAAAATTCACATGTGTTTCGATTGTTATAACAGTTCTGATGTGTCAAGCATTACTTTGTTACTGCTCTTCTGTTTTTATGTTATTTTTTGGTGGTCTATAAGACCCCAGACCCTCTTCAAATAGTTAAAACCTATACAGGGGCGGTTTCCCAGACAGGGATTAGAATACATAAGTGCCAGTTGTTTTGTCCTCAAAATGCACACACAAAGTAATGTTTTTAGTTATATTTCCTAATTAAACTAAAGTGTAGTCCCGGTTTAAAGGAATAGTCAATTTTCTTAAAAGAAAAATCCAGATAATTTACTCACCATGTCATCCAAAATGTTGATGTCTTTCTTTGTTCAGTCGAGAAGAAATTATGTTTTTTGAGGAAAACAGTGCAGGATTTTTCTCATTTTAATGGACTTTAATAGAGCCCAACATTTAATACTTAACTCAACACTTAACCGTTTTTTTCAACTGAGTTTTGAAGGACTCTAAACGATCCCAAACGAGGCATAAGGGTCTTATCTAGCAAAACGATTGTCATTTTTGACAATAAAAATAAAAAATATCCACTTTTAAAGCACAACCTCTCGTCGAGATCCGGTCGTGATGCGCCAGCGCGACCCTACGCAATACGTCATGACGTCAAGAGGTCACAGAGGACGAACGCGAAACTCCGCCCCAGTGTTTACAAGTGTGTTGAAAGAGGACCGTTCTTATGTTGTTGTATGTCAACTGATACTAATTAATGTCTTTGTGTCAGTTTATTGTTTACAATGGTCCGCAAATGTGCGTTTTATATATGTAACACGTGACCTCCCTACGTCACTAGTACGCATTTACGTTAGGTCACGCTGGACCGGACCTAGACGAGAAGTTGTGGTTTAAAAGAGTATGTTTTTTATTTTTCTTGTCAAAAATGACAATCGTTTCGCTAGATAAGACCCTTATGCCTTGTTTGGGATCGTTTATAGTCCTTTGAAACTCCGTTGAAAAAAACTGTTAAGTGTTGAGTTAAGTATTAAAGGTAGGGTAACAGATTTGATCCTGAAACATTTTTAGTTATGCTGGTTAAAAGTCTCCTCACATCCTGATAGCAATCACTGTGTTAAGTTGTTTAAATGTATTTGTAGAAATTTATGTCATCTGTGAAAGGCGTAGGACCAAAAAATGTTCAACAAATCATAGATTTCGGTCCGAACGGACGTTTCCTTTTTTGTCCCTCATACATAAGCGTAATTTGAATTCCCACCGCGCAGCGAGTCCACGCAGACACCATACGTCATCGGAAACAGTGAGAACAGCAAACGTTTCTGCTGAATTGACAACCTACACAGGAGCCACACAACGAAAGACATCTTTTATAACAACAACAGCAAAAACCCAAATTAACATCGGTAACTTTACTGCTTTACCACGAGATGAAACAGCTGCAGGAGGCAAAGGGTCTGAAAGGGTCGTGGCACTGTTTATTTTGGTAAGGTAGGTACGCGATATTATTGTACTGAGATGGATTCAGATATTCTACTTTGATGAAACATTTTGTTGCTTATGAAATTTGTGTTCGTTTACGAATTAGCATAACGATATAGTTACTACGTCTACACAACCAAACATGTGCTTAAACTAACTCTGATGTAAACCAGTTGTTTATGTTGGTTATTTTGGAAGTGTTATTCACTTTGTACTGCAAAGTTTTCTCACTGCTGAATGAGACATGAGATGTGACCGTCTGATCTGTGCGTGTTCATGTGTTTGGAAAGAGGCGTGACTTTGGATGGCGATTTGACTTGAGGGTGGGATCGGGATTTCATTGCTAGGGGGCTACCGTTAGCATTTTTCAAGATGTGTTACCCTACCTTTAAATGTTGGGCTCTATTAAAGTCCATTAAAATGAGAAAAATCCTGCAATGTTTTCCTAAAAAAAAAAACATAATTTCTTCTCGACTGAACAAAGAAAGACATCAACATTTTGGATGACATGGTGGTGAGTAAATTATCTGGATTTTTCTTTTAAGAAAATGGAATATTCCTTTAAGCTAATCTCTGTTCAGGAAACCACCTCGCAGTGTTTTATTTCATGATTTTTTTTAATTACATGAGATCTTTTTAGAAATGTGTTTTTGATTATTGACTATGAGATGCTGACCCCAGTACTAAATTACTCTCACTTGCTTTGAATCTGTTTTTCTCACACAGAAAACTATTATATCTGTGTTTAAACTTGTGTTCAGAAAATAGCAGTGTACTAATAAAAGTAAATAAAGTGCATAACATTTTGTTATAGTTTATTTCCTTATTTCAAATGTATTGAAATCATTATACATTCAATGCATTACTAATTTATCAAGTCTGTCTTGTTGTTTTAAATGGAATCAAAGAAATAATATTATGTCAACATTTTTCTCTTTAGACACAGATTTAACATCACTTTAAGCTATTAAATTACTAATTTTAGTTGCATAACCATTGTTGTTGATAACTGCTGCACATCTGTGTCAAAACAAGTCAACCAACTTCTGTCATCTAGAAACAGATATTTCAGCCCAAGGATCCATAGTTCCGGTCAATTTTAAGGTTTTGCATCAAAAACTGCATTTTTATTGTAACCCCACAAGTTTTCAATGGAGTTGAGATCATGGGATTCAGCTGGTCACTCCATTACCTCAATCCTTTTGTCTGGAACCAAGATTTTGCCTCATTGCTTTGGTGTTTGGTGTCGTTGTCTTAATGTTGAAACACTTGTGTTCAACAATGCTGCTTTTTATAGGGGCTTGCAAACAGGTTAACTTCAATCAGATATCACAGCACTCACAGATCATTTTAGATCATCTTTGATCTTTCTAGAGGCGATGAAAGGCTGCATCTTTGCTATCCTGAATATTCTTCAAACTGTTTTGGGTTTTTAATAAAAATATTATGTTATGGTCCCTATTAGCCTTTAAATGTCTAGGAGTTGAGGGAAGTTGTTCAAAAGCAATCCATTTGGATTTCGGCTATCGGATTAGATCAAAATTTCAAAATGGATTGTTCAAAACAAAACAAAAAATGTATTGTGAATTTAGATCACAAAATCCAATCTGGGTTTTGATCTGGATCAAATCGGCACTTTGAGCTGTTCAAAACATTTTAGTAAGCTTGGGATTTTTTTTATCAGTTATTTAGTCAGAGACCTACAATGTCTGTAGCTTTAAGATGACACTCTTAAACACACTGGCCCTCATTTATCAAAAGTGCGTACACCAAAATACCAGCGTACACCTGGCGTACACCCAAAACCACGGTGACTTTGAGATTTATCAATATGGACGTTGGCGTACGGTACGCTCAAATCCTACGCCTGCTCAGGAGGTGGTGTACGCACATTTTGAGTTAGTGCAGAAATGCGCAAACACTTCCTAACACCACAAAACGCACTGACAAACTAAAATATATGATATAATTATGACCCACTGTAAAAAAACATAATAATTACAAACTTCAGTGTTTATTTTTATGCAACATGGACTTCAATGTTTAATTTGAGAGACTTTATACCAAAGCATTTGATTTGTATGCAGGGCCGGTTTTTGCTATGGGCCATGTGGGCGAACGCCCAGGGCGCAATCTACGTGAGGGCGCACGAGCGCATTCAAAAAAAAAAAAAAAAAACAACATCAAAGCGGTTTTTTAGACTAACGCTCATTTCCATGTCAAATTAGTGCTGAGAGTCATACACAGGTTGTGTGCGTGTCAGAGGCACGGGAGAAAGGGGCGGGCCAACTTGCGACTGCAAATCGCTCGCTTGCTAATAGGGGGCGAGCGAGGGATAGACTGATCCCAGGCCAGAGGCCACACAACACAAACTGCTGCGTCTGCTTCCACATAAATTGTATTTTTCATTCCTAAAATTAACATAGACCCATATACCTACGAACATGTTATCAATTGGATTTTGTGAAAAAAAATCTGTAGAGTCATCTACGTGACTCGCGTCACGTGACTCCGGTTGATTGACGGGCGAACGGATGTTGTTGTTGGCAAAATGTAATGCAAAGTTAATGATGTCGAGTCTTCATCATCATCATGCCATGGATCGAATTAAAAGACCAAAGAAGCCATAAGTTGCCCAGATCAGAAAAAGAAGAAAAGAAGATGAGGAAAAATTATAAAGATAAAGGTATGTCGATTTATGAGTGACGACGTGAGTGACAGTAGGAAATAGGCTAACGTTATTTATATTAGCCTCGCCCTCTTGCTAATGATAGCAATAGGCTCCGGAACGGATCTGCAACGGATCTGCTCCGAAGCCGACAGCTCCGGTCTGGATCCGTTGCGGATCCGTCCCGGAGCTTATTGCTTTGCTATTAGCCACAGAACACGACTGTTTTTTTTGGTTTTAGTTTTGCTGAACTAGCAATATATTAGAATTGAGGCACCATGTCATGCAACTAAATTCACCCATAGGCAACACACAGTCTAGTTTGTGTTTGCAACACAACAAGTGCAAACTCACACAGACCTCCTGACTGTGTCCTTTTTTATTGCTATATACGCTGTATGTGAACTTAAATAACTTCTAATATAAATTGACATGCCATTGTGTAAGCTACAGAGTGATAGCTTTTTAAATAATTTGTAGTGTATGCTTAGCATTTGTTAACATCCTATAAACTAATAAAATATGTGTTATGGTCATTTTAATTGGGTAACTGATGCATGTGTGATGTAAGTGTATCTAACTTACATATTGTATCTTAATTGTAAATTCAGGGGCACTTCTGAAATATTTTGGAGTTAGAGCACCCACTGGCAAAAATGAGGAGTCAGATACTTACACAGCAGCCATGGCCAACAGTGTGTGTGTGTGTGTGTGTGTGTGTGTGTGTGTGTGTGTGTGTGTGTGTGTGTGTGTGTGTGTGTGTGTGTGTGTGTGTGTACTGTATTACATTTATTTATCTTGTTTTTCTCTGTTCTTGTTACCTTTTTGTATTTAAGATTATATATAATAAAATAATACATGTTGGTGGCGGCATTTGGGGGTAATTTTTTTTTCTGGGGGCGGCGAAGGGATGGTTCGCCCAGGGCGTAAATCTTGCCAGGACCGCCACTGTTTGTATGCATATGTATTCCTTCAGTTGAGAGCCTGGGCGCTTTACCTGACGTTACGGCGGAGCGGAGCCTTGAGCGGTGCGGTAATATTACCAAAGCGCCTTTCTAAAAAGTCCGCTCGCTCAGCACCGCTCGTTGAACCCAGAACGCCCTTTGATAATTTGCTAGTTCGAGAATCTATAAAAACGTCTAGCAATAAGTTGTGGAATTCAAGCCTTATACATAAATGTAAAGTAAAATACAAAGTTAAGATTGGACAGGAAGAAAACATTAAAAGGAAGTGCGGAGACTGTAAAAGTTAGCAAATATTAATCCTGGAATCTGAAGCGGCACATTGCAAGAAAGCACAAGGATGTGCTACGAAAACATGATAATAATGCATCAAAAGGTAAGCTAGTTACATACCATTCGATGATAAATAAATAGCTACACATGAATAGGTAAATTAAAATGTTTGTGTTGAATGGAGCCATAAATCTGATGATGATGACATGCGGACAAAATCATGGCCACGAATTATCTTTTATGCTACATTATGGACACTTCTTTTTCTTATTTAGTCTAAAGTATGGCCATAAATATAAAATTCGTTCCCAATATTCAACAGTTTGTTCCTTGGGATTAATTATTATAATATTTCGTCATTACTATTACAATTATTATTACTTCAAATTATGTATTAGCCTAGTAAAACATGTGGATGTCGTGGAAACAAATTGTTAATTTGAATTATATCCGGAGCTCCGTATCAAACTGGATCTTAACTAACAAACAACTGTATGTAAATACAGAAAAACACACTATAAAAGTTACTACATCATTTTAAAATATTATTTAAAAAAAACTTAACCGAACCATTAAGCAGACATATAATTAAGATGTAGGCAACAGTAAATAATAATAATAATAATAATAAATAATTATTATTCTAAATATCATTAATAATAAAAATAATAATACAAATATTACAAAATGTCATGCAATTATTAATGTGTCTTTAATCCCACTCTTTAAACTCCCAAATAAAACAATTTTGTTTCTTTCCACTTCCCCGGTTTGTCTTCTTTGCCGTCTTCCATGTGTCAATGTCGTAAAATGAGGGCGTGGGGGAGGTGGAGACTTGAATTTATATGGGCGTGTTATTCTAATGACGATCGTTTTCAGCCGCGGCATTTATGAAGGGCAGATATTGCGTACACCTGAATATCAACGGTACGCACAGTTTCATAAATCAGGCGGTGAGAGGAGTGTAAGCATAATCTTACGCCAACATATACGCCCGTTTCTACGCAAGAATGATAAATGAGGGCCACTGGCCCTCATTTATCAAAAGTGCGTACACCAAATTTCCAGCGTACACCTTGCGTACACCCAAAACCACGGTGACTTTGAGATTTATCAATATGGACGTTGGCGTACGGCACGCTCAAATCCTACGCCTGCTCAGGAGGTGATGTACGCACGTTTTGAGTTAGGAAATGCACAGAAGAAAATTCCTAACACAACAAAACGCACTGACCAACTAAAATAGTATATGATATATTATGACCCACTGTAAAAAACAACAACAACAATAGTATTTATTAACTTAAGTTTTTTTTTTTTTGCAACATGAACTTCAATGTTTAATTTGTGTGATTTTACCAAAGCATTTGATTTGTATGCATATGTATTCCTTAAGTTGCGAGCCGTTTCAGGGCAGAGCACGTGAGCGGATCGGAGCGTTGAGCGGTGCGGTAATACCATCAGAGCGCCTTTTTCCGACCGCTCGTTGAACCCAGAACGCCCTTTGATAATTTGCCAGTTCGAGAATCTGTAAAAACGTCTAGCAATAAGTTATGGAATTCAACCCTTATACATAAATGTAAAGTAAAAATCAAAGTTAAGATTGGAGAGGAAGAAAATATTGAAAGGGACTGCGGAGAGACTGTAAAAGCAAATATTCATCCTGGAATCTGAAGCGGCACATTGCAAGAAAGCACAAGTATGTGCTACGAAAACATGGTAATAATGCATCAAAAGGTAAGCTAGTTACATACCATTCGATGATAAATAAATACAGATGAGGTAAGGTAAAATGAGTGAATGGAGCCATAAATCCGATCATGATGACATGCGGACAAAATCATGGCCACGAATTATCTTTTATGCAACATTATGGACACTCCTTTTTCTTATTTAGTCTAAAGTATGGCCATAAATTTAGAATTTGTTCCCAATATTCAACAGTTTGTTCCTTGGAATTAATTATTATAATATTTCGTAATTACTATTACAATTATTATTATTTCAAATTATGAATTAGCGTAGTAAAACATGTGGATGTCGTGGAAACAAATTGTTAATTTGAATTATATCCGGAGCTCCGTATCAAACTGGATCTAAGATACAGCTAACAAACAACTGTATGTAAATACAGAACAACACACTACAAAAGTTACTACATCATTTTAAAATATTATTTAAAAAAAATTAACTGAACCATTATGCAGACATAGAATTTAGATGTAGGCAACAGTAAATAATAATAATAATAAATAATTATTCTTCTAAATATCAATTAATAATAAAAATAATAAGAAGAATATTACAAATTGTCATCCAATTGTGTCTGTAATCCCACTCTTTAAACTCCCAAATAAAACAATTTTGTTTCTTTTCACTTCCCAGATTCTCTTCTTTGCCGTCTTTCGTGTGTCAATGGCGTAAAATGAGGGGGTGGGGGAGGCGGAGACTTGAATATATAGGGGCGTGTTATTCTAATGACGATCGTTTTCAGCCGCGGCATTTATGAAGGGCAGATATTGCGTACACCTGAATATCAACGGTACGCACAGTTCCATAAATCAGGCGGTGAGAGGAGTGTAAGCATAATCTTACGCCAACATATACGCCCGTTTCTACGCAAGAATGATAAATGAGGGCCATTGTTCATAGATTTCAAAAATATTTTTTGGTGTTTGTTTTTTATTTGATGTATATAATAATATATATATAATATTGTGCAAATGTAAATTTAATTTAAAAATATAGTACTGTAATCAAATATTCAGAGAAAATACAACTTTCTTAAACAAAGATTAAACAAACTTTATATTGTGTGTATGAACCTTAACCCAAAAAACCTTTATCTTCATACACCAAATCATTGTGACCCTGCCTGTGAAACCCCATCACAAGTATATATTTGTATATATTACATTCTGTGAAAATATAAACTTGATAACTTAAATATTGACTGAGTAAGATCATGTCAGCGGTTGAGATCATATAGTGAAAGGAATGCTTGAAATGTGTGAAGCTCTTTATCTCACTATTAGATTTGAGACTTTAGTTTTCACAGGCACAATCTCAGTGACATACTGTATACTTGAGCTCTTACACACACACACACACACACACACACACACACACACACACACACACACACACACACCAATAAAATTGTAACCATTAAAAATGGCAACTACAATAATGCATCTTTTCTAGATATTTAAAGTGTATGTTGCAGGTTAACCACCACTGTCGATTAATGGGTACATAAATCACTCAAGATATGTGTATAATTTTTAAAATGTCTCAAAAATGGTCTTAAAGACCACTTTTTTTACGTTTTTGGTATTAACGGTTTTTTTAACGCAATTCTGCGATGACGTCACGTTGGGGAGAAGTGGAGAAAGACTCAGCCAGAGCCATAGAGATAGATGAGACATTTATTGCTGTTTAATACTTACGTATATAATTTGGAAATCATATATACATCGTAGTAAATATATAATGTGTTATACTGCAAAGTTACCTTGCTAATTATTATTTATGATATATGTGGAGATAAATAAAACTTCGCAAATCTGCTGATTTGATCCATTCATGTCCTGACCACCAGGCTAGAGATTTTTAAACATCCTTAATCCACACTTACTAGTCTATCAAATAATATCTCAAAATATATTGTTTTGTGAAATAAAAGGATGCTTTGTTATATTGTTTATGCGATTATAACGAATCACACGATCATTTTATACGCAGCAGCAGTCAGCAGCTGCAACACACACGGATCCGACCGCATACATACTGTAATAAACAGGCGTTCGGCGGCTTTTTACATCACAACAGACTTTGCCATTTGAGGAGGATCCGCTCATTGATCACCGTATTTTTATAAATCCTGTACATGTTTGGACCTGCCGAACAGGTTGAGCACTTTTATATACTTTATTGAGCAGAGAGGCTGCCTGCACAGTTTGACCAGCGGGCTGCGGGAACCGGCGCACATCACGCCGCCAGACGGTGTTGCTAATATAACTCGAAATGTATAACTATTATCAGATCGGCCCGGGAAAGTCCCGACTCTCTCGATTGCCATTCCGCTACTGGCTGTAAGAAAGTGAGTGCGTTTGGGTCGCTGGTCCCCGCGAACAGACGTGACGTGCTTCACTCACCTTCAAGGATTAGAGACATGCTGCCAAAACCGTTTGTGCTGAAGATCGCATAAAGTTACACCCATTTCAGGGAGGATCATGGACCCCCTCAAGCCAGCATGCACGAGTATGTTAATTGTTTGTTTACTTTCTACACGAAGATATGCTAACCTTATGCTATCTGGCTGTCTGCCTATCTCTCTATACTAGCCTATCCATCTGTCTGTCTGTCTATCTATCTGTCTATCTATCTTATCTATCTATCTATCTATCTATGTATCTATCTATCTATGTATGTATGTATGTATGTATGTATGTATTTATCTATTATCTGCGCTATCAGAACTGTACTTTACTCGTCTTTCTATAGTCATTCTCAATGCTCTCAAGGCGGCTTTGGTCAATTCTCTCCCCAGCGTGACGTCATACAGTGCGTTGTGAGGGAAAGGAGAATCATTGCAAATTGCTGTACTTTTTCATACTTTTTCGGGTTTTGTGATACCCAACAACATAAAATACAATGGATAACAGTCTAAATGTTTATTATCAACAAGCAAATTGCACAAATTCGTTGAAAAATTTTACCTGCAAAACGCCCTTTAAGTATGGAAACAAAGGGAGATGTGTACACTGCAGAATTAGCGGCTATACAAATGACTCTTTTTTTTATTTTTTTATATAGTGCACACAGAAAGTGACTCTATTTACATGTGGTGAATAACAATGAATAGAACAAAACAGAAAACAGATAAGACAAACAAACAATAAATACAGCCATTGCCCATACATATCATGTTGTAAGTGTATGTGTGTGTAAAGAATGAGGGGTTATTTAAGGTAATGCATACATGTTTAGCAGTAGGTAATCCAATTAATAGATACATTTAGATAAATTCATTCGGTTAGAATAGAGGAAGGAAGAAGAAAAAAAATTAAGTAAATAAAAATACAAAAAAAGGGGGGAGGTAGCACAAACAGAGGATGACTCTTTAATGGATTGAGGATCTGTTAAGGAGGTTTTATATGTTCAGATTAAATGGCGTCTCTGTTAAATCATGAACTCAATCATGCAGAAAGTATATATTGACAGAAATTTTGATAAGTTTATATAGACTAAGTTTAATAGTTTAATAGACTAAAGAATGTGGGAATAATGGTAATTTTTTTTTTTTTTTTTTTTTTGGGTACCAGCCCATGTTGGGATTCATGGTAATGAGATGGTAGATCAAATGACCAAAGAAGCACTTCAACTAAATAATATCAACGTAATATCAACAGTAAGTTTGATAAGGTGGAAGGAAATCACTATAAACAAGAATGCAAAGATAAGTTTTATGTGAGGTATCAGCAGGTAAGAATATCATAAATTAGAGGAGTACAAGAGATTTTAAAAATTCACAATGGTTAATATTTTAAATGAAGGGACAAAAACGGATATGTTAATAATAGCAATAATGATGTTCTTAAAAACACCGCGTCTATAAATCGAATTTAACCAGTATCATGCAGATTATCATTGTCACACTCCAGTACAGTAGGTGGCGGTGTGCACCTTTAAAGTTGGTTTACAACCCACCAGTAAACCCACAAAAGAAGACGAAACAAGACGAGAGAAATGTATGGGGAGAAAAGACGCGATTTAAGCGTTTCATGGGGTTTCTGTGAGTGTTTAAAAACGAGAATATTGCCTACAATCAGAAGAACAGCCCGTATTTCTACTAGTGCTGTGTTCAAAATATCGATACGACGATACATCGTCATGGACGCCTGACGATGCGCGCATCGATACAGCACCTTCCGTATCGATTCAGATACACTTTTGAAAGAAACGTGACGAATCGCTGTTGATCCGTGATCCATATAAAAAGGACGCATGTGTCCGCGGAGTAGGCTACATACAGTAGAGTTAGCGGGGTATACTTTCACTTTGCGTGTCTGTCTCGCTGGTGCACGTGTCTTCATAGCGAGCCGCGTACTTGCTCGCTCTCGCTCGCTCTCTCTCACTCTCTCTCTCGCACGGGGTATTTAAAATCAACGAATTCAGTATGAAAGCGCAGATATCTTAGCCTTTACTACTGCAAAAAAAAGGGCTTTATTAGCCACTCTCTTATAAAACAGTACTAACGCATTTGAGAAGAAACACGACAAAGATTTGCATGTAAAAAGTGTCCGTCTAGAGAAGAGATACAGAGCTACTGCAAACTATAGCTGTTACATTAATAATCTGATTTCTATTAAATAGTATTAACTCTGACTGCATGTTTATAGATATATTCATAGATATAGAATAATGAGAGACAAATATAATGCCTAGAGTAAGGCACCATCTTTGTAAAACTGCTTTTAAAAAACATAATTTAAGTATTAACTCTGGGATTTTAAGTATTTCTATGAGTTACCCCAGAAGCTTATAAATGAATGAATGGCAAAAACAGAACTGTTACAACACTGCTTATTCAATGTACAATAAACAGATAATTATAATAAAAATAATGTTACTAAATTCTGAACAAAAATATAATTCAAAACAGTCTTGTATCGTGATGCGCATCGTATCGGGGCCCATGTATCGGGATACGTATCGTATCGGGAAATTGTTGGCGATACACAGCCCTAATTTCTACCCCGAGGAGGTGGTTCGTCATCACATCGGACTGTTTCATGTAAGTTTGGAGGATAAGGGCTACACAAATGTTTGTGATTTGAATAGGATGAGGCTTGTAAAATCCAGATGTGAAGTACTGTTGCTTTTAAAAGGACATTTTCAAGTGTCTACTTTGTGTTTTTCTTTAACTTTGTTATATTATAATATCATAATTTTAAATCCACTACATTTCATGCAGGTGTATTGAGTAAAAGTACTTCATTACTTTACATCTCTGGTAAAATTTTAAAACCATTTTGATACGTTAAAGTTTGAAACCCATGAAACAAATCATGCTTAAATAGATCCTGCTAGAATACATTTTCTGAACTTTTTTTATGACTTGGTGGCTTTCATTGAGTGTATGTTAAGGTGACCAGATTTTTGTAAGGTAAACCGGGGACATTTCCTAGTTAAATGGTCAAAATATCATTAAAATTTCATTTGTTGTTATCTATGAATTAAAAAATGTGGACAAAACGTTTTTTAAAAGTTTGTTCTCTTTATTGTTGTGGATTCACTGCTAAAAATGACTTCTTACTTAATTGTATTTTTGTCTTATTTTCAGTACAAATATCTAAAAAAATCTTAAATCAAGATGCATTTTCTTGATAAGCAAAATCCCCTAAGAAAAATTTAGCTTTAAGACAAAAAAATAAATTTAATTGAATTTGTGCTTAAAACATGCAAAAAAAATTTCCTTGAATTAATGCTGCCTTCACGTGCTATCGTAATTATGGTAAATACCAAAATCCCACTTGGAAAATGCACATGAACACCCCTCATGTGGTATTTTCCACTGGGCAACTCGTAAAATATTTTGATGCCCGAGTTGCCGAGATGACATTACCTTTGACCTTTTCAAAATGGCGGAGAGCAGCAGCAACGTTGTGAATGGTTGAATGACAACAAAAGCAATGGTAAATACCAGTTCACAAATGTAAAATGCACTTGAACACAACACGCTGGTACATACCAGTTCACAAATGGAAAATATCATCTTTCCCATAGCACGTGAAGGCAGCATACGTAGTGGTAGATATTTTTGCTTGTTTTAAGCACAAATTTGATATTTTGGTCTAAAAATTAGACTTATATTCTTAGGTCATTTTGCCCATCAAGAAAATGCCTCTTGACTTAAGAATTTTTTTCTATTTGTACTGAAAACAAGAGAAAAATACTAATAAGAAAGTCATTTTTTGCAGTGTTTCTAATTCAATTAATTGAACAATTTCTGTATCCTAAAAATCAAATTTTTCCCGTTTTTTTACAAAAGAGACATACCCCATCAAAAATGTCTTGTAAGGTACTACTTCAGCTCATTTCATAACATTGTAAACGTGAAGAACAAAAGGAATAGTGCAAAATGTAAACACATTTAGCCTACACAAAACAAATGCTCCGTAACATACTGTGATCAGTTTACTTCATTGGTTTATTATTTTAATTTAACATGAGTATTTAGTACCTTAAACCCCCATAACTTTTTTCATATCTTATGATAACTTGATTGATTATAATGACGCTTTCTCGTGTGTCCTGTGTCTCGTAGTAAATTCTTCATCGCTAAATCAGTGGTGTGCGCAAGTAAAGGCCACTTCACACTGGTCAGACAGACTCCAACAGACGCGTCTGTTGGAGTCTGTCTGACCAGTGTGAAACCCCTGTTGGCAGTTGTTGGATCAAAGTCAATGAGACTTTAGAATGTGGTTGTCTGTTGGGTCTGTTGGTGTCTGTTGGAGTTGGTAGTTGTTAGTGCTGTGTTCAAAATATCGATACGACAATACATCGTCATGGACGCCTGACGATGCGTGCATCGATACAGCACCTTCTGTATCGATTCGGATGCACTTTTAAAAGTAACGTGACGAATCGCTGTTGATCCGTGATCCATATGGAAAGGACGCATGTGTCCCGCGGAGTAGGCATGTAGAGTTAAATGTAGCGGGGTATACTTTCACTTTGCGTGTCTGTCTTGCTGGCGCACGTGCCTGTATAGCGAGCCGCGTACTTGCGCACTCTCTCTCTCTCTCTCGCTTGCGTGCATTCAGTATGAAAGCGCAGATATCTTAGCCTATACTACTGCAAAGGGCTTTATTAGCCACTCTATTATAAAACAGTACTAACGCATTTGAGAAGAAACACGACAAAGATTTGCATGTGAAAAGTGTACGTCTAGAGAAGAGATACAGAGCTCCTTCAAACTATAGCTGTCACATTAATAATCTGATTTCTATTAAATAGTATTAAGTCTGACTACATGTTTATAGATATATTCATACAGACCCGGCGCCAGACACAAATTCACAGACGGGCATTTCATTTTTCAGGGGGGGCACAAATGAGAGCAACGTCACTGCAATGCATAATATCATTAAGTATGAATTAAGTGGACAAAAAAGCGAGGAAGAACTAACATACCTCTCCATTAACGCAATACAACGGAGAAGTCGTAAAGATTGGACCTAGCTTACTGAAGCAATCTAAACGCAAATAAAACACGTCGCAGGGCTCGACATCAACGCTTGTCCGGTTAATATCAGAGACAAGTGGATTTTTTAAAAGGCCAAGTGAAAGAGAATTTTACTTGCTCGACCGAACAAGTACCCTATAGTCTGATTAGAAACGGCAATAACAATCACCAAAACAGGATAATGATTCTGCATCCTTTAATCAATGGCGACCGAAAGTGCATAATGTAAAAACGCAAAGTTAAACAAATAAGTACAGCAAACACAAAGTGTGTTAACAAAGTGGGTTAAACATACTGCGGTAAAAATGTGGATTTTTTAATAACATGATACAGTTAAGCAGCATCACATCACGGTTGAAAATGTGACAGATTTAATGACAGTTCACTAAACAAGTAATTAATATTAAGCCACTTACATTTTACACGCAATGTTGACTGTTTTTGTTGTTCCAGCAGCGAAAATAGTAAAAGATAACAGCAGAACCATAACGTGTCAGTCTCACTGCAGCAGCACTCAATCGTGTCTTAACATTAAGCGGTGGCGCGCTTGGCAAACAAACAAACATTTCCGCGCTCACTACTGACAAACCAATCAAATTCGTTTAAAATATATATATTTTTAAATCAGACCAAACACATTTTTATTTTTATTCATGAGTTATATATGTACAAAACAATAACTTCTAATTAATAACAGTGGCCTATTGATAAAAACATGGAGCTGGTGAACAGGTGAAGGGAGACCGCAGGTTCGTCCAGGGCGGGCACTAGTGACTCACAGGGCGGGCCCGGCCCCCTAAAGCCCGCCCATGGCGCCGGGACTGTATTCATAGATATAGAATAATGAGAGACAAATATAATGCCTAGAGTAAGGCACCATCTTTGTAAAACTGCTTTAAAAAAAAACATAAGTTAAGTACTAACTCTGGGATTTTAAGTATTTCTATGAGCTACCCCAGAAGCTAATAAATGAATGGCAAAATCACAACTGTTACAACACTGCTTATTCAATGTACAATAACCAGATGATAATAATAATAATAATAATGTTACTAAATTCAGAACAAAAATGTAATTTAAAATAGTCTTGTATCGTGATGCGCATCGTATCGGGGCCCTTGTATCGGGATACGTATTGTATCGGAAATTGTTGGCGATACACAGCCCTAGTAGTTGTCTGACCAGTGTGAACTGGCCTTAATACGTAGCTCGCGGCCCCCTCTGCTGGTGAAAATAATAATTACATGATTGCTCCGGTCTGGTACTACAAACGCTATGTTGATTGTGTTTTTCAGTGTATTTGCTGGTTGTTTTGGACATGCTGTAAAACGGGGACATTTCCGGGGACAGCTTCAGTCGGGGACAGAACACCAAAAAACGGGACTGTCCCCGGAAAAACTGGGACGTCTGGTCACCTTAGTGTATGTCGGTTCCTCTCGTGTTCACACAGGTGTAAAAACAAGTTTTGACATCTGTTTCACATTAAATTTTATGACTTAAACAACTTCAATTTGATTACACTTTAAAGTTGTTTTATGAAACATTGTTACATTAATTTTGGTGTCTAACCTTTTCTCATATTCAGATTCTCTTATGATACAGTTAAAGAAATAAGTAGATGAATATTTACACCTTTTGCACTTAAATTCTTATGTATAATTAACTTAAAATCAACAAGTCATTTCAATTTTGTATTTTTTATCTTGACTAGGCATAAGTTTAACCCTTGTGCATCCTTGAGGACATTTTTGGCTTTTTCAGTTTTGTTTTTTTGATGACTTTGCCTGTGTTAATGCTAACTGCATAAAATTTGCCACAGGGGTGTATTTTTATTGGAATTTTAATATTTCACCTTCTTTTCCTTTAAAAATTCTATTTTCTACTAGGTACACACAATACTTTCTCTCAGGACCTTTTGGACAAAAATGTCCCCATTGAAACCCATTAAAACTGCAATTTTTAATCCCGGAGCCATTCAACTATAAAATGATGCGATCTTTGTTAACAGGCTTTCATTCTGTTGGCAAGGCTTCAAAATTTAAATGTTTACTATTTTTACCAGATGGTGCCATTTTTTCAGGTTTTGCATATAAAGCAAATTATCGCTTTGTTGTTTTCTGCTGTTTTCGGCTTATGCATATTATAGAGCCAATTAGATATATTGTGAAGCTATAATTGTGTGGGTGTGTTGGAAAGGATGTCAGAGTGTGGTTTGTATGTGTGTACTGAACATTGTATGTGTGTGTGTGTGTACCTGGTAATTATCACATTGTGGGGACCAATTGTCCCCACAAAGATAGGAATACCAGTATTTCTGTGACCTTGTGGGGACATTTTGAGGTCCCCATGAGAAAACAAGCTTATAAATCAAACAGAATGATGTTTCTTGAAAATGTGAAGTAGTAGAAGGGTTTCTGTGATGGTTGGGGTTAGGGAATGGTGTAGGTAAGGGGAATAGAATATACAGTTTGTATAGTATAAAATGCATTACGTCTATGAAATGTCCCCACAAAACATGGAAACCAGAGTGTGTGTGTGAACAGTTTGTATGAAAAAAATATATATTGTACTGGAAATCACAAGATTACAACCGCTGCAAAGGAGGTGTCGACAACCTGGACAAGGTATGTGTCATTGTGCTTCAGTTACACACACATTTATTATTACTGCTTAAAGCTTTTATTATTCAGTATTTTTTGTATCTATATATTCAATGTTGTAGTTTTTTGAAAAAGGGAGAAGAATATTTTGTTTATTTTTATTCTTACTGCATAGTTCCTTTATAATTTAGTATTTCTTGCATTTCTATACACAATATTTTATTTTTGTGAATGATGAGAAGAATATTTAGTTTATTTCTTCTTTTGCAGGTTGTTGGCATTGACATATCCAAGGCTGTAATAATCAAAGAAAAAAAATCTGCTTAGCATTTAGTACAGTGAAAATAAAAATAAAAATATTTTTTCATAAAAAAACGCAGTGGCATTATATAAACAAACCAGCATTTAAAGGGCTAAAATTCTTAAAATTAATGAATGTTTGGTCATTGTGATAAGAGCTGATGCTGGTTAAAAAAATGGCATCAGTGAAAGTGGAAAAAAATATAAATCTATAATATTTTTATGACACTTTTTGTCCCCTATGTGTAACTTTTTTTAATTGATGCACAAGGTTAAGTTTTGTACAGTGTATCTGACATAAACAAATATTAAATCCTGAAACAGATCTCTCTATAAATGTTTTACTGACAAAGTCTCTCTAAAATCTCCAGCCACACCTATAAAGTGATTGAGACCTTCAGTGAAGCTCCTCCTACAACAATCCACCAATAACACACAGAGAAATCACTTCATGTGTGACAACTGAAATCTTCATGACTTATTGTTGGTGCTGGTGAAAGAGGAGCTTGAGAAGATGAAAGATCCACAACCATGCAGAATAAAGACTGAAGAAACTGAAGAACAAATAGGTTGGTGTCTGTTTTTCAATCTTTATTATTCATGGTTTAAGAATAATCATAAAAAATTGGTATTGAGAAACATAAATTCATGAGATGATAACGTTCTGCATCCATAATAGTTTCAGTAGAATTATATTGAAAGAGTTTTATCCAAAGCAACCTTCAGGGGATTGAATGACTGTGTTCTCCATGCAGTGCTTCAATTAGCAGAAATTGACAATAAATAATAAATGACATAATGTACTTCACATGAAAGATAACACACAACAGATACATGACATGCTGCTTTTGTCATACAATCTCAAACGCATCACTCTGGTTTATTAATTTTAACTCTTTACTGTCTTCATTTTAGATATGATAGAAGTGAAAAAGGAGAGTCACGATGAAGTGGATGAGAAACATCAGATTGTTTCACAGGAAGGAACTCTCAAAACAGAAGACATAAAGTGTGAAAAGAGTTTCAGTCAAGATGGACGCCCTGAGGATCACAATAGGACTCACAGCGAGGAGAAGCCGTTCACATGTCATCTGTGTGAAAAGGGTTACAGATTTAAAAGTAAACTTGAGACTCACATGAGAACTCACACTGGAGAGAAACCACACGTGTGCCATAAGTGTAAAAAGAGTTTTATATTTACAAGTAACCTTGAGAAACATTTGAGAATTCACACTGGAGAGAAACCTTACAAATGTCATCTGTGTGGAAAGAGTTTCACAGTTGAATCTACCCTTGAGACACATTTGAGAATTCACACTGGAGAGAAACCTTACAAGTGTCATCTGTGTGAAAAGAGTTTCACAGTTAAATCAAGCCTTAAGATACACATAAGAATTCACACCGGAGAGAAACCGTTCACATGTCATCTGTGTGGAAAGAGTTTCAAAGATGATTCTAGCCTTAAGAGACACACAAGATTTCACACCGGAGAGAAACCACACGCGTGCCATGAGTGTGGAAACTGGTTTACAAACTCAGATACCCTTAAGACTCACATGAGAATTCACACTGGAGAGAAACCTTACACGTGTGATTTGTGTGAAAAGAGTTTCAGAGTTAAAAGTAGCCTTAACATACATGCAAGGATTCACACAGAAACTGTTGACAAACCATGAGTGTAAAAAAGTTTCAGAAGTAAAATTAACCTTAACCCTTTAACTGGTCCAGCTCTTTTTGAGTGGGGGGTCGTGAAAAGATAATTTACACCTTCAAATTAATATCACTCTGACATTTTTTTGGTCTAGAAGCCTAATTTTGGTCTTGTTTTAAAGAAGACGTTTTTTTAACGGAAGTATCTGTAGCTGGAAATATAATTTTTTATAGCAGTTTACATTTATTTGTAATAAATAAAAAATGCAATATTGTATTCTTTTTAAAACATAAAATTATCAAAAAACTGAGGTTTGTGTTGGTTTGCGGTTAGGTTTGCTGCATACTCTTGTCACAAATGAATAAATTACAGTTACTGCATTACTATCACTGTTAAAAGGTTTTGAAGGAACACGCCCAGTCCATATATGCCTTTCTCATCTCCGTGCGTGCTGTGACTCTGTCTGATGCGGCCCCCGCTGGCTTGGCTTGGCACGGAGACTGGAGGTGAGTGGCTCCAGCTGGCGTGCTGCTCCCAATTAGTGACAAAATAACGCGAACATTTTCCTATTTATGTGTTGTGAATTTGTATAGTCACACCTTGTACAAATAACAAGGTGATATGAGACCAGGGATGTGATTTTTCCGGATTAATCCGGAATTCCGGATTTTCCGACCTGAAAATGTGACCTACGTGAAACATGCAGATATGTAAAAAAAATAGGTGGGAGGGGGGTATCTCACAGCCGTCGCCATGCTAACCCGGGACGGAACCACAATCGCCGTCCCCGCGCAACAGGGCCACACCGGGCGGCACGTCAGATGACAAAGAGATTCATTTTCCTTCCTTTCCAAGTATCAACAAGGACGTGTTTCCGACCGTTCGCAAATGGCGGATGGCGAAGAATGATTGTATTCGCCATTCACCAATCAGACCCGATCGTTTCTCTCCTCTCTTCTTCTCATTTGCGATGTTTGGCTGTCACTCGCGTGACGCGAAACAAAGCGGCAAACATATACACGTCGGTTTACTTGGTGGATTTGGAGCGGCAATTTTCACAGAAATGAGAGGAAAAACGAGCGCCATTGCAGAAAATCCTGGTGGCGACTGAGAGAGGGATGATGCAACAATATTGGTTCCGAAAAAAAGGCAAGGAAATAAGTTACCTCTGAACGTTTCTTAGGCCCTGTCCCAAATGGCGCACTTCATGTGGACTTTCGGTCTCGTAGCCTTAAATTGCGCGTTCTCGCTTAGTCTACGAGTCCGTAGGGTGTCCCATCTGTCATTTTTACGCTTTGAAGTGTGCTCATCAGCGCCTCCTCTGCCCCCTTGATGCGGTCTTCAGCGAAGCCCGCACTGCAGCAGGCTTCACGCACTTTGCCAACCCAGAAGTCCTTGCGAAAGGGCAATCAGACCAATCAGACGACGGAAGGGAGGAGTTCACACTGACGGGCAACTTCTCTACCTATTTCCGGTGTGATGCTCGAGTCTGTCCCAAAATACGACTCCGGTGCACCCACGTGGACTCGCATCAAGGGTCCCTAAAGTCTGGACTACGTGATGTCATCAAAGTGTGGACTCTGAGGAGGACCACAAGTCCGGAGTGTGCCATTTGGGACAGGGCGTAAATCGGAAGGCTGCAGCCTCCGGAGGTCTCATGCAGGTTGCATACGTCATCGAGCCTGGTTTAACCTAACTGAGCATTACATTCGGAAGTCATAAACATATTACAACAATTTACGATTAACTGAGAATAATAGTAAACTTCATAATTGTTAATATTGTGACCTCAGGAAGGCTGCAGCCTTAGGATTGAGAAACGGCTTCTGTATCATCGTTTGTTTCAAAGGTTTTGTGTTTTTAAAGTTTTAAGGTTGACCAGTTTGATTAAAATAAATAGCTCCTGTACTTTTTTGTAAAATTGCTTTTATTTATTAGTGTCAACCTTCTATTGTTTATGTTTAACAAAGTTACTCATCTACAGGGGTCTAAAATTAGAAAAAGAGACCTTTAAGACACTTTATTATAACTAAAGGTCCTGTGTAGCACATTTTACAGATATTTGTATTAAAAAAATACTCTGGTAAAAATAGAAGTACTGATCTAACTTCTTTACTCAAGTAAAAGTATCAGAGTACAGGCTTGGAAATTTACTTAAAGTATAAAATTAAAAGTAGCCATGCCTTTAGTTCTTTATAAGCCATTGCCTACATTTTATTTAGATGTCTGCAAAATAGGCCTTTTGACATGAACATTTGCATGTTGCACATTTAGCTGTTAAAGTTGTGTAAAAATGCAAAACAAAAATAAGTTAAAACATATTTTTTTGTCATGGTTGTCGATATAGAGAGAGGTGGTGATGGAGCAATGGACAAGACACTTGCTTTTGATTCCCACTGTTACACATCCACCAAATAAGTTATGTGTCATACTTTACAAAAAAGTTGCATGTTGCACATCTAGCTGTAAAATAAATTAAAATGTGTTTTTTTTTTGTTCAAATAAGTTTTTATGGGTCCTACTTTACTATTCATATAGATCCGCCACCAGTTTGATTGGCGTGTGTGTGGGGGGGGGTTCTCGATATATTTTCCTGCTTTTTTGTCCTTAGCCAATCACATGCCTGTATGAGACACAGCTATCTTTCAACAGTATACACACCGGGAACCACACTCTCAGAAGGCGAAGCACCGCCACTTGGGCGGAGTGACCTGCTTGCAGCACCCGAGAAGCCCCTGGTGAGGAGCAGAGAGTTTTGCAAATCACTCCGCCCAGTAGCAGTGCCTCGCCCTCTGAGAACACAGTTCCCAGTGTGTATACTGTTGAGGGATGGCTGTGTCTCATGTCACCTTGTTGTTTGTACATGGTGTGACTATACAAATCACAACACATAAATAGGAAAATTTTCGCGTTATTTTGTCACTTTTTGAGAGCAGTATGCTAGCTGGAGCCATTTACTTCCAGACTTTGTGCTAAGCTAAGCTAGCGGGGGCTGCGTCAGACAGAGTTACAGCACGCACAGAGATGACGAAGGTATGATTGGACTTATCTAACTCTGGGGGATACAGTGAATAAGCTAAATTCCCAAAATGTGGGCGTCACACTCAAAAGAGATTTAATGTGTTTCGATTGTGAAAACAGTGCTGATGTGTCAAGCATTTCTTTGTTACTGTGCGTCCGTTTCATGGTTGTTTTGGTGGTCTCTATGACAAATAGTTTAAACGTATGCAGAGTAGAGCTGTAATCGGGCCTTAAAAGTTAGGCCCGAAATGTCCGAAGCCCGACAGAATGCAGCCCGAACCCGAACGTACATTTAGATTGACAGCTTTTTAAAAGCCCGAACCCGTTTACAGCCCGACATTATTTAAATGTGCGCACACACACAGCTTTTGTCAAGAATGAGAAATTTACACAGGTTTTAACATTATTTATTCATGACTAATAATCTACACGCCACTTGGAAGTTGAAACAAAGAAATAAAATAAGTCATCTGTAACATTGTAACATCTCATTCTAAATAGGCTTATGCAATACACTATAAATATGCCAATAAAATTATTATTTCTTAACGAATTAAATAAAGATAATACATTCTGAATTAAGATGGGTATTTGGCAATAACGAAATTAAGAGAAAGGCTCCGCGGGATTTGCGTCGGCACTTCTCTCCATTACTGCCAACATTAGTCTATATCCTCTGTCTAAATTACGTATTTAAGACTCGATTCATATTTAGTTATACATTGAAAAACCTACTCACCAAGATTAGGCTACATGTTTTTGATGAGGAAAATCATTAAATGCCCTGTAAATGAATTCGGCGCGGTCCTGCGCTACTGATAGTGCATCCAGCAGCATTGAACTTGACCGCTCATTTACCGGAGCGCAAGCCCGAGCCCGGCCCGAGCCCGTGTAAAATGTTAGAAATGAAGCCCGAACCCGCCCGAGCCCATCGGGTCCCGACGGGTCCTGTCGGGTTCGGGCAAAGATCTTCAGCTCTAATGCAGAGGTGTTTTACAGACAGGGATCAGAATACATCAGTGCCATTTGTTTTGCCTCAAAATGCACACAAGTAATGTTTTTAGTTATATTTCCTAATTAAACTAAAGTCTAGTCTGGGCTTAACCTAATCCCTGTTCGGGAAACCACCTCGCAGTGTTTTATTTCATGATTTTTTTCTAATTACATGAGATCTTTTTAGAAATGTGTTTTTGATTATTGACTATGAGATGCTGACCCCAGTACTAAATTACTCTCACTTGCTTTGAATCTGTTTTTCTCACACAGAAAACTATTATATCTGTGTTTAAACTTGTGTTCAGAAAATAGCAGTGTACTAATAAAAGTGAATAAAGTGCAAAACACGTTGTTATAGTTTATTTCCTTATTTCAAATGTATTGAAAACATTACACATTCAAAGCATAACTATTTTATCAAGTCTGTCTTGTTCTTTTAAATGCAATCAAAGAAATTAATATTAGGCTGTGTCAACATTTTTCTCTTTAGACACAGATTTAACATCACTTTAAGCTAATAAATTACTAATTTCAGTTTCATAACCATTGTTGTTGATAACTGCTGCACATCTGCGTCAAAACAAGTCAACCAACTTCTGTCACCTAGAAACAGATATTTCAGACCAGAATCCACAGTTCCTGTGAATGTTAGGTCTTGCATCAAAAACTGCATTCTTATTGTAACCCCAGAAGTTTTCAATGGAGTTGAGATCAGGGGATTGAGCTGGCCACTCCATTATCTCAATCCTTTTGTCTGGAGCCACGATTTTGCCTCATTGCTTGGGTGTTTGGAGTCATTGTCTTGTTGAAACACTTGTGCTGCTTTTTATAGGCGCTTGCAAACAGGTTAACAGTGGCGGTCCTGGCAAGATTTACGCCCTGGGCGAACCATCCCTTCGCCGCCCCCAGAAAAAAAAATTACCCCCAAATGCCGCCACCAACATGTATTATTTTATTATATATAATCTTAAATACAAAAAGGTAACAAGAACAGAGAAAAACAAGATAAATAAATGTAATACAGTACACACACACACACACGCACACGCACACGCACACGCACACGCACACGCACACACACACACACACACACACACACACACACACACACACACACACACACACACACACACACACACACACACACATGTCTTTGGCTGCTGTGTAAGTATCTGACTCCTCATTTTTGCCAGTGGGTGCTCTAACTCCAAAATATTTCAGAAGTGCCCCTGAATTTACAATTAAGATACAATATGTAAGTTAGATACACTTACATCACACATGCATCAGTTACCCAATTAAAATGACCATAACACATATTTTATTAGTTTATAGGATGTTAACAAATGCTAAGCATACACTACAAATTATTTAAAAAGCTATCACTCTGTAGCTTACACAATGGCATGTCAATTTATATTAAAAGTTATTTAAGTTCACATATAGCGTATATAGCAATAAAAAAGGACACAGTCAGGAGCTCTGTGTGAGTTTGCACTTGTTGTGTTGCAAAAACAAACTAGACTGTGTGTTGCCTATGGGTGAATTTAGTTGCATGACATGGTGCCTCAATTCTAATATATTGCTAGTTCAGCAAAACTAAAACCAAAAAAAACAGTCGTGTTCTGTGGCTAATAGCAAAGCAATAAGCTCCGGGACGGATCCGCAACGGATCCAGACCGGAGCTGTCGGCTTCGAAGCAGATCCGTTGCAGATCCGTTCCGGAGCCCACCGCTATCATTAGCAAGAGGGCGAGGCTAATATAAATAACGTTAGCCTATTTCCTACTGTCACTCACGTCGTCACTCATAAATCGGCATACCTTTATCTTTATAATTTTTCCTCATCTTCTTTTCTTCTTTTTCTGATCTGGGCAACTTATGGCTTCTTTGGTCTTTTAATTCGATCCATGGCATGATGATGATGAAGACTCGACATCATTAACTTTGCATTACATTTTGCCAACAACAACATCCGTTCGCCCGTCAATCAACCGGAGTCACGTGACGCGAGTCACGTAGATGACTCTACAGATTTTTTTTCACAAAATCCAATTGATAACATGTTCGTAGGTATATGGGTCTATGTTAATTTTAGGAATGAAAAATACAATTTATGTGGAAGCAGACGCAGCAGTTTGTGTTGTGTGGCCTCTGGCCTGGGATCAGTCTATCCCTCGCTCGCCCCCTATTAGCAAGCGAGCGATCTGCAGTCGCAAGTTGGCCCGCCCCTTTCTCCCGTGCCTCTGACACGCACACAACCTGTGTATGACTCTCAGCACTAATTTGACATGGAAATGAGCGTTAGTCTAAAAAACCGCTTTGATGTTGTTTTTTTTTTTTTTTTTTGAATGCGCTCGTGCGCCCTCACGTAGATTGCGCCCTGGGCGTTCGCCCACATGGCCCATAGCAAAAACCGGCCCTGCAGGTTAACTTCAATCAGATATCACAGCACTCACAGATCATTTTAGATCATCTTTGATCTTTCTAGAGGTGATGAAAGGCTGCATCTTTGCCATCCTGAATATTCTTCAAGCTGTTTTAACAGTAGTTGCTTATGTGTTTTGGGTTTTTAATAAAAAATATTATGTTATTGGTCCCTATTAGCCTATAAATGTCTAGGAGTTGAGGGAAGTTGTTCAAAAATAATCCATTTGGATTTCGGCTATCGGATTAGATCAAAATTTCAAAATGGATTGTTCAAAACAAAACAAAAAATGTATTCTGAATTTAGATCACAAAATCCAATCTGGGTTTTGATCTCGATCAAATCAGGACTTTGTGCTGTTCAAAACATTTTAGTAAGCTTGGGATTTGTTTGATCAGTATTTAGTCAGAGACCTACAATGTCTGTAGCTATAAGATGACACTCTTGAACACATTGTTCGTAGAATTCAAAAATTTTTTTTGGTGTTTGTTTTTTATTTGATGTGTATGGGTAGCAGCCCATGTTGGGATTCATGGTATTGAGATGGTAGATGAAATGGCCAAAGAAGCACTTCAACTAAATAATATCAACATAATATCAACAGTAAGTTTGATAGGGTGGAAGGAAAATCACTTTTTAAACAAGAATGCAATTATAAGTGGCAGATATCTTGGGACTAATGCATGAAAGGAAGACATTTTTATAACACACAAAGTAAATTAAAGCAAAATAATAGCACTCATAAGTAGGAAGGAATATACAATATTTACGAGATTAAGAATTGGACATATAGGCTCAGTGCAACATCATAGGTAAACACAATACAGGTCTTTGTGATCATCTGATCTGTGTCAGAAAATGGAGACAGTTAACCCACAAAAGAAGACGAGACAAGACGAGAGAAATGTATGGGGAGAAAAGACGCGATTTTAGCGTTTCTTGGGGTTTCTTGGAGTGTTTAAAAACGAGAATCTTGCCTACAATCAGAAGTACAGCCCGTATTTCTACCCAGAGGAGGTGGTTCGTTATTACTTCGGACTGTTTCATGTAAGTTTAAGGGCTACACAAATGTTTGTGATTTGAATAAGACGAGGCTTGTAAAATGCAGGCGTAAAGTACTGTTGCTTTTAAACTGACATTTCCAAGTATCTACTTTGCGTTTTTCTTTAACTTTGCTATATTATAATATCATAATTTTAAATCCACTACGTGTCATGCAGGAATAGTGAGTAAAAGTACTTCATTACTGTACATCTCTGGTGAAATTTTAAAACCATTTTGATACGTTAAAGTTTAAAACCCATGAAACACATCATGCTTCAATAGATCCTGCTAGAATACATTATCTGAACTTTATGACTTTGTGGCTTTCATTGAATGTATGTCGGGTCCTCTCGTGTTCACACAGGTGTAAAAACAAGTTTTGACATCCAGAAAGTGTTACATTTACATTTCATGACTAAAAACAACTTCAATTTGATAACACTTTACATTTTTATTAAACATTGTTATATTGTCATTAATTTTGGTGTCTAAGAATTTTCACATATTCAGATTTTCTTATGATACAGTTAATGAAATAAGCAGATGAAATTTTACACCTTTTGCACTTAAATTCTTAAGTATAATTAACTTATAATCAACAAGCAATTTCAATTTGTATTTTTATCTTGACTAGGGATAAGTTTAAGTTTTGTACAGTGTGTCTGACATAAACAAATATTAAATCCTGAAACAGATCCCTCTATGAATGTTTTACTGACAAAGTCTCTCTAAAATCTCCAGCCACACCCATGAAGTGATTGAGACCTTCAGTGAAGCTCCTCCTACAACAATCCACCAATAACACACAGAGAAATCACTTCATGTGTGACAACTGAAATCTTCATGACTTATTGTTGGTGCTGGTGAAAGAGGAGCTTGAGAAGATGAAAGATCCACAACCATGCAGAATAAAGACTGAAGAAACTGAAGAACAAATAGGTTGGTGTCTATCTTTTATTATTAATGTTCAGTGGATTGAATGACTGTGTTTTCCATGCATTGCTCTACAGTTAAACTACAAGAGCAGATATTGACAATAAAAATGACATAATGTACTTCACATGAAAGATAACACATAACAGATACATGACATGCTGCTTCTCATACAATCTCAAAAGTGTTTTGTCACTCTGATTTATTAATTTTAACTCTTTACTGTCTTTATTTTAGATATGATAGAAGTGAAAAAGGAGAGTCACGATGAAGTGGATGAGAAACATCAGATTGTAAAAATAAACCATAATGTTTCACAGAAAGGAACTCTGAGAACAGAAGACATAAAGTGTGAAAAGAGTTTCAGTAAAGATGGACGCCCTGAGGATCACAATAGGACTCACAGCGAGGAGAAGCCGTTCACATGTCATCTGTGTGAAAAGGGTTACAGATTTAAAAGTAAACTTGAGACTCACATGAGAACTCACACTGGAAAGAAACCACACGTGTGCCATAAGTGTAAAAAGAGTTTTATATTTACAAGTAACCTTGAGATACATTTGAGAATTCACACTGGAGAGAAACCTTACAAGTGTCATCTGTGTGGAAAGAGTTTCACAGTTGAATCTACCCTTAAGACACACATGAGGATTCACACCGGAGAGAAACCACACACGTGCCATGAGTGTGGAAACCGGTTTACAACCTCAGATACCCTTAAGACTCACATGAGAATTCACACTGGAGAGAAACCTTATACATGTGATTTGTGTGAAAAGAGTTTCAGAGTTAAAAGTAGCCTTAACATACATGCAAGGATTCACACCAGAGAGAAACTGTTCACAAACCATGAGTGTAAAAAAAGTTTCAGAAGTAAAATTAACCTTAACCCTTTAACTGGCGCAGCCCTTTTTGAGTGGGGAGTGGTAAAAAGGTGATGTGCACCTTCAAATTAATATAACTCTGGCATTTTTTGGTCTAGAACAAGCGTCCCACCCAAGCCCTGATAAGTGAAGCCAAAACGTCTCGATTGTTGCACTTCAATTATCTTTTTTTCAAAGCTGGTTTCTGTCATTTGCTGTAGTTTTTATCACGCTGATGGAAATTCAAGTGTATGTTTTTAAAATAAGTTAGTTTAGTTAGTTATTCAAAGCTATAAAACGGTGGCGTCACATCATGATTGACAGCTGTCATATGCTGCTCTGCGAGGGCGGGGCCTTGATTTTGCCGCTTTACTTCTGCTCACTACTGTGCAGGACTGGTTCTGAAATCTCTACTGCGCAGACCCAAGATGTCAGCGATGTTTAAGGACATTGGCGGCTTCACTTTTCACCAATGGAAGAGAGCGAACGGGCGTCGTCCATCTTTTTTACAGTCTATGGTCTAGAAGCCTAATTTTGGTCTTGTTTTAAAGAAGACACTTTAACGTTTTTTTACGGAACTGTAGGACAAATTATATATTTTTTCATAGCAGTTTACATTTATTTGTAATAAATAAAAATTGCAATATAGTATTATTATAATACATAAAATTATCAAAAAAGAACTGAGGTTTGTGTTGGTTTGCGGCATACTCTTGTCACAAATGAATAAATTACAGTTACTGCATTATTATCACTGCTAAAAGGTTTTGAAATATGAAAACTACATTCTTAGACCTTTCCAACAATATATAGTTTGTCGTGATAGATTAACATTCACATGAAAAATATTGAAGTAAACTTAGGTCTCCCTGTTTGCACGTCCTCAGTGTGGTCAGTGTTTTATGTGAGAAGCAAGTTTCAGAAATCATCAGCGCTTACATTGTGAAGATAAGACATTTAACTCTTATGGCATTGCATCAGAAGATACACACAAATGGTCATGAGTGGACTTTCAGATGTAAAGTCTTAAGCCAAGGCCACATCAAAAGATTTTTTAAATCTTATCAGATCAGAGACCACCAACATTATGAAAAAAAAACTATGATTTTCCAGTTTTGTTCCTATAGTATGTGGTCTTCACAGCACACCACACATCTTCAATTTCCCTCCACACAAGTTCACAAACAACCCGAGTCTCGACGGAGAACACGGAAGTCTCATAATGTCTCTCAGTGTCATATGTGACTTTACAGTAAACAAACATGATGGACAATGATCATAAAGAACTGGCATTAATACTCTGGACTGCTTTTTACATCTCTGATGTCCATCTGACTTTGGACTGTGTCTGCTACGTCATAACTGTAGTTGTTATGGTTTTATCTTTCATCAACTTGCTTTCTGATTGGGTATTGTTTTGTTTCATGTGACAATGTACAGTGTGCGTGTGCGCTTGTGTTCAAAAAAGAGCACTGTACTAATAAAAGTGAAAATAGTGCAAAACATGTTGTTATAGTTTATTGAAAACATTACACATTCAAAGCATTATTATTTTATCATGTCTGTCTTGATCTTTTAAATGGAATCAAAAATTATACCCTCAACTGCTCCTTGGGGTCTATGTGACAATTCATAAAAAGGTTTCCTTCATCTTAGAGATATACAATTTTGTGACTTTTCCTAAATAATCTATCTGTACATCCACCAAAAAAACTACAGATTATTTTTTTATAAAAACACAATTTGTAAGAAGTTTCTCAATCATACTCCGTCTCAATGCATTGCTCAACACAAGCGTCATGTTGATCTTCAGATGATAGCTCTGTTTTGAGGAGCGTGGTTGGACTAGAGACCAAAAATTTAAACATTTATGTTAAGTAAATATTTACTCAGAATGAAATGAGAATTTTGTTGCTTTTCTTGAAAGGTTTGTTTCATTCATGACAATAACCTCACAGTGAAAATACATCCATCAATGTTAATGTTAGAGTCATCAGCCTATTAATTTTCTTGTTTTAGTCACAGTGTTAATAGAGCTGTTGATAAACCTCATTATTCCAGACTGATAGTTCCCATTTACACCCAATTCATTAAGATGATTTTCTAAAATCTCATTAAATTACTCACAAAGCAAATGTTTGTGATTTGAATAGGATGAAGCTTGTAAAATGCAGGTGTGAAGTACTGCTGCTTTTAAAAGGACATTTGTTTTTCTTTTACTATATTATAATATCATACTTTTAAATCCACTACATTTCATACACTTTGCTATTGTGCAGTTACTTGTGTAAAGAGTAAAATTACTTCTTTACTTTACATCTCAATTTTGCTACATATCACTGCATTATTGTCAAATGTGCATGTGCTTAAGATTTTCTTGAGATACAGTTAAAGATTTAAGCAGAGATTTGCACTTAAATTCTCAAATATAACCAACTTGGATTTACAAGTAATTAAATTTTTTAATCTTGATCTTTAGGGATGAGTTAGATTTTTTACAGTGATCTGAGATAAACTAGAAATATTAAATCCTGAAACAGATCCCTCTATGAACGTTTTACTGACAAAGTCTCTCTAAAATCTCCAGCCACACCCATAAAGTGATTGAGACCTTCAGTGAAGCTCCTCCTACAACAACAACAATACACCAATAAATGCTGGAGTCAAACACAGAGAGAAATCACTTCATGTGTGACAACTGAAATCTGAGAGGAGCTTGAGAAGATGAAAGATCCACAAGCATGCAGAAAAAAATGAAGATACCGATGAACAAAGAGGTTGGTGTCTATTTTTCAATATTCATCTTTGAGGGTTGAGAAATGATAAAACTTAAATCAATGAATTAGTTGTCTGTAGTTACATCAGGAAAAAAAACATGAGAAAAAATAAACTAAAATCGAGATTATAACTTTTCGTATCTTTAGTGTTCTTAGTTTTGTGTTCCAGCAAACTTTGGTGTCTTTTATTTTGAAAGCAATTTCATTTGAAAAAATTATTTTCGTAATTCCATGTATTTTTCTTATCCATCCATCTCATATGCACTCTTCACTTTTTTATATTGCACGTAAAAAAATGTTTTTTTCCCCATAAAAATATGCAGTTTAAGTTTGAGTGACGTCACTTATGCCTAGCGTACACCAAAGGATTTTCACAGTCCCAGACTAAAGACCGGCAGTCTTTAGGAATCTAACTGGAGTCTCGGCGCGCTCCCGTCGTCTCGATCGTTAACTGTGAGGTGATAATCTGCAGTCGGCGACCCGATTTATGCCAGTCTTTCTTTAGTCTTTCATATCAAACATGTTTGATATTATCGCAAGTCCCGTGACGTAAAACAATTAACAACCAATAAATTCGTTTTCCGAAAACCGGAAACAGGAAGCCATCAGTCACAACAAAGAAACATGTAGACGGACGTGGAAACAGAACGAGCGCCAAGTAGGCGAAAAAGGACCGTGGTTAAAGAGGAGCGCCTTGTCGAGCGGTGGGCAGAGCAGCCGTGTCTTTTTGATGTAAACTGGCATTCATACCACGACAGAGTGGAAAAAGAAAAGAAGTGGAGCGTTATTGCCGAAAAGCGTGAGCAACGCGTAAGCTGCGCGTTTTTTTTTTTCGGCGCCCATGTTAAGTTAAAGCACGTACACCGCAAGCGTGCGGTCATAAATGTGACGCCAAGTGTGTTTCAAACAGTCATGACTTTGAGCAATTCAAAAGAAAGCAATTAAATATTTAAAAACACCAGAAGACTGCGCTGTCTTTCACTCTCTGCCCAGCAAATGAGTCCTCATATACCTTAATAGTCTTCAGAGAAACAGATAACGTACATCTATAAATCTAAATCTTATGCTTAAACTGTTGAAGGGAAACACGATCGACTGCTTCATGCTGTCAATCACTGAGTGAATTTTTTATTTTATCGTAAAACTTCAAAGAAACAGATTTTATAATGTGCCATGGGCTTGTTATGTCTATAATTGTGTATTGTGTCTATATATGTCATTACACGAACCAGAACAGCACGAAAACAATGGGTTAAACAAATCACAGTTAAATAAATTACACTGACCGTCAAAAACCGTCTTGAAGAGGTTTTGCTCATTAATGCATATAAAATAAAGTAATGTGAACTTGAGATTTTTATACTGTTATTAAACTGCACAGTATGCGCTGCAAACGCTGTTGAAACCGGCGTACTAATGTTTGATATTGACATTACTGTACAAGAGCACGAATGAAAGACTGAATGAAAAAGAGGAAATCTAGCTTTGCACAAACTGGGAAAATGTAACTAATGCTACCCTATGTAGCCTATGTTCCATTTGCTGAGGTTAAAACACGCAGCATGTCTCTCAGGACACAGTTTGCTGAGACCTCTAAGTGGGAGTGGGGACAAGGCCCTCACTTCTTTTTTCTTTCACTGCAAATGACTGCAATGGCAAAAGCCACAGTAGCTAACTGTAGCTGCTTCTCCTACATTTTACACTATACACTATATATTTTATATATATTATTTATATATATATATATATATATATATATATATATATATTTATATATATATATATATATATATATATATATATATATATATATATATATATATATATATATATATATATATATATATATATATATTTTATTATACACTGCTGAGCATGATGGGAGGAATTTGGTGGTAATAAAAAGCTAAAATAATCTTGTTGTAGTCTTGTAAATAGTGTCACTACAAGATTCAGTGTTTGTAAAATCTTTTAGTCTGAGACTAAAAACTGTGAACCGAAGTCTTTAGATGTGAGTTGATAATCTTATAGAGTCTTTTCTAAATCTTTTCAAAGTCTTTAGGTGTACAGAAAGCATTAGTGGCGCTGTCGCGTCCGACTCTCTCACAGTTCTGCACGTGAGTGGAGAGAGTCGATCAGGTTTGTTTTTGCATCTCTCTATAACGATGGATAAAATGTTAAACAGATCACAACTATGAGTCAATATCAATGTCAGAAGTGCTATAAAGATGGATTGATGGATATATATATATGATTTTCTGGTAAAAGTGAAGCGCATTTATCAAGTTTAGAAGCGCTTTTAATGCGTTTGTTTAATGTTGCCGCCCACGTGCAAATTTAGAGCGCGAGTTTTCCTATTGATTTGAGTTTTATATTTAAATTATTAAATGAATGTGTTCTCTGGGAATTAATCAATGCAATGCTCTACTACAGTTAAACTACAAGAGCAGAAATTGACAATAAAAATAACATAATGTACATAAAAAACCAAATGAAAGATCACACATACATGACATGCTGCTTTAGTCATACAATCTCAAAAGTGATTTGCACTATGGTTTATCAGTTTTAACTATTTACTGTCTTCATTTTAGACATGATTGGAATAAACACAGACCATCTAATTGAGATGAGTAAGATGGATGAAAAACATCAGAATGTAAAAGGAAAATGTAATGTTTCACAGAAACGATCTCTGTACAAAAAGATTTTCAGAAAAGATGGACACCCTGCTGATCACAAGAGGACTCACAGCGAGGAGAAGACATTCAGATGTCAACACTGTGAAAAGAGTTTTGGAACAAAAGGTAACCTTAAAGTACATGTGAGGATTCACACCGGAGAGAAACCGTTCACATGTAAACAGTGTGAAAAGAGTTTTACCATGGGCGGTAACCTAAATGAACACATGAAAACTCACACGGGAGAGAAACCGTTCAGATGTCAACACTGTGAAAAGAGTTTTACCACGGGCGGTAACCTTAATGAACACATGAAAACTCACACGGGAGAGAAACCGTTCAGATGTCAACACTGTTCAAAAAGTTTTGGAACAAAAGGTAACCTTAAAGTACATGTGAGGATTCACACCGGAGAGAAACCTTTCACATGTATACAGTGTGAAAAGAGTTTTACCATGGGCGGTAACCTAAATGACCACATGAAAACTCACACAGGAGAGAAACCGTTCACATGTAAACAGTGTGAAAAGAGTTTTACCATGGGCGGTAACCTAAATGACCACATGAAAACTCACACGGGAGAGAAACCGTTCACATGTAAACTGTGTGGAAAGAGTTTTGGAACAAAAGGGAACCTCAAAGTACATGTGAGGATTCACACCGGAGAGAAACCGTTCACATGTAAACAGTGTGAAAAGAGTTTTACTGCGGTTGGTAACCTTAATGAACACATGAAAACTCACACGGGAGAGAAACCGTTCACATGCAAACTGTGTGGAAAAAGTTTCACAAGTAAGCATAACCTTAAGATGCACACAAGAGTTCACACTGGAGAGAAACCATTCACATGTCATCAGTGTAAAAAGAATTTCAAACGTAAAGGTCACCTTACAGTACACATGCGAATTCACACAGGAGAGAAACCATTCGCATGTAATCATTGTGGAAATCATTTCAGACTGAAGTGTATCCTTAATAAACACATGAGAATTCACACAGGAGAAGAACCGTTAACATGTCATGAGTGTGGAATGAGTTTCAGAATGAAAGGTCATCTTGATGCACACATGACAGTTCACAATGAAGAGAAACCATTAACATGCCAACTCTGTGGAAATAGTTTTAAAAGAAAATCTTCCCTTAATGCACACGTGAGGATTCACACTGGAGAGAAACCTTTCATCTGTTAACAGTGTGGACATAATTTTACACGGGACAAAGCTCTCAGAAATCACCAGCACAGATTTCATTCTAAAGAAAAAAGCATTTCACCGATCAATGCAGTAAAGAGTTTACTTTGGCATAAAGATACACACGGCACTTCAAATGAGAGTTTTTCACAGCAAACGTTTGAAAACTCACAAGAAGATAAAAGTTGACGTGAGAGCACACTTAAGAAAAACGTAATCATAGAGAAAAGAAAGGTGACACAATGAGCAAACATCTGTTACACTGTCAGCTGTGTTGATCTTCAGAAAAGTTTCTGCATTCATCTACAAAGTTTTTTTTTCTTTGACTTTTAAAACTCACAGTAGATCATTATGAGTGTTTTTAATCAGTATTGTACCTTATAATCTCTACAAGTGATCAAACTTTTCTCATCAAAGCCATACAGTGTTATCTGGTTACACGGTTTTTATTGGTCTACATTTTTGTAAATTTGATTTTTATTTTTAGTAAACACATATTCTTTATGGCCAGTGGCTGAAATGTCCAATACAACAATAAAAACATAGAAATCAGAATCACAGTAAAACATGTACTGTATTTTTTATAAGAACGATGTCTAGTTCTGACAAGTAAACAAATAGAATTTGAGAACGTTACATATACGGTGATTCTCACGAAATTAGACTTATGAGGTGTCATCAAACATTTTGATAAAAAAGTAAATGCAAAGTAAGAGTATCAAAATAAGAAGCATGCAGTTACAAACATCTCTTCATGTACTATTTTGCACATGATTTCAAATAACATCATACAAACAAAATTTTTTTCCACATTTAAGTGGAACATTTTTTATTACCGCAACGTGTCCATGACTGGATTTGTATGGAAGGTTTTTTTTGGTCTTTTTTAAATTAATTAATTAAATTATAAAATAATTAATTAAATTATAAAATAAAAAATAAAATCGCAAAGTATGTCCCAAATTTGAAAATTAAATGCTAAAATAAAAATTAAAACTTATATTAAATTATTTCATTTTCATTTTTAACGTGATGAAGCATCATTCCGGCCAAATTAAAAAAGAAAATTAAATTGATGATTTGACATTTCATTTTCAATATAATCTTGAGTCAAGACTGACAATATTAAAATAAAAAGTCAAGCTTGAAAAGGAATCTGTAAATACATTTTTAAAAGGGTTTTTATTCATACCCAAGCAATAATAGGGACAAAATGAAAATGTAAAGTTCAGTTTTAATTTTATGTTCTCTTTAAATTATTTGTTTTCATTTTCTTTTTTCGTTTTCATTTTCAACTTGTATGCAAATGTAATGTTAATCAGTGGGTGGCGTTTATTTACTTGCTCAAAAAAGGGGATTGGCTAACGCTGCGTTGCCAACTCAGCGACTGTGTTGCTAAAATAGCGACTTTATTGCTACATCTAGCGACTGACTTTTAGGCCCATTTAGACAAACTTAGCGAATGTTTGGATGAATCTTAGCTTCACATCTGTACAGATAGGCTACTGTGTCGCTTGTACTGGCCCACGAGTGCCGGGTGGCGCTGTCCTGGTGAAATGTGCGTCTGGTGTCTCTGTGCATGGAGCTGGGCAGTGTAGGAGCTGACGCGTGGATGAGTTTCGCGTTCATTGTTTACATTTGAAAGGAGGAACAAACAATAAAAAGTGGCTGGTCCGATGTTATATATGTGCGTATTTTCACACATCTGGTCCGGTGAGGCGTCAGCCATTCTCATCAAATGCATACACATAGCACAGTGTGATTATCGTGCAATACATAACTAGAAAATGCATTTCGGGACGAACTGCAAAAGTGTGCTTGCTCTGGTGCCGCCGATTTAGTTTGTGCATCCTCACATTGGAGTCCCAAGTTCATGTACAAAGTTTGGTTTCAATACGTGAAAGCGTTCCTGAGATAAACTACTTCCTGTTTTGGCGGCGTCGACGCACATTTAGTTTTTGCGGTTAACTTATTTACTCACTTAAGTACACATAACCAAAAGTTTATAATATGGAATATAACATTGTTTTATGCAGTTTTTTTGTCAATGCTAATTATTTCACGACCTCTATTTAAACTATAACCGCCATTTTAATAGCTGCCCTGCTGAAAAAACCAGCATCAAACCAGCATGGACCAGCATGGGAATTATGCTGGTCTATGCTGGTTTAGCTGGTGGTCACAGCATACCAGCACCAAAACACAACATATGCTGGTATGACCAGCATGGGATGCTGGTGCTAATGCTGGTTTAGCTGGTGCTAATGCTGGTTTGTTGCTGGTTTAGCTGGTGCCAATGCTGGTGCTGATGCTGGTTTGATGCTGGTTTAGCTGGTGTTCACTAGCAAACCAGCACCAAAACACAACATATGCTGGTCTTGCTGGTATGCTGGTTTTTTCAGCAGGGTGGCAAACATTAGGCTAGCTTCTAATAAGAGAAATTATACTTTTAGATTTCGTCAGGGCAGTAAAATCAGGTGTATGTTTGTCAGCGCGATACGCATGCAGTGATGCAGGTGCTGGGCTGTGAGCGATGGGCGATTAACTTACTATCTGTCTGATTATTTAGGCTTCAACGTGGCAAACTCAGCCTAGATTCATGAAGATTTTAACAGAGGTGGAAAGAGTAGCCAAAGAGACCAGAAATTGGTAAGATAAATATCAGTATGCCAGAAGTTCAGAATGTCACATTTTATTAACCTTTGTTTATGTTTCAACACATACATGCTTTAACAACAAAGAACAACAGCATTAAATGCTGACTTATGTGTATTGTACACAAATGCACATAAGTGAATCAAACTGATCCTACATATTTTATGCTTTTCATGTGTAAACAATCAGGGCACAGCTCAGTGCCCATTAAAAAAAATAATGTGACAGATTCTGTACTTTTGTCTCATGTTCATCTTTTAATGTTTAGACATTTCTTGACTCCACAACAAACACTTATGAAGGGCATTTCTACAGTATGTGTAAAACTGCAACATACACCAACAGTACAGAAAAAGAATACAAGCACAGAATAGACAAGCATTTCAAATTAACAAATTAAATTTAGTCTCAATGTTGATGTAGCTTGTAGCTGAAATATCAGACAAGTAAACTGACAACAGTTTTGTATATGTATAAAGTTGGAATCTCCTAAAATGGTCTGAGGACTTTGACAGTTTACAATAAAACAAAACTCATGTTTTCTTACGTTGTCATGTCACGTGTGTTTTGTGAGAATCACTTACATCATACAGTACATTAAACAGCGAATCAGACGTCAATCATCGATGGATTTTCTTCAATCTGTGCTACAGTGTTTCTGGAGGTTGCACGCGTTTAACTGTGTCTGACGACGAACAGGTCGGCGGTCGCGCGTATGTAATGGCGGGTACATGTGTGAAGTTTTGCTTTTAGTTAAAAGATTGGTAAATTCATTTCCACGTCACCCAACACTGGTTATATTCTGCGTGTTTCTACATAGGTTACGAGTAAAACAGCTTCGGACGATTCCGTGTTTGAAGCGATCTGAACAATTCATTCAAACTGATTCGCGAACCACTTTAAAACATTTGGCCCATTCGCTTTGTAAAGAGTCGACTCAAAAGACTCATTTATTTGCAACACTTTGTAATGAAAACGACTCAAATGAGTCATTAATCCGCGAATGCGCCAGAAACACAAGATAGCAATTTAAAAATAAAATACAAATTTCGTAATTCATTAAAATACCGATGCCAAACGATCACTTCTACGCGAGGACGCGAAACTGACATCTTTACAAACTAATACGTTTACAATGTATTACATTGATGAAAAAGGGAATTAAACTTGTCGTGCCATATATCACTGAAATAAAAGAAAGGGATTAAAATATGTCTGAATCATATAATTCCTACCTGTATGTGAAAATGCACGTTCTCCAGAGAGCTCGCGTTGATTCAAGCACTCAGAATATAAAATCCATTTGCAGTTTTGCGTCCGAAACCGCATACTGTATAGTGAATAAGATGAAGTTTACGATTCTAAAAATATGTATCCAGGAATCTGTCCATATACGATACGAAGCTTGGGTGGCAGCCGAGGTTACCGAGTCCTCCATGGGCTCGCAGCAGAGTCTGAGGCTGCCGCCTCTTGTCCGGGCTTCTCTGCTTTCTCTTCCTCAGCTCTTCGCTGTATTATGGCTCTTAAAGGAACACTTGATTCTCTCAACAGCTCTTCTCTATTCCATTTTGCCATTTAAACCTTAAAAATACATCTCGCCATTGTTATTCAAACTTTTCCACGGAGCAATAGCCTGTTAGCTTAGCTTCTAAAGATGGCTGCCGCTATCTTTACATTCTGTCTAAAAAACACGTTTGAACGTAAAGGCTGCCCTCTACTGGTAAAGGCTAATGACATTTTTTATTTTTTACACAGGTTTTAATTGGACATTTTAAAGTGAAAATAACATAATATAGACATGTTACTGCAATGTTTTTTTATCTTGGGCATCTTCACATTGGAGTAAAGAGTTCATATAAAATTTTTGGTTAATAAATGTTACAGACATATTGAGATTTGAACTACTTCCTGTTTTGGCGGCGTTGACGCACATTTAGTTTGGGCTGTGGCGCGCAAACGCTTCCGAAAATCAAAAATCCTTCTAGTAACTTTTGTGAGGCTCGGTCCAAGGATCGCGTACGTGGAATTTCATGAAGTTTGGACAAAATTTGTGACCTGTGAAACTTTTTTAAGGTTTTGTGTTCTTTCCAATATGGCGGCCGAACGACATGGATCTGTGACTTCATCCTCTCAAGCAACTTACACCGGTACTGCCCGAACATTTTAAAGTTTGAACGGTGTCTCTGCGTCAAACGGTCTGGTCGCTAGAGCTGACACAAAAAATCTACCCGGGAATAATAATAATAACTAGAAAATGCATTTCGGGACGAACTGCAAAAGTGTGCTTGCTCTGGTGCCGCCGATTTAGTTTGTGCATCCTGACATTGGAGTCCCAAGTTCATGTACAAAGTTTGGTTTCAATACGTGAAAGCGTTCCTGAGATAAACTACTTCCTGTTTTGGCGGCGTCGACGCACATTTAGTTTTTGCGGTTAACTTATTTACTCACTTAAGTACACATAACCAAAAGTTTATAATATGGAATATAACATTGTTTTATGCAGTTTTTTGTCAATGCTAATTATTTCACGACCTCTATTTAAACTACAACCGCCATTTTAATAGCTGGCAAACATTAGGCTAGCTTCTAATAAGAGAAATTATACTTTTAGATTTCGTCAGGGCAGTAAAATCAGGTGTATGTTTGTCAGCGCGATACGCATGCAGTGGTGCAGGTGCTGGGCTGTGAGCGATGGGCGATTAACTTACTATCTGTCTGATTATTTAGGCTTCAACGTGGCAAACTCAGCCTAGATTCATGAAGATTTTAACAGAGGTGGAAAGAGTAGCCAAAAACTTTACTGAAGTTAAAGTAAAAGTAACTAAATAAATAATTACTCAAGTAGAAGTAAAAAGTATGCAATGAAAATAATACTCAAGTAGCGAGTTACTAGTTACTCATGAAAAAATAAATCTAGATATATGCACACACACGCACACACACACACACACACACGCGCACACACACACACACACACACACGCAGTGCCCTCCATAAGTATCAGAACAATAAAGACAAGCTTTTTCTGTTTGATGTGGAGACCAGAAATTGGTAAGATAAATATCAGTATGCCTGAAGTTTAGAATGTCACATTTTATTAACCTTTGTTTATGTTTCAACACATACATGCTTTAACAACAAAGAACAACAGCATTAAATGCTGACTTATGTGTATTGTACACAAATGCACATAAGTGAATCAAACTGATCCTACATATTTTATGCTTTTCATGTGTAAACAGTCAGGACACAGCTCAGTGCCCATTAAAAAAAATAATGTGACAGATTCTGTACTTTTGTCTCATGTTCATCTTTTAATGTTTAGACATTTCTTGACTCCACAACAAACAGAAGAATACTTATGAAGGGCACTTCTACAGTATGTGTAAAACTGCAACATACACCAACAGTACAGAAAAAGAATACAAGCACAGAATAGACAAGCATTTCAAATTAACAAATTAACTTTAGTCTCAATGTTGATGTAGCTTGTAGCTGAAATATCAGACAAGTAAACTGACAACAGTTTTGTATATGTATAAAGTTGGAATCTCCTAAGATGGTCTGAGGACATTGACAGTTTACACTATAACAAAACTCATGTTTTCTTACGTTGTCATGTCACGTGTGTTTTGTGAGAATCACTTACATCATACAGTACATTAAACAGCGAATCAGACGTCAATCATCGAAGTCATGGATCATGGATTTTCTTCAATCTGTGCTACAGTGTTTCTGGAGGTTGCACGCGTTTAACTGTGTCTGACGACGAACAGGTCGGCGGTCGCGCGTATTTAATGGCGGGTACATGTGTGAAGTTTTGCTTTTAGTTAAAAGATTGGTAAATTAATTTCCACGTCACCCAACACTGGTTATATTCTGCGTGTTTCTACATAGGTTACGAGTAAAACAGCTTCGGACGATTCCGTGTTTGAAGCGATCTGAACAATTCATTCAAACTGATTCGCGAACCACTTTAAAACATTTGGCCCATTCGCTTTGTAAAGAGTCGACTCAAAAGACTCATTTATTTGCAACACTTTGTAATGAAAACGACTCAAATGAGTCATTAATCCGCGAATGCGCCAGAAACACAAGATAGTGAAGAAGTTTTATTTTAATCCCAATCTACATTAATATGATGAATATGAGTTTACCATTATAATCACACGTAATTTGTTTACTATGAAGTTATGCAGGTCATGTGTTATGTTGTGTGGATCAGGAGTTTGTTTGCCATGGGATTGCTATTGGAACCCAGCTGTGTGTCTTCATGTTTCAGGGCACAAAGGATTTTAGTATTAGCAAATAGCCAAGGGTCAAATAGGTCAAGGAAAGGAGACACTGGTCTGGTCTGGGGACTGTCATGTGATTCTTCAAGTTACAAGCCTGAACAGAAACATATTGTTAAAGCATATGGAGGGGAGGGACAAAGACCATATATATTTACCAAGCCTGGCTGAGAGCTTCAGACTGATTTGGAGAATGTCCCCAGAGCTTCACTCGGGTTCTGGGGAGATTCATCAGGCAGGCTCGGCTTCTTATTTTGTCCGGAAAATAAAAGTCTAACTCTTGAAATCAGAACCTAAGACTGAAGATTGTTTCATTTGAGGCAAAGGAAAACCACAACATTTGGTGCCGAAACCCGGGATAGAAAAGAGCTGGACAGTCACACCACCTGGGCAAATCTGACGAGCAACACAAACAGCGTATGGCCATATACTAAAGGTAAGCACTTTTTGCTTATATATTAGGTTTGTGTTGATTGGCCAGACTTTGTTTAACGTGGTGAGAAATTTAAGCTCTTCTAAATTTAAGAACCATACATGTGAACTGGGTTTTGATTTCAAGGGTACAATCTAATTAAGGCATGCATGCATGAATCTGTGTTAATTACTTTGGCTTTGAGGATCAAGGTGAATTGAAACAGAGTTTAAGGAAAAGAGAACGCGTAAGAGTTTTGTATGCAAGGTTGCATATGCTGCGTCTATCGGGGAAAAGGATGACGTAGAGGTTTAAGGAAAAGAGAACGCGTAAGAGTTTTGTATGCAAGGTTGCATATGCTGCGTCTATCGGGGAAAAGGATGACGTAGAGGTTTAAGTAAAAGAGAACGCGTAAGAGTTTTGTATGCAAGGTTGCATATGCTGCGTCTATCGGGGAAAAGGATGACGTAGAGGTTTAAGTAAAAGAGAACGCGTAAGAGTTTTGTATGCAAGGTTGCATATGCTGCGTCTATCGGGGAAAAGGATGACGTAGAGGTTTAAGTTAAGAGAACGGATAAGAGTTTTGTATGCAAGGTTGCATATGCTGCGTCTGTCAGTAAGTGGATGACGTAGAGGTTTAAGTTAAGAGAACGGATAAAAGTTTAAATCGTTATGTGAATTAAGGATTGGTTATTTGTTGAATGATTTGTGTTTGAGTGTGTATGTAGGCCTATGCAGCTGCATAATGTGTGTTAGTGAGAGAAATGTGAACGTGAATCTGGTAAACCAGGGAGAGGCTTTCCCTTGGGCAGTTGTGCTGTTAAGGGGGGTATATCCTGTGAGTATAGGGTAAATTACTATGTTAGAGTGTGGAAGAATGAGCCCTAAAAAAATAAATAAATAAATGCTAATGGGTTATGGGTTAACAATTTGGTTTATCTGTTATCAAACATACATTTGAAATGTAAGGTTTGGTAAAAATAATTGACACCAGATGGGACATCAAAAGGAGCACAGAACCTGAGACCACAGCTGGCTTTCTCAATGGACAATGCAATCAGGTGGCCACCTACAGAGATGAGCAGTTTTGCTTGTTAAAAGATTGTATTGTTCACCTGAGATGGCTCGGGGTGGTCAAATCACAAATGCTGGTCAAATCACAAATGCTCTTCCAAATTTAAGAATAAAAAGGGGAAATTAAAGATTACTAGATTAATGATAAGAATAAAGGGTTTCATTTTCAAAAGGAATGTAGGCTAGGACAGATGATGGTTTGTTGTGTGAATGAGTTTCATTGTTTTATTTTTGTCGTTGAGTGGCTTGGATAAAGATTTAATGTTAAGTTGAGAAAATGCCTAAGAAGTTTCGCGAACCTGAGTGTTACCGTGTCGGGGCAGACACGTTGGGGTTCGGAGAGAAGAGTTATTAAAGTCCTGCAGGTCAGGTACGGTCTATGTGTTATTTGTCTTGTTGTTTTGGAAGGCCCGGGCTGATGAGAGATATTGTTTTTGTTTTGTTTGTCATGTCGGATTGGTAAATTGTGTAAGTGAATCTTTTCCATGTCGACTGAAGTGTAGTGGAATGATGAACTTGGGTAGGTAGTCTAGATAGAGTTGTTTTATTTTATTTGTGTGAGAATGCAATGTGTCTGTGATATACAGAGTCTGTGTGTGTGTGTGTGTGTGTGTGTGTGTGTGTGTGTGTGTGTGTGTGTGTGTGTGTGTGTGTGTGTGTGTGTGTGTGTGTGTGTGTGTGTGTGTGAATGTATGAGATGGAAAGAGTGGGGGCTGAGTGAGCAGTGGATGTGTCTTTCTTCTGTTGCTCTGTAGAGAAGCACAGAGGTGTGTTGTGTTACAGGAGTGAAGATTGTTTAAAACTATAAAAAAGGGGATAAAGTTTGAAAGTATGTGAATAAGAGTAAGAATATGATTATGGATAAGAGACAGTTACAAATGCTGGGTATTAAAGATTAGATTTGAAGACATTGTGGTTCTGAGGTATTGTAGTCAAAAATTTTAGTTAAGTATACAGCTACTTCTAGAAATTAAATAATTCATTTAAAGGATTGATTAAAATAAAAAAATTGTGCTCAATAGGAAAAGATTGCTTGTCCAAAAAAGGACAATGTTGGTGAAGGTATTTGATTTTATTTGACAAAACATTACAAAATATTATAAAGGAAATTTTATTTTAAAGACACATTGGAAATCTAAGTAATTATTTGGAGAATATATAAATTGGATAAATAAAAAGTTTGTGAAGTGGTTAAATGAGAAATAATTATAAAATATAAGGTGTGTTATATTGCAAAGGAAAGATTATGGCAGTCACATTAATGGAAAAATAAGGATTAAACAATTGTTGTGTGGAGAATTAGAAAATAAAATAATTGGAGTTCAAATGAGGAAACATTTGATGTGGCATTGTGTGAGGAGAAATGCAATTAAATAAAAATGTAAACTAATGAAAGATAAGAGGAGATAATTAACAGACAAAGAAATGCTCAAAGGGGAGAAGGAGAGAAAGAGAGAGAGAGAGAGAAAGGGAGGGGGAAAGCCATAGCTCAAGGGAATTGTGAGATTAAAATCTAGCAGGAAGACAGAAGTAAAGCCTTGAAAAGAAAAAACAACAAATGAGGAAAAAAAAAGAGAGACCAAGTTATTAAAGGTGGAAATAAAGAGAAAAATAAAAAGGACAGGAAAATTATTAAAAGGTGAATGACACAGATAAATTTTACAAAGATAAATTATTACAAAATGAAGAGGAGTCTTCATCTGATGATGGAAGGTGGTCACAAAATAAATTTTACTTTAAATCAAAAGGCAATATTTTGCATGGGTCAAGCTGAAACATTGAGGGGCTGATCATTCCCATCCTTTGACATTCAAGAAAAGAATAAAAGCTGGCAAGAAACAGACAATGAAAAACTGTGTGCAACAAAGTGTTGGAGGAGCAAAGAGGACTATGTGAAGCAGTGAAGGGGGGCACTGCGCTGACAATTACAAAGACAAACACCAAAAAGACTGAGTGGAATCCAGAAGGAGACCCACAAAGACAATAATGTTCTTGGAGACAAGAGAACAACTGGACTATACTTTTTATTCTTCATAAAAGACTTTGAGTGAAAGAGGGGAAGAGTGAAAGCAGCCGTCCAATGTTTAGTTTGTAATTATAGGGACACAAACAATCTTTAGGGGAAAATCAGCTAGTCAAATTTAAAGGCTGATCAAGAATTTATGTTGTTAGGTGTGACTACCTTTTCTGAAATCAAATCAGACTCCTATTAATCTGACAGGAAGAAATGCATAATGAAAATTGGGGGGGTTTGAATTTGGTATTCTAACGAGGAATTTAGAACTCCAATGAGGGTACTAAGCTAAAAAGCAAATATAAATGGCATAGAACAGCTATGGCAGAAAGGAAAATAAAATAGATAAAAGAAATAAATTGAAAAAACACCATAGGATACTATAAAAGGTAAACAAGAAAAAGCTGTGAGAATAGAAAAAAGAAATAACTAATTATTGTAACAAACATACGATTTAAGGAAATAAATCTAAATTGTATCTAGTCACGATTTAAGAGCAATTAATGACAAGAAAAGATTGATGATCCAAAAATGTACATACTTTGCTTACAAGTGTTTCTTCATTTGATAAACATTTTTACTGTGAATTATGATTTGCATAAGAAGTAGATGCATTTACGTATTTAATTATAAGGGAAAATATTATACAGGTTTAGAATGGATGAACTACTATTACAACATGCGGAAAGTTAATTTGGTTGATTAATGCTAAAAAGTTGATAAAATGATTGGTTGTTATTGAGTTATAGGGACACAGGAGAACAGTTGATTTGCCAGCATGGGCAAACAGATGTGGAAGCTAAAAAGGGTCTCAGAGTGTCAGGAGATCTTTTTAGATTGTATAGAAGTGAAAAATCTCAGTCATAAATATTATTATCATAGATGTACATGGGGCGAATAAGTGGAATGGAAATGAATTATTTGATTCATGAGAAGAATAAAGATTTTGAGTTGAGATAAAAAGGGAAAAACTGATGTGACAGATAAGAGAGAAGAAAAATTTGACTATCATCTATAATCACAAAGGATGGTAGATAAAAAGGTATAGAAAAGGAATAATCATCAAAGCCATACTTAACAAAATGTGTGAAAATACTAATCATAACAGAACTTATGTTTTACCTAAACTAACAACCGTACACCTTTAACACTGCATGAAATATTCGCCGATAGACCTATGCGTATTGTAAAAACATCTGGAATTAAGTGTTATATGAACAAACTAATTGTCTATGTATTGAGTTATTTGTGTACAGAAAAAGCTGAAAGGAGTTGAGGAGGAGATGAGAAAACATGACTTGATGAGTGCGAGATGATCTAGCTTATCTGAGGTTCGAGAGCTCGGAGGAGGCCAAACACGGCCACAGGGGGCCTAACTGGGGGAGACAAGAGGAGACCAGCCCCAGAATGTCCAAGTGGGAGGAGCAGCCACTGTATAGCAGAGCTCGTAGGAAGGAGAGAAGGAGAAAGAATGCCAATGATATGAAAGAAGAAACATCAAAACCAAATCAAAGTTAAAGCAATTCAAGTATACCGACGGGTGGAGAGCAAAGTTTTGAGCACCGAGAGGAAAAAGTGAAAAAGAGAAATTGTCAAAAGAAATTGAATTGAAAAAAAAACGAAGCCGATTACTACAGAAGATTTGCATTGCTACAGTCAATTAAACTTCCTGGCGATGGACTTTTGCCTTAAACGAGGCACAGTGAAAGATCTGCAATAATTTCAAAGGAACAGACTCTGAAAGAAAGACTGAAAACATAGAGACATTGAACAGAGAACATAAGGTGGACATTTTATGGGAAACATCCCAAAGATAACAATGATACAAATGGGGAATATTTACAGTTAAGGAAATATATTTGCAAAACCAGATTTCAATAATGCAATAACATTTTCAAGTCCACATACTTTGGGGTGATAAATTCAACAAGAATTCTTATGGATTACGAGAAAAAGTTTAAGGTCAATTTATCTGGATAATATTTAGATCTTTTGGGAAATTCTGAGTTTAAAAATACATCTGGTAGGCCACAATTTGGAAATTTGTGTCAATGGACGTAAATAACAAAACACTAAAAATAAAAAAGGAAGGATAGATATTTCAGAATGGTACAGTAAAAATTCTAAATGGTACAGTAAGATTACAATCAAGAAAATATAAGCCTTATGGAATTATAGACTTAAGGAAATTAAATAGGAAATGTTTTATAACAAGAATTTTGAATGAATCAACTAAGAAACCTCTAGATCTATTATGAAGACATCATAAAGTATAACTTAAGGTAAAAGTGAGAAGAGAAATGCTATTAGAAGAATAATATAATCAAATCAGAGCAACATATACAATGAAGGTATTGGAAGATCAAATAATATCGATTGGAGAATTATTTTGGATTGGTAGAAAAAGAAAATGCTTGACCTCATTATCATTAGGAGGGAGAGAAAAAGTACTTAAATATGATGGAGACAAGAAATCACTACAAAAGAAGGGTATTTAGAATCCTTATAAAAGGATGAACACAACAATTAATCATCAATTATATGTAGATTCTGTTGATCAACCAAATGGATACCAAATTAGATTCAGGCATGGGATTAAGCTAAATAAGGAATTTAATAAAGTTTTGTCAGAATAAGAATACAGAATAAATAAATTATGTACAGTACTACAATCAAAAAGTAGATTATTAAGTTTACAAATAAGGCATTAATTTATCTTAGGATAACAACTAGATGCAGCCATTAGAAATACATGATAACACATACTGAATCAATTTTAATTAAAGGTTAGTGGGTAAATGAGGCGTAGGTGTCTGCTTAAAGAACCAAATGGAAGTTAAAATATTAGGATGATGGAAAATTTACTTGAAATTAACAAGAATATTATCAGGACTTACGTTACAAGACAGTAATGAATTTGCAACTAGTAAACGAGAATTCAAGCACCTCTGATGAGGATGGGAAAAATTCATTTAAATTGTTATCAAGAATTATTATGTATGATTTACTTAGTTGTATTATTGGTTATTTCCATTTACTAGTTTTATTTGAATTAATTACATTTATGTGTGTATTATGCAATCTTTACTTAGTTTATTATTGGTTATTTACATTTACTTGTTATATTTGGAATACTTTCATTTGTGTTGCAATCTTTACTTAGTATATTAGTGGCTCACGTTTTCTAATGTTATTTGAATTAATCTACATTTATTTGTGTTTATTATGCCATCTTTACCTAGTTTTATTATTGGTTATTGCTCTTTACTTTGTTTATTTGAATTAACTTACATTTATACTTGTTTATTATAATTAATTTTTACTTTTTATGCTTCAATTCAGTATCAATTAGTTATATTTACTTGTTTTGAATTTGAACACTGAATCTATAACATTTAATTTGTGTTTATTATGAATACTTTACTTTTGTTTTATTATTTTTTACTTGGATTCATTAACGTTGACTTTACATTTACGATGCTTTATCATATACTCTACATAGCTAAAACGATAACTGTAAGCGTAGAACCAATTGCGCACAAACTGTTTAGGGCTTAAGTACTTTTACTTTTACATTCAAGTCAAAATGAGAATGGAAAGATGTTTGTCTTATTGTCCATAGTTCGAAGTGCAGTGGCATAATTTAGTAATTGGTAAGGTATAGTGGCTTTCTTTAGCCACAAGATATTAATAATTGAAACGCTGAATTATGAAACTGCACTCCGGATTAAAATAAACAGGAAAGGTGAGGCTAAATTAAGCCTCAGAGCGGGGATTATGAAGAAGTTTTATTTTAATCCCAATCTACATTAATATGATGAATATGAGTTTACCATTATAATCACACGTAATTTGTTTACTATGAAGTTATGCAGGTCATGTGTTATGTTGTGTGGATCAGGAGTTTGTTTGCCATGGGATTGCTATTGGAACCCAGCTGTGTGTATTCATGTTTCAGGGCACAAAGGATTTTAGTATTAGCAAATAGCCAAGGGTCAAATAGGTCAAGGAAAGGAGACACTGGTCTGGTCTGGGGACTGTCATGTGATTCTTCAAGTTACAAGCCTGAACAGAAACATATTGTTAAAGCATATGGAGGGGAGGGACAAAGACCATATATATTCATCAGGCAGGCTCAGAGCTTCAGACTGATTTGGAGAATGTCCCCAGAACTTCACTCGGGTTCTGGGGAGATTCATCAGGCAGGCTCGGCTTCTTATTTTGTCCGGAAAATAAAAGTCTATCTCTTGAAATCAGAACCTAAGACTGAAGATTGTTTTATTTGAGGAAAAGGAAAACCACAACAATAGCAATTTAAAAATAAAATACAAATTTCGTAATTAATTAAAATACCGATGCCAAACGATCACTGCTACGCGAGGACGCGAAACTGACGTCTTTACAAACTAATACGTTTACAATGTATTACATTGATGAAAAAGGGAATTAAACTTGTCGTGCCATATATCACTGAAATAAAAGAAAGGGATTAAAATATGTCTGAATCATATAATTCCTACCTGTATGTGAAAATGCACGTTCTCCAGAGAGCTCGCGTTGATTCAAGCATTCAGAATATAAAATCCATTTGCAGTTTTGCGTCCGAAACCGCATATTGTATAGTGAATAAGATGAAGTTTACGATTCTAAAAATATGTATCCAGGAATCTGTCCATATACGATACGAAGATTGGGTGGCAGCCGAGGTTACTGAGTCCTCCACGGGCTCGCAGCAGAGTCTGAGGGTGTCGCCTCTTCTCCGGGCTTCTCTGCTTTCTCTTCCTCAGCTCTTCGCTGTATTGTGGCTCTTAAAGGAACACCGATTCTCTGAAAAGCTCTTTTAAATTCCCTTTTGCCATTTTAACATTAAAACTACATCCCGCCATTGTCATTCAAACTTTTCCACGGAGCAATAGCCTGTTAGCTTAGCTTCTAAAGATGGCTGCCGCTATCTTTACATTCTGTCTAAAAAACACGTTTGAACGTAAAGGCTGCCCTCTACTGGTAAAGGCTAATGACATTTTTTATTTTTACACAGGTTTTAATTTGACATTTTAAAGTGAAAATAACATAATATAGACATGTTACTGCAATGTTTTTTTATCTTGGGCATCTTCACATTGGAGTAAAGAGTTCATATAAAAATTTTGGTTAGTAAATGTTACAGACATATTGAGATTTGAACTACTTCCTGTTTTGGCGGCGTTGACGCACATTTAGTTTGGGCTGTGGCGCGCAAACGCTTCCGAAAATCAAAAATCCTTCTAGTAACTTTTGTGAGGCTCGGTCCAAGGATCGCGTACGTGGAATTTCATAAAGTTTGGACAAAATTTGTGACCTGTGAAACTTTTTTAAGGTTTTGTGTTCTCTCCAATATGGCGGCCGAACGACATGGATCTGTGACTTCATCCTCTCAAGCAACTTACACCGGTACTGCCCGAACATTTTAAAGTTTGAACGGTGTCTCTGCGTCAAACGGTCTGGTCGCTAGAGCTGACACAAAAAATCTACCCGGGAATAATAATAAGAATAATAAAACTTAAGAAGAACAATAAGTGTGCTTTTGCAAGCACACTTAATAAGAATAATAAAACTTAAGAAGAACAATAAGTGTGCTTTTGCAAGCACACTTAATTATGCCAAAATCCGTGAAGGACTGGAGTATCATATGCTCGCAAAATTGGCGTATATATATAGCACTATAATCACACTGCGTGTTATTTGTATGCATTTCATGAAAATGGACATACAGTGACCAGTCACTTACTTTTGCAACGGGCACACTGGCAGAGCAGACCTTCAGCCTTTGTGGCATATTTGTAAGTGGTCCTCATTTGTAACGCTGATTTGTGAGTAGGGCTGTGACCGTACGGGATTTTATTTTACCGTGGTGAAGAAGCAACAGAATCATGCGGTTAGACTGTTAGCACAACAACCCACGCCATTTTATTAAAACAACAAATTATATTAGCAATAACAATGTGAAATAATATGTATTTCTATATGTTAACTTTTGTTTTTTTATCTTTTGAATATACTATGATTTATAGACCTTTTATGTCATCGTTTATAACCCATTTTATACAATACATTTCAAAGAATAACAACCTGAAAACCTGCAGAAAGAACATGCAGAGTTTAAGATTGTTTCTGATGAGTTGTGCAAAACCTGATTCCTATTTCTTTAGACATTCATTTTCGGTAAACTCTCCGTGAATAGAAACACACTTCTCCAAACATGTTGAAACTCTTAATAATTTATTGTACAAAAAATGGGTTACAAACAATGACAAAAACTGTTCCATAATTGATATTAAACTCAAAAGATATCGAAAATAAATATTATTTAATGTTATTATTGTTAGTATGTTTAATTAGATTTTTTCAAAGTGGATACAAAACGAAATCGACAATTGCATCATTACGTAAATAACTGCGCAAAACTTATGGATACTCCCATGGGCGGCGCTAGAGGTGGGCTAGCGGGGCTTGAGCCCCGGATCTATTTGGTAAAGCGATTGTTATAATATGCGCGTCACTAATTTTAATCTGTTAAAATATTTTCTATTACAGCCGAACTGTAAATCTCTCTTCAAGAACTGTCAACTTGCTTGTTTGATAATTTATGTAAACGGTTAAAAACGCGTGTTATAGACCTTTCTTTTCCCTTCCAAAGCGCGTGAGAGGTGGCGCGTCTTTCGTTGCTATGTACGCAACGAGCGCGCTCTCCGTGACGGCGAGTAAACTGAATGCGTGATCGGATTTAAATTGCTCATATGCACCACACGTCAATCATATCATTGCCACCATGCAATCAGTTAATCTTGTCAGGACTTTGGAGTTATCGTCTAGAGATGATCTGTTACTCTGTCTGTGGGGTTACTCAGCTGTTACTCAAAGAGCTGCGCGGGGTTAGTTCACGCCAAGTCACAGCTTATAGCAACACAAATACTGTAGAGATGGAGATGTAACACATACTAAACCACGGATTAAATATAGAGTCATCAGTGCCCAGGTTAATAAAAGAGGAAAGATGAGGAGAAAGGTGCAAAAAATAAAAAACTGTATGCTATGAAGCTCACTCATCTCAATATAAGAATTGTATGAAGTATATATCATTATGTTGCTTGCTGTGTCTGTGCTTAAGTTACACATAGAGCAGTAGCCTTATTCATTTTTACAGAGATTAAACATAATCAAGTCAAGTCTGTAACTTAAAAAAAATCCTAAATAAATTAAAACAGAAACACTACCTGGTTGCAGAAAATGTATAATCATTAATACATTCATACTCAGGAATTTAATGTGTTAGTTCAGTGCCAAGTTTTAATATAAAGTTATTTAAGATAAGGTTAAGAAAATGTTTATACTGTTAAATATACAGTGCAATATAAACAGTGCTTTCTGTGGTAAATAATAGAAAAATATGTAATTTACAGAAATATTGTGTATTTTATGTTAAAATAGCTCTGCAGCCCTGCAACGAGATGTCAATCTTGGGTTTGAGATCCAGGAACATATCCTGGATGAAATTCTTATTTATCCTGGCTGAATTAAGAGATGAGTGTGAAAGGGGGAAAATATGACATTAAAAAGAAATCCAACAAGAAAAATTAAGATGTATATTAAAGAGAAAACAGTTGTGAATAAAATAAAGGAACAAGGAATTAAGTGGAGAATAAAAAAAGAGCCAATATGTTAAGAAAAAAACTGTTGGCCCCCCTTTGACTTACATTAGTCAAAGTCATGGGGGAGTAGTGTTAGGTTTACTTTTTAAAATATATTATTTTGTGTTCTGCTGAAGTCATATAGGTTTAAAATTACAAGAAGTGGGGTAAAAGATGACAGAATTTTTATTTTGAGGTGAACAACTACTTTGATATCAGTGTAAAGTGTTCTCAGTTTAACTCAGTGGAACATTGTTAATTTAATGAGCATTATTAAAAATTTAACTGTCAAAAATAATACCACTTAGAAAATATTTATCATGTTTAAGCTATTAAAAGTGTATTTTTGACACATGCTTGGATGTCTTTGGGCTAAGCCCCGGATATCCACTGACCCTAGAACCGCCCCTGGATACTCCAATCATTGCTTTCAGAAATTCGCTTACAGTAGCTCCAGATATAAGCACAGCATTCAACCAAATAACGAGTTGTGCTGTCAGTATACGCGCTCCTGCCTTCATAACGATAGTTGTCATGTTTGCCCATTATAGTTTTAAATTATTATTATGCTATCATTATCATCACCAGCACAGTGCCTGCTTCTCCTTGAATGAGAACGCTTAATATGCGCGTGGCTCGGACTCCTTGCACATGAACTTTCATGGGCATGGCCCTGACATTTCCTTGCAGAGATGTTGTTATTCGCGCAGGGGTTTAAAACCAGGGAGTGAGTTGGTACAGTTCAAGAAATCAGAGCACTTGGACATGACGCGCTTTATAAGGTTGCGGCCGTGACATCACCGCAGCTGGCATCTTATTACAGCAGTGATGCAGTATTACTGTGATATCGTCACAGCCCTTATGTGCGTAGCTCGTCTTCCATGCTTCAGCTATGGTCAGAAGAACTGTATGTTGTGTCCAGTGCAGTGTACACAGAAGACTGCGAGAGACTCGCATTTCACAGAGGACGCAAGTTCTGATACTTGTACAGACAACACATAGGCTAAATAAACAGATAATGTTCATTTAAAAGTAAGTGACTGGTCGGTGTATCAGCTCGTTAAACTGACGCCTCACCGGACCAGATGGGTGAAAATACGCACATATATAACAGCGGACCAGCCACTTTTTATTGTTTGTTCCTCCTTTGAAATGTAAACAATGTACGCGAATCCCATCCACGTGTCAGCTCCTACACTGCCCAGCTCCATGCACAGAGACACCAGACGCACATTTCACCGGGACAGCGCCACCCGGCACTCGTGGGCCAGTACAAGCGACACAGTAGCCTATCTGTACAGATGTGAAGCTAAGATTCATCCAAACATTCGCTAAGTTTGTCTAAATGGGCCTAAAAGTCGCTAGATGTAGCAATAAAGTCGCTATTTTAGCAACACAGTCGCTGAGTTGGCAACGCTGCTTCAGCCAATCCCCTTTTTTTAAGCAAGTAAACGGCACCCATTGATTAACATTGAATTTGCATACAAGTTGAAAATGAAAATGAAAAAGAAAAAGAAAATGAAAACAAATAATTTAAACAGAACATAAAATTAAAACTGAACTTTACATTTTAATTTTGTCCCTATTATTGTTTGGGCATGAATAAAAAGCCTTTTAGAAAAATTTATTTACAGATTCCTTTTCAAGCTTGCCTTTTTATTTTAATATTGTCAGTCTTGACTCAAGATTATATTGAAAATGAAATGTCAAATCATCAATTTAATTTAATTTTTTAATTTGGCCGGAATAATGCTTCATCACGTTAAAAATGAAAATGAAATAATGTTTAAATTTTTATTTTAGCATTTAATTTTCAAATTTGGGACATATTTTGCAATTTTATTTTTATTTTATAATTTAATTAATTATTTTATAATTTAATTTATTAATTTAAAAAAGACCAAAAAAACATTCCATAGATTTGGGTTATTTGACATGGAAAATGTATAATTAAAAAATGTAAAAAATAAAAAGCTTCAGTGCATGTTATACTATAAACATTTACAGTAAAGAAACATGTGGGGCTCCTACACCCGCCGCAATGCGCGATGCAAGTGTCTTTTGCTAGTTTCCACCCTGTGCAATGATAATTTTCACATTTAGCCTCATGTTGTTTAAATAGCAAATGCATTTCCCCCCCTTTTCACCCATGGGTGTTCTGGTCTGAAAACGAGGTGTGTTCAGGCACATTGTTGGCGCATTGCTATTTTGTAGCAACTAAAATAGACTACGCCATTGACCAACAAAAACCTGCTCTAAAGTCAATGGCACAATATGTTTTTTTTTTTTTTTTTGTTATTTTAAGAGCACGTTAGTAATATGCGCCTATAAACAGGACGACAACGTGGGTTTGCTTATCACACACATGGATGCGCAGTAGCACAAAAACGCTTTTAAATATGAAATATTAAAGGATTGAATGTAAAAGATTATTATTGAGTCTCTTGGACATAAATGAGGACTAATTATGAGACGTTAGAAGGCACAAAGAGCTGCTTCATACGGTGGCCGACAGGGGTCGCTGCACTGCAACGAAAGAAAACACATGCAAATAGATAAAACACCAGCAAATAGAGAAAACATCTTCATCAGTTTGACAACACATACGCTGCAAATATCGCAACACATCTAAATACAGAAATGCGTTGCAAATTCTTACAACACGAACAAAAACAGAAACGCGTTCCAAATCTCACAACACAACAATAAAAGAAACGCGTTCCAAATCTCATAACACCAACAATAGCAGAAACGCGTTCCAAATCTCACAACACAACGGAAGTGTTTCAGGGGGGTCACAAAAAGTGATGCACCGGTCTGAGAAGTGTTTTCGGTTTACATTCCATTCGTCCGTGGAGCTTTTGTGAGTTTACATCGATCAAATGTAAGTTTTTCTTGTTTATTTTAATATCCTAAATGCATATTAGCCTTTCCATTATTATTAGCCAAATAATTTGACGAAATACATAATAAACTGTGAAACGTTGTGCTAGCTGGCTTAGTTACAAAAATATCACTAGATAGTGTTCTAGGAGGACAATAAATACCACATTCTTCATTAAAACAAGTAAAAATAACGTGTGTGTGTACACGCGTGTTTCTATGGGAGGTTTTTGTGCTAATAATAGCTTTGAACGTCTAACCAAATGTCTTGTGTGTGTGTGTGTGTTATTTTCAGGCAGCAAACATACTGTTTATAACTATATACAATAGTGTTAATTAGGGCCCGAGCACCGAGGAGCAGGCCAGAATGGCCTGCACCGTAGGTGCAAAGCCCTATTGTTTTTGCTCAGAATCTTCTGCTTTTTCTTCTCCGAAATGAATCGCATTTTTGAGGGCCTAAACATGCTCGAAAACTCATGAAACTTTGCACACGCGTCAGAAGTGACGAAAATTTACATGTGGTATAGGCGTCAGAAGTGGGCGTGTAGAAATGGCTCGATAGCGCCACCTGCAAAATTTCAAAAGAACAACCCTCCCGCTACGAAAAACATACAGATACGAAATTTGGTAGGATCATCTATCACCCCAAGACCTACAAAAAAGTCCCTTGGAACCAGGCTCTAAAACCCACAGGAAGTCAACCATTTTGAATTTTCGCTGTGATTTCTGTGCAAATTTTGGCATTTCCAGGCTTCGTACTTTAACGAACTCCTCCTAGAGATTTAATCCGATCATCATCGTATTTGGTCAGTATCACCTAAAGGCCTTTGCGATGTTAAATTGCGGAGCTTTTGACTTTTTGTTTGAGGGTGTGTCCGTGGCGGCCTGACCAATTTTGGTGTCTTCGCCATGAAACAGGATGTTGTTCTAACTCTGGCATGCAATGTCCAATCTGACCCACGCTTCACATGTTTGATAAGAGTCCTGGCCTGAACACATTTCCATGCCAAAATTCAGCTTCAGTCATAGCGCCACCTAGAGGTAGCAGGAAATGCCATGTTTTACGCCGTGATTTACTGCTCTTAGAGATTTAATCAAATCATCATCATATCTGGTCACACTGATCTAAACCCCTTGGCGATGATAAAGTGCGAAGATCTTGACTTGTCGTTGGAGGGCGTGTCCGGGGTGGCCTGGCAAAGTGTGATGTTTCGCAATGAAACATGAAGTTGTTGTAATTCCGGCATACATTGTCCGATCTGCCCCCGACTTCACACATTTGATAAGGGTCCTGGCTTGAACACATAAACATGGCATAATTTAGTTACAGTCATAGCGCCACCTAGAGGCAGCAGGAAATACCATGTTTTACGCTGTGACTTACTGCTCTTAGATATTTAAACATATCAACATCATATTTCACCAGTGTAATCTCAAGACCTTGTGTGATGATAAAAACCAACGAACTTGACTTTTCATTAAAGGGCGTGTCCCTGGCGGCCCCCCAAAGTATCGCTAAATGAATCGCATTTTGACAGGCTAAACAAGCTCAAAAAGTCATAAAACATTGCACACACGTCAGAAGTGGCGAAAATGTACATGTGGCATAGGCGCCAGAAGTGGGCGTGTAGAAATGGCTCAATAGCGCCACCTGCAAAATTTCAAGAGAACAGCCCCGCCACTATGAAAAACCTACAGATACGAAATTTGGTAGGATCATCTATCACCCCAAGACCTACAAAAAATTCTATTGGAGCGTAGCTCTAAACCCCACAGGAAGTCGGCCATTTTGATTTTTCGCTGTGATTTCTGTGCAAATTTTGTAATTTCCAGCCTTCGTACTTTAACGAACTCCTCCTAGAGATTTTATCAGATCGTCATCATATTTAATCAATCTCATCTAAAGGCCTTTGCGATGTTAAATTGCGGAGCTTTTGACTTTTCGTTGGAGGGTGTGTCCGTGGCGGCCTGACAAAGTTCAGCGTTTTCGCCATGAAACAGGAAGTTGATATAACTAAGGCATACAATGTCCAATCTGCCACACACTTCACACGTTTGATAAGAGTCTTGGCCTGAACACATTTCAATGCCAATATTCAGCTTCAGTCATAGCGCCACCTAGAGGTAGCAGGAAATGCCATGTTTTACGCTGTGATTTACTGCTCTTAGAGATTTAATCAAATCATCATCATATCTGGTCAGACTGATCTTAAGCCCTTTGCGATGATAAATTGGCAAGATCTTGACTTTTCGTTGAAGGGTGTGTCCGTGGCAGCCTGGCAAAGTGTGATGTTTCACCATGAAACAGGAAGCTGTTGTAATTCAGGCATACATTGTTTGATCTGCCCCAGACTTCACACGCTTGATAAGGGTCCCGGCCTGAACACGTCAATATAACAATAATCAGGTACCGTCATAGCACCACCTGCTGCACACAGGCGATGTGGCACATACATTTTTCTTTGAATATCCACCTATATTTACCCACTTTAATTCATATCCCCCTGGTTCACTGCTTAACTAATGCCATAGGGTGGCGGTGCACATGCGTGCGAGGGCCCTTCCATCGCTGCTTGCAGCTTTAATTCATGTTGTTTTTCATATTTTATTTACACATTTATCAGTTTTATATAATCTCTTTTATTATGTCTCAAACTTGTTTAATTTATATTGTGTGCTATGTGATTTTACGAATAGTTAACATAATTATTCTGTATTTTTTCTTTTTATTATTCTAGGAAAGCTAAAGGACCTGTTATTACATTGAGAGCATCCCGACCAGATGCATAGTGTGATATGGTAGCATGATAGAAATGAACTGCCAGAGCCTGTAGAGAGGGATGAAGTCTACTGAGAGGAACACCACTGCCTTCCTTTACACATTTTACAAACTAACGCACCAAAATTAACCAGAGTTTTGTTAGGTAGCTTTAAATTTGAGCTTGGGTCAGACTGGTCTATCATTGTATCTATTCCAAACTAACGCACCAAAATTAACCAGAGTTTTGTTAGGTAGCTTTAAATTTGAGCTTGGGTCAGACTGGTCTATCATTGTATCTATTCCAGAGCAAGATTTCTACTGCAAACTAAATATAAATTAAATTGTATTAAAAAAACATTTGTTTACTAGCTTAAAACAACATAACATATAACAAAAAACACATTTTCTAATTGTAACACAATTTTAAGTTAAAGTTAAGCATCAGGGCCATAATTTGTATTTTTCATTAGGAACAGCTTATGTTTTGTAGCTCAACTTCTGACAGTTTTGGATGCTGGTAGGTCATAATCTGGTCATACAGAATTACAATGTTAATGTTAATCTGAGTTAATCTTTATAGACCACTGCATTGTATTTCATGTCATATCAGCGGCATATGAAGATGCATAAATTCGATTGACATTAAACATCTTGTTCAAAGATTCCTCTCCTGATTTTCCTACTGGAATCTGGTCCATATTTGGCCACCTCAACCAGCTGAACCTTAAATGTAGTGAAGTTAACTACAACCAGAACATCAATCTTATCACTTTGACATGTACTGTATGACTTTTATTTGAATGAATAATACAGTTACTATAACATCTTACAATGTTGATACTTCTTTTTAGTTCCTGCTTAGAACTTTTCGTAAAGGACAATGCTGTTAATAAACTTGCAGTAAAGCTGATTGATTGCCTATTTGTTTACTACAAATACCATGGCTATATGTAAATACAGTAACACAACTGTTTCTTTTCTATCATCCTTGGTAGGTTGTTATTTTCTATTTTTATCACATTACTTACATTTTAAGATTATAAATCTTGCTGTTTCCTTTTCTTCCCTAAAATGAAAGAGTGTTTTTAAAGGAATTAAATAAATTATTTTAAATATTCTCTCTTGAATATGCAAATGAAAATGCATTTAAAGTTTAAAGCCTTTATTTTCATATGTATAGATACCTGTACAATGACATTCTTCCTTTTTATTGCCACATTACATTAAACTGTGATTGTCATTAAAATAATAAAGTGTGTATATAGATAGATAGATATAAAGACAATATATGTTGTTTGTGCAGTGTAAGTGTGACATGCTTGCCAAGTATGCAGCGCATACTCAAAATGTGACCTCTGCATTTAACCCATCCCAGTAAGTGGTGAACACACATGGAGCAGTGGGCAGCTATTCCTTCAGTGCCCGGGGAGCAATTGGGTTTAAGGTGCCTTGTTCAAGGACATCACAGTCGCAACCTGCCGGCAGAGACGGAAACTGGAACTGGCAACTTTCGGGTTACAAGTCCAACCCTCTAACCACTAGGCTATGACTATGTGTATCAAAACCTGCAGTATTGAACTAATGTTTGTGTAGAGATTAAAATAATGACAGTGATATTGGGGTCAATTAATGTTTTTGACATATTGAACACTGATGGCTGCTGGATAAAACTGTTCCTCAATCTTTACGTCCTGTAGCTTACACTTCTGTATGTATTGCCAGAGGATGTAGGTGGAAACAGTTTGGTATAAGTGGGCATTTTAACAATGGAACCGGCTCCTTTCTGTACTGGTAGACCTGCAGGAAGGCAGTGGTGTTCCTCTCAGTAGACTTTATCCCTCTCTACAGGCTCTGGCAGTTCATTTCTATCATGCTACCATATCACACTATGCATCTGGTCGGGATGCTCTCAATGTAATAGCAGGTCCTTTAGCTTTCCTAGAAGAATAAAAAGACAAAATACAGAATAATTATGTTAACTATTCGTAAAAATCACATAGCACACAATATAAATTAAACAAGTTTGAGACATAATAAAAGAGTTTATAAAAGAGATTATATAAAACTGATAAATGTGTAAATAAAATATGAAAAACAACTTGAATTAACACTATTGCATATAGTTATAAACAGTATGTTTGCTGCCTGAAAATAACACACACACACACACACACAAGACATTTGGTTAGACGTTCAATAAGCTATTATTAGCACAAAAACCTCCCATAGAAACAAGCGTGTACACACACACACGTTATTTTTACTTGTTTTAATGAAGAATGTGGTATTTATTGTCCTCCTAGAACACCATCTAGTGATATTTGTGTAACTAAGCCAGCTAACACAACGTTTCACAGTTTATTATGTATTTCGTCCAATTATTTGAGTCTATAGGCTAATAATAATGGATTATTGCTAATATGCATTTAGGATATTAAAATAAACAAGAAAAACTTACATTTGATCGATGTAAACTCACAAAAGCTCCACGGACGAATGGAATGTAAACCGAAAACACTTCTCTGACCGGTGCATCACTTTTTGTGACCCCCCTGAAACACTTCCGTTGTGTTGTGAGATTTGGAACGCGTTTCTTTTATTGTTGTGTTGTGAGATTTGGAACGCGTTTCTGTTTTTGTTCGTGTTGTAAGAATTTGCAACGCATTTCTGTATTTGGATGTGTTGCGATATTTGCAGCGTATGTGTTGTCAAACTGATGAAGATGATTTCTCTATTTGCTGGTGTTTTATCTATTTGCATGTGTTTTCTTTCGTTGCAGTGCAGCGACCCCTGTCGGCCACCGTAGCTTCACCTGTAGCCTCATTTAACCCATTCAGTGAGTTCAACACACACAATGAGTTAACGTGAACAAAACTAATAACACCTCTAGTGTCTTGTGTACGACACAATTGGTGTGCTTTGTGACGATCACTACACTTTAGATAAAATGTACTTTATCCAGAGGCTCTATAGCAGGGGTTCTCAAAGTTTACATTCAAAGGTCCAAATCTGAATTCTCATCATTTTCATAGGTCCGGAAAAAATGGTTATTACAAAAATTGTCAAGCATAGTAATAACTTTATGTAATTTGTTTATATAACAAATCAACACAAATGGTTTGGGAAAAAAATAACAAGTGTATTTTGCATTTAAAGTAAAAAAATTTTTTAAACATAAACACAAGAAATATGCCAAAAGTAACCAGGTGCAAGATACAGAGCAACCTAATGAGAGAAATGGCACTGTTTGTTTTCCATCAGATGCATAAACCATGGCAAAAAAGTGTGGTTGGTAGGCAGAGACACTGACCAAAATAAGTGGTGCACCTATAAATTGGCTGATGATGCTTCCTATGCTTCTCAATGAATTAAAGGGGGGGTTTAATGGTATTTCAAGCATTCTGACTTATTAACACAGTTATAGAGTTGTTTCCTCATGCTAAACGTAGGCAAAGTGTCAAAAATGCAGTTGGGCGTGTTTCAGAGTATTTCTGTGCCGAATGCACTTCGCCAGGGTTCGTACAAGTTTCGGCTAATTTTTTTCGATTACGGTTCTAACTGACGTTTCAGGGGTTTTCGATACGTATCACTTCTTTATATGGGCTTCCGCCGGAAAACTTCCCCCGGAAAACCCCGCCCAGCCGTCAGTCAGCGGGAGACGCTAGAGCTTGCTAACAGCTTATAACGCCACTCAGCTTTGTTTAATTTCAAAAGTCAACAATGGCACAACAAGAAGTGTGTTTTTGGATGTAAGGAGAAGACATCCAGCCTTATGGAAACAATGGATATAGTTTATTATCCGGATTAGCAGCGGAGTTTTGCGTGTGTGTTTGATGCGGTGGATTTTCATGAGGAGTTACACGTGGTAAGTAAGACTTCTGTCTTATGTTGGAAATAGGCGCGTGTATATTATATAAATGACACGAACATGTAGTGAATCATAAGTTAAAACAGTGTTGTATAGTGTTGTATGACTCCTACTCGCTCCTCCCGTGTTATAACTCCTCCTTCTTCATTTTTTCGTACGTTATCGGAAAGATTCGGAAAAGCTAATCTTTCTTTTATAAATCTGATTAAACTAAAGACTCTTCAGAGATATAAAGGATGTCATACTACTCCATAGGTACTCCAGATTAATATCAGAAATGCAGAAACAGCGTGTGTTACGTGAGCTTTAAAGTGAAATACCGCTACATCCAAAAGCCAGGGGGCGCTCTCGGGCAGAAACTTAATATGCGCTGCAGACGAAGAACCAGACACACGCAGCTTCAGGAAATGTCTTAAGGATATAGTTATATTGCTGTTCTTCAAACCTTTTCAGGTATTTTCATGATAATAAAAAATATGTATAAAGATTATGTTTGACGAGTGTTGATTTTTCAAATGCATGTTTTAAACGACTCAAACCAACAGTGATTTCAGATTGATAAGGACTTAATGATCAAAAGCCGTAGTACATGAAGTAGCTGTGCATAATATCTGGGTGTGATGGCTACAGCGTGACACTTTTGTGACGAAATTTTTTAATAACTCGTTTTATTTTCGGCCCAGGAATACTCTTAAATCTAAAAAGAAAAAAAAACGAAACGAATGGTTTACAAGTTTAATATGCATTTGTAAAGTAGCAAATGCACACATTTAATCAATCACATAGAAATTAATGCACTTGTAATATGAAGTGGACGCGGGTCCGGATCAAGTTCCCGTCGGGTCCGGATCCGGACCGGAGTCCGGACTTTGAGAACCCCTGCTCTATAGTGTTGTCATGATGGATATGCAGCTGTTTTAATGCCTTTAATGAATCAAACAGGTAAGGAAAACTACTCTGATCCCTTTCTCAATGTGCTCAATCCAGAATCTAAACTACACCCAACTGGATGATGTTTCTACGGTCAAGGTGTCATTATTGTCTTCCACAAGAGAATTTTATTTTAGATAAGAGAAAAACTGCTGCAAAAAAAAAAAAAAAACTCAAAACATACTGACATCATACAAACATTATCCTATTATCACAAATACATCAGCAACACATTCCTTAAAAAATCAATACCATCATAAAGCATTGCTAAAAGATCAAATATAAAACACACAGCCTTTAGTTACATGAGTTACAGTATTAGTCTATTATCAGTGTTACAGTGAAATGAATGAATATTGATTTTTTTCTACATAGCAGGACCCTGAAATTTCTTACACATCACTCAAGAGTTTAACACCTGTAAAGAGTTTAAAAGATCTTATGAATCTGCTTTATGTGTGGACTGATCAAAAATATCTTCTGAGCTTCTGCTTTTTAATGATTTTCCCTGACACGCTCAACAGATTATTTATTTGAGTTTTCATTTTAAACATTAAACTCCCAAACCAGACAATAATTTCATATCACAAAATAAACTCTATTGTAGCTTTATAAAATATATACAACATTACTGCTCTCTATAAATAATCATAATCTTCTTTAAAAGTGTAGACGCTCATTAACTCTTGAATACAAACACATGTTTATGCCACTGAAGCTCACTGTCGATGTGGACCCCCAAATATTTACAGTATAGGAAGCAACCTGATTAATGTCCTGACTGTGAACAACAACAGAGCTCCTGTCTTCCACTGATCTGGGGTCTGTGATGACCTCCTCAGTTTTATTAACATTAATCTGAAAGTATTCTTATCACAACAGCCAACAAATCTTTCCACTGCAGTTTTATAGACATCAATTCAATGACTTTAGTTGAGTTTTCACAGACAAGATCACACATGTTGAAGATACAACCACTACAATATTTATTTTGATCTTATGGTCATTAAACTGATGAATGACAAAACTGTGATTGTTATTCATGTGTTTGATTTGATATACAGCTCAGCATCACATGTATGCACAAAACTTTGTTAATTTCTCTTAGGGGACAAAAAACTACCATCATCATTCATCATTACATGTTTCTGAAAATGACACAAACATGTGTATAAAATTTAAAGTTACACAAATAACTTGAGGGGATTTATATTTTTAGATCAAATCTCATTAGAGATCACAGATAATGAGTGGTGCAAAGTCAATACACCAAATGATAGGATATAGTTTCTTATTAAAAGATTGATCAGTAAAAGAGTAGATATGACACATAGACTCCACATCATAAAAAGAGACTCGACCCTCCTCATAATCCACAAACACCCCGACTCTCTGAGGCGCCACACTCAGGGGAAGAGAGACAGATGAAGAACCCTCACTAGCCCGATACCCTCCTCTCAAACCAGCCATCCAGAATCCATTCTCAGGATTCAGCCAGATCACCTCCTTCCTCTTAACAGATTCTCTGGCCACACCCACAAACCAAACACTTAACCCCTTCACCTGCACCTCATAGTAAAAACACCCTGAGGTGAATCCTTCATTTCCAAGAACACAGAGCTCTTTATCAAACTTGTTATTTGACTTTTGATCTTCATCCTTCACTGTTCTTGATTGTTTTTCATATCTCACTTGTTTCCCATCATCAGACACAATGAGATCTGGATGAGCTGAATCAGGATCCAGAGTCACATTCACTGTTAAAATATTGAGATTTCTGCTTTACAGATGAATGTTGTAATAATAATAATAATAATAATAATAATAGTTTGTGTCTTTCTATAAAACAATATCACTTTACAGAGAAATAAAGAAACATAAACACACTGCATAGAGAAAATTAACTGAAACAAAACAAGACAAATCTGAACAATATATAACAACAAATGAACACAAATGAAATATATAAAGATGATAACAAACAATAAAACCACATACAGTCTCATCTAACAGCTGTAGATCTATAACACTTTAATGATCTCATAAAACTTTAACTTACCTGCATATTTTCTTAACAGAGATTTCACTAAAAACAGACAGACAGTAAAGAGTTAAACAGAGATGCTAACTTAATTATACTTAAGATTGAGAATGAGATTAAAACATTCACAATGTTTTAATAAATCTGTGATATAACACACAGTGTGTAAAATGGTTTTGCAAATGAAAGTTTCTCTAAACTTACCACTTTCAACAGTCCCCTTCTCTCTTAGTGAAAATGTCTGACGTTCTAGAGAGTTCAAGATGTAAAGACAAGAAAAAGGGATTAAGTAGAATAACATAACATAACAAAATGAAATATAAAAACAAGTACATACATAAACATTTCATTATTTTATGTTTTAAAGAATGATTTTATGTTTGTTTGTTGTTTATCAGAATTTGATCTGATCATCTAAACTTAAATCAAACAACAGACACACAGATGTTTGTGTAAACATTTACAGTGCAGGTGGATAAAGTTTGTGAACTCTTGATCATAATGACTGAGTTTCTCTCTTTTATCAGCAGTAACATCCACTGAGTGTTTCATGTATTGAGTGATTATTTCAGCTTCAGATCAACACAAGAGTCAATAATATTTCTGCACTGATCCTCTTTACATATTAAACTCTTTATGTTCATCAATATTACAGAGATGTAATTTTATTTGAGATGATTTTAAAGTATCTCAGTCAGGTTGAGATCAGGACTCATGGGTCACTACAGAAACTGTTTTATGTTCTTCTGTTAATCTTGAAGTACAGATAACCGCACAACTCCTGATAAATGTTTACTGTAAATGACAACACACAGTCCAGGACCTAAGACAGCAAACAGCTTTAAATCATGATGTTTGTCTTATTGTGAACTGTGAACATCAAGACTGTTAGAAATCTTTATATCTTTATACAATTCAACAATTCTTCATCTTAGATGTTCTGAGGTCTTTTTGGAACACTTTTAAAAATAAAGGTGCCATAATGCCACAGAAATGAAACATGGTTTCTGTGAAGAACCTTAAACACTCAAAGAAGAAGATTTCTGTCACCAAAGCTTTATACTGAAAAAGGTTTTTGGAGACGATTACAAAATAAGAAAAAAACTTTCTAAAAAAGCACTTAATGTGATTTACAATTCAGTAAACCTCTATTTATTTAAAATGTGGTGTTTATAAACCTTTGACTGATTGATTATTTGGGGTATGAAATGGCTCCTCTATGGCAGTCTTGTGTCATTGATTGTATCATTAAAGTGTAATTCACAGAAACATCTTCCACTCTACACTGTAAACAGGTTTCACATGGTGTTATGAATCTAGTCTTAAAATATGGAAACAATATTTTACTTAATAAAAAATAAGAAAGCAAAACGTTTATGTATCTGAAATAACTAATAACCTACTGTATTTTACATATATTTAATTATTATATAATGTGAATTTATTAAGTAATTAGTTGACCAAAACTCTTTTTATATGATCAATATATCAATAACACAAATACTTAACACACAACATTACCATTTTTTATTCTCCTCTCTTCACGCGGTAGTTCTGAACAGAAAAAAAATGATATAATTATTTATTAACAACTACAGGAATAACAACTACTAATATACAAGAATAATTTTATAAAGATTATTTTCTGGTTTAAATTTTGATTTGCCCACTTGACACAGTGATGTCTTTACAAGATAATGGCCCTCATTTATCATTCTTGCGTAGAAACGGGCGTATATGTTGGCGTAAGATTACGCTTACACTCCTCTCACCGCCTGATTTATGAAACTGTGCGTACCTCTGAAATTCAGGGGCACGTTCAATCTCACACCGGTGCGCAAGGTTTTGCTACGGTTTCCGGCTTGAACGACATGTTTCCTTGAAACGGTAGCCGTTTCCCAATGTCAAGGAAGGATCCTCGGAAGCTAGAATTTCGAGGATGCTACGTCATCGACGTCCGTCGAAGGACTGTTCCAATGTCGAGGATCCTCGAAATTTCAGCCAAGGACTGAGTCCTTCGTTCGACAAATGTCCCATATACAGGAAAGGATGCAAATTTGTATCCTTCGCGCTCTTCACGCGCTGAAATCACCCACAATCCTCTGCGCGCAGCACCGAAAGCAACCTTTCAATCACGTAATGACGTAATGACGTGCACTTGCAAGCCTGTTCCATTTAACGTGTTCTCCGAATGCTTAAAAGGAGCCTCGCCTCGCCTCTGAAGGAAGTGACTTGTAAGGACTAGTCCTGCCAAGGAAGTATCCTTGACATTGGGAAACGGCTTATGTGCAACGGAATCCAACAGGTTTTAGAAGCGTTTTCTCTTGTTTGGTGGGTGTGTCAGAAATGTCAGCCCAATCAGCGGCAAGATGTATAAAACCACGCGATAGTAAAGAGACAGCTCTCTCAATGGGTTCAAGTTGGAATGTTGTCTTTCATTCTGGACGGCAAGGTCAGTGACTGTAACATCGAGGGTATTTTACAGTATTAAACACACATTTATAACGATTTCATCAGGCTTTAGAAACATTTAAAAAAGAACACAAAGCATGGCCTCTCAGCTACCGTAGTTGCAATTCTTGCATCATCACAACAGAGTGTTCAATGCATCACCGGTTCTGTTTATTAAACGTTGTGCAACGTTTTGTCGGGGCTGAACGCAGCCCAGGTGTACGCAATACCTGCCCTTCATAAATGCCGCGGCTGAAAACGATCGTCATTAGAATAACACGCCCATATAAATTCAAGTCTCCACCTCTCCCACGCCCTCATTTTACGACATTGACACATGGAAGACGGCAAAGAGGAGAAACCAGGGAAGTGGAAAGAAACAAAATTGTTTTATTTGGGAGTTTAAATAGCGGGATTAAAGACACATTAATAATTGCATGACGTTTTGTAATATTTGTATTATTATTTTTATTATTAATGACGCTTAATTGATATTTAGAAGAATAATTATTATTATTTATTATTATTATTATTATTATTATTATTGAATGTTGCCTACATCTAAATTATATGTCTGCTTAATGGTTCGGTTAAGTTTTTTTTTTAAATAATATTTTAAAATGATGTAGTAACTTTTGTAGTGTGTTTTTCTGTATTTACATACAGTTGTTTGTTAGCTAAGATCCAGTTTGATACGGAGCTTCGGATATAATTCAAATTAACAATTTGTTTCAACGACATCACATGTTTTACTAGGCTAATTCATAATTTGAAGTAATAATAATTGTAATAGTAATTACGAAATATTATAATAATTAATTCCAAGGAACAAACTGTTGAATATTTACTTTAAATAAGAAAAAGAAGTGTCCATAATGTAGCATAAAAGATAATTCGTGGCCATGATTTTGTCCGCATGTCATCATGATCGGATTTATGGCTCCATTCAACACAAGCATTTTACCTTACCTATTCATCTATTTATTTATCATCGAATGGTATGTAACTAGCTTACCTTTTGATGCATTATTACCATGTTTTCGTAGCACATCCTTGTGCTTTCTTGCAATGTGCCGCTTCAGATTCCAGGATGAATATTTGCTGACTTTTACAGTCTCTCCGCACTCCCTTTCAATGTTTTCTTCCTGTCCAATCTTAACTTTGATTTATACTTTACATTTATGTATAAGGCTTGAATTCCATAACTTATTGCTAGACGTTTTTACAGATTCTCGAACTAGCAAATTATTAAAGGGCGTTCTGGGTTCAACGAGCGGTGCTGAGCGAGCGGATCTTTAGAGAGGCGCTTTGATGGTAATATTACCGCACCGCTCAAGGCTCCGCTCCGCTCACATGCTTTGCCCTGAAACGTCAGGTAAAGCGCCCAGGCTCTCAACTGAAGGAATACATATGCCTACAAATCAAATGCTTTGGTAAAGTCTCATAAATTAAACATTGAAGTACATGTTGCATAATATAATTACTATGTTTTAGTTTTTTACAGTGGGTCATAATATATCATATATTTAAGTTTGTCAGTGCGTTTTGTGGTGTTAGGAATTGTTTGCGAATTTCTGCACTAACTCAAAATGTGCGTACACCACCTCCTGAGCTGGCGTAGGATTTGAGCGTGCCGTACGCCAACGTCCATATTGATAAATCTCAAAGTCACCGTGGTTTTGGGTGTACGCCAGGTGTACGCTGGAAATTTGGTGTACGCACGTTTGATAAATGAGGGCCAATGTGTTTAGTGTCCACCACACAGCCAATAAAACAACTTTGATTTGTCTCAATATTTTACTTTTAAGAGCTATGGGAAGTGAAATCTCAAATTACTGTGTGCCTTCTTTAAAAACTGTAACAGCTTACACAAAATCCACTAACTCAGCTCAAGACTGACATTTTTTATATTTAACTTACTATAGGCTACACATACAGTATATGGAAATATATTATATTAAATATATCAAAACAAACATGAATGTTACCTCTGTGTCTATAAACGCACACAATGATCAATACTGCAGTGATCACAATCAACACAGATCCAACTGAAATCAAGATCACTGATGACATCAAAGAGTTCAACATTTTACCTGTAAAACAAAACTGTAATGTTAAGAAACTAGACTCACTGTTTACAGTCACTTACTGTTTCATTAGAAATATAAACATCAATAAATGTGTTTTTGTATATGTTCAAATGCAATGCAAATCTGTTTCATTACAACAAAACTGTACAACAGAACTGATATAAACCCAAATATGATCACCATCTTAAAGGACCTCTGTCTTAAAAAAAACAAAACAAAAAAAAACATTGTCACAGTTATGTATAAACACATATGTGGAAAGGCAGTCTGCATTATATTATATAAATTATATTGCCATTAAAATGGTTAAAGTATCAAAAATATTAACCTATGCATTTGGGTCATTCTACACTACAGAAACGTCCACTTTTGCTATGGCAAGATGTCTTGAAATGTACTTCTTTTTCTAACATTTAAACTTAGACCACATTATTAGATTACTCTTTGAGTACACATAAATGACAGCTTAATGATTTGTGTGTGTGTGTGTGTGGCGGTGTGTGTGTGTGTGTGTGTGTGTGTGTGTGTGTGTGTGTGTGTGTGTGTGTGTGTGTGTGTGTGTGTGTGTGTGTGTGTGTGTGCGTGTACTTAAAGACTGCATACACCATTTTTTTGTCACTGGTGTTACCTTACTTCTTTAGCAATATTATGTGTTAATAAAATGTTTTTTTTTTCAGCTTTAAAGCTTAATTCTTAAGTGTAGCAGATTTCAATGAATTAAAAATTATCAGCATGTCACATGTGAAAGATTTTAATGTGAAACGAAAAAAAAAGAACACATTCACACCACTGACACAACAAATAATCACCAGTCACTGGTGTTATTGATCTTTACTGGTGTTACCCATAAGGAAGGTAACACCAGTGACAGTAACACCAGTGAGAATTTTCATGAAAACTGCATTTTACAAAATTGCTGCTGCAAGGTATCAAACAACATGTTGTTAACCATTGTATACTCATTAAATTAAGTAGTTTAATCCATTTGTATTCTAGTTTTTTACAATTCCCGAACAATAAAGGAGGTCATACCAGTGACTTAAACTAAAAGCTTCATATGAAATCATGAGATAAATGAGAAGATTTCTGATAACTGAAAAGAGATATCGGACTTACCATGGGTTTCTCTTTATAGATCAAGTGATGACATCAGTGTGATTTTTATTTAAAAATAAGAGCTTTTTTGTTAAACGGTAACACCAGTGACACAACTCCAGGGAACCACTACTTTTTTATTATATATTTTATAATATTTATTTAGCATTTTGTTTTTTAATGTAATTTACACCATATATTTGATAGTTATGGAAACATTATTGTATTTTAAATGGAAGAAAACACTCAAAATAAAGCATTTTCCCTGTACATGACTGTGGGGACAAGCACTTCTGTCGTGCTTGGAATTCTAATTAATTAATAAAAACCAAATATTGCTACATTGATGGCTCAAGAAGGTGTAATTGTTCAAATAACACATTGTTTCATTTTAAAATAAAAAAATTGTAACCCTAAAGTGTTCATCAAGTGTAATATTTCTGTAAAGGCCTGGGACAGAAAAATTAACATTTCCGCAGAATGACCCATTTATTTAAATTTTCCATTGCCCTCATTGTGTTCCTCTGGGATCCCATCACCCTCCTTATCTAATATCATTGATTATATTCACTTAAATTATGAATATTTTCATGTAATACTGCATCAAATCATCATAAGACAAAATAAACAACATAACCAGAATCAGTGTGTGTGTACTTACTTGATGTAATAATCTCAGTCTCCATCATGTGATGTCTCATTATGACTCTACAGTGATATTTACTGTCTCTGTTATATACAGTGATCATGTGTTTCACTCTGAATCCATCTGTCTCTCTCTGTTTGTCTGTAGTTTCAGATGTCAAAGTGACTCCTTCACTGTCCAGCCACACAAGTTCAGGTTCAGGGTACCAACCTTTAGATTCACACTGAAGATGAAGTCCACCAGAAACATCAAATCCATCTACAGTGATGAGTGGAGGACTTCCTACTGCTACACACAACAAGGATGAAAAACATTCATTTAGTGATTATTTTATAAATTAGTTTTTCTTTTGGCTTGTTGGGATTTTGTCAACATACAAGCAATAAAACCAATACTGAATATCACTTACAAGAAAAATAAAATCCGTTAAATGTTAATTATCAGTGGTTAGCACACCTTCAACGCTGAGATCAACAGTGAGGTCATCACTCCAGGATTTATACTCAATAAAACACTTATAAAGTCCTTCATCAGAGACTTTAACTCTTGAGAGTTTAAGTGATGTGTTTCCTTTCTGTAGTTCATCTTTAAACACTTCAGTTCTTCCTCTGTACGACTGAAGCTGATTTGTGTTTTTATCTTCATGATCTTCATAGAGATGAACTACTGAGTCTTTGAGATCAAGTCTAAACCACTCGACTCTCATGTTTACAGCACTGATGTTGGGTTTGAGAGAACAGGGCAGAATCACATCTTCACCAGATACAATGAAGAGAGGATCTACAGGTCCAACAACAGCAAACTGATCTGTAAGAGACAGAAAGCATGAGAGGTGTCAGAGAGGTGTTGTGTGGTTTCATCATGTTAACATTAAAGACACTGTAAGGACAATTTCCTAAATAAAGCCCCTCCCCAAAGGACACAGCATGAGTTCACCATATGAGCCCGGGAAAACAACTCCCGATTCACAGAGGACTTCCTACCGAGAGCACATTTGGTTTTCAAAGATCACACATTAGGGCGTCATACATTTGTATTCTCATTCTCTCAAAGCAGACTGTATATGAAATGCCACATTCTACATGCACAAAGAATCAAAAACGGATCTTATTTGTTTTCTATTGAAATATCTCATTGCAAGTGGTTACAATGGTCTCACTCTTATTACAACAGAATTCAATGTTAAAGTGTACCAAATCAGTACTATATTCCTATATGCTTTGTTCTCTGGTTATTTAAGGAGATGTGTAAAAGATTCAGGTGGAACTTTCTATATCTAGAAATGCAACCCCCTGTGCTGTATCTTTGATAAAGCATCATGTATTTCATTTTACTTTGAGGAATCTTTAATAGTGAGGCCGCCGAAAAAGCCTCAAGGTGGTTATGGATCAAAAGGGAGTGGAGTAGAATGCAGTAGCACGCTGCTTGGACACAAACCGGGGCCTGATCAACCCTGGTTGGGTCGCCCAGGTGAGGGTGTATGAAGATCAAAGACCCGAAACACCCTATGACCCTGGATCCTTCACTGAAGATGTGTCCAAGCTGCACCTTAAGGTGTTTTAAATCTAAACAGATCTTCATCAGTTGCCATGCAATATTCTCATTTAATTCTTCATGTTTTAATTGAATTGTGGATTGACTTTGAATTATGACCTTCCTACCTGGCTAATAAATTGAGTTTGAATTATTCTGTTTTGCTACGAAAATTATTGACATGATTAGTAAATTACGATGTATCCTTGTTACCGCAATGTCTAAAATCAGGCTAGTAACGGACTAAAATCCCAGACTAGATGGCATAGTAGTACATCAGTGGAGGATTTTTGAGATCCGGCTTGCACTTGGCGTTAGTTTAAGTTAAATTAGATGCGTGGAGGCTAATTTCCTGTTTAGAGTAACATGTAAATGTTGTCCGACCACTCTAAATCAGATGAGCCTCAACCTCTGGTTATTTCTATATTAATCTATCTATAATAGTTGCATATTAAATTATTACACGGTTATACAAAGCTACAGGGCCGGAGTGGGGCCACTTTTCAGCCCGGGAGTTTCAGGCCCAAGACCGGCCCACTTTTTCCATAGTGTTATTCCAAATTAGCACTTTTTTCAAATTGGATAAAGCAACTTACTATAGTTTTTATTAATATCATGGTTCAACAAATAAGGTAAAAGTTAAATAATATTTCACTTAAGGTAAGAAGTTAACAAAAATATTCCTCTACACTCTAAAAAATAAATTTTTACCCATAATGGGTAAATATTGGACAGAACACATGCAGAACCATGCTAGTGGTGGGCAGAGCGAGGCTTCGTGAAGCACTGAAACAGTTGAATCAATTGTGCCGTATGTTTCGAGGCTTCGAAACATCAATCCGAAACCGCCTCCACAGTGACACCTAGCGGTCGTTTGCATGTCTTTACGAGCAGCTTTGACAAGATTTTAGACGAGGGCTGGCAAATTATATCCCACATGTTGTTTGATTGACACACAAGTGATAGAATGGGAGAGTGGATAGTGCTCTCGACTCTCATGCGTAGATCTTAGGATCGAACCTGGGAAATGCATGCGCTACGTCATTATAAAAAAATGGTTTTTGTTGTTGTTTTAACATCTGTTTGACAACTACATGAGCTTTTAGGCTCACAATTGTCGATAACTATAGGCTATTCAGGTCTAATGAAAAAAAAAATAGAATAGAGATATACCAAATAAATAAAAAGAGATTCATAAAATATATCAAGCCATAATATGCCACATTGTTTAGATATAAAGATCTTTATTCACATATATAAATTGTTCTGTGTTGATAAACTCAACCAGCTACTTTTTTACATATAATTTCTCAAGCCTTTGAAAACATTCTCACACAAGGGACACTTGTTGCTGGCATGCATTTTTTGTAAGTAGCGTGTTACATACATGGAAAAATTACTTCTTTTCAGTAATTTATAGTATTTGATCTTGCCAAAACGCATCTATGAGGTATTGTCAGTTTTGTTTCCTACCCTGTCAAAGATTCGAAGCAGATTCGACAGGTACGCCACCTTTCGAAATACTTGTGAAATGCACCGCTTGGTGTTTCGAATCACTTCATCACGTGACATGGGTGTTTCGAATCACATTTCGGAGCAGTGTTTCGAAACATTTACGCTTCGGGATCTCGACACAGTGTCGAAACGTCAGTTTCGCGGGAGCCATCCCTAAACCATGCTGGGCTAAAAATAACCCAATGTTGGGTTGTTGTTATGGAACCATGGATTATAATAACCCAACAATTGGGTTAAAACAACCCAGCACTGGGCCAACTTCAACCCAGCAGTGTGTTCCGTCCAATATATAAAATATATAAATAACCCAGCCCTTTTTAGAGTGTAGTCCATAAGGAAAGGTTGATAAATTATTAGCATTGCTAATGCTATGAGGCCGATGATTAATGCAAATAGAAATATAAAAGTCCTAATTAAAAAAGAAAACAATTTGACAAAAATATTGGGTAAATGGCATAGTGATTTATAAGCTTTTTTAGGCTGGTCATTTTTGACTGGGAAAACAAAAGGTCTTATAGGGTTCTGAACACAACCTGAGGGTTAAATAACTTTAATTCATATTGTTTACTCATGGCCTCCTCATTTTCGGGGGACTGCTCAGAAGCAGCTTGCATAATATTTGCAAAGTCTATGAATCGCCATGTATACACAAAATGGTAATATTGTAACAAAAAAAAAATGTTTTGGCTTGTAAATAGTTTGACAACGGTATTAGCCGAATAATTACATTGCTAATGCTAATCATTACTAGGCTTATTTCTCTTTAGGTTACCTGTTGGCACTTTTGTTTGCCCTCTTGAAAATAAATCTGTAGGTTTGGCACATTGGCAACATCCTCCTCCAATGGATTTTTTCTTCAACCTGTTTTTACCATAGATATGTATATAAAGGCTAGATGGCTCGTCCGCGCTGATGGCCAATTGAGTTGAACGTCCGCATTTTGGCGGCCATCTTAGGACAGGACGCTCGCTCACTCGTAGCATTGAGTTTTAATGATGCAGGTACTTTTAAATGACCATAACTTGCTTAATTTTTTACCGATTTTCAAACGGATTGGTTTGTTATAAACGTCAAAGATGTACCTATGACACTGAATACGTATACTAAAAATAAATAAAAAATTCATGAAACATGTTAAAGCATCCATAATTATTGCCACGTTAATAACGTTTGTAAAAAAACAAACCGCCTGCAAATCCGTCAAGAATCCAGCAAGTTACGAGCATTTTAGTTGGCGTATGTCACTCACCTTCCGTCCACAGCAGCAGGGAGCAGCACTATGGCAGCATTGACCTAAGATGGCCGCCAAGTGACGACACAGCTGACTCCGCCTTGAGCCATCTAGCCTTTATATACATATCTATGGTTTTTACGCCCTCCTCCTTTCAGACGCGTATTGTTACGGTAGGGCCGGCCCAGCCTACTGGAGAAAAGTTAGTGCTATGGACCGATCCAACTCTATGGGAGGGGAGGGGAAAACTCCCTCACATGGTACAACCCATGCAGAGGCTGCGCGCTGCAGTGTCAATGCGAAATGTGTGAAGTGTCATTTAAGAGAAGATAGACTCACTAACGTGACAAATGTAAAAAAAAAAAAAAAACTTGACCGGCCCAAAAGTGAAGCGGCCCACCGGGAATTCTCCCGGTTCTCCCGATTACCCACCCCGGGCCTGCAAAGCTATCATTGGAGAAGACGGTCAGTTTGTTTTATGATAGTGGTCGTGAACCTCTGGTTAGAAATAAATATTGTAATAATTAAGTTGCACCTCTATGGGGACTAAATAAAGTATGTTCAGAGATGAGCACGCATAAAAGGCGGCCTCCTGAACATATGGTTACCTCTAGCAGCAACCAAGCCTGGTTCGGTTGTGATCGTGGGCCTGCATGATTATTAAATATTAATAAACTGCCGGTGCGTGAGTCCAAAGCGTCATGAGTAGCTGAATGAATGGATGCAATAGCAAGCAGGGCTAAACCAGAACAACCAAACATCCACCCAAATTCTGCAACTGTTAAAAATAATTATCAATCCGATGTATATTAACTTTATCTTGGAGTCAGATAATGATAATGTCATTTACAAGCGCCGGAAAAGACAGAACACGCTAGAATCCTTCGACCATGCCGTTGGTTGCCGCCATTGGGCCAACGAATGGATGGGGATTAAAGTTGTTCCCCTTACAACACCATTCATGCAAAAATGAATAGTCATTGTTTTATTGTCTACTTTTACACATTTTCATACACAAAACAAGTTAAAATTGTAGTTATAATGTGTGAATATTTACCTGCTGTTGAATCTGTGATTCCAATAATAATCATCAGAGTCACACAAATGAACTCCATCACTCCAAAACACAACTTGAAAACATAAAAAATGTTTTTAGACACAAACACTTTTACAAAAACAAAATTTCACCTTTATACCTACAATCACTTTCTCTTTCAATAAAACAGATTAAAATGTAATTGTATAACAATTGCAGGAAAACATTGTCAAGTCAGACGGAGGTTTAAATTGATAAACATGACAGCCTGGCAATCAGATGGCACGCAGATATCCACATGCAGGCTTTACAATAAATTATGCATAAATGAGCAATGTCAAATAATTAAAAAAGGTTAAACTCACTGAACTTACAAGCTCATCCTGTAATGCTAAAATCTTTTATTCAATACTGATCATATAAACACATATTCAAATCTTCATCAACATTTGTGATAGGATTAAACTTTTAAACATAGGTAGTAAACAGAAGAGTCAACACAACCTCGAAAACATCACAATGAGGTAGAAACAGATTTTTAAGTTAAAAACTGCACATTACAACACTGCTCTAATCTTTATTAATCGAATTTATTCTATAACATAATTTACATTAAATATTGAAATCACATAGAATTACGTCTCAACTAATGACTTACACATACACAATTCATCATTCTTACCTTCAGCTCAACATTAGGTTTTTTTACGATCGTCTAAGCGTCTGAATAAATTCTGTTTATGAGTGTTTGTGGGATCAAGCAGAAACTTGTTTGATTTTACTTTCAATTTTGATCTCATACTTGAAGTGCTCACACGGCTCCTCCCATCATTCTGATAAACAGGAGATCATTTTCTCTCCCTTTATGAACTGAAATCTTTAAACTTTCAGGGTTTATAGGATTTAACAGGAATCTGTGGTGTTTTAGGTCTGTGATGGTCATATTCTTACTGTTTCATGGGTCAATATGTTGTATTGCTATGAAATAAACCAAACTTGTAGGTTTGCAGTCATAAATGTAAAAGAAATATTGATTTCCTTATAAATAATAAAAATACAGGTTTTATTGTATTTGAATAATTCACATGAACATACAAATAGCCTATTCTCTTCCCAACACCATACATTTTGCCTTGACAGTAAATTAAATCTTATTTAGTTATAAAAATGACAAACAACAAAACTCAAAACAAAAGAATCTCATACAAAACACCTAAATGTTCAGGTTACTTTTTACACCATATAATATGCCAATGACATGAATAATATTTGATATGAAGTAAATTAATTTTTTAGAAGATTATGTGCTGTCTGACATTTCAGTGCCACAGATATCAAAACTTTTGACAGCACACAGTTTGTTTGGTAATTCTGAAGCCCACAGCTGGAGTGAGATTCAGTTCATCTTCAGAGACTCCAAATATGTTCTTGTTTCAGAGCATTTAATGTAACTTAAGATGTTTAACCCGTGTGAAATGGTTTTATAAGTTCCTTGGAAACATTATTGTGTCTGGTATCTCATCAGTCAGGTTTGTCTGGTTTAACTCACCTCACAGAGACTCAAGTGTGCTCTGTTAAAATCTAACATTAAGCAGATTTCCAGTGGCAATGGTTTTGGACCCAGAGGTTCATCTCTTGAGTAAGACCCAGAGAACAGATGATAAACAACCAAAAGCAGAATTTTAAACACAGATCAACACAGCTGTGCTGTAATCCTGAAGAAGTGCCATATTAGACAACAACACCCAAGGTCAAGTCAGTTGAGGCTTTTGTGGGATAAAGTGGAGATGTAATCTGTTTCAAGCACTGAAGAGTGTAAATTAGGTTTGGCTTATACAGTAAATGTTCATTGATATTGCCAGGGGCGCTGCTAAGGATTTTGGGCCCCATGAAAAGAATCTGGACAGGGCCCCCAACACAGCTGAGACTTTTTTCATATTAATTTACATAAAATCATGATCTTTTATTGTATTTTGACTACCAATGGGGTGAGAAAATTTTACTTGAATTTAGTGTTTAAGAAAAAAGAAATCTTATTTCACAATTTTTTTTCACCCCATTGGCAGATCATTTTGCTTGTTTTGAGGACAATTTCACTTAAATTGTATATTAATTTGTCTTAAAACTAGACTTATTTACTTGGGTCATTTTGCTCATCAAGAAAAAGCATCTTAATTTAAGAATTTTTAGATATTTCTATAGCCTGGTTAGCCAGACCTACATCAAGATGTAAGGTCTGGCAACTCTTCACACAAACGGCTCAATGCAAGGGGCGGGATATAAGGTTGTCCCTCAAAATGCCTCTGCACGCAATAGGATAGCGCTATGACCAATCAGAGCAACGAAGAAGGTGACGTAGTTACTGTAACCAGTCGGCAAAACTCCAAACACATCTTTCTTGCTTAAAAAGGACTTCAGTAGGGTTATTTGCTCTTCTCTCAAAGAAAAACATAAGTCTAAGTCCTCCAGAGTTGCGGCCAAAGCCGCTTCAAAAGAAAGCTGTTCGCCAGCAGCAGCAGCCATTCTTTGTTTTCAAGTAGGAACCGTTGCAGCTCTGTCGTCATCATGTTAAGCCCGCCCCACAGACGCTACACACGATGTGATTGGCCTGACCAAATTTTGGTTTTTGGAGCTGTTAAGTGTATTGTGAGGGCCTAGACTAAACCCTGGCAGCAAATATATTTTGCGGCCGCTAGGGTGCGTCTAGATTTCTAGGCTAATATTTCTACTGAAAACAAGACAAAAATACTAAGTAAGAAAGTCAATTTTTGCAGTGTTGAACGTTTAACTAAAACTGTGTATTGTTATTTTTTCCAGCGTTTTCTTGACCTAACATGGGGAGACAATTTAGTTCCCTTATCATGCACTTTTAACACTAGAACGGCCACCAGCAGTCATTTTAACTGTAACATTTAAACTTATGCTTTGCAAACAATTATTTTCAAGAAAAAAAATTCTTAGTATTTTTGTATTGTTTTCAGTAAAAATATATATCAAAAAATTCTTAAATTAAGATGGTTTTTCTTGAGCAAAACAACCCAAGAAAATAAGTCTAGTTTTTAGACCAAAAATATTACATTTAAGGGATTTTGTGCATAAAACAGGCAAAAAATAATAATCTGCTAAGGGGGTAAGCAAATAAAAAAAAATTTTTCTTGAATTTAGTGTTTAAGAAAAATGTTCAAGATTTTTTTTGCTTACCCCATTGGCAGATTTTTTTGCTTGTTTTATGCACAAAATCACTTAAATTTAATATTTCTGGTCTAAAAACTAGATTAATTTTCTTGGGTCGTTTTGCTCATCATGAAAAAGCATCTTTATTTAAGAAATGTTAGATATTTTTACTGAAAACAAGACAAAAGTACTAAGAATTTTTTCTTGAAAATTATTTTTTGCAATGTGGTAATTATCTTTAACACTAGAACGAACAAGGCGTCATTTTGACCGTTTTGAAATTTGTATAGTCAATAACTTTGTCTAAATAAATCATAAAGCCTTGCTGCTCCCTGACTTTTCCTAAAACTACATGAATTTTCATTTAAACTAGTTTAAATATTTATTGTGTGAATAAAAACAGAAATATAATCATTTCTATCTATAACGTCCACAGGCAGTCATTTTGCGCTGTTTAACTTGAGTTTTGCCAAGTTGATATTTTGCCGGCGCTATTTGGGTGGACTGAACCATTTTATGATAATTGAGAGGGGGGAAAGGGGCACACGGACGTTTGTGTTTCCTAAACAAATACACTTTTTTTGATACCAGGAAACAGCAAATAGAATAATTTAAAGCTAATCATTTTTACTATTAAATATTTTTTAGCACCACAAATTTGGGGGCTTCTCTGGGCCCCCTCTTACTCGTGGGCCCCGAGAATTGTCATTGTTTACCCCCCCCTTTACAGCGCCCCTGGATATTGCAATCAGTTCATGGTGCTGTTAACACTTACTATACAAGCAGATGCGATGAGATCTGGTGCCTCACTTATAAAGCGTGCATATGCACAGATATGAACGTAAAGTGTGTGTGTGTATGCAAAAATCCACGGTAGAATCCATATTTATGCAAACTGTCTTTGACGTGGAAAAGTGCTTTTCAGTGTCTGAGCAGACGTTTGCTTGACCGACTGCAGGTTTTTGGAAGTATAAGCCATTCTTGCTGCTCAAAATGATTTAAACATTATCATGTGCTCTTTTAAATGTCAAAGACATTAATTAGAAATCGTTTAAAGATGGAAATCTGCAACTGTTCAGCTGTGCACAATTTTAAGCTCATTTGCGATTTATTTCACATCTGAAAGTGAGGTATACTCACATTTTCTATGCGTTAATTAATTTTATATATAATTTATAGCATTTTATAAATGAGGCCCATGATCTCTGGTTTGTTCATGTGACTTGAGAGCAGTCCCCTCTCTCTCTTAAGGACTAAGTAAAGGGTAATGTAGAGGCAGCCGGTAGTTATCGGGAAATAAGCCCCGACAGTGTGATCAGGACCCGACGCGAAGCGGAGGGTCTTGTATCACCCTGAAGGGGCTTATCTCCCGATAACTACCGGCTGCCTCTACATTATCCCGCTTATTACACGGCTACTTGCCAAATAAGAAAAAAACTGGACATGAATATGATTTTGAAACATTTTATTGGCATATTTGTTTTAAATTAACATTTTTATCCTTCCGCAAAACTTTGCACAGATGCATAAAATGATCGTAATACCTTATTAAGATCCTCTGCTTCATACTTGTCTGTCTCCATTTTTTCTCTTTTAGCCAGTCTTTGAGAAGTTTTAATGCCCATTCTGTATTTTTTTGTGTGTTGGCTTCGTAGCTGTCATGCTCTTTTTTGTCAAGTTCAGTCTCAGTAAGCTCTCTGTGTCTTGTCGTTGTTCGTTCTTCTATCCACTGTTTAAATGTTTTGTTTCTTCCGTACATGTTAAAATTAATGTCAAAATGTTCCATTCGTAGTTGTGGTTGTCCAGTGTTTGTCACAAGATGGCGCCAAACAGTAATCTTTATTGGCGCGGAGCGATTTTAATCCTACAAGTAGTACCGGCTATGCGTTATTACTTTGGAGCGGTTATTATTTGAAAAAGCAAACCAGCAAATGTCTCAACTGACCAATCAGAATCAAGCATTCCAGAGAGCCGTGTAATAATAAAGTATAATAAACGTTTGTTTCACTTAAGTTCTCAAGAATATAAAATTTTTAGTTTTATGTTATTTTAAACCCATCTAAGAATTCATCTATAATTACCCTCCCTCCTTAGATTTAAAAAGATTTCAAACACGTCCATCAGTATCAACCCATTATGTGAAAAAATAAACACAAAAGCTCAGACTTTTTTGTAAACATCATCACTGTTTAATTTGAACAGCAAAAAAAAAGTTGAATTGGAAATATTGTACTAAATGGTAAAACATTACAATACTTGCCAGGATTTTACAGACAGTTTCACAAATATTATTTAATGTCTCAAAATCAAAGTAAAATCAATAAGAAAAAAACAAATGACTACAAAAGATTTATTGATGTGACACATGTGCTTATCACAATAAACAAAATGTAGCTTTGTGATCTAACAGTCAACATCTCTGAACAATAATTTTCCTAGCAAATGTAAAATGTTCATTCACAATCTTATGTTAAATATTTTTCTTTGTCTCACTTTGTCTTCCCAATAAGCAAAATGGGTAACACTTTATTTTACGACCCGCAAAGCACCGCGCAATCAAACCGAATCCACAGCGCACCCACCCGCAACAACAGGGTAGGTAACCTGTAGGTATAAGGGAACAATACTTCAAGCCTGGGGTAATAAGGGGGCAAGAACATGAAGAATTATAAATTATTTATACTCTAAGTATTTTATAACTACAGGGCACCCACTGCAATACTACGTGGCATGCACGACCTAGTCAAGTCTATGGGGAAATTATGTTTTATTTATTTTTTATTGTGAATTTTTCCTATTGACTACTGAATGTTGTATACAGTCAATGTCTACGAGCCACATCGGCAAATAAATATAACAGGATATCACTTTTATTTTAGTAGCCTATATTACTTGCTTTTAATAACAAAAGTCCAGCTGATTTAATGTGGTTATCTTTTTTTAAGGTAAGTACAATAAAAATAGCAACTTATTCCATATTTACCAGGAAACTCCTACATTTGCGGACATATTTGAAGTGGTGCTTTGCAATTTATTTACTGTAAACACAAGTATTTTAGCCAAATATAATTTATGCAATGGCAAACCAGAATGAAACAACAGCAGATATCAGCTCCCGCTAAAGCAAAAGACGACTACATGCGTAGGTTACTGCGCAGTATTAGGGTTTGCTGGAACGCGATCCTGAGGTGAAATTTCTTTAAGAGGTTTTAAAAACGTTCTACACTGTGGAGTACGGCTGCGAGTGATGTTAGCAGGATCCGCATGCTGGATAAGGTGACTGGTTTTGTTAATACATGACTCACGCATTTCAAACAATGTTTTTCAAGAAAGTTGCCAGCTAACGGTAGCAGGTTAGCTAGCACATAAGTAAGCCTAAAATTTATAAACGTAACTGTCTTAGAAAACTCTGTTTCTGTCAATGCACAGTTAAGAAACATTTACTTAATGCTTTCATTTATGTTTTTTATATGTAATGCAGAACAGCATTTGTGAGACGACATCAACTCATCATCCGAGTGGACAAGAACACCAACAGAGGAAGCCAAGCCGCAAAAACAATGAAAAATTGTCATGACTTTTTATTTTAAATAAAAGTTATGTGATAATAAACATTAAGTGTTGGCTTAATTATAGTGTTTTAAAGATGTTTTGAAAAAAGTTGTTTTAAAATAAAAATAACAATATTCTGTATGTTTATGGTATTTACCCTATAACATTTATTAACAAGAGGTGAACAAAGCACCACTTTAGTTTACAGCCCGCAAATATGAGAGTTACCTGGTACATACACAGAACAATCGGGGAATAAGCCCCACTTCAATTTACAGCCCGCAAATATAAGAGTTACCTGGTAACTCCTGTATACATATACAGATCAAAGAGGTACAAGTTGCTATTATCTTTATTGTGTGTTATATTTTATTTGCCGACGTGGCTTGTAGACATCAACTGTAGGCTATACAAAACACTTCATCAGGTAAGTAGCAAATATGAAAAAAAAAACTATTACACATAGACCATATTACCCATAGACGTAAGTCATACATACCACGTAATATTACAATAGGTACCCTGTAGTTATGAAATACTTAGAGAATAATTTTCCATATATTCTTACCCCCTTATTACCCCAAACTTAAAATATTATTCCCTTATAACTACAAGTACGTACTGTAGAGGTACTCTGTTGTTACAAATAGGTACGCTGTAAATTCGGTTTAATTACGCGGTACTTTGCGGGTCGTAAAATAAAGTGTTACCGCAAAATACAATCAGACAAAAAAAAATGCAACCAACAAAGTATAATCAGAAGTCATGAACATTTACACAAACTGAAGTCAGAACTGTAACAGGACTTTACAAAGTGACTACAAGAATATTTCAAACAAAACATGCTGATGATTTAATGAAGTGTGTTATTTATTGTTGATGTAACTCATGGTGTCAGTCTCTATCAGGATAATGATCTTGTATGTTACTTAAAGTTAGTCAACTCTGTTGTGAGTTAAAACTTTTACTCAACCATGAGACAGAGACAGAGATGAAGAAGACCATCAGGCAGATAAAGCGATGATAAAATAAAGGCCCTTTTTTAATGATCTAAGCATATGATCCATAGTGCACAGCGCAAGTACACTTAGGGTGTGTCCTGAAAAAGTATGGATAAATGATCACTGTGAACTCAAAAAATATTTTTACAAGAATAATTTACAAATATGCAAAAAAAAATTGCACTCAAAAAACACTTTATTTGTAACAAACAGGAGATTTACAAACATTTCAAGAACCGCAACGATTCAGAACCTGAGAGACCGTTGTGAGTGTTTTTCATCTCACCATATGACACACGATTATCCAAGAAACACAATAATAATCTTTTACATTTTAATCCTTTAATTTTTCTTATTTTTAAATCTGACCCGTGTTGGCAAAATTAGTTGTAATGCGTACTGTCTAACTTTGAGCTACAGGCAAAAGATAGTATAAATATAGATTGTGGATGCATCCATCCACATGCGCATCTGACATTTTGATTTTGGTTTAGAAACATTAGAAAATAAAATGCAGGACTTGCTTGATGTTGAAGGAGTTATTAAGAGTTACAGACTCGAAAAAGATCTTTCTCGCACTGACAGACAGATCTGAAGCATGGACACATATGCGGGAGTGCGCAAACCCAATATGTACACATATACAGAATTGCAATTTAAAAAGAATCTGTTTTGACAAGAATTCACGGAGATATAATCTGTTATGTCTTAAGTGAGTGTTTGGTTAACTGTGAGGAAAAAATATCTGATGTGTAACATTATATTAGATCCCTGCAATACAGTAAATCTTAAAGCTGACTGTCTCAACATCAATCAAACAATAAAAGAAAGGAAAAAGTTAAACAGGGCCGTGCACAGGGGGGTGGCCCGGTGGCTAGAGCAACTGCCCTTCTGCCCTAATCGGCTAAGGTGCCCCTCTCACCAACCCCAGTCAAAGTGTTCTGTTACCGCTCCTCTAAAGATCCACTGTTTCTGGTAATCCACTTCGTGATTTCCCGCCCGCTCCGCAGCATCTCTCACATTCTGTGTCCCCTCTTTGAAGGGCGAAGACGACAGTTTGTTGTATTAGCAGGTAGATTCATTACATTACCTCAGTTGTTGAGCTGCTCAATTAGTAATTTGGTAGTTTGAAGCCGAGAGAGGTCGTGTTCTATATTTATTTTTGCTTGCTTGTGTTCTCGTGATCACTATTTAATTTTCTTGTTATCTCGAGAAAACAGCAGCTTGTTTTCTCGTGATCTCGACATAACAAAAGTTGTATTCTTGTGATGTGATTAAAGCTTACGTGTACTCAATAGAACATAATTTTTAGACTGCAAAAGCATATTTAGTTAAATTAGCATGGATGAACAAATGAGATTTTACTTAGATCAGGGATTCGCTCAAGATGAAACAGATTTGCCAATAATTGACCATTTGATAGCGCGGTGACTTTAGGGACCGTCTTTAAATTACACCATATACGTTTCCACTATAAACAGCATTAAAATGGAATAACTTAAAGTCAACAAACAGTCACAAAACCAACTTTAAAGTGTTCGTGGTTGTCAACTATAATGCAAACTTTTTTAGATGTTTTATATTTATTCCAATAAACTGTTAAATACTATTGAAGATAGAAACGTGTACAGTGCACTTTAGAGATGGTCCCTAAATTCACGAATATCAGACTTTATTTATTTATTAAGTCTATCGACAATTAGCTACGCTTGCTAACGGCGAAGACTCCATATGCATCAGCAGTCCACTTCAAAATAAATGAAATATTATGGACAGGAAATTACATTATTGCATTTGGATTATTATGTCTGGATAGCGAGAAAACAACTTTTGTTATCTCGAGATCATGAGAAAACAAGCAGCAAAAATAAAAATATGGATGACCTCTCTTGGCTTTCCTATGTTTTTGTATTTCTGTGGATGATTTGCTCTCTGTCTTCTAAAGTGCTAACAACTTAGCAAACATTTTTAGAATTACAGTGATTGTCTAATGTGTAATGTACCCGATGAGATCTAATATAAATAACACCAAATTTGCTGTTGTTGGCACACTTTGTCGACAAAAAATAAAAAACAATGTTTTTTTAAAAAAAAGACAGAGTTGGAAGGGAGGCTGCAAAAGCTGTTCAAAATTGCAAACATGGATTCAAAGCTTCAGCATGTAAATCATATAGAATATTAAGAAGTTTTGTCACACTCTAAATCTTGTTATAGAGTCTATTTTCCATTATAATCACTTATATTATTTGATACTAATCTATAACACATCATATTGTTAAAACCATATAAATTGTGCCCCCCGTGTCCCCTGTTTGGTTTGGGCCACTGCCCCTCAAAATGTCTGTGCACGGCCCTGAAGTTAAACATATATTTTCCTATAGACATTGTTTTTGACTTTGTGTGTGCCTAATCTATTTGTTTTATCAGTGATTATAAGATATGGATGCAGTCATTTAGATTTTTCACAAATGACTTTGCTGTCAACTTCAAACAGGTGAAGCTCTGTCATTTTTTTATTAGATTTCAACAAATCATACTTTTTTAAAGTTTTTTTTAATAGAGAATGCCAAAATATAAATAACTAATTTTTTGAAAATTTGCTCATTCCGACTCATTTTGCCAGCACAAATGGTTTTGTGTGTAATAAGCATATTGTCTTCCCATTTATAGGTGCATAATACTAACACTAAAAAAATAAATAAATGTGCCATTGACTTTAGATCAAATTTTAGTTGGTCAGTGGCACAATCCATTTCAGTTGCCTCAATGCACCAACAATGCGCCTAAACCCTTCTGGCTCAGACCAGCCATGGGCGCACAAATGGGTGCAAATGCAGGTGGTATGTATACATCGTGGCGCAGGACTTAAAAGTGAAAAGCAAATAAAACTTTCGCTGCATTGGGCCAGGTGTATGTAGGGTGGCCCCAAAATGAGCAGAGTTTACTGAATAATCTTTGTTGTGTTTTCAATGCTGAATTCATCTGACTAGACACAGATTCAACAGGTGGTAAATGACTCCCCATGACATTATTGAGAAGATTGTTACAGTCCTTTAGTAGTGAACAGCGGTCAACAAGGCTTTCCAGTGCCACAAGCTTTATGCCAGAGCCTACCAGATCAGCATCAAATGTATATTACTGAAAATGACACGCACATCCCTTTGTATAATACCATTCCAAGTTACACAAATAACTTAAGGAGAGGATTTTTATATTTAGATCAAATCTCAGAGATCACAGATGATGAGAGGTGCAGAGTTACTATGCCAAAAGATCGGATGTAGCTTCTCCTTAAAAGATTGATCAGTAAATGAGTATATATGACACATAGACTCCACATCATAAAAAGAGACTCGACGCTCATCATTATCCACAAACACCCCGACTCTCTGAGGCTTCACGCTCACAGAAATAGGAATATATGGATACTCACTAGCCTGATACTTTCCTCCTCTCAAACCAGCCACCCAGTATCCCTTCTCAGGATTCAGACTGACAAACCCTTTCCTCTTAACAGATTCTCTGGCCACACCCACAAACCACTCACTTAACCCCTTCACCTGCACCTCATAGTAAAAACACACTGAGGTGAATCCTTCATTTCCAAGAACACAGAGTTCCTCATCAAACTTGTTATTTGACTTTTGATCTTCATCCTTCACTGTTCCTGATTGTTGTTCATATCTCACTTGTTTCCCATCATCAGACACAATGAGATGTGGATGAGCTGAATCAGGATCCAGAGTCACTTTCACTGATAAAATATAAAAAAATTCAATGTGTCAAGAAAACCACATACAGTCTTATCAAGCAGCTGTAGATCTATAACACTTTAATGATGTCATAAAGCTTTAACTTACCTGCAAATTTTCTCAAGAGTGATTTCACTAAAAACAGAAAGACAGTAAAGAGTTAAACAGAGATCATAATAGAAGATTGTGAATGACATTAAAACATTTATAGTAAAATCTAATAATTGAATAAAGATATGAAAATAAACTCACAACTTTCTACAGTCCCCTTCTCTATCATTGCAAGTCTCTCACATTCTAGAGAGTTCAAGTTGTAAATAGGAGAGAAAACAGATTAAGTCAAATAAAATTAAACTTTAAACAACAATTATTAACACAAGCATTTACAGCGGGGAAAATAAGTATTTGACACATCAGCATTTTCAGTATCAGTAAGGAGATTTATAAGTGTGCTATTGACACAAAATTTCCACAGGTGTAGCCATCAAGCCAAACATTCATACAAAGAATCAGAACATTTAAGTATACAAGTTGAGTCATAATAAATAAAGTCAAATGACACAGGGAATAAGTATTGAACACACTTTATTTAATACTTTGTAGAAAAGCCTTTGTTGGTGATTACAGCTTCTAGAAGCCTCTTGTATGGAGAGACCAGTCGTCTGCATTGCTCAGGGGTGATTCTGGACCATTCTTCCAAACAAATAGTCTTTAAATCTTCAAGGTTCATTGGGCCTCTTTTAAGAACTTTGATTTTCAGTTCTCTCCATAGATTTTCTATGGGATTTAGGTCAGGTGATTGATTGACCACTTCATTGTTTCCTTTGCCTTGTGTTTGGGATCATTGTCTTGCTGAAATGTCTACCCTCTTTTCATTTTCAGCTTTCTGGTAGATGGCAGCAGATTTTTATCCGGAATGTCCCGGTACATTTCTCCATTCATCCTGCCTTCAATAATATGAAGTCTGCCAGTACCCCTTGCTGAAAAGCAGCCCCAAACCATGATGCTTCCACCCCAAACTTAACTGTTGGTATGGTGTTCTTGGGGTGGTGGGCAGTGCCATGTCTTCTTCAAACATGGTGTCTAGAATGACTGCCAAAAAGTTCAATTTTGCTTTTATGTATGTCATACTATAGTCTCCCAATAATCCAGAGGCTTCTCCAAATGCTCTTTTGCAAACTTTAACTGAGCCTCAACATGCTTTTTGATCAGCAATGGAGTCTTGCCTGGTGAGCGTGCATGGATGCCATGGTGGTTCAGTGCATTGCTTATAGTTTTCTTTGAAATAACAGTACCTGCTGATACAAGGTCTTTCTGGCCTTCTGCCCGAGTGGTTCATGGCTCTTGGAGAACTCTGCTGTTTATTCTTTGGACTCCTCGCACTTACGTGTTTCGAGATCTTACGTGGAGCACCTAATTGTGGCCGGTTTATGGTGAAGTGATGCTCTTTCCATTTCCGTATAATGGCCCCCACAGTGCTCACAGGAACATTCAGCATTATGGAAATGCGCCAATAACCATTCCCATCAAAATGCTTTCAACAATAAGATTATGAAGATCTCGAAAGAGTTATTGCTTTTACCCATCATGAAGTCTTTCCTGTGTTCCTCTTGGGTAATGAGAAGCCTTTATAGGCCATCAATTAGGACTAAAGCAGCTGATATCACTTAGTACTGATAGGGGGCAGGGTTTCTCTCTCAATACTGAGAGATTTAAGGTGATGATCTGGCTTTCTCTGCCATTTTGCACCTTGTTCTCTTCATGTGTTCAATACTTATTCCATGTGTCATTTCACTTTATTTATTATGACTCAACTTGTATACTTAAATGTTCTGATTTCTTTGTATGAATTCAATATTTGGCTTAATGGCTACACCTGGTGGAAATTATGTGTCAACATTACTGATAAAAATGCTGATGTGTCAAATACTTATTTTCCCCACTGTAACTATTTTGTCAAGTTTGCTCTGATCTTAAATCTCACAATAGAAATACAGATGTTTGTGTGAACTATTGATCATAATGACCATTATTTGAGCTTCAGATCAACACAAGAGTCAATAGTATTACGGCACATATCCTCTTTATAAAGGAAACATCTTGATTAATACTGTATCCTATGTTTTCTGAGATAGGGAACGAGACACTGCGTCATGAAATGAAACTTTTGCATGCACGCATCTAATTAACTTATAAAACTAGTTCCTATTTTATCAGCAACGAGAGATGATGTCACAAGTGACGGCAGATACCAGAGGGTATAAATAGGAAGCGTAAACAACATATGCCAGCTTCTGGAAAAAATGAAGCAAGTGCTACAGGCACAAGGAGTTATGTCAAGTTATCTCAGGGAACAAAAGCTACAGTCGTAACCGAGGCATTCCTTTTCGAGGGAACTCAATGCTGCGTCCAGAAATAACAGTTTTTGGAATAAAATGCCCACTTTGCCAAAAACGTAAGAACAACTTAGACCACATGTGTGCAATAATCATGAACAAGGAAAAAATATATAAATTATACACAGATATATATTATAGGGTTCTTTTTCCTTGTTCATTTTAATTGTGCATGTGTGGCCTAAGTTGTTCTTACGTTTTTGCCTACATTTAAAAATAAATTTATATGAAAGTTTTTGTTGAATCATGATTTGTAAGTAAAAACGTCCATACGCACATTTTACAAACAAATTTGTGCATATGCATGCTTAGTGAATGAGACCCAATATTACCATTTTTTAGTCTACTCTCTTCAGTCTTTAGTCTCTCGTCTTCACTCAGTTTCTTTCTCTGTATTTCTGAAGTGGAAAAAACATTGAAATTATTTCTTTACAACTACAAACATGAATTATTTACCATTAATACGGTTGTCTGGTTTAAACTTTGATTTGCCCACTTCCACTTGACACTGATGTCTTTACATGATAATGTGTGCAGTTCAGTTTACAGCACAAATCATAAATCTGTCTGAAAAGTATAAATTATTGACTTTTAAGCACTACAGTATGAGAAATGAAATCTCAAATCACGGTGTGCTCAGTTGATGATGAAGTGAATCTAAACCTGAAAAGGTAAACATAATAAAGCAAACATGGATGTTACCTCTGTATCTATAGATGAACATAGCGATCAATATCCCAGTGATCACACTGAATATAATAGCAAATGAAATCAGGACCACTGATATCCTCCAAGAGTTAAACATTTTACCTGTAAAAGAAAACGTACAAAACTTACTTTTTCATTATTAATATATGCAAATGGTGTACTATACTAGGCTCAAATACAGTGCAACTTAGACTGTCTAACTTTTTTCAGATATGATCATCATTTTAAAACAGCAGCTGGACATCTTTATGTCAAAACACCCAGTTAAACTGTGTGGGAAAAGCAATATGAATAATATTATAAAACATAAAAATATGTCTTTTAAATTGTTAAAGCAAATAATCAAAATGTAACCCTATAGATTTATTAAAATGTTAGGGGTCATATAACCCCTTCACTTAATATCAATGATTATTCACTTGAATTTTAAATATTTTCATCTGGGCTATTCTACCAAATCTGTGGCATTTCTGTTTCCAGGACAAAAATGCAAGAAAACTCCTAAATACATTTTATTATTAAGCAGTGTCCTGCATGCTAATGTAAGGTACCACCCACAAGCCCAACGACAGATACAAGTGGGGTGGGTGAAGGGGTCTCGTGTTCGTTCCTTCCTCAGCGCTTCTAGAAGAATAATTCCATATCAGGATTAATTAAAATACTTTTGACCTCTGTATTTAAATTATAATCTGACTCCAATTTAATATAATAAGAATTTAGTGCATTATTCCAATTATCTGTTGATCATAATTTAGATATTTGATTATTTATAAATTCCCATAGTCTTAGTTATTCGTTCATTAGGGACCCAGTATCGCACAGAGTATACGCCGGCCGTTGCGTATATCTCACGGACACAAAATTGTCAGTCTGATCTTAGTCAGAGGTTGCCGGGAAAACTAATATTTTTATGTCTGGCCCAGGGGCGCCGCTAGAAATTTTGGGCCCTATGAAAAAATAGGGGGTCAGGCCCCCCATACCCATTTCGTACCAAACATACAATCCAACCTAATGTAGCTATTCAAAATCTTTGTCTGTAATTTAATAATACAGAACTATTTATTTTGCTATTGTTTTGACCACAGTTATCAATAGATACCTAAAATGTCTGCAGCTAAGATAATTTATTGTGCAATGCAAATTTAATTGAAAAATACAGTACATTAAATCAAATATTCAGAGAAAATGCAACATTCTTAAAGATTAAAGATAAATGTGACCATATGCCTGTGAAAACCCAGCTGAAGTATTTCTTTGTAATTTACTGTTTTCCACATAAAATCATCCTATATAATGTAAAGAACATTTTGTGAAAATATAAACTTGATATCTTTAATGTTGACTGAGTAATGTCATGTCAGCAATTGAAATCATAGTTAAATTAATGCTTGAAATTAAACTGTGATGCTTTTTATCTCACAATAAGATTTGAGACTTTTCTGATTTTCACAGGCAGTCTCAGTGACATACTGTATACTTGAGCTCTTACACACACGACATTGTAACATTTTAAAATGGCGAACAACAACAATGCATCTTTTCTATGTACATTCTGCCTGAAATAAGACTGGGTCAACAATGCTTGACCAAAGCGGCGTGGTGAGCTTGAACCTGCTTACATCACGAGGCATTTTTTGGACCCAACATTCAATAGGAAAATTCAACTGCAGTAGCCACCGTTTAACCTGAAGAGGGCAGCACTCAGACGTTTTTACACCATTGTAGTATTGAAACACTTTATATCCAAATGTCAAAAAACGTACTAAAATCAATGAACAGCACTAATAAAACCCAATTCTTACAGATCATTAACTAAAAAAAGTTCGTTTAGGGTTTAGTTACTCTTTAAGAAAACAGCTATACTGTTATTAAATCGTTCTTCAGACTGTTTTTTAATCACCGGGGCTCTAAAATGAAATGAATGACAACTATAGCAGATTACGACATAGATTTCCATTGATTTCTTAACCCTGTTGCAAGTTGAGAAGCTTTAATATACATAATTTGACTAGTTTAGCCTTAGTTGCATTTCAGTTTTGTCACAACCAACTCGATTTACGACTGCATAAAAATCCTTCCTTGGCATATTGCGTTACAAAACAAAACAGTGTGTAACCGATCGCATTTCTAGTTTATGTTAATTAGCTTATACGGGCTACGTTAATTTAAACAGCTTATAAGGGCTGACTTCGCGTTAGAATCATAACATAAATCAGGGAACGTAAATCACCTTGTGTTTTTTTAAACTGGGGTGAACAGAGCGAAGACTTTACAGTGGAAAGAAAACTGCATTGTATTGCTCCAGCGTCCCATTGTGTAAACTGCATTTATAGTAAGGAAGTGCACATATGCAGATATCATAGGAAATAGCAGTAAATACACACACCTTGTTCTCTTCTGAAGTTCACGCGCACTGTGAGACGGTGGATTGAAGACGGTGCTAAAACGCAGAGTAAAGACGGGGCAGGTCTAAGAGGGCTCAGCTTAAGGGGGTTGCGTGTGCGGCACAGTCCTTGGCTGGGGCCCTTAAAAGTTCATGGGCCCTTAGAATCGTCCTAACTTTCCCCCCCTTACGGCGCCCCTGGCCTGGGATACTGGAGATTCAATGCATAGATCCAATCCAATGAGGATAAAGCCTGCCCTGGAAACACCTTTAAGGCCTCGATAATAATTCCAGCATCCCTTGGGCTTCCACTCCTAGAAGATCCATTCTTTACAATTACAGCCATCACAAGCTGCCCAAGTCCCGCCTCTTCATCATTATCCTGCAACATTAAACAGCAATATTGTCTTAAAACCTTTATAAATTCATACAGCTTGAATATTGAAATAATCCACACATTAAACTTGTATATTAAAATGTTTTAAAGAAAACTGGAAGATATGTGCAATGGAGTTCATCTGAGTTTGTGGCTTAGGTGTCTTTGAAATGTGCAGTAATATCGAAAACTGATAATAAATTCTCATTGGAATTACAAATAATATCAAAAAATGTTTGAAAAGATATAACATAATCTATATTTATAATTAGGGCAAATCTTTTCCCTACATTTTTTTCTGACACACGATAGGATACAGTCACATATTTATTTGTTAACCAAGTTACTCACATGTGTATATATACACACATACACTATATACACAATATAATATGTACAATATATTTATTTAATAATATTCCTCACCTTTTGTTGTGAATAAAGTTCTCCCTCAGCAATGTTTCACGTTGCCTGCAGGAAACTGCAGTACAGGCCTTCATGAACACACAATTTAGATAATAGGTCGCGAAATTAATAATAATAATAATTAAAGTTCAATTTACATTATGTAGAAAGCTTAAACATTTTAAAAAGACAACTTATACATTTACGTTAATATCTTACTCACCTTTTGTGGAATTAAATGAATAATGTTATATTTCCCATCAGTAATGATACTGTACTCCAGTAAGAGGCCTTTGTCAAACAATTCAGTCAGCAATGGTTCATGTTTTCCGCGGGAATATTCAACACAGGGCGTCGCAATAGACCTTTTGCGAGTCGACGTCACAGTTACGTCACGCACGCATGTGGTGGCAGAAAAACAGTGGAAATGAATGAGACACGAGTGAAACGAACAATATAACTCACTAGAAAATGTTTTGTTGTGCTGTTGAGTGTCAGAGTAGGAATGCCAAAATAGAGGACATTCATTTTTGTAGTATACCGTCGTCGAAGACACCATTTGAAGATAAACGTAGGTGTTTATGGTTGCAATAAAAGTCCTCAACCGGACAGACTGGAGTGATGAAATCATATGAAAATCTTTTAATAATTTGAATAGAAAATAATTAGAGAAGATATTCGGTGATCTGTCGAAGTCTGATCCCTCTATGTGTTTCTTATAGCGTTTTCATCACGTTACGTTTATAATTTATTCAGAAAGATTAAAGATTTGAATGAGTTCATAATATCAATAATATTACCATTTATTAAAGTTTTCGTATTTTTTCAGTTTTCTATTACTTCTTTTTACCTTATATCTTAGCCTATGTCTTCTTCCTGTTTGTTCTAAATTATGATGTTTACTAATAAATATATAAACATAGCACACACACACACACACACACACACACACACACACACACACACACACACACACACACACACACACACACACACGATGTAAAGTGTTAATTATATATAAACAGGCCTATACAAATTAATTTGTATGTAAACAAAATAGTTTTAGAACAAACACGTAGGCTATAAATATAAGGAAGAAATTGAAAACAGGAAAATTATGAAATATTTAATAAATGATATTATACAGAATACATGATATTGCTCTTATAAGTACATCAGCGATTCATACTATAAAAATAATTGATTTACCAATAAAAAACAATACATATACATTACATACATGCACACAATTAGTAGCCAAGCCATTTAAACTTTTAATTTATTTAAAAAATAAACGTAACTTGGTGAAAACGTCATAAGAAACATTACACTTAAGAGAAATATAGGGGAAACAGACTTCTACAGAACACCGGATCCATAAAAATCACAGTTTAATGCTAAAACACTTCACACAGCTATTGAGAAGCATTCACTTTCTGCCACCAGTTGGGCTCCGCCCACAAAAAAACGTCATCTCTGTTTGCAAACACGCAAAAGGTCTATTGAGAATAGTTTTACATTACCAATTTATTCGAATACTTTGTGGATATAATTAACACAAAACTAAATAAACCGAAAAAGACCGCAGTAAATTCACATTTATCTTTAAAACACGAACCAAGCGAGCAAGCGAGCAGAATTTGTCATAATAGATACATACATATTACATATCTATGAGAGTTATGCTGCCTTCACGTGCTATGGGAAAGATGATATTTTCCATTTGTGAACTGGTATGTACCAGCGTGTTGTGTTCAAGTGCATTTTCTATTTGTGAACTAGAATTTACCAGTTTGCTGCGTTCAAGTGCATTTTCCATTTGTGAACTGGTATTTACCATTGCTTTTGTTGTCATTCAACCATTCACAACGTTGCTGCTGCTGTCCGCCATTTTGAAAAGGTCAAAGGTAATCTCATCTCGGCAACTCGGGCATCAAAATATTTTACGAGTTGCCCAGTGGAAAATACCACATGAGGGGTGTTCATGTGCATTTTCCAAGTGGGATTTTGGTATTTACCATAATTACGATAGCACATGAAGGCAGCATAAAGCTGAAGTTACGTCCAAACCTGGTCCAAACCCAGTTCATATTAATCCTTATTGTAATTAATATTTACAAATTACAAACAAATTATACAAAGAAACACTGCTTATAGACTTATAAGACCAAAGATTGCCCGTTAAATTTACCCGAAATGAATTTTATCCACAGTTTAAACACTATATTGACGTAACAGCCAGCTGTGATTTTCAGCGAGACTGGCCGAGGTGAGGCGCCGTTGTCCGGGATATATGATCCCTAAGCACCGGCTGATTATCTGGAGCTCCCATCGCCAAAAACGCGAAGGAAATGTTTTTAATAGGCGATATCTTTATGAACCTACTGCAGATTCTTGTTTAAAAAACATACATTCTTGACTGAAATGCTTTCAAAACTTTGAATTTTGGCACAATAACAGAAATATTTCCTAAATCCGTCTGCTCAGCGCTTACGACCTGCATATCAACCTGAAATGGTTTTTAATTTAAAACAGCTCATTTGTATTACGTTGGATTTATTCAGTATTTGCTACATCGTAGATACACAATAAGAATAGCTAAGTCCTTCACAAAAACAATAAGTTGTTTTTATTCCAGTCATTTTTAAAGAATTTTAACACAAAAAATTACCAAACTACATGAAATTAATTAAATCTACAAGCCTACAGAATGACTTTTTACAGTGTAGAAACAGTAATGCATAAATAAACCTTGTACATAGTTTAGTAGCATATTCTTCTTGGCAAAATTTATCATTATAATTAACTTAATTATTTCCTGTATTTTCTATCACCAAAGTCTCTAAACGTATGTAAATGCAGGGAATGGGATTCAAACCGAACACATTTTCTCCCATTTTGTGTCCCCCCACTTCTCAAACCAAAGTTACACCCTCGACTTCAGCATTACATTCCTTAAACACAATACCATTAAAATGCATAACCACAAAATAGAAAACACATCCTTTACATTAATGTTTAAGTCTATTATCAGTGTTACAGTGAAATGAATTAATATTTTTATTGATTTTGTCAACATAACAGGACCATAAAATCTCTTATCAGAGTTCCTGCAGAGTTGAACACATGTAAATAGTTAAATAAGATCTTATTACCCTGCTGTATGGTGAACTGCACAAAAATATCTTATAAGAAACTGAGCTTCAGTTTTTCAATGATTTTTCCTGACACTCTCAGCAGATTATTTATTTGAGTTTTCATTTTAAACATCAGACTTCCAAACCAGACAATAATTTCATATCACAAAATGAAGTTTTATTTTAACAAAGTTCGGGAGGCGCACGTTTAGGGAATCAACCAATCACTGACGTGAAGACCGGTATATTTAGCCGTCTCTCACCTCTATCCCGCGACAAGTTCAACAGCATCCCTCCACCACCCCCTCACCTCACTCTAGCCTAGGCTCTTCTCCCAGTGATTAAAGGGGGGGGGAGTTCTCTGGGTTCGGGCCATATTCCGAGCTCGGAGCCCTCCCCGGACAGCACGCCAAATACGCATAAATTAATATATATGAATTACCCAAATTACGATTTCATGTACGTGTAAACTCGTGAAATAAACTTTAATGTAAAATATATGCATAATATATCTGCTCACTGTAAACAATCGTAATCTTCTTAAAAGACCCCTGTATACAAACACTTGAATTGTTTTGCCACCAAAGCTTACTGTTGATGTGGACCCCCAAATTTTTAAAGGTCACTTTTTTCCTGTGTTTTCGAAGCTATGTGTTTACTGTGCACAATATAACGTGTTCATGTTTCGTGTGTAAATTTTTTTTATTTTTCACACACTTTACTTATGTCACAAGTTCTGATTGTGTAGCTTGTTTAGTGTGTTGTGATTCAACAGCAGCTTTGTTTTTCCAGAGCCATTTGAGCTTAAAAGACAGAGGGCTGTACTCCAAACCGACCATTCTCTGTAGTCTTTGAAAGGGGAATTCTGTTAAAGAAAATCGATCGCTTTGTATGAATTTTGAGCTTTAAGTTTTGCAGGTATTATTTATGCTCTAACACTAACTAAAGTTTGAAAAATGGCATTACAAAAAACAGGACCTTTAAGAAGTAACCTGATTAATGTCCTGACTTTGAACAACAAACAGAGTTCCTATTTGCCACTAATCTGGGGTCTGTGATCATCTCCTCATTTTTGTTAAATCTTTCACTGCAGTTTTTTAGACATCAGTTTTATGACTTTAGTTGGGTTTTCACAGTCTGGTTCTTTTGGTCATAAAACTGTTGAACTCTGGTGTAATTGACACAACCGTATTTTTTTTTTTATGGTTTAATTTGTTATACAGCTGCTATACACACAAAACATATTTCTCTCAGGGGACAAAAAATATCATCATCACGTTCCTGAAAATGACAAACACATCCATGTGTATAATCCCATTCAAAGTTACAGAAATAATTTAAGGAGAGGATTTTTATTTCTTTGATTAAATCTCAGAGATCACAGATGATGAGTGGTGCTTGGTTAATATGCCAAAAGACCGGATATAGTTCCTCATTAAAAGATTGTTCAGTAAAAGAGTAGATATGACACATAGACTCCACATCATAAAAAGAGACTCGACCCTCCTCATAATCCACAAACACCCCGACTCTCTGAGGCTTCACACTCAGGGGAAGAGGAACATCCTCAGGAGCCTCATACTTTCCTCCTGTCAAACCAGCCATCCAGTATCCATTCTCAGGATTCAGCCAGATCCCCCCCTTCCTCTCAGCAGATTCTCTGGCCACACCCACAAACCACTCACTTAACCCCTTCACCTGCACCTCATAGTAAAAACACCCTGAGGTGAATCCTTCATTTCCAAGAACACAAAGACGTTCATCAAACTTGTTATTTGACTTTTGATCTCCATCCTTCACTGTTCTTGATTGTTCTTCATATCTCACTTGTTTCCCATCATCAGACACAATGAGACGTGGATGAGCTGAATCAGGATCCAGAGTCACATTCACTGTTAAAATATTGAGATTTCTGCTTTACAGATGAATGTACAACAAGACAAATCTGAACAATAAAACAAAAAATGCACACAGATGAAAAAGAGGATAACAAACAAATTCAATGTGTCAATAAAATCACATACAGTCTCATCTAACAGCTGTAGATCTATAACACTTTAATGATGTCATCAAACTTTAACTTACCTGCATATTTTCTTAACAGTGATTTCACTAAAAACAGACAGACAGTAAAGAGTTAAACAGAGATCATAACACAATTATACTTAAATGAACAGTATGTAAGAAATGTATATCAATTAATCATAAAATGGCCCTGATATGTCACTAGACATTAAGAAATCATTTTAATTTCAAATACTTGTATCACTGACAACAGTGGTCCGGCCAAGATATTGGCCCTGACCCAAATGGCGCACTTCATGTGGACTTTTCGGTCTTGTGGCCTTAAAATGCGCGTTCTTGCTTAGTCTACGAGTCCGTAGGGTGTCCCATCTGTCATTTTTACGCTTTGAAGTGTGCTCATCAGCGCCTCCTTTGCCCCCTTGATGCGGTCTTCAGCGAAGCCTGCACTGCAGCAGGCTTCGCACACTTTACCAACCCAGAAGTCCTTGCGAAAGGGCAATCAGAGCAATCAGACGACGGAAGGGAGGAGTTCACACTGACGGGCAACTTCTCTACCTATTTCCGGTGTGATGCTCGAGTCTGTCCCAAAATACGACTCCGGTGCACCCCCGTGGACTCGCATCAAGGGTCCCTAAAGTCTGGACTACGTGATGTCATCAAAGTGTGGACTCTGAGGAGGACCACAAGTCCGGAGTGTGCCATTTGGGACATGGCGATTGTCATTTAAAAAGTGGAGTTGCAGCCCTCTACTGATGTTTATGTTGTCATGTTGTGTATTGGCCACCAGTTGTGTGATTGCAGTACCATTTTTAGCCACAATCCTACATACTGTTCCTTTAAGATTGAGAATGAGATCAAAACATTACAGTAAAATCTAATAAATCTGTTTTACTTGCATATGATACGACACACTGACCTATTTTCACAGACAAGGCTTATCTACAGTAAAGCCAGGATTAGGCCTTAGTTAAATTAAGACGTTTAAGCATCTTTTATAAACATGCCTTAGAAAAGATGTTACTGATGTGTATCCTGAGACAAATCAATGACACAGGCATATTTTAAAATCAATGACACAGGCAAATATTATTTTAAGATCTGTAAGTGCAAGTTATTTTTAGTTGAGACACCTAAAACATGTTTTAGTCTAGGACTAGTCTTAAGACTTGTCTGTGAAACCAGGGGACAATGTGTTTAATTCGATTTCAAATGAAAGTTTGTCTAATAATGAATCATTTAATAAAGGCATTAAAAATAAACTCACCAGTTTCTACAGCCAGTGAAAGTGTTTGACGTTCTAGAGAGTTTAATTTGTAAAGAGAAAATAGATATACACAACAAAATTAAATGAAAGTGAAAACAATAATTACAAACATAAACACTTTAATATTTTATCAAGTTTTAATAAATGATTTTATGTTTACTATGTTGTTTATCAAAATTTGATCTGATCATCTACACTTAAATCACACAACAGACACACAGATGTTTGTGTAAACATTTACAGTGCAGGTGGATAAAGTTTGTGAACTCTTGATCATAATGACTGAGTTTCTCTCTTTTATCAGCAGTAACATCCACTGAGTGTTTCATGTATTGAGTGATTATTTCAGCTTCACATCAACACAAGAGTCAATAATATTTCTGCACTGATTCTCTTTACATAGGCTATTTAACTCTTTATGTTCAGTAATATTACTGAGATGTAATTTTATTTGAGATGATGCTAAAGTATCTCAGTCAGGTTGAGATCAGGACTCATGGGTCACTACAGAAACTGTTTTATCTTCTTCTGTTAAGTACAGATGACCGCACAACTCCTGATAAATGTTTACTGTAAATGACAACACACAGTCCAGGACCTAAGACAGCAAACAGCTTTAAATCATGATGTTTGTCTTGTTGTGAACTGTAAACATCAAGACTGTTAGAAATACTCTTTATAACTTTATATAATTCATACAATTACAATACAGCTTGAAGTTCACACTGGGCAGTGATTCTTGTCTTCAGTCTTGTGTCATTGAATAAACTTCATGTTAAGTGTAATTCACACACATTTATCACTCAACACTGTAAATATGTTTAACACAGTTTTTAAATAAAGACATAAAACACATGAATACACCAATGTTATTTTATTAAAAATAATAAACTAAATGTTTATGTGTCTGGATTACTACCAAATTAAATTAAATACAGGTGATTATAACATGATTATTTATTAATATTTAATGAATCAAAACTGTTTTTCAATTTACAATAAATTAATAACATAAATAACCAACAGACATAATTACCATTTTTTATTCTCTCTTCTTCACTCTGTAGTCTCTCTTCCTCAGTCTGTTTCTTTCTCTGTAGTCCTAAAGAGAAAAACATTCAACAGATATAATTATTACAGGAATAATAACTACAGACATACAAAAGTTTTTTATAAAGATAATTTTCTGGTTTGAATTTGATTTGTCCACTTGACACTGTGATGTCTTTACAGGATAATGTATGCAGTTCAGTTTACACCACACAGCACAAATCATAAAACTGTCTGAGCACTACGGTATGAGAAGTTACATCTCAAATCACTGTGTGTTCAGTTGAATCTAAACCTGAAAAACTTCACACTGAACTCCACTAACTGATGAGATTTCTTTAAATCTAACTAACCTTTGGTCACACTATATACAGTACATACATTATAATAAATATAACAAACCAATCATGAATGTTAACTCTGTTTCTATAGATGAACACAGCGATCAATATTACAGCGATCACACCGAGCACAGATCCAACAGAAATCAAGATCACTGATGACCTCAAAGAGTTAAACATTTTACCTGTAAAACAAAACTCTCTTTATCTAATATTGATTATATTCACTTGAATTATGAATATTTTTATGTATTACTGCATCAAATCATCATGAGACAAAATACAACATTAGAAACAGTGTGTGTGTACTTACTTGATGTAATAATCTCAGTCTCCATCATGTGATGTCTCAGTTTGACTCTACAGTGATATTTACTGTCTCTGTTATATACAGTGATCATGTGTTTTACTCTGAATCCATCTGTCTCTTTCTGTGCGTCTGTATTTTCAGATGTCAAAGTGACTCCTTCACTGTCCAGCCACACAAGTTCAGGTTCAGGGTTCCAACCTTTAGATTCACACTGAAGATGAAGTCCACCAGAAACATCAAATCCATCTACAGTGATGAGTGGAGGACTTCCTACAGCTACACATCAAGAATGAAAAAAAAACATTAATTTAGTGATAACTTTTTTCCTATACTTTTTTCCTTGTCTTCTTCTGGCTTATTGTGATTATGACAACATGCACTTAACTAGGGTGACCATACGTGCCATTCATCCTGGACGCATCCCGTCCAGGATTTCGGTGCATCTTCCGGAAGTCGTAATTGTTGACCGCATACGCCATTCAGTTAAAAACATAAGATATACAATCATAGTTTCATTCTTACCTTAAAATGTAACGGTTGCTTTTCTGTAACAATAATAATAATCCTCTATGACGTATGTGGTCGAAAAATATGACTTCCGGAAGACGAACACAAAATCCTGGACGGGATGCGTCCGGGAAGAATGGCACGTATGGTCACCCTAACTTAACCCAATACTGAACATCACTTACAAGTACAAGAACAATAAAACAGTGGTTTGCTCACCTTTAACTCTGAGATCAACAGTGATGTCATCACTCCAGGTATTGGACTGAATAAAACACTTGTAAGCTCCTTCATCAGAGATCTGAACTCTTGAGAGTTTGAGTGATGTGTTTCCTTTCTGTAGTTCATCTTTAAACACTTCAGTTCTTCCTCTGTACGACTGAAGCTGATTTGTGTTTTTATCTTCATGATCTTCATAGAGATGAACTACTGAGTCTTTGAGATCAAGTCTAAACCACTCGACTCTCATGTTTACAGCACTGATGTTGGGTTTGAGAGAACAGGGCAGAATCACATCTTCACCAACTACAGCGAGGAGAGGAGCTGCAGGTCCAACAACAGCAAACTGATCTGTAAGAGACAGAAAACAGGTCTGAAATCTGCTGTCAGAGAGGTGTTGTGTGGTTTCATTGTGTTAAAATTAAAGAAACCATTCATGAAAAATAAATGAATAGTCAATGTTTGTAACAATGGGCTTGTAACCACAAAAAGTTAATGTTATAGTTATAATGTGTGAATATTGACCTGCTGTTGAATCTGTGATTCCAATAATAATCATCAGAGTCACACAAATGAACTCCATCACTCCAAAACACAGCTTCTTAAAAACATGACAAAATAAAAAATGTTTTTAGACACAAACACATTTACAAAAACAAATACAAACAAATGTGACCAGTCACGGAAAGTAGGGACACAAGTCGGATCTGGGGCATTTTGAGTTATTCATAGATTCTGAAAGTGCAGATTTTAAGCTTTCCAACGATGTGTAACACATGGAAATCTGATAAGATTTGGAGAAGTTGTGGCCATTTGAATGTAACACATTCAAGAAAGAGAATGCTGAGAAATTTGAGAAAGAAAAAAGTTAACACTTTCCCTTTTCCCTGGCTGGAGAGACAATAGGGCTCATTTACATCTCATTTAGCTAAGCCATACCCCCTGTAAAGCCGTTTTGAGATACAGAGATTCTACCATCATATGTAGTATTTTATTACAGAAGTCCGAATGACAAAACGCAAAAATAAACAGGACTTTTAACGTTACCTTTGCGGGGATCACAAGTCGAATCCAGTCTGTTTCAGATGTGTGAATCATCCAATGATTTTTGTCCACAAATGCGTATAATCCGTGAAATATAGATATATAGTCTATTTCGCATGAACTTCTGGTAATACAATATAATATACAATCTGAGGACTATTTACATCGTAATATGTAAGGGTATATCAGATTACACTCCGGTATTTACGTTCCGTTAAACACATGAACCCGCCTTCAAAGTTTGTATTTAAAATAATAGATAATCCAAAAACAGCACCGTCGAAAACGTGAAGTCCTTAAGAGATGTTACCAATCGCTCGCTCGTTCCTCCATCAGCCAATGACTTCATGGAAAATATTGATAGACAAAACATGTAGCCAATTATATAAATAATACAACTCTCTCTCTCTCTCTCTCTCTCTGTGTAACTTCTGTGTGTTTGGACAAGTAACAGTCAGCCGCATCACTGACTTTATGGGGCGCCGCAGTCGGATGACGTCAGAGTACCGCGAGAGCGAGTCGAAATTAAACTACTCCGTAAGATTTCTTAAAGAGCTCTCGCGGTACTTTGACGTCATCCGACTGCGGCGCCCCATAAAGTCAGTGACGCGGCTGACGTATATGCGGTTGACTGTTATTTGTTCCGCCCCAGCTTCTTTTATATCCCAGATAGCACAGGTACGTCTGCAAGATGTCTGGTAAAGATCTGGAGATCTGGAATACATCTGGTGTGTAAAAACGTCTTATTAAGGTCTTAGAGAGAGCTGCTTTACATACATTCTAAATCAAAAACGTCTTGCAGATGTCTTCAATATGTCTATATGACATCTTTTAGGAAACGTCTCAGAGACGTATTGCAGATGAGCAAACAATCTAAATAATACGTCTTGCAGATGTAAACGCAGACATCAAATAGACGTCTTCGAGATGTTTGTGTGCTATCAGGGTATTTCTTTTCTTTTGTGCGCCCGAGCTTCATTTACAGTCTGGGGAGACGCACGCTATAAGTTTGAAAAAAAAAAAATAAAACTCAGCAAACATGTCTTAAGGGACAGAGCAGCAACGTCACTACAGTCACGTGACTTCACGCTCGAGCCGGAAGAGAAGACAATGCTGAATAAAGTCGTAATTCTTGCTATTTTTGGACCAAACTGTATTTGCGATGCTTCAACATATTCTTACTGACCCACTGATGTCACATGGACTACTTTGATAATGTTTTTATTACCTTTCTGGACATGGAAACCGCACATAGATTTTCAATGGAGGAGACATAAAGCTCTCGGACTAAATCTAATGTTAAAACATCTTAAACTGTGTTCTGAAGATGAATGGAGGTCTTCCGAGTTTAGAACGACATAAGGGTAAGTCATTAATTACATTATTTTCATTTTTGGGCGAACTATCCTTATTTAGTAGTCACGCTGTTCCCTCTGGGGGCGGAGGCGAAAACACAAGCTTATACAGTATGTAAATATACACACAGACAATGACGCCCCCCAGCTGCACGCTAAAATCTCCGGAAAACAAGCCTATTTTAGCCGCAAAATGTACGCTTTTAAATATACATAAACTGCTATCTCAAACATGGAGAGGCTTCTTCGTGATCTCAACTATCAGATTCTGCAATAAAACGAAAATCACAAATTTTGAAAAAAAAAACTTTGTTTCTCATTTTCTCGAAACTTGTGCTGCCGACTTGTGTCCCTGGTTTCCGTGACGGGTCACATTTATTAGTAATACAGTATAAATTAGTAGACATGTGAATATTTGGTTAGCATGTTGTTTTACCGTGTGTGCCCCTAAATTTTCTGGTTGCGCCCCTAAAATTTTCAGTTGGGGGCCACTGTGCTCCTCGTAAAAAAAGTTAGTCTGGTGCCCTGCCAAATGATATATGCAAGGATGACTAGGCCAAGTCCCTTACAGCTTTACAATAAAAAAACGGTTTTTACAAGAATAATTCAAAAGGACAGAAATTAGCCACCTAGAATGGATGTGTTGCAAACGTTTTTCTTCACTCTACATTTGCCCCGATTCAAAAATGTCAATAGCAGTTGATCTGAAAAACAACAGGCAGGTAAATGATGATTAATGATTTGTTTTCGTTTTAAGATTTACTTACCCCGAGTACAATATATTAAGACAATATAATATAATCAAACCCAGCCTCGGCAGTTTCACAATCTCTCATAAAAGTATCCCTTTTTACAATGTCATTTTTGTGTCCATATGTAATTAGAAATACATTTAAAAATAAACAAAAAGACAATAAGGTTGTCAAGATTGAACTGATATAAACATTAGTCATAAACATTTCTATGCGCTATATCTTCATTTGTTCCTGTCTACTTGGGATCTGGTTGGCCATATTTAAGTCGCTGTGCGAAAAAAAATGAAAGGTTTTAATGATTTCTGAAATGCTTAAGATAAATGCCTAACGTTAGTCAGAAAATAAAGATGTTCCAATTACCACACGCAACACAGACATAACGTTACATAAAGAAGCTGGGTTAAATGTAATGTAATGTTTTACTTATTTAATAGTTAACTAAATAAAGAAATGTGAAAATCTGTCATCACTTACCCTCGTGTTGTCTCGTTCATCTCCAAACAAAAAGCGAAATACTTTTTCCTTCAACGTCAGATCCACTAAAACTGCTCACATTTTAAATCGAGTTGTTTTATCTTAGTCCTCTGGTGAAATATGATCGCTGATTAATTAAATAAATACGTTTAATGCAAGCAACCGCATGCACCTCGTGAACAACGGAACTGAACTGAACAAGCTTCAAATAGCACCGTGACGTGTTACTATGACAACAACCAATCAGGTTTAGTCACGTGTGTCACGTGTGTTGTTTAAAAATAAACACTAGCAAACGTAAGATTTTAAGCAAATCTTTGAAAAAATAGCTTATTGTGCAATCGGAATGATATAATGTTGAAATGCTTGAGGAAAGTTCAATGTTAGCTTATTACAATTAATGAATAATGTTTTGAAAAAAGTATGTTTTATCCAAATATACTAAAACTTCACTAGAAGTACATTTGTGTTTAGCATATTTCTTAAAAGTGTAATTATGCATATATTTATTACCAGCATACTTTTAGTACACTTAATATAAATACATTAAAAATATTCTTAAGTTTAGCATATTTCTTAAAAATGTAATAAAGCATATATTTATTACCAATGTACTTCTAGTACACTTAATACAAATACATTAAAAATATTCTTAAGTTTAGCATATTTCTTAAAAATGTAATAAAGCATATATTTATTACCAATGTACTTCTAGTACACTTAATACAAATACATTAAAAATATTCTTAAGTTTAGCATATTTCTTAAAAATGTAATAAAGCATATATTTATTACCAATGTACTTCTAGTACACTTAATACAAATGCATTAAAAATATTCTTAAGTTTAGCATATTTCTTTAAAATGTAATTAAGTATATATTTATTACCAATGTACTTCTAGTACACTTAACATAAATACATTAAAAATATTCTTAAGTTTAGCATATTTCTTAAAAATGTAATTAAGTATATATTTATTACCAATGTACTTCTAGTACACTTAATATTAATACATTTAAAATATTCTTAAGTTTAGCATATTTCTTAAAAATGTACTTAAGTATATATTTATTACAAGTGTACTTCTAGTATACTTTTAAAAAATACGTTTAAATGCAATTTAACGTATTTTTAATACACTTCAAATAAGTATGTTGGAAATACAAATGTATTATAAACATACTATTTGTATTTTAAGTATATTTTTAATACATTAAATACTATGTCTTTTTGACCTGGGATACCAAAATGTTATAGCGTGTACATGTGAGCTTCTCTAAGCGCACGGTGGACGCATATAATTAAAAACCATATCGTGCATACAGGTGAGCTAATGGGCGCACCTTTAATGCAACAAACCTCAGTAGTGCGCGAAGCAGGGATGTCGAAGCTGTAAACTGACAACGTGGACGGCGGGGACCAGCCGGCCGTGTCACAATTGTCAAATGAGAAACCTCTAAGACCATGCCCATGCTCTAAGACAAGTGAGCATAATTGTCACGGGAGGTGATAACGTCAACGATCCATAAATAGCCTGTATTGACAGGTGCTCTAGTGAGAGATCTGTGACGCAGATGAACAGCTGATCGTCTGATGTACGTCAGACGTATGTGTCATCCAGGACCTTGGACAGTTCCAGAGCGCTGATCGGGCACCGTCCGCATCTGAGAAATGACAGGCTTATGAATAAAGTGAATGGCCAGCCGTAAAAGCATGGTTCGCTGTTACCGCCGCCGTCCGCATCTGAGAGATGACAGGCTTGTGAATTAAATGAATGGTCGGTCGTAAAAGCGTGGTTCGCTGTTATCACGGCCACATAGATATAGGTAGGGGAGAGAGCCGCCGTGCCTCTGTAGTGAGGAGAAAAGTGTTCCACCCACGATTCGCGGGGGGTTTTGACTTTCAAATGTCACTAGACAGAATGGATCAGACTTTGCATAAGGACGCCTCGTGAAAGGGGTCCTAGCAGCTTGTGTCAATGTGTTATAAGGCACGTAATGTAGGTCGTGTCCCACGGATGTCATCTCCGCACGCCCATCGTAATGGGTTAATATTGGTAGTTTAAGCATGAGATGCGTATCACTCTGATTGAACATAGCTTATAAAGCGATGCAATGAGTTTATAAAGGAGATGACTCGTCAGCTTGTTCAGGGGGCGAGATCTCAGTCTTGTTCGGTAAATAATGAAACCACCGTAGATTGCCCGACCGCATTATCACAATAACACGGTCGAGAGTGCTGCAGTGCTAAATCATCCTCTTAATGTACCGTATTCACAGTACAAGGTGATTTATATGAGACAAACGGCGTTCCACGCGCCGAAGGCTGATTGCCGTCGTAAAGCGTGTTCAACCCACAGCAAATGCTGGGCTAGCTCGTAATGACAGCACTTCATGCAGCAGTGTGTAACTTAAGCAAGCTTCCCGGCCGTCAGCTCGGGGCGGGACCTTTGCTCTGTAAAACTGAAGTGGACTTATGAACAGAATGCCACGATATTCAGCTTTCTGAGGCTCGTTAGAGGGGTACGTGCGCCCGTCTTAAACGAGATGCCACGCGCGTCTGACTGTGCGCGCGCTTTAAGCTTTGAAACTTATTGTGGCGGGTAGCAAGCTCACTTGAGGTTGATATTACCCTTAATATCTCAGAGTATTGGAGCGGAGGTGTGAGCGTCTTCGGATCCGCTAATATAAATCAGTTATATGGCCGAAAAACGTCATAAACCGCTTGGCTGTAAGCCTTTGAGTGGCCGTCCGGAGAGGGCGCGATTCAAACGCTTGGAGCCATGCAAAAGTCTGAGGCTGTCCTTCCTCTAGGAAGAGAGAATAACAGCCGTAAGACCGTGCTCGTTTGCGCCATCAGCATCGTAGCGGAGAAACTGAGGTGGGCTGCGAGCGAATTTGGCAGAAAGGTGTTAGAGACACCGTACAGTCGTGGGGTGTCAATACACAGTATATGGCCAAACCGGGGTTTTTTCGGCTAGCGTCGATAGAATTATGGACAGCGGGCCATGTGTGCGTATTACTGATTGCTTGTCAGTAAGGCGATAAAGTGTTTAGAGACACCGTACAACCGTGGGTGTCAATACACAGTATAGTAAGCACGGAAATTACTCTTTTTAGAGGAATTAAATACCGTTCGCCACTATAGTGAGGTCGCATAGCCGACAGTATTACACAGTATGTTTGGATAAACAGCACACAGAAAACATTTCAGGGCAGTCCAGCCGAGGCGCGACATAACCCCTTTTTCCCAGACAGTTTCGTTCTCTGTTGATGCAGCTATGCTGCGGAGACCAGAGCTCAGCCGTTCAGGTGCACAAGCCTCAGTAGTGACGGTGACCGAACGGCTCACGGAGCAGGGTAGTATGTCTAGGTGGTTTAATGTCAGACTGAACCCATCGCAGAGAGGAAGTCTGCCGCGAGGCCCGCGGTTTTGCCGTTTATTAAAAGGGCAGAAAAACCGGGTATATATATAAGAATGTACCAATATTCAGCGCACTGATATAGGACGGGACTGAATAAAGGGAGGTATTCGGGCCTCAGTATATTATAAACAAATTCGTTCTGCCTCTGATTCCGTCTAAACCAGAGAGAAATTACCAGGCAGACGAAGAATGAGCTATCTGAAGTGAGATCGGCTCAGGCCAGTAAAGCTCTATAATAAGTGTTTTAGCGCTCCAGTAGAGGCGTGTCCGCCTTATCGAGCAGACGAATGAGATCGTGCCGCTCCAGGAGGGGAGGGGCATGAAGCTCTCTTATAATGAGTGTTCTTGGTGCTCCAATAGCGGCGAATCGGCCCTATCGAGCAGACGAATGAGATCGCGCCGCTCCAGGAGGGGAGGAGCATGAAGCTCTGTAATCGTTGAACACTGGACAGCTGCATTTAGAGGCAGCGAGCCGTAATACCGCGTGCTAGCTAAGCCGTTAAGAGACCTCACCACTGTGGGGAAAGGAGCGAGGGACTCCGCGAGCGTGGAGCACGAGTGGCTGTGCTATGACAGAGACAGGGGCAGACCGCCCGTGTTTGCTTGTCGTATACATCTATCCAGGTCTACGGTTCCCCGCTTGTTCATCTCAACAAGAGAGGAACGGCAGAGGGGAGCAGCAACACAGACAGAACAGCCATGCGTCGTGACGGTATCACCCGATGCACTCGGGGGATTAATATATGTGCCAGAGATCTCGCCACTGAATGTGAGAGGAGCGAAGGGACTCTGTAAGCATGAACGGTTGCGGTGTGACAGAACACAGGGGGGGTTAGTCCGTGTGTGCTTGTCTATGCATCCATCTAGTCTCATGGCTCGCCGTGTGTTCATCCCGGCGAGAGAGGAACAGCAGGGGGAGCACGAAACATGGATAAGACAACCAAAGCATAAGCGCGGTCCCGGCGTGGGAGGTGCCAGACCGGTAACGCGCTCGGAGGAAATTCATAGCAGAGAGGCTCACCGAGCCGCTGTGCTGGACGCTATTACAACAGCGCCTGCTCTTTTAGCTTATAGCTTTATATTAAAAATATTGATCTTACCGGGCGGCCGCAGGGGAGACCTCGTCAGGCGTGTGTCCGCTGCACAGGGCTCGAACCACGGCAAGCGAAGGCTATCTTCGGTTCTCGGCCGGAAGGCGGCAGGGGAAGACGCTAGACCTGGACTCTGCTATCTTCGGTTCTCAGCCGGAAAACGGCAGGGGAAGACGCTAGGCCTGGACTCCGCTGCAGGGCTTTTGTCAACGGCGAGGTAAGGCTTCTTCTTTTTCTTCGGAGCAGCGAGAGGTTCGCACTGAAGGAGAAAATAATGAGCTCCTGACGATTGAACCGCGCTTATATAAGGACGCGTTCCTCCCGCGCGCGGGTTCAAACGTCATTGGTCTGTACTTTGTACAGACGTTAACCAATAGGCTTCAGTCACGGAGTAAACAGGAGTTTCCCCCATAGCGTCAGCTAACTGACGCAATGCGAAGTGAACCGTATTGAAAGGGAACATTACGTTTTCTTTTTACATTCTGATGTTTTTCATCCATCTCACTCGGTTCACTTAGATGGTCTGTGTTTATTCCAATCATATCTAAAATGAAGACAGTAAATAGTTAAAACTGATAAACCATAGTGCAAAACACTTTTGAGATTGTATGACAAAAGCAGCGTGTCATGTATCTGTTATGTGTTATCTTTCATGTGATGTACATTATGTTATTTTTATTGTCAATTTCTGCTCTTGTACTTTAACTGTAGTAGAGCATTGCATGGATAAATTCCCAGAAAACACATTCATTCAATCAGGGTCGGACTGGGAACAAAATTCGGCCCTGGCAATTTCCTCGTGGAACGGCCCACCACTGGACCGACGACACCCCCCCCACTCCACACACAAGCCCACCGATACCAAAATCGCCCCTCTAACCCAATGCTTTGATTTATTGAACATTTATATTAATTTCACAGTATAGTTACAATTCAACCACCTCAAACTCTCTTTGCCATGAACAAAGCTGACACTGTTTGTCCAAGCACCACAAAAACACTTTACTATTTTTGCACTGTTATATGAAGCAATACTTGTGTAGATGACCCCTTTTATCAAACTCTATTGAATACAATAATATGTCAAGTATATTAATGATAGACAGTGCAGGTCTATAGATTATAAATGTGACCGGTGTTATAATGGTTTATGTAGCTTTCTTCACTTAATATTAGATAGAGCAGAAGCAGTAAAAGTGCCTCTCTTTCTATTTCTCTCTTGCAGATTAAAAGATTACCATCTCTTATATCTAAAATGTTTGCTCAGAAAGCAAAGATGGTTAATTAATAATATTTATAAAAATATAAGAAAGAAAGTGCATTGTGACTTTCAAAACAAGAGCCAGTTGTTATAGCCATAGAAACCAGAGCTTTAACGCATTAGCGCCGACTGGTCGATCAGACCCAGGACCCGAAGTAGCATAATTAAACTGGGACCGACCCAGACCCAACTGCCCCTTTAAAACATAGACCCGGAACTGTACGGGTCCTCTGTGAAGACCTCTAATGCATACAACTCTGCTCAAGTTCAGAAACATGGACACAACGTGACACTGAACTTGCCTCGGCTCACAGCCAATTCATAGAGAAACAGAGAGCACGCGAACACATACCGAACTCGTTGGAAGAGACACGTGATGGCACTCAAATGTCATTATCAAATAGTGTCATTATCACGGAAGAACAAAAAAAAAGTTATGCCAGATATATTTGGGCGGTTGTTAATATACCTGGGCGACTTTTTCTCGCGGATCTTCTCCGCTCCACATTTCTTCTTTTTGGAGCCTCTGTTGTCCATAATGATTTTTCTTAAGTGCAAGGCTAAATGATGCGCTATCATCACTGTATATTTCCACATAAACCCAGCGGCTGCTTGGACAAATCCATTTGAGGGGTGGGGCATGGGTGCGCGATCGTAACAACACACACTGAACCTGTCATGAAGAAGCCGAAAATATTTTCCTATCACCCGCCCCCAAAGCCAAATGCAACTGCATTTATACATGACGGGCCGAAAATAAATAACTTAAACATTTTGGCATGAAAAAAAAATAAATCTCGGAGGCCACCGGCCCACATGTCGAGCGGCCCACCGGGCATTTGCCCGGTTGTACAGATTACCAGTCCGAGCCTGCATTCAATCAATGTGATGTAACTACAGACAATTAATCCATTGAATTAAAGTTTTATTATTTCTCAAACCTCAAAGATGAAGATCAAAAAATAGACACCAACCTCTTTCCTCAGTTCCTCAGTATCTTCATTCTTCATACTACATGGTTGTGGATCTTTCATCTTCTCAAGCTGCTCTCAGATTTCAGTTATCACACATGAAGTGATTTCTCTGTGTGTTTGACTCCAGCATTTATTGGTGTATTGTTGTTGTTGTAGGAGGAGCTTCACTGAAGATCTCAATCACTTTATGGGTGTGGCTGGAGATTTTAGAGAGACTTTGTCAGTAAAACATTTATAGAGGGATCTTCAGGATTTAATTTTTCGTATATGTCAGATCACTGTAAAAAAAATCAAACTCATCCCTAAAGTTCAAGAAAAAAAAATGTAATTACTTGTAAATCCAAGTTGGTTATATTTAAGAATTTAAGTGCAAAATGTGTAAATATTCATCTGCTTATATCTTTAACTGTATCTCAAAATCTTAAGCACATACACATTTGACAATAATGCAGTGATATGAAGACATGCATCCTCTGTGCACGTGTGGTTCATAAAACAATGTATGCATAGAAAATGCGCGTATGCCTCACTGTCAGATGTGAAATCTATAAATCACAAATGAGCTGAAAATTGTGCACAGCTGAACAGTTGCAGATTTCCGTCTTTAAACGATTTTTAATTATTGTCATTGACATATAAAAGAGCACCTGTTAATGTTTAAATCCTTTTGAGCAGCAAGAATGGCTTATTTTTCAAAAACCTGCAATCGGACAAGCAAACGTCTGCTCATACCCTGATGTGACACTAAACACTTTTCCACGTCAAAGAAAAATAAATATGGCCCTAGGTTTCTGTGTAGACACACTTTATGATCAAATCTGTGTGTATGCATGCTTTATAAATGAGGTCCCAGGTCTCATTGACTTGTCTTTGGGTATTGTTGTCGAATATGGCACTTCTTCAGGATTACAGCACAGCGCTGTTGATCTGTGTTTTATTCTGCTTTTGGTTCTTTAACATCTTTTTATTGGGTCTAACTTGAGGAATGAACCTCTTTAATGCCACTTGAAAATTGCTTTATGTTGGATTTCAACAGAGCACACTTGAGTCTCTGTGAGGTGAGTTAAACCAGACAAACCTGACTGATGAGATACCAGACACAATAATGTTTCCAACGAACTTATTAATACATTTCACATGGTATAAAGATCTTGAGTTACATGATATGCTCTGAATCAAGAACATATTTGGAGTCTCTGAAGATGAACTGAATCTCACTCCAGCTGTGGGCTTCACATTGAATTCATCACCACACAAACTGTGTGCAGTCAAAAGTTTGGCACTGAAAATGAAAATCGTCAATGTCTTAAAAGATATCTGAAGCTAAATAATGTAACTGTCAGATTGCACATAATCTTCTAAAAATTTTGACCCATGAAACAGTAAGAATATGACCATCCCACACCTGAAACACCACAAATTCATGTTAAACCTTATAATTAATGAAAGTTTAAAGATTTCAGTCAACACAAACAGAGAAAATTAACTCCTGTTTATCAGAATGATGGGAGGAGCTCATAAGTGAAAGTAAAATTAAACAAGTTTCTGCTTGATCCCACAAACTCAAATGATCAGAATTTATTAAGACGCCGTAGACGATTGTGAACAAATTTGTGACCAGTCACGGAAACTAGGGACACAAGTCGGCAGCGCAAGTTTCGAGATAATGAGCAACAAAGTGTTTATTTTCAAAATTTGTGATTTTCGTTTTATTGCAGAATCTGTTAGTTGAGATCATGAAGAAGCCTCTCCATGTTTGAGATAGCAGTTTTTGTATATTTAAAAGCGTAAATTTTGCGGTTGAAATAGGCTTGTTTTTCCGGAGATTCTAGCGTGCAGCGGGGGCGTCATTGTCTGTGTGTATTTACATACTGTATAAGCAGCTTGGTTTTCGCTCCCGCCCGCAAAGGGAACAGCGTGACTACTAAAATAAGGATAGTTTGCCCAAAAATGAAAATAATGTAAGCAATGACTTACCCTTATGTCGTTCTAAACTCAAAAGACCTCCGTTCATCTTCGGAAAACAGTTTAGGATGTTTTAACGTTAGATTTAATCCGAGAGCTTTATGTCTCCTCCATTTAAACTCTATGTACGGTTTCCATGTCCAGAAAGGTAATAAAAACATCATCAAAGTAGTCCATGTGACATCAGTTGGTCAGTAAGAATGTGTTAAAGCATCGAGAATACAGTTTGGTCCAAAAATAGCAAGAATTACAACATTATTCAGCATTGTCTTCTCTTCCGGCTCGAGCGTGAAGTCACGTGACTGTAGTTCCGTGTCTGTAGGTGTGTTCGAGATCATCTGGCGCTGCGCAGACCGATCGGCGAGGTTTGCCGCTTGCAGTCGAGGGAGGAACTGAAGACGGAGCCGTCAAGCCGGACACCTGCTGCTTGCCGTAGTGACGTGTGCGCCGTGTTTCCTTGTTTGTAATCGCAAATGAAGTGACTTAGATGCTGAATTTGATCAAAACAAACCTTTTAATAAAAAGTTGCAACCAGAAACATTTTATATCGAATATTTTAATTGCTGCTTATACTGTATACCCGAAAATAACGGGAAACAAGCATTATTAAAATACCAATAGAGTTTGTTATTTTCATTTTTATTTTATTACACGACACAATATAACATATTTTAGGATATTAAAGTGTTTTTTCCTGTTTTAAAACATGAATTTATAATGTTTATTAGTGAAACTAAAGGTTAGATTAAACTTGAAACGCACGTGATCGTTGTCATCAATGAGGCGACCAATCAAGTAAAGCTGTTACGTCATCACAACTCCGGGCAGCCGCTCTGGAGAAGCTGCACCGGCTGAGCTAGCCGGCTACTCTCGAAACGCTCTCGCGGTACTTAAAAACCATATGACACAGTCACGTGCCTGCAGCGCCAGCTGAAGTCGGACAAAAGTACTAACCAAAATGCACTGCTTCAAGTCAGCCGCCGATCGGTCTGCGCAGCGCCGCATGAAGTCGAACACACCTACTGACTTTATGCGGCGCCGCAGTCGGATGATGTCAAAGTACCGCGAGATCTCTTTAAGAAATCTTATGGAGTAGTTTAATTCGACTCGCTCTCGCGGTACTTTGACGTCAGTTCTTGCATCACAACATGAAGACTTACACATACACAAAAAGTCACATAGACATTGTTGAATTCGTTATATAATTGGCTACATGTTTTGTCTATCAATATTTTCAATGAAGTCATTGGCTGCTGGAGGAACGAGCGAGCGATTGGTTTCATTAAAGTGTAATATATGCTGTTGAGAACGGGTTGTTTTTCCCGAGATTCTAGCGTGCAGCGGGGGGGGCGCGGTCATTGTCTGTGTTTATTTACATGCAGCGGCGTTTGATACTTTAGTTGTGGACCCGCCCCCCTAAGGGAACAGCGTGGCTACTTAAGCAGCACTCTGACAGGCTCAATCTGATATCATTGATATCACAGTGCAAACTTCGGAAATGATAACATCCACAAAGACACCGACAAAGAGAGGTGTGCCCGAACAACTTATTTCATTGGAGGGAACAAGATCTGCAAGAACAGTTTTCTGTTTCTTATGGGGTGAGTTTCCATAAACATTAAAGTGTGTTGTTTTTTGTTCATTGTAAGAACACGTACACGTAGACCTTCACATTTATTGCAATTGTTATTAGCTAGCTCAGGTTTCGATTGCCAAAACCCAAAGTTGTTGTTAACTCAGGACTGTGGTTTCGATTGCCAAAACCCCTATTGTTATTAGATAGCTCAGGACTGTGGTTTCGATTGTCCCCATTACTATAATGAGCTTTTAGATGGCAATATGAGCATCTGCTATTAATTTGAATAATGTCTGAATTGACAGATGTTAATGACTTAGCTCACGTATGAAGTATGTGTAGCCGTTAAATGTGCATTATAAGTCAAAACTTAAAATATTTTTAAGTTTTTTTTAATCAGACTTAAACCAGCTCTAACCACAAACTTTTACAGTGAATTAACAGTAAAAGGTATTGGTCATGGGGGAGCTTTACAGAGGGTATGGCTTATATAGGGTTGCCACCTGTCCCGGTTTTACCGGGATTGTCCTTCTTTTTAATAACCTGTCCCGGGATATTTATCAACTCTCCCGGGACACTGAATGTCCCGGTTTTCGAAAAGCTATGTAAATATAAAATTTAGCGCGCGCACGGCAGAGAGGGAGACCTTGCGTCTGTGTGTGTGTTTGCCTCATTTAGCGCATGTAAGACAGAGAGTATCCTGATTGGCCTGTTTCAGGACACCAACCAATCAATTGTCAGTGTGGGCGGGCTTTTATCTCTTCTCCCGAACCAAACTAATCAGTGTATCTAGAAACAGGAGCGCCATGGCAAAGGGAGAGTGCCCCAAAAGCGAAAATATAAGACACATTTTACACCAGACTACACGAAAGTGTATCCCTGTCTTAAAGGAGTTAAAATCTTGCATGATGTAGAGTTTGTAACAGTGACTTCAGCTTTTCCCATGGCGGGTTAAATGATTGTAAAATACATGTTGAGGTGAGTTCAACAAGTTTAATTTCATGTGCATATTTGCTAGTTGCTATTTAGACGTGTTTAAAGTTGCAATGGAATATTAATAAAAACAGTTTACATAAATATTATAAGCAGCTTTAATAAAATGTAAACCTGATTTACATATTTTAACATAATGAACAAATAATTGGGTAACACTTTATAATAAGGTTCATTAGTTAACACATGAACTAATAATAAACTGCACTTATAGCATAAAGCAATTTTTTATCTTTGTTAATGTTAATAATACATTTATTTAAATCTTGTTAACATTAGTTAATGCACTGTGAACTAACATGAATAAACCATGAACAGCTATATTTTTATTTACTAATGTTATCAAAGATTAACAAATACAGTAACAAATGTACTGCTCATGGTTAGTTCATGTTAGTTAATACATTAAGTAATGTTAACAAATAAGAATTGAAAAAAGAATTGTAAAGCATTGCCAATAATTGCATAGGCCTATAGAAATATTAAGCTATAGGGGGGTTGGGGGCTTGTGAGCAAACCAATTGGTCGGGTCAATCGATATGTCCAGGTTTTTTATCAGACATGGGTGGCAACCCTACAATGAGATGTAAATGAGCCCTATTGTCCCTCCCAGCAGCTGAGAGGGGTGACAAAGCACAAACTTTAAAAGCCGTTTTCTCAGCATTAAGAATTTTGGAGTGCCTACCTTCAAATGGCCACAACTTCTCCAATTCTTATCAGATTTCCATGTGTTACATATCGTTGGAAAGCTTAGAATCTGCACTTTCAGGATCTGTGAATAACTCAAAATGTCCCAGATCCGACTTGTGTCCCTACTTTCCGTGACTGGTCACATATGCATTCAATGTAAATTAAGATCTTTAAATTATTTTATAAGTTTCTTAGAAGTAGTATTATGTCTGGTAGCTCATAAGTCAGGTTTGTCTGATGCAAAAACTCACATCATACAAATGTTATCCAACCATCACACATACATCAGCATCAATTTCCTTAAAAAACAATATCATTATAATGCATTACAAAAAAGAGAAAATATAAAACAAACAACCTTTACATGAGTTACTGCATAAGTCTATTATCAGTGTTACAATGAAATTAATGAATATTTATATTGTTTATGTCTACATAACAGGACCCTAAAACACATCACTCAGAGTTGAACACATGTGAATAGTTTAATAAGATCTTATTAACCTGCTGTATGATGAACTACTCAAAAATATAAGAAACTGAGCTTCAGTTTTTCAATGATTTCCCCTCACACTTTCAGCAGATTATTTATTTGAGTTTTCATTTTAAACATTAGACCCCCAAACCAGACAATAATTTCAGATCACAAAACTGACCTCCTCAGTTTTATTAACATTAATCTGAAAGTTTTCTTATCACAACAGCCAACAAATCTTTCCATTGAAGTTTTATAGACATCAATTTAATGACTTTAGCTAGATTTTCACAGACAAGATCACACATGTTGGAGGTAGACACCTCTACAATAACTCTTTTGATCTTATGATGAACTCTGGTATGAATGACACAACTGTGTGATTGTTATTCATGTGTTTTATTTGTCATATAGCATCCCATGTGTGTATGCCCAAACTAATTTCTCTTAGGGGACAAAAAACTACCATCATCATTCGTCATCAAATGTTTCTGAAAATGACACAAACATCCCTGTGTATAATACCATTTCAAGTTACAAAAATAACTTAAGGAGTGAATTTTTATTTCTTAGATTAAATCTCATTAGAGATCACAGATGATAAGTGGTGCATATCTGGAGTTTTCAGATGTTATATAACCTAAAGAAACAACAGGATATAGTTTCTCATTAAAAGATTGATCAGTAAAAGAGTAGATATGACACATAGACTCCACATCATAAAAAGAGACTCGACCCTCCTCATAATCCACAAACACCCCGACTCTCTGAGGCGCCACACTTAGAGAAAGAGAGACAGATGGACCCTCACTAGCCCGATACTCTCCTCCTCTCAAACCAGCCACCCAGAATCCATTCTCAGGATTCAGCCTGATCCACCTCTTCCTCTCAGCAGATTCTCTGGCCACACCCACAAACCACCTAGTTAACCCCTTCACCTCCACCTCATAGTAAAAACACCCTGAGGTGAATCCTTCATTTCCAAGAACAGAGAGCTTTTCATCAAACTTGTTATTTGACTTTTGATCTCTATCCATCACTGTTCTTGATTGTCGTTCATATCTCACTTGTTTCCCATCATCAGACACAATGAGACGTGGATGAGCTGAATCAGGATCCAGAGTCACATTCACTGTTAAAATATTGAGATTTCTGCTTTACAGATGAATGTTGTAATAATGATGATAATAATATTATTAGTTTGTGTCTTTCTAGAACACAAGATCACTTTACAGAGAAATAAACAAACATAAACACACTGCATAGAGAAAATTAACTGAAACAAAACAAGACAAATCTGAACAATATGTAACAACAAATGAACACAGATGAAAAATATAAAGAGGATAACAAGCAAATTCAATGTGTCAAGTAAACCACATACAGTCTCATCTAACAGCTGTAGATCTATAACACTTTAATGATGTCATCAAACTTTAACTTACCTGCATATTTTCTTAAGAGTGATTTCACTAAAAACAGACAGTTTTTAGACAGGTTGGTAGATTGACTTCCGGTTTCACGCTGAACAGATCGTGCATCGGAGCTCCGTCGAGTTCTTCATCTAAAAGCCTTTTTTACTATCTTATTCCTATTTATATATTAAGTTTTACCTAGGAATACTTTACCGTGAGGATTATTGAGCATTACTACCACGTGAAACTATTTATCACTAATAAACACCCACAGTGTTAGCATATAGCCCGCTAGCTTCAACAAACGCTGCCGACTGAAGCTAGCATTTTCCGATCTAATGGCGGATTCATCTGATATATGCTTTTCTGACCTGTCCTCGCCTGAGCGGGAAGCTGCGAAGGAGTTGATCGGTTTGAGCAGATCCAACGCGAGCTACAGCGCCCACTTCACCATGTCTCCGGACGTCCACAAGCGACCGAGGAATGCGACAAACGAGTGCTCCACGCGATGCAGCTTTACGGACCGTAAGCGAGTGAACGGAGACGCCATTGCCCAACATGAAAGCGATCGGGAAGCTGTGGAGGAGCCGCTGCCCGGCCTTCGCAGATTCAGCATGCCCAACATCACCCTGGACCCAGACGTTCGCAGGCGACTGAGGCGTACCACAACCAAACCCCCAACGCGATGCAGCTCCGCGGAGCGCGTTCGGGTAAACAAAGACGCCATCGCCCAGCATGAAAGCGGTAAGACTCCGCTTGTTATTGTAACATGTACTACTTGCTACATGTATAGTTTAGCTTCTGCCGTTAGCATAGATGGGTTTACATGCACTAAGTGTATTGAAGTATTAAGATTAACTGAGAAGGTTGCTGAACTAGAATCGCGCATCCGAACGCTAGTTGAGGATAGCAAAACCGCTAATGTTACTGTTGTAAATACTGTATCGAGCGAAAAGACTAATGGCTCGGTTCCGACATCAGATGCTAATGTAAACATTACAAACAATGTATCGAGCGCACATAGTGTTCCGACATCAGATGCTAATGTAAACATTATAAATACTGTATCGAGCGCGCATAGTGTTTATCATAATACACATGGCTCGGTTCCGACATCAGAGTCAAGTCGGCGGTCTAACTGGGTGACTGTCAGGCGGCATAGTCATATACGGCGTCCATCTAAGACCCATAACGTTACGGTACTTTCTAACAGATTCGATCCCCTAAGGAATACACTAGCTGAAACACCTGTTAAAAGTGCCCTGGTCATTGGAGATTCTATACTCAGGAACACTAACATTGAGGCACCAAACACCCTAGTCGACTGTATACCGGGAGCCAGAACGTCTGACATTAGATCCAAACTTAAAGTGCTGGCTAATGCTAAACGGAAGTTTTCTAAGATTGTTATTCACGCCGGAACAAATGACACCAGACTCCGACAGTCGGAAATCACCAAAGATAATATTAAGGAGATGTGTGAAATTGCAAAAACAATGTCAGACAATGTAATATGCTCTGGTCCCCTCCCCGCCTACCGGGGAGATGAAACACATAGTAGATTAGTGTCTCTCAATGGCTGGATGTCAAAGTGGTGCCCTCAGCATAATGTAGGGTTTATAGACAATTGGAAGCATTTCTGGGGTAGACCATTCCTCCTAACCCGAGATGGCCTTCATCCGACATCAGAAGGAAGTGCTATACTCACCAGAAATCTGATTAATATTCTTAATTCTGATATAGTATGACTATCCCGGGCCCAGGTCAGGAAACAGACGGATCAGCTTAACTGTCCGTCTGTTAGCTGGCATGATATGTCTAGATCACATATATCCCAGAACTTCGAGTCGATCTTACCAGAATATCAACACATTTCAACTGTATCTGTTCCCCGAACAAGCAAATACAGAGCACCGCTTGCCACATCACGTACAAATTTGACCAACATAAAATTAGAAAACAATACATTACAAGATGAACCTCGAATGTTAAAATTCGGCCTTCTTAACATTAGATCGCTTACCAATAAAGAACCTATTGTTAATGAAATAATTAATGACCAAAACTTAGATGCACTCTGTTTAACAGAAACCTGGCTTAAAGCAGACGACTACATTAGTTTAAACGAATCCACCCCACAAGACTATTATTATAAACACGAACCTAGGTTAAAGGGGAGAGGGGGTGGTGTAGCTACAATATACAACAAAATTTTTAAAGTAAACCAAAAATCTGAACTAAAATTTAAATCATTTGAACTAATGTTGTTAAATATGGAAATAACTGATCGTAACCACAAACAGCTCTCTTTTGCCTTAGCTACAATCTATAGACCTCCGGGCCACCATGCAGATTTCCTTAAAGAAATAGCAGATTTTCTGTCTGAGCTTGCAGTCACTGTAGATAAAGCTCTTATCGTTGGTGATTTTAATATTCATGTGGATAACCATAAAGATGCATTAGGACGTGCGTTTATGGATGTTCTAAATTCTCTCAATATTAGACAAAACGTGACAGGGCCAACGCATACTCGTAAGCACACATTAGACTTAATTCTGTCACTCGGGCTTAATATTAATGACATCAAAATATCACCTCAGAGTGATGCAGTTTCTGACCATTACCTTGTGTCATACACTGTACTTCTAGATAGGATCACTCAATCCACAACATGCTACAGATTAGCCAGAACAATAATTTCCACCACTAAAGATAGCTTTATTAGCACTCTTCCAGACCTGTCCCAAATTAAACATGCAGATAACTGTGATGATCTAGATATTGTAATAGAAAACCTAAACAATGTCTGTTCTAACACATTGTATGCCGTTGCTCCCATTCGAAAAAAGAGAATCAAAGAAAAGCCGCCAGCTCCATGGTATGATCATCACACCGCAGCTCTTAAAAAGTCAACTAGGAAAATGGAAAGAAATTATAGAATAACAAAATTTGAAGTATGGCGTGCAGCTTGGAAAGATAGTGTTAAACACTACAGACAGGCTATTAAAACCGCCAGATCTACCTATCTTAGCAAGCTTATAAATGAGAATCATAATAACCCTCGTTTCCTCTTTAGCACCGTTGCAAAACTGACTAGAAACAAAGAACAAACAGAAACCAATAGTAAACTCCAACACAATAGTAACGACTTCATGAACTTCTTTTCTAACAAAATTACGGCTATAAGGGAAAACATCGTAGCTACACAGGCAGCCACCACTCTACCCGTTAGTTCACTTAACACTAGACTACCACACGAACATCTTGATTCATTTAAACCTACTACAATAGAAGAGCTCTCTAAACTAGTAACGTCATCCAAATCATCGTCCTGTATATTAGACCCCGTTCCCACAAAACTACTTAAAGAGGTATTTCCTGTAGTGTCAACCCCGGTTCTAAATATCTTTAACTCATCGCTAGAAATAGGATACGTTCCAACATCTTTCAAACTAGCAGTTATTAAACCTCTGATTAAAAAACCACAGCTTGATCAGGGAGAGCTTAATAACTTTAGACCAATCTCAAATCTCCCTTTTCTTTCGAAAATATTAGAAAAGGTAGTGGCAAGCCAGTTACGCACATTTTTGACAAATAATAGTACATATGAAAAGTTCCAATCAGGATTCAGGCCCCACCATAGCACAGAGACAGCGTTGCTTAGAGTTACAAATGACCTCCTATTAACATCCGATCGTGGTGAAATCTCAATTCTTATATTATTAGACCTTAGTGCAGCCTTTGACACAATAGATCATACAATCTTACTCAATAGACTAGAAAACTATGTTGGTATCAGTGGTCAGGCGCTAGCATGGTTTAGGTCGTATCTAACCAATCGCTATCACTTTGTTTATGTAAACGAGGAAGAGTCATATCACTCCCTGGTTAAATACGGTGTACCGCAGGGATCGGTTTTAGGTCCTATCCTGTTCTCGTTATACATGTTACCTCTAGGAGACATTATCAGGAAACATAACATAAGTTTTCACTGCTATGCGGATGATACCCAGCTTTACATCTCCTCACATCCCAGCGAAACACACACGTTTTCTAAGCTAACAGACTGCCTTAGCGATGTTAGTGACTGGATGGCACATAACTTTCTTAAGCTGAACTCCAATAAGACAGAGATACTTATTATTGAACCGAATCGCTACAAACATAATATGTCAGATTACACGTTGCACATAGATGGCTGCACTGTGGTGCCATCTTCCACGGTAAGGAACTTAGGTGTGATGTTCGACAGCAACTTATCCTTCGATAGTCATATCGCCAACGTCTGCCGTACAGCTTTCTTCCACCTTAGAAATATCTCGAAAATACGCCATATACTGTCTACATCTGACGCAGAGAAGCTTATCCATGCTTTTATGACCTCTAGAATAGACTATTGTAACTCGCTACTCGGGGGATGCCATGCAAATCAAGTAAACAAGCTTCAGCTAGTTCAAAACGCTTCCGCAAGGGTACTTACTCGATCTAAAAAGTACGACCACATAAGCCCAATTCTGGCATCTTTACACTGGCTACCAGTTAAATATCGCATACAATTTAAAATATCACTACTCACCTACAAAGCTTTAAATGGCCTAGCACCCTCATACCTTAGAGAATTACTATCAGAATACAATCCATCACGCACACTACGGTCACAAAATTCTGGTCTCTTGATTATCCCTAGACTATCAAAAGTGTCTAAAAGTGGAAGGTCATTTTCCTACTTGGCCCCTAAGCTCTGGAATGATTTACCAACCGATGTCCGAGAATCAGACACAGTCGATAATTTTAAATCTAGACTTAAAACTTTTCTCTTCAACAAAGCATTCGCATAATTTGTCTAGTAAAAGTACTTAACTCGAAATAGTTATCTGTACGGAACAAAGCACTCACGGTCATAAAACAGACCAACCAAATAAATAAATAAAAACCTTATCTTAACGTATAGTCGGATTGCGATTTTGGAACTTTCGTGTTCTTGTGAATAGTATGCCATACAAACCCGTTTGCCACTGAACCTGCATTAACGACGACAGTGGGGCATCCGGCCTTAGTCAAACGGGTTGGCACGTACGGTTGGGTTGGGCTTTTGGCGCTTTCTTTATATTGCGAATACTATGCCATACAGACCCGTTTGCCACTGAACCTGCATTAACGACGACAGTGGGGCTTCCAGCCTTAGTCAAACGGGTTGGCACGTATGGTTGGGTTGGGCTTTTTGGCGCTTTCTTTATATTGCGAATACTATGCCATACAGACCCGTTTGCCACTGAACCTGCATTAACGACGACAGTGGGGCTTCCAGCCTTAGTCAAACGGGTTGGCACGTATGGTCGGTTGCGATTTTGGCGCTTTTTTGTGTCTTGTGAATAGTATGCCATACAGACCCGTTTGCCACTGAACCTGCATTAACGACGACAGTGGGGCCTCCAGCCTTAGTCAAACGGGTTGGCACGTATGGTCAGGTTGCGATGTTGGCGTTTTCTCATGATCTTGTAAATAGCATGCAATATAGACCCGTTTGCCACTGAACCTGCATTAACGACGACAGTGGGGCTACAGGCCTTAGTCAAACGGGTCGACAGGTTTCATTTTCTCTTTCTCTTAAAAATCAGAAGGTGACCCTTAGTTACCATATATACCGTCGCAGTGGGCCCCCAATTTGCAAAATCCTCAACTGTGGATAATATAATTATGCCGCAATAGTTAGTCTGTCTGAAACTAAGCTGATTAAACCACATCACTGTGTGACACTTGCATTACATGTGAACGGCCCCTACGCTAATATGATTTTGTTTTTCTCTCCCTGTCCTGTCCTCGACCCTGAGGACAATGGGACAATCAGACCCAGTTCCGGTAGATGTGAAAGTCGACTCACCTCTGATCTACTGGTCGTCCATCACTGTGATGCCCAGCTGATGCCTGACCAACGACCACCGGCAGAACCCGCTTAAACCCCGCTTAATCTCCGCTTAATCTCCTTATCCGTTTATATGTGTTTATATACATATATATCTCCCAAGGGTTTTTCCCTCCTAGGACTTTTTATTTTTTTTTTCCTCGGCTCAACAACCCGGGGTTTTTGTTTTTTTTTTCCTAGGGGGTTTTTTACCCCGGGGAGGTAGCCTGCTTGGGCTTAATTTAGCTTCTTCTCCTAGACGTTACATTAGTAATACGCTCGTTCATAATGTCGAGTCATAGCCTCAGCAAATTTGACAGCTTATGCTATTGTGTATTATGTTGTGCTATCTGTCATTTTTCTGTGCTTTTACTGCTTCTATTAATGTAAAGCTGCTTTGAAACAATTGAGTATTGTGAAAAGCGCTATATAAATAAATTGAATTGAAATTGAAAAGACAGACAGTAAAGAGTTAAACAGAGATGAAAACATTAAATGACATTTGTGTTAAACTGTATTGCAAATGAAACTTTGTGTAATAATTAATCATTTAATAAAGACATTGAAAACAAACTCACCAGTTTTAACAGTCAATGAAAGTCTCTCACGTTCTAGAGAGTTCCAGATTTAAAAAGAAAACAGATTAAGTAAAATAACACAACACAACACATGAAAATGAATTTAAAAACAAACATTAACATTTAAATATTTGGTCATGTTTTAATGAATGATTTTATGTTTATGTTGTTTATCAGAATTTGATCTGATCATCTAAACTTAAATCACACAACAGACACACAGATGTTTGTGTAAACATTTACAGTGCAGGTGGATAAAGTTTGTGAACTCTTGATCATAATGACTGAGTTTCTCTCTTTTATCAGCAGTAACATTCACTGAGTGTTTCATGTATTGAGTGATTATTTCAGCTTCAGATCAACACAAGGGTCTATAATATTTCTGCACTGATCCTCTTTACATATTAAACTCTTTATGTTCATCAATATTACTGAGATTTCTGATGTATTTTTATTTGAGATGATGTTAAAGTATCTCAGTCAGGTTGAGATCAGGACTCATGGGTCACTACAGAAACTGTTTTATCTTCTTCTGTTAAGCTTGAAGTAAAGATGACCGCACAACTCCTGATAAATGTTTACTGTAAATGACAACACACAGTCCAAGAAAGCAAATAGCTTTAAATCATGATGTTTGTCTTATTGTGAACATCAATATACTCTTTATAACTTTATATAATTCATACAATTACAATACAGCTTGAAGTTCACACTGGACAGTGATTCTTGTCTTCAGTCTTGTGTCATTGATTAAACTTCATGTTAAGTAATTCACACACATTTATCACTCTACACTGTAAATATGTTTAACACAGTTTTAAATATTGACATAAAACACATGGAAACACCAATGTTATTTATCAAAGATTATAAGATAAATGGTTATGTATTGCTGAATTACTGTCAAATCAAAATCTATTTTAATACAGGTGATTATATCATGTTAATTTATTAATTAATCAAAACTGTTTTTTAATTAATAACATAAATAACCAACAGACATAATTACCATTTTTTATTTTCTTCTCTTCAATCCCTAATCTCTTGTCTTTACTTTTAAGTCTCTGATCTTCACTCTTTAGTCTCTGATCTTCACTCTTTAGTCTCTGATCTTCACTCTTTAGTCTCTGAATCAGAGACTAAAGAGTGAAGATCAGAGACTAAAGAGTGAAGATCAGAGACTCTGATCTTCACTCTTTAGTCTCTGATCTTCACTCTTTAGTCTCTGATCTTCACTCTTTAGTCTCTGATCTTCACTCTTTAGTCTCTGATCCTTTCTCTGTTGTTCTGAAAAAGAAAAAAACATTAACCTGATATAATTATTTCTTAACAACTACAGGCATAACAACTAATGTACAAACATCCAACATTTTTTTATAAAGATTATTTTCTGGTTTGATTTTGGATTTTCCCACTTGACACTGTGATGTCTTTACAGGATAATGTATGCAGTTCAATTTACACCACACGGCACAGATCATAAAACTTTTAAGCACTACACTATGAGAAGTGAAATCTGAAATCTGTGTTCAGTTGAAGATGAAGTGAATCTAAACCTGAAATACTTCACACTGAACTCCACTAACTGATGAGATGTTCAATGCTGACAAAAACAACATTTCTTTAAATCTAACTAACCTTAGGTCACACTATATACAGTACATACATTATAATAAATATAACAAAACAAACTAGATATGCAATTCCCAAGGAATTACCAGTGCATGAAAATGCAAAAAGTTGATTGACAGAAATGTAAAAGAAATTTAGTCTAGTAGTTTACCTGGCTGTTGACATGTTTTAGTGTGAAGCTAGCATGATTTAAAAAAGTTATCATGATGAAATATGATGCTAGCATGATTAGCATGAAGCTAGCATGATGTTAGCATGATTAGCATGAAGCTAACATGAAGCTAGCATGATTAGCATGAAGCTAGCATGATGTTAGCATGATTAGCATGAAGCTAGCATGATGTTAGCATGATTAGCATGAAGCTAGCATGATGTTAGCATGAAGCTAGCATGATGTTAGCATGATTAGCATGAAGCTAGCATGATGTTAGCATGATTAGCATGAAGCTAGCATGATGTTAGCATGATTAGCATGAAGCTAGCATGATGCTAACATGATTAGCATGATGCTAACATGATTAGCATGATGCTAGCATGATTAGCATGATGCTAGCATGAAGCTAGCACGATGCTAGCATGATTAGCATGAAGCTAGCACGATGCTAGCATGATTAGCATGAAGCTAGCACGATGCTAGCATGATTAGCATGAAGCTAGCACGATGCTAGCATGATTAGCATGAAGCTAGCACGATGCTAGGATGATTAGCATGAAGCTAGCACGATGCTAGCATGATTAGCATGAAGCTAGCACGATGCTAGCATGATTAGCATGAAGCTAGCACGATGCTAGCATGATTAGCATGAAGCTAGCACGATGCTAGCATGATTAGCATGAAGCTAGCACGATGCTAGCATGATTAGCATGAAGCTAGCACGATGCTAGCATGATTAGCATGAAGCTAGCACGATGCTAGCATGATTAGCATGAAGCTAGCATGAAGCTAGCATGATTAGCATGACGTTAACATGATGCTAGCATGATTAGCATGAAGCTAGCATGACTAGCATGAAGCTAGCATGATGCTAGCATGATTAGCATGAAGCTAGCATGAAGCTAGCATGATGTTAGCATGATTAGCATGATGTTAGCATGATTAGCATGAAGCTAGCACGATGTTAGCATGATTAGCATGAAGCTAGCACGATGTTAGCAAGATTAGCACGAAGCTAGCATGATTAGCATGAAGCTAACATGATGCTAGCATGATTAGCATGAAGCTAGCATGATGTTATCATGATTAGCATAAAGCTAACATGATGTTAGTATGATTAGCATGAAGCTAGCATGATGCTAGCATGATTACCAGGAAGTTAGCATGAATTTAGCATGAAATTAGCATGATCCTAGCATTATTAGCCTGATGCTAGCATGATTAAGATGATGCTAGCATGATAAGCATGAAGCTAGCATGATTTAGCATGAAGCTAACAAGATTTAACATGAAGCTAGCATGATTTAACATTAAGTTAGCAAGATTTATTATGAAATTAGCATAAAGCTAGCATGAAACTAGCACAAAGCTAGCATGACTTAGCATGAAGCAAGCATGAAGCTAATATGACCCAAAGACCCAACCCCCATGTCTCTATGATGTCCGGATCCAGAGATATAAGGCTTTGTTTATTATGTTGCTAGGCTGCTCATATTTGGTTGCTAGGGGCGTGGCTTAATACCTCAATAAGGATGGTGAGAGACTGATTGGATGCCTGAGTAAAATGAGCCCACCCCCATGTCTCTGTGACACTGTGCTGCAAAGATATCCATCTGGGCATTTTATAATGGCAGTCTATGGGAGATGTTGCTAGGGTGCCCAAAATGGTTGCTAGGGGCGTGGCTTGATAGCTCAATAAGGATCCTAAGGGACTGATTGGATGCCTGAGTAAAATGAGCCCACCCCCATGTCTCTATGACACTGCGCTGCAAAGATATCCCATCCGGGACGTTTTTAGTTCCTTATATGGGCATGATTCCTGCCCCATTATAAGTCTATGGGGAAATTTGGGGACCTCTTACACCCCAGGGGTACAGCTTACACCCCATTGTGAGGTATGTTCTTACAGAGCCTGCCAGCCTCTTCAAATGTGGCAAGTCACAAGTTTCTGTGAAATTCTAGGTCTGAGCTACGACTCGTCAAAGTTTGTCTCCATGTTAAGTCAATGGGATTTTTCGGCTGCTTTTTTGCCCCTGGGGCGAAGACCGTACCCCCGATCGCTTATAAAAGTCATAGCACACTATTCCCGAATAGTCCGCACGTTTGAGAGTTTGAATGAAGTTTCTAAGTTAAGCGGTTCGAGCCGTATTAATTGCGGAAATTTGGTTGGAAGAATAATAATAATAACTAGATAGGTACATTTCCTGAAGAAAATGTGAAGTGGTGCTTGCCGTGGCAAAATTCTGGGGGCAATGTATGATTATACTCCGAGTCACGAGTCAAACGGTCCAACCCCCGTGTCTCTACGATGTTCTGATGTGGAGATATAAGGCTTTGTTTATTGAAGGTAGTATGATTACCATGACGCTAGCATGATGTTAGCATAATTAACGTGAAGGTAGTATGATGTTAACATGATTAGCATGAAGCTAGCATAAAGCGAACATCATTAGCATTAAGGAAACATGATGTTAATATGATTAACATGAAGTAAGCATGATGTTAGCATGATTAGCATGAAGTTAACATGAAGCTAGCATGATGTTAACATGATTAGCATGAAGCTAGCCTGAAGCTAACATGATTAGCATGAAGTTAGCATGAAGCTAGCATTAAGCTAGCATGATTACAATGAAGCTAGCATGAAGCTAACATGATTAGCATGAAGCTAACATGATTAGCATGAAGCTAGCATGATTAGCATGATGTTAGCATGATTAGCATGATGTTAGCATGATAAGCATGAAGTTAGCATGAAGCTAGCATGAAGCTAGCATGATTAGCATGAAGCTAGCATGAAGCTAACATGATTAGCATGAAGCTAACATGATGTTAACATGATGTTAGCATGATTAGCATGAAGCTAGCATAAAGCTAACATGATTAGCATGAAGCTAGCATGATTAGCATGAAGCTAGCATGATTAGCATCAAGCTAGCATGATGTTAGCATGATGTTAGCATGATGTTAGCATGATTAGCATGAAGCTAGCATGAAGCTAACATGATTAGCATGAAGCTAGCATGATGTTAGCATGAAGCTAACATGATGTTAGCATGATTAGCATAAAGTTAGCATGATGTTACCATGATTAGCATGATGATAGCATGAAGCTAGCATGATGTTAGCATGATTAGCATGAAGTTACCATGATGTTAGAATGATTAGCATAAAGATAGCATGATGTTAGCATGATTAGCATGAAGCTAGCATGATGTTAGCATGATTAGCAAGAAGTTAACATGAAGTTAGCATGAAGCTAGCATGATTTAACGTGAAGTTAGCAAGATTTATTATGAAATTAGCATTAAGCTAGCATGAAACTAGCATGAAGCTAGTATGACTTAGCATTAAGCTAGCATGAAGCTAACATGACCCAAAGACCCAACCCCCATGTCTCTATGATGTTCGGATCCAGAGATATAAGGCTTTGTTTATTATGTTGCTAGGGTGCTCATATTTGGTTGTTAGGGGCGTGGCTTGGGACTGGCCAACAATGTGGCCAGTTATTACACTCTGAGTCACAAGTAAAATGGTCCAACCCCCGTGTCTCTACGATGTTCTGATGCGGAGATATAAGGCTTTGTTTATTCGGTTGCTAGGGTGCTCATATTTGGTTGCTAGGGGCGTGGCTTGGGAGTGGCCAATGATGTGGCCAGTGATTACACTCCGAGTCACAAGTAAAACGGTCCAACCCCCGTGTTGCTACGATGTTCTGATGCCGAGATATAACTGTTTGAGTTTTATGTTGCTAGGGTGCTCAAAAGTGGTTGCTAGGGGCGTGGCATACTAACTCTTTACGGATGCTGAGAGACTGATTGGATACCTGAGTAAAATGAGCCCACCCCCATGTCTCTATGACACTGTGCTGCAAAGATATCCACCTGGGCATTTTATAATGGCAGTCTATGGGAGATGTTGCTAGGGTGCCCAAAACGGTTGCTAGGGTAACCTTACACCCCATTGTGGGGGACGTCCTGACAGAGTCTAGCACCCTCTTCAATTTTAGTAACCCACATGTTTCTATGACATCCTCACTCGGACCTATGACCCGTCAAATTTTTTTCGCAATGTTAGTCTATGGGATTTTCGCCCCATTGACTTTCCATTAGGGCACTTTTGGGGACCTCTTACACCCCAGGGGTACAACTTACACCCCAACGTGATGTATGTTCTTACAGAGCCTACAACCCTCTTCAAATGCTGTAACCCACATGTTTCTACAAAATCCTCGAGTGGAGCTATGACCTGCCAAAGTTTGACGCAATGTAAAGTCAATGGGACGTTTTCGGGAGGTTTTTCGCGCCCCTTTCGGAAATCCTGCACCCGATCGCTTATAAAAGTCATAGCACACCTCTCCTCAATAATCCGGTCGATTTGAGCCCTCTTTCATGGCACTATGGCAAACCGTGCGAGACGAGTTACGCGCCAAAAAAGTGTCCAGAAAAAGAAGAATAATAACTAGATAGGTACATTTCCTGAAGAAAATGTGAAGTGGTGCTTGCCGTGGCAAATTTCGGGGGACAAAATCTTCTAATAATGATTATTCTCCCAGTTACCAGTAAAACAGTCCAACCCCTGTGTCTCTACGATGTTCTGATGCTGAGATATAAGGCTTTGTTTACTCTGTTGCTAGGGTACTGTATTTGGTTGCTAGGGAAAAAATTGGCATCCCATAATGATTACACGCCGAGTCATTAGTCATACGGTCCAACCCCCGTGTCTCTACGACGTTCTGATGCGGAGATATAAGGCTTTGTTTATTCTGTTGCTAGGGTACTGTATTTGGTTGCTAGGGAAAAAATTGGCATCCCATAATGATTACACTCTGAGTCACGAGTCAACCGGTCCAACCCCCGTGTCTCTACGATGTTCTGATGCGGAGATATAAGGCTTTGTTTACTCTGTTGCTAGGGTACTGTATTTGGTTGCTAGGGAAAAAATTGGCATCCCATAATGATTACACGCTGAGTCATTAGTCATACGGTCCAACCCCCGTGTCTCTACGACGTTCTGATGCGGAGATATAAGGCTTTGTTTACTCTGTTGCTAGGGTACTGTATTTGGTTGCTAGGGAAAAAATGCCATCCCATAATGATTACACTCTGAGTCATTAGTCATGCGGTCCAACCCCCGTGTCTCTACGACGTTCTGATGCGGAGATATAAGGCTTTGTTTACTCTGTTGCTAGGGTACTGTATTTGGTTGCTAGGGAAAAAATTGGCATCCCATAATGATTACACCCCGAGTCACTAGTCAAACGGTCCAACCCCCGTGTCTCTACGATGTTCTGATGCGGAGATATAAGGCTTTGTTTACTCTGTTGCTAGGGTACTGTATTTGGTTGCTAGGGAAAAAATTGGCATCCCATAATGATTACACTCTGAGTCACGAGTCAAACGGTCCAACCCCCGTGTCTCTACCATGTTCTGGTGCGGAGATATAAGCCTTTGTTTACTCTGTTGCTAGGGTACTGTATTTGGTTGCTAGGGAAAAAATTGGCATCCCATAATGATTACACTCTGAGTCACGAGTCAAACGGTCCAACCCCCGTGTCTCTACGATGTTCGGATGCCGAGATATAACTGTTTGAATTTTATGTTGCTAGGGTGTTCAAAAGTGGTTGCTAGGGGCGTGGCTTAATACCTATGTAAGTATCCTGAGAGACTGATTGGATGCCTGAGTAAAATGAGCCCACCCCCATGTCTCTATGACACTGTGGTGCAAAGATATCCATCTGGGCATTTTATAATGGCAGTCTATGGGAGATGTTGCTAGGGTGCCCAAAATTGTTGCTAGGGGCGTGGCTTAATAGCTCTGAGATGATCCTGAGAGACTGATTGGATGCCCGAGTGAAATGAGCCCACCCACTTATCTCTACGACACTGTAAAGCAAAGATATCCCATCTGGAACTGTTTTATTCCCTTATATGGGCATGTTTCCTGCCCCATTATAAGTCAATGGGAATTTTCGGGTGCCTCTTTAACCCCAGGGGTACAACTTACACCCCAATGTCATGTATGTTCTTACATAGCCTACCACCCTCTTCAAATTTAGTAACCCACATGTTTCTACAAAATTCTCACTCGTACCTATGACCCGTCAAAGTTTTTGCAATGGTAAGTCTATGGGATTTTGCCCCATTGACTTTTCATTGGGCATTTTTGGGCACCTCCTACACCCCAGGGGTACAACTTACACCCCATTGTGATCCATGTTCTTACAGAGTCTACCACCCTCTTCAAATGTTGTAACCCACATGTTCCTATAAAATCCTCGAGCGGAGCTATGACTCGTCAAAGTTGGGCGCAATGTTAAGTCAATGGGATTTTTCGGTCGGTTTTTCGCCCCCCTTTCAGAAATCCTGCACCCGATCGCTTATAAAAGTCATAGCACACCTCTCCTCAATAATCCGGTCGATTTGAGCCCTCTTTCATGGGACTACGTTAAATCGTGCGGGACTAGTTACGCGCCGAAAAAGTGTCCAGAAAAAGAAGAATAATAACTAGATAGGTACATTTCCTGAAGAAAATGTGAGTGGTGCTTGCCGTGGCAAAATTCTGGGGACCATATATGATTATACTCCAAGCCAAAAGTAAAACGGTCCAACCCCCGTGTCTCTACGATGTTCTGATGCGGAGATATAAGGCTGTGTTTTTCCGGTTGCTAGGGTACTGTATTTGGTTGCTAGGGAAAAAATTGCCATCCACTAGGGATTACCCACCGAGTCACAAGTCAAACGGTCCAACCCCCATGTCTCTACGATGTTCTGATGCGGAGATATAAGGCTTTGTTTACTCTGTTGCTAGGGTACTGTATTTGGTTGCTAGGGAAAAAAATGGCATCCACTAGTGATTACCCTCCGAGTCACAAGTCAAACGGTCCAACCCCCGTGTCTCTACGATGTTCTGATGCGGAGATATAAGGCTTTGTTTACTCTGTTGCTAGGGTACTGTATTTGGTTGCTAGGGAAAAAAATGGCATCCACTAGTGATTTCCTTCCGTGTCACAAGTCAAACGGTCCAACCCCCGTGTCTCTACGATGTTCTGATGCGGAGATATAAAGGCTGTGTTTTTCCGGTTGCTAGGGTACTGTATTTGGTTGCTAGGGAAAAAATTGCCATCCACTAGTGATTACCCGCCGAGTCACGAGTCAAACGGTCCAACCCCCATGTCTCTACGATGTTCTGATGCGGAGATATAAGGCTTTGTTTACTCTGTTGCTAGGGTACTGTATTTGGTTGCTAGGGGAAAAAATGGCATCCACTAGTGATTACCCTCCGAGTCACAAGTCAAACGGTCCAACCCCCGTGTCTCTACGATGTTCTGATGCGGAAATATAAGGGTTTGTTTACTCTGTTGCTAGGGTACTGTATTTCGTTGCTAGGGAAAAAATTGGCATCCCATAGTGATTACCCTCCGAGTCACGAGTCAAACGGTCCAACCCCTGTGTCTCTACGATGTTCTGATGCGGAGATATAAGACTTTGTTTACTCTGTTGCTAGGGTACTGTATTTGGTTGCTAGGGGAAAAAATGGCATCCACTAGTGATTACCTCCGAGTCACAAGTCAAACGGTCCAACCCCCGTGTCTCTACGATGTTCTGATGCGGAGATATAAGGCTTTGTTTACTCTGTTGCTAGGGTACTGTATTTGGTTGCTAGGGAAAAAAATGGCATGCCATAGTGATTACACTCCGAGTCACGAGTCAAACGGTCCAACCCCCGTGTCTCTACGATGTTCTGATGCGAAGATATAAGGCTTTGTTTATTCGGTTGCTAGGGTGCTCAAATTTGGTTGCTAGGGGCGTGGCTTGGGAGTGGCCAATGATGTGCCCAATTGTTACACCCCTAGTCACAAGTAAAACGGTCCAACCCCCGTATCTCTACGATGTTCAGATGCCGAGATATAACTGTTTGAATTTTATGTTGCTAAGGTGCTCAAAAGTGGTTGCTAGGGGCGTGGCTTAGTAAGTCTTTAAGGATCCCGAGAGACTGATTGGATGCCTGATTAAAATGAGCCCACCCCCATGTCTCTATGACACTGTGCTGCAAAGATATCCATCTGGGCATTTTATAATGGCAGTCTATGGGAGATGTTGCTAGGGTGCCCAAAACGGTTGCTAGGGTAACCTTACACCCCATTGTGGGGGACGTCCTGACAGAGTCTAGCACCCTCTTCAAATTTAGTAACCCACATGTTTCTATGACATCCTCCCTCGGACCTATGACCCGTCAAAATTTTTGCAATGTTAAGTCTATGGGATTTTGCCCCATTGACTTTTCATTGGGGCACTTTTGGGCACCTCTTACACAAGGGGTACAACTTACACCCCATTGTGATCCATGTTCTTACAGAGCCTACCACCCTCTTCAAATGTTGTAACCCACATGTTTCTACAAAATCCTCGAGCGGAGCTACGACTCGTCAAAGTTGGGCGCAATGTTAAGTCAATGGGATTTTTCGGGTGGTTTTTCGCCCCCCTTTCGGAAATCCTGCACCCCATCGCTTATAAAAGTCATAGCACACCTCTCCTCAATAAGCTGGTCGATTTGAGCCCTCTTTCATGGGTCTACGACAAACCGTGCGGGACGAGTTACGCGCCGAAAAAAGTGTCCAGAAAAAGAAGAATAATTACTAGATAGGTACATTTCCTGAAGAAAATGTGAAGTGGTGCTTGCCGTGGCAAAATTCTGGGGACCATATATGATTATACTCCAAGCCAAAAGTAAAACGGTCCAACCCCCGTGTCTCTACGATGTTCTGATGTGGAGATATAAGGCTTTGTTTATTGAAGGTAGTATGATTACCATGAAGCTAGCATGATGTTAGCATAATTAACGTGAAGGTAGTATGATGTTAACATGATTAGCATGAAGCTAGCATAAAGCGAACATCATTAGCATGAAGCTAACATGATGTTAATATGATTAGCATGAAGTTAGCATGATGTTAGCATGATTATCAGGAAGTTGGCATGATGTTAGCATGATTAGCATGAAGTTAGCATGAAGTTAACATGAAGCTAGCATGATGTTAACATGATTAGCATGAAGCTAGCATGAAGCTAACAAGATTAGCATGAAGTTAGCATGAAGCTAGCATGATTAGCATGAAGCTAGCATGAAGCTAACATGATTAGCATGAAGCTAGCATGATTAGCATGAAGCTAGCATGATTAGCATGATGTTAGCATGATTAGCATGATGTTAGCATGAAGCTAGCATGCAGTTAGCATGATTAGCATGAAGCTAGCATGATTAACATGAAGCTAGCATGAAGCTAGCATGATTAGCATGAAGCTAGCATGATTAGCATGAAGTTAGCATGATTAGCATGAAGCTAGCATGAAGCTAACATGAAGCTAGCATTATTAGCATGAAGCTAGCATGAAGCTAACATGATTAGCATGAGGCTAGCATGATTAGCATCAAGCTAGCATGATGTTAGCTTGATGTTAGCATGATTAGCATGAAGCTAACATGATTAACATGAAGTTAGTATGAAGCTAGCATGATTAGCATGAAGCTAGCATGATTAGCATGAAGCTAGCATGATGCTAGCATGAAGCTAACATGATTAGCATGAAGCTAACATGATGTTAGCATGATTAGCATGATGTTAGCATGATTAGCATGATGATAGCATGAAGCTAGCATGATGTTAGCATGATGTTAGCATGATTAGCATGAAGTTAGCCTGATGTTAGCATGATTAGCATGATGTTAGCATGATTAGCATGAAGTTAGCATGATGTTAAAATAATTAGCATAAAGATAGCATGATGTTAGCATGATTAGCATGAAGCTAGCATGATGTTAGCATGATTAGCAAGAAGTTAACATGAAGTTAGCATGAAGCTAGCATGATTTAACGTGAAGTTAGCAAGATTTATTATGAAATTAGCATTAAGCTAGCATGAAACTAGCATGAAGCTAGTATGACTTAGCATTAAGCTAGCATGAAGCTAACATGACCCAAAGACCCAACCCCCATGTCTCTATGATGTTCGGATCCAGAGATATAAGGCTTTGTTTATTATGTTGCTAGGGTGCTCATATTTGGTTGTTAGGGGCGTGGCTTGGGAGTGGCCAACAATGTGGCCAGTTATTACACTCTGAGTCACAAGTAAAACGGTCCAACCCCCGTGTCTCTACGATGTTCTGATGTCGAGATATAACTGTTTAAGTTTTATGTTGCTAGGGTGCTCAAAAGTGGTTGCTAGGGGCGTGGCATACTAACTCTTTACGGATGCTGAGAGACTGATTGGATACCTGAGTAAAATGAGCCCACCCCCATGTCTCTATGACACTGTGCTGCAAAGATATCCACCTGGGCATTTTATAATGGCAGTCTATGGGAGATGTTGCTAGGGTGCCCAAAACGGTTGCTAGGGTAACCTTACACCCCATTGTGGGGGACGTCCTGACAGAGTCTAGCACCCTCTTCAATTTTAGTAACCCACATGTTTCTATGACATCCTCACTCGGACCTATGACCCGTCAAATTTTTTTCGCAATGTTAGTCTATGGGATTTTCGCCCCATTGACTTTCCATTAGGGCACTTTTGGGGACCTCTTACACCCCAGGGGTACAACTTACACCCCAACGTGATGTATGTTCTTACAGAGCCTACCACCCTCTTCAAATGCTGTAACCCACATGTTTCTACAAAATCCTCGAGTGGAGCTATGACCTGCCAAAGTTCGACGCAATGTAAAGTCAATGGGACGTTTTCGGGAGGTTTTTCGCGCCCCTTTCGGAAATCCTGCACCCGATCGCTTATAAAAGTCATAGCACACCTCTCCTCAATAATCCGGTCGATTTGAGCCCTCTTTCATGGCACTATGGCAAACCGTGTGGGACGAGTTACGCGCCGAAAAAGTGTCCAGAAAAAGAAGAATAATAATAATAATATCTTTGAGCAATAGTAATAGTGATGCTTTGCATAAATGCAAGCACCACTAACTAGATAGGTACATTTCCTGAAGAAAATGTGAGTGGTGCTTGCCGTGGCAAAATTCTGGGGAACATATATGATTATACTCCAAGCCAAAAGTAAAACGATCCAACTCCCGTGTCTCTACGATGTTCTGATGCGGAGATATAAGGCTTTGTTTATTCGGTTGCTAGGGTACTGTATTTGGTTGCTAGGGAAAAAATTGGCATCCACTAGTGATTACATGCAGAGTCACAAGTAAAATGGTCCAACCCCTGTGTCTCTACGATGTTCTGCTGCGGAGATATAAGGCTTTGTTTACACTGTTGCTAGGGTACTGTATTTGGTTGCTAGGGGGAAAATTGGCATCCACTGGTGATTACCCGCCGAGTCACAAGTCAAACGGTCCAACCCCCGTGTCTCTACGATGTTCTGATGCGGAGATATAAGGCTTTGTTTACTCTGTTGCTAGGGAGCTGTATTTGGTTGCTAGGGAAAAAATGGCATCCACTAGTGATTACCCTCCAAGTCACGAGTCAAACGGTCCAACCCCTGTGTCTCTACGATGTTCTAATGCGGAGATATAAGGCTTTGTTTACTCTGTTGCTAGGGTACTGTATTTCGTTGCTAGGGAAAAAATTGGCATCCCATAGTGATTACACGCCGAGTCACGAGTCAAACGGTCCAACCCCCGTGTCTCTAAGATGTTCTGATGCGGAGATATAAGGCTTTGTTTACTCTGTTGCTAGGGTACTGTATTTGGTTGCTAGGGGAAAAATTGGCATCCCATAATGACTACACGCCGAGTCATGAGTCAAACGGTCCAACCCCCGTGTCTCTACGATGTTTGGATGCCGAGATATAAGGCTTTGTTTACTCTGTTGCTAGGGTACTGTATTTGGTTGCTAGGGAAAAATTTGGCATACCATAATGATTACACGCCGAGTCATGAGTCAAACGGTCCAACCCCCGTGTCTCTACGATGTTCTGATGCGGAGATATAAGGCTTTGTTTACTCTGTTGCTAGGGTACTGTATTTGGTTGCTAGGGAAAAAAATGGCATCCCATAATGATTACACTCTGAGTCACGAGTCAAACGGTCCAACCCCCGTGTCTCTACGATGTTCGGATGCAGAGATATAACTGTTTGAATTTTATGTTGCTAGGGTGCTCAAAAGTGGTTGCTAGGGGCGTGGCTTAAAACCTATGTAAGGATCCTGAGAGACTGATTGGATGTCTGAGTAAAATGAGCCCACCCCCATGTCTCTATGACACTTTGGTGCAAAGATATCCACCTGGGCATTTTATAATGGCAGTCTATGGGAGATGTTGCTAGGGTGCCCAAAATTGTTGCTAGGGGCGTGGCTTAATAGCTCTGATACTATCCTGATAGACTGATTGGATGTCTGAATAAAATGAGCCCACCCCCTTGTCTCTATGACATTGTAAAGTGAAGATATCCCATCTGGAACTTTTTTATTTCCTTATATGGGCATGTTTCCTGCCCCATTATAAGTCAATGGGGCACATTTGGGTGCCTCTTACACCCCAGGGGTACAACTTACACCCCAATGTGATGTATGTTCTTACAGAGCCTACCACCCTCTTCAAATGTTGTAACCCACATGTTTCTACAAAATCCTCGAGCGGAGCTATGACCCGTCAAAGTTTGGCGTAATGTTAAGTCAATGGGATTTTTCGGGTGGTTTTTCGCCCCCCTTTCGAAAATCCTGCACCCGATCGCTTATAAAAGTCATAGCCACCATCTCCTCAATAATGCGGTCAATTTGAGCCCTCTTTCATGGGACTACGGCAAACCGTGCGGGACGAGTTACGCGCCGAAAAAGTGTGCAGACATAAGAATAATAATAATAATATCCCTGAGCAATAATAATAGTGATGCCTTGCATAAATGCAAGCACCACTAATAACTAGATAGGTACATTTCCTGAAGAAAATGTGAGTGGTGCTTGCCGTGGCAAATGTTTGGGGACAGTATATGATCATACTTCCAATCACGAGTAAAACGATCCAAACCCCATCTCTATACGATGTTCTGAGGCGGAGATATAAGGCTTTGTTTATTCGGTTGCTAGGGTACTGTATTTGGTTGCTAGGGAAAAATTTGACTTCCAATAGTGATTACACTCCGGGTCACGAGTCAAACGGTCCAAACCCCATGTCTCTACAATGTTCTGATACGGAGATATAAGGCTTTGTTTACTCTGTTGCTAGGGTACTGTATTTGGTTGCTAGGGAAAAAATGGCATCCCATAGTGATTACACGCCGAGTCACGAGTCAAACGGTCCAACCCCCGTGTCTCTACGATGTTCTGATCCCGAGATATAAGGCTTTGTTTACTCTGTTGCTAGGGTACTGTATTTGGTTGCTAGGGGAAAAATTGGCATCCCATAATGATTACACTCCGAGTCACGAGTCAAACGGTCCAACCCCCGTGTCTCTACGATGTTCTGAGGCGGAGATATAAGGCTTTGTTTACTCTGTTGCTAGGGTACTGTCTTTGGTTGCTAGGGAAAAAATTGGCATCCAATTATGATTACACTCCGAGTCACGAGTCAAACGGTCCAACCCCCGTGTCTCTACGATGTTCTGAGGCAGAGATATAAGGCTTTGTTTACTCTGTTGCTAGGGTACTGTATTTGGTTGCTAGGGAAAAAATGGTATCCCATAGTGATTACACGCCGAGTCACAAATCAAACGGTCCAACCCCCGTGTCTCTACGATGTTCTGATGCGGAGATATAAGGCTTTGTTTACTCTGTTGCTAGGGTACTGTATTTGGTTGCTATGGAAAAAAATGGCATCCCATAGTGATTACACTCTGACTCACGAGTCAAACGGTCCAACCCCCGTGTCTCTACGATGTTCTGATGCGGAGATATAAGGTTTTGTTTACTCTGTTGCTAGGGTACTGTATTTGGTTGCTAGGGGAAAAAATGGCATCCCATAGTGATTACACGCCGGGTCACGAGTCAAACGGTCCAACTCCTGTGTCTCTACGATGTTCTGATGCAGAGATATAAGGCTTTGTTTACTCTGTTGCTAGGGTACTGTATTTGGTTGCTAGGGAAAAAATTGGCATCCCATAATGATTACACTCCGAGTCACGAGTCAAACAGTCCAACCCCCGTGTCTCTACGATGTTCTGAGGCGGAGATATAAGGCTTTGTTTACTCTGTTGCTAGGGTACTGTATTTGGTTGCTAGGGAAAAAATTGGCATCCCATAATGATTACACTCTGAGTCAAGAGTCAAACGGTCCAACCCCCGTGTCTCTACGATGTTCTGATGCAGAGATATAACTGTTTGAATTTTATGTTGCTAGGGTGCTCAAAAGTGGTTGCTAGGGGCGTGGCTTAATACCTATGTAAGGATCCTGAGAGACTGATTGGATGCCTGAGAAAATGAGCCCACCCCCATGTCTCTATGACACTGTGGTGCAAAGATATCCATCTGGGCATTTTATAATGGCAGTCTATGGGAGATGTTGCTAGGGTGCCCAAAATTGTTGCTAGGGGCGGTGCTTAATAGCTCTGGGATGATCCTGAGAGACTGATTGGATGCCCGAGTGAAATGAGCCCACCCACTTATCTCTACGACACTGTAAAGCAAAGATATCCCATCTGGAACTGTTTTATTCCCTTATATGGGCATGTTTCCTGCCCCATTATAAGTCAAAGGGAATTTCGGGTGCCTCTTACACCCCAGGGGTACAACTTACACCCCAATGGCATGTATGTTCTTACATAGCCTACCACCCTCTTCAAATTTGGTAACCCACATGTTTCTATGAAATCCTCGCTCGTACCTATGACCTGTCAAAATTTTTGCAATGTTAAGTCTATGGGATTTTCCCCCATTGACTTTTCATTGGGGCACTTTTGGGCGCCTCTTACACCCCAGGGGTACAACTTACACCCCAATGTGATGGATGTTCTTACAGAGCCTACCACCCTCTTCAAATGTTGTAACCCACATGTTTCTACAAAATCCTCGAGGGGAGCTATGACTTGTCAAAGTTGGGCGCAATGTTAAGTCAATGTGATTTTTCGGGTGGTTTTTCGCCCCCCTTTTGGAAATCCTGCACCCGATCGCTTATAAAAGTCATAGCACACCTCTCCTCAATAATCCGGTCGATTTGAGCCCTCTTTCATGGGTCTACGACAAAGCGTGCGGGACGAGTTACGCGCCGAAAAAAGTGTCCGGATGTAAGAAGAAGAAGAAGAAGAACTAGATAGGTACATTTCCTGAAGAAAATGTGAAGTGGTGCTTGCCGTGGCAAATTTCGGGGGACAAAATCTTCTAAGAATGATTATTCTCCCAGTAACCAGTAAAATGGTCCAACCCCTGTGTCTCTACGATGTTCTGATGCAGAGATATAAGCCTTTGTTTACTCTGTTGCTAGGGTACTGTATTTGGTTGCTAGGGAAAAAAATGGCATCCACTAGTGATTACCCTCCGAGTCACGAGTCAAACGGTCCAACCCCCGTGTCTCTACGATGTTCTGATGCGGAGATATAAGGCTTTGTTTACTCTGTTGCTAGGGTACTGTATTTGGTTGCTAGGGGAAAAAATGGCATCCAGTAGTGATTACCCGCCGACTCACGAGTCAAACGGTCCAACCCCCGTGTCTCTACGATGTTCTGCTGCGGAGATATAAGGCTTTGTTTACTCTGTTGCTAGGGTACTGTATTTGGTTGCTAGGGAAAAAAATGGCATCCACTAGTGATTACCCTCCGAGTAACGAGTCAAACGGTCCAAACCCTATGTCTCTACGATGTTCTGATGCGGAGATATAAGGCTTTGTTTACTCTGTTGCTAGGGTACTGTATTTGGTTGCTAGGGAAAAAAATGGCATCCACTCGTGATTACCCGCCGAGTCACGAGTCAAACGGTCCAACCCCCGTGTCTCTACGATGTTCTGATGCGGAGATATAAGGCTTTGTTTACTCTGTTGCTAGGGTACTGTATTTGGTTGCTAGGGAAAAAAATGACATCCCATAATGATTACCCTCCGAGTCACGAGTCAAATGGTCCAACCCCCGTGTCTCTACGATGTTCTGATGCGGAGATATAAGGCTTTGTTTACTCTGTTGCTAGGGTACTGTATTTGGTTGCTAGGGAAAAAAATGACATCCCATAATGATTACACTCCGAGTCACGAGTCAAACGGTCCAACCCCCGTGTCTCTACGATTTTCTGATGCGGAGATATAAGGCTTTGTTTACTCTGTTGCTAGGGTACTGTATTTGGTTGCTAGGGAAAAAAATGACATCCCATAATGATTACACTCCGGGTCACGAGTCAAATGGTCCAACCCCTGTGTCTCTATGATGTTCTTATGCGGAGATATAAGGCTTTGTTTACTCTGTTGCTAGGGTACTGTATTTGGTTGCTATGGAAAAAATTGGCATCCCATAGTGATTACACACTGAGTCACGAGTCAAATGGTCCAACCGCCGTGTCTCTACGATGTTCTGATGCGGAGATATAAGGCTTTGTTTATTCGGTTGCTAGGGTAGTGTATTTGGTTGCTAGGGAGAAAATTGGCATCCCATAATGATTACACTCTGAGTCACGAGTCAAACGGTCCAACCCCCGTGTCTCTACGATGTTCTGATGCGGAGATATAAGGCTTTGTTTACTCTGTTGCTAGGGTACTGTATTTGGTTGCTAGGGAAAAAATTGGCATCCCATAATGATTACACTCCGAGTCACGAGTCAAACGGTCTAACCCCCGTGTCTCTACGATGTTCTGATGCGGAGATATAAGGCTTTGTTTACTCTGTTGCTAGGGTACTGTATTTGGTTGCTAGGGAAAAAATTGGCATCCCATAATGATTACACACCGAGTCACGAGTCATACGGTCCAACCCCCGTGTCTCTACGACGTTCTGATGCGGGGATATAAGGCTTTGTTTACTCTGTTGCTAGGGTACTGTATTTGGTTGCTAGGGAAAAAATTGGCATCCCATAATGATTACACGCCGAGTCATTAGTCATACGGTCCAACCCCCGTGTCACTACGAGGTTCTGATGCGGAGATATAAGTCTTTGTTTACTCTGTTGCTAGGGTACTGTATTTGGTTGCTAGGGAAAAAATTGGCATCCCATAATGATTACACTCTGAGTCATTAGTCATACGGTCCAACCCCCGTGTCTCTACGACGTTCTGATGCGGAGATATAAGGCTTTGTTTACTCTGTTGCTAGGGTACTGTATTTGGTTGCTAGGGAAAAAATTGTCATCCGTTACTGATTACACGCCGAGTCACGAGTCAAACGGTCCAACCCCCGTGTCTCTACGATGTTCGGATGCCGAGATATAACTGTTTGAATTTTATGTTGCTAGGGTGCTCAAAAGTGGTTGCTAGGGGCGTGGCTTAATATTTATGTAAGGATACCGAGAAACTGATTGGATGCCTGAGTAAAATGAGCCCACCCCCATGTCTCTATGACACTGTGGTGCAAAGATATCCATCTGGGCATTTTATAATGGCAGTCTATGGGAGATGTTGCTAGGGTGCCCAAAATTGTTGCTAGGGGCGTGGCTTAATAGTTCTGGGATGATCCTGAGAGACTGATTGGATGCCCGAATAAAATGAGCCCACCCACTTATCTCTACGACACTGTAAAGCAAAGATATCCCATCTGGAACTGTTTTATTCCCTTATATGGGCATGTTTCCTGCCCCATTATAAGTCAATGGGAATTTTCGGGTGCCTCTTACACCCCAGGGGTACAACTCACACCCCAATGTGATGTATGTTCTTACAGAGCCTACCACCCTCTTCAAATGTTGTAACCCACACGTTTCTACAAAATCCTTGAGCGGAGCTATGACCCATCAAAGTTGGGCGCAATGTTAAGTCAATGGGATTTTTTGGGTGGTTTTTCGCCCCCCTTTCGAAAATCTTGCACCCGATCGCTTAAAAAAGTCATAGCAGACGTGTCCTCAATAAGCCGGTCGTTTTGAGCCCTGTTTCATTGGCCTACGACAAACCGTGCGGGACGAGTTACGCGCCGAAAAAGTGTCCAGATATAAGAATAAATAAATAATAATAAGTATGGGGAATAATAATAGTGATGCCTTGCATAAATGCAAGCACCACTAAAAATATCCCTGAGGAATAGTAATAGTGATGCTTTGCATAAATGCAAGCACCACTAATAATATCTTTGAGCAATAGTAATAGTGATGCTTTGCATAAATGCAAGCACCACTAACTAGATAGGTACATTTCCTGAAGAAAATGTGAAGTGGTGCTTGCCGTGGCAAATTTTTGGGGACAGTATATGATCATACTTCCAGTCACGAGTAAAACGATCCAAACCCCGTCTCTATACGATGTTCTGATGTGGAGATATAAGGCTTTGTTTATTGAAGGAAGCATGATTAGCATGAAGCTAGCACAAAGCTAACATAATTAACGTGAAGGTAGTATGATGTTAACATGATTAACATGAAGTTAGCATGATTAGCATGAAGGTAGCATAAAGCTAACATCATTAGCATGAAGCTAGCACAAAGCTAACATAATTAGCATGAAGCTAACATGATGCTAATATGATTAGCATGAAGCTAGCATGATGTTAGCATGATTAGCATGATGTTAGCATGATTAGCATGAAGTTAACATGACGCTAGCATGAAGTTAGCATGATTAGCCTGAAGCTAGCATGAAGCTAACATGATTAGCATGAAGTTAGCATGAAGCTAGCATCATTAGCATGAAACTAGCATGATGTTAGCATGATTAGCATGAAGCTAGCATGATTAGCATGAAGCTAGCATGATGTTAGCATGATTAGCATGATGTTAGCATGAAGCTAGCATGAAGCTAGCATGATGTTAGCATGATTAGCATGAAGCTACCATGATTAGCATGAAGCTAGCATGAAGCTAACATGATTAGCATGAAGCTAGCATGATGTTAGCATGAAGTTAGCATGATGTTAGCATAATTAGCATGAAGCTAGCATGATTAGCATGAAGCTAGCATGAAGCTAGCATGATTAGCATGAAGTTAGCATGAAGCTAACATGATTAGCATGAAGCTAGCATGATGTTAGCATGAAGTTAGCATGAAGCTAGCATGATTAGCATGAATTATGCATGATGTTAGTATAATTAGCATGATGCTAGCATGATTAGCGTGAAGTTAGCAAATTAGCATGAACTTAGCATGAAGCTAACATGATTAGCATGAAGTTAGCATGAAGCTAGCATGATTAGCATGAAGCTAGCATGATGTTAGCATGATTAGCATGATGCTAGCATGATTAGCATGAAGTTAGCATGATGTTAGCATGATTAGCAAGAAGTTAACATGAAGTTAGCATGATGATAGCATGAAGCTAGCATGATTTCACGTGAAGTTAGCAAGATTTTTTATGAAATTAGCATTAAGCTAGCATGAAACTAGCATGAAGCTAGTATGACTTAGCATTAAGCTAGCATGAAGCTAACATGATCCAAAGACCCAACCCCCATGTCTCTATGATGTTCGGATCCAGAGATATAAGGCTTTGTTTATTATGTTGCTAGGGTGCTCCTATTTGGTTGCTAGGGGCGTGGCTTGGGAGTGGCCAATGATGTGGCCAGTATTTACACTCCGAGTCACAAGTAAAACGGTCCAACCCCCGTGTCTCTACGATGTTCTGATGCGGAGATATAAGGCTTTGTTTATTGGGTTGCTAGGGTGCTCATATTTGGTTGCTAGGGGCGTGGCTTGGGAGTGGCCAATGATGTGGCCAGTATTTACACTCCGAGTCACAAGTAAAACGGTCCAACCCCCATGTCTCTACGATGTTCTGATGCCGAGATATAACTGTTTCAATGTTATGTTGCTAGGGTGCTCAAAAGTGGTTGCTAGGGGCGTGGCTTAATACCTCAATAAGGATCCTGAGAGACTGATTGGATGTCTGGGTAAAATGAGCCCACCCCCAAGTCTCTATGACACTGTGCTGCAAAGATATCCATCCTGGCATTTTATAATGGCAGTCTATGGGAGATGTTGCTAGGGTGCCCAAAATTGTTGCTAGGGGCGTGGCTTAATAGCTCTGGGAGGATCCTGAGAGACTGATTGGATGCCCGAGTGAAATGAGCCCACCCACTTGTCTGTAGGACATTGTAAAGCGAAGATATCCCAGATGGAACTTTTTTATTTCCTTATATGGGCATGTTTCCTGCCCCATTATAAGTCAATGGGGCACTTTTGGGTGCCTCTTACACCCCAGGGGTACAACTTACACCCCAATGTCATGTATGTTCTTACAGAGTCTACCACCCTCTTCAAATGTTGTAACCCATATGTTTCTACAAAATCCTCGAGCGGAGCTATGACCCGTCAAAGTTCGGCGCAATGTTAAGTCAATGGGATTTTTTGGGTGATTTTTTGCCCCCCTTTCGGAAATCTTGCACCCGATCCCTTATAAAAGTCATAGCACACCTCTCCTCAATAAACCGGTCGATTTGAGCCCGCTTTCATGGGACTACGGCAAACCGTGCGGGACGAGTTACGTGCCGAAAAAACGTGCAGACATAAGAATAAAATATAACTAGATAGGTACATTTCCTGAAGAAAATGTGAGTGGTGCTTGCCGTGGCAAAATTCTGGGTACCATATATGATTAAACTCCAAGCCAAAAGTAAAACGATCCAACCCCCGTGTCTCTACGATGTTCTGATGCGGAGATATAAGGCTTTGTTTACTCTGTTGCTAGGGTACTGTATTTGGTTGCTAGGGAAAAAATGGGCATCCACTAGTGATTACCCTCCGAGTCACAAGTCAAACGGTCCAACCCCCGTGTCTCTACGAGGTTCTGATGCAGAGATATAGGCTTTGTTTACCCTGTTGCTAGGGTACTGTATTTGGTTGCTAGGGGAAAAAATGGCATCCCATAATGATTACACTCTGAGTCACTAGTCAAACGGTCCAACCCTCGTGTCTCTACCATGTTCTGATGCGGAGATATAAGGCTTTGTTTATTCGGTTGCTAGGGTGCTCAAATTTGGTTGCTAGGGGCGTGGCTTGGGAGTGGCCAATGATGTGCCCAATTGTTACACCCCTAGTCACAAGTAAAACGGTCCAACCCCCGTGTCTCTACGATGTTCTGATGCGGAGATATAAGGCTTTGTTTATTCGGTTGTTAGGGTGCTCAAATTTGGTTGCTAGGGGCGTGGCTTGGGAGTGGCCAATGATGTGCCCAATTGTTACACCCCTAGTCACAAGTAAAACGGTCCAACCCCCGTGTCTCTACGATGTTCTGATGCGGAGATATAAGGCTTTGTTTATTCGGTTGCTAGGGTGCTCAATTTTGGTTGCTAGGGGCGTGGCTTGGGAGTGACCAATGATGTGCCCAATTGTTACATTCCTAGTCACAAGTAAAACGGTCCAACCCCCGTGTCTCTACGATGTTCTGATGCGGAGATATAAGGCTTTGTTTATTCGGTTGCTAGGGTGCTCAAATTTGGTTGCTAGGGGCGTGGCTTGGGAGTGGCCAATTATGTGCCCAATTGTTACACCCCTAGTCACAAGTAAAACGGTCCAACCCCCGTGTCTCTACGATGTTCGGATGCCGAGATATAACTGTTTGAATTTTATGTTGCTAGGGTGCTCAAAAGTGGTTGCTAGGGGCGTGGCTTAATACATATGTAAGGATCCTGAGAGACTGATTGGATGCCTGAGTAAAATGAGCCCACCCCCATGTCTCTATGACACTGTGGTGCAAAGATATCCATCTGGGCATTTTATAATGGCAGTCTATGGGAGATGTTGCTAGGGTGCTCAAAAGTGGTTGCTAGGGGCGTGGCTTAATAGCTCTGAGATGATCCTGAGACACTGATTGGATGCCCGAGTAAAATGAGCCCACCCACTTATCTCTACGACACTGTAAAGCAAAGATATCCCATCAGGAACGATTTTCTTCCCTTATATGGGCATGTTTCCTGCCCCATTATAAGTCAATGGGGAATTTCGGGTGCCTCTTACACCCCAGGGGTACAACTTACACCCCAATGTGATGTATGTTCTGACAGAGTCTACCACCCTCTTCAAATGTTGTAACCCACATGTTTCTACAAAATCCTCGAACGGAGATATGACCCGTCAAAGTTGGGCGCAATGTTAAGTCAATGGGATTTTTGGGGTGGTTTTTCGCCCCCCTTTCGAAAATCGTGCACCCGATCCCTTATAAAAGTCATAGCACACCTCTCCTCAATAAACCGGTCAATTTGAGCCCTCTTTCATGGGACTACGGCAAACCGCGCGGGACGAGTTAGGTGCCGAAAAAGTGTCCAGATATAAGAAGAAGAATAATAACTAGATAGGTACATTTCCTGAAGAAAATGTGAGTGGTGCTTGCCGTGGCAAAATTCTGGGGACGATATATGATTATACTCCAAGCCAAAAGTAAAACGGTCCAACCCCCGTGTCTCTACGATGTTCTGATGCGGAGATATAAGGCTTTGTTTACTCTGTTGCTAGGGTACTGTATTTGGTTGCTAGGGAAAAAATTGGCATCCCATAATAATTACACTACGAGTCACGAGTCAAACGGTCCAACCCCCGTGTCTCTACGATGTTCTGATGCGGAGATATAAGGCTTTGTTTACTCTGTTGCTAGGGTACTGTATTTGGTTGCTAGGGAAAAAATTGGCATCCCATTATAATTACACTCCGAGTCACGAGTCAAACGGTCCAACCCCCGTGTCTCTACGATGTTCTGATGCGGAGATATAAGGCTTTGTTTACTCTGTTGCTAGGGTACTGTATTTGGTTGCTAGGGAAAAAATTGGCATCCCATAATAATTACACTCCGAGTCACGAGTCAAACGGTCCAACCCCTGTGTCTCCACGATGTTCTGATGCTGAGATATAAGGCTTTGTTTACTCTGTTGCTAGGGTACTGTATTTGGTTGCTAGGGAAAAAATTGGCATCCCATAATGATTACACTCCGAGTCACGAGTCAAATGGTCCAACCCCCGTGTCTTTACAATGTTCTGATGCGTAGACATAAGGCTTTGTTTACTCTGTTGCTAGGGTACTGTATTTGGTTGCTAGGGAAAAAATTGGCATTCCATAATGGTTACACTCTGAGTCACGAGTCAAACGGTCCAACCCCAATGTCTCTACGATGTTCTGATGCGGAGATATAAGGCTTTGTTTATTCGGTTGCTAGGGTACTGTATTTGGTTGCTAGGGAAAAAATTGGCATCCCATAATGATTACACTCTGAGTCACGAGTCAAACGGTCCAACCCCCATGTCTCTACGATGTTCTGATGCGGAGATATAAGGCTTTGTTTACTCTGTTGCTAGGGTACTGTATTTGGTTGCTAGGGAAAATTTTGACATCCCATAGTGATTACCCTCTGAGTCACGAGTCAAACGGTCCAACCCCCGTGTCTCTACGATGTTCTGATGCGGAGATATAAGGCTTTGTTTACTCTGTTGCTAGGGTACTGTATTTGGTTGCTAGGGAAAAAATTGGCATCCCATAATGATTACCCTCTGAGTCACGAGTCAAACGGTCCAACCCCCGTGTCTCTACGATGTTCTGATGCGGAGATATAAGGCTTTGTTTACTCTGTTGCTAGGGTGCTCAAATTTGGTTGCTAGGGGTGTGGCTTGGGAGTGGCCAATGATGTGCCCAATTGTTACACCCCTAGTCACAAGTAAAACGGTCCAACCCCCGTGTCTCTACGATGTTCTGATGCCGAGATATAACTGTTTGAATTTTATGTTGCTAGGGTGCTCAAAAGTGGTTGCTAGGGGCGTGGCTTAGTAAGTATTTAAGGATCCTGAGAGACTGATTGGATGCCTGAGTAAAATGAGCCCACCCCCATGTCTCTGTGACAATGTGATGCAAAGATATCCATCTAGGCATTTTATAATGGCAGTCTATGGGATAGGTTGCTAGGGTGCCCAAAATGGTTGCTAGGGTAACCTTACACCCCCTTGTGGGGGACGTCCTGACAGAGTCTAGCACCCTCTTCAAATTTAGTAACCCACATGTTTCTATGAAATCCTCACTCGGACCTATGACCCGTCAAAATTTTTGCAATGTTAAGTCTATGGGATTTTGCCCCATTGACTTTTCATTGGGCATTTTTGGGCACCTCTTACACCCCAGGGGTACAACTTACACCCCATTGTGATCCATGTTCTTACAGAGCCTACCTCCCTCTTTAAATGTTGTAACCCACATGTTTGTACAAAATCCTCGAGCGGAGCTATGACTCGTCAAAGTTGGGCGCAATGTTAAGTCAATGGGATTTTTCGGGTGGTTTTTCGCCCCCCTTTCGGAAATTCTGCACCCGACCGCTTATAAAAGTCATAGCCACCATCTCTTCAATATACCGGTCGATTTGAGCCCTCTTTCATGGGACTACGGCAAACCGTGCGGGACGAGTTACGCGCCGAAAAAACGTGCAGACATAAGAATAATAATAATAATAACTAGATAGGTACATTTCCTGAAGAAAATGTGAAGTGGTGCTTGCTGTGGCAAATTTCTGGGGACAGTATATGATCATACTTCCAGTCACGAGTAAAACGATCCAAACCCCGTCTCTCTACGATGTTCTGATGCGGAGATATAAGGCTTTGTTTATTCGGTTGCTAGGGTACTGTAATTGGTTGCTAGGGAAAAATTTGACTTCCAATAGTGATTACACTCCGGGTCACAAGTCATACGGTCCAAACCCCATGTCTCTACAATGTTCTGATACGGAGATATAAGGCTTTGTTTACTCTGTTGCTAGGGTACTGTATTTGGTTGCTAGGGAAAAATTGGCATCCCATAATGATTACACTCCGAGTCACGAGTCAAACGGTCCAACACCTGTGTCTCTACGATGTTCTGATGCGGAGATATAAGGCTTTGTTTACTCTGTTGCTAGGGTACTGTATTTGGTTGCTAGGGCAAAAATTGGCATCCCATAATGATTACACTCTGAGTCACGAGTCAAACGGTCCAACCCCCGTGTCTATACGATGTTCTGATGCGGAGATATAAGGCTTTGTTTACTCTGTTGCTAGGGTACTGTATTTGGTTGCTAGGGAAAAAATTGGCATCCCATAATGATTACACTCCGAGTCAAGAGTCAAACGGTCCAACCCCCGTGTCTCTACGATGTTCTGATGCGGAGATATAAGGCTTTGTTTACTCTGTTGCTAGGGTACTGTATTTGGTTGCTAGGGGAAAATTTGGCATCCCATAATGATTACACTCTGAGTCACGAGTCAAACGGTCCAACCCCCGTGTCTCTACGATGTTCTGATGCGGAGATATAAGGCTTTGTTTACTCTGTTGCTAGGGTACTGTATTTGGTTGCTAGGGAAAAAATTGGCATCCCATAATGATTACACTCCGAGTCACGAGTCAAACGGTCCAACCCCCATGTCTCTATGATGTTCTGATGCGGAGATATAAGGCTTTGTTTACTCTGTTGCTAGGGTACTGTATTTGGTTGCTAGGGAAAAATTGGCATCCCATAATGATTACACTCCGAGTCACGAGTCAAACGGTCCAACCCCCATGTCTCTACAATGTTCTGATGCGGAGATATAAGGCTTTGTTTACTCTGTTGCTAGGGTACTGTATTTGGTTGCTAGGGAAAAATTGGCATCCCATAATGATTACACTCCGAGTCACGAGTCAAACGGTCCAACACCTGTGTCTCTACGATGTTCTGATGCGGAGATATAAGGCTTTGTTTACTCTGTTGCTAGGGTACTGTATTTGGTTGCTAGGGCAAAAATTGGCATCCCATAATGATTACACTCTGAATCACGAGTCAAACGGTCCAACCCCCGTGTCTCTACGATGTTCTGATGCGGAGATATAAGGCTTTGTTTACTCTGTTGCTAGGGTACTGTATTTGGTTGCTAGGGAAAAAATTGGCATCCCATAATGATTACACTCTGAGTCACGAGTCAAACGGTCCAACCCCCGTGTCTCTACGATGTTCTGATGCCGAGATATAACTGTTTGAATTTTAAGTTGCTAGGGTGCTAAAAAGTGGTTGCTAGGGGCGTGGCTTAATACCTATGTAAGGATCCCGAGAGACTGATTGGATGCCTGAGTAAAATGAGCCCACCCCCATGTCTCTATGACAGTGTGATGCAAAGATATCCATCTGGGCATTTTATAATGGCAGTCTATGTGAGATGTTGCTAGGGTGCCCAAAATTGTTGCTAGGGGCGTGGCTTAATAGCTCTGGGATGATCCTGAGAGACTGATTGGATGCCTGAGTAAAATGAGCCCACCCCCATGTCTCTATGACAGTGTGATGCAAAGATATCCATCTGGGCATTTTATAATGGCAGTCTATGGGAGATGTTGCTAGGGTGCCCAAAATTGTTGCTAGGGGCGTGGCTTAATAGCTCTGGGATGATCCTGAGAGACTGATTGGATGCCCGAGTGAAATGAGACCACCCCCTTTCCTCTATGACATTGTAAAGCGAAGATATCCCATCCGGAAATTTTTGTATTCCCTTATATGGGCGTGTTTCCTGCCCCATTATAAGTCAATGGGAAATTTCGGGTGCAGCTTACACCCCAGGGGTACAGCTTACACCCCAATGTGATGTATGTTCTTACAGAGCCTACCACCCTCTTCAAACAATGTAACCCACATGTTTCTACAAAATCCTCGAGCAGAGCTATGACCCATCAAAGTTCGGCGCAATGTTAAGTCAATGGGATTTTTTGGGTGGTTTTTCGCCCCCCTTTTGGAAACCCTGCACCCGATCGCTTATAAAAGTCATAGCACACCTCTCCTCAATAATCCGGTCGATTTGAGCCCTCTTTCATGGGACTACGGCAAACCGTGCGGGACGAGTTACGCGCCGAAAAAGTGTCCAGACATAAGAATAATAATTATAATAAGTATGGGGAATAATAATAGTGATGCCTTGCATAAATGCAAGCACCACTAATAATAATATCCCTGAGCAATAGTAATAGTGATGCTTTGCATAAATGCAAGCACCACTAATAACCGAAAGCAATAATAATAGTGATGCTTTGCATAAATGCAAGCACCACTAACTAGATAGGTACATTTCCTGAAGAAAATGTGAGTGGTGCTTGCCGTGGCAAAATTCTGGGGAACATATATGATTATACTCCAAGCCAAAAGTAAAACGATCCAACTCCCGTGTCTCTACGATGTTCTGATGCGAAGATATTACGCTTTGTTTACTCTGTTGCTAGGGTACTGTATTTGGTTGCTAGGGAAAAAATGGCATCCCATAGTGATTACACTCTAAGTCACGAGTCAAACGGTCCAACCCTCGTGTCTCTACGATGTTCTGATGCTGAGATATAAGGCTTTGTTTACTCTGTTGCTAGGGTACTGTATTTGGTTGCTAGGGAAAAAATTGGCATCACATAGTGATTACACTCTGAGTCACGAGTCAAACGGTCCAACCCCCGTGTCTCTACGATGTTCTGATGCGGAGATATAAGGCTTTGTTTACTCTGTTGCTAGGGTACTGTATTTGGTTGCTAGGGAAAAAATTGGCATCCCATAGTGATTACGCTCTGAGTCACGAGTCAAACGGTCCAACCCCCGTGTCTCTACGATGTTCTGATGCGGAGATATAAGGCTTTGTTTACTCTGTTGCTAGGGTACTGTATTTGGTTGCTAGGGAAAAAATTGGCATCCCATAGTGATTACACTCTGAGTCACGAGTCAAACGGTCCAACCCCCGTGTCTCTACGATGTTCTGATGCGGAGGTATAAGGCTTTGTTTACTCTGTTGCTAGGGTACTGTATTTGGTTGCTAGGGAAAAAATTGGCATCCAGTAGTGATTACCCGCCGAGTCAGGCGTCAAACGGTCCAAACCCCGTGTCTCTACGATGTTCTGATGCGGAGATATAAGGCTTTGTTTACTCTGTTGCTAGGGTAATGTATTTGGTTGCTAGGGAAAAAATTGGCATCCACTAGTGATTACCCCCCGAGTCAGGAGTCAAACGGTCCAAACCCCGTGTCTCTACGATGTTCTGATGCGGAGATATAAGGCTTTGTTTACTCTGTTGCTAGGGTACTGTATTTGGTTGCTAGGGAAAAAATTGACATCCCATAATGATTACACTCTGAGTCACGAGTCAAACGGTCCAAACCCCGTGTCTCTACGATGTTCTGATGCGGAGATATAAGGCTTTGTTTACTCTGTTGCTAGGGTACTGTATTTGGTTGCTAGGGAAAAAATTGGCATCCCATAATGATTACACTCCGAGTCACGAGTCAAACGGTCAAACCCCCGTGTCTCTACGATGTTCTGATGTGGAGATATAAGGCTGTGTTTACTCTGTTGCTAGGGTACTGTATTTGGTTGCTAGGGAAAAAATTGGCATCCCATAATGATTACACTCTGAGTCACTAGTCAAACGGTCCAACCCCCGTGTCTCTATGATGTTCTGATGCAGAGATATAACTGTTTGAATTTTATGTTGCTAGGGTGCTCAAAAGTGGTTGCTAGGGGCGTGGCTTAAAAGCTTTGGGAATATCCTGATAGTCTGATTGGATGTCTGAGTAAAATGAGCCCACCCCCTTGTCTCTACGACATTGTAAAGCAAAGATATCCCATCTGGAACTTTTTTATTCCCTTATATGGGCATGTTTCCTGCCCCAAATTTCGGGTGCCTCTTACACCCCAGGGGTACAACTTACACCCCACTGTGATCCATGTTCTTACAGAGTCTAGCACCCTCTTCAAATAATGTAACCCACATGTTTCTAAGGAATCCTCACTCGTACCTATGACCCGTCAAAGTTTTTGCAATGTTAAGTCTATGGGATTTCCCCCCATTGACTTTTCATTGGGGCACTTTTGGGTGCCTCTTACACCCCAGGGGTACAACTTACACCCCAATGTGATGTATGTTCTTACAGAGCCTACCACCCTCTTCAAATGTTGTAACTCACATGTTTCTACAAAATCCTCGAGCGGAGCTATGACTCGTCAAAGTTGGGCGCAATGTTAAGTCAATGGGATTTTTCGGGTGGTTTTTCGCCCCCCTTTCGGAAATCCTGCACCCAATCGCTTATAAAAGTCATAGCACACCTCTCCTCAATAAGCCGGTCGATTTGAGCCCTCTTTAATGGGTCTACGACAAACCGTGCGGGACGAGTTAGGTGCCGAAAAAACGTGCAGATGTAAGAATAAAATATAACTAGATATTAAAGTTTGAAGACAAACTTTATGTTGGCTTGAAAAAGCGTGGCCTGAACAGTTTCACAGGATAAACGTAAAGTTAAGACGTTCAATTTAGTGTAGCTGGTTGTTTGCATGATTAAGAATGAATACAGCTTGATTTATCATGAAGTTAGCATGAAGTTAACATGATTAGCATGAAGCTAGCATGATGCTAGCATGATTAGCATGAAGCTAGCATGATGCTAGCATGATTAGCATGAAGCTAACATGATGCTAGCATGATTAGCATGAAGCTAAGATGATGCTAGCATGATTAGCATGAAGTTAGCATGATGTTAGCATGATTAGCATGAAGCTAGCATGATTAGCATGAAGCTAGCATGAAGCTAACATGAAGCTATCACGATTAGCATGCAGCTAACATGATTAGCGTGAAGCTAACATGATTAGCAGGAAGCGAGCAGGAGTAGCTTGAAGCTAGCATGATGCTAACATGATGTTAGCATGATTAGCATGAAGCTAGCATGATGTTAGCATGATTAGCATGAAGCTAGCATGATTAGCATGAAGCTAGCATGATGTTAGCATGATTAGCATGAAGCTAGCATGATTAGCATGAAGCTAACAAGAAGCGACCATGAAGCTAGCATGAAGTTAACATGAAGCTAGCATGATTAGCATGAAGCTAGCATGATGCTAGCATGATTAGCATGAAGCTAGCATGATTAGCATGAAGCTAGCATGATGCTAGCATGATTAGCATGAAGCTAGCATGATTAGCATGAAGCTAGCATGATGCTAGCATGATGCTAGCATGATTAGCATGACGTTAGCATGCATGATTAGCATGAAGTTAGCATGATAAGCATTAGGCTAGCATGATGCTAACATGATTAGCATGAAGCTAACATGATGCTAGCATGATTAGCATGAAGCTAACATGATGCTAGCATGATTAGCATGAAGCTAACATGATGTTAGCATGATTAACATGAAGCTAGCATGATGCTAGCATGATTAGCATGAAGTTAGCATGAGGCTAGCATGATTAGCATGAAGTAAGCATGAGGTTAGCATGATTAGCATGAAGGTTAGCATGATGCTAGCATGATTAGCATGAAGCTAGCATGAGGCTAGCATGATTAGCATAAAGTAAGCATGAGGTTAGCATGATTAGCATGAAGCTAACATGATTTAACGTGAAGTTAGCATGATTAGCATGATGCTAGCATGATTAGCATGAAGCTAGCACTATTTAGCATGAAGCTAACAAGATTTAACATGAAGCTAACATGATTTAGCATGAAGTTAGCAAGCTATATCATGAAATTAGCATGAAGCTAGCATGATGCTAGCATGATTAGCATGACGTTAGCATGCATGATTAGCATGAAGCTAGCATGATTAGCATGAAGCTAGCATGATAAGCATTAGGCTAGCATGATGCTAACATGATTAGCATGAAGCTAGCATGATGCCAGCATGATTAGCATGAAGCTAACATGATGCTAGCATGATTAGCATGAAGCTAACATGATGTTAGCATGATTAACATGAAGCTAGCATGATGCTAGCATGATTAGCATGAAGTTAGCATGAGGCTAGCATGATTAGCATGAAGTAAGCATGAGGTTAGCATGATTAGCATGAAGGTTAGCATGATGCTAGCATGATTAGCATTAAGCTAGCATGAGGCTAGCATGATTAGCATAAAGTAAGCATGAGGTTAGCATGATTAGCATGAAGCTAACATGATTTAACGTGAAGTTAGCATGATTAGCATGATGCTAGCATGATTAGCATGAAGCTAGCACTATTTAGCATGAAGCTAACAAGATTTAACATGAAGCTAACATGATTTAGCATGAAGTTAGCAAGCTATATCATGAAATTAGCATAAGGCTAGCATGAAACTAGCATGAAGCTAGTATGACTTAGCATGAAGCTAGCATGAAGCTAGCATGACCCAAAGACCCAACCCCCATGTCTCTATGATGTTCAGATCCAGAGATATAAGGCTTTGTTTATTATGTTGCTAGGGTGCTCATATTTGGTTGCTAGGGGCGTGGCTTAATACCTCAATAAGAATCCCATTGAGACTGATTGGATGCCTGAGTAATATGAGCCCACCCCTATGTCTCTATGACCCTCTGGTGCAAAGATATGCATCTGTGCTTTTTATAATGGTAGTCTATGGGAGATGTTGCTAGGGTACCCAAAATTGTTGCTAGGGGCGTAGCTTAATAGCTCTGTGGTGATCCTAAGAGACTGATTGGTTGCCTGAGTAAAATGAGCCCACCCCCATGTCTCTACGACACTCTAAAGTGAAGATATTCCATCTGGGACGTTTTTATTCCCTTTTATGTGCATGTTTCCTGCCCCATTATAAGTCAATGGGAAATTTTGGGGGCCTCTTACACCCCAGGGGTACAGCTTACACCCCATTGTGAGGTATGTTCTTACACAGCCTGTCAGCCTCCTTAAATGTGGTAAGCCACAAGTTTCTACAAGTTTCTCACTCACAGCTATGACCCGTCAAAGTTTGTCTCAATGTTAAGTCAATGGAAATTTTGGGGTGTTCGAGCCCCCCGTTTAGGAATTCGGAAGGTCCCATCAGTTAGAAAAGATATAGCACACTAAGTCAGACCAGTCTGAAGGTCTGTGGAAAATTTGGTGCATGTAGCTTGAAAGCCCTAGGACGAGTTAGTGTCAGAAATTTGGGGTAGAATAATAATAATAACTAGATATTAAAGTTTGAAGACAAACTTTATGTTGGCTTGAAAAAGCGAGTCTGAACATTTTTAACAATTTCACAGGATAAACGTTTACTTGAGAAGTTTAGTTTAGTCTAGCTGTTTGCATGTTTTAGTATGATGCTAGCATGATTAAACAAAGTTACCATGACTTAACATGAAGCTAACACGATTTAACATCATTTAACAAAGTTAACATTATGTTAGCATAATTTAGAAGGAAGTTAGCATGATTTAGCATAAAGTTAGCATGATTTAATACAAAGCTATAGCCTATAGTTTAGCATGAAGCTCCCTGCTGAAAAAACTGCATCACACCAGCATGGACCAGCATGGAAATTATGCTGGTTTGATGCTGGTTTAGCTGGTGGTTTCAAGCACCAAAACACAACATATGCTGGTCTTGCTGGTATGACCAGCATGGGATGCTGGTGCTGCTGCTTGTTTGGTGCTGGTTTAGCTGGTGCTAATGCTGGTGCTGATGCTGGTTTAGCTTGTGTTCAGTAGCTAACCAGCACCAAAACACAACATATGCTGGTCTTGCTGGTATGCTGCTTTGTTCAGCAGGGCTAGCTTGATTTAATATGAGGCTAGCTAGGATGATTAGCTTAGCTAGGATGCTGCTATGCAGTTGCTATGTAATTGTTAGCTACAAGATCAGAGTATGCAGTAAACATGAAGGTTTTGATGCTTGAAACTTCAATATATTTAAATTCATTATTAGTTGGGAAAACATTTATGCAGCATTTTTCGGACAATAATGTAATGCATAATGATATTCATGTTTTTTTACATCTGGGAACTGATACACAGTATACTTTAATGCACACTGCTATTGTTTTTATGTGAATATTGATGCATCTTTTCTTTTATCTATGTTTTAGACAAGATAAATAGGATGTTGACCTTTGATTTTTCCCAGCTGGTGCTTTACTGCAACATCTATGTGAATTGTTTGCCATTTAAGAGGTTCACAAATAGTCACTAGGATAATGACACTGATGATAGTGTGTCTGTACCTATTGATTGATACCTTTATTGCCCCGAAGGGAATTTGTTCTGCACTCAAGGAAGCCACATTAACAAACATCCAACGACATGGCAAACATAAAAAACCAAAACATAAACAACACAAGACAATAATAATAGCAATAATAATGGCATACAATAAGTCCAATATCTAAATAAATCGATAGCTAATTAAAAATGTCTAATTAAAAATGTCTATAAAAAATTATTTTTTGTGCCTCTGTCTGATCTGTTCAGTAACTGAATGCTCCTCGGTACAAATGATGTATTGGCACGTTTCGTTTTTGTTGATGGCATTCGAAATCTACATCCAGATGGGAGTAAGAAGAACTCTAAGAAAAGTGGGTGGGATGGATCATCCAGTATCCTCAATGCCAGATTGAGGGTATACTGGTCTGTAAGATTGGAGATGGTTTTAACATCAGATCCAGTAATTTTTCTGCCCATTTTAGTCACCTTATCCAGCATATTCCTGTTCTATCAGTGCCATCTTATCACTGTGTAATATTTTAGGCCAGAGCTTCCCAAACTTAACACTGGTAAGCCCCCCCAAAAACATAGCAAAAGCTCCACGACCCCCCCCCCCATTTGTAGTATAACATATATTTTTAATAAAGCTGATTGTCTCTTTGCACATTACCAACATTTAATAACCAGTTTTTAAGAATCTCATGTGAATCATGAGAACTATGGAAAGTATTTTATATTCTGTTGAAAGATGACGTAAAAATTCTTTACAAATAAATGAAGAGTTTCGTTGCAAAACGAGATAAATCCATTTTTTTTACATTTTTGTGAAAATATGTTTATTATTATGTTATCATGTTATTATTTTGTTTTATGGTGCTACTTAGCTGTATTTTTTAAGTTATGAAGGTTTAAATCAAAACAAAACAACTGCAGTTGAATTGAAATTAATTGGAATGCACAACCAAAAAACAAGATTTCTGAACAATTAAAAAAATGGTGGTTATCTCGTTTTGCAACGAAACTCTTCATATATAAAACCATAACACTACATACTTTCTGCAAAGTATTTACCATTATAACACAAAGGGGTGGTTTCCCGGACAGGGATTAGACTAGTCCTAGACTAAAATAAATATAAGAGCTGTCCAAACTGAAAACAACATGCACTGACATATCTTAAAATACATCAGTGCCCTTTGTTTTTCCTTAAAATGCACGCCAGTATGTTTTTAGTAAGGCATTTTTATTCAAACTAGTTATATTTCATAATTAAACTAAGGCCTTGTCCTGTCTTAAGCTAATCCCAGTCTGGGAAACCACCCAAAAGTGTGTAACAGAAGCTACATAGCTCACAAATAGTTCATAAATCTATTGCAATGAATTACATAACTATGTTAAAAAATATAAAAAAATATATATAAAAACGTTTAAGCAATGTATCTCACCTCAGTATAATAAAAAAATGAAATAAATATAAACAAATATACAATATATACATAAATACGCTTTAATATCACATGATTTTTTTATTTAGCCTAGTCAAGGTCCCCCGCAGTACTGCGACGGCCCACTGGGGGGCAGCGGCCCACAGTTTGGGAAGCACTGTTTAAGGCAAAGAATTTATCAATTTATTGTAGAATTGTCCATTTTGGGCATTTCTCAAAGTTAATCAATTAAATAAAATAACGAACAAAATGATAAGCATTTTATATATATAAGAGCAAATGAGTTCATATGGCCATTGATAGCATTATATTTATTTTATTTTCATTTATATCACTGTTTAAGGAAGATTTTCTTGTTTTATTATTTTTAATATTATGGTTTAATATTGTCTGCCCCGTATCCAAAGCTCAAATGTGATAATATTTTATATATATTTTTGAAATACTTTTGTTATAAGACTAGTATTCAGGTATTAGGTAACATCACGTGATTGATTCAAACCAATGAGACGACAGCTTTGGACGAGAGTCTGTATAGCTAATGAGCTTGCTTCCGGTTCTCACTGGTTTTGCCTTCACTGAGCGAGCGCCACTTTCTCAGCTATCTCTTGAGGTAAGTCAAATTTCCTCATAAAAGTCTTAAAATTTCACAGGCAGACGGTGGATTAATCAATTTGATGATTTTAAATATGTCGATTGTTAATTTAGATGAGTGTAATATTACTTACGTTTAAACAATAAAGAAATATAACGGATTATCTTCTGCTATCATTGTTTTCTGAGGTAAATTATGCGTTGGAAAAAAACAAACGGATAGTTCAAATAATTGTAGCCTAAGAAATTGTGGCTAAAGCCCATTGTTATTGTTTATATGATTTTAGTTTGATATATTGTTAATGTGAACCGTTAAACGGACGGACCGACCGAATAATTTCAGTGAGGGAAAAGGTAACCGTTAACTTAAGGGGTTGTCAGACACTCAGGCGTCTGCCTGTTTTTGGTAACAAAAATCAACTTAACCGAGGTTATATGGATGGTAGGAACAACCACTTAAGTTGTGGACTAACATATTATATATAATAAATGCATGGTGTCGTCTATAAAAGAATAACATAACGTTACGTTACTCGAAGCTACAGTGACATCTGCAGGCGAGGCTTTACTTAAATGCCTTGTTTGTTCATGAGTTTTTGACCTGTTTCATATTTTATCATAGTTTTTACGTTCATTTTGAAGTTATGGTAACTTATTTGTTTAAGATACGTTTGTTAGGCGCGAACACGGGAGGTCGCGCCCAGCTTGAGCTTCCGCATTATTAGCACTGTTAGCTCCACTGTTATTTGCGAGAGACGAAAAAATGTTTGAATAAAGAGCCTAGGTAGGGGGAAGTACACAAAATACATGCGTTTTTTTCTAGTGTAACGTTTATTATTATGTTGGAGGCAATTCCTCAAAATATACTTTATAAAATATACTATTGTAAACAGAATATGGTTGGTATATCAACCATTATGATTTGATAATAATGTATGTTTTTTTTCTCTTCCCCCTGTACTTTTGTTACATCATTTTTTGCTGTCTAGACATTTTTGTGGTAAGTCATTTATATAACAATCTCTGTTGCAACATAATACTTTTTTTCTGAACAGTTAACCTTGCACATGATATTTAAATAGTAATGTTTAATTTTTCTTTTGCTCTTTTGAAAACATTTAACTGCTTTAGCTAAGTAAGTATTATTTTTGAATGTCAAATTCTTACTAAATTTACAAGTTATGACATATTTTATTTAGATATTTAGTGACCGTTTCTTTTTCTTCTGTTTGATTTTCTCTAGACCTCAGCCAAATTCCTGGTTTTGCTGGGCAACAGCACCCATTTCATACAATTTGTTATAGCGAACCCAAAGGCTCTTTTCAGAGCCATCCACATTGCGTCACTGGTAAGTCATTTTCAATTACTTTTGAATCAGTAATTGCCTAATGACATTATAACTTTGTTTTTCTGTTAATGTAACAGATATTGTTTACCAATGTTTATTGTTGTTTGTCAGTTTTGGCCATTTCAGCATGTTTGAAATAGGGGTGTAACGGTTCAAATTACTCACGTTTCGGTGCGTATCACGGCTTAGGGTCACAGTTTCAGTACACATTGGTCATAACAGGCTGCTTTACAAAAATAAAAACCTAAGCCGTTTTTAACCTCTGCCAAAATCAACATTTTCACTTAAGAGCACTTGTATTATTATACTATATACCAGCTTTACTGTGCAATTCAATATGAACATAAAATAGCTTAGAACACTGGGTTACTTTTTATATTCTATGCCGCTATCTTCAAGTTTTTTTTGCAAGAAGATAGGTTTGTTAAAATTCAAACACAGAAGGCAATTTGTGCTGTTTCTGTCTCACCTGCGATCGTGTGCTATAAACAAAACCCTGGTGATGACGCGTAAAGCGACTCGTCATATTAGATGTATTGCCTTAGGCATACAGCACTTGCGAATTTTACAGTTTTGTCCACATTTTCTTGAGCATCGCTGCTGCAGTAGACTTAAATGCAGCTGGGGATGACTCTGTTAGTGTCTTTTCTCCTTCGTTTGCCGTGCTAAACGGTCTGTGAAACACACAAACACGCGAGGATGAACTGTGAGGTTGGCAACAAATTTGCATACTTCGAGTTGATTGGACAGGTACTTTCACCTTAACACATGCAGAGATTATTCAGAACCATACATTAGCTTTTTTATGCATCGTTTTTTCACCAAACTATAATAGAAATGCGTGGTCGAATTAAACATGGTGCCCGTGCGTCCCGAACTGTGGGCGGAAAACAGGACGATTCGATTCTTTACCGAGAAGAACCGTTACACTCCTAGTTTGAAAGTAAAACTGACTTTATTGAAGATGTACTCCGCCTTCAGAAATAAAAATGATAGATTTTTTTACTTAGCCCCATCTAAGTCATCTAAGGTGTTTATGCCTTTTTTTCATCAGCTGAACACAATCAGAGTTCTAATTATTAATATCCTGGCTCCTTTTTGCTTTGTAATAAGTTTGATCATGGACCAAACATTTACGATCTCAAAAAAGTCCATCCATCCATCCATCATTAAAGTAATCCATATACAACCCAGTGGTTTAATAAATGTATTTAGAAGCAACGTATAAGGTTTATAAGAAAAAGTTTAGTTCAGAGCACTTTTAGTGATTAGTTACATATACGTAATTTTATAAAACAAAATCAACTATAGATTTAAATATAGTGGTATGTAAAATCTTATTGGTTCTTGTGTTTCATCATGAGTTGTGACAAAACTGACAGTCGTTAGACACTAAATGTTTTATTGTCTGTTTATTTAAGGTATGTTTTGTAACTAAAAGGTCAAAATATGAATTGTTTTTTATTAACCCACTGGATACATTAAATTTTGATTACTTTAATAATGGATGGATGCAGTTTTTGGAGCTTCTAAACATTTGGTCTCTGATCAGAGCCATTACAAAGCAAGGAACAGCCAGGGTATTATTTAATATAGGTCTGGTTGTATTCAACTGAACAAAGAAAGACAAACATCTTGGATGACAAGGGGGTGAGTTAAAAAAATTTTTAATTCTGAAGGTGGCATTTTACAGTTTAGGTTCTATTGTGTTGCCTGATGCGATAATTTATTAAATTAACAATCTTTACATTAATACCACAGGAAAGGGAACATTTTGAACAGGAATATCATATAATTAATTGTTTATTCTGAAGCATATGTGACTAACTCGATCATTTTGGGTACGACTAAATAAGATCAAGACTTAATTTTTACCAATTATTATAGGACAGCAGAAACACTGAAGTTTGAATGACATTATACTGCACATTGTGGACCTTTGTATTTAGACACTATTTAGACCCCCTACACAGTTCAATTTTGTTAGGTCTCAATCTGATACTACAATACCCCCCCCCCCTCTTATTATTAATCTGCACTCAGTACCCCATTATGAGAAACTGAAAACAGGATTTTGGAAATGTCTAAATGTATTTAAAAGAAGAAAAAAAACTGAAATTATTCAGACACTTTACTTGGTAGTTAGTTGAAGCACTTTTTGCAGCAAGTACAGCCTCGAGTCTTTTTGGGAATGACGCAACAAGCTTTGCACATCTGGATTGAAGGAATTTCTGCCATTCTTCCTTTAAATCCTTTCAAGCTCAGTGAGTTTGGATGTGAACTGTCGGCTGACAGCCGTTTTCAGGTCTCTCCAGAGATGCTTGGTGAGGTTGAAGTCAGGGCTTTGGTTGGTCCACTTCTCACATAGTTGTCCCTAAACCACTACTGTGTTGTCCTTGTTCTTTGCTTAGGGTCATTTTGATAAGGTTTTAGTGAGGATATCTCAGTGGACTCGAGTCAAGGTGTAGAAAATCTCGGCATTGATCAACACAAATAAATGGCACCTAAATAAAATTTCTAGTGTTATCGCAAAGGGTCTGAATACTTAAGTAAATGTGAAATTATTTTTTTCCTTTAAAACATTTTACAGAAATGTCTTAAATTCAGTTTTCACTTTGTCATTATGGGGTACTAGATGTTGATTAATGAGAATGATTTAAATTCTTTTTTTTTTTTTTTGAGTCAGAAGATTTTAATTAGGCCTTGAAAAGCTGCATCTGACATGGGACTTTTATTAACACACCCCCAGGTTCACAGACAAGGTTTAGTAAAACACATCTTAAGATATGCCAGTGCCATTGATTTGTCTTATGATACACACCAGTAATGTCTTCTTCAAAGGAGTGCTTTTTAAAGATGCTTAATAGGCTTGTCTGTGAAACCAGTCCACAGTGTTTAATATTGTGACAACTGCATTATCTTTGGAAAGTAATATAATTTTAAATTCTTGAGGTATATATAAATTATAAAAAGGATTAATGCAAACATAAAAAATTTGCAAATAAAGTAAAGGGGTTTAAGTACTTTCTAAATACACTGTAAATGTGGTCATGCCTACTTTGAACTAATTTGTCGTTTTTGTTGATTTTGTTTTTCCTAGATTGGACATCTAATTCATCTTTGTAAGTAACAGTTATATATTTCACATTTAAAGCATTAGTTCATCTTATGTTTATCAGCTTACCCCCAGGCCGTCCAAGATGTAGGTGAATTTGTAATTTTAAATTCTTGAGATATATATAAATTATAAAAAGGATTAATGCAAACATAACAAATTTGCAAATAAAGTAAAGGGGTTTAAGTACTTTCTAAATACACTGTAAATGTGGTCATGCCTACTTTGAACTAATTTGTCGTTTTTGTTGATTTTGTTTTTCCTAGATTGGACATCTAATTCATCTTTGTAAGTAACAGTTACATATTTCACATTTAAAGCATTAGTTCATCTTATGTTTATCAGCTTACCCCCAGGCCGTCCAAGATGTAGGTGAATTTGTAATTTTAAATTCTTGAGATATATATAAATTATAAAAAGGATTAATGCAAACATAACAAATTTGCAAATAAAGTAAAGGGGTTTAAGTACTTTCTAAATACACTGTAAATGTGGTCATGCCTACTTTGAACTAATTTGTCGTTTTTATTGATTTTGTTTTTCCTAGATTGGACATCTAATTCATCTTTGTAAGTAACAGTTACATATTTCACATTTAAAGCAATAGTTCATCTTATGTTTATCAGCTTACCCCCAGGCCATCCAAGATGTAGGTGAATTTGTTTCTTCAGTAAAACACAAATATAGATTTTTAACTCCCAACTGTTTCAGTCTGTCAGATGTATAATGCATGTGGGTGGTAACAAAACTTGATAGAGGAATGTACAGACAAATCCAAATTAAACTCTGCGGCTCATGACGACAACTCAATGTCCTAAGACATGAAACGATCGGTTTGTGCAAGAAACCGAAAAGTATTTATATAATTTTTTTACCTTCAATACAGCACTATGCCTAAAGGAGTACGTGTGTGCACATCTTCTTCTTGGTGTTTAAGGGTGGGTTGCAAACCAACTCCACAAGAGCACACCGCCACCTACTATATCGGTGCCCCGTATAGTGCTTATGCACCCTCATGCAGTGCACCCGATACAATAGGTGGCAGTATGCACCTATGAAGTTGGTTCGCAACCTGTTGGTTCAGTTTTATCTCTTAGGACATTGATGTGTCGTCACGAGCCGCAGAGTTATTTTTCTCTATCAAATTTTAATACCATCCACATGCATATTCACTGAGAGACTGAACGGTTGGAGTTAAAAATCTACATTTGTGTTTTACTGAAGAAACAAAGTCACCTACAATTCGGATGGCCTGATGGTAAGCTGATAAACATAAAAATTTAATTTTTAGACAAACTATTGCTTTAACAATGGGGGAGATATGACTGGGATTTTATTAAAATAATTTTCCTAAGGCTGAATAATATTACTCAACATAAAATTTGTACAGATTAAAAAATTACTACATATCACATACCTGGCTGTCAGAATATTGCGCATTACATGCCCAAAACATAAGATCATACATCGTCCTGCTGTCTAGTCAATCTGAACACAACAAACCCATGTGTAGTCGCATCCTTGTTTCTGCCAAAATGGCAAAGCCAATATGGTTTAAAGGTAGCATCTAGTAACTGCAATGCACAATTGATTTTCACTGCCTGGTTACTTTATGACCTCATGAAGGAACATACACTATTAAATTTAATCAGCAGTTTGCATGGAAATATGAAAAATATTAGAGGTGTGAATCTTCACTGGTTCCTCGATTCGATTCCGATTATTAAGTTAACGATTCGATTCAATTCGATGTTACGATGCATCATGATGCATCACGATGCATTGCATCCTTTTTTTTATTACTGCACATTGCTACATTTATATTGATGAATGTAAGAAGGCAGATACAGTATGAAAACTCCTTTTTATTTTGTTGTCTTTAAGAAGTATACTAAAGTATACTACTTATTAGGAAACAAGACAAACTTGTTCTGTAAACAGCAGACAGCAGCAACATTAGGAAAAACTAAAAGTGCATAAAACTGTCTAGTGTTTTTTAGTACTTTAAGTGCATTTTTTATCACTCGTGTCTCACAACCCTCCGGCATTTTTTCTACCGCCACATACCTGTACGCGACGAATGACGTCATCAGGCTATAATCGATTATGGGTTATTACTGCATCGATGCAGAATCGTCCACCCCCGCATCGCGATGCATCGCACAATCGATTAATTGTGACACCCCTAAAAAATATTATATGATTTTAAAAGAAGAAATCAGAGTCAGTTTGTGTCATACACTTAACACTCTGTACAGAGCATCAGCTTTTGACTGCCCCACCCTTAACAGAATGGACATACAGACTGGACCTATATTCTGTGTAACCAAGATAATATAATTCAGCCTTTTCAAAAACTGATATTGGAGTGTATTTTTAATATGATCTTAATACTTTGAGTTTAAAACAAAAATTGTAACTTATTTTTGTCCTGCAGTATGTTTTGTACAATTAAGTATTTACTGTTAATCATTCTGTAATATGCGTGCTTTTTTTGACTTTAGAATGTAACTAACTTGTTTTTTTTCTCTTTGTGTTGTGTGTGTTTGTTATGTCCTGTCCTGACCTTTATATACATTTTCTTTCAAACTTTTATCTTGCTAAAATCATTGCTTCTCTTCTACTCTGTACTTTTACTTCACAAAAACCTGGCTGCACATTTCAAAACGTTGCTGCTTTGCTTGCTTGCTTGCTTCCTCTTCAAACGCAAACTGCATTTAAACACTGCAAAACATGCAATGCATACCCAAGCAGCTTGCCTCTTAAAAACTGCCAGGAAACCCAAAAAAAAAACACAGATTCAACTAAAAAAAAAAGCCTATAATTTCTACCCAAAAAAAACGACCCAATTTTTTACCCCACCCAGCCAATCTGTTGCCCTAACCCCAAAACACTGACTTTCCCCAAAACAGAACGTCCCTTTAACTTCTTGCTTTGACAGAAAGAGTGAGAGCAGAACTACCTACAGCTCCAGTGTGCCCTGCTGCCTTGAGTGTCTTCACAAAGCAACGTTGATTAGAGGACTGCGTTGGGAAATCAACACCATCAACACACACAATAATTTACTATAGTTTTGAAATTACATAATTTCCTATAGTCTTTTAGACTGCTTATAATAGATAATACACATTACAGTACTTTTAAAAGTCATTAATATATCAGTAAAAAAATTGTTTTAGCAAGTTCATCTTTGAAACGTATTACATTTATATCTGAGTCTTTTCACATTTGCCTATACTCTACTAATTAATTGCATTAGTAATATTGCCTTTGGTTATCATTTCTGTAAAATATTGAGGTTAACAGTTCAACAGTTCCATTGCTATAGTCTTGTGTGTTTGTATATCTAATTTCTTGACTGTTTTAACGGTGAAATTTTAGTACAGTACTTTAATATATCAGTAAAATATTCTAAGTTTGACTGTTGTTGTAACTGCTATTTGAATAGACTACATTTAAAGGTCATTAAAATATTTTGGTTTGCCAAGTTCCTCTTTGAATCTTACCACATTGTAGCATTTACCTTTATTAATTGATTGCATTACTGATATTGCTTTTGGTTAACATTTTTGTACAATATTGGGGTTGACAGTGTTTGACAGTATAACAGTTCAATTGCTATAGTTTAGTGTGTTTGTATATTTAATTTGTTGACTTGTTACTGAAATTTCAGTCCTGTACTTAAAAAGCTAATTAATATATCAGTAATATATTTACAGTTTGACTCTTGTTGTAATTGATATTTGAGTGCAGTACATTTAAAGGTAATTAAAATATCAGTAAAGTATTTTGGTTTGGCAAGTTCATATTTGAATCTTACCACGTTGTAACATTTGCCTTTACTAATTGGTTGCATTACTGGCATTGCCTTTAGTTAACATTTTATAATTCAGTGAAATACAAAGGGTTGACGGTATAACAGTTACATTGTGTGTATGTAAATACAGTAGGTTGACACTTGTTACTGTGGTATACTAGCATAACGTATAATAAGCATTAATATTCATTGAGTGGGTCTTTGTATTTGTTATTAAGGTTTTATCCGGAAAATTTGCACTTGTTTAACATACGAAAGGTAACTTTGCTATAAACAGACCTTTAGATTTCTAACACCTGTTCCATCGTCATGCCACGTAAAGGTAAACGAAGTGAAGCCCAGAAGCAGCGCAGAAAGGTAGAAGCTTCACTGTGCATTAACTCCGTGTCAAGTGCGAGTGACGTAAGCCCAGACGTGCTCTCTGTTACGGCGTCCCACTGTCAAAGTGACCCGAGGTACGGTATTTATTCCAGAGGGTCACAGTGCACGTGCAATTCCTTAATGTTTCTCGCGGTGCACAACGAACGTAATGAGCTGAACAGTTTGGAATTAGATGACATTTTAAAGAAAGGTGATGCTTTGTACACTCTTGTCAAGCAAACACTACAGAGTAAAGGACAATTTCGGAGTAATTTCCTTGATTTTGATGAGCTACCGGATAAACTTGAGACAAACTTGTGCTCTTACAACATCATTAAACATGGCCAGAGGTTTGGATTACTAAGAGATGCACCTGCACTAGGCAGCTATGACAACCTCGAGAATACTCTGCAATGTCTCAGAAGTGAAATCAGCAACTGCCTGTTTTTGTGTGGACTTTATTGTGTTGCTTTGTTTAGAGATCGCTCAGGGAGGTTTGGATTTTTTGATTCACACTGCAGAACACCAGATGGCATGTCTACTAATGATGGCACGGGTACTGCTGTAATGTTGACATTTTCACGTTTAGAAGACATGATAGAGAGACTGTTGCTGTTGTTTCAAGGGTGTTTCCAGTTAAGCGATAACGTGCAATTTGATCTGTTGCCAGTATCATTCACAAGCACAACAGTATGTACTGATGTCTCCATGGAGTATCTTGATAACATAGAGCCGTGTGTAGCATCTCAATTTCTGTCCACTAATGACCAATGTGCATCGTCACAACAGCAAATTCAGGTCCGAAATCCAGTTCAGTGTCCAGTCAACATAACAGAAGAAGATGAAATGGAGATTCAAACTACTGTAACTGACAATTTGGACAGAGACAAAAATGTTCAATTAAATAAACTTTCTCATAACATCTCAAAAGATTCCTCAATTCAAATTATATTGTCAGATCCAAATGATCACTGTTTGGAAACATCTGATTTGAATCAACAATCAAAAAAGCTTAACAAATCCAGAAGGCGCAAGGATTACAAGATAAAATGGCACAAAAAAACTGATTTAAAACAAGACAGGAAACAGACAAAAAAAACTGAGGATTACAAAACAAGTACAGAATACAAGGAAAGACATAACCAAGCAAAGAAGAAACGTTATCAAACTAATACGTTTTACAGGGAAAAGCACAAACAAGCCATGATAAACAACTATAAAAAATCTGAAGAAAATATGAATATTAAAATAATTTATGCTATTATGAATTACAGGAATAATGAGGAATACAGAGAGAGAAAAAAGAGTAAAATAATCAGCAGTTACAATAGCAATGCCAAATTCAGAGAGAGACAAAAAAACTATGTCATAAGAAATTACAGAATGGATGACCATTTCAGAGAGAGACAAAAAAACTATGTCATAAGAAATTACAGAATGGATCAGCTTTTTAGAGAGAGAAAAAAATCCTATGTCATAAGAAATTACAGAATGGATCGGCATTTTAGGGAGCGACAAAAAACCTATATCATAACAAAATATAGGAATAGTGATAGATTTAAAGAAAAGCAAAAGAGGTACATAACTGATAAATATTCAACAGATGCAATTTTCAGGCAAAGGCAAAAAGACTATTATATGAATCGGTGCAAAATAGACCCAAAATTCTATGAACAAAGAAAGGACGTGTTTAAAAAACGTTATCAGCAAGACTCACTCTTCAGGGCTCGTCAGAAATCATATAATTTATTCAAAGCTAAAGACAGAATATCAGCACTCAAAATACTTCACAAGATAAACTGTGCACAAGACATACAGCACAAATATAAAGTAATTGACTGTGTGCGCCAGGCAACACAAGTGTTCAGAAATAACCAACCTGTTGAAATACAGAATCCAGTAATATTGAAGGCATTGCAAACTTTCAGAGACATTATAAAACAGGGACCAACATATATATGCACATGCTGTGCAAGAGCACTCTTCTCAAATCAAGTGCGCACCTGTGATCGTGAAAGCTATCAAAAGAATCCAACAGTTGTTTCACTATGTTTGACAGGTAACTATGTTCACATTTGTTCTGATTGTACTGATCACTGTATGAGGAACACAGAATGGATCTGTCACAGCTGCCATTCAACACTTTTGAGAGGTACAATGCCAGACATTGCTGTAGCCAATAAGCTTCAATTTAGTCCTATTCCTCCAGAGCTATGCAATTTGAATATTCTAGAAAGACATGTTATTGCAAAGTACATTCCTTTTGCTAAAATCTTAACACTTCCTAAAGGCCAGCAGAGAGCCATAAAGGGGGCTGTAATTTCAGTTGCATCTGAAGTGGAAACAACAGTTAATTGTTTACCTAGACCAAGAAGTGAATCACAGCTGCTTACAGTGAAACTGAAAAGACGTCTTTGTTACCAAGGTCATTATCAGTATCAGACTATGAATATGCAAAAAGTTTTATCTGCTTTAGCAAAACTTAAAGATATGCATTCAGAATATAAAAATATTGTTATAAATGACAGTAGCGCACATGATGAGCCAATGGACATTGACAACAACAGCCAAAGTGAAAACACAGAACGACAAAGCAATGAAAATGAACATGATAATTCAAGTGATGACCCTGAATCTAATAATGAACAACACTCGGGTCTTGTCTTGGACACATGTCTACAGCCCCCAGATCCTGGTCAACATTTGTTGTCTTATGATGATGGAATATTTTGTATTGCCCCTGCAGAGAAAAACAGTCCTGTAAGCATTTTTAAAATTCCTAAGCTCGAGTCTATGGCATTTCCAGTGCAGTTTCCTGATGGTAAGAACACTTTTGATGAGCCTGACAGAGTGAAATGTGTCTCCCCAAGCAGATACTTTAACACCAGGTTATTCTCTGTAGATAACCGTTGTGCAAAGGATACAAACTACATATTTTTTGCACAGTTTGTCACAGAAATGCACATGGCCACATCTAGTATGTCCATTCAGTTGAGAAAAGCAAAACCCATGACACGTGATGGTCGTAGAATAAACTGTTCACTGCTGCAGGATAAATCTGAGTTAGAAAAACTTGTACACAACAAAGAGGCAACACGTTTCATGCAGCCACTAAGAGGAACACCAGCTTACTGGGAGAAAACTCTGCGTGATTTGTTCTCTATGCTAAGACAACTGGGCACACCTACATTTTTCTGTACATTTAGTGCTGCTGAGATGAGATGGCCAGAAGTTATTACTGCTATTAAAGCCCAACAAGGTGAAACAGTGAACTTTTCTGAATTAGACTGGTCAGAGAAATGTGACATTCTTAAAAGCAACCCAGTCACAGCCATGCGCATGTTTGAAAAACGAGTTGAAGCGTTGATAAGAGATCTAATAATGTCACCTGCTCAACCCATCGGTGAGGTAATTGACTTTTTTTATAGAGTAGAATTTCAACAGCGTGGCTCTCCACACATTCATTGCCTATTTTGGGTGAAAGATTCTCCAGAATTTGAAAAAGATCAAGATGAAGATGTGTGCAATTTCATTGATAAATATATCTCATGTAAACTACCAGACCCAAACAAAGACCCAGAACTGCATAGAATTGTAAGTGAAGTACAGATGCACAGTCGTAACCACTCCAAATCCTGTAGAAAAAACAATAAGCACTGTAGATTTGGATTTCCCAAACCACCCATGAACACAACTATGATAACTCGTCCCAGGCCTCCTCCAATAGATGAGTCTGATGAAGAAAATGAAGCAACAGAGGAGAGAGAAAATGACAGTACTGCACAAGCAAAAGCACAACTTCAAAAAGTGTGGGATCTGCTGAATGACACAACACAGAGTTTTGAAACCACAGCACAGCTGCTTCAAAAAGTAAACATGACTTATGAAGAATATAAAAAATATTTTCAGTGTCTGTCAACATCAAATGTAATTGTCATGGCGAGACGACCACGTGACTGCTGGGTTAATGGCTATAATCCAATGCTGTTAAGAGCCTGGAATGCAAACATGGACATACAGTTCATTATCAATCCATACAGTTGTATCATGTACATTCTCTCATACATTTCAAAAGCTGAACATGAGATGAGTGATTATTTAAAAAAAGTAATAAAAGACTCAAGTCATGATAACATGTCTGACTGTGAAAGCATGAAGCAGGTCATGAATTGCTATGCAAAATCTAGGGAAGTTTCTGCTCAAGAAGCAGTTGCTCGCACATGCAGTCTAAAACTGAAATCATCATCTCGAGCTGTCATATTCATACCCACTGATGACAATGCTGTAAAGATGAGTTTACCAATAAAGTATTTACAGACAATGGACCCTGACTTAGAGAATGTGTGGATGACTGGACTGCCAGAAAAGTACAAGGCCAGACCAAACAAACCTGAATTTGATAACATGTGCATGGCAGAATTTGCAAGTGAATACCGCATTGTTTATGGAAGACAGAAAAAGGGTAAAAATGTTTTGGCACTCCAAAAGAATATAGGACACATTCAAAAAAGAACACGGGGTAAACCTGCTGTTATTAGATTTGCTCGTTTCTCACAACAAAAAAACCCAGAAAAATACTTTGGAACATTGTTAAAACTCTACCTACCATATCGCACAGATGAACAGCTTAAGTCTCCAAGATTCCCAACATATGAATCATTTTACAAATTTGCTTCAGTAAACCTTCCCGGCACTGATGAACTCCAACGCGTGTGCATGATTGTAAATATAAACCGTGAAAAGTATGAGAAGCATAATGAGGCAATAGAACAAGCAATTGAGGATTTTGAACAGAACGGTCCAGTCGAGGATGCATGGACAACATTAGCACCGGCAACTGAGGTGATCAGGCTGGAATGCATAATGGAACGTGAACCATCTGATGCAAACGATGAACAAGATGATATTCCTGAATACACAGCATCTTCTTCTGTCAATAATACAGCTATGCCAGTAATAGAAGTTCCCCAGCTCAATTCTGCACAGATTCGCAAAATGTTTCAAAGCTTAAATCAAACACAAGCTTCTGTATTTTATGCCGTGCGAGACTGGTGCAAAAGATGTGTTTCTGGTGAAAACCCACAACAGTTTCTATATTTTTTAAATGGAGGAGCAGGAGTTGGCAAATCACATGTTATTAAATCTATTCATGCAGAAGCATCTAAAATATTGCGCAAACTTCCATGTGTGAGAGAGCACACTGACATTTCCAAACAAACAGTTCTTTTAACAGCATTTACGGGTACTGCTGCTTTTAACATTTCTGGTAAAACATTGCACTGTCTTTTAAAACTCCCAAGAAGCTTAAAACCTCCATACCAAGGCCTAGGAAACAGCTTGGATGAAATCAGGGCAGATTTTTCTAACGTACACATTATAATAATAGATGAAATATCTATGGTATCAAAACAGTTGTTTGCGTATGTTAACTGGAGACTGCAACAAATTAAAGGAAACCAGAAACCTTTTGGCGGATTGTCTGTTCTTGCTGTTGGAGATTTTCTACAGTTGCCTCCCCTAGGAAGAGCACGGCCACTCTGTGTGTATGAGAATCATGTGTTGGACTTCTGGAAAGATCAATTTCAGATCATAACACTGACACAGATTATGAGACAGAGAGAGGATCTTGAATATGCTGAGCTGCTCAACAGACTGAGAGTAAAACAGAAGCATGACAGGCTCACAGCTGCAGACCAGTGCATGTTACAAACTGTCATACGTTTGTCTCCCGAAGAGTGTCCCACTGATGTTTTACACATTTTTGCAACCAATAAAGAGGTAGACAATCACAACACTGCAGCCATATTCTCTCAATTTTCAAATATTATTACCATTGATGCCAATGACTACAAAAAAGATCCTCGAACAGGTGAAATGAAAAAGCAAGCTGCACCATTTAAAGGAGACAAATGTGATCTAATTGACAAACTACAGATTGCAATTGGTGCACGAGTAATGCTTACCAGAAATATTGATGTGGAAGATGGACTGGTTAATGGTACTTTTGGTAAAGTGGCAAAAATTACAACTCAGGAACGAGATGGTGTTCCATATGTGCTGTTAATTGGTCTTTACCTGGATGATGTAAATGCTGGACAAAAACATCGTAACAAAGCACCTGGTGGAGATGACAACATTGTTTATATTGAGAGGTCAGAGGAGCCGCTAAAAAGAAAGGGAACAGTTCGAAGGCAATTTCCAATGAAACTTGCTTTTGCATGCACTATACACAAAGTTCAAGGAATGACAACTGATCGTGCTGTTGTATCTCTAAAGCATATTTTTGAACCAGGCATGGCATATGTTGCACTAAGCAGAACCACAGCGCTTAGTGGATTGCACATAATAGACTTTGATGAAAAAAAAATTTACTGTGATCCAGAAATAAATGCCTCTTTGGAGAACATGCCAAAAGCTGACTTTCAACATGTCCAACCTCTTCTACACACTGAGTATGATGTAAATTCTCCTCTTACTATCATTCATCATAACACAGAGGGACTACAGTGTCATATGGATGATTTAAAAAGTCATCATGAGCTTTTGTTGGCTGATGTTTTGTGTCTCACTGAAACACACCTGTCTGGCTCATCTGCTCATGAGTGTCTCCAGCTGGAAGGATACAGAATTTATAATCGCAACAGACATACCTCCTACACAAATAATCTACAGTTGGCAAACAGAAATGGTGGTGGAGTGGCCATTTATGTGAGAAATAGCTTACAAGCTCATCCTCTGATGTACATACAAAACGTGACAGACCTGGAATATTTGGTTTTAAAAGTAGAACACCCCAAAGAAGCACTTGTCACAGTAATTTACAGACCACCTAAATACAACCTAGGAGTGTTTTTGACTAACCTAAATGCCCTTTTGACATCCCTAGAAATCATAAACATCAACCCTGTTATAATTTTAGGAGACTTCAATGAAGACCAGCTGTCCCATGGGAACAAACCCATTTTGAAACTGTTTAATGACAAAGGATATACACAACTGATCCACACTGGGACTACTGAAAACAACACCCTTCTGGATCTTGTGTTTATTAGTAGCACACACTCACATATCAGAGCAGGAGTACTGCAAACATACTACAGTTATCACGATCCTGTCTACTGTATTTTGGAATAGATACTGTAAGAAATTATCAGCTGTGAAACTTCATCCTGATTAGCAAGGACACATTATGATTAACATTGCTTTTAAAACATTCCAGATTAAAAAGATTCCAACAAAATATACCCACTTCAGAGTCCATTAACAACAATCTGTCACAAGAACAAAATATATATTATGATGTTATCATATTACATAAATGTGGATGAATTTAATTTATCACATTTACTATCAGGGATGGTGCAACCCTGCCATTTAAATGCACACACACACAAACACACATTCTATATGATTCATTCTTATCTGTGTGGGGACATTTGGTCCTCACAACGTAAATACAAGGGTTTGTGCACATGTGCACACACACACACACACACACACACACACACACACACACACACACACACACACACACACACTTTTTATTTATTTCTAACTTTATGGGGACATTTGATCCTCACAACATAAAAAAACTAGGTATGCGTATGTGCGTACACAGACACACACATGCAGTTTTCATACTCTTCTAGTTTTCCTATTCATGATTTAAACATTTAAACAGCAACATATACTATAATGTTTTTAAGCATGATAAACACATTAAAACATAAAAAATGTAAATGGAAAAAAGACTCATGCATCTGAATTTTTTTGTATTGGTTATGACAGATTTGCCTTGCTGGTTCTCAAGTGCCTCATTACCAATCCCAAAAAAACACCTTCAGCTATGATAAGAGTTGCCTAATAGGATGGAGAATTAACCAGTGGCATGAGGTGGTGATCCAATGACGGGTAAGACTCTCTTTTGGCCAGCGGAGGGCAACCTAAGGCAGGACATCATCGCCCTGGGCACCTGCTTGAGCATGCAGGTGTGAAATGGGTCAAAGAAGTGGATATGATGCTTTCTGGGCCAAAAGCATCAAAGGAGGGGCTGTAGGAATAACAAGCTGCCTCAATCAAAAATCCACCAGATCATCCCGACCAGCTCCTCGACCACATCATCCTGACAGGCAATTCTGATTTTTGTTGCCACACTACTTGAGTGTGAGATTAAACAATTCTGGACAATCAAATGTGGGTCACTTGAGAATCATCTCTAAATTTGTAAGGCTACATTTTATAGAAAACATACAGCAAGCCAAATGCATGACTTTAATATACACAAATATACATATTTCTGTGTGTGTGTGTGTATCAATACAAATAAATCAGTGTTCAAACAAACTTACTTCTTGTGGTTCTTTAATATTTCATTACAGCATATTCAAAACCCTCATTCAATAAAACTGTATGTTTAAGCAATGATGTAAACACATTTAAATATTAAGCTAAAATGTTTTAACATTTGTGTTTTAGCATAATAACAACATGAAATACCTTGAATAAGGGCAAAACATTTTATCATGTTGTTAGCTTGTTTTACAATAATGATAACATGTTTTAGCATGATACAATAATTTATTTGTATAGCACAATTAAAAACAATGGCTGTCGACTGATGTGCCATTGACAATGTAATCAAATTCATACTAAAAATAACAACCAAACAATACAAATAACAAAAAAACTTAAATGAACATAAAATCGCAAAATCACATGATTAATATGCATGACACAATGTCAATCAAAAGCTTTTGAAATTTAAAAAGTTTTTACTCTGGACTTAAAAGTGAGAAGAGGTGGAGCTTGTCTTATGCTAATTGGAAAGGCATTCCAAAGCCTGGGAGCTGCAAGGTTGATATTCAGTGAGTAGTTCAGAAAGATAGGTTTGTGCTAAGCCATGTAAAGGTTTGTAAGTAACAATATTTTAAAATGTGCACCACCATTAAGAAAAGCCATTATTAATGGAGCTTAGATATTACGATTCACCATGGCAACAGCATGTGAAAAAAAGGTCCGGTGGAATGAATTTTGCCCCCCCCCTTGTGATTTTCTGCTCCCCTATAGCCCCACCCCCCAGCTGATATCTAACACTAATGCCTGGTCAAAATTTGTTATTGCGATATCTCATAGCAGTCTAGCAAACTAATTACTTTGTACAAAATAAAAACATACAAAATGCTTCTTAAATAAAAGCTACAAAAAATAATATAATAAACTAATATTTATTTTGCAGACATGTCAGTAGTTGTGTGTCATCATCTGCTTTACAAAAATCAATACTTTTACTTTTGTGAATTATTACTTACTTAACATCATATGTAGTTTTTTATAGTAAAAGTTAAATAATAATGGCTTATAAATGATAATTTTAATGTGTGATTCAACTATGTAGTAACCATGTTCTGTACAAGTAATGTATTAACTTTACACAGTACCAAAGTGGAAAGGATACACTATATAATATTTAAACAATAAAATGACACAAGCAATGTGTAGATCTCACCACCTATGGGCTCATTTATACTACAATATAAAACATATAATTTACATCAATTATGATTTTAACAACATTCTAATGACATAAAACATAACACAATTTTGAAGGAATTGTAATATGGTGCTAAAAAAACTACCCATGAGTTTTTTTCAGCCAATGGAAACACGCAGGGTCCTCAGGGGACAGAATTGCATATGACACCAGATACTTTTCAATAGTAAAACTGGAAGTGCTACTGTAGTGCACAGCAACAACACATGTACATTTAAAATATAAATTATATTTTAAAGAAAAGAGTTATTGTGAATAATTGTTGCTTGAGTCAGTTGAGTCAAGTGGGGCCTCTGGCCTTAGTCAAACGAGTTCTGTTTCTGTTTTAAAGCTCATGTGGGGGGCCCCATACATATACTCGCCCTGGGCAAAAAAATAAAAAATCTAAAATCATCAACTATATGTAATACACTTAGCCAGCAATAGTTAGCCTGTCCGGAACCGAGCTGACTAAAACCACATCACTGTGTGACACTTGCTTTTTATGTGAACGGCCCCTACGCTAATAAGATTTTGTTTCTCGCTCCCTGTCTCGTCGTCGATCCTGAGGACAATGAGACAAACAGATCCAGTTCCGGTAAATGTGAAAGTCGGCACACCTCTGATCTACGCTATATAAATAAAAATGAATTGAATTGAATACATCAGTTTAGTCAATATGTATGTTTAATTTTTGATCCTTATAAAATATTAGAGGTAAATAAATTAAGGAATCTAGAATGAAGCTCACATGACTTAGCATAAAGTTAACATGAAGCTAGCATGATTTAGAATGAAGCTAGCAGTATTTAACCTAAAGTTAGCATAAAGTTTACATGATTTAACATGAAGCTAACATGATTTAGCATGAAGTTAGCATTATGCTAGCATGCTTAGCATTAAGCTAGCATGATGTTATGATTAATATGAAGATAGCATGATTAGCATGAAGCTAACATGATGCTAACATAATTAGTATGACACTGTTCATGATGCTAACATGAATAGCATGATGTTAACATGAGTTTAACATGATTAGCATGAAGCTAACATGATGTTAGCATGAAGCTAGCATGATTGCTAGCATGATAAGCATGAAGCTAGCATGATGTTAGCATGATTAACATGAAGCTGTCATGATGTTAGCATGATTAGCATGAAGGTAGAATGATGCTAACATGATTAGCATGAAGCTAGCATGATGTTAGCATGATTAACATGAAGCTGTCATGATGTTAACATGATTAGCATGAAGCTAGCATGATGCTAACATGATTAGCATGATTAGCATGAAGCTAACATGATGTTAGCATGATTAGCATGAAGCTGTCATGATGTTAGCATGATTAGCATGAAGCTGTCATGATGTTAGCATGATTAGCATGAAGCTAACATGATGTTAACATGATTAGCATGAAGCTAGCATGATTAGTATGAAGCTAGCATGATGCTAGCATGATTAGCATGAAGCTAGCATGATGTTAGCATGATTAGCATGAAGCTAGCATGATTAGCATGAAGCTAGCATGATGCTAGCATGATTAGCATGAAGCTAGCATGATGTTAGCATGATTAGCATGAAGCTAGCATGATTAGCATGAAGCTAGCATGATGCTAGCATGATTAGCATCAAGCTAGCATGAAGCTAGCATGAAGGTAGCATGAAGGTAGCATGATTAGCATGAAGCTAGCATAATGCTAGCATGATAAGCATGAAGCTAGAATGATGCTAGCATGATTAGCATGAAGCTAGCATGATGCTAGCATGATTAGCATGAAGCTAGCATGATGTTATTATGATTAGCATGATGTTAGCATGATTAGCATGATGTTAGCATGATTAGCATGAAGCTAGCATGAAGCTAGCATGATGTTAGCATGATTAGCATGAAGCTGTCATGATGTTAGCATGATTAGCATGAAGCTAACATGATGTTAACATGATTAGCATGAAGCTAGCATGATTAGTATGAAGCTAGCATGATGCTAGCATGATTAGCATGAAGCTAGCATGATGTTAGCATGATTAGCATGAAGCTAGCATGATTAGCATGAAGCTAGCATGATGCTAGCATGATTAGCATGAAGCTAGCATGATGTTAGCATGATTAGCATGAAGTTAGCATGATTAACATGAAGCTAGCATGATGCTAGCATGATTAGCATCAAGCTAGCATGAAGCTAGCATGAAGGTAGCATGATTAGCATGAAGCTGTCATGATGCTAACATGATAAGCATGAAGTTAGCATGATGTTAGCATGATTCGCATGATGCTAGCATGATTCGCATGAAGCTAACATGATGCTAGCATGATTAGCATGAAGCTAGCATGATGCTAACATGAAGCTAGCATGATGTTAACATGATTAGCATGAAGCTAACATGATTAGCATGAAGCTAGCATGATGCTAGCATGATTAGCATGAAGCTAGCATGATGCTAGCATGATTAGCATGAAGCTAGCATGATGTTAGCATGATTAGCATGAAGCTAGCATGATGCTAGCATGATTAGCATGAAGCTAGCATGATGCTAGCATGATTAGCATGAAGCTAGCATGATGCTAACATGATTAGCATGAAGCTAGCATGATGCTAGCATGATTAGCATGAAGCTAGCATGATGCTAACATGATTAGCATGAAGCTAGCATGATGCTAACATGATTAGCATGATGCTAGCATGATGCTAACATGATTAGCATGATGCTAGCATAATGCTAGCATGATTAGCATGAAGCTAGCATAATGCTAGCATGATTAGCATGAAGCTAGCATGAGGCTAGCATGATTAGCATAAAGTAAACATGAGGTTAACATGATTAGCGTGAAGCTAACATGATTTAACGTGAAGTTAACATGATTAGCATGATGCTAGCATGATTAGCATAAAGCTAGCACTATTTAGCGTGAAGCTAACAAGATTTAACATGAAGCTAGCATGATTTAGCATGAAGTTAGCAAGCTATATTATGAAATTAGCATAAAGCTAGCATGAAACTAGCATGAAGCTAGTATGACTTAGCATGGAGCTAGCATGAAGCTAACATGACCCAAAGACCCAACCCCCATGTCTCTATGATGTTCAGATCCAGAGATATAAGGCTTTGTTTAATATGTTGCTAGGGTGCTCATATTTGGTTGCTAGGGGCGTGGCTTAACACCTAAATAAGAATCCTATTAAGACTGATTGGATGCCTGAGTAAAATGAGCCCACCCTTATGTCTCTATGACACTCTGGTGCAAAGATATCCATCTGGGCTTTTTATAATGGTAGTCTATGGGAGATGTTGCTAGGGTACCCAAAATTGTTGCTAGGGGCGTGGCTAAATAGCTCTGGGGCGATCCTAAGAGACTGATAGGATGACTGAGTAAAATGAGCCCACCCCCATGTCTCTACGACACTCTAAAGTAAAGATATTCCATATGGGACGCTTTTATTCCCTTATATGGGCATGTTTCCTGCCCCATTATAAGTCAATGGGAAATTTTGGGGGCCTCTTTCACCCCAGGGGTATAGCTTACACCCCATTGTGATGTATGTTCTTACAGAGCCTGTCAGCCTCCTTAAATGTGGTAAGCCACAAGTTTCTACAAGTTTCTCACTCACAGCTATGACCCGTCAAAGTTTGTCTCAATGTTAAGTCAATGGAAATTTTGGGGTGTTCGAGCCCCCTGTTTAGGAATTCGGAAGGTGCCATCAGTTAGAAAAGATATAGCACACTAAGTCAGACCAGTCTGAAGGTCTGTGGAAAATTTGGTGCATGTAGCTTGAAAGCCCTAGGACGAGTTAGTGTCAGAAATTTTGGGGGGAGAAAAAGAATAATAATAATAATAATAAGTTTAATAGCAATAACAATATATTGGCTTTTTCAAAGCCAACATAATAATAATAAGATATAAGTTTAAAAGCAATAACAATATATTGGCTTTTTCAAAGCCAACATAATAATAATAATAATTTTTGGAATAGTAATAGTGATGCCTTGCATAAATGCAAGCACCACTAATAATAACTAGATAGGTACATTTCCTGAAGAAAATGTGAAGTGGTGCTTGCCGTGGCAAATTTCTGGGGACAGTATATGATTATACTTCCAGTCACGAGTAAAATGGTCCTACCCCCGTGTCTCTACGATGTTCTGATGCGGAGATATAAGGCTTTGTTTACTCTGTTGCTAGGGTACTGTATTTGGTTGCTAGGGAAAAAATTGGCATCCCATAATGATTACACTCCGGGTGACGAGTCAAACGGTCCAACCCCCGTGTCTCTACGATGTTCTGATGCCGAGATATAAGGCATTGTTTACTCTGTTGCTAGGGTACTGTATTTGGTTGCTAGGGAAAAATTTGGCATCCACTAGTGATTACACTCTGAGTCACAAGTCAAACGGTCCAACACCCGTGTTTCTAAGATGTTCTGATGCGGAGATATAAGGCTTTGTTTACTCTGTTGCTAGGGTACTGTATTTGGTTGCTAGGGAAAAAAATTGGCATCCCATAGTGATTACACTCTGAGTCACGAGTCAAATGGTCCAACCCCCTTGTCTCTACGATGTTCTGATGCGGAGATATAAGGCTTTATTTACTCTGTTGCTAGGGTACTGTATTTGGTTGCTAGGGAAAAAATTTGGCATCCCATAGTGATTACACTCTGAGTCACGAGTCAAACGGTCCAACCCCCGTGTCTCTACGATTTTCTGATGCGGAGATATAAGGCTTTGTTTACTCTGTTGCTAGGGAGCTGTATTTGGTTGCTAAGGAAAAAAAATTGACATCCACTAGTGATTACACTCCGAGTCACGAGTCAAACGGTCCAACCCCCGTGTCTCTACGACGTTCTGATGCTGAGATATAAGGCTTTGTTTATTCGGTTGCTAGGGTAGTGTATTTGGTTGCTAGGGAAAAATTTGACATCCAATAGTGATTACACTCTGAGTCACGACTCAAACGGTCCAACCCCCGTGTCTCTACGATGTTCTGATGCGGAGATACAAGGCTTTGTTTATTCTGTTGCTAGGGTACTGTATTTGGTTGCTAGGGAAAAAATTGGCATTCCATAGAGATTACACTCTGAGTCACGAGTCAAACGGTCCAACCCCTGTGTCTCTATGATGTTCTGATGCAGAGTTATAACTGTTTGAATTTTATGTTGCTAGGGTGCACAAAAGTGGTTGCTAGGGGCGTGGCTTAAAAGCTTTGGGACTATACTGATAGACTGATTGGATGTCTGAGTAAAATGAGCCCACCCCCATGTCTCTACGACATTGTAAAGCAAAGATATCCCATCTGGAACTTTTTTATTCCCTTATATGGGCATGTTTCCTGCCCCATTATAAGTCAATGGGAAATTTCGGGTGCCTCTTACACCCCAGGGGTAGAACTTACACCCCATTGTGATCCATGTTCTTACAGAGCCTAACACCCTCTTAAAATAATGTAACCCATATGTTTCTACAAAATCCTTGAGCGGAGGTATGACTCGTCAAAGTTCGGCCCAATGTAAAGTCAATGGGATTTTTTCGGGTGGTTTTTCGCCCCCCTTTCGGAAATCCTGCACCCGATCGCTTATAAAAGTCATAGCACACCTCTCCTCAATAAACCGGTCGATTTGAGCCCTCATTCGTGTGTCTACGACAAACCGTGCGGGACGAGTTACGTGCCGAAAAAGTTTGCAGACATAAGAATAATAAGATACTAGATAGGTACATTTCCTGAAGAAAATGTGAGTGGTGCTTGCCGTGGCAAAATTCTCGGGACAATATATGATTATACTCCAAGCCAAAAGTAAAACGATCCAACTCCCATGTCTCTACGATGTTCTGATGCGGAGATATAAGGCTGTGTTTATCCGGTTGCTAGGGTACTGTATTTGGTTGCTAGGGAAACAATTGCCATCCACTAGTGATTACCCTCCGAGTCACGAGTCAAACGGTCCAACCCCCATGTCTCTACGATGTTCTGATGCGGAGATATAAGGCTTTGTTTACTCTGTTGCTAGGGTAGTGTATTTGGTTGCTAGGGAAAAAATGGCATCCACTAGTGATTACCCGCAGAGTCACGAGTCAAATGGTCCAACCCCCGTGTCTCTACGATGTTCTGATGCGGAGATATAAGGCTGTGTTTATCCGGTTGCTAGGGTACTGTATTTGGTTGCTAGGGAAAAAATTGCCATCCACTAGTGATTACCCTCTGAGTCATGAGTCAAACGGTCCAACCCCCTTGTCTCTACGATGTTATGATGCGGAGATATAAGGCTTTGTTTACTCTGTTGCTAGGGAGCTGTATTTGGTTGCTAGGGAAAAAAATGGCATCCACTAGTGATTACCCTTCGAGTCATGAGTCAAACGGTCCAACCCCCGTGTCTTTACGATGTTCTGATGCGGAGATATAAGGCTTTGTTTACTCTGTTGCTAGGGTACTGTATTTGGTTGCTAGGGGAAAAAATGGCATCCACTAGTGATTACCCTCAGAGTCATGAGTCAAACGGTCCAACCCCCGTGTCTCTACGATGTTCTGATGCGGAGATATAAGGCTTTGTTTACTCTGTTGCTAGGGTACTGTATTTGGTTGCTAGGGAAAAAAATGGCATCCACTAGTGATTACCCTCCGAGTCATGAGTCAAACGGTCCAATCCCCTTGTCTCTACGATGTTCTGATGCGGAGATATAAGGCTTTGTTTACTCTGTTGCTAGGGTACTGTATTTGGTTGCTAGGGGAAAAAATGGCATCCACTAGTGATTACCCTCCGAGTCACAAGTCAAACGGTCCAACCCCCGTGTCTCTACGATGTTCTGATGCGGAGATATAAGGCTTTGTTTATTCGGTTGCTAGGGTGCTCAAATTTGGTTGCTAGGGGCGTGGCTTGGGAGTGGCCAATGATGTGCCCAATTGTTACACGCCAAGTCACAAGTAAAACGGTCCAACCCCTGTGTCTCTACGATGTTCTGATGCTGAGATATAACTGTTTGAATTTTATGTTGCTAGGGTGCTCAAAAGTGGTTGCTAGGGGCGTGGCTTAGTAAGTCTTTAAGGATCCTGAGAGACTGATTGGATGCCTGAGTAAAATGAGCCAACCCCCATGTCTCTATGACACTGTGGTGCAAAGATATCCATCTGGGCATTTTATAATGGCAGTCTATGGGAGATGTTGCTAGGGTGCCCAAAATTGTTGCTAGGGGCGTGGCTTAATAGATCTGAGATGATCCTGAGAGACTGATTGGATGCCCGAGTAAAATGAGCCCACCCCCTTGATTCTACGACACTGTAATTCGAAGATATCCCATCAGGAAAATTCTTATTCCCTTATATGGGCATGTTCCCTGACCCATTATAAGTCAATGGGGCACATTTGGGCGCCTCCTACACCCCAGGGGTACAACTTTCACCCCATTGTGATGTATGTTCTTACAGAGTCTACCACCCTCTTCAAATGTTGTAACCCACAAGTTTCTACCAAATCCTCGAGCTGAGCTATGACCCGTCAAAGTTGGGCGCAATGTTAAGTCAATGGGATTTTTCGGGTGGTTTTTCGCCCCCCTTTCGAAAATCCTGCACCCGATCCCTTATAAAAGTCATAGCACACCTCTCCTCAATAAACCGGTCATTTTGAGCCATCTTTCATGGGTCTATGACAAACCGTGCGGGACGAGTTACGCGCCGAAAAAAGTGTCCAGAATAAGAATAATAAGAACTAGATAGGTACATTTCCTGAAGAAAATGTGAGTGGTGCTTGCCGTGGCAAAATTCTGGGTAACATATATGATTATACTCCAAGCCAAAAGTAAAACGATCCAACTCCCGTGTCTCTACGATGTTCTGATGCGGAGATATAAGGCTTTGTTTACTCTGTTGCTAGGGTACCGTATTTGGTTGCTAGGGGGAAAATTGCCATCCACTAGTGATAACCCTCCGAGTCACGAGTCAAAGGGTCCAACCCCCGTGTCTCTACGATGTTCTGATGCGGAGATATAAGGCTTTGTTTACTCTGTTGCTAGGGTACTGTATTTGGTTGCTAGGGAAAAAAATGGCTTCCACTAGTGATTAACCTCCAAGTCACGAGTCAAACGGTCCAACCCCCGTGTCTCTACGATGTTCTGATGCGGAGATATAAGGCTTTGTTTATTCGGTTGCTAGGGTTCTCAAATTTGGTTGCTAGGGGCGTGGCTTGGGAGTGGCCATTGATGTGCCCAATTGCTACACCCCTAGTCACAAGTAAAACGGTCCAACCCCCGTGTCTCTACGATGTTCTGATGCCGAGATATAACTGTTTGAATTTTATGTTGCTAGGGTGCTCAAAAGTGGTTGCTAGGGGCGTGGCTTAGTAAGTATTCAAGGATACTGAGAGAGTGATTGGATGCCTGAGTAAAATGAGCCCACCCCCATGTCTCTGTGACACTGTGGTGCAAAGATATCCATCTAGGCATTTTATAATGGCAGTCTATGGGATAGGTTGCTAGGGTGCCCAAAATGGTTGCTAGGGTAACCTTACACCCCATTGTGGGGTACGTCCTGAAAGAGTCTAGCACCCTCTTCAAATGTTGTGACCCACATGTTTCTACGAAATCCTCGCTCGGACCTATGACCCGTCAAAGTTTTTCGCAATGTTAAGTCTATGGGATTTTCGCCCATTGACTTTTCATTGGGCACTTTTGGGCACCTCTTACACCCCAGGGGTACAACTTACACCCCATTGTGATGTATGTTCTTACAGAGCCTACCACCCTCTTCAAATGTTGTAACCCACATGTTTCTACAAAATCCTCGAGCAGAGCTATGACTCGTCAAAGTTGGGCGCAATGTTAAGTCAAGTCAATGGGATTTTTCGGGTGGTTTTTCGCCCCCCTTTCGGAAATCCTGCACCCGATTGCTTATAAAAGTCATAGCACACCTCTCCTCAATAAACCAGTCGATTTGAGCCCGCTTTCATGGGACTACGGCAAAGCGTGCGGGACGAGTTACGCGCCGAAAAAACGTGCAGACATAAGAATAAGATATAATAATAATAACTAGATAGGTACATTTCCTGAAGAAAATGTGAGTGGTGCTTGCCGTGGCAAATGTTTGGGGACAGTATATGATCATACTTCCAATCACGAGTAAAACGATCCAAACCCCGTCTCTATACGATGTTCTGAAGCGGAGATACAAGGCTTTGTTTATTCGGTTGCTAGGGTACTGTATTTGGTTGCTAGGGAAAAATTTGACTTCCAATAGTGATTACACTCCGGGTCACGAGTAAAACGGTCCAAACCCCATGTCTCTACAATGTTCTGATACGGAGATATAAGGCTTTGTTTACTCTGTTGCTAGGGTACTGTATTTGGTTGCTAGGGAAAAAATGGCATCCCATAGTGATTACACGCCGAGTCACGAGTCAAACGGTCCAACCCCCTTGTCTCTACGATGTTCTGATCCCGAGATATAAGGCTTTGTTTACTCTGTTGCTAGGGTACTGTATTTGGTTGCTAGGGGAAAAATTGGCATCCCATAATGATTACACTCCGAGTCACGAGTCAAACGGTCCAACCCCCGTGTCTCTACGATGTTCTGAGGCGGAGATATAAGGCTTTGTTTACTCTGTTGCTAGGGTACTGTCTTTGGTTGCTAGGGAAAAAATTGGCATCCAATTATGATTACACTCCGAGTCACGAGTCAAACGGTCCAACCCCCGTGTCTCTACGATGTTCTGAGGCAGAGATATAAGGCTTTGTTTACTCTGTTGCTAGGGTACTGTATTTGGTTGCTAGGGAAAAAATGGTATCCCATAGTGATTACACGCCGAGTCACAAATCAAACGGTCCAACCCCCGTGTCTCTACGATGTTCTGATGCGGAGATATAAGGCTTTGTTTACTCTGTTGCTAGGGTACTGTATTTGGTTGCTATGGAAAAAAATGGCATCCCATAGTGATTACACTCTGACTCACGAGTCAAACGGTCCAACCCCCGTGTCTCTACGATGTTCTGATGCGGAGATATAAGGTTTTGTTTACTCTGTTGCTAGGGTACTGTATTTGGTTGCTAGGGGAAAAAATGGCATCCCATAGTGATTACACGCCGGGTCACGAGTCAAACGGTCCAACTCCTGTGTCTCTACGATGTTCTGATGCAGAGATATAAGGCTTTGTTTACTCTGTTGCTAGGGTACTGTATTTGGTTGCTAGGGAAAAAATTGGCATCCCATAATGATTACACTCCGAGTCACGAGTCAAACAGTCCAACCCCCGTGTCTCTACGATGTTCTGAGGCGGAGATATAAGGCTTTGTTTACTCTGTTGCTAGGGTACTGTATTTGGTTGCTAGGGAAAAAATTGGCATCCCATAATGATTACACTCTGAGTCAAGAGTCAAACGGTCCAACCCCCGTGTCTCTACGATGTTCTGATGCAGAGATATAACTGTTTGAATTTTATGTTGCTAGGGTGCTCAAAAGTGGTTGCTAGGGGCGTGGCTTAATACCTATGTAAGGATCCTGAGAGACTGATTGGATGCCTGAGAAAATGAGCCCACCCCCATGTCTCTATGACACTGTGGTGCAAAGATATCCATCTGGGCATTTTATAATGGCAGTCTATGGGAGATGTTGCTAGGGTGCCCAAAATTGTTGCTAGGGGCGGTGCTTAATAGCTCTGGGATGATCCTGAGAGACTGATTGGATGCCCGAGTGAAATGAGCCCACCCACTTATCTCTACGACACTGTAAAGCAAAGATATCCCATCTGGAACTGTTTTATTCCCTTATATGGGCATGTTTCCTGCCCCATTATAAGTCAAAGGGAATTTCGGGTGCCTCTTACACCCCAGGGGTACAACTTACACCCCAATGGCATGTATGTTCTTACATAGCCTACCACCCTCTTCAAATTTGGTAACCCACATGTTTCTATGAAATCCTCGCTCGTACCTATGACCTGTCAAAATTTTTGCAATGTTAAGTCTATGGGATTTTCCCCCATTGACTTTTCATTGGGGCACTTTTGGGCGCCTCTTACACCCCAGGGGTACAACTTACACCCCAATGTGATGGATGTTCTTACAGAGCCTACCACCCTCTTCAAATGTTGTAACCCACATGTTTCTACAAAATCCTCGAGGGGAGCTATGACTTGTCAAAGTTGGGCGCAATGTTAAGTCAATGTGATTTTTCGGGTGGTTTTTCGCCCCCCTTTTGGAAATCCTGCACCCGATCGCTTATAAAAGTCATAGCACACCTCTCCTCAATAATCCGGTCGATTTGAGCCCTCTTTCATGGGTCTACGACAAAGCGTGCGGGACGAGTTACGCGCCGAAAAAAGTGTCCGGATGTAAGAAGAAGAAGAAGAAGAAAAATATCCCTGAGGAATAGTAATAGTGATGCTTTGCATAAATGCAAGCACCACTAATAAGTATGAGGAATAATAATAGTGATGCCTTGCATAAATGCAAGCACCACTAATAATATCCCTGAGGAATAGTAATAGTGATGCTTTGCATAAATGCAAGCACCACTAACTAGATAGGTACATTTCCTGAAGAAAATGTGAGTGGTGCTTGCCGTGGCAAAATTCTGGGCACCATATATGATTATACTCCAAGCCAAAAGTAAAACGGTCCAACCCCCGTGTCTCTACGATGTTCTGATGCGGAGATATAAGGCTTTGTTTACTCTGTTGCTAGGATACTGTATTTGGTTGCTAGGGAAAAAATGACACCCACTTGTGATTAACCTCCGAGTCACGAGTCAAACGGTCTAACCCCCGTGTCTCTACGATGTTCTGATGCGGAGATTTAAGGCTTTGTTTACTCTGTTGCTAGGGTACTGTATTTGGTTGCTAGGGAAAAAATTGGCATCCACTAGTGATTACATGCCGAGTCACAAGTAAAACGGTCCAACCCCCGTGTCTCTACGATGTTCTGCTGCGGAGATATAAGGCTTTGTTTACTCTGTTGCTAGGGTACTGTATTTGGTTGCTAGGGAAAAAATTGGCATCCCACAATGATTACACTCCGAGTCACGAGTCAAACGGTCCAACCCCTGTGTCTCTACGATGTTCTGATGCGGAGATATAAGGCTTTGTTTACACTGTTGCTAGGGTACTGTATTTGGTTGCTAGGGAAAAAAATGACATCCACTAGTGATTACACGCCGAGTCACGAGTAAAACGGTCCAACCCCCGTGTCTCTACGGTGTTCTGATGCGGAGATATAAGGCTTTGTTTACACTGTTGCTAGGGTACTGTATTTGGTTGCTAGGGAAAAATTTGACATCCCATAGTGATTACCCGCCGAGTCACGAGTCAAACGGTCCAACCCCCGTGTCTCTACGATGTTCTGATGCGGAGATATAAGGCTTTGTTTACTCTGTTGCTAGGGTACTGTATTTGGTTGCTAGGGAAAAAATTGACATCCCATACTGATTACCCGCCGAGTCACGAGTCAAACGGTCCAACCCCCGTGTATCTACGAGGTTCGGAAGCGGAGATATAAGTCTTTGTTTACTCTGTTGCTAGGGTACTGTATTTGGTTGCTAGGGAAAAAATTGACATCCCATAATGATTACACTCCGAGTCACGAGTCAAACGGTCCAACCCCCGTGTCTCTACGATGTTCTGATGCGGAGATATAAGGCTTTGTTTACTCTGTTGCTAGGGTACTGTATTTGGTTGCTAGGGAAAAATTTGACATCCCATAGTGATTACAAGCCGAGTCACGAATCAAATGGTCCAACCCCCGTGTCTCTACGATGTTCTGATGCGGAGATATAAGGCTTTGTTTACTCTGTTGCTAGGGTACTGTATTTGGTTGCTAGGGAAAAATTTGACATCCCATAATGATTACCCGCCTAGTCACTAGTCAAACGGTCCAACCCCCGTGTCTCTACGATGTTCTGATGCGGAGATATAAGGCTTTGTTTACTCTGTTGCTAGGGTACTGTATTTGGTTGCTAGGGAAAAAATTGACATCCCATAGTGATTACCCGCCGAGTCACGAGTCAAACGGTCCAACCCCCGTGTCTCTACGATGTTCTGAAGCGGAGATATAAGACTTTGTTTACTCTGTTGCTAGGGTACTGTATTTGGTTGCTATGGAAAAAATTGGCATCCCATAATGATTACACTCCGAGTCACGAGTCAAACGGTCCAACCCCCGTGTCTCTACGATGTTCTGATGCGGAGATATAACTGTTTGAATTTTATGTTGCTAGGGTGCTCAAAAGTGGTTGCTAGGGGCGTGGCTTAATGCCTATGTAAGTATCCAGAGAGACTGATTGGATGCCTGAGTAAAATGAGCCCACCCCCATGTCTCTATGACACTCTGGTGCAAAGATATCCATCTGGGCATTTTATAATGGCAGTCTATGGGAGATGTTGCTAGGGTGCCCAAAATTGTTGCTAGGGGCGTGGCTTAATAGCTCTGAGACGATCCTGAGAGACTGATTGGATGCCCGAGTGAAATGAGCCCACCCACTTGTCTGTAGGACATTGTAAAGCGAAGATATCCCAGCTGGAACTTTTTTATTTCCTTATATGGGCATGTTTCCTGCCCCATTATAAGTCAATGGGGCACTTTTGGGTGCCTCTTACACCCCAGGGGTACAACTTACACCCCAATGTGATGTATGTTCTTACAGAGCCTACCACCCTCTTCAAATGTTGTAACCCACATGTTTCTACAAAATCCTCGAGCGGAGCTATGACTCGTCAAAGTTGGGCGCAATGTTAAGTCAATGGGATTTTTCGGGTGGTTTTTTGCCCCCCTATCGGAAATCCTGCACCCGATCGCTTATAAAAGTCATAGCACACCTCTCCTCAATAAACCGGTCGATTTGAGCCCGCTTTCATGGGACTACGGCAAAGCGTGCGGGACGAGTTACGCGCCGAAAAAACGTGCAGACATAAGAATAAAATATAACTAGATAGGTACATTTCCTGAAGAAAATGTGAAGTGGTGCTTGCCGTGGCAAAATTTTGGGGGCAATGTATGATTATACTCCGAGTCCCGAGTCAAACGGTCCAACCCCCGTGTCTCTACGATGTTCTGATGTGGAGATATAAGGCTTTGTTTATTGAAGGTAGTATGAATACCATGAAGCTAGCATGATGTTAGCATAAATAACGTGAAGGTAGTATGATGTTAACATGATTAGCATGAAGCTAGCATAAAGCGAACATCATTAGCATGAAGCTAACATGATGTTAATATGATTAGCATGAAGTTAGCATGATGTTAGCATGATTATCAGGAAGTTGGCATGATGTTAGCATGATTAGCATGAAGTTAGCATGAAGTTAACATGAAGCTAGCATGATGTTAACATGATTAGCATGAAGCTAGCATGAAGCTAACATGATTAGCATGAAGTTAGCATGATTAGCATGATGTTAGCATGATTAACATGATGTTAGCATGATTAACATGAAGTTAGCATGAAGCTAGCATGAAGCTAACATGATTAGCATGAAGCTAGCATGATGTTAGCATGATGTTAGCATGATTAACATGATGTTAGCATGATTAGCATGAAGCTAACATGAAGCTAGCATGATTAGCATGAAGCTAGCATGAAGCTAACGTGATTAGCATGAAGCTAGCATGATTAGCATGAAGCTAGCATGATGTTAGCATGAAGCTAACATGATGTTAGCATGATTAGCATGATGTTAGCATGATTAGCATGATGTTAGCATGATTAACATGAAGTTAACATGAAGCTAGCATGAAGCTGGCATGATTAGCATGAAGCTAGTATGAAGCTAGCATGAAGCTAACATGAAGCTAGCATGATTAGCATGAAGCTAGCATGAAGCTAACATGATTAGCATGAAGCTAGCATGATTAGCATGAAGCTAACATGATGTTAGCATGAAGCTAGCATGATGTTAGCATGAAGCTAGCATGATGTTAGCATGAAGCTAGCATGAAGCTAACATGATTAGCATGAAGCTAACATGATTAGCATGAAGCTAGCATGATTAGCATGAAGCTAGCATGATTAGCATGAAGCTAGCATGATGTTAGCATGATGTTAGCATGATTAACATGATGTTAGCATGATTAGCATGAAGCTAGCATGAAGCTAACATGAAGCTGGCATGATTAGCATGATGTTAGCATGATTAGCATGATGATAGCATGAAGCTAGCATGATGTTAGCATGAAGTTAGCATGATGTTAGCATGATAAGCATGATGTTAGCATGATAAGCATGATGTTAGCATGATTAGCATGAAGTTAGCCTGATGTTAGCATGATTAGCATGATGTTAACATGATGTTAGCATGATTAGCAAGAAGTTAACATGAAGTTAGCATGAAGCTAGCATGATTTAACGTGAAGTTAGCAAGATTTATTATGAAATTAGCATTAAGCTAGCATGAAACTAGCATGAAGCTAGTATGACTTAGCATTAAGCTAGCATGAAGCTAACACGACCCAAAGACCCAACCCCCATGTCTCTATGATGTTCGGATCCAGAGATATAAGGCTTTGTTTATTATGTTGCTAGGGTGCTCATATTTGGTTGTTAGGGGCGTGGCTTGGGAGTGGCCAACAATGTGGCCAGTTATTACACTCTGAGTCACAAGTAAAATGGTCCAACCCCCGTGTCTCTACGATGTTCTGATGCGGAGATATAAGGCTTTGTTTATTCGGTTGCTAGGGTGCTCATATTTGGTTGCTAGGGGCGTGGCTTGGGAGTGGCCAATGATGTGGCCAGTTATTACACTCCGAGTCACCAGTAAAACGGTCCAACCCCCGCGTCTCTACGATGTTCTGATGTCGAGATATAACTGTTTAAATGTTATGTTGCTAGGGTGCTCAAAAGTGGTTGCTAGGGGCGTGGCTTAATACCTCAATAAGGATCCTGAGAGACTGATTGGATGTCTGGGTAAAATGAGCCCACCCCCAAGGCTCTATGACACTGTGCTGCAAAGATATCCATCTGGGCATTTTATAATGGCAGTCTATGGGAGATGTTGCTAGGGTGCCCAAAATTGTTGCTAGGGGCGTGGCTTAATAGCTCTGAGATGATCCTGAAAGACTGATTGGATGCCCGAGTGAAATGAGCCCACCCACTTGTCTCTAGGACATTGTACAGCAAAGATATCCCAGCTGGAACTTTTTTATTTCCTTATATGGGCATGTTTCCTGCCCCATTATAAGTCAATGGGGCACTTTTGGGTGCCTCTTACACCCCAGGGGTACAGCTTACACCCCAATGTGATGTATGTTCTTACAGAGCCTACCACCCTCTTCAAATAATGTAACCCACATGTTTCTACAAAATCCCTGAGCGGAGCTATGACCCGTCAAAGTTTGGCGCAATGTTAAGTCAATGGGATTTTTCGGGTGGTTTTTCGCCCCCCTTTCGGAAATCCTGCACCCGATCGCTTATAAAAGTCATAGCACACCTCTCTTAAATAAACCGGTCAATTTGAGCCCTCTTTCGTGTGTCTACGACAAACCGCGCGGGACGAGTTACGCGCCGAAAAAACGTGCAGACATAAGAATAATAAGATATAATAATAATAATAAGTATGAGGAATAGTAATAGTGATGCCTTGCATAAATGCAAGCACCACTAATAATAATATCCCTGAGGAATAGTAATAGTGATGCCTTGCATAAATGCAAGCACCACTAACTAGATAGGTACATTTCCTGAAGAAAATGTGAGTGGTGCTTGCCGTGGCAAAATTCTGGGGACCATATATGATTATACTCCAAGCCAAAAGTAAAACGGTCCAACCCCCGTGTCTCTAAGAAGTTCTGATTAGGAGATATAAGGCTATGTTTACTCTGATGCTAGGGTACTGTATTTGGATGCTATGGAAAAAATTGGCACCCCATAATGATCACACTCTGAGTCACGAGTCAAACGGTCCAACCCCCGTGTCTCTACGATGTTCTGATGCGGAGATATAAGGCTTTGTTTACTCTGTTGCTAGGGTACTGTATTTGGTTGCTAGGGAAAAAATTGGCATCCCATAATGATTACACTCCGAGTCACGAGTCAAACGGTCCAACCCCTGTGTCTCTACGACGTTCTGATGCGGAGATATAAGGCTTTGTTTACTCTGTTGCTAGGGTACTGTATTTGGTTGCTAGGGAAAAAATTGGCATCCCATAATGATTACACTCCGAGTCATTAGTCATACGGTCCAACCCCCGTGTCTCTACGACGTTCTGATGCGGAGATATAAGGCTTTGTTTACTCTGTTGCTAGGGTACTGTATTTGGTTGCTAGGGAAAAAATTGGCATCCCATAATGATTACACTCTGAGTCATTAGTCATACGGTCCAACCCCCGTGTCTCTACGACGTTCTGATGCGGAGATATAAGGCTTTGTTTACTCTGTTGCTAGGATACTGTATTTGGTTGCTAGGGAAAAAATTGGCATCCCATAATGATTACACTCCGAGTCATTAGTCATACGGTCCAACCCCCGTGTCTCTACGACGTTCTGATGCGGACATATAAGGCTTTGTTTACTCTGTTGCTAGGGTACTGTATTTGGTAGCTAGGGAAAAAATTGGCATCCCATAATGATTACACTCTGAGTCACGAGTCAAACGGTCCAACCCCCGTGTCTCTACGATGTTCTGATGCGGAGATATAAGGCTTTGTTTATTATGTTGCTAGGGTGCTCATTTTGGTTGCTAGGGGCGTGGCTTGGGAGTGACCAATGATGTGGCCACTGATTACACTCTGAGTCACAAGTAAAACGGTCCAACCCCCGTGTCTCTACGATGTTCTGATGCCGAGATATAACTGTTTGAATTTTATGTTGCTAAGGTGCTCAAAAGTGGTTGCTAGGGGCGTGGCTTAATAGCTCTGATACTATCCTGAGAGACTAATTGGATGTCTGAGTAAAATGAGCCCACCCCCATGTTTCTATGACACTGTGCTGCAAAGATATCCATCTGGGAATTTTATAATGGCAGTCTATGGGAGATGTTGCTAGGGTGCCCAAAATTGTTGCTAGGGGCGTGGCTTAATAGCTCTGGGATGTTCCTGAGAAACTGATTGGATGCCCGAGTAAAATGAGCCCACCCACTTATCTCTACTACACTGTAAAGCAAAGATATCCCATCTGGAACTGTTTCATTCCCTTATATGGGCATGTTTCCTGCCCCATTATAAGTCAATGGGAATTTTTGGGTGCCTCTTACACCCCAGGGGTACAACTTACACCCCAATGTCATGTATGTTCTTACAGAGCCTACCACCCTCTTCAAATTTAGTGACCCACATGTTTCTATGAAATCCTCGCTCGTACCTATGACCCATCAAAATTTTTGCAATGTTAAGTCTATGGGATTTTGCCCCATTGACTTTTCATTGGGGCACTTTTGGGCACCTCTTACACCCCAGGGGTACAACTTACACCCCATTGTGATCCATGTTCTTAGAGAGCCTACCACCCTCTTCAAATGTTGTAACCCACATGTTTCTACAAAATCCTCGAGCGGAGCTATGACCCGTCAAAATTGGGCGCAATGTTAAGTCAATGGGATTTTTCGGGTGGTTTTTCGCCCCCCTTTCGGAAATCCTGCACCCGGTCTCTTATAAAAGTCATAGCACACCTCTCCTCAATAAACCGGTCGATTTGAGCCCTATTTCATGGGTCTATGACAAAGCGTGCGGGACGAGTTACGCGCCGAAAAAAGTGTCCAGAAAAAGAAGAATAATAATAACTAGATAGGTACATTTCCTGAAGAAAATGTGAAGTGGTGCTTGCTGTGGCAAATTTCGGGGGGCAATATATGATTATATGTCCAGTCACGAGTGAAACGATCCAAACCCCGTGTCTCTACGATGTTCTGATGCGGAGATATAAGGCTTTGTTTATTCTGTTGCTAGGGTACTGTATTTGGTTGCTAGGGAGAAAATTGGTATTCACTAGTGATTACACTCCGACTCACAAGTAAAACGGTCCAACCCCCGTGTCTCTACGATGTTCTGATGCGGAGATATAAGGCTTTGTTTACTCTGTTGCTAGGGTATTGTATTTGGTTGCTAGGGGAAAAATTGGAATCCACTGATGATTACACTCCGAGTCACAAGTCAAACGGTCCAACCCCCGTGTCTCTACGATTTTCTGATGCGGAGATATAAGGCTTTGTTTACTCTGTTGCTAGGGTACTGTATTTGGTTGCTAGGGAAAAAAATGGCATCCCATAGTGACTACACTCTGAGTCACGAGTCAAATGGTCCAACCCCCGTGTCTCTACGATGTTCTGATGCGGAGATATAAAGCTTTGTTTACTCTGTTGCTAGGGTACTGTATTTGGTTGCTAGGGAAAAAATTGGCATCCCATAGTGATTACACGCCGAGTCACGAGTAAAACGGTCCAACCCACGTGTCTCTACGATGTTCTGATGCCGAGATATAAGGCTTTGTTTACTCTGTTGCTAGGGTACTGTATTTGGTTGCTAGGGAAAAAATTGGCATCCCATAGTGATTACACACTGAGTCACGAGTCAAACGGTCCAACCCCCGTGTCTCTACGATGTTCTGATGCGAAGATATACGGCTTTGTTTACTCTGTTGCTAGGGTACTGTATTTGGTTGCTAGGGAAAAAATTGGCATCCCATAATGATTACCCTCCGAGTCACGAGTCAAACGGTCCAACCCCCGTGTCTCTACGATGTTCTGATGCGGAGATATAAGGCTTTGTTTACTCTGTTGCTAGGGTACTGTATTTGGTTGCTAGGGAAAAAATTGGCATCCCATAATGATTTCACTCTGAGTCACGAGTCAAACGGTCCAACCCCCGTGTCTCTACGATGTTCTGATGCGGAGATATAAGGCTTTGTTTACTCTGTTGCTAGGGTACTATATTTGGTTGCTAGGGGAAAATGGCATCCCATAATGATTACACTCCGAGTCACGAGTCAATCGGTCCAACCCCCGTGTCTCTACGATGTTCTGATGCGGAGATATAAGGCTTTGTTTACTCTGTTGCTAGGGTACTGTATTTGGTTGCTAGGGGAAAAAATGGCATCCCATAATGATTACACTCTGAGTCACGAGTCAAAAGGTCCAACCCCTGTGTCTCTACGATGTTCGGATGCTGAGATATAACTGTTTGAATTTTATGTTGCTAGGGTGCTCAAAAATGGTTGCTAGGGGCGTGGCTTAGTACCTATGTAAGGATCCTGAGAGACTGATTGGATGCCTGAGTAAAATGAGCCCACCCCCATGTCTCTATGACACTGTGGTGCAAAGATATCCATCTGGGCATTTTATAATGGCAGTCTATGGGAGATGTTGCTAGGGTGCTCAAAAGTGGTTGCTAGGGGCGTGGCTTAATAGCTCTGAGATGATCCTGAGACACTGATTGGATGCCCGAGTAAAATGAGCCCACCCACTTATCTCTACGACACTGTAAAGCAAAGATATCCCATCAGGAACGATTTTATTCCCTTATATGGGCATGTCTCCTGCCCCATTATAAGTCAATGGGGAATTTTGGGTGCCTCTTACACCCCAGGGGTACAACTTACACCCCAATGTGATGTATGTTCTTACAGAGTCTACCACCCTCTTCAAATGTTGTAACCCACATGTTTTTACAAAATCCTCGAACGGAGATATGACCCGTCAAAGTTGGGCGCAATGTTAAGTCAATGGGATTTTTTGGGTGGTTTTTCGCCCCCCTTTCGAAAATCGTGCACCCGATCCCTTATAAAAGTCATAGCACACCTCTCCTCAATAAACCGGTCAATTTGAGCCCTCTTTCATGGGACTACGGCAAACCGTGCGGGACGAGTTAGGTGCCGAAAAAGTGTCCAGATATAAGAAGAAGAATAACTAGATATTAAAGTTTGAAGACAAACTTTATGTTGGCTTGAAAAAGCATAGCTTGAACGTTTAAAACGGTTTGACAGAAGTTTAGTTTAGTAGGCTATCTGGCTGTTAGAATGTTTAAGTATGAAGGTAGCATGATTTAGCATGATGCTAACATGATAAGCATGAAGCTGGCATGATGCTAGCATGATTAGCATGAAGCTAGAATGATGTTAGCATGATTAGCATGATGCTAGCATGATGCTAGCATGATGCTACCATGAATAGCATGATGATAGCATGAAGCTAGCATGATTAGCATGAAGCTAGCATGATGCTAGCATGATTAGCATGAAGCTAGCATGATTAGCATGAAGCTAGCATGATGCTAGCATGAAGCTAGCACGATGCTAGCATGATTAGCATGAAGCTAACATGATGCTAGCATGATTAGCATGAAGCTAGCATTATTAGCATGAAGCTAGCATGATGCTAGCATGATTAGCATGAAGCTAGCATGAAGCTAGCATGATTAGCATGAAGCTAGCATGATCAGCATGAAGCTAACATGATGCTAGCATGATTAGCATGAAGCTAGCATGATGCTAGCATGATTAGCATGAAGCTAGCATGATGCTAGCATGATTAGCATGAAGCTAGCATGATTAGCATGAAGCTAGCATGATGCTAGCATGATTAGCATGAAGATAGCATGATTAGCATGAAGCTAACATGATGCTAGCATGATTAGCATGAAGCTAGCATGATGCTAGCATGATGAGCATGAAGCTAACATGATGTTAGCATGATTAGCATGAAGCTAGCATGATGCTAACATGATTAGCATGAAGCTAGCATGATGTTAACATGATTAGCATGAAGCTAACATGATGTTAGCATGAAGCTAGCATGAAACTAGCATGATTCTAACATGATTAGCATGAAGCTAGCATGATTCTAACATGATTAGCATGAAGCTAGCATGATTCTAGCATGATTAGCATGAAGTTAGCATGATGCTAGCATGATTAGCATGACGCTAGCATGAGGCTAGCATGATTAGCATGAAGTAAGCATGAAGTTAGCATGATTTAGCATGAAGTTAGCAAGATTTATTATGAAATTAGCATAAAGCTAGCATGAAACTAGCATGAAACTAGTATGACTTAGCATGGAGATAGCATGAAGCTAACATGACCCAAAGACCCAACCCCCATGTCTCTATGATGTTCAGACCAAGAGATATAAGGCTTTGTTTATTATGTTGCTAGGGTGCTCATATTTGGTTGCTAGGGGCGTGGCTTAATGCCTCAATAAGAATCCTATTAAGACTGATTGGATGCCTGAGTAAAATGAGCCCACCCCTATGTCTCTATGACACTCTGGTGTAAAGATATCCATCTGGGCTTTTTATAATGGTAGTCTATGGGAGATGTTGCTAGGGTACCCAAAATTGTTGCTAGGGGCGTGGCTAACTAGCTTTGGGGCAATCCTAAGAGACTGATAGGATGACTGAGTAAAATGAGCCCACCCCCATGTCTCTACGACACTCTAAAGTAAAGATATTCCATCTGGGACGCTTTTATTCCCTTATATGGGCATGTTTCCTGCCCCATTATAAGTCAATGGGAAATTTTGGGGGCCTCTTACACCCCAGGGGTACAGCTTATACCCCATTGTGAGGTATGTTCTTACAGAGCCTGTCAGCCTCCTTAAATGTGGTAAGCCACAAGTTTCTACAAGTTTCTCACTCGCAGCTATGACCCGTCAAAGTTTGTCTCAATGTTAAGTCAATGGAAATTTTGGGGTGTTCGAGCCCCCCGTTTAGGAATTCGGAAGGTCCCATCAGTTAGAAAAGATATAGCACACTAAGTCAGACCAGTCTGAAGGTCTGTGGAAAATTTGGTGCATGTAGCTTGAAAGCCCTAGGACGAGTTAGTGTTTATAATTTTGGGGGGAGAAAAAGAATAATAACTAGATAGGTACATTTCCTGAAGAAAATGTGAGTGGTGCTTGCCGTGGCAAAATTCTGGGGAACATATATGATTATACTCCAAGCCAAAAGTAAAACGCTCCCAAATCCCGTGTCTCTACGATGTTCTGATGCGGAGATATAAGGCTTTGTTTACTCTGTTGCTAGGGTACTGTATTTGGTTGCTAGGGAAAAAATTGCCATCCACTAGTGATTACCCTCCGAGTCACGAGTCAAACGGTCCAACCCCCTTGTCTCTACGATGTTCTGATGCGGAGTTATAAGGCTTTGTTTACTCTGTTGCTAGGGTAATGTATTTGGTTGCTAGGGAAAAAATTGCCATCCACTAGTGATTACCCTCCAAGTCACGAGTCAAACGGTCCAACCCCCGTGTCTCTACGATGTTCTGATGCGGAGATATAAGGCTTTGTTTACTCTGTTGCTAGGGTACTGTATTTGGTTGCTAGGGAAAAAAATGGCATCCACTAGTGATTACCCTCCGAGTCACGAGTCAAACGGTCCAACCCCCGTGTCTCTACGATGTTCTGATGCGGAGATATAAGGCTTTGTTTACACTGTTGCTAGGGTACTGTATTTGGTTGCTAGGGAAAAAAATGGCATCCACTAGTGATTACCCTCCGAGTCACAAGTCAAACGGTCCAACCCCCGTGTCTCTACGATGTTCTGATGCGGAGTTATAAGGCTTTGTTTACTGTGTTGCTAGGGTACTGTATTTGGTTGCTAGGGAAAAAATTGGCATCCCATAATGATTACACTCCGAGTCACGAGTCAAACAGTCCAACCCCCGTGTCTCTACGATGTTCTGATGCGGAGATATAAGGCTTTGTTTACTCTGTTGCTAGGGTACTGTATTTGGTTGCTAGGGAAAAAAATGGCATCCACTAGTGATTACCCTCCGAGTCACGAGTCAAACGGTCCAACCCCCGTGTCTCTACGATGTTCTGATGCGGAGATATAAGGCTTTGTTTACTCTGTTGCTAGGGTACTGTATTTGGTTGCTAGGGAAAAAAATGGCATCCACTAGTGATTACCCTCCGAGTCACAAGTCAAACGGTCCAACCCCCGTGTCTCTACGATGTTCTGATGCGGAGTTATAAGGCTTTGTTTACTGTGTTGCTAGGGTACTGTATTTGGTTGCTAGGGAAAAAATTGGCATCCCATAATGATTACACTCCGAGTCACGAGTCAAACAGTCCAACCCCCGTGTCTCTACGATGTTCTGATGCGGAGATATAAGGCTTTGTTTACTCTGTTGCTAGGGTACTGTATTTGGTTGCTAGGGAAAAAATTGGCATCCCATAATGATTACACTCTGAGTCACGAGTCAAACGGTCCAACCCCCGTGTCTCTACGATGTTCTGATGCCGAGATATAACTGTTTGAATTTTAAGTTGCTAGGGTGCTCAAAAGTGGTTGCTAGGGGCGTGGCTTAATACCTATGTAAGGATCCTGAGAGACTGATTGGATGTCTGAGTAAAATGAGCCCACCCCCATGTCTCTATGACAGTGTGATGCAAAGATATCCATCTGGGCATTTTATAATGGCAGTCTATGGGAGATGTTGCTAGGGTGCCCAAAATTGTTGCTAGGGGCGTGGCTTAATTGCTCTGGGATGATCCTGAGAGACTGATTGGATGCCCGAGTAAAATGAGCCCACCCACTTATCTCTACGACACTGTAAAGCAAAGATATCCCATCTGGAACTGTTTTATTCCCTTATATGGGCATGTTTCCTGCCCCATTATAAGTCAATGGGAATTTTTGGGTGCCTCTTACACCCCAGGGGTACTACTTACACCCCATTGTGATCAATGTTCTTACAGAGCCTACCACCCTCTTCAAATGTTGTAACCCACATGTTTCTACAAAATCCTCACTCGTACCTATGACCCGTCAAAATTTTTGCAATGGTAAGTCTATGGGATTTTGCCCCATTGACTTTTCATTGGGCATTTTTGGGCACCTCTTACACCCCAGGGGTACAACTTATACCCCATTGTGATCCATGTTCTTAAAGAGCCTACCACCCTCTTCAAATGTTGTAACCCACATGTTTCTATAAAATCCTCACTCGTACCTATGACCCGTCAAAATTTTTGCAATGGTAAGTCTATGGGATTTTGCCCCATTGACTTTTCATTGGGCATTTTTGGGCACCTCTTACACCCCAGGGGTACAACTTATACCCCATTGTGATCCATGTTCTTAAAGAGCCTACCACCCTCTTCAAATGTTGTAACCCACATGTTTCTATAAAATCCTCGAGCGGAGCTATGACTCGTCAAAGTTTGGCGCAATGTTAAGTCAATGGGATTTTTCGGGTGGTTTTTCGCCCCCCTTTCATAAATCCTGCACCCGATCCCTTATAAAAGTCATAGCACACCTCTCCTCAATAATCCGGTCGATTTGAGCCCTCTTTCGTGGGACTACGTCAAACCGTGCGGGACGAGTTACGCGCCGAAAAAGTGTCCAGAAAAAGAAGAATAATTATAAATAATAAGTATGACGAATAATAATAGTGATGCTTTGCATAAATGCAAGCACCACTAATTATTATAATAAGTATGAGGAATAGTAATAGTGATGCTTTGCATAAATGCAAGCACCACTAATAATATCCCTGAGCAATAGTAATAGTGATGCCTTGCATAAATGCAAGCACCACTAATAATAATAAGTTTAACTACAATAACAGTATGTTGGCTTTGTCAAGCCAACATAACTAGATAGGTACATTTCCTGAAGAAAATGTGAAGTGGTGCTTGCCGTGGCAAATTTCGGGGGACAATATATGATTATACTCCAAGCCAAAAGTAAAACAATTCAACCCACATGTCTCTACGATATTCTGATGCGAAGATATAAGGCTTTGTTTATTCGGTTGCTAGGGTACTGTATTTGGTTGCTAGGGAAAAAAATTGCATCCACTAGTGATTACCCTCCGAGTCATGAGTCAAACGGTCCAACCCCCGTGTCTCTACGATGTTCTGATGCGGAGATATAAAGCTTTGTTTACTCTGTTGCTAGGGTACTGTATTTGGTTGCTAGGGGAAAAAATGGCATCCACTAGTGATTACCCTCCAAGTCACGAGTCAAACGGTCCAACCCAAATGTCTCTACGATATTCTGATGCGAAGATATAAGGCTTTGTTTATTCGGTTGCTAGGGTACTGTATTTGGTTGCTAGGGAGAAAATTGGCATCCACTAGTGATTACACTCCGAGTCACGAGTCAAACGGTCAAACCCCCGTGTCTCTACGATGTTCTGATGCGGAGATATAAGGCTTTGTTTACTCTGTTGCTAGGGTACTGTATTTGGTTGCTAGGGAAAAAATTGGCATCCACTAGTGATTACACTCCGAGATACGAGTCAAACGGTCCAACCCCCGTGTCTCTGCGATGTTTTGATGTGGAGATAAAAGGCTTTGTTTACTCTGTTGCTAGGGTAATGTATTTGGTTGCTAGGGAGAAAATTGGCATCCACTAGTGATTACACTCCGAGTCACGAGTCAAACGGTCCAAACCCCGTGTCTCTACGATGTTCTGATGCGGAGATATAAGGGCTTGTTTACTCTGTTGCTAGGGTACTGTATTTGGTTGCTAAGGAAAAAAATGGCATCCACTAGTGATTACCCTCCGAGTCACGAGTCAAACGATCCAACCCCCGTGTCTCTACGATGTTCTGATGCGGAGATATAAGGCTTTGTTTACTCTGTTGCTAGGGTACTGTATTTGGTTGCTAGGGGAAAAATGGCATTCACTAGTGATTACTCTCCGAGTCACGAGTCAAACGGTCCAAACCCCGTGTCTCTACGATGTTCTGATGCGGAGATATAAGGCTTTGTTTACTCTGTTGCTAGGGTACTGTATTTGGTTGCTAGGGGAAAAAATGGCATCCACTAGTGATAACCAACTAGTCACGACTCAAACGGTCCAACCCAAGTGTCTCTACGATGTTCTGATGCGGAGATATAAGGCGTTGTGTACTCTGTTGTTAGGGTACTGTATTTGGTTGCTAGGGGCGTGGCTTGGGAGTGGCCAATGATGTGTCCAGTGATTACACTCCGAGTCACAAGTAAAACGGTCCAAACCCCGTGTCTCTACGATGTTCTGATGCGGAGAAATAAGGCTTTGTTTATTCGGTTGCTAGGGTGCTCAAATTTGGTTGCTAGGGGAGTGGCTTGGGAGTGGCCAATGATGTGCCCAATTGTTACACCCCTAGTCACAAGTTAAACGGTCCAACCCCCGTGTCTCTACGATGTTCTGATGCCGAGATATAACTGTTTGTATTTTATGTTGCTAGGGTGCTCAAAAAGGGTTGCTAGGGGCGTGGCTTAGTAAGTCTGTAAGGATCCTGAGAGACTGATTGGATGCCTGAGTAAAATGAGCCCACCCCCATGTCTCTATGACACTGTGGTGCAAAGATATCCATCCGGGCATTTTATAATGGCAGTCTATGGTATAGGTTGCTAGGGTGCCCAAAATGGTTGCTATGGTAACCTTACACCCCATTGTGGGGGACGTCCTGACAGAGTCTAGCACCCTCTTCAAATGTAGTAACCCACATGTTTCTATGAAATCCTGGCTCGGACCTATGACCCGTCAAAATTTTTGCAATGGTAAGTCTATGGGATTTTGCCCCATTGACTTTTCATTGGGGCACTTTTGGGCACCTCTTACACCCCAGGGGTACAACATACACCCCATTGTGATCCATGTTCTTACAGAGCCTACCACCCTCTTCAAATGTTGTAACCCACATGTTTCTACAAAATCCTCGAGCGGAGCTATGACTCGTCAAAGTTGGGCGCAATGTTAAGTCAATGGGATTTTTTGGGTGGTTTTTGCCCCCCTTTCGGAAATCCTGCACCCGATCGCTTATAAAAGTCATAGCAGACTTCTCCTCAATAAGCCGGTCGATTTGAGCCCTAATTTATGGGTCTACGACAAAGCGTGCGGGACGAGTTACGTGCCGAAAAAGTGTCCAGAAAAAGAAGAATAATAACTAGATAGGTACATTTCCTGAAGAAAATGTGAGTGGTGCTTGCCGTGGCAAAATTCTGGGGACCATATATGATTATACTCCAAGCCAAAAGTAAAACGATCCAACTCCCGTGTCTCTACGATGTTCTGATGCGGAGATATAAGGCTTTGTTTACACTGTTGCTAGGGTACTGTATTTGGTTGCTAGGGAAAAAAATGACATCCACTAGTGATTACCCTCCGAGTCACGAGTCAAACGGTCCAACCCCCATGTCTCTACGATGTTCTGATGCGGAGATATAAGGGTTTGTTTACTCTGTTGCTAGGGTACTGTATTTGGTTGCTAGGGGAAAAAACGACATCCAATAGTGATTACCCTTCGAGTCACGAGTCAAACGGTCCAACCCCCGTGTCTCTACGATGTTCTGATGCGGAGATATAAGGCTTTGTTTACTCTGTTGCTAGGGTACTGTATTTGGTTGCTAGGGTAAAAAACGACATCCACTAGTGATGTCCCTCCGAGTCACGAGTCAAACGGTCCAACCCCCGTGTCTCTACAATGTTCTGATGCGGAGATATAAGGCTTTGTTTACTCTGTTGCTAGGGTACTGTATTTGGTTGCTAGGGGAAAAAACGACATCCACTAGTGATTATACTTCCAGTCACGAGTCAAACGGTCCAACCCCTGTGTCTCTACGATGTTCTGATGCGGAGATATAAGGCTTTGTTTACTCTGTTGCTAGGGTACTGTAATTGGTTGCTAGGGAAAAAATTGGCATCCCATAATGATTACACTCTCAGTCACGAGTCAAACGGTCCAACCCCCGGGTCTCTACGATGTTCTGATGCTGAGTTATACGGCTTTGTTTCCTCTGTTGCTAGGGTACTGTATTTGGTTGCTAGGGAAAAAATTGACATCCCATAATGATTACACTCCGAGTCACGAGTCAAACGGTCCAACCCCCGTGTCTCTACGATGTTCTGATGCTGAGATATAAGGCTTTGTTTACTCTGTTGCTAGGGTACTGTATTTGGTTGCTAGGGAAAAAATTGACATCCCATAATGATTACACGCCGAGTCACGAGTCAAACGGTCCAACCCCCGTGTCTCTACGATCTTCGGATGCCGAGATATAACTGTTTGAATTTTATGTTGCTAGGGTGCTCAAAAGTGGTTGCTAGGGGCGTGGCTTAATACCAATGTAAGGATCCTGACAGACTGATTGGATGCCTGAGTAAAATGAGCCCACCCCCATGTCTCTATGACACTGTGGTGCAAAGATATCCATCTGGGCATTTTATAATGGCAGTCTATGGGAGATGTTGCTAGGGTGCCCAAAATTGTTGCTAGGGGCGTGGCTTAATAGCTCTGGGATGATCCTGAGAGACTGATTGGATGCCCGAGTGAAATGAGCCCACCCACTTATCTCTACGACACTGTAAAGCAATGATATCCCATCTGGAACTTTTTTATTTCCTTATATGGGCACGTTTCCTGCCCCATTATAAGTCAACGGGAATTTTCGGGCTCCTCTTACACCCCAGGGGTACAACTTGCACCCCAATGTCATGTATGTTCTTACAGAGTCTACCACCCTCTTCAAATGTTATAACCCATATGTTTCTACAAAATCCTCGAGCGGAGCTATGACCCGTCAAAGTTCGGCGCAATGTTAAGTCAATGGGATTTTTTGGGTGATTTTTTGCCCCCCTTTCGGAAATCCTGCACCCGATCCCTTATAAAAGTCATAGCACACCTCTCCTCAATAAACCGGTCGATTTGAGCCCGCTTTCATGGGACTACGGCAAACCGTGCGGGACGAGTTACGCGCCGAAAAAACGTGCAGACATAAGAATAATAAGATATAACTAGATAGGTACATTTCCTGAAGAAAATGTGAAGTGGTGCTTGCCGTGGCAAAATTCTGGGGGCAATGTATGATTATACTCCGAGTCACGAGTCAAACGGTCCAACCCCCGTGTCTCTACGATGTTCTGATGTGGAGATATAAGGCTTTGTTTATTGAAGGTAGTATGATTAGCATGATGTTAGCATAATTAAAGTGAAGGTAGTATGATGTTAAAATGATTAGCATGAAGCTAGCATAAAGCGAACGTCATTAGCATGAAGCTAACATGATGTTAATATGATTAGCATGAAGTTAGCATGATGTTAACATGATTATCAGGAAGTTGGCATGATGATAGCATGATTAGCATGAAGTTAGCATGAAGCTAGCATGATGTTAACATGAGTAGCATAGAGCTAGCATGAAGCTAACATGATTAGCATGAAGTTAGCATGAAGCTAGCATGAAGCTAGCATGATTAGCATGAAGCTAGCATGATTAGCATGATGTTAGCATGATTAGCATGAAGTTAGCATGAAGCTAGCATGATGTTAACATGATTAGAATGAAGCTAGCATGAAGCTAACATGATTAGCATAAAGTTAGCATGATTAGCATGAAGCTAGCATGATGTTAGCATGATGTTAGCATGATTAGCATGAAGTTAGCATGAAGCTAGCATGAGGCTAGCATGATTAGCATGAAGCTAGCATGAAGCTAACATGATTAGCATGAAGTTAGCATGATGTTAGCATGATTATCAGGAAGTTGGCATGATGTTAGCATGATTAGCATGAAGTTAGCATGAAGCTAGCATGATGTTAACATGATTAGCATGAAGCTAGCATGAAGCTAACATGATTACCATGAAGTTAGCATGAAGCTAGCATTAAGCTAGCATGATTAGCATGAAGCTAGCAGGAAGCTAGCATGATTAGCATGAAGCTAGCATGATTAGCATGATGTTAGCATGATTAGCATGATGTTTGCATGATTAGCATGAAGTTAGCATGAAGCTAGCATGAAGCTAGCATGATTAGCATGAAGCTAGCATGAAGCTAACATGATTAGCATGAAGTTAGCATGATTAGCATGAAGCTAGCATGATGTTAGCATGATGTTAGCATGTTTAACATGATGTTAACATTAAGCTAACATGAAGCTTGCATGAAGCTAGCATGATAGCATGAAGCTAGCATGAAGCTAACATGATTAGCATGAGGCTAGCATGATTAGCATCAAGCTAGCATGATGTTAGCATGATTAGCATGAAGTTAGCATGATGTTAGAATGATTAGCATAAAGATAGCAATATGTTAGCATGATTAGCATGAAGCTAGCATGATGTTAGCATGATTAGCAAGAAGTTAATATGAAGTTAGCATGAAGCTAGCATGATTTAACGTGAAGTTAGCAAGATTTATTATGAAATTAGCATTAAGCTAGCATGAAACTAGCATGAAGCTAGTATGACTTAGCATTAAGCTAGCATGAAGCTAACATGACCCAAAGACCCAACCCCCATGTCTCTATGATGTTCGGATCCAGAGATATAAGGCTTTGTTTATTATGTTGCTAGGGTGCTCTTATTTGGTTGTTAGGGGCGTGGCTTGGGAGTGGCCAATAATGGGGCCAGTTATTACACTCTGAGTCACAAGTAAAATGGTCCAACCCCCGTGTCTCTACGATGTTCTGATGCGGAGATATAAGGCTTTGTTTATTGGGTTGCTAGGGTGCTCATATTTGGTTGCTAGGGGCGTGGCTTGGGAGTGGCCAATGATGTGGCCAGTGATTACACTCCGAGTCACAGTTAAAACGGTCCAACCCCCGTGTCTCTACGATTTTCTGCTGCCGAGATATAACTGTTTCAATGTTATGTTGCTAGGGTGCTCAAAAGTGGTTGCTAGGGGCGTGGCTTAATACCTCAATAAGGATCCTGAGAGACTGATTGGATGTCTGGGTAAAATGAGCCCACCCCCAAGTCTCTATGACACTGTGCTGCAAAGATATCCATCCTGGCATTTTATAATGGCAGTCTATGGGAGATGTTGCTAGGGTGCCCAAAATTGTTGCTAGGGGCGTGGCTTAATAACTCTGGGAGGATCCTGAGAGACTGATTGGATGCCCAAGTAAAATGAGCCCACCCACGTATCTCTACGACACTGTAAAGCAAAGATATCCCATCTGGAACTGTTTTATTCCCTTATATGGGCGTGTTTCCTGGCCCATTATAAGTCAATGGGGCACTTTTGGGCACCTCTTACACCCTAGGGGTACAACTTACACCCCATTGTGATCCATGTTCTTACAGAGCCTACCACCCTCTTCAAATGTTGTAACCCACATGTTTCTACAAAATTCTCGAGCGGAGCTATGACCCGTCAAAGTTGGGCGCAATGTTAAGTCAATGGGATTTTTCGGGTGGTTTTTCGCCCCCCTTTCGGAAATCCTGCACCCGATCGCTTATAAAAGTCATAGCACACCTCTCCTCAATAAACCGGTCGATTTGAGCCCACTTTCATGGGACTACGGCAAACCGTGCGGGACGAGTTACGCGCCGAAAAAACGTGCAGACATAAGAATAAAATATAATAATAACTAGATAGAAAAGTTTGTTGACAAACTTTATGTTGGCTTGACAAAGCCTGGCCTGAACGTTAAAAACGGTTTGACAGAAGTTTAGTTTAGTAGGCTATCTGGCTGTTAGTATGTTTAAGTATGAAGCTAGCCTGATTTAACATAAAGTTAGCATGATTAGCCTGAAGCTAGCATGAAGCTAACATGATTAGCATGAAGCTAACATGATTAGCATGAAGCTAGCATCAAGTTAACATGATTAGCATGAAGCTAGCATGATGCTAACATGAAATAGCATGAAGCTAGCATGATGCTAACATGATTAGCATGAAGCTAGCATCAAGTTAGCATGATTAACATGAAGCTAGCATGATGCTAACATGAATTAGCATGAAGTCAGCATGAAGCTAGCATGATGCTAACATGAATTAGCATGAAGCTAGCATGATGCTAACATGAATTAGCATGAAGCTAGCATGATGCTAACATGAATTAGCATGAAGCTAGCATGATGCTAACATGAATTAGCATGAAGTTAGCATGAAGCTAGCATGATGCTAACATGAATTAGCATGAAGCTAGTATGATGCTAACATGAATTATCATGAAGCCGGCATGATGCTAACATGAATTAGCATGAAGCTAGCATGATGCTAACATGAATTAGCATGAAGCTAGCATTAAGCTAACATGAATTAGCATGAAGCTAGCATGATGTTAACATGAATTAGCATGAAGCTAGCATGATGCTAACATGAATTAACATGAAGCTAGCATGATGCTAACATGAATTAGCATGAAGCTAGCATGATGCTAACATGAATTAGCATGAAGTTAGCATGATGCTAACATGAATTAGCATGAAGCTAGCATGATGCTAACATGAATTAACATGACGCTAGCATGATGTTAACATGAATTAGCATGAAGCTAGCATGATGCTAACATGAATTAGCATGAAGTTAGCATGAAGCTAACATGATGCTAACATGAATTAGCATGAAGCTAGCATGATGCTAACATGAATTAGCATGAAGCTAGCACGATGCCAACATGAATTAGCATGAAGCTAGCATGATGCTAACATGAATTAGCATGAAGCTAGCATGATGCTAACATGAATTAGCATGAAGCTAGCATGATGCTAACATGAATTAGCATGAAGCTAGCATGATGCTAACATGAATTAGCATGAAGCTAGCATGATGCTAACATGAATTAGCATGAAGCTAGCATGATGTTAACATGAATTAACATGAAGTTAGCATGATGCTAACATGAACTAGCATGAAGCTAGCATGATGCTAACATGAATAAGCATGAAGTTAGCAAGATTGATTATGAAATTAGCATAAAGCTAGCATGAAACTAGCATGAAGCTAGTATGACTTAGCTTGAAGCTAGCATGAAGCTAACATGACCAAAAGACCCAACCCCCATGTCTCTATGATGTTCGGATCCAGAGATATAAGGCTTTGTTTATTATGTTGCTAGGGTGCTCATATTTGGTTGCTAGGGGCGTGGCTTAATACCTTGATAAGAATCCTCAGAGACTGATTGGATGCCTGAGTAAAATGAGCCCACCCCTATGTCTCTGTGACACTGTGCTGCAAAGATATCCATCTGGGCATTTTATAATGGCAGTCTATGGGATATGTTGCTAGGGTGCCCAAAAATGGTTGCTAGGGGTGTGGCTTAATAGATATGGGACGATCCTGAGAGACGGATTGGATGCCTGAGTAAAATGAGCCCACCCCCATGTCTCTACGACACTGTAAAGCAAAGATATTCCGTCTGGGACGCTTTTATTCCCTTATATGGGCATGTTCCCTGCCCCATTATAAGTCAATGGGGAAATTTGGGTGCCTCTTACACCCCAGGGGTGAAACTTATACCCCAATGTGATGTATGTTCTTACACAGCCTGCCAGCCTCTTCAAATGTGGTAACCCACAAGTTTTTACAAATTTCTCGCTTGCAGCTATGACCCGTCAAAGTTTGTCCAATGTTAAGTCAATGGGACTTTCGGAATTTTAATGTCCCGTTTTAGGAATTCTGTAAGTCGGATTCCTTCAAAAAGTCATAGCACACTTCTTCAGACTAGTCAGAATGTCCGTGGAAAATTTGGTGGATGTAGCTTGAAAGCTGTAGGCCGCATTAATTGCAGAAATTTAGTCTCAGAAGAAAAATAATAATAATAACTAGATATTAAAGTTTGAAGACAAACTTTATGTTGGCTTGAAAAAGCGTAGCTTGAACGTTTAAAACGGTTTGACAGAAGTTTAGTTTAGTAGGCTATCTGGCTGTTAGAATGTTTAAGTATGAAGGTAGCATGATTAACATGAAGTTAGCCTGATGTTAGCATGATTAGCATGAAGCTAACATGATGCTAGCATGATTAACATGAAGCTAGCATGATGCTAGCATGATTAGCATGAAGCTAGCATGATGATAGCATGATTAGCATGAAGCTAGCATGATGCTAGCATGATTAGCATGAAGCTAGCATGATGTTAGCATGATTAGCATGAAGCTAGCATGATGCTAGCATGATTAGCATTAAGCTAACACGATGTTAGCATGATTAGCATGAAGCTAGCATGATGCTAGCATGATTAGCATGAAGCTAACATGATGCTAGCATGATTAGCATGAAGCTAGCATGATGCTAGCATGATTAGCATGATGCTAGCATGATTAGCATTAAGCTAACATGATGTTAGCATGATTAACATGAAGCTAGCATGATGCTAGCATGATTAGCATGAAGCTAGCATGATGCTAGCATGATTAGCATGAAGCTAGCATGATGCTAGCATGATTAGCATGAAGCTAGCATGATGCTAGCATGATTAGCATGAAGCTAGCATGATGTTAACATGATTAGCATGAAGCTGGCATGATTAGCATGAAGCTAGCATGATGCTAGCATGATTAGCATGAAGCTAGCATGATGTTAGCATGAAGATCACGTGAGGCTAGGGTGATTAGCATGAAGCTCGCGAGATGCTAGCATGGTTAGCATGATGCTAGCCTGATTAGCATGAAGCTAGCATGATGCTAGCATGATTAGCATAAAGCTAGCATGATGCTAGCATGATTAGCATGAAGCTAGCATGATGCTAGCATGATGCTAGCATGATTAGCATGAAGCTAGCATGATGCTAGCATGATTAGCATGAAGCTAGCATGATGCTAGCATGATTAGCATGATGCTAGCATGATTAGCATGAAGCTAGCATGATGCTAGCATGATTAGCATGAAGCTAGCATGATGCTAGCATGATTAGCATGAAGCTAGCATGATGTTAGCATGATTAGCATGAAGCTAGCATGATGCTAGCATGATTAGCATGATGCTAGCATGATGCTAGCATGATTAGCATGAAGTTAGCATGATGTTAATATGATTAGCATGAAGCTAGCATGATGTTAGCATGAAACTAGCATGATTCTAGGATGATTAGCATGAAGCTAGCATGATTCTAGCATGATTAGCATGAAGCTAGCATGATTCTAGCATGATTAGCATGAAGCTAGCATGATGTTAGCATGATTAGCATGAAGGTAGCATGAGGCTAGCATGATTAGCATGAAGTAAGCATGAGGTTAGCATGATTAGCATGAAGCTAGCATGATTTAACGTGAAGCTAGCATGATTAGCATGATGCTAACATGATTAGCATGACGCTAGCACTATTTAGCGTGCAGCTAACAAGATTTAACATGAAGTTAGCATGATTTAGCATGAAGTTAGCAAGATTTATTATGAAATTAGCATAAAGCTAGCATGAAACTAGCATGAAGCTAGTATGACTTAGCATGGAGCTAGCATGAACCTAGCATGACCCAAAGACCCAACCCCCATGTCTCTATGATGTTCAGACCAAGAGATATAAGGCTTTGTTTATTATGTTGCTAGGGTGCTCAAATTTGGTTGCTAGGGGCGTGGCTTAATGCCTCAATAAGAATCCTATTAAGACTGATTGGATGCCTGAGTAAAATGAGCCCACCCCTATGTCTCTATGACACTCTGGTGTAAAGATATCCATCTGGGCTTTTTATAATGGTAGTCTATGGGAGATGTTGCTAGGGTACCCAAAATTGTTGCTAGGGGCGTGGCTAAATAGCTTTGGGGCGATCCTAAGAGACTGATTGGATGACTGAGTAAAATGAGCCCACCCCCATGTCTCTACGACACTCTAAAGTAAAGATATTCCATCTGGGACGCGTTTATTCCCTTATATGGGCATGCTTCCTGCCCCATTATAAGTCAATGGGAAATTTTGGGGGCCTCTTACACCCCAGGGGTACAGCTTACACCCCATTGTGATGTATGTTCTTACAGAGCCTGTCAGCCACCTTAAATGTGGTAAGCCACAAGTTTCTACAAGTTTCTCACTCGCAGCTATGACGCGTCAAAGTTTGTCTCAATGTTAAGTCAATGGAAATTTTGGGGTGTTTGAGACCCCAGTTTAGGAATTCGGAAGGTCCCATCAGTTAGAAAAGATATAGCACACTAAGTCAGACCAGTCTGAAGCTCTGTGGAAAATTTGGTGCATGTAGCTTGAAAGCCCTAGGACGAGTTAGTGTCAGAAATTTTGGGGGGAGAAAAAGAATAATAATAATAATAATAAGTTTAATAGCAATAACAATATATTGGCTTTTTCAAAGCCAACATAATAATAAGTTTAAAAGCAATAACAGTATGTTGGCTTTGTCAAGCCAACATAATAATATCCCTGAGCAATAGTAATAGTGATGCTTTGCATAAATGCAAGCACCACTAATAATAAGTATGAGGAATAGTAATAGTGATGCCTTGCATAAATGCAAGCACCACTAATAATAACTAGATAGGTACATTTCCTGAAGAAAATGTGAGTGGTGCTTGCCGTGGCAAAATTCTCGGGACAATATATGATTATACTCCAAGCCAAAAGTAAAACGATCCAACTCCCGTGTCTCTACGATGTTCTGATGCGGAGATATAAGGCTGTGTTTATCCGGTTGCTAGGGTACTGTATTTGGTTGCTAGGGAGAAAATTAGTATCCACAAGTGATTACACTCCGACTCACAAGTAAAACAGTCCAACCCCCGTGTCTCTACAATGTTCTGATGCAGAAATATAAGGCTTTGTTTATTCGGTTGCTAGGGTAGTGTATTTGGTTGCTAGGGGAAAATTTGACATCCAATAGTGATTACACGCCGGGTCACGAGTCAAATGGTCCAACCCCCATGTCCCTACGATGTTCTGATGCGGAGATATAAGGCTTTGTTTATTCGGTTGCTAGGGTACTGTATTTGGTTGCTAAGGAAAAATTTGACATCCCATAGTGATTACACTCTGAGTCACTAGTCAAACGGTCCAACCCCCGTGTCTCTACGATGTTCTGATGTGGAGATATAAGGCTTTGTTTACTCTGTTGCTAGGGTACTGTATTTGGTTGCTAGGGAAAAAATTGACATCCACTAGTGATAACACTCCGAGTCACGAGTCAAACGGTCCAACCCCCGTGTCTCTACCATGTTCTGATGCGGAGATATAAGGCTTTGTTTACTCTGTTGCTAGGATACTGTATTTGGTTGCTAGGGGAAAAAATGGCATCCACTAGTGATTACCCTCCGAGTCACGAGTCAAACGGTCCAACCCCCATGTCTCTACGATGTTCTGATGCGGAGATATAAGGCTTTGTTTACTCTGTTGCTAGGGTACTGTATTTGGTTGCTAGGGAAAAAAATGGCATCCACTAGTGATTACCCTCCGAGTCACAAGTCAAACGGTCCAACCCCCGTGTCTCTACGATGTTCTGATGAGGAGATATAAGGCTTTGTTTACTCTGTTGCTAGGGTACTGTATTTGGTTGCTAGGGAAAAAATTGGCATCCCATAATGATTACACTCCGAGTCACGAGTCAAACGGTCCAACCCTCGTGTCTCTACAATGTTCTGATGCTGAGATATAAGGCTTTGTTTACTCTGTTGCTAGGGTACTGTATTTGGTTGCTAGGGAAAAAATTGACATCCCATAATGATTACACTCTGAGTCACGAGTCAAACGGTCCAACCCCCGTGTCTCTACGATGTTCTGATGCTGAGATATAAGGCTTTGTTTACTCTGTTGCTAGGGTACTGTATTTGGTTGCTAGGGAAAAAATTGGCATCCCATAATGATTACACTCTAAGTCACGAGTCAAACGGTCCAACCCCCGTGTCTCTACGATCTTCGGATGCCGAGATATAACTGTTTGAATTTTATGTTGCTAGGGTGCTCAAAAGTGGTTGCTAGGGGCGTGGCTTATACCTATGTAAGTATCCTGAGAGACTGATTGGATGCCTGAGTAAAATGAGCCCACCCCCATGTCTCTATGACACTGTGGTGCAAAGATATCCATCTGGGCATTTTATAATGGCAGTCTATGGGAGATGTTGCTAGGGTGCCCAAAATTGTTGCTAGGGGCGTGGCTTAATAGCTCTGGGATGATCCTGAGAGACTGATTGGATGCCCGAGTGAAATGAGCCCACCCACTTATCTCTACGACACTGTAAAGCAAAGATATCCCATCTGGAACTTTTTTATTTCCTTATATGGGCATGTTTCCTGCCCCATTATAAGTCAATGGGAATTTTCGGGCTCCTCTTACACCCCAGGGGTACAACTTACACCCCAATGTCATGTATGTTCTTACAGAGCCTACCACCCTCTTCAAATGTTATAAGCCACATGTTTCTACAAAATCCTCGAGCGGAGCTATGACCCGTCAAAGTTCGGCGCAATGTTAAGTCAATGGGATTTTTTGGGTGATTTTTTGCCCCCCTTTCGGAAATCCTGCACCCGATCCCTTATAAAAGTCATAGCACACCTCTCCTCAATAAACCGGTCGATTTGAGCCCGCTTTCATGGGACTACGGCAAACCGTGCGGGACGAGTTACGCGCCGAAAAAACGTGCAGACATAAGAATAATAAGATATAACTAGATAGGTACATTTCCTGAAGAAAATGTGAGTGGTGCTTGCCGTGGCAAAATTCTGGGCACCATATATGATTATACTCCAAGCCAAAAGTAAAACGGTCCAACCCCCGTGTCTCTACGATGTTCTGATGCGGAGATATAAGGCTTTGTTTACTCTGTTGCTAGGATACTGTATTTGGTTGCTAGGGAAAAAATGACACCCACTTGTGATTAACCTCCGAGTCACGAGTCAAACGGTCTAACCCCCGTGTCTCTACGATGTTCTGATGCGGAGATTTAAGGCTTTGTTTACTCTGTTGCTAGGGTACTGTATTTGGTTGCTAGGGAAAAAATTGGCATCCACTAGTGATTACATGCCGAGTCACAAGTAAAACGGTCCAACCCCCGTGTCTCTACGATGTTCTGCTGCGGAGATATAAGGCTTTGTTTACTCTGTTGCTAGGGTACTGTATTTGGTTGCTAGGGAAAAAATTGGCATCCCACAATGATTACACTCCGAGTCACGAGTCAAACGGTCCAACCCCTGTGTCTCTACGATGTTCTGATGCGGAGATATAAGGCTTTGTTTACACTGTTGCTAGGGTACTGTATTTGGTTGCTAGGGAAAAAAATGACATCCACTAGTGATTACACGCCGAGTCACGAGTAAAACGGTCCAACCCCCGTGTCTCTACGGTGTTCTGATGCGGAGATGTAAGGCTTTGTTTACACTGTTGCTAGGGTACTGTATTTGGTTGCTAGGGAAAAATTTGACATCCCATAGTGATTACCCGCCGAGTCACGAGTCAAACGGTCCAACCCCCGTGTCTCTACGATGTTCTGATGCGGAGATATAAGGCTTTGTTTACTCTGTTGCTAGGGTACTGTATTTGGTTGCTAGGGAAAAAATTGACATCCCATAGTGATTACCCGCCGAGTCACGAGTCAAACGGTCCAACCCCCGTGTCTCTACGATGTTCTGATGCGGAGATATAAGGCTTTGTTTACTCTGTTGCTAGGGTACTGTATTTGGTTGCTAGGGAAAAAATTGGCATCCCATAATGATTACACTCCGAGTCACGAGTCAAACGGTCCAACCCCCGTGTCTCTACGATGTTCTGATGCGGAGATATAAGGCTTTGTTTACTCTGTTGCTAGGGTACTGTATTTGGTTGCTAGGGAAAAATTTGACATCCCATAGTGATTACAAGCCGAGTCACGAATCAAATGGTCCAACCCCCGTGTCTCTACGATGTTCTGATGCGGAGATATAAGGCTTTGTTTACTCTGTTGCTAGGGTACTGTATTTGGTTGCTAGGGAAAAATTTGATATCCCATAATGATTACCCGCCTAGTCACTAGTCAAACGGTCCAACCCCCGTGTCTCTACGATGTTCTGATGCGGAGATATAAGGCTTTGTTTACTCTGTTGCTAGGGTACTGTATTTGGTTGCTAGGGAAAAAATTGACATCCCATACTGATTACCCGCCGAGTCACGAGTCAAACGGTCCAACCCCCGTGTCTCTACGATGTTCTGAAGCGGAGATATAAGTCTTTGTTTACTCTGTTGCTAGGGTACTGTATTTGGTTGCTAGGGAAAAAATTGACATCCCATAATGATTACACTCCGAGTCACGAGTCAAACGGTCCAACCCCAGTGTCTCTATGATGTTCTTATGCGGGGATATAACTGTTTGAATTTTATGTTGCTAGGGTGCTCAAAAGTGGTTGCTAGGGGCGTGGCTTAATGCCTATGTAAGTAGTCAGAGAGACTGATTGGATGCCTGAGTAAAATGAGCCCACCCCCATGTCTCTATGACACTCTGGTGCAAAGATATCCATCTGGGCATTTTATAATGGCAGTCTATGGGAGATGTTGCTAGGGTGCCCAAAATTGTTGCTAGGGGCGTGGCTTAATAGCTCTGAGACGATCCTGAGAGACTGATTGGATGCCCGAGTGAAATGAGCCCACCCACTTGTCTGTAGGACATTGTAAAGCGAAGATATCCCAGCTGGAACTTTTTTATTTCCTTATATGGGCATGTTTCCTGCCCCATTATAAGTCAATGGGGCACTTTTGGGTGCCTCTTACACCCCAGGGGTACAACTTACACCCCAATGTGATGTATGTTCTTACAGAGCCTACCACCCTCTTCAAATGTTGTAACCCACATGTTTCTACAAAATCCTCGAGCGGAGCTATGACTCGTCAAAGTTGGGCGCAATGTTAAGTCAATGGGATTTTTCGGGTGGTTTTTTGCCCCCCTATCGGAAATCCTGCACCCGATCGCTTATAAAAGTCATAGCACACCTCTCCTCAATAAACCGGTCGATTTGAGCCCGCTTTCATGGGACTACGGCAAAGCGTGCGGGACGAGTTACGCGCCGAAAAAACGTGCAGACATAAGAATAAAATATAATAACTAGATAGAAAAGTTTGTTGACAAACTTTATGTTGGCTTGACAAAGCCTGGCCTGAACGTTAAAAACGGTTTGACAGAAGTTTAGTTTAGTAGGCTATCTGGCTGTTAGTATGTTTAAGTATGAAGCTAGCCTGATTTAACATAAAGCTAGCATGATTAGCCTGAAGCTAGCATGATTAGCATGAAGCTAGCATGATGCTAACATGAAATAGCATGAAGCTAGCATGATGCTAACATAAATTAGCATGAAGTTAGCATGAAGCTAACATGATTAGCATGAAGCTAGCATCAAGTTAGCATGATTAGCATGAAGCTAGCATGATGCTAACATGAATTAGCATGAAGTTAGCATGATGCTAACATGAATTAGCATGAAGCTAGCATGATGTTAACATGAATTAGCATGAAGCTAGCATGATGCTAACATGAATTAGCATGAAGCTAGCATGATGCTAACATGAATTAACATGAAGCTAGCATGATGCTAACATGAATTAGCATGAAGCTAGCATGATGCTAACATGAATTAACATGAAGCTAGCATGATGCTAACATGAATTAGCATGAAGTTAGCATGAAGCTAGCATGATGCTAACATGAATTAACATGAAGCTAGCATGATGCTAACATGAATTAGCATGAAGTTAGCATGATGCTAACATGAATTAGCATGAAGCTAGCATGATGCTAACATGAATTAGCATGAAGCTAGCATGATGCTAACATGAATTAGCATGAAGCTAGCATGATGCTAACATGAATTAGCATGAAGTTAGCATGATGTTAACATGAATTAGCATGAAGCTAGCATGATGCTAACATGAATTAGCATGAAGCTAGCATGATGCTAACATGAATTAACATGAAGCTAGCATGATGCTAACATGAATTAGCATGAAGCTAGCATGATGCTAACATGAATTAACATGAAGCTAGCATGATGCTAACATGAATTAGCATGAAGCTAGCATGATGCTAACATGAATTAGCATAAAGCTAGCATGATGCTAACATGAATTAGCATGAAGCTAGCATGATGCTAACATGAATTAGCATGAAGTTAGCATGAAGCTAGCATGATGCTAACATGAATTAGCATGAAGCTAGCATGATGCTAACATGAATTAGCATGAAGTTAGCATGAAGCTAGCATGATGCTAACATGAATTAGCATGAACCTAGCATGATGCTAACATGAATTAGCATGAAGCTAGCATTAAGCTAACATGAATTAGCTTGAAGCTAGCATGATGCTAACATGAATTAGCATGAAGGTAGCATGATGCTAACATGAATTAACATGAAGCTAGCATGATGCTAACATGAATTAACATGAAGCTAGCATGATGCTAACATGAATTAGCATGAAGCTAGCATGATGCTAACATGAATTAGCATGAAGTTAGCATGAAGCTAGCATTAATTAGCATGAAGTTAGCATGAAGCTAGCATGATGCTAACATGAATTAGCATGAAGCTAGCATGATGCTAACATGAATTAGCATGAAGCTAGCATGATGCTAACATGAATTAGCATGAAGCTAGCATGATTCTAACATGAATTAGCATGAAGCTAGCATGATGCTAACATGAATTAGCATGAAGCTAGCATGATGCTAACATGAATTAGCATGAAGCTAGCATGATGCTTACATGAATTAGCATGAAGCTAGCATGATGTTAACATGAATTAACATTAAGCTAGCATGATGCAAACATGAATTAGCATGAAGCTAGCATGATGCTAACATGAATAAGCATGAAGTTAGCAAGATTTATTATGAAATTAGCATAAAGCTAGCATGAAACTAGCATGAAGCTAGTATGACTTAGCTTGAAGCTAGCATGAAGCTAACATGACCAAAAGACCCAACCCCCATGTCTCTATGATGTTCGGATCCAGAGATATAAGGCTTTGTTTATTATGTTGCTAGGGTGCTCATATTTGGTTGCTAGGGGCGTGGCTTAATAGCTCAATAAGAATCCTTAGAGACTTATTGGATGCCTGAGTAAAATGAGCCCACCCCCATGTCTCTGTGACACTGTGCTGCAAAGATATCCATCTGGGCATTTTATAATGGCAGTCTATGGGAGATGTTGCTAGGGTGCCCAAAAATGGTTGCTAGGGGCGTGGCTTAATTGCTATGGGATGATCCAGAGAGACTGATTGGATGCCTGAGTAAAATGAGCCCACCCCCATGTCTCTATGACACTGTAAAGCGAAGATATTCCATCTGGAACGTTTTTATTCCCTTATATGGGCGTGTTTCCTGCCCCGTTATAAGTCAATGGGGAATTTTGGGGGCCTCCTACACCCCAGGGGTGAAACTTACACCCCAATGTGAGGTATGTTCTCACAGTGCCTGTCAGCCTCCTTAAATATGGTAAGCCACAAGTTTCTACAAATTTCTCACTCGGAGCTATGACCTGTCAAAGTTTGTCGCAATGTTAAGTAAATGGGACTTTTCGGAAGTTTTATGTCCCGTTTTAGGAATTCTGTAAGTCGGATCCCGTCAAAAAGATATAGCACACTTCTTTAGACCAGTCAGAATGTCCGTGGAAAATTTCGTGGATGTAGCTTGAAAGCTGTCGGACGAGTTAGCTGCAGAAATTTTAGTCTCAGAAGAAGAAGAAGAAGAAGAAGAAGAAGAAGAAGAAGAATAATAATAAGTTTAAATACAATATCAGTATGTTGGCTTTGTCAAGCCAACATAATAATATCCCTGAGGAATAGTAATAGTGATGCCTTGCATAAATGCAAGCACCACTAATAATAAGTATGAGGAATAGTAATAGTGATGCCTTGCATAAATGCAAGCACCACTAACTAGATAGGTACATTTCCTGAAGAAAATGTGAGTGGTGCTTGCCGTGGCAAAATTCTGGGGAACATATATGATTATACTCCAAGCCAAAAGTAAAACGATCCAACTCCCGTGTCTCTACGATGTTCGGATGCCGAGATATAAGGCTTTGTTTACTCTGTTGCTAGGGTACTGTATTTGGTTGCTAGGGAAAAAATTGCCATCCACTAGTGATTACACTCCGAGTCACGAGTCAAACGGTCCAACCCCCGTGTCTCTACGATGTTCTGATGCAGAGATATAAGGCTTTGTTTACTCTGTTGCTAGGGTACTGTATTTGGTTGCTAGGGAAAAAAATGGCATCCACTAGTGATTACCCTCCGAGTCACGAGTCAAACGGTCCAACCCCCGTGTCTCTACGATGTTCTGATGCGGAGATATAAGGCTTTGTTTACTCTGTTGCTAGGGTACTGTATTTGGTTGCTAGGGAAAAAAATGGCATCCACTAGTGATTACCCTCCGAGTCACAAGTCAAACGGTCCAACCCCCGTGTCTCTACGATGTTCTGATGCGGAGTTATAAGGCTTTGTTTACTCTGTTGCTACGGTACTGTTTTTGGTTGCTAGGGAAAAATTGGCATCCCATAATGATTACACTCCGAGTCACGAGTCAAACGGTCCAACCCCCGTGTCTCTACGATGTTCTGATGCGGAGATATAAGGCTTTGTTTACTCTGTTGCTAGGGTACTGTATTTGGTTGCTAGGGAAAAAAATGGCATCCACTAGTGATTACCCTCCGAGTCACAAGTCAAACGGTCCAACCCCCGTGTCTCTACGATGTTCTGATGCGGAGTTATAAGGCTTTGTTTACTCTGTTGCTACGGTACTGTTTTTGGTTGCTAGGGAAAAATTGGCATCCCATAATGATTACACTCCGAGTCACGAGTCAAACGGTCCAACCCCCGTGTCTCTACGATGTTCTGATGCGGAGATATAAGGCTTTGTTTACTCTGTTGCTAGGGTACTGTATTTGGTTGCTAGGGAAAAAAATGGCATCCACTAGTGATTACCCTCCGAGTCACAAGTCAAACGGTCCAACCCCCGTGTCTCTACGATGTTCTGATGCGGAGTTATAAGGCTTTGTTTACTCTGTTGCTACGGTACTGTTTTTGTTTGCTAGGGAAAAATTGGCATCCCATAATGATTACACTCCGAGTCACGAGTCAAACGGTCCAACCCCCGTGTCTCTACGATGTTCTGATGCGGAGATATAAGGCTTTGTTTACTCTGTTGCTAGGGTACTGTATTTGGTTGCTAGGGAAAAAATGGCATCCACTAGTGATTACCCTCCGAGTCCTGAGTCAAACGGTCCAACCCCCGTGTCTCTACGATGTTCTGATGCGGAGATATAAGGCTTTGTTTACTCTGTTGCTAGGGTACTCTATTTGGTTGCTAGGGGCGTGGCTAGGGAGTGGCCAATTATGTGCCCAATTGTTACACCCCTATTCACAAGTAAAACGGTCCAACCCCCGTGTCTCTCTGATGTTCTGATGTCAAGATATAACTGTTTGAATTTTATGTTGCTAGGGTGCTCAAAAGTTGTTGCTAGGGGCGTGGCTTAGTAACTCTGTAAGTATCCTGAGAGACTGATTGGATGCCTGAGTAAAATGAACCCACCCCCATGTCTCTATGACACTGTGGTGCAAAGATATCCATCTTAGCATTTTATAATGTAAGTCTATGGGATAGGTTGCTAGGGTCCCCAAAATGGTTGCTAGGGTAACCTTACACCCCATTGTGGGGGACGTCCTGACAGAGTCTAGCACCCTTTTCAAATTTAGTAACCCACATGTTTCTACGAAATCCTTGCTCGTACCTATGACCCGTCAAAGTTTTTGCAATGTTAAGTCTATGGGATTTTCCCCCATTGACTTTTCATTGGGGCACTTTTGGGCGCCTCTTACACCCCAGGGGTACAACTTACACCCCAATGTGATGTATGTTCTTACAGAGCCTACCACCCTCTCCAAATGTTGTAACCCACATGTTTCTACAAAATCCTTGAGCGGAGCTATGGCTCGTCAAAGTTGGGCGCAATGTTAAGTCAATGGGATTTTTCGGGTGGTTTTTCGCGCCCCTTTCGGAAATCCTGCACCCGATCGCTTATAAAAGTCATAGCACACCTCTCCTCAATAATCCGGTCGATTTGAGCCCTCTTTCATGGGTCTACGACAAACCGTGCGGGACGAGTTAGGTGCCGAAAAAACGTGCAGATGTAAGAATAAAATATAACTAGATAGGTACATTTCCTGAAGAAAATGTGAGTGGTGCTTGCCGTGGCAAAATTCTGGGGACTATATATGATTATACTCCAAGCCAAAAGTAAAACGATCCAACTCCCGTGTCTCTACGATGTTCTGATGCGGAGATATAAGGCTGTGTTTATCCGGTTGCTAGGGTACTGTATTTGGTTGCTAGGGAGAAAATTGGCATCCACTAGTGATTACATGCCGAGTCACGAGTCAAACGGTCCAACCCCCATGTCTGTACAATGTTCTGATGCGGAGATATAAGGCTTTGTTTACTCTGTTGCTAGGGTACTGTATTTGGTTGCTAGGGGGAAAACTGGCATCCACTAGTGATAACCCTCCAAGTCACGAGTCAAACGGTCCAACCCCCGTGTCTCTACGATGTTCTGATGCGGAGATATAAGGCTTTGTTTACTCTGTTGCTAGGGTACTGTATTTGGTTGCTAGGGAAAAAAATTGCCATCCACTAGTGATTACTCGCCGAGTCACGAGTCAAACGGTCCAACCCCCGTGTCTCTACGATGTTCTGATGCGGAGATATAAGGCTTTGTTTACTCTGTTGCTAGGGTACTGTATTTGGTTGCTAGGGAAAAAATTGGCATCCACTAGTGATTACCCTCCAAGTCACGAGTCAAACGGTCCAAACCCCATGTCTCTACGATGTTCTGATGCGGAGATATAAGGCTTTGTTTACTCTGTTGCTAGGGTACTGTATTTGGTTGCTAGGGAAAAAAATGGCATCCACTACTGATTACCCGTCGAGTCATGAGTCAAACGGTCCAACCCCCGTGTCTCTACGATGTTCTGATGCGGAGATATAAGGCTTTGTTTATTCGGTTGCTAGGGTGGTCAAATTTGGTTGCTAGGGGCGTGGCTTGGGAGTGGCCAATTATGTGCCCAATTGTTACACCCCTAGTCACAAGTAAAACGGTCCAACCCCCGTGTCTCTACGATGTTCTGATGCCGAGATATAACTGTTTGAATTTTATGTTGCTAGGGTGCTCAAAAGTGGTTGCTAGGGGCGTGGCTTAGTAAGTCTTTAAGGATCCTGAGAGACTGATTGGATGCCTGAGTAAAATGAGCCCACCCCCATGTCTCTATGACACTGTAATGCAAAGATATCCATCTGGGCATTTTATAATGGCAGTCTATGGGATAGGTTGCTAGGGTGCCCAAAATGGTTGCTAGGATAACATTACACCCCATTGTGGGGTACGTCCTAACAGAGTCTATCACCCTCTTCAAATGTAGTAATCAACATGTTTCTACGAAATCCTCGCTCGGACCTATGACCCGTCAAAATTTTTCGCAATGTTAAGTCTATGGGATTTTCGCCCATTGACTTATCATTGGGCATTTTTGGGTGCCTCTTACACCCCAGGGGTACAAAATATACCCCATTGTGATGTATGTTTTTAAAGAGCCTACCACACTCTTCAAATGTTGTAACACACATGTTTCTACAAAATCCTCGAGCAGAGCTATGACCCTTCAAAGTTGGGCGCAATGTTAAGTCAATGGGATTTTTCGGGTGGTTTTTCGCCCCCCTTTCAGAAATCCTGCACCCGATCGCTTATAAAAGTCATAGCCACCATCTCTTCAAAAAACCGGTCGATTTGAGCCCTCTTTCATGGGACTACGGCAAATCGTGCGGGACGAGTTACGCGCCGAAAAAGTGTGCAGACATAAGAATAATAATAATAATAATAATATCCCTGAGCAATAGTAATAGTGATGCTTTGCATAAATGCAAGCACCACTAATAATAATAATAATTTTTCGAATAGTAATAGTGATGCCTTGCATAAATGCAAGCACCACTAACTAGATAGGTACATTTCCTGAAGAAAATGTGAGTGGTGCTTGCCGTGGCAAAATTCTGGGGACCATATATGATTAAACTCCAAGCCAAAAGTAAAACGATCCAAATCCCGTGTCTCTACGATGTTCTGATGCGGAGATATAAGGCTTTGTTTATGCGGTTGCTAGGGTACTGTATTTGGTTGCTAGGGAAAAAATTGGCATCCCATAATGATTACACTCCGAGTCACTAGTCAAGCGGTCCAACCCCCGTGTCTCTACGATGTTCTGGTGCCGAGATATAAGGCTTTGTTTACTCTGTTGCTAGGGTACTGTATTTGGTTGCTAGGGAAAAAATTGGTATCCCATAATGATTACACTTTGAGTCACGAGTCAAACTGTCCAACCCCCGTGTCTCTACGATGTTCTGATGCAGAGATATAAGGCTTTGTTTACTCTGTTGCTAGGGTACTGTATTTGGTTGCTAGGGAAAAAATTGGCATCCCATAATGATTACACTCCGAGTCAAGTGTCAAACGGTCCAACCCCCGTGTCTCTTTGATGTTCTGATGCGGAGATATAAGGCTTTGTTTACTCTGTTGCTAGGGTACTGTATTTGGTTGCTAGGGAAAAAATTGGCATCCCATAATGATTACACTCAGAGTCACGAGTCAAACGGTGCAACCACCGTGTCTCTACGATGTTCTGATGCGGAAATATAAGTCTTTGTTTCCCCTGTTGCTACGTTACTGAATTTGGTTGCTAGGGAAAAAATTGGCATCCCATAATGATTACACGCCAAGTCACGAGTCAAACGGTCCAACCCCCGTGTCTGTACGATGTTCTGATGCGGAGATATAAGGTTTTGTTTACTCTGTTGCTAGGGTACTGTATTTGGTTGCTAGGGAAAAAATTGCATCCCATAATGATTACACTCCGAGTCACGAGTCAAACGGTCCAACCCCCGTGTCTCTACGATGTTCTGATGCGGAGATATAAGGCTTTGTTTACTCTGTTGCTAGGGTACTGTATTTGGTTGCTAGGGAAAAAATTGGCATCCCATAATGATTACACTCTGAGTCACTAGTCAAACGGTCCAACCCCCGTGTCTCCACGATGTTCTGGTGCGGAGATATAAGGCTTTGTTTACTCTGTTGCTAGGGTACTGTATTTGGTTGCTAGGGAAAAAATTGGCATCCCATAATGATTACACTCCGAGTCACGAGTCAAACGGTCCAACCCCGTGTCTCTACGATGTTCCGATGCGGAGATATAAGGTTTTGTTTACTCTGTTGCTAGGGTACTGGATTTGGTTGCTAGGGAAAAAATTGGCATCCCATAATGTTTATACTCCGAGTCACGAGTCAAACGGTCCAACCCCCGTGTCTCTACGATGTTCTGATGCGGAGATATAAGGCTTTGTTTACTCTGTTGCTAGGGTACTGTATTTGGTTGCTAGGGAAAAAATTGGCATCCCATAATCATTACACTCTGAGTCACGAGTCAAACGGTCCAACCCCTGTGTCTCTACGATGTTCTGATGCGGAGATATAAGGCTTTGTTTACTCTGTTGCTAGGGTACTGTATTTGGTTGCTAGGGAAAAAAATGGCATCCCATAATGATTACACTCTGAGTCACGAGTCAAACGGTCCAACCCCCGTATCTCTACGATCTTCGGATGCCGAGATATAACTGTTTGAATTTTATGTTGCTAGGGTGCTCAAAAGTGGTTGCTAGGGGCGTGGCTTAATACCTATGTAAGGATCCTGACAGACTGATTGGATGCCTGAGTAAAATGAGCCCACCCCCATGTCTCTATGACACTGTGGTGCAAAGATATCCATCTGGGCATTTTATAATGGCAGTCTATGGGAGATGTTGCTAGGGTGCCCAAAATTGTTGCTAGGGGCGTGGCTTAATAGCTCTGGGATGATCCTGAGAGACTGATTGGATGCCCGGGTGAAATGAGCCCACCCACTTATCTCTACGACACTGTAAAGCAAAGATATTCCATCTGGAACTGTTTTATTCCCTTATATGGGCATGTTTCCTGCCCCATTATAAGTCAATGGGAATTTTCGGGCTCCTCTTACACCCCAGGGGTACAACTTACACCCCAATGTGATGTATGTTCTTACAGAGTCTACCACCCTCTTCAAATGTTATAACCCACATGTTTCTACAAAATCCTCGAGCGGAGCTATGACCCGTCAAAGTTCGGCGCAATGTTAAGTCAATGGGATTTTTTGGGTGATTTTTTGCCCCCCTTTCGGAAATCCTGCACCCGATCCCTTATAAAAGTCATAGCACACCTCTCCTCAATAAACCGGTCGATTTGAGCCTGCTTTCATGGGACTATGGCAAACCGTGCGGGACGAGTTACGCGCCGAAAAAACGTGCAGACATAAGAATAAAATATAACTAGATAGAAAAGTTTGTTGACAAACTTTATGTTGGCTTGACAAAGCCTGGCCTGAACGTTAAAAACTGTTTGACAGAAGTTTAGTTTAGTAGGCTATCTGGCTGTTAGTATGTTTAAGTATGAAGCTAGCCTGATTTAGCATGAAGCTAGCTTGATAAGCCTGAAGCTAGCATGAAGCTCACATGATTAGCATGAAGCCAGCATCAAGCTATCATGAAATAGCATGAAGCTAGCATGATGCTAACATGAAATAGCATGAAGCTAGCATGATGCTAACATGAATTAGCATGAAGCTAGCATGAAGCTAACATGATTAGCATGAAGCTAGCATCAAGTTAGCATTATTATTATGAATTAGCATGAAGCTAGCATGATGCTAACCTGAATTAACATGAAGTTAGCATGATGTTAACATGAATTAGCATGAAGCAATCATGATGCTAACATGAATTAGCATGAAGGTAGCATGAAGCTAGCATGATGCTAACATGAATTAGCATGAAGCTAGCATGATGCTAACATGAATTAGCATGAAGCTAGCATTAAGCTAACATGAATTAGCATGAAGCTAGCATGATGCTAACATGAATTAGCATGAAGCTAGCATGATGCTAACATGAATTAGCATGAAGCTAGCATGATGCTAACATGAATTACCATGAAGCTAGCATGATGCTAACATGAATTAGCATGAAGTTAGCATGAAGCTAGCATGATGCTAACATGAATTAGCATGAAGCTAGCATGATGCTAACATGAATTAGCATGAAGTTAGCAAGAAGCTAGCATGATGCTAACATGAATTAGTATGAAGTTAGCATGATGCTAACATGAATTAGCATGAAGTTAGCATGAAGCTAGCATGATGCTAACATGAATTAGCATGAAGCTAGCATGATGCTAACATGAATTAGCATGAAGCTAGCATGATGCTAACATGAATTAGCATGAAGCTAGCATGATGCTAACATGAATTAGCATGAAGCTAGCATGATGCTAACATGAATTAGCATGAAGCTAGCATGATGCTAAAATGAATTAGCATGAAGTTAGCATGAAGCTAGCATGATGCTAACATGAATTAGCATGAAGTTAGCATGAAGCTAGCATGATGCTAACATGAATTAGCATGAAGCTAGCATGATGCTAACATTAATTAGCATGAAGCAAGCACGATGTTAACACGAATTAGCATGAAGCTAGCACGATGCTAACATGAATTAGCATGAAGCTAGCACGATGCTAACATGAATTAGCATGACGATAGCACGATGCTAACATGAATTAGCATGAAGCTAGCACGATGCTAACATGAATTAGCATGAAGCTAGCACGATGCTAACATGAATTAGCATGAAGCTAGCACGATGCTAACATGAATTAGCATGAAGCTAGCACGAAGCTAAGATGAAGTAGCATGAAGCTAGCACGAAGCTAACATGAAGTAGCATGAAGTTAGCACGAAGCTTACATGAATTAGCATGAAGCTAACATGAATTAGCATGAAGCTAGCACAAAGCTAACATGAATTAGCATGAAGCTAGCACGAAGCTAACATGAATTAGCATGAAGCTAGCACGATGCTAACACGAATTAGCATGAAGCTAGCACGATGCTAACATGAATTAGCATGAAGCTAGCACGATGCTAACATGAATTAGCATGAAGCTAGGACGATGCTAACATGAATTAGCATGAAGCTAGCATGATGCTAACATGATTTAACATGAAGCTAGCAAGATTTATTATGAAATTAGCATAAAGCTAGCATGAAACTAGCATGAAGCTACTATGACTTAGCATGAAGCTAGCATAAGGCTAACATGGCCAAAAGACCCAACCCCCATGTCTCTATGATGTTCGGATCCAGAGATATAAGGCTTTGTTTATTATGTTGCTAGGGTGCTCATATTTGGTTGCTAGGGGCGTGGCTTAATACCTCAATAAGAATCCTCAGAGACTGATTGGATGCCTGAGTAAAATGAGCCCACCCCTATGTCTCTATGACACTGTGCTGCAAAGATATCCATCTGGGCATTTTATAATGGCAGTCTATGGGATATGTTGCTAGGGTGTCCAAAAATGGTTGCTAGGGGCGTGGCTTAAAAGATATGGGACGATCCTGAGAGACTGATTGGATGCCTGAGTAAAATGAGCCCACCCCCATGTCTCTACGACACTGTAAAGCAAAGATATTCCGTCTGGGACGCTTTTATTCCCTTATATGGGCATGTTCCCTGCCCCATTATAAGTCAATGGGGAAATTTGGGTGCCTCTTACACCCCAGGGGTGAAACTTATACCCCAATGTGATGTATGTTCTTACACAGCCTGCCAGCCTCTTCAAATGTGGTAACCCACAAGATTCTACAAATTTCTCGCTTGCAGCTATGACCCGTCAAAGTTTGTCCAATGTTAAGTCAATGGGACTTTCGGAATTTTAATGTCCCGTTTTAGGAATTCTGTAAGTCGGATTCCTTCAAAAAGTCATAGCACACTTCTTCAGACCAGTCAGAATGTCCGTGGAAAATTTGGTGGATGTAGCTTGAAAGCTGTAGGCCGCATTAATTGCAGAAATTTAGTCTCAGAAGAATAATAATAATAATAACTAGATAGGTACATTTCCTGAAGAAAATGTGAGTGGTGCTTGCCGTGGCAAATTTCTGGGTAACATATATGATTATACTCCAAGCCAAAAGTAAAACGATCCAACTCCCGGGCCTCTACGATGTTCTGATGCTGAGATATAAGGCTATGTTTATCTGGTTGCTAGGGTACTGTATTTGGTTGCTAGGGAAAAAATTGACATCCACTAGTGATTACCCTCCGAGTCACGAGTCAAACGGTCCAACCCCCGTGTCTGTACAATGTTCTGATGCGGAGATATAAGGCTTTGTTTACTCTGTTGCTAGGGTACTGTATTTGGTTGCTAGGGAAAAAATTGGCATCCACTAGTGATTACCCGCCGAGTCACAAGTCAAACGGTCCAACCCCCGTGTCTCTACGATGTTCTGATGCGGAGATATAAGGCTTTGTTTACTCTGTTGCTAGGGTACTGTATTTGGTTGCTAGGGAAAAAAATGGCATCCACTAGTGATTACCCTCCGAGTCACGAGTCAAACGGTCCAACCCCCGTGTCTCTACGATGTTCTGATGCGGAGATAAAAGGCTTTGTTTACTCTGTTGCTAGGGTAATGTATTTGGTTGCTAGGGAAAAAATTGGCATCCCATAATGATTACACTCCGAGTCACAAGTAAAACGGTCCAACCCCCGTGTCTCTACGATGTTCTGATGCGGAGATATAAGGCTTTGTTTACTCTGTTGCTAGGGTACTGTATTTGGTTGCTAGGGAAAAAATTGGCATCCACTAGTGATTAACCTCCGAGTCACGAGTCAAAAGGTCCAACCCCCGTGTCTCTACGATGTTCTGATGCGGAGATATAAGGCTTTGTTTACTCTGTTGCTAGGGTACTGTATTTGGTTGCTAGGGAAAAAATCGGCATCCCATAATGATTACACTCCGAGTCACAAGTCAAACGGTCCAACCCCCGTGTCTCTACGATGTTCTGATGCGGAGATATAAGGCTTTGTTTACTCTGTTGCTAGGGTAATGTATTTGGTTGCTAGGGAAAAAATTGGCATCCCATAATGATTACACTCCGAGTCACAAGTCAAACGGTCCAAACCCCGTGTCTCTACGATGTTCTGATGCGGAGATATAAGGCTTTGTTTACTCTGTTGCTAGGGTAATGTATTTGGTTGCTAGGGAAAAAATTGGCATCCAATATTGATTACACTCTAAGTCACGAGTCAAATGGTCCAACCCCCGTGTCTCTACGATGTTCGGATGCCGAGATATAACTGTTTGAATTTTATGTTGCTAGGGTTCTCAAAAGTGGTTGCTAGGGGCGTGGCTTAATACCTATGTAAGGATCCTGAGAGACTGATTGGATGCCTGAGTAAAATGAGCCCACCCCCATGTCTCTATGACACTGTGGTGCAAAGATATCCATCTGGGCATTTTATAATGGCAGTCTATGGAAGATGTTGCTAGGATGCCCAAAAGTGGTTGCTAGGGGCGTGGCTTAATAGCTCTGGGATGATCCTGAGAGACTGATTGGATGCCTGAGTGAAATGAGCCCACCCACTTATCTCTACGACACTGTAAAGCAAAGATATCCCATCTGGAACTGTTTTATTCCCTTATATGGGCATGTTTCCTCAATGGGAATTTTCGGGTGCCTCTTACACCCCAGGGGTACAACTTAAACCCCAATGTCATGTATGTTCTTACATAGTCTAATACCCTCTTTAAATTTAGTAACCCACATGTTTCTACAAAATCCTCACTCGTACCTATGACCCGTCAAAATTTTTGCAATGGTAAGTCAATGGGATTTTGCCCCATTGACTTTTCATTGGGCATTTTTAGGCACATCTTACACCCCAGGGGTACAACTTACACCCCATTGTTATCCATGTTCTTACAGAGCCTACCACCCTCTTCAAATGTTGTAACCCACATGTTTCTACAAAATCCTCGAGCGGAGCTATGACCCGTCAAAGTTGGGCGCAATGTTAAGTCAATGGGATTTTTCGGGTGGTTTTTCGCCCCCCTTTCGGAAATTCTGCACCCGACCGCTTATAAAAGTCATAGCCACCATCTCTTCAATAAACCGGTCGATTTGAGCCCTCTTTCATGGGACTACGGCAAACCGTGCGGGACGAGTTACGCGCCGAAAAAACGTGCAGACATAAGAATAATAATAATAATAATAATAATATCCCTGAGCAATAGTAATAGTGATGCTTTGCATAAATGCAAGCACCACTAATAATAACTAGATATTAAAGTTTGAAGACAAACTTTATGTTGGCTTGAAAAAGCGTAGCTTGAACGTTTAAAATGGTTTGACAGAAGTTTAGTTTAGTAGGCTATCTGGCTGTTAGAATGTTTAAGTATGAAGGTAGCATGATTAGCATGAAGCTAGCCTGATGTTAGCATGATTAGCATGAAGCTAACATGATGCTAGCATGATTAGCATGAAGCTAGCATGATGCTAGCATGATTAGCATGAAGCTAGCATGATGCTAGCATGATTAGCATGAAGCTAGCATGATGCTAGCATGATTAGCATGTTGTTAGCATGATTAGCATGATGCTAGCATGATGCTAGCATGATTAACATGAAGCTAGCATGAAGCTAGCATGATTAGCATGAAGCTAGCATGATGCTAGCATGATTAGCATGAAGCTAGCATGATGCTAGCATGATTAGCATGAAGCTAGCATGATGCTAGCATAATTAGCATGAAGCTAGCATGATGCTAACATGATTAGCATGAAGCTAGCATGATGCTAGCATGATTAGCATGAAGCTAGCATGAAGCTAGCATGATTAGCATGAAGCTAGCATGATGTTAGCATGATTAGCATGATGTTAGCATGAAGCTAGCATGAAGCTAGCATGATGTTAGCATGATTAGCATGATGTTAGCATGATTAGCATGAAGCTAGCATGAAGCTAACATGATTAGCATGAAGTTAGCATGAAGCTAGCATGATTAGCATAAAGCTAGCATGATGTTAGCATGAAGTTAGCATGAAGCTAGCATGATTAGCATGAATTATGCATGATGTTAGCATAATTAGCATGATGCTAGCATGATTACCGTGAAGTTAGCATGATTAGCACGAACTTAGCATGAAGCTAACATGATTAGCATGAAGTTAGCATGAAGCTAGCATGATTAGCATGAAGCTAGCATGATGTTAGCATGATTAGCATGATGATAGCATGATTAGCATGAAGTTAGCATGATGTTAGCATGATGCTAGCATGATTAGCATGAAGTTAGCATGATGTTAGCATGATTAGCAAGAAGTTAACATGAAGTTAGCATGAAGATAGCATGAAGCTAGCATGATTTAACGTGAAGTTAGCAAGATTTTTTATGAAATTAGCATTAAGCTAGCATGAAACTAGCATGAAGCTAGTATGATTTAGCATTAAGCTAGCATGAAGCTAACATGACCCAAAGACCCAACCCCCATGTCTCTATGATGTTCGGATCCAGAGATATAAGGCTTTGTTTATTATGTTGCTAGGGTGCTCATATTTGGTTGTTAGGGGCGTGGCTTGGGAGTGGCCAATAATGTGGCCAGTTATTAAACTCTGAGTCACAAGTAAAATGGTCCAACCCCCGTGTCTCTACGATGTTCTGATGCGGAGATATAAGGCTTTGTTTATTCGGTTGCTAGGGTGCTCCTATTTGGTTGCTAGGGGCGGGGCTTGGGAGTGGCCAATGATGTGGCCAGTGATTACCCTCCGAGTCACAAGTAAAACGGTCCAACCCCCGTGTCTCTACGATGTTCTGATGTCGAGATATAACTGTTTCAATGTTATGTTGCTAGGGTGCTCAAAAGTGGTTGCTAGGGGCGTGGCTTCATACCTCAATAAGGATCCTGAGAGACTGATTGGATGTCTGGGTAAAATGAGCCCACCCCCAAGTCTCTATGACACTGTGCTGCAAAGATATCCATCCTGGCATTTTATAATGGCAGTCTATGGGAGATGTTGCTAGGGTGCTCAAAAGTGGTTGCTAGGGGCGTGGCTTAATAGGTCTGAGATGATCCTGAGACACTGATTGGATGCCCGAGTAAAATGAGCCCACCCACTTATCTCTACGACACTGTAAAGCAAAGATATCTCATCAGGAACGATTTTATTCCCTTATATGGGCATGTTTCCTGGCCCATTATAAGTCAATGGGGAATTTTGGGTGCCTCTTACACCCCAGGGGTACAACTTACACCCCAATGTGATGTATGTTCTTACAGAGTCTACCACCCTCTTCAAATGTTGTAACCCACATGTTTTTACAAAATCCTCGAACGGAGATATGACCCGTCAAAGTTGGGCGCAATGTTAAGTCAATGGGATTTTTTGGGTGGTTTTTCGCCCCCCTTTCGAAAATCGTGCACCCGATCTCTTATAAAAGTCATAGCACACCTCTCCTCAATAAACCGGTCAATTTGAGCCCTCTTTCATGGGACTACGGCAAACCGTGCGGGACGAGTTAGGTGCCGAAAAAGTGTCCAGATATAAGAAGAAGAATAATAACTAGATAGGTACATTTCCTGAAGAAAATGTGAAGTGGTGCTTGCCGTGGCAAATTTCGGGGAACAATATATGATTATACTCTAAGTCATGAGTCAAACGGTCCAACCCCCGTGTCTCTACAATGTTCTGATGCAGAGATATAAGGCTTTGTTTACTCTGTTGCTAGGGTACTGTATTAGGTTGCTAGGGAAAAAATTGGCATCCACTGGTGATTACACTAGGAGTAACGAGTAAAATGGTCCAACCCCCGTGTCTCTACGATGTTCTGATGCGGAGATATAAGGCTTTGTTTACTCTGTTGCTAGGGTACTGTATTTGGTTGCTAGGGGGAAAATTGGCATCCACTGGTGATTACACTCCAAGTCACAAGTCAAACGGTCCAGCCCCCGTGTCTCTACGATGTTCTGATGCAGAGATATAAGGCTTTGTTTACTCTGTTGCTAGGGTACTGTATTTGGTTGCTAGGGAAAAAATTGCCATCCAATAGTGATTACCCGCCGAGTCACAAGTCAAACGGTCCAACCCCCGTGTCTCTACGATTTTCTGATGCGGAGATATAAGGCTTTGTTTACTCTGTTGCTAGGGTACTGTATTTGGTTGCTAGGGAAAAATGGCATCCACCAGTGATTACCCTCCGAGTCACGAGTCAAACGGTCCAACCCCTGTGTCTCTACGATGTTCTGATGCGGAGATATAAGGCTTTGTTTACTCTGTTGCTAGGGTACTGTATTTGGTTGCTAGGGAAAAAAATGGCATCCACTAGTGATTACCCTCCGAGTCATGAGTCAAACGGTCCAACCCCCGTGTCTCTACGATGTTCTGATGCGGAGATATAAGGCTTTGTTTACTCTGTTGCTAGGGTACTGTATTTGGTTGCTAGGGAAAAAAATGGCATCCACTAGTGATTACCCTCCGAGTCACAAGTCAAACGGTCCAACCCCCGTGTCTCTACGATGTTCTGATGCGGAGATATAAGGCTTTGTTTACTCTGTTGCTAGGGTACTGTATTTGGTTGCTAGGGGAAAAAATGGCATCCACTAGTGATTACACTCTGAGTCACTAGTCAAACGGTCCAACCCCCGTGTCTCTACGATGTTCTGATGCGGAGATATAAGGCTTTGTTTATTTGGTTGCTAGGGTGCTCAAATTTGGTTGCTAGGGGCGTGGCTTGGGAGTGGCCAATGATGTGCCCAATTGTTACACCCCTAGTCACAAGTAAAACGGTCCAACCCTCGTGTCTCTACGATGTTCTGATGCGGAGATATAAGGCTTTGTTTATTCGGTTGCTAGGGTGCTCAAATTTGGTTGCTAGGGGCGTGGCTTGGGAGTGGCCAATTATGTGCCCAATTGTTACACCCCTAGTCACAAGTAAAACGGTCCAACCCCCGTGTCTCTACAATGTTCTGATGCCGAGATATAACTGTTTGAGTTTTATGTTGCTAGGGTGCTCAAAAGTGGTTGCTAGGGGCGTGGCTTAATAAGTCTTTAAGGATCCTGAGAAACTGATTGGATGCCTGAGTAAAATGAGCCCACCCCCATGTCTCTATGACACTGTGGTGCAAAGATATCCATCTGGGCATTTTATAATGGCAGTCTATGGGAGATGTTGCTAGGGTGCCCAAAACGGTTGCTAGGGTAACCTTACACCCCATTGTGATGTATGTTCTTACAGAGCCTACCACCCTCTTCAAATGCTGTAACTCACATGTTTCTACTAAATCCTCGAGTGGAGCTATGACCCGTTAAAGTTCGACGCAATGTAAAGTCAATGGGACGTTTTCGGGAGGTTTTTCGCGCCCCTTTCGGAAATCCTGCACCCGATCGCTTATAAAAGTCATAGCACACCTCTCCTCAAGAATCCGGTCGATTTGAGCCCTCTTTCATGGCACTATGGCAAACCGTGCGAGACGAGTTACGCGCCGAAAAAGTGTCCAGAAAAAGAAGAATAATAACTAGATAGGTACATTTCCTGAAGAAAATGTGAGTGGTGCTTGCCGTGGCAAAATTTAGGGGACCATATATGATTATACTCCGAGTCACAAGTCAAACGGTCCAACCCCCGTGTCTCTACGATGTTCTGATGCGGAGATATAAGGCTTTGTTTACTCTGTTGCTAGGGTACTGTATTTGGTTGCTAGGGAAAAAAATTGGTATCCACTAGTGATTACATGCCGAGTCACAAGTCAAACGGTCCAACCCCCGTGTCTCTACGATGTTCTGATGCGGATATATACGGCTTTGTTTACTCTGTTGCTAGGCTACTGTATTTGGTTGCTAGGGAAAAAATGGCATCCACTAGTGATTACCCTCCAAGTCACAAGTCAAAGGGTCCAACCCCCGTGTCTCTACCATGTTCTGATGCTGAGATATAAGGCTTTGTTTAAGCTGTTGCTAGGGTACTGTATTTGGTTGCTAGGGAAAAAATTGGCATCCACTAGTAATTACCCGCCGAGTCACAAGTCAAACGGTCCAACCCCCGTGTCTCTACGATGTTCTGATGCGGAGATATAAGGCTTTGTTTACTCTGTTGCTAGGGTACTGTATTTGGTTGCTAGGGAAAAAATTGGCATCCACTACTGATTACCCTCCGAGTCACGAGTCAAACGGTCCAAACCCCGTGTCTCTACGATGTTCTGAAGCGGAGATATAAGGCTTTGTTTATTCGGTTGCTAGGGTGCTCAAATTTGGTTGCTAGGGGCGTGGCTTGGGAGTGGCCAATTATGTGCCCAATTGTTACACCCCTAGTCACAAGTAAAACGGTCCAACCCCCGTGTCTCTACGATGTTCTGATGCCGAGATATAACTGTTTGAATCTTATGTTGCTAGGGTGCTCAAAAGTGGTTGCTAGGGGCGTGGCTTAGTAAGTATTTAAGGATCCTGAGAGACTGATTGGATGCCTGAGTAAAATGAGCCCACCCCCATGTCTCTGTGACAATGTGATGCAAAGATATCCATCTAGGCATTTTATAATGGCAGTCTATGGGATAGGTTGCTAGGGTGCCCAAAATGGTTGCTAGGGTAACCTTACACCCCCTTGTGGGGGACGTCCTGACAGAGTCTAGCACCCTCTTCAAATTTAGTAACCCACATGTTTCTATGAAATCCTCACTCGGACCTATGACCCGTCAAAATTTTTGCAATGTTAAGTCTATGGGATTTTGCCCCATTGACTTTTCATTGGGCATTTTTGGGCACCTCTTACACCCCAGGGGTACAACTTACACCCCATTGTGATCCATGTTCTTACAGAGCCTACCACCCTCTTCAAATGTTGTAACCCACATGTTTGTACAAAATCCTCGAGCGGAGCTATGACTCGTCAAAGTTGGGTGCAATGTTAAGTCAATGGGATTTTTCGGGTGGTTTTTCGCCCCCCTTTCGGAAATTCTGCACCCGACCGCTTATAAAAGTCATAGCCACCATCTCTTCAATAAACCGGTCGATTTGAGCCCTCTTTCATGGGACTACGGCAAACCGTGCGGGACGAGTTACGCGCCGAAAAAACGTGCAGACATAAGAATAATAATAATAATAATAATAATAACTAGATAGGTACATTTCCTGAAGAAAATGTGAAGTGGTGCTTGCCGTGGCAAATTTCTGGGGACTGTATATGATCATACTTCCAGTCACGAGTAAAACTATCCAAACCCCGTGTCTCTACGATGTTCTGATGCGGAGATATAAGGCTTTGTTTACTCTGTTGCTAGGGTACTGTATTTGGTTGCTAGGGACAAATTTGACATCCAATAGTGATTACACTTCGGGTCACGAGTCAAACGGTCCAACCCCCATGTCTCTACGATGTTCTGATGCGGAGATATAAGGCTTTGTTTATTCGGTTGCTAGGGTACTGTATTTGGTTGCTATGGGAAAAAAATGGCATCCCATAGTGATTAGACTCTGAGACACGAGTCAAACGGTCCAACCCCCGTGTCTCTACGATGTTCGGATGTGGAGATATAAGGCTTTGTTTACTCTGTTGCTAGGGTACTGTATTTGGTTGCTAGGGGAAAAAATGGCATCCCATAATGATAACACTCTGAGTCACGAGTCAAACGGTCCAACCCCCGTGTCTCTACGATGTTCTGATGCGGAGATATAAGGCTTTGTTTACTCTGTTGCTAGGGTACTGTATTTGGTTGCTAGGGAAAAAAATGGCATCCCATAATGATTACACTCTGAGTCACAAGTCAAACGGTCCAACTCCCGTGTCTCTACAATGTTCTGATGTGGAGATATAAGGCTGTGTTTATCCGGTTGCTAGGGTACTGTATTTGGTTGCTAGGGAACAAAATGGCATCCCATAATGATAACACTCTGAGTCACGAGTCAAACGGTCCAACCCCCGTGTCTCTACGATGTTCGGATGTGGAGATATAAGGCTTTGTTTACTCTGTTGCTAGGGTACTGTATTTGGTTGCTAGGGGAAAAAATGGCATCCCATAATGATTACCCTCCGAGTCACGAGTCAAACGGTCCAACCCCCGTGTCTCTACGATGTTCTGATGCGGAGATATAAGGCTTTGTTTACTCTGTTGCTAGGGTACTGTATTTGGTTGCTAGGGAACAAAATGGCATCCCATAATGATAACACTCTGAGTCACAAGTCAAACGGTCCAACCCCCGTGTCTCTACGATGTTCTGATGCAGAGATATAAGGCTTTGTTTACTCTGTTGCTAGGGTACTGTATTTGGTTGCTAGGGAAAAAATTGGCATCCCATAATGATTACACTCCGAGTCACGAGTCAAACGGTCCAACCCCCTTGTCTCTACGATGTTCTGATGCGGAGATATAAGGCTTTGTTTACTCTGTTGCTAGGGTACTGTATTTGGTTGCTAGGGAAAAAAATGGCATCCCATAATGATTACACTCCGAGTCACGAGTCAAACGGTCCAACCCCCATGTCTCTACGATGTTCTGATGCGGAGATATAAGGCTTTGTTTACTCTGTTGCTAGGGTACTCTATTTGGTTGCTAGGGAAAAAATTGGCATCCACTAGTGATTACCCTCCGAGTCACAAGTCAAACGGTCAAACCCCCGTGTCTCTACGATGTTCTGATGCGGAGATATAAGGCTTAGTTTATTCGGTTGCTAGGGTGCTCAAATTTGGTTGCTAGGGGCGTGGCTTGGGAGTGGCCAATTATGTGCCAAATTGTTACACCCCTAGTCACAAGTAAAACGGTCCAACCCCCGTGTCTCTACGATGTTCTGATGCCGAGATATAACTGTTTGAATTTTATGTTGCTAGGGTGCTCAAAAGTGGTTGCTAGGGGCGTGGCTTAGTAAGTCTTTAAGGATCATGAGAGACTGATTGGATGCCTGAGTAAAATGAGCCCACCCCCATGTCTCTATGACACTGTGGTGCAAAGATATCCATCTGGGCATTTTATAATGGCAGTCTATGGGAGATGTTGCTAGGGTGCCCAAAATTGTTGCTAGGGGCGTGGCTTAATAGCTCTGGTCTGATCCTGAGAGACTGATTGGATGCCCGAGTGAAATGAGCCCACCCACTTATCTCTACGACACTGTAAAGCAAAGATATCCCACCTGGAACTGTTTTATTCCCTTATATGGGCATGTTTCCTGCCCCATTATAAGTCAATGGGAATTTTCGGGTGCCTCTTACACCCCAGGGGTACAACTTACACCCCAATGTCATGTATGTTCTTACAGAGTCTACCACCCTCTTCAAATGTTGTAACCCACACGTTTCTACAAAATCCTTGAGCGGAGCTATGACCCATCAAAGTTGGGCGCAATGTTAAGTCAATGGGATTTTTTGGGTGGTTTTTCGCCCCCCTTTCGAAAATCTTGCACCCGATCGCTTATAAAAGTCATAGCAGACGTGTCCTCAATAAGCCGGTCGTTTGGAGCCCTGTTTCATTGGTCTACGACAAACCGTGCGGGACGAGTTACGCGCCGAAAAAGTGTCCAGATATAAGAATAAATAAATAAATAATAATAAGTATGAGCAATAGTAATAGTGATGCTTTGCATAAATGCAAGCACCACTAACTAGATGAGGTTAAAGTTTGTGAACAAACTTTATGTTGGCTTGAGAAAGCCTAGTCTGAGAGTAATAGATGGAGCTGCAGTTGGGGCAGTTAAGTTAGTTGGGGCAGATGGGTTAGTTGGGGCAGAATTGGGCAGTTGGGGCAGAATGGGGCAGATGGGGCATTTGTGGCAGATGGGGCATTTAGGGTAGTTGGGGCATTTGGGGCAGAATTGGATATTTGGGGCAGACGGGGCACTTGGGGCAGATGGGGCATTTAGGGCAGATGGGGCATTTAGGGCAGATGGGGCATTTAGGGCAGTTGGGGCATTTAGGGCAGTAGGGGCAGAATGGGGCAGTTGGGGCAGTTTGGGCATTTGAGGCATTTAGGGCAGTTGGGGCATTTAGGGCAGTTGGGGCAGAATGGGGCAGATGAGGCAGTTGGGGCATTTGAGGCATTTGGGGCATTTAGCGCAGTTTGGGCAGAATGGGGCAGACGAGGCATTTAGGGCAGATGGGGCATTTAGGGCAGATGGGGCATTTAGGGCAGATGGGGCATTTAGGGCAGTTGGGGCATTTAGAGCAGTTGGGGCATTTAGGGCAGTTTGGGGCAGAATGGGGCAGATGAGGCAGTTGGGGCATTTGAGGCATTTAGGGCAGTTGGGGCATTTAGGGCAGTTGGGGCATTTAGGGCAGTTGGGGCAGAAGGGGGCAGATGAGGCAGTTGGGCATTTGAGGCATTTAGGGCAGTTGGGGCATTTAGGGCAGTTTGGGCAGAATGGGGCAGATGAGGCATTTAGGGCAGATGGAGCATTTAGGGCAGATGGGGCATTTAGGACAGATGGGGCATTTAGGGCAGTTGGGGCATTTAGGGCAGAATGGGGCAGTTGGGGAAGAATGGGGCATTTGGGGCAGAATTGGGTAGTTGGGGCAGACGGGGCAATTGGGGCAGATGGGGCATTTAGGGCAGTTAGGGCAGAATTGGGTGTTTGGGACAGACGGGGCAAATGGGGCATTTAGGGTAGTTGGGGCATTTGAGGCAGAACTGGGTAGTTGGGGCATTTAGGGCAGTTGGGGCATTTAGGGCATTTTGGGCAGAATGGGGCCGATGAGGCTTTTGGGACAGAATGGGGCATTTGGGGCAGATGAGGCATTTGGGGCATAATTGGCCAGTTGGGGCAAATGGGACATTTGGGGCAAAATGGGGCGGTTGGGGCGGTTGGGGCATTTGTGGCAGATGAGGCATTTGGGGCAGAATGGGGCAGATGGGGCATTTAGGGCAGTTGGGACATTTATGTGTGTGTTTGTGTGTAATATTGTGTTTCTGTGTGTATATTTGTGGTTGTGTGTGTGTGTGTGTGTGTGTGTGTGTGCCTGGTAATTATCACGTTGTGGGGACCAATTGTCCCCATAAAGATAGGAATACCAGTGTTTTTGTGACCTTGTGGGGACATTTTGATGTCCCCATGAGGAAACATGCTTATAAATCAAACAGAATGATGTTTATTGAAAATGTAAAGTATCAGAAAGGTTTCTGTGATGGTTGGGGTTAGGGAATGGGGTAGGTAAGGGGAATAGAATATACAGTTTGTGTGGTATAAAATGCATTACGTCTATGGAATGTCCCCAAAAAACATGGAAACCAGAATGTGTGTGTGTGTGTGTGTGTGTGTGTGTGTGTGCGTGTGTGAGTCTGTGTTTTTGTGACAGTATGTTATATATAATTTTGTTTTAGTAATTGTGTGTCTGTGTGTAGTTGTGTGTGGTTGTGTGTATGTGTGTGATTGTCTGTGTGTGCATGTCTGTGTTTTTGTGACAGTATGTTATATATAATTTCGTGTTTGTGTGTGCAATTGTGTGTCTGTGTGTAGTTGTGTGTCTGTGTGTAGTTGTGTGTGATTGTGTGTCTGTGTGGTTGTGTGTGTGTGTGTGTGTGTGTGTGTGTGTGTGTGTGTGTGCGTGTGTGTGTGTGTGTGTGTGTGTGTGTAGTTGTGTTTGTCTGTGCTATTGAGTGAGTTTTGTGAGACAGAGATAGACTGAGAGAGGTTGAGAGATGATGTAATGTATTTGTATGAATGAGAGTTGACAGTTAGAATTTGAAAATAAACACTCAGCCTAAACATTCTATGAATGTAAGTCTATGGGACTTTTTTGGGATGTTTGATCGGACGGTTTAGGAGAACCGTAAGTCCGATCCCTTAGAAAAGATATAGCAACTCAAGTCAGATCAGACTCAAGGTCTGTGCAAAGTTTGGTGGCTGTAGCTTGAAAGCTCTAGGAGGAGTTAGAGTTAGAAATTTTAGTCTCAGAAGAAAAAGAAGAATAATAAAAAAAAGTTTAAGTGCAACAACAGTATGTTGGCTTTCTCAAGCCAACATAATAATATCCCTGAGCAATAGTAATAGTGATGCCTTGCATAAATGCAAGCACCACTAACTAGATAGGTACATTTCCTGAAGAAAATGTGAGTGGTGCTTGCCGTGGCAAAATTCTGGGGAACATATATGATTATACTCCAAGCCAAAAGTGAAACGATCCAACTCCTGTGTCTCTACGATGTTCTGATGCGGAGATATAAGGCTTTGTTTACTCTGTTGCTAGGGTACTGTATTTGGTTGCTAGGGGAAAAAATGGCATCCACTAGTGATTACCCTCCGAGTCACAAGTCAAACGGTCCAACCCCCGTGTCTCTACGATGTTCTGATGCGGAGATATAAGGCTTTGTTTACTCTGTTGCTAGGGTACTGTATTTGGTTGCTAGGGAAAAAATTGGCATTCCATAATGATTACACGCCGAGTCACGAGTCAAACGGTCCAACCCCCATGTCTCTACGATGTTCTGATGCGGAGATAAAAGGCTTTGTTTACTCTGTTGCTAGGGTACTGTATTTGGTTGCTAGGGAAAAAATTGGCATCCCATAATGATTACACTCTGAGTCACGAGTCAAACGGTCCAACCCCCGTGTCTCTACGATGTTCTGATGCGGAGATATAAGGCTTTGTTTACTCTGTTGCTAGGGTACTGTATTTGGTTGCTAGGGAAAAAATTGGCATCCCATAATGATTACACGCCGAGTCACGAGTCAAACAGTCCAACCCCCATGTCTCTACGATGTTCTGATGCGGAGATATAAGGCTTTTTTTATTCGGTTGCTAGGGTACTGTATTTGGTTGCTAGGGAAAAATTTGACATCCAATAGTGATTACACTCCGGGTCACGAGTCAAATGGTCCAACCCCCATTTCTCTACGATGTTCTGATGCGGAGATATAAGGCTTTGTTTACTCTGTTGCTAGGGTACTGTATTTGGTTGCTAGGGAAAAAATTGGCATCCCATAATGATTACACGCAGAGTCACGAGTCAAACGGTCCAACCCCCGTGTCTCTACGATGTTCTGATGCGGAGATATAAGGCTTTGTTTACTCTGTTGCTAGGGTACTGTATTTGGTTGCTAGGGAAAAATTTGGCATCCCATAATGATTACACTCCGAGTCACAAGTCAAACGGTCCAACCCCCGTGTCTCTACGATGTTCTGATGCGGAGATATAAGGCTTTGTTTACTCTGTTGCTAGGGTACTGTATTTTGTTGCTAGGGAAAAAATTGGCATCCCATAATGATTACACTCTGAGTCACGAGTCAAACGGTCCAACCCCCGTGTCTCTACGATGTTCTGATGCGGAGATATAAGGCTTTGTTTACTCTGTTGCTAGGGTACTGTATTTGGTTGCTAGGGAAAAATTTGGCATCCCATAATGATTACACTCCGAGTCACGAGTCAAACGGTCCAACCCCCGTGTCTCTACGATGTTCTGATGCGGAGATATAAGGCTTTGTATAATCTGTTGCTAGGGTACTGTATTTGGTTGCTAGGGAAAAAATTGGCATCCCATAGTGATTACACTCTGAGTAACGAGTCAAACGGTCCAACCCCCGTGTCTTTATGATGTTCTGATGCCGAGATATAACTGTTTGAATTTTATGTTGCTAGGGTGCTCAAAAGTGGTTGCTAGGGGTGTGGCTTAATACCTTTGTAAGGATCCTGAGAGACTGATTGGATGCCTGAGTAAAATGAGCCCACCCCCTTGTCTCTATGACACTGTGCTGCAAAAATATCCATCTGGGCATTTTATAATGGCAGTCTATTGGAGATGTTGCTTGGTTGCCCAAAATGGTTGCTAGGGGCGTGGCTTAATAGCTCTGGGACTACCCTGATAGACTGATTGGATGTCTGAGTAAAATGAGCCCACCCCCTTGTATCTACGACATTGTAAAGCAAAGATATCCCATCTGGAAATGTTTGTATTCCCTTATATGGACATGTTTCCTGCCCCATTATAAGTCAATGGGAAATTTTGGGTGCCTCTTACACCCCAGGGGTACAACTTACACCCCAATGTGATGTTTGTTCTTACAGAGTCTACCACCCTCTTCAAATGTAGTAACCCACATGTTTCTACAAAATCTTCAAGCGGAGTTATGACCCGTCAAAGTTTGGCGCAATGTTAAGTCAATGGGATTTTTTGGGTGGTTTTTCGCCCCCCTTTCGGAAATCCTGCACCCGATCACTTATAAAAGTCATAGCACACCATTCCTCAATAATCCGGTCGATTTGAGCCCTCTTTCATGGGACTACGGCAAACAGTGCGGGACGAGTTACGCGCCGAAATTTTGTCCAGAATATAAGAAAAATAACTAGATAGGTACATTTCCTGAAGAAAATGTGAAGTGGTGCTTGCCGTGGCAAAATTCTGGGGGCAATGTATGATTATACTCCGAGCCAAAAGTAAAACAATCCAACCCCTGTGTCTCTATGATGTTCTTATGCAGAGATATAAGGCTTTGTTTATTCGGTTGCTAGGGTACTGTATTTGGTTGCTAGGGAGAAAATTGGCATCCACTTGTGATTACAATCCGAGTCACGAGTCAAACGGTCCAACCTCTGTGTCTCTACGATGTTCTGATGTGGAGATATAAGGCTTTGTTTATTGAAGGTAGCATGATTAGCATGAAGCTAACATGAAGGTAGTATGATGTTAACATGATTAACATGAAGTTAGCATGATTAGCATGAAGGTAGCATAAAGCTAACATCATTTGCATGAAGCTAGCACAAAGCTAACATAATTAGCATGAAGCTAACATGATGCTAATATGATTAGCATGAAGCTAGCATGATGTTAGCATGATTAGCATGATGTTAGCATGATTAGCATGAAGTTAACATGAAGCTAGCATGAAGTTAGCATGATTAGCTTGAAGCTAGCATGAAGCTAGCATGAAGCTAGCATGATTAGCATGAAGTTAACATGAAGCTAGCATGAAGTTAGCATGATTAGCTTGAAGCTAGCATGAAGTTAGCATGAAGTTAGCATGATTAGCATTAAGCTACCATGATTAGCATGATGTTGGCATGAAGCTAGCATGATGTTACCATGATTAGCATGAAGCTACCATGATTAGCATGACGTTAGCATGATGTTAGCATGATTAGCATGAAGCTAGCATGAAGCTAACATGATTAGCATGAAGTTAGCATGAAGCTAGCAGAATTAGCATGAAGCTAGCATGATGTTAGCATGAAGTTAACATGAAGCTAGCATGATAAGCATGATGCTAGCATGATTAGAATGAAGCTAGCATGATGTTAGCATGATGTTGGCATGATTAACATGATGTTAGCATGATTAGCACAAACTTAGCATGAAGCTAACATGATTAACATGAAGTTAGCATGAAGCTAGCATGATTAGCATGAAGCTAGCATGGTGTTAGCATGATTAGCATGATTAGCATGAAGTTAGCATGATGTTAGAATGACTAGCATAAAGATAACATGATGTTAGCATGATTAGCATGAAGCTAGCATGATGTTAGCATGATTAGCAAGAAGTTAACATGAAGTTAGCATGAAGATAGCATGAAGCTAGCATGATTTAACGTGAAGTTAGCAAGATTTATTATGAAATTAGCATTAAGCTAGCATGAAACTAGCATGAAGCTAGTATGACTTAGCATTAAGCTAGCATGAAGCTAACATGACCCAAAGACCCAACCCCCATGTCTCTATGATGTTCGGATCCAGAGATATAAGGCTTTGTTTATTATGTTGCTAGGGTGCTCATATTTGGTTGTTAGGGGCGTGGCTTGGGAGTGGCCAATAATGTGGCCAGTTATTACACTCTGAGTCACAAGTAAAATGGTCCAACCCCCGTGTCTCTACGATGTTCTGATGCGGAGATATAAGGCTTTGTTTATTGGGTTGCTAGGGTGCTCATATTTGGTTGCTAGGGGCGTGGCTTGGGAGTGGCCAATGATATGGCCAGTGATTACACTCCGAGTCACAAGTAAAACGGTCCAACCCCCGTGTCTCTACGATGTTCTGATGCCGAGATATAACTGTTTCAATGTTATGTTGCTAGGGTGCTCAAAAGTGGTTGCTAGGGGCGTGGCTTAATAACTCAATAAGGATCCTGAGAGACTGATTGGATGTCTGGGTAAAATGAGCCCACCCCCAAGTCTCTATGACACTGTGCTGCAAAGATATCCATCCTGGCATTTTATAATGGCAGTCTATGGAAGATGTTGCTAGGGTGCCCAAAATTGTTGCTAGGGGCGTGGCTTAATAGTTCTGGGATGATCCTGAGAGACTGATTGGATGCCCGAGTGAAATGAGCCCACCCACTTATCTCTACAACACTGTAAAGCAAAGATATCCCATCTGGAACTGTTATATTCCCTTATATGGGCATGTTTCCTGCCCCATTATAAGTCAATGGGAATTTTTGGGTGCCTCTTACACCCCAGGGGTACAACTTACACCCCAATGTGATGTATGTTCTTATAGAGTCTACCACCCTCTTCAAATGTTGTAACCCACATGTTTCTACAAAATCCTAGAGCGGAGGTATGACCCGTCAAAGTTCGGCCCAATGTTAAGTCAATGGGATTTTTCGGGTGGTTTTTCGCCCCCCTTTCCAAAATCCTGCACCCGATCGCTTATAAAAGTCATAGCACACCTCTCCTCAATAATCCGGTCGATTTGAGCCCTCTTTCATGAGACTACGGCAAACCGTGCGGGACGAGTTACGCGCCGAAAAAGTGTGCAGACATAAGAATAATAAGATATAATAACTAGATAGGTACATTTCCTGAAGAAAATGTGAGTGGTGCTTGCCGTGGCAAAATTCTGGGGACAGTATATGATTATACTTCCAGTTACGAGTAAAACAATCCAACCCCCGTGTCTCTACGATGTTCTGATGCGGAGATATAAGGCTTTGTTTATTCGGTTGCTAGGGTAGTGTATTTGGTTGCTAGGGAGAAAATTGCCATCCACTAGTGATTACACTCCGAGTCACAAGTCAAATGGTCAAACCCCCATGTCTCTACGATGTTCTGATGAGGAGATATAAGGCTTTGTTTATTTAGTTGCTAGGGTACAGTATTTGGTTGCTAGGGAAAAAATTGGCATCCCATAATGATTACACTCTGAGTCATTAGTCATACGGTCCAACCCCCGTGTCTCTACGACGTTCTGATGCGGAGGTATAAGGCTTTGTTTACTCTGTTGCTAGGGTACTGTATTTGGTTGCTAGGGAAAAAATTGGCATCCCATAATGATTACACTCCGAGTCATGAGTCAAACGGTCCAACCCCCGTGTCTCTACGATGTTCTGATGCGGAGATATAAGGCTTTGTTTACTCTGTTGCTAGGGTACTGTATTTGGTTGCTAGGGAAAAAATTGGCATCCTATAATGATTACACTCTGAGTCATTAGTCATACGGTCCAACCCCCGTGTCTCTACGACGTTCTGATGCGAAGATATAAGGCTTTGTTTACTCTGTTGCTAGGGTACTGTATTTGGTTGCTAGGGAAAAAATTGACATCCCATAATGATTACACTCTGAGTCATTAGTCATACGGTCCAACCCCCGTGTCTCTACGACGTTCTGATGCGGAGATATAAGGCTTTGTTTACTCTGTTGCTAGGGTACTGTATTTGGTTGCTAGGGAAAAAAATGGCATCCCATAATGATTACACCCCGAGTCATTAGTCATACGGTCCAACCCCCGTGTCTCTACGACGTTCTGATGCAGATATATAAGGCTTTGTTTACTCTGTTGCTAGGGTACTGTATTTGGTTGCTAGGGAAAAAATTGGCATCCCATAATGATTACACTCTGAGTCATTAGTCATATGGTCTAACCCCCGTGTCTCTACGACGTTCTGATGCGGAGATATAAGGCTTTGTTTACTCTGTTGCTAGGGTACTGTATTTGGTTGCTAGGGAAAAAATTGGCATCCCATAATGATTACACTCTGAGTCACGAGTCAAACGGTCCAACCCCCGTGTCTCTACGATGTTCTGATGCGGAGATATAAGGCTTTGTTTACTCTGTTGCTAGGGTACTGTATTTGGTTGCTAGGGAAAAAAATGGCATCCACTAGTGATTACCCTCCGAGTTACGAGTCAAACGGTCCAACCCCCGTGTCTCTACCATGTTCTGATGCGGAGATATAAGGCTTTGTTTACTCTGTTGCTAGGGTACTGTATTTGGTTGCTAGGGAAAAAATTGGCATCCCATAATGATTACACTCTGAGTCATTAGTCATACGGTCCAACCCCCGTGTCTCTACGACGTTCTAATGCGGAGATATAAGGCTTTGTTTACTCTGTTGCTAGGGTACTGTATTTGGTTGCTAGGGGCGTGGCTTGGGAGTGGCCAATTATGTGCCCAATTGTTACACCCCTAGTCACAAGTAAAACGGTCCAACCCCCGTGTCTCTACGATGTTCTGATGCCGAGATATAACTGTTTGAATTTTATGTTGCTAGGGTGCTCAAAAGTGGTTGCTAGGGGCGTGGCTTAGTAAGTCTTTAAGGATTCTGAGAGACGGATTGGATGCCTGAGTAAAATGAGCCCACCCCCATGTCTCTATGACACTGTGGCGCAAAGATATCCATCTGGGCATTTTATAATGGCAGTCTATGGGAGATGTTGCTAGGGTGCCCAAAATTGTTGCTAGGGGCGTGGCTTAATATATCTGAGATGATCCTGAGGGACTGATTGGATGCCCGAGTAAAATGAGCCCACCCCCTTGTCCCTACGAAGCTGCAATGCGAAGATATCCCTTCAGGAAAATTTTTATTCCCTTATATGGGCGTGTTCCTTGCCCTATTGACTTTTCATTAGGGCACTTTTGGGAGCGTCTTACACCCCAGGGGTACAGCTTACACCCCAATGTGATGTATGTTCTTACAGAGCCTACCACCCTCTGTAAATGCTGTAACCCACATGTTTCTACAAAATCCACGAGCGGAGCTATGACCCGTCAAAGTTGGGCCCAATGTTAAGTCAATGGGATTTTTCGGGTGGTTTTACGCCCCCCTTTCGGAAATCCTGCACCCGATCGCTTATAAAAGTCATAGCACACCTCTCCTCAATAATCCGGTCGATTAGAGCCCTCTTTCATGGGTCTACAGCATGATTAGCATGAAGCTAGCATGAAGCTAGCATGATTAGCATGAAGCTAGCATGATGTTAGCATGATTAGCATGATGTTAGCATGAAGCTAGCATGAAGCTAGCATGATGTTAGCATGATTAGCATGATGTTAGCATGATTAGCATGAAGCTAGCATGAAGCTAACATGATTAGCATGAAGTTAGCATGAAGCTAGCATGATTAGCATAAAGCTAGCATGATGTTAGCATGAAGTTAGCATGAAGCTAGCATGATTAGCATGAATTATGCATGATGTTAGCATAATTAGCATGATGCTAGCATGATTACCGTGAAGTTAGCATGATTAGCACGAACTTAGCATGAAGCTAACATGATTAGCATGAAGTTAGCATGAAGCTAGCATGATTAGCATGAAGCTAGCATGATGTTAGCATGATTAGCATGATGATAGCATGATTAGCATGAAGTTAGCATGATGTTAGCATGATGCTAGCATGATTAGCATGAAGTTAGCATGATGTTAGCATGATTAGCAAGAAGTTAACATGAAGTTAGCATGAAGATAGCATGAAGCTAGCATGATTTAACGTGAAGTTAGCAAGATTTTTTATGAAATTAGCATTAAGCTAGCATGAAACTAGCATGAAGCTAGTATGATTTAGCATTAAGCTAGCATGAAGCTAACATGACCCAAAGACCCAACCCCCATGTCTCTATGATGTTCGGATCCAGAGATATAAGGCTTTGTTTATTATGTTGCTAGGGTGCTCATATTTGGTTGTTAGGGGCGTGGCTTGGGAGTGGCCAATAATGTGGCCAGTTATTAAACTCTGAGTCACAAGTAAAATGGTCCAACCCCCGTGTCTCTACGATGTTCTGATGCGGAGATATAAGGCTTTGTTTATTCGGTTGCTAGGGTGCTCATATTTGGTTGCTAGGGGCGTGGCTTGGGAGTGGCCAATGATGTGGCCAGTGATTACACTCCGAGTCACAAGTAAAACGGTCCAACCCCCGTGTCTCTACGATGTTCTGATGTCGAGATATAACTGTTTCAATGTTATGTTGCTAGGGTGCTCAAAAGTGGTTGCTAGGGGCGTGGCTTCATACCTCAATAAGGATCCTGAGAGACTGATTGGATGTCTGGGTAAAATGAGCCCACCCCCAAGTCTCTATGACACTGTGCTGCAAAGATATCCATCCTGGCATTTTATAATGGCAGTCTATGGGAGATGTTGCTAGGGTGCTCAAAAGTGGTTGCTAGGGGCGTGGCTTAATAGGTCTGAGATGATCCTGAGACACTGATTGGATGCCCGAGTAAAATGAGCCCACCCACTTATCTCTACGACACTGTAAAGCAAAGATATCTCATCAGGAACGATTTTATTCCCTTATATGGGCATGTTTCCTGGCCCATTATAAGTCAATGGGGAATTTTGGGTGCCTCTTACACCCCAGGGGTACAACTTACACCCCAATGTGATGTATGTTCTTACAGAGTCTACCACCCTCTTCAAATGTTGTAACCCACATGTTTTTACAAAATCCTCGAACGGAGATATGACCCGTCAAAGTTGGGCGCAATGTTAAGTCAATGGGATTTTTTGGGTGGTTTTTCGCCCCCCTTTCGAAAATCGTGCACCCGATCTCTTATAAAAGTCATAGCACACCTCTCCTCAATAAACCGGTCAATTTGAGCCCTCTTTCATGGGACTACGGCAAACCGTGCGGGACGAGTTAGGTGCCGAAAAAGTGTCCAGATATAAGAAGAAGAATAATAACTAGATAGGTACATTTCCTGAAGAAAATGTGAAGTGGTGCTTGCCGTGGCAAATTTCGGGGAACAATATATGATTATACTCTAAGTCATGAGTCAAACGGTCCAACCCCCGTGTCTCTACAATGTTCTGATGCAGAGATATAAGGCTTTGTTTACTCTGTTGCTAGGGTACTGTATTAGGTTGCTAGGGAAAAAATTGGCATCCACTGGTGATTACACTAGGAGTAACGAGTAAAATGGTCCAACCCCCGTGTCTCTACGATGTTCTGATGCGGAGATATAAGGCTTTGTTTACTCTGTTGCTAGGGTACTGTATTTGGTTGCTAGGGGGAAAATTGGCATCCACTGGTGATTACACTCCAAGTCACAAGTCAAACGGTCCAGCCCCCGTGTCTCTACGATGTTCTGATGCAGAGATATAAGGCTTTGTTTACTCTGTTGCTAGGGTACTGTATTTGGTTGCTAGGGAAAAAATTGCCATCCAATAGTGATTACCCGCCGAGTCACAAGTCAAACGGTCCAACCCCCGTGTCTCTACGATTTTCTGATGCGGAGATATAAGGCTTTGTTTACTCTGTTGCTAGGGTACTGTATTTGGTTGCTAGGGAAAAATGGCATCCACCAGTGATTACCCTCCGAGTCACGAGTCAAACGGTCCAACCCCTGTGTCTCTACGATGTTCTGATGCGGAGATATAAGGCTTTGTTTACTCTGTTGCTAGGGTACTGTATTTGGTTGCTAGGGAAAAAAATGGCATCCACTAGTGATTACCCTCCGAGTCATGAGTCAAACGGTCCAACCCCCGTGTCTCTACGATGTTCTGATGCGGAGATATAAGGCTTTGTTTACTCTGTTGCTAGGGTACTGTATTTGGTTGCTAGGGAAAAAAATGGCATCCACTAGTGATTACCCTCCGAGTCACAAGTCAAACGGTCCAACCCCCGTGTCTCTACGATGTTCTGATGCGGAGATATAAGGCTTTGTTTACTCTGTTGCTAGGGTACTGTATTTGGTTGCTAGGGGAAAAAATGGCATCCACTAGTGATTACACTCTGAGTCACTAGTCAAACGGTCCAACCCCCGTGTCTCTACGATGTTCTGATGCGGAGATATAAGGCTTTGTTTATTTGGTTGCTAGGGTGCTCAAATTTGGTTGCTAGGGGCGTGGCTTGGGAGTGGCCAATGATGTGCCCAATTGTTACACCCCTAGTCACAAGTAAAACGGTCCAACCCTCGTGTCTCTACGATGTTCTGATGCGGAGATATAAGGCTTTGTTTATTCGGTTGCTAGGGTGCTCAAATTTGGTTGCTAGGGGCGTGGCTTGGGAGTGGCCAATTATGTGCCCAATTGTTACACCCCTAGTCACAAGTAAAACGGTCCAACCCCCGTGTCTCTACAATGTTCTGATGCCGAGATATAACTGTTTGAATTTTATGTTGCTAGGGTGCTCAAAAGTGGTTGCTAGGGGCGTGGCTTAATAAGTCTTTAAGGATCCTGAGAAACTGATTGGATGCCTGAGTAAAATGAGCCCACCCCCATGTCTCTATGACACTGTGGTGCAAAGATATCCATCTGGGCATTTTATAATGGCAGTCTATGGGAGATGTTGCTAGGGTGCCCAAAACGGTTGCTAGGGTAACCTTACACCCCATTGTGATGTATGTTCTTACAGAGCCTACCACCCTCTTCAAATGCTGTAACTCACATGTTTCTACTAAATCCTCGAGTGGAGCTATGACCCGTTAAAGTTCGACGCAATGTAAAGTCAATGGGACGTTTTCGGGAGGTTTTTCGCGCCCCTTTCGGAAATCCTGCACCCGATCGCTTATAAAAGTCATAGCACACCTCTCCTCAAGAATCCGGTCGATTTGAGCCCTCTTTCATGGCACTATGGCAAACCGTGCGAGACGAGTTACGCGCCGAAAAAGTGTCCAGAAAAAGAAGAATAATAACTAGATAGGTACATTTCCTGAAGAAAATGTGAGTGGTGCTTGCCGTGGCAAAATTTAGGGGACCATATATGATTATACTCCGAGTCACAAGTCAAATGGTCCAACCCCCGTGTCTCTACCATGTTCTGATGCAGAGATATAAGGCTTTGTTTACTCTGTTGCTAGGGTACTGTATTTGGTTGCTAGGGAAAAAAATTGGTATCCACTAGTGATTACATGCCGAGTCACAAGTCAAACGGTCCAACCCCCGTGTCTCTACGATGTTCTGATGCGGAGATATAAGGCTTTGTTTACTCTGTTGCTAGGGTACTGTATTTGGTTGCTAGGGAAAAAAATGGCATCCACTAGTGATTACCCTCCGAGTCACAAGTCAAATGGTCCAACCCCCGTGTCTCTACCATGTTCTGATGCTGAGATATAAGGCTTTGTTTAAGCTGTTGCTAGGGTACTGTATTTGGTTGCTAGGGAAAAAATTGGCATCCACTAGTAATTACCCGCCGAGTCACAAGTCAAACGGTCCAACCCCCGTGTCTCTACGATGTTCTGATGCGGAGATATAAGGCTTTGTTTACTCTGTTGCTAGGGTACTGTATTTGGTTGCTAGGGAAAAAATTGGCATCCACTACTGATTACCCTCCGAGTCACGAGTCAAACGGTCCAAACCCCGTGTCTCTACGATGTTCTGAAGCGGAGATATAAGGCTTTGTTTATTCGGTTGCTAGGGTGCTCAAATTTGGTTGCTAGGGGCGTGGCTTGGGAGTGGCCAATTATGTGCCCAATTGTTACACCCCTAGTCACAAGTAAAACGGTCCAACCCCCGTGTCTCTACGATGTTCTGATGCCGAGATATAACTGTTTGAATCTTATGTTGCTAGGGTGCTCAAAAGTGGTTGCTAGGGGCGTGGCTTAGTAAGTATTTAAGGATCCTGAGAGACTGATTGGATGCCTGAGTAAAATGAGCCCACCCCCATGTCTCTGTGACAATGTGATGCAAAGATATCCATCTAGGCATTTTATAATGGCAGTCTATGGGATAGGTTGCTAGGGTGCCCAAAATGGTTGCTAGGGTAACCTTACACCCCCTTGTGGGGGACGTCCTGACAGAGTCTAGCACCCTCTTCAAATTTAGTAACCCACATGTTTCTATGAAATCCTCACTCGGACCTATGACCCGTCAAAATTTTTGCAATGTTAAGTCTATGGGATTTTGCCCCATTGACTTTTCATTGGGCATTTTTGGGCACCTCTTACACCCCAGGGGTACAACTTACACCCCATTGTGATCCATGTTCTTACAGAGCCTACCACCCTCTTCAAATGTTGTAACCCACATGTTTGTACAAAATCCTCGAGCGGAGCTATGACTCGTCAAAGTTGGGTGCAATGTTAAGTCAATGGGATTTTTCGGGTGGTTTTTCGCCCCCCTTTCGGAAATTCTGCACCCGACCGCTTATAAAAGTCATAGCCACCATCTCTTCAATAAACCGGTCGATTTGAGCCCTCTTTCATGGGACTACGGCAAACCGTGCGGGACGAGTTACGCGCCGAAAAAACGTGCAGACATAAGAATAATAATAATAATAATAATAATAACTAGATAGGTACATTTCCTGAAGAAAATGTGAAGTGGTGCTTGCCGTGGCAAATTTCTGGGGACTGTATATGATCATACTTCCAGTCACGAGTAAAACTATCCAAACCCCGTGTCTCTACGATGTTCTGATGCGGAGATATAAGGCTTTGTTTACTCTGTTGCTAGGGTACTGTATTTGGTTGCTAGGGACAAATTTGACATCCAATAGTGATTACACTTCGGGTCACGAGTCAAACGGTCCAACCCCCATGTCTCTACGATGTTCTGATGCGGAGATATAAGGCTTTGTTTATTCGGTTGCTAGGGTACTGTATTTGGTTGCTAGGGAAAAAATTGGCATCCCATAGTGATTACACTCTGAGTCACGAGTCAAACGGTCCAACCCCCGTGTCTCTACGATGTTCGGATGTGGAGATATAAGGCTTTGTTTACTCTGTTGCTAGGGTACTGTATTTGGTTGCTAGGGGAAAAAATGGCATCCCATAATGATAACACTCTGAGTCACGAGTCAAACGGTCCAACCCCCGTGTCTCTACGATGTTCTGATGCGGAGATATAAGGCTTTGTTTACTCTGTTGCTAGGGTACTGTATTTGGTTGCTAGGGAAAAAAATGGCATCCCATAATGATTACACTCTGAGTCACAAGTCAAACGGTCCAACTCCCGTGTCTCTACAATGTTCTGATGTGGAGATATAAGGCTGTGTTTATCCGGTTGCTAGGGTACTGTATTTGGTTGCTAGGGAACAAAATGGCATCCCATAATGATAACACTCTGAGTCACGAGTCAAACGGTCCAACCCCCGTGTCTCTACGATGTTCGGATGTGGAGATATAAGGCTTTGTTTACTCTGTTGCTAGGGTACTGTATTTGGTTGCTAGGGGAAAAAATGGCATCCCATAATGATTACCCTCCGAGTCACGAGTCAAACGGTCCAACCCCCGTGTCTCTACGATGTTCTGATGCGGAGATATAAGGCTTTGTTTACTCTGTTGCTAGGGTACTGTATTTGGTTGCTAGGGAACAAAATGGCATCCCATAATGATAACACTCTGAGTCACAAGTCAAACGGTCCAACCCCCGTGTCTCTACGATGTTCTGATGCAGAGATATAAGGCTTTGTTTACTCTGTTGCTAGGGTACTGTATTTGGTTGCTAGGGAAAAAATTGGCATCCCATAATGATTACACTCCGAGTCACGAGTCAAACGGTCCAACCCCCGTGTCTCTACGATGTTCTGATGCGGAGATATAAGGCTTTGTTTACTCTGTTGCTAGGGTACTGTATTTGGTTGCTAGGGAAAAAAATGGCATCCCATAATGATTACACTCCGAGTCACGAGTCAAACGGTCCAACCCCCGTGTCTCTACGATGTTCTGATGCGGAGATATAAGGCTTTGTTTACTCTGTTGCTAGGGTACTGTATTTGGTTGCTAGGGAAAAAATTGGCATCCACTACTGATTACCCTCCGAGTCACAAGTCAAACGGTCAAACCCCCGTGTCTCTACGATGTTCTGATGCGGAGATATAAGGCTTAGTTTATTCGGTTGCTAGGGTGCTCAAATTTGGTTGCTAGGGGCGTGGCTTGGGAGTGGCCAATTATGTGCCAAATTGTTACACCCCTAGTCACAAGTAAAACGGTCCAACCCCCGTGTCTCTACGATGTTCTGATGCCGAGATATAACTGTTTGAATTTTATGTTGCTAGGGTGCTCAAAAGTGGTTGCTAGGGGCGTGGCTTAGTAAGTCTTTAAGGATCATGAGAGACTGATTGGATGCCTGAGTAAAATGAGCCCACCCCCATGTCTCTATGACACTGTGGTGCAAAGATATCCATCTGGGCATTTTATAATGGCAGTCTATGGGAGATGTTGCTAGGGTGCCCAAAATTGTTGCTAGGGGCGTGGCTTAATAGCTCTGGTCTGATCCTGAGAGACTGATTGGATGCCCGAGTGAAATGAGCCCACCCACTTATCTCTACGACACTGTAAAGCAAAGATATCCCACCTGGAACTGTTTTATTCCCTTATATGGGCATGTTTCCTGTCCCATTATAAGTCAATGGGAATTTTCGGGTGCCTCTTACACCCCAGGGGTACAACTTACACCCCAATGTCATGTATGTTCTTACAGAGCCTACCACCCTCTTCAAATGTTGTAACCCACACGTTTCTACAAAATCCTTGAGCGGAGCTATGACCCATCAAAGTTGGGCGCAATGTTAAGTCAATGGGATTTTTTGGGTGGTTTTTCGCCCCCCTTTCGAAAATCTTGCACCCGATCGCTTATAAAAGTCATAGCAGACGTGTCCTCAATAAGCCGGTCGTTTGGAGCCCTGTTTCATTGGTCTACGACAAACCGTGCGGGACGAGTTACGCGCCGAAAAAGTGTCCAGATATAAGAATAAATAAATAAATAATAATAAGTATGAGCAATAGTAATAGTGATGCTTTGCATAAATGCAAGCACCACTAACTAGATGAGGTTAAAGTTTGTGAACAAACTTTATGTTGGCTTGAGAAAGCCTAGTCTGAGAGTAATAGATGGAGCTGCAGTTGGGGCAGTTAAGTTAGTTGGGGCAGATGGGTTAGTTGGGGCAGAATTGGGCAGTTGGGGCAGAATGGGGCAGATGGGGCATTTGTGGCAGATGGGGCATTTAGGGTAGTTGGGGGATTTGGGGCAGAATTGGATAATTGTGCCAGACGGGGCACTTGGGGCAGATGGGGCATTTAGGGCAGATGGGGCATTTAGGGCAGTTGGGGCATTTAGAGCAGTTGGGGCATTTAGGGCAGTTGGGGCAGAATGGGGCAGATGAGGCAGTTTGGGCATTTGAGGCATTTAGGGCAGTTGGGGCATTTAGGGCAGTTGGGGCAGAATGGGGCAGATGAGGCAGTTGGGGCATTTGAGGCATTTGGGGCATTTAGCGCAGTTTGGGCAGAATGGGGCAGACGAGGCATTTAGGGCAGATGGGGCATTTAGGGCAGATGGGGCATTTAGGGCAGATGGGGCATTTAGGGCAGTTGGGGCATTTAGAGCAGTTGGGGCATTTAGGGCAGTTTGGGGCAGAATGGGGCAGATGAGGCAGTTGGGGCATTTGAGGCATTTAGGGCAGTTGGGGCATTTAGGGCAGTTGGGGCATTTAGGGCAGTTGGGGCAGAAGGGGGCAGATGAGGCAGTTGGGCATTTGAGGCATTTAGGGCAGTTGGGGCATTTAGGGCAGTTTGGGCAGAATGGGGCAGATGAGGCATTTAGGGCAGATGGAGCATTTAGGGCAGATGGGGCATTTAGGACAGATGGGGCATTTAGGGCAGTTGGGGCATTTAGGGCAGAATGGGGCAGTTGGGGAAGAATGGGGCATTTGGGGCAGAATTGGGTAGTTGGGGCAGACGGGGCAATTGGGGCAGATGGGGCATTTAGGGCAGTTAGGGCAGAATTGGGTGTTTGGGACAGACGGGGCAAATGGGGCATTTAGGGTAGTTGGGGCATTTGAGGCAGAACTGGGTAGTTGGGGCATTTAGGGCAGTTGGGGCATTTAGGGCAGTTTAGGCAGAATGGGGCCGATGAGGCATTTGGGACAGAATGGGGCATTTGGGGCAGATGAGGCATTTGGGGCAGAATTGGCCAGTTGGGGCAAATGGGACATTTGGGGCAAAATGGGGCGGTTGGGGCATTTGTGGCAGATGAGGCATTTGGGGCAGAATGGGGCAGATGGGGCATTTAGGGCAGTTGGGACATTTATGTGTGTGTTTGTGTGTAATATTGTGTTTCTGTGTGTATATTTGTGGTTGTGTGTGTGTGTGTGTGTGTGTGTGTGTACCTGGTAATTATCACGTTGTGGGGACCAATTGTCCCCATAAAGATAGGAATACCAGTGTTTTTGTGACCTTGTGGGGACATTTTGATGTCCCCATGAGGAAACATGCTTATAAATCAAACAGAATGATGTTTATTGAAAATGTAAAGTATCAGAAAGGTTTCTGTGATGGTTGGGGTTAGGGAATGGGGTAGGTAAGGGGAATAGAATATACAGTTTGTGTGGTATAAAATGCATTACGTCTATGGAATGTCCCCAAAAAACATGGAAACCAGAATGTGTGTGTGTGTGTGTGTGTGTGTGTGTGTGTGCGTGTGTGAGTCTGTGTTTTTGTGACAGTATGTTATATATAATTTTGTTTTAGTAATTGTGTGTCTGTGTGTAGTTGTGTGTGGTTGTGTGTATGTGTGTGATTGTCTGTGTGTGCATGTCTGTGTTTTTGTGACAGTATGTTATATATAATTTCGTGTTTGTGTGTGCAATTGTGTGTCTGTGTGTAGTTGTGTGTCTGTGTGTAGTTGTGTGTGATTGTGTGTCTGTGTGGTTGTGTGTGTGTGTGTGTGTGTGTGTGTGTGTGTGTGTGTGTGTGTGTGTGTGTGTGTGTGTGTGTGTGTGTAGTTGTGTTTGTCTGTGCTATTGAGTGAGTTTTGTGAGACAGAGATAGACTGAGAGAGGTTGAGAGATGATGTAATGTATTTGTATGAATGAGAGTTGACAGTTAGAATTTGAAAATAAACACTCAGCCTAAACATTCTATGAATGTAAGTCTATGGGACTTTTTTGGGATGTTTGATCGGACGGTTTAGGAGAACCGTAAGTCCGATCCCTTAGAAAAGATATAGCAACTCAAGTCAGATCAGACTCAAGGTCTGTGCAAAGTTTGGTGGCTGTAGCTTGAAAGCTCTAGGAGGAGTTAGAGTTAGAAATTTTAGTCTCAGAAGAAAAAGAAGAATAATAAAAAAAAGTTTAAGTGCAACAACAGTATGTTGGCTTTCTCAAGCCAACATAATAATATCCCTGAGCAATAGTAATAGTGATGCCTTGCATAAATGCAAGCACCACTAACTAGATAGGTACATTTCCTGAAGAAAATGTGAGTGATGCTTGCCGTGGCAAAATTCTGGGGAACATATATGATTATACTCCAAGCCAAAAGTAAATTGATCCAACTCCTGTGTCTCTACGATGTTCTGATGCGGAGATATAAGGCTTTGTTTACTCTGTTGCTAGGGTACTGTATTTGGTTGCTAGGGGAAAAAATGGCATCCACTAGTGATTACCCTCCGAGTCACAAGTCAAACGGTCCAACCCCCGTGTCTCTACGATGTTCTGATGCGGAGATATAAGGCTTTGTTTACTCTGTTGCTAGGGTACTGTATTTGGTTGCTAGGGAAAAAATTGGCATTCCATAATGATTACACGCCGAGTCACGAGTCAAACGGTCCAACCCCCATGTCTCTACGATGTTCTGATGCGGAGATAAAATGCTATGTTTACTCTGTTGCTAGGGTACTGTATTTGGTTGCTAGGGAAAAAATTGGCATCCCATAATGATTACACTCTGAGTCACGAGTCAAACGGTCCAACCCCCGTGTCTCTACGATGTTCTGATGCGGAGATATAAGGCTTTGTTTACTCTGTTGCTAGGGTACTGTATTTGGTTGCTAGGGAAAAAATTGGCATCCCATAATGATTACACGCCGAGTCACGAGTCAAACAGTCCAACCCCCATGTCTCTACGATGTTCTGATGCGGAGATATAAGGCTTTTTTTATTCGGTTGCTAGGGTAATGTATTTGGTTGCAATGGAAAAATTTGACATCCAATAGTGATTACACTCCGGGTCACGAGTCAAATGGTCCAACCCCCATGTCTCTACGATGTTCTGATGCGGAGATATAAGGCTTTGTTTACTCTGTTGCTAGGGTACTGTATTTGGTTGCTAGGGAAAAAATTGGCATCCCATAATGATTACACGCAGAGTCACGAGTCAAACGGTCCAACCCCCGTGTCTCTACGATGTTCTGATGCGGAGATATAAGGCTTTGTTTACTCTGTTGCTAGGGTACTGTATTTGGTTGCTAGGGAAAAATTTGGCATCCCATAATGATTACACTCCGAGTCACAAGTCAAACGGTCCAACCCCCGTGTCTCTACGATGTTCTGATGCGGAGATATAAGGCTTTGTTTACTCTGTTGCTAGGGTACTGTATTTTGTTGCTAGGGAAAAAATTGGCATCCCATAATGATTACACTCTGAGTCACGAGTCAAACGGTCCAACCCCCGTGTCTCTACGATGTTCTGATGCGGAGATATAAGGCTTTGTTTACTCTGTTGCTAGGGTACTGTATTTGGTTGCTAGGGAAAAATTTGGCATCCCATAATGATTACACTCCGAGTCACAAGTCAAACGGTCCAACCCCCGTGTCTCTACGATGTTCTGATGCGGAGATATAAGGCTTTGTTTACTCTGTTGCTAGGGTACTGTATTTGGTTGCTAGGGAAAAAATTGGCATCCCATAGTGATTACACTCTGAGTCACGAGTCAAACGGTCCAACCCCCGTGTCTTTATGATGTTCTGATGCCGAGATATAACTGTTTGAATTTTATGTTGCTAGGGTGCTCAAAAGTGGTTGCTAGGGGTGTGGCTTAATACCTATGTAAGGATCCTGAGAGACTGATTGGATGCCTGAGTAAAATGAGCCCACCCACTTATCTCTATGACACTGTGCTGCAAAGATATCCATCTGGGCATTTTATAATGGTAGTCTATGGGAGATGTTGCTAGGGTGCCCAAAATGGTTGCTAGGGGCGTGGCTTAATAGCTCTGGGACTACCCTGATAGACTGATTGGATGTCTGAGTAAAATGAGCCCACCCCCTTGTATCTACGACATTGTAAAGCAAAGATATCCCATCTGGAAATGTTTGTATTCCCTTATATGGGCATGTTTCCTGCCCCATTATAAGTCAATGGGAAATTTTGGGTGCCTCTTACACCCCAGGGGTACAACTTACACCCCAATGTGATGTTTGTTCTTACAGAGTCTACCACCCTCTTCAAATGTAGTAACCCACATGTTTCTACAAAATCTTCAAGCGGAGTTATGACCCGTCAAAGTTTGGCGCAATGTTAAGTCAATGGGATTTTTTGGGTGGTTTTTCGCCCCCCTTTCGGAAATCCTGCACCCGATCACTTATAAAAGTCATAGCACACCATTCCTCAATAATCCGGTCGATTTGAGCCCTCTTTCATGGGACTACGGCAAACAGTGCGGGACGAGTTACGCGCCGAAATTTTGTCCAGAATATAAGAAAAATAACTAGATAGGTACATTTCCTGAAGAAAATGTGAAGTGGTGCTTGCCGTGGCAAAATTCTGGGGGCAATGTATGATTATACTCCGAGCCAAAAGTAAAACAATCCAACCCCTGTGTCTCTATGATGTTCTTATGCAGAGATATAAGGCTTTGTTTATTCGGTTGCTAGGGTACTGTATTTGGTTGCTAGGGAGAAAATTGGCATCCACTTGTGATTACAATCCGAGTCACGAGTCAAACGGTCCAACCTCTGTGTCTCTACGATGTTCTGATGTGGAGATATAAGGCTTTGTTTATTGAAGGTAGCATGATTAGCATGAAGCTAACATGAAGGTAGTATGATGTTAACATGATTAACATGAAGTTAGCATGATTAGCATGAAGGTAGCATAAAGCTAACATCATTTGCATGAAGCTAGCACAAAGCTAACATAATTAGCATGAAGCTAACATGATGCTAATATGATTAGCATGAAGCTAGCATGATGTTAGCATGATTAGCATGATGTTAGCATGATTAGCATGAAGTTAACATGAAGCTAGCATGAAGTTAGCATGATTAGCTTGAAGCTAGCATGAAGCTAGCATGAAGCTAGCATGATTAGCATGAAGTTAACATGAAGCTAGCATGAAGTTAGCATGATTAGCTTGAAGCTAGCATGAAGTTAGCATGAAGTTAGCATGATTAGCATTAAGCTACCATGATTAGCATGATGTTGGCATGAAGCTAGCATGATGTTACCATGATTAGCATGAAGCTACCATGATTAGCATGACGTTAGCATGATGTTAGCATGATTAGCATGAAGCTAGCATGAAGCTAACATGATTAGCATGAAGTTAGCATGAAGCTAGCATGATTAGCATGAAGCTAGCATGATGTTAGCATGCAGTTAACATGAAGCTAGCATGATTAGCATGATGCTAGCATGATTAGAATGAAGCTAGCATGATGTTAGCATGATGTTAGCATGATTAACATGATGTTAGCATGATTAGCACAAACTTAGCATGAAGCTAACATGATTAACATGAAGTTAGCATGAAGCTAGCATGATTAGCATGAAGCTAGCATGGTGTTAGCATGATTAGCATGATTAGCATGAAGTTAGCATGATGTTAGAATGACTAGCATAAAGATAACATGATGTTAGCATGATTAGCATGAAGCTAGCATGATGTTAGCATGATTAGCAAGAAGTTAACATGAAGTTAGCATGAAGATAGCATGAAGCTAGCATGATTTAACGTGAAGTTAGCAAGATTTATTATGAAATTAGCATTAAGCTAGCATGAAACTAGCATGAAGCTAGTATGACTTAGCATTAAGCTAGCATGAAGCTAACATGACCCAAAGACCCAACCCCCATGTCTCTATGATGTTCGGATCCAGAGATATAAGGCTTTGTTTATTATGTTGCTAGGGTGCTCATATTTGGTTGTTAGGGGCGTGGCTTGGGAGTGGCCAATAATGTGGCCAGTTATTACACTCTGAGTCACAAGTAAAATGGTCCAACCCCCGTGTCTCTACGATGTTCTGATGCGGAGATATAAGGCTTTGTTTATTGGGTTGCTAGGGTGCTCATATTTGGTTGCTAGGGGCGTGGCTTGGGAGTGGCCAATGATATGGCCAGTGATTACACTCCGAGTCACAAGTAAAACGGTCCAACCCCCGTGTCTCTACGATGTTCTGATGCCGAGATATAACTGTTTCAATGTTATGTTGCTAGGGTGCTCAAAAGTGGTTGCTAGGGGCGTGGCTTAATAACTCAATAAGGATCCTGAGAGACTGATTGGATGTCTGGGTAAAATGAGCCCACCCCCAAGTCTCTATGACACTGTGCTGCAAAGATATCCATCCTGGCATTTTATAATGGCAGTCTATGGAAGATGTTGCTAGGGTGCCCAAAATTGTTGCTAGGGGCGTGGCTTAATAGTTCTGGGATGATCCTGAGAGACTGATTGGATGCCCGAGTGAAATGAGCCCACCCACTTATCTCTACAACACTGTAAAGCAAAGATATCCCATCTGGAACTGTTATATTCCCTTATATGGGCATGTTTCCTGCCCCATTATAAGTCAATGGGAATTTTTGGGTGCCTCTTACACCCCAGGGGTACAACTTACACCCCAATGTGATGTATGTTCTTATAGAGTCTACCACCCTCTTCAAATGTTGTAACCCACATGTTTCTACAAAATCCTAGAGCGGAGGTATGACCCGTCAAAGTTCGGCCCAATGTTAAGTCAATGGGATTTTTCGGGTGGTTTTTCGCCCCCCTTTCCAAAATCCTGCACCCGATCGCTTATAAAAGTCATAGCACACCTCTCCTCAATAATCCGGTCGATTTGAGCCCTCTTTCATGAGACTACGGCAAACCGTGCGGGACGAGTTACGCGCCGAAAAAGTGTGCAGACATAATAATAATAAGATAAAATAACTAGATAGGTACATTTCCTGAAGAAAATGTGAAGTGGTGCTTGCCGTGGCAAATTTCTGGGGACAGTATATGATTATACTTCCAGTTACGAGTAAAACAATCCAACCCCCGTGTCTCTACGATGTTCTGATGCGGAGATATAAGGCTTTGTTTATTCGGTTGCTAGGGTAGTGTATTTGGTTGCTAGGGAGAAAATTGCCATCCACTAGTGATTACACTCCGAGTCACAAGTCAAATGGTCAAACCCCCATGTCTCTACGATGTTCTGATGAGGAGATATAAGGCTTTGTTTATTTAGTTGCTAGGGTACAGTATTTGGTTGCTAGGGAAAAAATTGGCATCCCATAATGATTACACTCTGAGTCATTAGTCATACGGTCCAACCCCCGTGTCTCTACGACGTTCTGATGCGGAGGTATAAGGCTTTGTTTACTCTGTTGCTAGGGTACTGTATTTGGTTGCTAGGGAAAAAATTGGCATCCCATAATGATTACACTCCGAGTCATGAGTCAAACGGTCCAACCCCCGTGTCTCTACGATGTTCTGATGCGGAGATATAAGGCTTTGTTTACTCTGTTGCTAGGGTACTGTATTTGGTTGCTAGGGAAAAAATTGGCATCCTATAATGATTACACTCTGAGTCATTAGTCATACGGTCCAACCCCCGTGTCTCTACGACGTTCTGATGCGAAGATATAAGGCTTTGTTTACTCTGTTGCTAGGGTACTGTATTTGGTTGCTAGGGAAAAAATTGACATCCCATAATGATTACACTCTGAGTCATTAGTCATACGGTCCAACCCCCGTGTCTCTACGACGTTCTGATGCGGAGATATAAGGCTTTGTTTACTCTGTTGCTAGGGTACTGTATTTGGTTGCTAGGGAAAAAAATGGCATCCCATAATGATTACACCCCGAGTCATTAGTCATACGGTCCAACCCCCGTGTCTCTACGACGTTCTGATGCAGATATATAAGGCTTTGTTTACTCTGTTGCTAGGGTACTGTATTTGGTTGCTAGGGAAAAAATTGGCATCCCATTATGATTACACTCTGAGTCATTAGTCATATGGTCTAACCCCCGTGTCTCTACGACGTTCTGATGCGGAGATATAAGGCTTTGTTTACTCTGTTGCTAGGGTATTGTATTTGGTTGCTAGGGAAAAAATTGGCATCCCATAATGATTACACTCTGAGTCACGAGTCAAACGGTCCAACCCCCGTGTCTCTACGATGTTCTGATGCGGAGATATAAGGCTTTGTTTACTCTGTTGCTAGGGTACTGTATTTGGTTGCTAGGGAAAAAAATGGCATCCACTAGTGATAACCCTCTGATTCACGAGTCAAACGGTCCAACCCCCGTGTCTCTACCATGTTCTGATGCGGAGATATAAGGCTTTGTTTACTCTGTTGCTAGGGTACTGTATTTGGTTGCTAGGGAAAAAATTGGCATCCCATAATGATTACACTCTGAGTCATTAGTCATACGGTCCAACCCCCGTGTCTCTACGACGTTCTAATGCGGAGATATAAGGCTTTGTTTACTCTGTTGCTAGGGTACTGTATTTGGTTGCTAGGGGCGTGGCTTGGGAGTGGCCAATTATGTGCCCAATTGTTACACCCCTAGTCGCAAGTAAAACGGTCCAACCCCCGTGTCTCTACGATGTTCTGATGCCGAGATATAACTGTTTGAATTTTATGTTGCTAGGGTGCTCAAAAGTGGTTGCTAGGGGCGTGGCTTAGTAAGTCTTTAAGGATTCTGAGAGACGGATTGGATGCCTGAGTAAAATGAGCCCACCCCCATGTCTCTATGACACTGTGGCGCAAAGATATCCATCTGGGCATTTTATAATGGCAGTCTATGGGAGATGTTGCTAGGGTGCCCAAAATTGTTGCTAGGGGCGTGGCTTAATATATCTGAGATGATCCTGAGGGACTGATTGGATGCCCGAGTAAAATGAGCCCACCCCCTTGTCCCTACGAAGCTGCAATGCGAAGATATCCCTTCAGGAAAATTTTTATTCCCTTATATGGGCGTGTTCCTTGCCCTATTGACTTTTCATTAGGGCACTTTTGGGAGCCTCTTACACCCCAGGGGTACAGCTTACACCCCAATGTGATGTATGTTCTTACAGAGCCTACCACCCTCTGTAAATGCTGTAACCCACATGTTTCTACAAAATCCACGAGCGGAGCTATGACCCGTCAAAGTTGGGCCCAATGTTAAGTCAATGGGATTTTTCGGGTGGTTTTACGCCCCCCTTTCGGAAATCCTGCACCCGATCGCTTATAAAAGTCATAGCACACCTCTCCTCAATAATCCGGTCGATTAGAGCCCTCTTTCATGGGTCTACAACAAAGCGTGCGGGACGAGTTACGCGCCGAAAAAGTGTCCGGATGTAAGAATAAAATATAGCTGCAAGCAGCGATACCGGGGTCAAGCCAAACATGGCAAAAAATGATTCATACGTGATGACTGTCATGATTTAAGATCTAAGTTTGCATTAGTTTTATGAAAAAAATTCAATTATTTTCTAATCTTGAGACCACTAGGTGGCGCTCTGCTGAAACAATAGATGGTGCCTCAGGGCATGACTGTGATGACACATACCAAATTTAGTGTAAATACAATAAAGTGATACGGAGATATAGCCTTAAATGACTTGACCACTAGGGGGCACTGACCAAACAATAAATTGTGACTCAGGTCTTGATTGTGATGACACCCACCAAATTTGGTGTAAATACGATAAAGAGATGCAGAGATATAGCTTCAAATCTCTTGACCACTAGGGGGCGCCGAAAAGTTTACAAGTCCTCCCAGAACATGTTGCTGATGAACCATACCAAGTTTCATAACAATACGCAATTACGTTTCTGAAATACTTGAACTTAAAGAAAAAATTCAAAATGGCAGACACACAAAATGGCCGACCAAAAACCATTTGGTATGGTTTGACTCGGCATGCCTCACCAAATCTAACAAGACCAGTCTCATAATTTTACATTCAAGTTTGCAGTAGTTATAAGCAAAAATAGACATGTTTTATATCTCGTGACCAGTAGGGGGCAGTGTGACGAAATGTTGCATGCACCCTCAGGTCATCACTGTTATGACATATACCAAGTCTCATATCAATACGCAAAAGTTTTGCGAAGATACAGGCTCAAACACATTTTGGCGTGCTCGCCCTCGCATTCTTTGATGCGTTATACGACAACGGATAGGTCTACCGAAAAGCTTTTGATAACTTTTTGTCTAGAGTGTCTCTAGATGATGCATACCAAAAATCAAGCCAATCACACGAGCGCTCTAGGAGGAGTTCGAAAAAGTAGGTGTTAAATATAATTCAAAATGGCCGACAGGAAGTAGGTTTGACTCAGACATATTTGGTACAGTCGGACTCAGCACGAGCCAAGGAATCAGTAGAGTGAATTCTTATGTCAGTGTGGCAATTTAATCAAATGATATAAATATTTTAAACAATTTATTTACATATCCTGACCACTAGGTGGCGCCGTCCTAAAGATTTATAGGGGCGCTCAGAACATGTCACTGATGAATCATGCCAAATTTCGTAGCAATACGCCATTCTGTTTGTGAAATACTGAACTTAATGAGAAAATTCAAAATGGCCGACACCCAAAATGGCCGACCGAAAACCGTTTGGTATCGTTTGACTCTGCATGCCTCAAGGAATCTAACAAGACCACTTTCGTGATTTTAGACTCAAGTGTGAAGTAGTTATAAGCAAAAATAGGCATTTTTCGAATTTCGTGACCACTAGGTGGCGCTGTGACGAAACGTTGCAGGCAACCTCAGGTCATGACTGTTATGACATATACCAAGTTTCGTGTCGATACAATCATGTTTTGCGAAGATACAGCCTCACGTCCGTTTTGGCGTGCTCGCCGCCATATAGGTTGTCAATTTATACGAGAACACATTGGTCTATCAAAAAGCTTTTGATAACTTTTTGTCTGGGGTGTCTCTAGATGCTACGTACCAAAGGACATGCAAATCGGACGAACGCTCTAGGAGGAGTTCGAAAAAGTAGGTTTTACGAAAAATTCAAAATGGCGGAAAGATGTGCATGACACAAATGACATCAATGTGTGCATTTGAATCATCATGAGCCAAGGATTCAGAGGAAACAAGAATTTAGTTTCTAGGACTCACGGGTCAGAAGTTATGAGCATGAACATAAGTGGATTTTTGGACTGTTGGTGGCGCTAGAGGGTTTGAGTCAGACACACCAATGTTGCTATAGTAACTTCTGAGACTGTCCTCTACATGTGTGCCAAATTTCATAACTTTCCTATGTACGGTTCTATGGGCTGCCATTGACTTCAATGGAGGAAGAAGGAAGAAGAATAATAATAAGAAAACTAACAGATACAATAGGTGTCTACGCCACTTCGTGGCTTGACCCCTAAATATAATAATAATAACTAGATAAGTACATTTCCTGAAGAAAATGTGAAGTGGTGCTTGCCGTGGCAAATTTCGGGCGACAGTATATGATTATACTCCAAATCAAAAGTAAAAAGATCCAACTCCCGTGTCTCTACGATGTTCTGATGCAGAGATATAAGGCTTTGTTTACTCTGTTGCTAGGGTACTGTATTTGGTTGCTAGGGAAAAAATTGCCATCCACTAATGATTACATGCCGAGTCACAAGTGAAATGGTCCAACCCCCGTGTCTCTACGATTTTCTGATGCGGAGATATAAGGCTTTGTTTACTCTGTTGCTAGGGTACTGTATTTGGTTGCTAGGGAAAAAATTGGCATCCACTAGTGATTACATGCCGAGTCACAAGTGAAATGGTCCAATCCCCGTTTCTCTACGATGTTCTGATGCGGAGATATAAGGCTTTGTTTACTCTGTTGCTAGGGTACTGTATTTGGTTGCTAGGGGAAAAATTGGCATCCACTAGTGATTACATGCCGAGTCACGAGTCAAACGGTCCAACCCCCATGTCTGTACAATGTTCTGATGCGAAGATATAAGGCTTTGTTTACTCTGTTGCTAGGGTACTGTATTTGGTTGCTAGGGAAAAAATTGCCATCCACTAGTGATTACCCTCCGAGTCACGAGTCAAACGGTCCAACCCCCGTGTCTCTACGATGTTCTGATGCGGAGATATAAGGCTTTGTTTACGCTGTTGCTAGGGTACTGTATTTGGTTGCTAGGGAAAAAAATGGCATCCACTAGTGATTACCCTCCGAGTCACGAGTCAAACGGTCCAACCCCCGTGTCTCTACGATGTTCTGATGCGGAGATATAAGGCTTTGTTTACTCTGTTGCTATGGTACTGTATTTGGTTGCTAGGGAAAAAAATGGCATACACTAGTGATTACCCTCAGAGTCACGAGTCAAACGGTCCAACCCCCGTGTCTCTACGATGTTCTGATGCGGAGATATAAGGCTTTGTTTACTCTGTTGCTAGGGTACTGTATTTGGTTGCTAGGGATAAATTTGACATCCACTAGTGATTACACTCCGAGTCACAAGTCAAACGGTCAAACCCCCATGTCTCTACGATGTTCTGATGGGGAGATATAAGGCTTTGTTTATTTGGTTGCTAGGGTACTGTATTTGGTTGCTAGGGAAAAATTTGACATCCAACAGTGATTACTCTCCGAGTCATAAGTCAAACGGTCCAACCCCCGTGTCTCTACGATGTTCTGATGCGGAGATATAAGGCTTTGTTTACTCTGTTGCTAGGGTACTGTATTTGGTTGCTAGGGGAAAAAAAGGCATCCACTAGTGATTACCCTCCAAGTCACAAGTCAAACGGTCCAACCCCCGTGTCTCTACGATGTTCTGATGCCGAGATATAAGGCTTTGTTTGTTCTGTTGTTAGGGTGCTCATATTTGGTTGCTAGGGGCGTGGCTTAATAACTCTGTAAGGATCCCGAGAGACTGATTGGATGCCTGAGTAAAATGAGCCCACCCCCTTGTCCCTACGATGCTGTAATGCCAAGATATCCCATCTGGAAATGTTTAATTCCCTTATATGGGCGTGTTCCCTGCCCCATTATAAGTCAATGGGAAATTTCGGGTGCCTCTTACACCCCAGGGGTACATCTTACACCCCATTGTGATGTATGTTCTTACAGATTCTACCACCCTCTTCAAATAATGTAACCCACATGTTTCTACGAATTCCTTGAGTGGAGCTATGTCCCGTCAAAGTTCGGCACAATGTTAAGTCAATGGGATTTTTTGGATGGTTTTTCGCCCCCCTTTCGAAAATCCTGCACCCAATCGTTTATAAAAGTCATAGCACACCATTCCTCAATTATCCGGTCGATTTGAGCCCTCTTTCGTGGGACTACGGCAAACCGTGTGGGACGAGTTACGTGCCGAGATTTTGTGCAGACATAAGAATAATAATTATAACTAGATAGGTACATTTCCTGAAGAAAATGTGAAGTGGTGCTTGCCGTGGCAAAATTCTGGGGGCAATGTATGATTATACTCCAAGTCACGAGTCAAACGGTCCAACCCCCGTGTCTCTACGATGTTCTGATGTGGAGATATAAGGCTTTGTTTATTGAAGGTAGTATGATTACCATGAAGCTAGCATGATGTTAGCATAAATAACGTGAAGGTAGTATGATGTTAACATGATTAGCATGACGCTAGCATAAAGCGAACATCATTAGCATGAAGCTAATATGATGTTAATATGATTAGCATGAAGTTAGCATGATGTTAGCATGATTATCAGGAAGTTGGCATGATGTTAGCATGATTAGCATGAAGTTAGCATGAAGTTAACATGATTAGCATGAAGTTAGCATGATTAGCATGAAGCTAGCATGATTAGCATGATGTTATCATGATTAGCATGATGTTAGCATGATTAGCATGATGTTAGCATGATTAGCATGATGTTAGCATGAAGCTAGCATGATTAGCATGAAGCTAACATGATTAGCATGAAGCTAGCATGATTAGCATGAAGCTAGCATGATTAGCATGATGTTAGCATGATTAGCATGACGCTAGCATAAAGCGAACATCATTAGCATGAAGCTAATATGATGTTAATATGATTAGCATGAAGTTAGCATGATGTTAGCATGATTATCAGGAAGTTGGCATGATGTTAACATGATTAGCATGAAGCTAGCATGAAGCTAACATGATTAGCATGAAGTTAGCATGATTAGCATGAAGCTAGCATGATTAGCATGATGTTATCATGATTAGCATGATGTTAGCATGATTAGCATGATGTTAGCATGATTAGCATGATGTTAGCATGAAGCTAGCATGATTAGCATGAAGCTAACATGATTAGCATGAAGCTAGCATGATTAGCATGAAGCTAGCATGATTAGCATGATGTTAGCATGATTAGCATGATGTTAGCATGATTAGCATGATGTTAGCATGATTAGCATGATGTTAGCATGAAGCTAGCATGAAGCTAGCATGATTAGCATGAAACTAGCATGAAGCTAGCATGATTAGCATGAAGCTAGCATGATTAGCATGAAGCTAGCATGAAGCTAGCATGAAGCTAACATGATTAGCATGAAGCTAGCATGATGTTAGCATGATGTTAGCATTATTAACATGATGTTAGCATGATTAGCATGAAGCTAACATGAAGCTAACATGAAGCTAGCATGATTAGCATGAAGCTAACATGATTAGCATGAGGCTAGCATGATTAGCATGAAGCTAGCATGATTAGCATCAAGCTAGCATGATTAGCATGAAGCTAGCATGATGTTAGCATGATGCTAACATGATTAGCATGAAGTTAGCATGAAGCTAGCATGATTAGCATGAAGCTAGCATGATTAGCATGAAGCTAGCATGATTAGCATGAAGCTAGCATGATGTTAGCATGAAGCTAACATGATTAGCATGAAGCTAACATGATGTTAGCATGATTAGCATGATGTTAGCATGATTAGCATGATGATAGCATGAAGCTAGCATGATGTTAGCATGAATTTACCATGATGTTAGCATGACTAGCATTATGTTAGCATGATTAGCATGAAGTTAGCCTGATGTTAGCATGATTAGCATGATGTTAGCAGGATTAGCATGAAGTTAGCATGATGTTAGAATGATTAGCATAAAGATAGCATGATGTTAGCATGATTAGCATGAAGCTAGCATGATGTTAGCATGATTAGCAAGAAGTTAACATGAAGTTAGCATGAAGCTAGCATGATTTAACGTGAAGTTAGCAAGATTTATTATGAAATTAGCATTAAGCTAGCATGAAACTAGCATGAAGCTAGTATGACTTAGCATTAAGCTAGCATGAAGCTAACATGACCCAAAGACCCAACCCCCATGTCTCTATGATGTTCGGATCCAGAGATATAAGGCTTTGTTTATTATGTTGCTAGGGTGCTCATATTTCGTTGTTAGGGGCGTGGCTTGGGAGTGGCCAACAATGTGGCCAGTTATTACACTCTGAGTCACAAGTAAAATGGTCCAACCCCCGTGTCTCTACGATGTTCTAATGCGGAGATATAAGGCTTTGTTTATTCGGTTGCTAGGGTGCTCATATTTGGTTGCTAGGGGCGTGGCTTGGGAGTGGCCAATGATGTGGCCAGTTATTACACTCCGAGTCACAAGTAAAACGGTCCAACCCCCGTGTCTCTACGATGTTCTGATGTCGAGATATAACTGTTTAAATGTTATGTTGCTAGGGTGCTCAAAAGTGGTTGCTAGGGGCGTGGCTTAATACCTGAATAAGGATCCTGAGAGACTGATTGGATGTCTGGGTAAAATGAGCCCACCCCCATGTCTCTATGACACTGTGCTGCAAAGATATCCATCCTGGCATTTTATAATGGCAGTCTATGGGAGATGTTGCTAGGGTGCCCAAAATTGTTGCTAGGGGCGTGGCTTAATAGCTCTGAGATGATCCTGAAAGACTGATTGGATGCCCGAGTGAAATGAGCCCACCCACTTGTCTCTAGGACATTGTACAGCAAAGATATCCCAGCTGGAACTTTTTTATTTCCTTATATGGGCATGTTTCCTGCCCCATTATAAGTCAATGGGGCACTTTTGGGTGCCTCTTACACCCCAGGGGTACAGCTTACACCCCAATGTGATGTATGTTCTTACAGAGTCTACCACCCTCTTCAAATAATGTAACCCACATGTTTCTACAAAATCCCTGAGCGGAGCTATGACCCGTCAAAGTTTGGCGCAATGTTAAGTCAATGGGATTTTTCGGGTGGTTTTTCGCCCCCCTTTCGGAAATCCTGCACCCAATCGCTTATAAAAGTCATAGCACACCTCTCTTAAATAAACCGGTCAATTTGAGCCCTCTTTCGTGTGTCTACGACAAACCGTGCGGGACAAGTTACGCGCCGAAAAAACGTGCAGACATAAGAATAATAAGATATAATAATAATAATAAGTATGAGGAATAGTAATAGTGATGCCTTGCATAAATGACTAACTAGATATTAAAGTTTGAAGACAAACTTTATGTTGGCTTGAAAAAGCGTAGCCTGAACGTTTAAAACGGTTTGACAGAATTTTAGTTTAGTAGGCTATCTGGCTGTTGGTATGTTTAGGTATGAAGGTAGCATGATTTAGCATGATTTATCATGATGCCAACATGATAAACATGAAGCTAGGATGATTAGCATGATGCTAGCATGATTAACATGATGCTAGCATGATGCTAGCATGATTAGCATGAAGCTAGCATGATGCTAGCATGATTAACATGAAGCTAACATGATGTTAGCATGATTAGCATGATGCTAGCATGATTAGCATAAAGCTAGCATGTTGCTAGCATGATTAGCATTAAGCTAGCATGATGTTAACATGATTTGCATTAAGCTAGCATGATGGTAGCATGATTAGCACGAAGCTAGCATGATGCTAGCATGATTAGCATGAAGCTAGCATGATTAGCATGAAGCTAACATGATGCTAGCATGATTAGCATGAAGCTAGCATGATTAGCATGAAGCTAACATGATGCTAGCATGATAAGCATGAAGCTAGCATGATGCTAACATGATAAGCATGAAGCTAGCATGAAGTTAGCATGATGTTAGCATGATTAGCATGAAGCTAGCATGATGCTAGCATGATTAGCATGAAGCTAGCATGTTGCTAGCATGATTAGCATGATGCTAGCATGATTAGCATGATGCTAGCATGATTAGCATAAAGCTAGCATGTTGTTAGCATGATTAGCATGAAGCTAACATGATGTTAGCATGATTAGCATGAAGCTAGCATGATGCTAGCATGAAACTAGCATGATTCTAGCATGATTAGCATGAAGCTAGCATGATGCTAACATGATAAGCATGAAGTTAGCATGATGTTAGCATGATTAGCATGAAGTTAGCATGATGGTAGCATGATTAGCATGAAGCTAGCATGTTGTTAGCATGATTAGCATGATGCTAGCATGATTAGCATAAAGCTAGCATGTTGCTAGCATGATTAGCATAAAGCTAGCATGTTGCTAGCATGATTAGCATGAAGCTAGCATGATATTAGCATGATTAGCATGAAGCTAGCATGATGCTAGCATGAAACTAGCATGATTCTAGCATGATTAGCATGAAGCTAGCCTGATTCTAGCATGATTACCATGAAGCTAGCATGATTCTAGCATGATTACCATGAAGCTAGCATGATGTTAGCATGATTAACATGAAGGTAGCATGAGGCTAGCATGATTAGCATGAAGTAAGCATGAGGTTAGCATGATTAGCATGAAGCTAGCATTATTTAACGTGAAGCTAGCATGATTAGCATGATGCTAACATGATTAGCATGACGCTAGCACTATTTAGCGTGCAGCTAACAAGATTTAGCATGAAGTTAGCATGATTTAGCATGAAGTTCGCAAGATTTATTATGAAATTAGCATAAAGCTAGCATGAAGCTAGTATGACTTAGCATGGAGCTAGCATGGAGCTAGCATGAAGCTAACATTACCCAAAGACCCAACCCCCATGTCTCTATGATGTTCAGACCAAGAGATATAAGGCTTTGTTTATTATGTTGCTAGGGTGCTCAAATTTGGTTGCTAGGGGCGTGGCTTAATGCCTCAATAAGAATCCTATTAAGACTGATTGGATGCCTGAGTAAAATGAGCCCACCCCTATGTCTCTATGACACTCTGGTGTAAAGATATCCATCTGGGCTTTTTATAATGGTAGTCTATGGGAGATGTTGCTAGGGTACCCAAAATTGTTGCTAGGGGCGTGGCTAAATAGCTTTGGGGCGATCCTAAGAGACTGATTGGATGACTGAGTAAAATGAGCCCACCCCCATGTCTCTACGACACTCTAAAGTAAAGATATTCCATCTGGGACGCTTTTATTCCCTTATATGGGCATGTTTCCTGCCCCATTATAAGTCAATGGGAAATTTTGGGGGCCTCTTACACCCCAGGGGTATAGCTTACACCCCATTGTGATGTATGTTCTTACAGAGCCTGTCAGCCACCTTAAATGTGGTAAGCCACAAGTTTCTACAAGTTTCTCACTCACAGCTATGACCCGTCAAAGTTTGTCTCAATGTTAAGTCAATGGAAATTTTGGGGTGTTCGAGACCCCCGTTTAGGAATTCGGAAGGTCCCATCAGTTAGAAAAGATATAGCACACTAAGTCAGACCAGTCTGAAGGTCTGTGGAAAATTTGGTGCATGTAGCTTGAAAGCTCTAGGACGAGTTAGTGTCAGAAATTTTGGTCTCAGAAAAAAGCGGAATAATAATAATAAGTTTAATAGCAATAACAATATATTGGCTTTTTCAAAGCCAACATAACTAGATATTAAAGTTTGAAGACAAACTTTATGTTGGCTTGAAAAAGCGTAGCTTGAACGTTTAAAACGGTTTGACAGAAATTTAGTTTAGTAGGCTATCTGGCTGTTAGAATGTTTAAGTATGAAGGTAGCATGATTAGCATGAAGTTAGCCTGATGTTAGCATGATTAGCATGAAGCTAACATGATGCTAGCATGATTAGCATGAAGCTAGCATGAAGCAAGCATGATGATAGCATGATTAGCATGAAGCTAGCATGATGCTAGCATGATTATCATGAAGCTAGCATGATTAACATGAAGCTAGCATGAAGCTAGCATGATTAGCATGAAGCTAGCATGATGCTAGCATGATTAGCATGAAGCTAGCATGATCAGCATGAAGCTAGCATGATGTTAGCATGATTAGCATGATGCTAGCATGATTAGCATGAAGCTAGCATGATGTTAGCATGAAGCTAGCATGATGATAACATGATTAGCATGAAGCTAGCATGATGCTAGCATGATTAGCATGAAGCTAGCATGATGTTAGCATGATTAGCATGAAGCTAGCATGATGCTAGCATGATTAGCATGAAGCTAGCATGATGTTAGCATGATTAGCATGAAGCTAGCATGATGTTAGCATGATTAGCATGAAGCTAGCATGATGCTAGCATGATTAGCATGAAGCTAGCATGATGCTAGCATGATTAGCATGAAGCTAGCATGATGCTAGCATGATTAGCATGAAGCTAGCATGATGCTCGCATGATTAGCATGAAGCTAGCATGATGTTAGCATGATTAGCATGAAGCTAGCATGATGTTAATATGATTAGCATGAAGCTAGCATGATGTTAGCATGAAACTAGCATGATTCTAGCATGATTAGCATGAAGCTAGCATGATTCTAGCATGATTAGCATGAAGCTAGCATGATTCTAGCATGATTAGCATGAAGCTAGCATGATGCTAGCATGATTAGCATGAAGTAAGCATAAGGTTAGCATGATTAGCATGAAGCTAGCATGATTTAACGTGAAGCTAGCATGATTAGCATGATGCTAACATGATTAGCATTACGCTAGCACTATTTGGCGTGCAGCTAACATGATGTTAGCATGAAGCTAGCATGATGATAACATGATTAGCATGAAGCTAGCATGATGCTAGCATGATTAGCATGAAGCTAGCATGATGTTAGCATGATTAGCATGAAGCTAGCATGATGCTAGCATGATTAGCATGAAGCTAGCATGATTCTAGCATAATTAGCATGAAGCTAGCATGATGCTAGCATGATTAGCATGAAGCTAGCATGATGCTAGCATGATTAGCATGAAGCTAGCATGATGCTAGCATGATTAGCATGAAGCTAGCATGATGCTAGCATGATTAGCATGAAGCTAGCATGATGCTAGCATGATTAGCATGAAGCTAGCATGATGTTAGCATGATTAGCATGAAGCTAGCATGATGTTAATATGATTAGCATGAAGCTAGCATGATGTTAGCATGAAACTAGCATGATTCTAGCATGATTAGCATGAAGCTAGCATGATTCTAGCATGATTAGCATGAAGCTAGCATGATTCTAGCATGATTAGCATGAAGCTAGCATAAGGTTAGCATGATTAGCATGAAGCTAGCATGATTTAACGTGAAGCTAGCATGATTAGCATGATGCTAACATGATTAGCATTACGCTAGCACTATTTGGCGTGCAGCTAACAAGATTTAACATGAAGCTAACATGATTTAGCATGAAGTTAGCAAGATTTATTATGAAATTAGCATAAAGCTAGCATGAAACTAGCATGAAGCTAGTATGACTTAGCATGGAGCTAGCATGAAGCTAACATGACCCAAAGACCCAACCCCCATGTCTCTATGATGTTCAGACCCAGAGATATAAGGCTTTGTTTATTATGTTGCTAGGGTGCTCATATTTGGTTGCTAGGGGCGTGGCTTAATGCCTCAATAAGAATCCTATTAAGACTGATTGGATGCCTGAGTAAAATGAGCCCACCCTTATGTCTCTATGACAGTCTGGTGTAAAGATATCCATCTGGGCTTTTCATAATGGTAGTCTATGGGAGATGTTGCTAGGGTACCCAAAATTGTTGCTAGGGGCGTGGCTTAATAGCTCTGGGGCAATCCTAAGAGACTAATTGGATGACTGAGTAAAATGAGCCCACCCCCATGTCTCTACGACACTCTAAAGTGAAGATATTCCATCTGGGACGCTTTTATTCCCTAATATGGGCATTTTTTCTGCCCCATTATAAGTCAATGGGAATTTTTGGAGGCCTCTTACACCCCAGTGGTACAGCTTACACCCCATTGTGAGGTATGTTCTTACACAGCCAGTCAGCCTCCTTAAGTGTGGTAAGCCACAAGTTTCTACAAGTTTCTCACTCGCAGCTATGACCCATCAAAGTTTGTCTCAATGTTAAGTCAATGGGAATTTTGGGGTGTTTGAGCCCCCCGTTTAGGAATTCGGAAGGTCCCATCAGTTAGAAAAGATATAGCACACTAAGTCAGACCAGTCTGAAGGTCTGTGGAAAATTTGGTTCATGTAGCTTGAAAGCTCTAGGACGAGTTAGTGTCAGAAATTTTGGAACAGAAAAAGAATAATAATAACTAGATAGAAAAGTTTGAAGACAAACTTTATGTTGGCTTGACAAAGCCTGGCCTGAACATTTAAAACAGTTTAAGAGAAACTTAAAACAAAATTAGTTTAGTAGTCTAACTTTCCTTAAACATGATTTAACAAAAAGTTAGCATGTTAACATGATTTAGCACTAAGTTAGCATGATGTTAACATGAATTAGCATGAAGCTAGCATGATGCTAACATGAATTAGCATGAAGCTAGCATGATGCTAACAAGAATTAGCATGAAGCTAGCATGATGCTAACATGAAGTAGCACTAAGTTAGCATGATGTTAACATGAATTAGCATGAAGCTAGCATGATGCTAACATGAATTAGCATAAAGCTAACATGAATTAGCATGAAGCTAGCATGATGCTAACATGAATTAGCATGATGCTAACATGAATTAACATGATGCTAACATGAATTAGCATGATGCTAACATGAATTAGCATGATGCTAACATGAATTAGCATGATGCTAACATGAATTAGCATGATGCTAACATGATGCTAACATGAATTAGCATGAAGTTAGCATGATGCTAACATGAATTAGCATGAAACTAGCATGATGCTAACATGAATTAGCATGAAGCTAACATGATGCTAACATGAGTTAGCATGAAGTTATCATGATGCTAACATGAATTAGCATGAAGCTAGCATGATGTTAACATGAATTAGCATGAAGCTAGCATGATGCTAACATGAATTACCATGATGCTAACATGAATTAACATGAAGCTAGCATGATGCTAACATGAATTAGCATGAAGCTAGCATGATGCTAACATTAATTAACATGAAGCTAGCATGATGCTAACATGAATTAGCATGAAGCTAGCATGATGCTAACATTAATTAGCATGAAGCTAGCATGATGCTAACATGAATTAGCATGAAGCTAGCATGATGCTAACATGAATTAGCATGAAGCTAGCATGATGCTAACATGAATTAGCATGAAGCTAGCATGATGCTAACATGAATTAGCATGAAGCTAGCATGATGCTAACATGAATTAGCATGAAGCTAGCATGATGCTAACATGAATAAGCATGAAGTTAGCAAGATTTATTATGAAATTAGCATAAAGCTAGCATGAAACTAGCATGAAGCTAGTATGACTTAGCATGAAGCTAGCATGAAGCTAACATGACCAAAAGACCCAACCCCCATGTCTCTATGATGTTCGGATCCAGAGATATAAGGCTTTGTTTATTATGTTGCTAGGGTGCTCATATTTGGTTGCTAGGGGCGTGGCTTAATACCTCAATAAGAATCCTTAGAGACTGATTGGATGCCTGAGTAAAATGAGCCCACCCCCATGTCCCTGTGACACTGTGCTGCAAAGATATCCATCTGCGAATTTTGTAATGGCAGTCTATGGGAGATGTTGCTAGGGTGCCCAAAATTGTTGCTAGGGGCGTGGCTTAATAGCTTTGGAGAAATCCCGAAAGACTGATTGGATGCCTGAGTAAAATGATCCCACCCCCATGTCTCTATGGCATTGTAAAGCAAAGATATCCCGTCTGAAACGTTTTTATTCCCATATATGGGCATGTTTCCTGCCCCGTTATAAGTCAATGGGGAATTTGGGTGCCTCTTACGCCCCAGGGGTGAAACTTACACCCCAATGTGAGGTATGTTCCCACAGTGCCTGCCAGCCTCTTCAAATGTGGTGACACACACGTTTCTACAAATTTCTCGCTCGCAGATATGACCCGTCAAAGTTTGTCCCATGTTAAGTCAATGGGACTTTTGGAATTTTAAATTCCCGTTTTAGGAATTCTGTAAGTCGGATCCCTTCAAAAAGATATAGCACACTTCTTCAGACCAGTTAGAATGTCCGTGGAAAATTTGGTGGATGTAGCTTGAAAGCTGTCGGATGAGTTAGCTGCAGAAATTTCGCTCAGAAAAAGAATAATAATAATAACTAGATAGAAAAGTTTGTTGACAAACTTTATGTTGGCTTGACAAAGCCTGGCCTGAACGTTTAAAACGGTTTGACAGAAGTTTAGTTTAGTAGGCTATCTGGCTGTTAGTATGTTTAAGTATGAAGCTAGCCTGATTTAGCATGAAGCTAGCATGATTAGCCTGAAGCTAGCATGAAGCTAACATGATTAGCATGAAGCTAGCATCAAGTTAGCATGATTAGCATGAAGCTAGCATGCTGTTAACATGAATTAGCATGAAGCTAGCATGATGCTAACATGAATTAGCATGAAGCTAGCATGATGCTAACATGAATTAGAATGAAGTTAGCATGAAGCTAGCATGATGCTAATATGAATTAGCATGAAGCTAGCATGATGCTAACATGAATTAGCATGAAGCTAGCATGATGCTAACATGAATTAGCATGAAGTTAGCATGATGCTAACATGAATTAGCATGAAGTTAGCATGATGCTAACATGAATTAGCATGAAACTAGCATGATGCTAACATGAATTAGCATGAAGCTAGCATGATGCTAACATGAATTAGCATGAAGCTAGCATGATGCTAACATGAATTAGCATGAAGTTAGCATGATGCTAACATGAATTAGCATGAAGTTAGCATGAAGCTACCATGATGCTAACATGAATTAGCATGAAGCTAGCATGATGCTAACATGAATTAGCATGAAGCTAGATGATGCTAACATGAATTAACATGAAGCTAGCATGATGCTAACATGAATTAGTATGAAGCTAGCATGATGCTAACATGAATTAGCATGAAGCTAGCATGATGCTAACATGAATTAGCATGAAGCTAACATGATGCTAACATGAATTAGCATGAAGCTAGCATGATGTTAACATTAATTAGCATGAAGCTAGCATGATGCTAATATGAATTAGCATGAAGTTAGCATGATGCTAACATGAATAAGCATGAAGTTAGCAAGATTTATTATGAAATTAGCATAAAGCTAGCATGAAACTAGCATGAAGCTAGTATGACTTAGCATGAAGCTAGCATGAAGCTAACATGACCAAAAGACCCAACCCCCATGTCTCTATGATGTTCGGATCCAGAGATATAAGGCTTTGTTTATTATGTTGCTAGGGTGCTCATATTTGGTTGCTAGGGGCGTGGCTTAATACCTCAATAAGAATCCTTAGAGACTGATTGGATGCCTGAGTAAAATGAGCCCACCCCCATGTCTCTGTGACACTGTGCTGCAAAGATATCCATCTGGGCATTTTATAATGGCAGTCTATGGGAGATGTTGCTAGGGTGCCCACAAATGGTTGCTAGGGGCGTGGCTTAATAGCTATGGGACGATCCAGAGAGACTGATTGGATGCCTGAGTAAAATGAGCCCACCCCCATGTCTCTATGATACTGTAAAGCGAAGATATTCCATCTGGAACGTTTTTATTCCCTTATATGGGCGTGTTTCCTGCCCCGTTATAAGTCAATGGGGAATTTTGGGGGCCTCTTACACCCCAGGGGTGAAACTTACACTCCAATGTGAGGTATGTTCTTACAGAGCCTGCCAGCCTCTTCAAATGTGGTAACCCACAAGTTTCTACAAATTACTCGCTCGTAGCTATGACCCGTCAAAGTTTGTCGCAATGTTAAGTAAATAGGACTTTTCGGAAGTTTTATGTCCCGTTTTGGGAATTCTGTAAGTCGGATCCCGTCAAAAAGATATAGCACACTTCTTTAGACCAGTCAGAATGTCCGTGGAAAATTTCGTGGTTGTAGCTTGAAAGCTGTCGGACGAGTTAGCCGCAGAAATTTTAGTCTCAGAAGAAGAAGAAGAAGAATAATAATAACTAGATAGAAAAGTTTGAAGACAAACTTTATGTTGGCTTGACAAAGCCTGGCCTGAACGTTTAAAACAGTTTAAGAGAAACTTAAAACAAAATTAGTTTAGTAGTCTAACTTTCCTTAAACATGATTTAACAAAAAGTTAGCATGTTAACATGATTTAGCACTAAGTTAGCATGATGTTAACATGAATTAGCATGAAGCTAGCATGATGCTAACAAGAATTAGCATGAAGCTAGCATGATGCTAACATGAATTAGCATGAAGCTAGCATGATGTTAACATGAATTAGCATGAAGCTAGCATGATGCTAACATGAATTAGCATAAAGCTAACATGAATTAGCATGAAGTTAGCATGATGCTAACATGAATTAGCATGATGCTAACATGAATTAGCATGATGCTAACATGAATTAGCATGATGCTAACATGAATTAGCATGAAGCTAGCATGATGCTAACATGAATTAGCATGAAGTTAGCATGATGCTAACATGAATTAGCATGAAACTAGCATGATGCTAACATGAATTAGCATGATGCTAACATGAGTTAGCATGAAGTTATCATGATGCTAACATGAATTAGCATGAAGCTAGCATGATGTTAACATGAATTAGCATGAAGCTAGCATGATGCTAACATGAATTACCATGATGCTAACATGAATTAACATGAAGCTAGCATGATGCTAACATGAATTAGCATGAAGCTAGCATGATGCTAACATTAATTAGCATGAAGCTAGCATGATGCTAACATGAATTAGCATGAAGCTAGCATGATGCTAACATTAATTAGCATGAAGCTAGCATGATGCTAACATTAATTAGCATGAAGCTAGCATGATGCTAATATGAATTAGCATGAAGCTAGCATGATGCTAACATGAATTAGCATGAAGCTAGCATGATGCTAACATGAATTAGCATGAAGCTAGCATGATGCTAACATGAATTAGCATGAAGCTAGCATGATGCTAACATGAATTAGCATGAAGCTAGCATGATGCTAACATGAATAAGCATGAAGTTAGCAAGATTTATTATGAAATTAGCATAAAGCTAGCATGAAACTAGCATGAAGCTAGTATGACTTAGCATGAAGCTAGCATGAAGCTAACATGACCAAAAGACCCAACCCCCATGTCTCTATGATGTTCGGATCCAGAGATATAAGGCTTTGTTTATTATGTTGCTAGGGTGCTCATATTTGGTTGCTAGGGGCGTGGCTTAATACCTCAATAAGAATCCTTAGAGACTGATTGGATGCCTGAGTAAAATGAGCCCACCCCCATGTCCCTGTGACACTGTGCTGCAAAGATATCCATCTGGGCATTTTATAATGGCAGTCTATGGGAGATGTTGCTAGGGTGCCCAAAAATGGTTGCTAAGGGCGTGGCTTAATTGCTATGGGATGATCCAGAGAGACTGATTGGATGCCTGAGTAAAATGAGCCCACCCCCATGGCTCTATGACACTGTAAAGCGAAGATATTCCATCTGGAACGTTTCTATTCCCTTATATGGGCGTGTTTCCTGCCCCGTTATAAGTCAATGGGGAATTTTGGGGGCCTCCTACACCCCAGGGGTGAAACTTACACCCCAATGTGAGGTATGTTCTCACAGTGCCTGTAAGCCTCCTTAAATATGGTAAGCCACAAGTTTCTACAAATTTCTCACTCGGAGCTATGACCTGTCAAAGTTTGTCGCAATGTTAAGTAAATGGGACTTTTCGGAAGTTTTACGTCCCGTTTTAGGAATTCTGTAAGTCGGATCCCGTCAAAAAGATATAGCACACTTCTTTAGACCAGTCAGAATGTCCGTGGAAAATTTCGTGGATGTAGCTTGAAAGCTGTCGGACGAGTTAGCCGCATAAATTTTAGTCTCAGAAGAAGAAGAAGAAGAAGAATAATAATAATAAGTTTAAATACAATATCAGTATGTTGGCTTTGTCAAAGCCAACATAACTAGATAGGTACATTTCCTGAAGAAAATGTGAAGTGGTGCTTGACGTGGCAAATTTCTGGGGACAGTATATGATTATACTTCCAGTTACGAGTAAAACGATCCAACCCCCATGTCTCTACGATGTTCTGATGCGGAGATATAAGGCTTTGTTTACTCTGTTGCTAGGGTACAGTATTTGGTTGCTAGGGAAAAAATTGGCATCCCATAATGATCACACTCTGAGTCACGAGTCAAACGGTCCAACCCCCGTGTCTCTACGATGTTCTGATGCGGAGATATAAGGCTTTGTTTACTCTGTTGCTAGGGTACTGTATTTGGTTGCTAGGGAAAAAATTGGCATGCCATAATGATTACACTCCGAGTCACGAGTCAAACGGTCCAACCCCTGTGTCTCTACAATGTTCTGATGCCGAGATATAAGGCTTTGTTTACTCTGTTGCTAGGGTACTGTATTTGGTTGCTAGGGAAAAAATTGGCATCCCATAATGATTACACGCCGAGTCATTAGTCATACGGTCCAATCCCCGTGTCTCTACGACGTTCTGATGCGGAGATATAAGGCTTTGTTTATTCTGTTGCTAGGGTACTGTATTTGGTTGCTAGGGAAAAAATTGGCATCCCATAATGATTACACTCTGAGTCATTAGTCATACGGTCCAACCCCCGTGTCTCTACGACGTTCTGATGCGGAGATATAAGGCTTTGTTTACTCTGTTGCTAGGGTACTGTATTTGGTTGCTAGGGAAAAAATTGGCATCCCATAATGATTACACTCTGAGTCATTAGTCATACGGCCCAACCCCTGTGTCTCTACGACGTTCTGAAGCGGAGATATAAGGCTTTGTTTACTCTGTTGCTAGGGTACTGTATTTGGTTGCTAGGGAAAAAATTGGCATCCCATAATGATTACACTCTGAGTCACGAGTCAAACGGTCCAACCCCCGTGTCTCTACGATGTTCTGATGCGGAGATATAAGCCTTTGTTTACTCTGTTGCTAGGGTACTGTATTTGGTTGCTAGGGAAAAAATTGGCATCCCATAGTGATTACACTATGAGTCACGAGTCAAACGGTCCAACCCCCGTGTCTCTACGATGTTCTGGTCCGAAGATATAAGCCTTTGTTTACTCTGTTGCTAGGGTACTGTATTTGGTTGCTAGGGAAAAAATTGGCATCCCATAATGATTACACTCCGAGTCACGAGTCAAACGGTCCAACCCCGTGTCTCTACGATGTTCTGGTACGGAGATATAAGCCTTTGTTTACTCTGTTTCTAGGGTACTGTATTTGGTTGCTAGGGAAAAAATTGGCATCCCATAATGATTACACTCCGAGTCACGAGTCAAACGGTCCAACCCCCGTGTCTCTACGATGTTCTGATGCGGAGATATAACTGTTTGAATTTTATGTTGCTAGGGTGCTCAAAAATGGTTGCTAGGGGCGTGGCTTAATATCTAGGTAAGGATCATGAGAGACTGATTGGATGCCTGAGTAAAATGAGCCCACCCCCATGTCTCTATGACACTGTGGTGCAAAGATATCCATCTGGGCATTTTATAATGGCAGTCTATGGGAGATGTTGCTAGGGTGCCCAAAATTGTTGCTAGGGGCGTGGCTTAATAGCTCTGGGATGATCCTGAGGGACTGATTGGATGCCCGAGTGAAATGAGCCCACCCACTTATCTCTACGACACTGTAAAGCAAAGATATCCCATCTGGAACTGTTTTATTCCCTTATATGGGCATGTTTCCTGCCCCATTATAAGTCAATGGGAATTTTCGGGTGCCTCTTACACCCCAGGGGTACAACTTACACCCCAATGTCATGTATGTTCTTACATAGCTTACCACCCTCTTCAAATTTAGTAACCCACATGTTTCTACAAAATCCTCACTCGTACCTATGACCCGTCAAAATTTTTGCAATGGTAAGTCTATGGGATTTTGCCCCATTGACTTTTCATTGGGCATTTTTGGGCACCTCTTACACCCCAGGGGTACAACTTACACCCCATTGTGATCCATGTTCTTACAGAGCCTACCACCCTCTTCAAATGTTGTAACCCACATGTTTCTACAAAATCCTCGAGCGGAGCTATGACTCGTCAAAGTTTGGCGCAATGTTAAGTCAATGGGATTTTTCGGGTGGTTTTTCGCCCCCCTTTCAGAAATCCTGCACCCGATCCCTTATAAAAGTCATAGCACACCTCTCCTCAATAATCCGGTCGATTTGAGCCCTCTTTCGTGGGACTACGTTAAACCGTGCGGGACGAGTTACGCGCCGAAAAAGTGTCCAGAAAAAGAAGAATAATTATAAATAAAGATAGGTACATTTCCTGAAGAAAATGTGAGTGGTGCTTGCCGTGGCAAAATTCTGGGTAACATATATGATTATACTCCAAGCCAAAAGTAAAACGATCCAACTCCCGTGTCTCTACAATGTTCTGATGCGGAGATATAAGGCTATGTTTATCCGGTTGCTAGGGTACTGTATTTGGTTGCTAGGGAAAAAATGGCCATCCACTAGTGATTACCCTCCGAGTCACGAGTCAAACGGTCCAACCCCCGTGTCTCTACGATGTTCTGATGCGGAGATATAAGGCTTTGTTTACTCTGTTGCTAGGGTACTGTATTTGGTTGCTAGGGAAAAAATTGGCATCCCATAATGATTACACTCTGAGTCACGAGTCAAACGGTCCAACCCCTGTGTCTCTACGATGTTCTGATGCCGAGATATAAGGCTTTGTTTACTCTGTTGCTAGGGTACTGTATTTGGTTGCTAGGGAAAAAATTGCCATCCCATAATGATTACACTCTGAGTCACGAGTCAAACGGTCCAACCCCCGTGTCTCTACGATGTTCTGATGCGGAGATATAAGGCTTTGTTTACTCTGTTGCTAGGGTACTGTATTTGGTTGCTAGGGAAAAAAATGGCATCCACTAGTGATTACGCGCCGAGTCACGAGTCAAACGGTCCAACCCCCGTGTCTCTACGATGTTCTGATGCGGAGATATAAGGCTTTGTTTACTCTGTTGCTAGGGTACTCTATTTGGTTGCTAGGGAAAAAATTGGCATCCCATAATGATTACACTTCAAGTCACGAGTCAAACGGTCCAACCCCCGTGTCTCTACGATGTTCTGATGCGGAGATATAAGGCTTTGTTTATTCGGTTGCTAGGGTGCTCAAATTTGGTTGCTAGGGGCGTGGCTTGGACGTGGACAATTATGTGCACAATTGTTACACCCCTAGTCACAAGTAAAACGGTCCAACCCCCGTGTCTCTACGATGTTCTGATGCCGAGATATAAGGCTTTGTTTACTCTGTTGCTAGGGTCCTGTATTTGGTTGCTAGGGAAAAAATTGGCATCCCATAATGATTACACTCTGAGTCACGAGTCAAACGGTCCAACCCCTGTGTCTCTACGATGTTCTAATGCCGAGATATAACTGTTTGAATTTTAAGTTGCTAGGGTGCTCAAAAGTGGTTGCTAGGGGCGTGGCTTAATACCTATGTAAGGATCCTGAGAGACTGATTGGATGCCTGAGTAAAATGAGCCCACCCCCATGTCTCTATGACACTGTGGTGCAAAGATATCCATCTGGGCATTTTATAATGGCAGTCTATGGGAGATGTTGCTAGGGTGCTCAAAAGTGGTTGCTAGGGGCGTGGCTTAATACCTATGTAAGGATCCTGAGAGACTGGTTGGATGCCTGAGTAAAATGAGCCCACCCCTTTGTCCCTACGACGCTTTAATGCGAAGATATCCCATCTGGAAATGTTTTATTCCCTTATATGGGCGTGTTTCCTGCCCCGTTATAAGTCAATGGGAAATTTCGGGCTCCTCTTACACCCCAGGGGTACAACTTATACCCCATTGTGATGTATGTTCTTACAGAGTCTACCACCCTCTTCAAATAATGTAACCCACATGTTTCTACAAAATCCTCGAGCGGAGCTATGACCCGTCAAAGTTCGGCGCAATGTTAAGTCAATGGGATTTTTTGGGTGATTTTTCGCCCCCCTTTCGGACACCCTGCACCTGATCGCTTATAAAAGTCATAGCACGCCTCTCCTTAATAATCCGGTCGATTTGAGCCCTCTTTCATGGGTCTATGACAAATCGTGCGGGACGAGTTACGCGCCGAAAAAGTGTCCAGATATAAAAATAATAATAATAATAACTAGATAGGTACATTTCCTGAAGAAAATGTGAGTGGTGCTTGCCGTGGCAAAATTCTGGGGACCATATATGATTATACTCCAAGCCAAAAGTAAAACGGTCCAACCCCCGTGTCTGTACGATGTTCTGATGTGGAGATATAAGGCTGTGTTTATCCGGTTGCTAGGGTACTGTATTTGGTTGCTAGGGAAAAATTGGCATCCCATAATGATTACACTCCGAGTCACGAGTCAAACGGTCCAACCCCCGTGTCTCTACGATGTTCTGATGCGGAGATATAAGGCTTTGTTTACTCTGTTGCTAGGGTACTGTATTTGGTTGCTAGGGAAAAAATTGGCATCCCATAATGATTACACACCGAGTCACGAGTCAAACGGTCCAACCACTGTGTCTCTACAATGTTCTGATGCCGAGATATAAGGCTTTGTTTACTCTGTTGCTAGGGTACTGTATTTGGTTGCTAGGGAAAAAATTGGCATCCCATAATGATTACACGCCGAGTCATTAGTCATACGGTCCAACCCCCGTGTCTCTACGACGTTCTGATGCGGAGATATAAGGCTTTGTTTACTCTGTTGCTAGGGTACTGTATTTGGTTGCTAGGGAAAAAATTGGCATCCCATAATGATTACACTCCGAGTCATTAGTCATACGGTCCAACCCCCGTGTCTCTACGACATTCTGATGCGGAGATATAAGGCTTTGTTTACTCTGTTGCTAGGGTACTGTATTTGGTTGCTAGGGAAAAAATTGGCATCCCATAATGATTACACGCCGAGTCATTAGTCATACGGTCCAACCCCCGTGTCTCTACGACGTTCTGATGCGGAGATATAAGGCTTTGTTTACTCTGTTGCTAGGGTACTGTATTTGGTTGCTAGGGAAAAAATTGGCATCCCATAATGATTACACTCCGAGTCATTAGTCATACGGTCCAACCCCCGTGTCTCTACGACATTCTGATGCGGAGATATAAGGCTTTGTTTACTCTGTTGCTAGGGTACTGTATTTGGTTGCTAGGGGAAAAATTGGCATCCCATAATGATTACACTCCGAGTCATTAGTCATACGGCCCAACCCCTGTGTCTCTACGACGTTCTGAAGCGGAGATATAAGGCTTTGTTTACTCTGTTGCTAGGGTACTGTATTTGGTTGCTAGGGAAAAAATTGGCATCCCATAATGATTACACTCTGAGTCAATAGTCAAACGGTCCAACCCCCGTGTCTCTACGATGTTCTGATGCGGAGATATAAGGCTTTGTTTACTCTGTTGCTAGGGTACTGTATTTGGTTGCTAGGGAAAAAATTGGCATCCCATAATGATTACACTCTGAGTCACGAGTCAAACGGTCCAACCCCCGTGTCTCTACAATGTTCTGATGCGGAGATATAACTGTTTGAATTTTATGTTGCTAGGGTGCTCAAAAATGGTTGCTAGGGGCGTGGCTTAATACCTATGTAAGGATCATGAGAGACTGATTGGATGCCTGAGTAAAATGAGCCCACCCCCATGTCTCTATGACACTGTGGTGCAAAGATATCCGTCTGGGCATTTTATAATGACAGTCTATGGGAGATGTTGCTAGGGTGCCCAAAATTGTTGCTAGGGGCGTGGCTTAATAGCTCTGGGATGATCCTGAGGGACTGATTGGATGCCCGAGTGAAATGAGCCCACCCACTTATCTCTACGACACTGTAAAGCAAAGATATCCCATCTGGAACTGTTTTATTCCCTTATATGGACATGTTTCCTGCCCCATTATAAGTCAATGGGAATTTTCGGGTGCCTCTTACACCCCAGGGGTACAACTTACACCCCAATGTCATGTATGTTCTTAAATAGCTTACTACCCTCTTCAAATTTAGTAACCCACATGTTTCTACAAAATCCTCACTCGTACCTATGACCCGTCAAAATTTTTGCAATGGTAAGTCTATGGGATTTTGCCCCATTGACTTTTCATTGGGCATTTTTGGGCACCTCTTACACCCCAGGGGTACAACTTACACCCCATTGTGATCCATGTTCTTACAGAGCCTACCACCCTCTTCAAATGTTGTAACCCACATGTTTCTACAAAATCCTCGAGCGGAGCTATGACTCGTCAAAGTTTGGCGCAATGTTAAGTCAATGGGATTTTTCGGGTGGTTTTTCGCCCCCCTTTCAGAAATCCTGCACCCGATCCCTTATAAAAGTCATAGCACACCTCTCCTCAATAATCCGGTCGATTTGAGCCCTCTTTCATGGGACTACGTTAAACCGTGCGGGACGAGTTACGCGCCGAAAAAGTGTCCAGAAAAAGAAGAATAATTATAAATAATAAGTATGACGAATAATAATAGTGATGCTTTGCATAAATGCAAGCACCACTAATAAGTATGAGCAATAGTAATAGTGATGCTTTGCATAAATGCAAGCACCACTAATAATAAGTATGCAAGATAATAATAGTGATGCCTTGCATAAATGCAAGCACCACTAACTAGATAGGTACATTTCCTGAAGAAAATGTGAAGTGGTGCTTGCCGTGGCAAATTTCTGGGGACAGTATATGATTATACCTACAGTCACGAGTAAAACGATCCAAACCCCGTGTCTCTACGATGTTCTGATGCGGAGATTTAAGGCTTTGTTTATTCGGTTGCTAGGGTACTGTATTTGGTTGCTAGGGAGAAAATTGGCATCCACTTGTGATTACAATCCGAGTCACGAGTCAAACGGTCCGACCCCCGTGTCTCTACGATGTTCTGATGTGGAGATATAAGGCTTTGTTTATTGAAGGTAGCATGATTAGCATGAAGCTAGCATGATGTTAGCACAATTAACGTGAAGGTAGTATGATGTTAACATGATTAACATGAAGTTAGCATGATTAGCATGAAGGTAGCATAAAGCTAACATCATTAGCATGAAGCTAGCACAAAGCTAACATAATTAGCATGAAGCTAACATGATGCTAATATGATTAGCATGATGTTATCATGATTAGCATGAAGTTAACATGAAGCTAGCATGAAGTTAGCATGATTAGCCTGAAGCTAGCATGAAGCTAACATGATTAGCATGAAGCTAACATGATTAGCATGAAGCTAGCATGATTAGCATGAAGCTAGCATGATGTTAGCATGATTATCATGAAGCTACCATGATTAACATGAAGCTAACATGATGTTAGCATGATTAGCATGATGTTAGCATGAAGCTAGCATGATTAGCATGAAGTTAGCATGAAGTTAGCATGATTAGCATGAAGCTAGCATGAAGCTAGCATGATTAGCATGAAGCTAGCATGATATTAGCATGATTATCATGAAGCTACCATGATTAGCATGAAGCTAGCATGATGTTAGCATGAAGCTAGCATGTTGCTAACATGATAAGCATGAAGCTAGCATGAAGCTAACATGATTCGCATGAAGCTAGCATGATTAGCATGAAGCTAGCATGATGTTAGCATGATTAGCATGAAGCTAGCATAAAGCTAACATGATTAGCATGAAGTTAGCATGAAGTTAGCATGATTAGCATGAAGCTAGCATGAAGCTAGCATGATTAGCATGAAGCTAGCATGATGTTAGCATGGTTATCATGAAGCTACCATGATTAGCATGAAGCTAGCATGATGTTAGCATGAAGCTAGCATGATGTTAGCATGATTAGCATGATGCTAGCATGATTAGCATGAAGTTAGCATGATGTTAGCATGATTAGCATGAAGTTAGCATGATGTTAGAATGACTAGCATAAAGATAACATGATGTTAGCATGATTAGCATGAAGCTAGCATGATGTTAGCATGATTAGTAAGAAGTTAACATGAAGTTAGCATGAAGATAGCATGAAGCTAGCATGATTTAACGTGAAGTTAGCAAGATTTATTATGAAATTAGCATTAAGCTAGCATGAAACTAGCATGAAGCTAGTATGACTTAGCATTAAGCTAGCATGAAGCTAACATGACCCAAAGACCCTACCCCCATGTCTCTATGATGTTCGGATCCAGAGATATAAGGCTTTGTTTATTATGTTGCTAGGGTGCTCATATTTGGTTGTTAGGGGCGTGACTTGGGAGTGGCCAATGATGTGGCCAGTGATTACACTCCGAGTCACAAGTAAAACGGTCCAACCCCCGTGTCTCTACGATGTTCTGATGCCAAGATATAACTGTTTCAATGTTATGTTGCTAGGGTGCTCAAAAGTGGTTGCTAGGGGCGTGGCTTAATACCTCAATAAGGATCCTGAGAGACTGATTGGATGTCTGGGTAAAATGAGCCCACCCCCAAGTCTCTATGACACTGTGCTGCAAAGATATCCATCCTGGCATTTTATAATGGCAGTCTATGGGAGATGTTGCTAGGGTGCCCAAAATTGTTGCTAGGGGCGTGGCTTAATAGCTCTGGCAGGATCCTGAGAGACTGATTGGATGCCCGAGTAAAATGAGCCCACCCACGTATCTCTACGACACTGTAAAGCAAAGATATCCCATCTGGAACTGTTTTATTCCCTTATATGGGCATGTTTCCTGCCCCATTATAAGTCAATGGGAATTTTTGGGTGCCTCTTATACCCCAGGGGTACAACTTACACCCCAATGTCATGTATGTTCTTACAGAGCCTACCACCCTCTTCAAATTTAGTAACCCACATGTTTCTAAGGAATCCTCACTCGTACCTATGACCCGTCAAAATTTTTGCAATGGTAAGTCTATGGGATTTTGCCCCATTGACTTTTCATTGGGCATTTTTGGGCACCTCTTACACCCCAGGGGTACAACTTACACCCCAATGTCATGTATGTTCTTACAGAGCCTACCACCCTCTTCAAATGTTGTAACCCACATGTTTCTATAAAATCCTCGAGCGGAGCTATGACTCGTCAAAGTTGGGCGCAATGTTAAGTCAATGGGATTTTTCGGGTGGTTTTTCGCCCCCCTTTCAGAAATCCTGCACCCGATCGCTTATAAAAGTCATAGCACACCTCTCCTCAATAATCCGGTCGATTTGAGCCCTCTTTCATGGGACTACGTTAAACCGTGCGGGACGAGTTACGCGCCGAAAAAGTGTCCAGAAAAAGAAGAATAATAATAATAAGTATGGGGAATAATAATAGTGATGCCTTGCATAAATGCAAGCACCACTAATAACTAGATAGGTACATTTCCTGAAGAAAATGTGAAGTGGTGCTTGCCGTGGCAAAATTCTGGGGACCATATATGATTATACTCCAAGCCAAAAGTAAAACGATCCAACTCCTGTGTCTCTACAATGTTCTGCTGCGGAGATATAAGGCTGTGTTTACACTGTTGCTAGGGTACTGTAGTTGGTTGCTAGGGGGAAAATTGTTATCCCATAATGATTACACTCCAAGTCACAAGTCAAACGGTCCAACCCCCGTGTCTCTACAATGTTCTGATGCGGAGATATAAAGCTTTGTTTACTCTGTTGCTAGGGTACTGTATTTGGTTGCTAGGGAAAAAATTGGCATCCCATAATGATTACCCTCTCAGTCACGAGTCAAACGGTCCAACCCCTGTGTCTTTACGATGTTCTGATGCAGAGATATAAGGCTTTGTTTATTCCGTTGCTAGGGTACTGTATTTGGTTGCTAGGGAAAAAATTGGCATCCCATAATGATTACACTCTGAGTCATGAGTCAAACGGTCCAACCCCCGTGTCTCTACGATGTTCTGATGCAGAGATATAAGGCTTTGTTTATTCGGTTGCTAGGGTACTGTATTTGGTTGCTAGGGAAAAAATTGGCATCCCATAATGATTACACTCTCAGTCACGAGTCAAACGGTCCAACTCCTGTGTCTCTAAGATGTTCTGATGCAGAGATATAAGGCTTTGTTTTTTCCGTTGCTAGGGTACTGTATTTGGTTGCTAAGGAAAAAATTGACATCAACTAGTGATTACACTCCTAGTCACAAGAAAAAAAGTCCAACCCCCGGTCTATACGATGTTCTGATGCGAAGCTATAAGGCTTTGTTTTTTCCGTTGCTAGGGTACTGTATTTGGTTGCTAGGGAAAAAATTGGCATCCCATAATGATTACACTCCGAGTCACGAGTCAAACGGTCCAACCCCCGTTTCTCTACGATGTTCTGATGCCGAGATATAAGGCTTTGTTTACTCTGTTGCTAGGGTACTGTATTTGGTTGCTAGGGAAAAATTTGGCATCCCATAATGATTACACAGTGAGTCACGAGTCAAACGGTCCAACCCCCGTTTCTCTACGATGTTCTGATGCCGAGATATAAGGCTTTGTTTACTCTGTTGCTAGGGTACTGTATTTGGTTGCTAGGGAAAAATTTGGCATCCCATAATGATTACACAGTGAGTCACGAGTCAAACGGTCCAACCCCCGTGTCTCTACGATGTTCGGATGCCGAGATATAACTGTTTGAATTTTATGTTGCTAGGGTTCTCAAAAGTGGTTGCTAGGGGCGTGGCTTAATGCCTATGTAAGGATCCTGAGAGACTGATTGGATGCCTGAGTAAAATGAGCCCACCCCCATGTCTCTATGACACTGTGGTGCAAAGATATCCATCTGGGCATTTTATAATGGCAGTCTATGGAAGATGTTGCTAGGGTGTCCAAAAGTGGTTGCTAGGGGCGTGGCTTAATAGCTCTGGGATGATCCTGAGAGACTGATTGGATGCCTGAGTGAAATGAGCCCACCCACTTATCTCTACGACACTGTAAAGCAAAGATATCCCATCTGGAACTGTTTCATTCCCTTATATGGGCATGTTTCCTCAATGGGAATTTTCGGGTGCCTCTTACACCCCAGGGGTACAACTTAAACCCCAATGTCATGTATGTTCTTACATAGCCTACCACCCTCTTCAAATGTAGTAACCCACATGTTTCTAAGGAATCCTCACTCGTACCTATGACCCGTCAAAATTTTTGCAATGTTAAGTCTATGGGATTTTCCCCCATTGACTTTTCATTGGGGCACTTTTGGGCGCCTCTTACACCCCAGGGGTACAACTTACACTTCAATATGATGTATGTTCTTACACCCTCATCAAATGTTGTAACCCACGTTTCTACAAAATCCTCGAGCGGAGCTATGACTCGTCAAAGTTGGGCGCAATGTTAAGTCAATGGGATTTTTCGGGTGGTTTTTCGCCCCCCTTTCGGAAATCCTACACCAGATCGCTTATAAAAGTCATAGCACACCTCTCCTCAATAAGCCGGTCGATTTGAGCCCTCTTTCATGGGTCTACGACAAACCGTGCGGGACGAGTTAGGTGCCGAAAAAACGTGCAGATGTAAGAATAAAATATAACTAGATAGGTACATTTCCTGAAGAAAATGTGAAGTGGTGCTTGCCGTGGCAAATTTCGGGCGACAGTATATGATTATACTCCAAATCAAAAGTAAAAAGATCCAACTCCCGTGTCTCTACGATGTTCTGATGCGGAGATATAAGGCTTTGTTTACTCTGTTGCTAGGGTACTGTATTTGGTTGCTAGGGAAAAAATTGCCATCCACTAATGATTACATGCCGAGTCACAAGTCAAACGGTCCAACCCCTGTGTCTCTACGATGTTCTGATGCGGAGATATAAGGCTTTGTTTACTCTGTTGCTAGGGTACTGTATTTGGTTGCTAGGGGGAAAAATGGCATCCACTAGTGATTACCCTTCGAGTCACAAGTCAAATGGTCCAACCCCCGTGTCTCTACGATGTTCTGATGCGGAGATATAAGGCTTTGTTTGTTCTGTTGCTAGGGTACTGTATTTGGTTGCTAGGGAAAAAAACAGCATCCACTAGTGATTACCCTCCGAGTCACTAGTCAAACGGTCCAACCCCCGTGTCTCTACGATGTTCTGATGCTGAGATATAAGGCTTTGTTTACTCTGTTGCTAGGGTACTGTATTTGGTTGCTAGGGAAAAAATTGGCATCCCATAATGATTACACTCTGAGTCACGAGTCAAATGGTCCAACCCCCGTGTCTCTACGATGTTCTGATGTGGAGATATAAGGCTTTGTTTACTCTGTTGCTAGGGTACTGTATTTGGTTGCTAGGGAAAAAAATTGGCATCCCATAGTGATTACACACTGAGTCACGAGTCAAACGGTCCAACCCCCGTGTCTCTACGATGTTCTGATGCAGAGATATAAGGCTTTGTTTACTCTGTTGCTAGGGTACTGTATTTGGTTGCTAGGGAAAAAATTGGCATCCCATAATGATTACACTCTGAGTCACGAGTCAAACGGTCCAACCCCCGTGTCTCTACGATGTTCTGATGCGGAGATATAAGGCTTTGTTTACTCTGTTGCTAGGGTACTGTATTTGGTTGCTAGGGAAAAAATTGGCATCCCATAGTGATTACACTCTGAGTCACGAGTCAAACAGTCCAACCCCCGTGTCTCTACGATGTTCTGATGCTAAGATATAAGGCTTTGTTTACTCTGTTGCTAGGGTACTGTATTTGGTTGCTAGGGAAAAAATTGGCATCCCATAATGATTACACTCTGAGTCACGAGTCAAACGGTCCAACCCCCGTGTCTCTACGATGTTCTGATGCGGAGATATAAGGCTTTGTTTACTCTGTTGCTAGGATACTGTATTTGGTTGCTAGGGAAAAAATTGGCATCCCATAGTGATTACACTCTGAGTCACGAGTCAAACAGTCCAACCCCCGTGTCTCTACGATGTTCTGATGCTAAGATATAAGGCTTTGTTTACTCTGTTGCTAGGGTACTGTATTTGGTTGCTAGGGAAAAAATTGGCATCCCATAATGATTACACTCTGAGTCACGAGTCAAACGGTCCAGCCCCCGTGTCTCTACGATGTTCTGATGCGGAGATATAAGGCTTTGTTTACTCTGTTGCTAGGGTACTGTATTTGGTTGCTAGGGAAAAAATTGGCATCCCATGGTGATTACATTCTGAGTCACGAGTCAAAGGTCCAACCCCCGTGTCTCTACGATGTTCTGATGCAGAGATATAAGGCTTTGTTTACTCTGTTGCTAGGGTACTGTATTTGGTTGCTAGGGAAAAAATTGGCATCCCATAATGATTACACTCTGAGTCACGCGTCAAACGGTCCAGCCCCCGTGTCTCTGCGGTGTTCTGATGCGGAGATATAACTGTTTAAATTTTGTGTTGCTGGGGTGCTCAAAAGTGGTTGCTAGGGGCGTGGCTTAATACCTATGTAAGGATCCTGAGAGACTGATTGGATGCCTAAGTAAAATGAGCCCACCCCCTTGTCTCTATGACAGTGTGATGCAAAGATATCCATCTGGGCATTTTATAATGGCAGTCTATGAGAGATGTTGCTAGGGTGCCCAAAATTGTTGCTAGGGGCGTGGCTTAATAGCTCTGGGATGATCCTGAGAGACTGATTGGATGCCCGAGGGAAATGAGCCCACCCACTTATCTCTACGACACTGTAAAGCAAAGATATCCCATCTGGAACTGTTTTATTCCCTTATATGGGCATGTTTCCTGCCCCATTATAAGTCAATGGGCAATTTCGGGTGCCTCTTACACCCCAGGGGTACAACTTACACCCCAATGTCATGTATGTTCTTACAGAGTCTACCACCCTCTTCAAATGTTGTAACCCACGTGTTTCTACAAAATCCTCGAGTGGAGCTATGACTGGTCAAAGTTGGGCGCAATGTTAAGTCAATGGGATTTTTCGGGTGGTTTTTCGCCCCCCTTTCGAAAATCCTGCACCCGATCCCTTAAAAAAGATATAGCACACCATTCCTCAATAAACCGGTCAATTTGGGCCCTCTTTTATGGATCTACGACAAACGGTGTGGGACGAGTTACGCGCCGAAATTTGTGCGACATAAGAATAAAGATATAAAAATAATAATAATAATATCCCTGAGCAATAGTAATAGTGATGCCTTGCATAAATGCAAGCACCACTAATAATAATAATTTTTACAATAGTAATAGTGATGCCTTGCATAAATGCAAGCACCACTAATAAGTATGCAAGATAATAATAGTGATGCCTTGCATAAATGCAAGCACCACTAATAATAATAAGTATGAGCAATAGTAATAGTGATGCCTTGCATAAATGCAAGCACCACTAATAATATCCCTGAGCAATAGTAATAGTGATGCCTTGCATAAATGCAAGCACCACTAATAATATCTTTGAGCAATAATAATAGTGATGCTTTGCATAAATGCAAGCACCACTAATAACCGAAAGCAATAACAATAGTGATGCTTTGCATAAATGCAAGCACCACTAATAATATCCCTGAGGAATAGTAATAGTGATGCCTTGCATAAATGCAAGCACCACTAATAAGTATGGGGAATAATAATAGTGATGCCTTGCATAAATGCAAGCACCACTAATAATAATTTTTACAATAGTAATAGTGATGCCTTGCATAAATGCAAGCACCACTAATAATAACCGAAAGCAATAACAATAGTGATGCTTTGCATAAATGCAAGCACCACTAATAATATCTTTGAGCAATAATAATAGTGATGCCTTGCATAAATGCAAGCACCACTAATAATAACTAGATGAGGTTAAAGTTTGTGAACAAACTTTATGTTGGCTTGAGAAAGCCTAGTCTGAGAGTAATAGATGGAGCTGCAGTTGGGGCAGTTAAGTTAGTTGGGGCAGATGGGTTAGTTGGGGCAGAATTGGGCAGTTGGGGCAGATGGGGCATTTGTGGCAGATGGGACATTTAGGGCATCTGGGGCAGAATTGGATAATTGTGCCAGACGGGGCACTTGGGGCAGATGAGGCATTTAGGGCAGATGGGGCATTTAGGGCAGTTGGGGCATTTAGAGCAGTTGGGGCATTTAGGGCAGTTGGGGCAGAATGGGGCAGATGAGGCAGTTAGGGCATTTGAGGCATTTAGGGCAGTGGGGGCATTTAGGGCAGTTGGGGCATTTAGGGCAGTTGGGGCATTTAGAGCAGTTGGGGCATTTAGGGCAGTTGGGGCATTTAGAGCAGTTGGGGCATTTAGGGCAGTTGGGGCAGTTGGGGCATTTAGGGCAGTTGGGGCATTTAGAGCAGTTGGGGCATTTAGGGCAGTTGGGGCAGAATGGGGCAGATGAGGCAGTTGGGGCATTTAGGGCAGATTGTGAATTTAGGGCAGTGTGGGCATAATTGGGCAGATGGGGCATTTAGGGCAGATGGGGCATTTAGGGCAGATGGGGCATTTAGGGCAGAATGGGGCAGTTGGGTCAGAATGGGGAATTTGGGGCAGAATTGGGTCGTTGGGGCATACAGGGCACTTGGGGCAGAATTGGGTGTTTGGGGCAGACGGGGCAGATGTGGCATTTAGGGTAGTTGGGGCATTTGGGGCAGAATTGGGTAGTTGGGGCATTTAGGGCAGTTTGGGCATTTAGGGCAGAATGTAATATTGTGTTTGTGTGTGTATATTTGTGGTTGTGTGTGTGTGTGTGTGTGTGTGTGTGTGTGTGTGTGTGTGTGTGTGTGTGTGTGTAGTTGTGTGTAGTTGTGTGCGGTTGTGTGCGGTTGTGTGTGTGTGTGTGTGTGTGTGTGTGTGTGTGTGTGCGTGTCTGTGTTTTTGTGACAGTATGTTATATATAAGTTTGTGTTTGTAATTGTGTGTCTGTGTGTAGTTGTGTGTCTATGTGTATTTGTGTGTGGTTGTGTATCTGTGTGTGGATGTGTGTGTGTTCATGTCTGTGTTTTTGTGACAGTATGTTATATATAATTTTGTGTTTGTGTGTGTAATTGTGTCTGTGTGTAGTTGTGTGTCTGTGTGTAGTTGTGTGTGGTTGTGTGTCTGTGTGGTTGTGTGTCTGTGTGTGTGTATGTATGTGTGTAGTTGTGTTTGTCTGTGCTATTGAGTGAGTTTTGTGAGACAGAGATAGACTGAGAGAGGTTGAGAGAGGATGTAATGTATTTGTATGAATGAGAGTTGACAGTTAGAATTTGAAAATAAACACTCAGCCTAAACATTCTATGAATGTAAGTCTATGGGACTTTTTTGGGATGTTTGATCGGACGGTTTAGGAGAACCGTAAGTCAGATCCCTTAGAAAAGATATAGCACACCTCCTCAGATCAGACTGAAGGTCTGTGCAAAGTTTGGTGGCTGTAGCTTAAAAGCTCTAGGAGGAGTTAGAGTTAGAAATTTTGGTCTCAGAAGAAAAAGAATAACTAGATGAGGTTAAAGTTTGTGAACAAACTTTATGTTGGCTTGAGAAAGCCTAGTCTGAGAGTAATAGATGGCGCTGCAGTTGGGGCAGATGGGTTAGTTATGGCAGATGGGTTAGTTGGGGCAGAATTGGGCAGTTGGGGCAGAATGGGGCATTTGTGGCAGATGGGGGATTTAGGGTAGTTGGGGCATTTGGGGTAGAATTGGATAATTGGGGCAGACGGGGCACTTGGGGCAGATGGGGCATTTAGAGCAGTTGGGGCATTTAGAGCAGTTGGGGCAGAATGGGGCAGATGAGGCAGTTGAGGCATTTAGGGCAATTTGGGCAGAATGGGGCATTTAGGGCAGAATGGGGCAGATGAGGCAGTTGGGGCATTTGAGGCATTTAGGGCAGTTTGGGCAGAATAGGGCAGATGGGGCATTTAGGGCAGATGGGGCATTTAGGGCAGTTGGGGCATTTAGGGCAGTTGGGGCATTTGGGGCAGAATGGGGCAGATGAGGCAGTTGGGGCATTTAGGGCAGTTGGGGCATTTAGGGCATTTAGGGCAGTTGGGGCATTTAGGGCAGAATGGGGCAGATGGGGCATTTAGGGCAGATGGGGCATTTAGGGCAGTTGGGGCAGAATGGGGCAGTTGGGCAGAATTGGGTAGTTGGGGCAGACGGGGCATTTGGGGCAGATGGGGCATTTAGGGCAGTTGGGGCAGAATTGGGTGTTTGGGGCAGATGGGGCATTTAGGGTAGTTGGGGCATTTGGGGCAGAATTGGGTAGTTGGGGCAGACGGGGCATTTGGAGCAGATGGGGCATTTAGGGCAGATGAGGCATTTGGAGCAGAATTGGCCAGTTGGGGCAAATGGGGCAAAATGGGGCGGTTAGGTTATTTGAGGCATTTGGGGCAGAATGGGGCAGATGGGGCATTTAGGGCAGTTGGGACATTTATGTGTGTGTTTGTGTGAGTATGATTGGGTGTGTAATATTGTGTTTGTGTGTGTTTTTTTGTGGGTGTGTGTCTGTGTGTGTGTGTGTTTGTGTGTGGTTGTGTGTGTGTGTGTGTGTGTGTGTGTGTGTGTGTGTGTGTGTGTGTGTGTGTGTGTGTGCGTGCGTGCGTGCGTGCGTGTGTGAGTCTGTGTTTTTGTGGACGTATGTTATATATAATTTTGTGTTTGTGTGTGTAATTGTGTGTCTGTGTGTAGTTGTGTGTGGTTTTGTGTCTGTGTCTGTGTGTGATTGTGATTGTGTGTGTGTGTGTGTGTGTGTGTGCATGTCTGTGTTTTTGTGACAGTATGTTATATATAATTTTGTGTTTGTGTGTGTAATTGTGTGTCTGTGTGTAGTTGTGTGTCTGTGTGTGGTTGTGTGTCTGTGTGTGATTGTGTGTGTGTGTGTGTGTGTGTGTGTGTGTATGTATGTGTGCATGTCTGTTTTTGTGACAGTATGTTATATATATAATTTTGTGTTTGTGTGTGTAATTGTGTGTCTGTGTGTAGTTGTGTGTCTGTGTGTAGTTTTGTGTGATTGTGTGTCTGTGTGGTTGTGTGTGTGTGTGTGTAGTTTTGTTTGTCTGTGCTATTGAGTGAGTTTTGTGAGACAGAGATAGACTGAGAGAGGTTGAGAGATGATGTAATGTATTTGTATGAGTGAGAGTTGACAGTTAGAATTTGAAAATAAACACTCAGCCTAAACATTCTATGAATGTAAGTCTATGGGACTTTTTTGGGATGTTTGATCGGACGGTTTAGGAGAACCGTAAGTCCGATCCCTTAGAAAAGATATAGCACACCTCCTCAGATCAGACTGAAGGTCTGTGCAAAGTTTGGTGGCTGTAGCTTAAAAGCTCTAGGAGGAGTTAGAGTTAGAAATTTTGGTCTCAGAAGAAAAAGAATAATAATAATAATAACTAGATGAGGTTAAAGTTTGTGAACAAACTTTATGTTGGCTTGAGAAAGCCTAGTCTGAGAGTAATAGATGGAGCTGCAGTTGGGGCAGTTAAGTTAGTTGGGGCAGATGTGTTAGTTGGGGCAGAATTGGGCAGTTGGGGCAGAATGGGGCAGATGGGGCATTTGTGGCAGATGGGGCATTTAGGGTAGTTGGGGCATTTGGGGCAGAATTGGATAATTGTGCCAGACGGGGCATTTAGGGCAGATGGGGCATTTAGGGCAGTTGGGGCATTTAGAGCAGTTGGGGCATTTAGGGCAGTTGGGGCAGAATGGGGCAGATTAGGCAGTTGGGGCATTTGAGGCAGTTGGGGCATTTAGGGCAGTTGGGGCATTTAGAGCAGTTGGGGCATTTAGGGCAGTTGGCGCAGAATGGGGCAGATGAGGCAGTTGGGGCATTTGAGGCATTTAGGGCAGTTGGGGCATTTAGGGCAGTTTGGGCAAAATGGGGCAGATGAGGCATTTAGGGCAGATGGGGCATTTAGGGCAGTTGGGGCATTTAGGGCAGTTTGGGCAAAATGGGGCAGATGAGGCAGTTGGGGCATTTGAGGCATTTAGGGCAGTTGGGGCATTTAGGGCAGAATGGGGCAGATGAGGCATTTAGGGCAGATGGGGCATTTAGGGCAGATGGGGCATTTAGGGCAGATGGGGCCTTTAGGGCAGATGGGGCCTTTAGGGCAGTTGGGGCATTTAGGGCAGTTGGGGCAGAATGGGGCAGTTGGGGCAGAATGGGGCATTTGGGACAGAATTGGGTAGTTGGGGCAGACGGGGCATTTGGGGCAGATGGGGCATTTAGGGCAGTCGGGGCAGAATTGGGTATTTGGGGCAGACGGGGCATTTAGGGTAGTTGGGGCATTTGGGGTAGTTGGGGCATTTGGGGCAGAAGTGGGTAGTTGGGGCATTTAGGGCAGTTGGGGCATTTAGGGCAGTTTGGGCAGAATGGGGCAGATGAGGCATTTGGGACAGAATGGGGCAGTTGGGGCAGATGAGGCATTTGGGGCATTTATGTGTGTGTGTGTGTGTGTGTGTGTGTGTGTGTGTGTGTGTGTGTGTGTGTGTGTGTGTGTGTGTGTGTGTGTGTGTGTGTGTGTAATATTGTTTTTCTGTGTGTGTGTGTGTGTGTGTGTGTGTTTGTGTGTGTGTGTTTGTGTGTGTGTGTGTGTGTGTGTGTGTGTGTGTTTGTGACAGTATGTTATATATAATTTTGTGTTTGTGTCTGTAATTGTGTGTCTGTGTGTAGTTGTGTGTCTATGTGTATTTGTGTGTGGTTGTGTGTCTGTGTGTGGTTGTGTGTCTGTGTGTGGTTGTGTGTGTGTGTGTGTGTGTGTGCATGTCTGTGTTTTTGTGACAGTATGTTATATATAATTTTGTGTTTGTGTGTGTAATTGTGTGTGTGTCTGTGTGTAGTTGTGTGTCTGTGTGTAGTTGTGTGTGATTGTGTGTCTGTGTGGTTGTGTGTGTGTGTCTGTGTGTGTGTGTAGTTGAGTTTGTCTGTGCTATTGAGTGAGTTTTGTGAGACAGAGATAGACTGAGAGAGGTTGAGAGATGATGTAATGTATTTGTATGAATGAGAGTTGACAGTTAGAATTTGAAAATAAACACTCAGCCTAAACATTCTATGAATGTAAGTCTATGGGACTTTTTTGGGATGTTTGATCGGACGGTTTAGGAGAACCATAAGTCCGATCCCTTAGAAAAGATATAGCAACTCAAGTCAGATCAGACTGAAGGTCTGTGCAAAGTTTGGTGGCTGTAGCTTGAAAGCTCTAGGAGGAGTTAGAGTTAGAAATTTTTAGGTCAGAAGAAAAAGAAGAATAAAAATAAAAATAAGTTTAAGTGCAACAACAGTATGTTGGCTTTCTCAAGCCAACATAATAATAAAAAAAGTTTAAGTGCAACAACAGTATGTTGGCTTTCTCAAGCCAACATAATAATAATAACTAGATAGGTACATTTCCTGAAGAAAATGTGAAGTGGTGCTTGCCGTGGCAAATTTCGGGGGACACTATATGTTTATACTCCATACCACAAGTAAAACAATCCAACCCCCGTGTCTCTACGATGTTCTGATACGGAGTTATAAGGCTTTGTTTACTCTGTTGCTAGGGTACTGTATTTGGTTGCTAGGGGAAAAAATGGCATCCACTAATGATTACACTCCGAGTCACGAGTCAAACGGTCCAACCCCCGTGTCTCTACGATGTTCTGATGCGGAGATATAAGGGTTTGTTTACTCTGTTGCTAGGGTACTGTATTTGGTTGCTAGGGAAAATATTGGCATCCACTAGTGATTACATGCCGAGTCACAAGTAAAACGGTCCAACCCCTGTGTCTCTACGATGTTCTGATGCGGAGATATAAGGCTTTGTTTACACTGTTGCTAGGGTACTGTATTTGGTTGCTAGGGAAAAAAATGACATCCACTAGTGATTACACGCCGAGTCACGAGTAAAACGGTCCAACCCCCGTGTCTCTACGATGTTCTGATGCGGAGATATAAGGCTTTGTTTACACTGTTGCTAGGGTACTGTATTTGGTTGCTAGGGAAAAAATTGGCATCCACTAGTGATTACATGCCGAGTCACGAGTCAAACGGTCCAACCCCCGTGTCTATGATGTTCTCATGCGGAGATATAAGGCTTTGTTTACTCTGTTGCTAGGGTACTGTATTTGGTTGCTAGGGAAAAATTTGACATCCCATAGTGATTACCCGCCGAGTCACGAGTCAAACGGTCCAACCCCCGTGTCTCTACGATGTTCTGATGCGGAGATATAAGGCTTTGTTTACTCTGTTGCTAGGGTAATGTATTTGGTTGCTAGGGAAAAATTTGACATCCCATAGTGATTACAAGCCGAGTCACGAGTCAAATGGTCCAACCCCCGTGTCTCTACGATGTTCTGAAGCGGAGATATAAGGCTTTGTTTACTCTGTTGCTAGGGTACTGTATTTGGTTGCTAGGGAAAAAATTGGCATCCCATAATGATTACACTCTGAGTCACGAGTCAAACGGTCCAACCCCCGTGTCTCTACGATGTTCTGATGCGGAGATATAAGGCTTTGTTTACTCTGTTGCTAGGGTACTGTATTTGGTTGCTAGGGAAAAATTGGCATCCCATAATGATTACACGCCGAGTCACGAGTCAAACGGTCCAACCCCCGTGTCTCTACGATGTTCCGATTCGGAGATATAAGGCTTTGTTTACTCTGTTGCTAGGGTACTGTATTTGGTTGCTAGGGAAAAAAATGGCATCCCATAATGATTACACTCTGAGTCACGAGTCAAACGGTCCAACCCCCGTGTCTCTACGATGTTCGGATGCTGAGATATAACTGTTTGAATTTTATGTTGCTAGGGTGCTGGAAAGTGGTTGCTAGGGGCGTGGCTTAGTAAGTCTTTTCCAATCCTGAGAAACTGATGGGATGCCTGAGTAAAATGAGCCCACCCCCATGTCTCTATGACACTCTGGTGCAAAGATATCCATCTGGGCATTTTATAATGGCAGTCTATGGGAGATGTTGCTAGGGTGCCCAAAATTGTTGCTAGGGGCGTGGCTTAATAGCTCTGAGATGATCCTGAGAGACTGATTGGATGCCCGAGTGAAATGAGCCCACCCACTTGTCTGTAGGACATTGTAAAGCGAAGATATCCCAGCTGGAACTTTTTTATTTCCTTATATGGGCATATTTCCTGCCCCATTATAAGTCAATGGGGCATTTTTGGGCACCTCTTACACCCCAGGGGTACAACTTACACCCCAATGTGATGTATGTTCTTACAGAGCCTACCACCCTCTTCAAATGTTGTAACCCACATGTTTCTACAAAATCCTCGAGCGGAGCTATGACTCGTCAAAGTTGGGCGCAATGTTAAGTCAATGGGATTTTTCGGGTGGTTTTTCGCCCCCCTATCGGAAATCCTGCACCCGATCGCTTATAAAAGTCATAGCACACCTCTCCTCAATAAACCGGTCGATTTGAGCCCGCTTTCATGGGACTACGGCAAAGCGTGCGGGACGAGTTACGCGCCGAAAAAGTGTGCAGACATAAGAATAAGATATAATAATAATAAGTATGAGCAATAGTAATAGTGATGCCTTGCATAAATGCAAGCACCACTAACTAGATAGGTACATTTCCTGAAGAAAATGTGAGTGGTGCTTGCCGTGGCAAAATTCTGGGGACCATATATGATTATACTCCAAGCCAAAAGTAAAACGATCCAACTCCCGTGTCTGTACGATGTTCTGATGCGGAGATATAAGGCTGTGTTTATCCGGTTGCTAGGGTACTGTATTTGGTTGCTAGGGAAAAAATTGGCATCCACTAGTGATTACCCTCCGAGTCACGAGTCAAACAGTCCAACCCCCGTGTCTCTATGATGTTCTGATGCGGAGATATAAGGCTTTGTTTACACTGTTGCTAGGGTAGTGTATTTGGTTGCTAGGGAAAAAATTGCCATCCACTAGTGATAACCCTACGAGTCACGAGTCAAACGGTCCAACCCCCGTGTCTCTACGATGTTCTGATGCGGAGATATAAGGCTTTGTTTACTCTGTTGCTAGGGTACTGTATTTGGTTGCTAGGGAAAAAATTGGCATCCCATAGTGATTACACTCTGAGTCACGAGTCAAACGGTCCAACCCCCGTGTCTCTACGATGTTCTGATGCGGAGATATAAGGCTTTGTTTACTCTGTTGCTAGGGTACTGTATTTGGTTGCTAGGGGGAAAATTGGCATCCACTAGTGATAACCCTCCAAGTCACGAGTCAAACGGTCCAACCCCAGTGTCTCTATGATGTTCTGATGCGGAGATATAAGGCTTTGTTTACTCTGTTGCTAAGGTACTGTATTTGGTTGCTAGGGAAAAAATGGCATCCCATAATGATTACACTTTGAGTCACGAGTCAAACGGTCCAACCCCCGTGTCTCTACGATGTTCTGATGCGGTGATATAAGGATTTTTTTACTCTGTTGCTAGGGTACTGTTTTTGTTTGCTAGGGAAAAAATTGGCATCCCATAGTGTTTACACGCCGAGTAATGAGTCAAACTGTCCAACCCCCGTGTCTCTACGATGTTCTGATGCGGAGATATAAGGCTTTGTTTACTCTGTTGCTAGGGTACTGTATTTGGTTGCTAGGGAGAAAATTGCCATCCACTTGTGATTACACTTCGAGTCAGAAGTAAAATGGTCCAACCCCTGTGTCTCTATGATGTTCTGATGCGGAGATATAAGGCTTTGTTTACTCTGTTGCTAGGGTACTGTATTTGGTTGCTAGGGAAAAAATTGGCATCCCATAGTGATTACCCGCCGAGTCACGAGTCAAACGGTCCAACCCCCGTGTCTCTACGATGTTCTGATGCCGAGATATAACTGTTTGAATTTTATGTTGCTAGGGTGCTCAAAAGTGGTTACTAGGGGCGTGGCTTAATACCTATGTAAGGATCCTGAGAGACTGATTGGATGCCTGAGTAAAATGAGCCCACCCCCATGTCTCTATGTCACTGTGCTGCAAAGATATCCATCTGGGTATTTTATAATGGCAGTCTATGGGAGATGTTGCTAGGGTGCCCAAAATTGTTGCTAGGGGCGTGGCTTAATAGCTCTGGGATGATCCTGAGAGACTGATTGGATGCCCAAGTAAAATGAGCCCACCCACTTATCTCTACGACACTGTAAAGCAAAGATATCCCATCTGGAACGGTTTTATTCCCTTATATGGGCGTGTTCCCTGCCCCATTATAAGTCAATGGGAAATTTCGGGGGCCTCTTACACCCCAGGGGTACAACTTACACCCCAATGTCATGTATGTTCTTACAGAGCCTACCACCCTCTTCAAATGTTATAACCCACAAGTTTCTACAAAATCCTCGAGCGGAGCTATGAGTTGTCAAAGTTGGGCCCAATGTTAAGTCAATGGGATTTTTCGGGTGGTTTTTCGCCCCCCTTTCGGAAACCCTGCACCCGATCGCTTATAAAAGATATAGCCACCATCTCCTCAATAAGCCGGTTGATTTGAGCTCTCTTTCATCGGTCTACGACAAACCGTGCGGGACGAGTTACGCGCCGAAATTTTGTCCAGAAATAAGAATAAAAATAATATCCCTGAGCAATAATAATAGTGATGCCTTGCATAAATGCAAGCACCACTAATAATAAGTTTAAGTGCAACAACAGTATGTTGGCTTTCTCAAGCCAACATAATAATATCCCTGAGGAATAGTAATAGTGATGCCTTGCATAAATGCAAGCACCACTAATAATATCCCTGAGGAATAGTAATAGTGATGCTTTGCATAAATGCAAGCACCACTAATAATAAGTATGACGAATAGTAATAGTGATGCCTTGCATAAATGCAAGCACCACTAATAATAATAATTTTGACAATAGTAATAGTGATGCCTTGCATAAATGCAAGCACCACTAATAATAAGTATGACGAATAGTAATAGTGATGCCTTGCATAAATGCAAGCACCACTAATAATAATAATTTTGACAATAGTAATAGTGATGCCTTGCATAAATGCAAGCACCACTAATAATAAAAAGCCCAGTAAGAACAGTACAGCGCATTTTCAATGCACTGTAATGAAGGTTACCTCTGTTTCTATAGATGAACACAGCGATCAATATTACAGCGATCACACTGAACAAAACAGCAACAGAAATCAGGATCATTAATGTTCTCCAAGAGTTAAACATTTTACCTGTAATACAAAACTCTCTTTATCTAATATCATTGATTATATTCACTTCAATTATGAATATTTTCATGTATTACTGCATCAAATCATCATGAGATAAAATAAACAACATACTCAGAATCAGTGTGTGTGTACTTACTTGATGTAATAATCTCAGTCTCCTTCATGTGATGTCTCAGTTTGACTCTACAGTGATATTTACCGTCTCTGTTATATACAGTGATCATGTGTTTCACTCTGAATCCATCTGTCTCTTTCTGTGTGTTTGTAGTTTCAGATGTCAAAGTGACTCCTTCACTGTCCAGCCACACAAGTTCAGGTTCAGGGTACCAACCTTTAGATTCACACTGAAGATGAAGTCCACCAGAACCATCAAATCCATCTACAGTGATGAGTGGAGGACTTCCTACAGCTACACATCAAGAATGAAAAACATTTTTTTTATGATTATGACAACTTCCACTTAACCCAATAAGCTACTGAACATCACTTACAAGTACAAGAACAATAAAACAGGAGTTTGCTCGCCTTCAACATTGAGATCAACAGTGATGTCATCATAGTTGGTTTTGGACTGAATAAAACACTTATAAAGTCCTTCATCAGAGACTTTAACTCTTGAGAGTTTGAGTGATGTGTTTCCTTTCTGTAGTTCATCTTTAAACACTTCAGTTCTTCCTCTGTACGACTGAAGCTGATTTGTGTTTTTGTCTTCATGATCTTCATAGAGATGAACTACTGAGTCTTTGAGATCAAGTCTAAACCACTCGACTCTCATGTTTACAGCACTGATGTTGGGTTTGAGAGAACAGGGCAGAATCACATCTTCACCAAATACAGCGAGGAGAGGATCTACAGGTCCAACAACAGCAAACTGATCTTTAAGAGACAGAAAACAGGTATACCATTATAACAATAATGATCATTGTAAACATTTAGCGATATCTGCACCTCAGTCGTTTCCTGCCAGTCTTGCGAATCTAACCGGCAACTTTGGGGTGACTAGCCCGATCAGAGGTTACGCGGACACAGGGGCAAACTTTTCATCTAGAGCCCTGGGAGATTTCCCAGTGGGCCGCTTGGCAATATGGGCTGGTTTGCTGTTATGCATGTAAGTTTTCCACCATGAATGACTTCCAGCCATTACATGGCAAGCAAGAATTTTAACGAATCAAATGAATGAAGTCAGGTATTTCTTAAGATGAACGTGAATTCCAGCCAATTACATTACACAGCTGAGCAGAACTCCAACCAAGGGAGCGTGAGTTTCTGTTCATTAACACTACGTCCGAAAGCTCTAAAATGCTGCGCTGTGGCGAAGAAAGTGGCTGGAGCAATTTACTGTAAATAAAGTGATATTTTCACTTTTTACACCTTTTAATTGCCTTTCTAGTGAGAAATTAGTATTACAATGTTCAAATATGGGATTAGTTATCACAAAACCGCTCTCTGTTTATATTTCAAACAGAATTCCATGACGCTGCCTATGAAATGTGTCCGAATGCGTTGCTCGAAGCTGCCTTCATGCCACTGAAGTCATTGCCTCATGAGGCAGCGAGGCAACAAGTCAGCTGCCTTGTGTTTCGGATGCAGCAAGTTTGAGCATTTGTTCAGTGCTTTATACTTGAATGCATATTGTTTTCTGCATTTTTTACAACTTTTTAACTTTAGGTAAATTTTGCCGTTTTTTTATTTGCTTTGTAACGCTTGGTAACACTTTACTTCATAACCATGACACGACACGTTTCACGAAAATGAAGGAGATTCTATGCACATCTATGACAACTGTCATTAAGTGTCATCCGTTTAATTATGTCATGTTATGCAACGATGATATTGTTTGAGATGTCTTTGTTATGAAAACTTGACATTACCAAGACAACATAACTGACCACTTTTTACCAGTGATACAAATTGAAATTGTCAATAAAATTTTAAAAATTTTGGTCAAATCGTTTTATAACTCACAAATATTAGTTCTTAATGTCTTTTTAAAGTTTTCTGCATGTGTTTAAGAAATAAAATCAATCAATTTATAATAATAATAGTAATAATAATAATAATTAAAATTGATAAATCATATATTTTATTCAATATTTTATTGCATTTGGAGTCCAAGTCACCTAAAATTAAATGACAACAGTACAATAATGGGTTAAGACATTGGGTCCATATTGCTGGAATTAATTAATTAAATTGATAAAATGTTTTGTTAGATTTTTCTTCTATGTCAGAAAATTTTTGAACCCTCTGTGTGAGGAACATCAAGTTCTGTTAGTTGTCAGTTTTTTATGTATTGTGCACATACATACTCACTTAAAACAGTTGGGTTAAAAATAACCCAATAATTAACCCAATGGTGGGTTACTATAGCACCAACGCTTTGTTGGGTTATTTTAACCCAATGCATTGGGTAGAAAGTTTTACCCAATTAGTTGGGTTATGAAATAACCAATTTGTTGGGTTATTTTTGCAATGCTGTTTTAACCCCATTATTATTATTATTATTATTATTATTTATTACTATTTTTGCTTTATAAATAAATAACACAACACTTACAAATACATTTATAATGCTTTATTTCCATGTTGTCATTTGCACCCGCACTTAAATGTATAAATACATACATGTATAGAAGCATAAATACATACACACATACATATATACATACATAAATAAACAAAAACATATAAGAACAGAACAAATCTACTCCATTTTATCCAACTAAAAACTGCTTAAAAGGATAGTTCACACATTTGTCATTATTTTCATCCTCTCATGTTGTTACAAACCTGTATAAAAGTCTTTATTTTGATGACCACAAAGGTATATTTCAAAGATTGTTTGAAATCAAACCGATCATGAGCCCCATTCACTTTCATAGTATTCTTTATTCCTACTATGACAGTCAATGGGGCTCATGATCTGTTTGGTTTCAAACATTTCCTCAAAATATCTTCCTTTGTGGTCATCAGAACAAAGAAATGTATACAGGTTTGTAACAACAGGAGAGGAAGAAAATTATGACATAATTTTTATTTTTGGGTGAACTATCCCTTTAAGCAAGTGACAGTGTGTTAAGGAAACATCACCTGGTACAAAATGTATTGTGTGTTACAGAATCTACCTAACAGTAGTGAAAGGCTTGGGAATATTAAAGCAAGTGTCAACTGCTGGTCTTTCTCCAGGGCCCAGCCTACCCCCGATAACAAAGGCATGTGATTAGTGGAATTCATCCCCTAGCAGGACATGGGGTCTTCGTCATACCTCCTCCTCCAAATACTGAATTATGTTTGTTTTCTGACCTTAAGACAAAATTTTCACAATGTAAATATGCACACATAAACAGGATAAAAAAACAAGTGTCATAAATGATACTTACAGGTTGAAAATTAATAAATGCTTGGTAGCCTACTGTAGGAAGGCTGAACCATCTTGCTGGCCATTTTGTAGGGTTTTTAATGCAACATCTCCAAGAATGTCTACATTTAAAGAAAAGAATAATGTATTAAATCTCAAAGCAAACACATCTGGCACGCTGAATAAATACTCTACTTTGACAGTAGATGGCGCTGAAGAGCAAATTCAACCGTAAACAGTAGTAGATGTGCAGAATTAAACAGCGCTTGATCAGGGATTATATTGAGGTAAAACGGAAATAAAATGCCATCGTGTCATTTCTTAAGACATTTCCATTCAGTGTTTCCCATACATTGATTTATTTGTGGTGGCCCACCACAGAATCAACACTGGCCCCCACAAATAGAATTTTCATGATTCCCATTTACATTTTTATTTCACTATTTAAAACAGCTTAATTCGGCTTAAAATAAAATTTGACAAAAACAGATACAGATCAAAGAGTAGAAGTGAAACACATTTCAGGTGCCAACACGAGATCAAATGAAACACGACATGATGACGTCACATATATGCTAATTAGTGGGTGGCGTCATCACCACCACAGTCTCTCAAAATCCTGTGGGAAACACTGCCATTCAAAAGCACATTAATATTACAGCTCTGTGTCTATAACACAGACCAGCTAAAAAAATATTTGGAGCAAAAAACATAACGTAGAAAAACATCGCAATTTATTTATTTTGCATCCCTTACAAAAGTAAAAAAAACGGTTTTTACTACACTTTAAACCAAAAAAGCATTGGCTGTTACAGAAACCATGGTTAAAGCAATATGGCAATCAATACGCCATGAAACTAACGTTATACTACTAAAAGAAGAAATTATTCATTTTCGTAAGGGACCATGTTGGTGCTGTTTAGTATTAAAATAAATTGCGATGTTTTTCTATGTTTATGATGGCTTAAAAACGCATTTGGCATCTGTAACAGTTAATGAATGAAACAGGTGTAACGGACAAAACTAGACAACAGCGTTTTTGTAAACGTAGAAAACGTGGCTGACAGTTAACTGTGTGTTAGAGCTTAAAGACACTTTGTAGCAAAATAAAACATAACACAAAGATATATATTTTAAAACATACCTCTCGTGTCTGTCCGCACTCAGCAGTGGCACCGGTCGACCGTTGAAATTCAAACTGCGTGACGTGAGCCCGATTTTAACCCAACGGTCTGGGTTGTTATAGAAATAACCCAATACAAGCTAGGAATAACCCAACAGATCCCAATATGTTTAACCCACCTGTTGGGTAAAACAAATAACCCAATGGCTTTTAGAGTGTAAAGTTGAGTATAATCTTTGAAGTCTGTTGCATTTTTTAAGGTATTTAAAATTATTTGACATAGTACTATTAACACTTATTGACATTTAAATGACCCACAGTGTTTCCCAACCCTGCTCCTGAAGGACCCCCAATACCAGGGCTCAACGCAAATAATTTTTTATACTGACATGGTCGGGCCAGTGGTTCAGGTTTTCACTTGCCCTGCCAAAATTTTCACTGGCCCCAACAAAAAAAAGTATATTTTAGTAACTAAGGGTGAAGTACTGGCCCGATCGGGCAAGTGACAAAACTTTTTACTGGCCCTAATGTCTCTCACGTTTGCCCCGGGCCACCGGGCATTCCTTTATGTTGAGCCCTGCCCAATACTGCACATTTTCTTTGTCTCAAAATGTGAAACTGAGCTGATGAGTTGAATCAGGTGAGTTTGATTAGGGAGATAAAGAAAATGTGCAGTGCTGGGGGCAGTGCCGCTGCTAGCCATTTTGGTGCCCTAAGCATAATTCCTTTATAATGCCCCCCACCCCGACCCTGAGAAATTTTTTGTGTGTTTTTGCCAGTTTCACTTTTTATTACCAAACATATAACTTAATAGCAGAGAGTAAAATCTTCCCAGCTTTAGTCAACACACACATTTGAAAGTGCAAACTTTTATAGAATAGCAAAATAGAAAAAATACCAAACTTAAATTATCAAAATAATCCAGACATGTTCCCATAAGTCACTATAAATAAATTACATTAAATAAACATCAATAACAAGAATACTCAAAATTCTTAAATAATTCTTAAAGAACTAATTGTCACAGTAATGTTTGCTTCATATCATACATGATGACATTTTATATTTATATATATTTAACAGTCAGGAATTGTTAGCCTACCATGTGCACTGACTGCTAACATTAACTAAGTATTAACCATCACGTCAAAATAAACCACAAAATAAACGTCTCTGGTTACGAATGTAACCCTGGTTCCCTGAGAAGGTTATGAGATGCTCCATTGCCATAGCAATACTTTGTGGAACGCCTCAGCATGGCTGATCTGAAGCACGTGTAAAACATAAACAATGATGAGATAATTGTATACTGACCGTGATGCCGCGCGGAACAGGGGTATAAGAAGGCATCCCACACAAACACACTCGCTACAAGTGCCGAAGCAAGTGCCTGCAGGGATGCAGGGAGTATGGCATGGAGACGCAGCGTCTCGTTCCCTTCTCAGGGAACCAGGGTTACATACGTAACCTGAGACGTTCCCTTTCGAGGAACTCGAGCTGCGTCGCCATAGCAACGCTTTGGGGAACGAGATGCCCACGCTTCCATACTACCAAATGCCTGTAGCGTGTATAACAGAACACAGTCAAGGCAAAAGAACCTGGGACCCCAAGGAGGAGTCTAGGTCTAAATTATAAAGTCTGACGAAGGTGAGCGGCGAAGACCAACCGGCCGCATCACATACGTCCTGGAGTGAAGCGCCTGACCATAAAGCCTTAGAAACAGCCATACCGCGGGTAGAGTGGGCCCTCACAGCGACGGGTGAGAGTATGCCCTGAAGTTCATAAGCCAGTGAGATAGCATCCACTATCCATCTGCTTAGAGTCTGCTTGGTCGCCGGTAAACTTTTTCTGGGTGAACCAAAGCACACAAATAACTGAACGTCCTCCACTGAACAGTCCTGTGAACATATGGGTCCAGTGCTTGCACAGGACACACCAAATTCAGCTTTTCCTGGTCCGCACTCCTGAATGGGGGAGGACAAAGGGCCTGCAGAACAATGGGCCTCGGCACATTGTTCAGCACCTTAGGAACATAACCTGGCCTTGGGTGTAGAAAAGCCTTAGCCATCCCTGGTGCAAACTCAAGACATGTCGGGGATACCGACAGGGCCTGAAGGTCCCCCACTCGCTTTAAAGAAGTAATAGCCAGAAGGAACACAGTCTTAAAGGCCAGAAGCCTATCTGGCGAAGTCTCAAGTGGCTCAAACAGAGCCAACGAGAGCCCTTCCAGCACGACCGCTAGGTCCCAAGTGGGCACACTAGAGCGACTAACAGGTCGCAATCTACGAGTCCCACGAAGAAAGCGAGCCACTAATGGGTGTCTACCCACTGACGAGCCTTCCACAGGAGTATGGTAGGCAGAAACTGCTGCCACATAAACCTTAAGGGTGGAAGGAGTTAATCCATCCGAGAAACGCTCCTGCAGAAACCTCAGCACCACGTCGACGGGGCAGTTGATTGGGTCTGTCAGACAAGCCGAGCACCAAGAGGTGAAAGCTTTCCACTTAAGGGAATAAAGTTTCCTTGTGGAGGGAGCTCTGGAGTTAAGAATGGTCTCCACAACCTCAGCTGGGAGACCTGAGTCAATGAGCATGGCCCCCTCAGCGGCCAGACCCACAGTTTCCACATCTCTGGGTGGGGGAGGAAGACTGCACCCCCTACCTGAGACAGAAGGTCCCTCCTGATAGGGATCTCCCACGGGGGGCTTTCAAGAAGGGACATGAGGTCCGAAAACCATACCCGGGCTGGCCAGAAGGGGGCTACTAACAAGAGCCGAACTCTGTCCTGGCGAACTCTCTCCAGAACTCCTGGGATCAACGTGACCGGGGGGGAGGCAGGTGGCTTGGTATATAGACTGCCCTTAGCGAGCACAGTTTGTCCTGTGACCAAAGGAGAATTTGTCGCACCAGCTTGTAAAGTTTCCGCGACCGTAGACCTCCTTGGTAATTTATGTAAGAGACCACAGATGTGTTGTCTGTCCGGACAAGAACATGATGGCCCCTCAGGTCTGAAAGGAAATGCCTGAGTCCAAACCATACCGCCATCATTTCCAGGCAATTTATGTGCCATAGACGATGATGCGGTTTCCAGCGATTTTGACCCTGACGGCCTTCCATAATCGCACCCCAACCTGTGAGAGACGCGTCTGTTGTCAGCGTTACACGCCGACAACGCGCTCCCAGCACAGGACCTTGGGACAAAAACACTGGCTTTTTCCACATCGCCAGAGCACGCAGACAACGGTGCGTGACTTTGATCATATGAAAGGGGTTCCTCTTCGGGGAAAAGCCCTTGGTCTTTAGCCACCACTGTAGAGGTCTCATGTGCAGCAGACTCGCGGGGATAACGCTGGACGCGGCTGCCATAAGACCTAGCAGTCTCTGAAACTGCTTCACCGTGCGTGGCATCCCAAATCACACCCAAATAAGTGGTTCTCTGAACAGGAGAAAGCACACTCTTTTTGGTATTCATCCGCAACCCCAGATCTCTCATATGTGCAAGAACAACATCTTGATGCTGAACCGCCATCTGTTCTGACTCCGCCAGAATGAGCCAATCGTCTATATAATCCAATATGCAAATGCCTTTCATGCGCAGAGGGGTTAAAGCTGCATCCACACATTTTGTGAATGTGCGGGGTGATAATGCCAGTCCGAAAGGAAGAACCCGATATTGGTATGCTGTGCCCTGATACGCAAACCTCAGGAATTTCCTGTGTTGGGGAGGATGGAAATGTGGAAATACGCATCCTTGAGGTCTATGGTGACAAACCAGTCGCCCGACCTTATTTGTGTGACAATGTGCTTTAGTGTCAACATTTTGAATTTTAACCGCATAACTGAGCGGTTTAATTCCCTGAGATCCAGAATGGGTGTAATCCGCCGTCCTTCTTTGGGACAATAAAATAGTTGCTGTAGAACCCTGTGTCTCTCTCGTGTGGAGGAATAATCTCTACAGCCCCCTTGCACAAGAGTGAGTTTACTTCTTGTTCTAGAATTAGAGCCTGTTTGGGTCGCACCGCTGTGGGCAGAACGCCGGAAAACCGAGGTGGGTGACATTGAAACTGAATGGCATACCCGTGCTCGATTGTGCGTATGACCCATTTTGATACATTGGGCAGCTTTTCCCACGCCGCAATGTAATTTACCAAGGGAACCAATCGCTCGAGACTGGTCTCTGGTGTGCTTTGTGTGCTTTGTGAACTTTGTGAGATAAAGACTGCTCTGCCCTGCTGCGCTACGTGCGGCAGAGCTGGCGTCATGATGCGCAGGGAGCACCGAGGCACAGCGGGCACCATAAACTGAGGTGCATACCACTCTGCCCTGGCAGGGGGAGCCCCCGCTACGCCTGATACTAGGATCTCTTCTTCGCCGAAGCCTTCCTCGCTTGGATGACGTGTCTCAGATCCGACCTCGGTTCGGATTTCCGTGATTGAGGGCGATGTCCGGTCCCCCGTGAGCTCTGAGGGGGAGCACGGGACGCCACACTCTGTCTCTGTCGATCTATGTGAGAGTAACTACAAGATGGTTGGGGCAGCGCACGCCCAGCAGGCTCGTAGGGATCTCGACGAGGAAGATATCTTCTGAAAGCCGCAGCCTGTCTCTGCGTTTCCTGGAATCTCTCGACCACGGAGTTAACAGCGTTGCCAAAGAGACCCGAGGGAGCAATCGGGGCGTCCATGAGAAACACCTTATCAGCTGATTTAATGTTGGACAAATTCAGCCAAAGATGCCTCTCAACCGCCACCAGTGCAGCCATAGCACGCCCGACCGACTTTGCCGCCTCGCGAGTTGCCCCGAGGGAGACATCCGTCGCCAGATGCAGCGAACTGACCACGTCTGGGTTCGTCTCCTTATCCTTAGCCAGCTGTTGTAATGACTCAGCCTGGGACGCCTGTAACAGCCCGATGGTGTGCAGACAAGCGCCCGCCTGGCTTGCCGATGTAAAGGCTTTACCAACCAGCACAGACGTGATGCGGGATGGTTTATTTGGCAGCGAGGGTGCCTTCAGAAAGGAAGCCGAGGGAGGAGACAGGTAACTCGCCAGAGTCGTTTCCACTTGGGGTAGCGATCCATACCCGTGATCCTTTGCCCCCGAGATGTTAGAATAAATGTTGGACTGAGGGGTAAATGTACGGGCTGAATAGGGATGACTCCAAGACCTAGACAGCTCACCGTGGAGATCGGATAAGAAGGGGAGGCGCCACTTAATAGGCTGTGCCGGTTGCTTCAGATACCGCTCATCCAGACGGCTCTGAGGGCGAGCGCACTCCTGCTCAGCCGGCCAGTCCAAGCCGAGCTGAGACACAGCAAGAGTAACCGCCTCCACCAGCTCATCGTACGCGGGGGAGACCGTAGGTGCGTCGTCAAAGTCTCCGATATCTCCTGCATCAACACTTAACACGTCCTCAGAAGACAGAGAGAGCGTTGGACTACCTTCAGGGGCAGGAGGAACAGCTCCTGGCACACCAGAGGGAGGGAGTGACACCACTGAGGAGGGGAGAGGAACCGACTCCATCTCCTCGGTGAGATCCATTTGCGACCCCCACGAGTGTAGTCGCCGATCTGCCTCAGCAGAAGCGGGACCAGAGCCGTGAGGGGCGCGAGCCTGAGCACCCTTCTCGAAGAGTGCAAGGCGAGAACGCAGCATGTTCATGGGAAGCCGTTCACAATGCACACATTCAGATCCCTCAAGACCAAACTGTGCTTGCTGCGCTCCAAGGCATTTAACACAGAGGCTGTGTGTGTCCGTGTCTGTGATGTAACGCCGACAGGGAGGTATGCACAACCTAAATTTCTTAGACATACTTCAGAGTGTGTTAATACATACACGTAGTCACTTGCTGAGGCACTAAAAGCAAGTGTGTTTGTGTGGGATGCCTTCTTATACCCCTGGTCCGCACGGCATCACGGTCAGTATACAATTATCTCATCATTGTTTATGTATTACACGTGCTTCAGATTAGTCACGCCGAGGCGTTCCCCAAAGCGTTGCTATGGCGACGCAGCTCGAGATCCTCGAAAGGGAACTAACTGCTCAATATCTAAAGAAACGTAGTAAAGAAAGTAACAGCTGACGTCAGTTATTTGTAAAATGCATATGCATAGGTAATGTTTTACAGTAAAATCTCAATTTAGCTTGCACTGAAGTTATAAATTATAACAACATAGTTTGCTAACATTAATATCAGCACCGCAAGTTCGAGGCGCATTACGATTAGCAGCAGCTGCAGCCCATGCACATTTCCCTTATTTAGGAATGATTAAACATGATGAACTTACCTGCAAGTGATGCACGGGCATCATCCCGCAGTTTCTTCTTTTTTCCGATCCTGACTCCTGCTGTCTTTTCGGGCCATTTCCAAAAGTTGCCTTCTGACTGGCCGTTTCTCAATCCGAAGGCTGCAACCTGCGCGAGGTCTCATATGCAGGCTGCATACGTCATCAAGCCTGGTTTATTTCAGTAAACTGAACATTACATTAGCAAGTCATAAGCATATTAAAACAATTTACGATTAACTAAGAATAATAGTCAACTTCATAATCGTTATAATTACGAAATAAGAACGTTTTGATGATGAATGCAGCCTATAAATGCGACCTCTGGAGGCTGCAGCCTTCGGATTGAGAAACGTCAGGCGCCCGCGGGATCAACCAGCAAGGACCATCAAAGGCTGGGGGGCATACTTTCTATACTAGCGCAATTAAATTATCTTGTCCCCCCTTTTTTGTAACATTTACATGGATAAAAAGTGCCTAATAATATTTCTTTAGGCTAATGAAATTCTATCAGCATTATAATTTTTTTCATTAGACTATTGTTTTGGTGCCCTCTCAGCACCTGGTGCCCTACGCACAGCGCGTGATGCGCGTTATGGGAGCGGCGGGGCTGGCTGGGGGTCCTTCAGGAGCAGGGTTGGGAAACAAATAAAGCTAGGTAGTTTGTTATGTTTGATAATTATTTTGCCATGTCATGTTTATGACAGATTTATGACAAGTTATGATGTATTGGTTTATGTAAAGTTAACAAAGAAATTTCAAACAATGTTATCTTTGCATTAAAAATGACATAATTAAACGAATGACACTTTATGATACTAATGTTGTTGCTTTTCAGTAAATACATTTGTTCTCGATAATGATTTATAAAACTTAAAGTGAGTGATCTTTACCCTCAGATCTGACACAAAAACACAACCGTATCAAATCCGAATCAAAGGTTTAACCTTGTTTTATGTCATGATAGTAGTTATAACGGACCACCTCTCGTCAAAGTAATGATTTATGACCCCTTTGACAGGTCGTGTTTTGACAGGTCGTGTTTTGACAGGGGGCGGGACTATCAATCAAAAGTTGTACAAGCTGTCTAGTTTAGACAGCGAGTGTCCGGACTGTGATCGTTTTACGACTTGTCAATCAGCGGGTTGTTTTTCCTCTGTGTGTTTTATGTCAAGCGTATACTGTCATGTTTATTGCTGTCAAAAAAAAGTTGTATTGTTTTAGACTGTCCAGGTTGTGTCAGTTTATACAACCGGCCGGTGTGTGCCCTCTCTACCCTCTCCCTCCCTCCTTTCTAGCCCGTGCGTGTCTCCACCCCAGCTGTGTCTCACAGCGGGTTGTCCACTGTAAATGAGTAAAGATTTCTAAAACTCAATATTGGTAAAATAAAAAGTAATTCACCCTTAACAGTGTCAAAAAGTAAAGGTTTATTTTAGATTTAGAAAATTCTTGAACAAGGCTCTGATTAAAACTTACATCACAAGTTATTTAATTAAATATTCCGTATACGTGTATAGTTTAAGCAATGCCCTAAGCCAGGGATTCCCAAAATGTGGTGCGCGTACCCCCAGGGGTACGCGAGCTGCCACCAGGGGGTGCGCGAGAGGAAAAATGTAATGGCGGTCTGTTCCTTTAAGTGGGATTTTTCCATACAATAAAAAAATAAATAAATGAACAGTAAACATTTCCTTTGTTATCGCTTTTATTTTAAATAAAAAACTATAATTAATTAGTTTTTGATAGAAACGTAGAAGACAGCTGCTGTCTTTTTCTACGCACTACTCTTCTGTTATGCACTGCAGCCGCTATATGCGTGCCAACTCGTTTCATTCATTCCATATATATATTATAAATATGCTTAACTGGCTGAAATCAGGGAAACTGTCAAGTGTGGGACATCTTATGATAAAGTTGTTAGTCACGAAGGAGGAGAGGGACCAAGAGAGAGAGACTTTTTAATGGCAAAAATAGAAATAATGAAATGTGACGAGACATGGGCACGTCTAATGCACAGGATACGCAAGCAATGTGTTTTCATGCATGGTAAAGAGACCGCCAATGAATTATATAATAAAATACATAAATACTTACAAAGACACTGTTGAGAACTTATTAATTTTCATTTAATTTTGTTTTAAACTTGAGCTGTTATAAGTGAATGATGGGTCTGCACATTACGCACGCATCTAGAAGGAGAGCGCACTGGTAAACATGAGGAAACTTTCATATATCATCTATTAGCTGACGGCAGTAAGTATACGTTTTTTACCATAGTTAACTCGAATGGCATCTAAATATCACAGTGGTTAAATGCATACACGGGGGCGCGCATCATTTACTAGCTGCGTCTGGTCATAGTTTCTGATGGTGCAACACGCGTAAATATGTTTCACAATGTCAGACGTAGCTAAGCTCGACGTAGGACTTACACCCAACTTCTTAACGTCCGGCTGTTGCAACCGGCCCCTGGTTATTTGTGCATGCATGATTAAACATGAGTCTTTAAAAACATTTTTTTTTTCAAGTGGGGATTGGGGGTGCGCCAACATAGGCATAGACAACATTGGGACATAGAAGGGGGTGCGCAGGAAAAAAAGTTTGGGAACCCCTGCCCTAAGCCATAAACTTCGGAGCCGACGTACAATCTTTAGACTAAAGCTTGTATATTTTAAACTAAATAAAATTTTAACCACTTCACGAGTTCCATGAGTCTTTTCATGACCTGCTCTCTAGGGGTCACGCGTATTAAAGATCACTCTCCGGCAGTTTCTGAGAACGCACGGGGTTTGCGTTCATATCTGCCGTAATAAATGTAATTCTGTCCACTATGGCAAAATAAGGGTTTATTTTAGATTTAGGGGATTCTTTAACCAAGTCTCTGATTAAGACATGTGTATACGCGCACCGATGGTGACAGAGAACTTATATCTGACGTTAATAAACATTTAAATGTTTTTAAGACGTCTTCATCCCATCTTAGGGGTTTATTTTTAATTAAAGGCTTCTTAAAACATGTGTGAATATGTGTATATTATACAAAGAGTCTTATATTGTCTGCTCTGACAAAAATAAAGTATTATTTTAGATTTTAGGTGAATTGACTGTGTGTAGCCTATCTTATAAATACAACTTGATATATACGTTTGTTTTGTCAAGAGACTTCTTTAAAATCACGCAAGAATAAAATATTTTTGTTGTAAATGGTTAAACTATGGTAGAGAAATTTTGAGTGTGTTATCTTACAGATTAGTATTATGTTTTATATAGTATGCTTTTAATATGTTTCATGGTTAAGGTCTACATGAATTAAGTTTTAAGTTGTCTCTCTGTTGCTTGAACATGAATGTGTAGGTCCATAGCTGGGCCTGGAGGAGATAAGGGTGTCCTTGGTAAGGATAGCGAAATAGTTGTATGATGTGTTAGAGAACAAAGACACTGAGTTTTACCACCCATGGGAGGATTTATGTACCAGCTTGGAATTTTATAGAGATAAAGTCACAGCATCACCAGGTTGTCATGAGTTATGAGAAGGAGCTAAGGGGCCTAAAGGCAGGAGTCTGCTGAGCATTGGTATAGTACAGAGTGAAAGAAAGGCAGGGCTACTGGACCACTATTGGACCACTATATAATATACTGAAAAACTCAGAACGGGGTCATTGTCATTATCATTTTACCAGGTGTACACCCTATGACCAGTATTGTGTTTCAAGCTGTCTGACACAATTCTTTAATAAAATACTTTGAAGAGAATTTTACATCTCAACCGTCTCTGATTCTCCTGAAAAAATCCAAGACATTTTGGCGCTGCGGAGCAGGGTTACAAGAGAGAACATTGGACAACCGAGTGGGATCGTTCAGAGGCCGTTCACGGTCGGGGGGAGATGTTCTCCATCCTGAGTCGATTGTTTCTTCTTTGTGGCAGACATGGGGACTTGTGACTTGGTGACTTGGACTCGAGTCGACTCGAGTCGCTATTTTTGTGACTTGTGACTTGACTTGACAAAAAATAAAATACTTGAGACTCGACTCGGACTTGGAAGTTAAAGACTCGGGACTTGACTTGACTTGAGACACGATGACTTGAATGACTTGAGTGTTAATCACATCATGTTTTCAGTTTAAATATAAAATATATAAATTATTTAAAAAAATAAAGTCGACCCAGCTGGAGCGCAGGCTGAGAATGGTGTTGTTATGACTGAATCACGACACTATCATTCGTCATGCCCTCTCGTACCTTACGCACACCACGCCCACTTAGATCAGATATCAACATGTCAGCCGGAGGGGTACGGAGGGTCATCGCTTTCGGCTTCAACAAGATGGCAAAAGACGAACAGTGCGTTGCAAGCAGTGTTGGGAGTAACGCATTACAAAATATAATATATTACAGTAATATATTAGTTTTAGCTGTAACGCAGTAATATAACGCATTACTAATAAAATTTTGGTAATATTTTACTCGTTACAGTCTTAGTAACGAGCGCGTTACAACAATGCATTTCAAAAATAGACGTGTTATTTTAATTTTTTTATTTCTGACCAATGCGCGTGACCAGCATCCACACAGGAAAAAGCTGCGGGTAAAATAGTAATGGCTGCGTCCCAAACAGCATACTTCCATACTATATAGTAGGCGAAAAGCCCTACTTCTCGTACTCTTTGCCTATATAGTATGGAAGTAGGCGGTTTGGGACGCAGCGTATGTCTGTTTCCAGGTGCTGTATGCAGCATGTTCATTTTTACTTTAATTTTGTATTTGACGCGTTTCTTAAAGAGCCGAATCTGGGAAGTCCGCGGCTGTATAAGCATTGACTAAAGTGGTCGCAATCAGGTCCGGTAGCGCCGCACACGCAAAATTCTGCGAATGAGAGCAAAAAGCAACAGAACGTTTCTATCGGTCTCCTGTGCTGCTTGAACCTCAGAAGTAAAGAGACTTTTAAAAATCTTGCCAGTAAAATCCATTTCACCACACCAGCAATGATAAGGTAAGCTAACGTTGCTATGGTTACAGTCCATATGCATAATAGATTGCTAGGCTATTCCTATGCTATCTACAGTTTTATTACAAACAGCAACCTAAACTACAACATAACATTAATGTAGACTTAAACATGGTTATTTAAATAGTATATTTAAACATCACTGTTTAAAGTTTTTACCAGCCTTTGTATGGGAGCCTATATGCAATGTTTGGCAAAAAGCAGTGTTCCTCTGTTTGTCTATGTTTTATATGTTAGTCTACATGTAATCCTTATATTGTACTGAAATGAGATGTTTTCCTTGAGGCCTGATCCTCCAATAGCACTTTTTGATAAGTTGTGTCAACCCAATGCATGCCAGGTTTGTGCTGTGAATCTGAATTAAAAGTGAATTAAAGAATAGAAATGAAAAGAGGTTGCATGTCTTGCCATGTTATTAGTCTATAGTTTGCATTACAGTGGGCTCTAGCTTTATTGTGTTTGGTATGTCTACCATAATTTACCAGACTTTTACCAGATCATTTGTCTATGTTTATGACTCTGACAGTCATTGTTACTGTTTTTTTGCCATATTCTGTGCCTATTCAAAGCTCGAGGGCCAACACATAACTTCTAGATTTATAAGCATCAATAAACTGCATTTTAACATTTTATAATGCCTAGTCATACTTCTGTTATTTTGATGAAAGTGACTCAAAAGTAACGCAAAAGTAGTGTAACTCATTACAGTTCAGAGTCAGTAATATTGTAATGTAACTAATTACTTTCAAATGACAGTAATTTGTAATATATAATGTATTACACTTTGGAAGTAACTTGCCCAACACTGGTTGCAAGACATGCAACATTAAAATCACAGGCAGCCAGACGGCAACCTCCAATTTTGGTCGTCATTTAAAGAGCCATTATGCCCAGTAAGTGCTTGTCAATTTGTTAATATCTGGTTAGTTGGTAGTTAGCTAATGTAATAATAGCTAATGTAGCCCTCATCATACTGTGTTGGGGACAAATCTGGGCAAAATAATTATGATTTATTTGTGAAAATACTTATTTTTATTTTTGAATACTTCTTTTTCAAGTTTGCCAACTGAACACATACACAGAGAAAAATTACTTGATTCTACAATGTTAGGGGCGGTTCACATGTCATGTCTTTTGCATGCTCAAGTTCGTTATTTCAAATTTAGGCGCGTGAACGGAAGAGGTGCGACGCGCTCGTTTTTTCTGGGCACATGAGAGAGAGAGAGAGAGAGAGAGAGAGAGAGGTCTGTTGGATGTTAAGCTGTTATTTGTTTTATGGACTCAATGTGGAAAATTTCAAACAAGGTTGGCAGAAGTGAAAAATAAATAATTTATGAAGTTACAATTTTGTTTGATTCCAAGATGTATTTTACTGAACATGAGTATTTACAATGCAAATCCAAATTATTGTAATTTACTGATAGTTACTTACTGTATATCTTGTCACTTTATTAAGATCAGATTCTGCAGGTAAAATTACAATAATAAGGTGACTTGACTTGGACTTGACTTGACCTACTACAGGACTTGACTTGACTTGACTTGACATAGCCTGTGACTCGACTTGACTTGACTTGCCCAAGAAAAAAATACTTGGGACTTACTTGAGACTTGACGGTTCAGACTTGAGACTTACTTGAGACTTGCACATGTGTGACTTGGTCCCATCTCTGCTTTGTGGGTGTTAAACTGCTAAGGCTGGCCAGCCGCTTGCTTCTTAAATTAAGGTAAGCAAAGCGTTATAGCATTTTTTCACCTGCATAGATGGGATTTTTGACTCTGTTTGGAAAACACAGACAGCCTGAATTCTCTCTGTAACTCATAAACTAACTAGTATTGCGATTAATGAGAAGGGACTTGTGGATGATATTACAAGATAAATTATCTCTAATAGGGAAACCTGGTCTTCCGAGTAGGTGTACTCTTATCTGAGGGTCAAGAGGACCCAGGTGTGAAACAGTTGATGGAAATTAATATTAACATAGCCAAGAGGGCATTTAATTATACTAAATTTTGCTGATTTTATGGACTCAAACTAAAACTTAAATTTTGAAACAAAATTTTGTAAAGCCAGTGGGCTGATTTAAATAAGAGTATCTGAGATGAGTACGGATATATCTTTTTAAAGGAAAGAAAACCAGTGGGTTTGATTGTTAGTTGTTTTGATGTAACTGGTTAAGTTATGAAACAAAAGTGAAATAAGAGAGAGATTTTTGTTGAGGGAGAACAAAAATGACACAAGAGTACCCAGCCTCTAAAGGTGGTATAGATATGACAAAAATGTCAGGACCTGATGGATTAAGAACTTACAGAGCTAAGATGTTGGTAGAGGAGAGAAACAGAGATATGGAGTATAGGGACACATTAGCTTTAGACTTTGACCCAATAGAGGACAGATCCCCATTATTGAAAAGTACCCCTAGAGGTGGAATGAATGAGCCAGGTGTGAGTCTATTTCCATTGCGTATTGAAGGAAAAACAGCTGTGTATTTTCCATGGGCTCATAGAGATTTAGAGACTATAATAAACTTATTGCCAAGTTTAAGAGACGGTGCTGGTCCCTGGATTGCTGTGTTGGAGAAAGAGACGCAAGGTACAAGATTGGCGGTGGGTGACATAAATTTCTAGTTTAAGAGAAATGGAGGATGTGTTGTGGTTAGCAGGTATGGGACAGAGTCATCTGATTTTGACGGCCAGGCTATTGACTGTTACAGAGGCAGACTTTGGGGTGCCTTGAGAACTGAGTTTCCTGTCAAGTTTGACAGCACCAAACTGACCTCCGCTGCACTGGATCAGGAGGACTGTGCACTGTGGATTGCTAAAAACATGCAAACTTGGAGAGGGCAGGGGCTGAGTAAAGATCCCACTGACCCAAGAGACTTTGAAACCAGACTTTTCAGAAAGGAACTGCTGGACGCACTGCCAGTGTCTGTGCAAAACAAACTGAGTGACACCCCAGGGCTAGATGCAATGCCACACAGCCAGTGGGTGGAGACCCTAAAACACCATGCTTCCAAACACCAGAAACACGAAAGAGACTTAGAGCAACAAGCTAAAGAGACTATACGAAAGCTGGCTCAAGTTAGTCTGGAGGAAAAGAAAAGACACAAAGACATTATTAAGGACCCCAGGGGAACCTATGTAGTGGGATGGGCAGGGTCATATGAGTCAGCGAGCCACTCTAAGGGCGAAATGGTTGCAACACACCCCCCTAATAAGTCTGAACAGGTAGCTGTTCTGCCAAAACAAGCTGCGGATTAAACCCAAAATCGGAACCTATGGCAGCATCCCCAGGGCGCAGCCCCGTCTCAACCAGTAGTTGTGAATGTAATGGCACCTAGTGGACCTAATTTTTGAAGATGGCCAAGAGGCAGAGGAAGGGGATATTTTCAGAACAGGGCATCCGCTGATCTGGGTCCATATTTCGGGCAAAACAATGTTTGCTGGGGATGTGGGGAGAATACTCAGGCTAGGCGTGACTGTCCAACAAACCCATGGAAGCAATAGGGGTGTTCGGAGGGTCCAATTAACCAACAGGTAGCATTATCCAAAAATGATTGGGAAGAACCTAAATTAACATGCATTATTAATGGAGTAAAAATTGAATGTTTAATTGACACCGGAGCTACATGTAGCTCAATTGATCCAAAATTGGTACCTGGGGTTGTTGCATCACAATCATCTGTTAGAACAATAGGATTCTCTGGAAAACCTATGAAAATGTGTCTGTCAGAACCAATTATGGTTCAGATAGAAGAGAAAACTGTTGTAAATCAATTTCTGATGGCACCTCAGGTTCCGATCACATTAATTGCAAGGAAAATTTAGTGTAAATTAGATGTTACCATCAAAACCAAAACACAGGGATTAACGTTGCAGTGTCTAACCAAAATAACTAAACAGGAGCTAACCCTTTTAGTTAGACCAGAAGTATATTGGATAGGGAAATTGGAAAAAAATGATGGCATGGTGCATTATTTTGGGGGAATATGGCGTGATAATGGGTTTAAGCGAAGTAACGGCCACCCAATTAAACATCTTACAGAGATCACAAAACTATTTGAGGGAATACAAAAACCAGCTAAAGTAAATGTAATTAAGTGTGAAGCATAAACAAAAGGAGACTAATTTTATGAAAAAGGAAATTAAAAAGCAGATGAGGAAGCAAAATTAGGTGCGGCAAAACCAGAGCGAGCTGAAACGATGACCATGGTAGTGACAAGGTCAGGTAATAAGACTGACAGTAAACAGGTGAATATTTCCACAGACGTAACTGTAGATGAAATCAGAGACATGCAAAATACAGCGTCACAAATTGAAAAGATGGAGTGGCAAAGCAGAGGTGTTGTCAATGTAAAAGGTTTGTGGAGAACAGAGCAACAACAATTAGCAATACCATCTAGAATGGAGAAAATGGTGATGATGAACGCGCATGGTAGTGAACATTGCGTGAGGGGGGAGATGGTAGATAAGATTTTGAGACAACAGGGTTTCTGGTTTATCAATATGCAAAACAAAATTAGCGAATTTTTGTCAGAATGTGACATTTATAGAAATGTCAAACCAGCAGTACACCAAATGCGTCTGTTTCCAAGTGTGGAAGGACCATTTGTGCGTCTAGTGATGGATTTTGTAGATATGATCCACCCAATTAAGGAGAAAATGTTTTAAATTTTTGAGATGGACAGAAGCTTCAATCCAGTGTGAACGCATAGTGCGCAAGCAGTGGCAGGAGCACTTAAGAGGGAAGTGGTCGTAAGATTTGCACTTCCCAAGGTATTACAGTCAGATAATGGACCAGGATTTCAGGCCAACCTGTTGAGAAAAGCACTTGCTAGGGTAGGAATAACCAAAAAATTTGGATCAGTGTATCATCCACAGTCTCAAGGGGCGGTTGAGAGGTGTAATGGTTTAATTAAATCAAAAATAGCCAAAATCTGTGCACAGACTAAACTAAATTGGGTTTAGGCCTTACCAATAGCGCTCATCATGGCCATAAGATCTAGTACTAACAGGGAAACACGTTTATCCCCTCATGAATTGGTAACAGAAACACAAATGTTCAAAGCTAATCAAAATGAAATCAATTTGGAGCATGAGGAGGATCTAAAAAATTATTTGAATATTAATGAATATATTCAGTGTTGGGTAAGTTACTCAAAAAAAGTAATGAATTACTAGTTACTAATTACATCTTCAATCATGTAATTAGATTACTTTACAAATTACTCTCTCCAAAAAGTATTTAATTACTTATTACTAATTACTTCCTAAATCCTATTTAGTACATAATAGAAGGATAGGCTTGAAATGGCTCGAAGAAATAATATATAAAAGTACATCAATTATTCTGGTCCCACTTTAGGGTCCAATTCTCATTATTAACTAACTATTAATAAATTTTGCCTCAATTTACTCCAACTACTGCTTATTAAAGAAGTTGTTAATTTTAAGTATTGGTAGAAATGGGGAGGGTTAAGGACGTAGAATAAGGTTTTGCAGAATCAGGCATTAATATGTGCTAGTATTAATAAGCAGCCAGCATCTCATTAATATTAATGCTAATAATCAACTAGTTAATAGTGAGATTTGTAAACTTAAACCATGTTAAATCCACTATTGTATTATAGTATGCAGTCCATACACAGTATTTAGTTACCTCAGAAGTAACTGTAATTAGATTACAAGACAAATAAGAGTAATCCCTTACTTTACTTTTTCAAGGGAAAAGTAATTTAATTACAGTAACTAATTACTTAGTAACTAGTTACACCCAACACTGAATATATTATATGAATATATTAATGAATATTAATGAATATATTGCTGAACTAATGAAAAACCATAAAGCTACTTTACAGATTAAAAGCAGGCACAAAGAGACACCTGGTGACGAGACTGCAACACCTTTTTCTGTAGAAACCTGGGTGTAGATCAAAGTTTACTAGCGTAAGTCGGATGAACCCAGACGAAAAGGCTCGTATGAGGTCACAGAAGCTAGCCCAACAGCTGTTAAGGTAAAATGTTCCAAATTGTGGTATTATAATACTCATTGCTTCCAGGTACCAGAGAAGACGACCCCCGGCGACTGTCTCCATGTCATTATGTTGAAATAACCATATAATAAATAAACACTGTAAACTTATTTTTTAGATTCTATTTATTTAGTGATGTGATGAACCATAGAAACTGGATTTGGAGATCACAATGAATGGGTAATGTATGATCAAAGCATTTAAGGATATGGAGGATGAAGATTGTATGACTGTTTTTTATTTGTTTCTAATAACCCTCGTTTCCTCTTTAGCACCGTTGCAAAACTGACTAGAAACAAAGAACAAACAGAAACCAATAGTAAACTCCAACACAATAGTAACGACTTCATGAACTTCTTTTCTAACAAAATTACGGCTATAAGGGAAAACATCGTAGCTACACAGGCAGCCACCACTCTACCCGTTAGTTCACTTAACACTAGACTACCACATGAACATCTTGATTCATTTAAACCTACTACAATAGAAGAGCTCTCTAAACTAGTAACGTCATCCAAATCATCGTCCTGTATATTAGACCCCGTTCCCACAAAACTACTTAAAGAGGTATTTCCTGTAGTGTCAACCCCGGTTCTAAATATCTTTAACTCATCGCTAGAAATAGGATACGTTCCAACATCTTTCAAACTAGCAGTTATTAAACCGCTGATTAAAAAACACAGCTTGATCAGGGAGAGCTTAATAACTTTAGACCAATCTCAAATCTCCCTTTTCTTTCGAAAATATTAGAAAAGGTAGTGGCAAGCCAATTACGCACATTTTTGACAAATAATAGTACATATGAAAAGTTCCAATCAGGATTCAGGCCCCACCATAGCACAGAGACAGCGTTGCTTAGAGTTACAAATGACCTCCTATTAACATCCGATCGTGGTGAAATCTCAATTCTTATATTATTAGACCTTAGTGCAGCCTTTGACACAATAGATCATACAATCTTACTCAATAGACTAGAAAACTATGTTGGTATCAGTGGTCAGGCGCTAGCATGGTTTAGGTCGTATCTAACCAATCGCTATCACTTTGTTTATGTAAACGAGGAAGAGTCATATCACTCCCTGGTTAAATACGGTGTACCGCAGGGATCGGTTTTAGGTCCTATCCTGTTCTCGTTATACATGTTACCTCTAGGAGACATTATCAGGAAACATAACATAAGTTTTCACTGCTATGCGGATGATACCCAGCTTTACATCTCCTCACATCCCAGCGAAACACACACGTTTTCTAAGCTAACAGACTGCCTTAGCGATGTTAGTGACTGGATGGCACATAACTTTCTTAAGCTGAACTCCAATAAGACAGAGATACTTATTATTGAACCGAATCGCTACAAACATAATATGTCAGATTACACGTTGCGCATAGATGGCTGCACTGTGGTGCCATCTTCCACGGTTAGGAACTTAGGTGTGATGTTCGACAGCAACTTATCCTTCGATAGTCATATCGCCAACGTCTGCCGTACAGCTTTCTTCCACCTTAGAAATATCTCGAAAATACGCCATATACTGTCTACATCTGACGCAGAGAAGCTTATCCATGCTTTTATGACCTCTAGAATAGACTATTGTAACTCGCTACTCGGGGGATGCCATGCAAATCAAGTAAACAAGCTTCAGCTAGTTCAAAACGCTTCCGCAAGGGTACTTACTCGATCTAAAAAGTACGACCACATAAGCCCAATTCTGGCATCTTTACACTGGCTACCAGTTAAATATCGCATACCATTTAAAATATCACTACTCACCTACAAAGCTTTAAATGGCCTAGCACCCTCATACCTTAGAGAATTACTATCAGAATACAATCCATCACGCACACTACGGTCACAAAATTCTGGTCTCTTGATTATCCCTAGACTATCAAAAGTGTCTAAAAGTAAAAGGTCATTTTCCTACTTAGCCCCTAAGCTCTGGAATGATTTACCAACCGATGTCCGAGAATCAGACACAGTCGATAATTTTAAATCTAGACTTAAAACTTTTCTCTTCAACAAAGCATTCGCATAATTTGTCTAGTAAAAGTACTTAACTCGAAATAGTTATTTGTACCGAACAAAGCACTCGCGGTCATAAAACAGACCAACCAAATAAATAAATAAAAACCTTATCTTAACGTATAGTCGGATTGAGATTTTGGAACTTTCGTGTTCTTGTGAATAGTATGCCATACAAACCCGTTTGCCACTGAACCTGCATTAACGACGACAGTGGGGCATCCGGCCTTAGTCAAACGGGTTGGCACGTACGGTTGGGTTGGGCTTTTGGCGCTTTCTTTATATTGCGAATACTTTGCCATACAGACCCGTTTGCCACTGAACCTGCATTAACGACGACAGTGGGGCTTCCAGCCTTAGTCAAACGGGTTGGCACGTATGGTCGGGTTGCGATTTTGGCGCTTTTTTGTGTCTTGTGAATAGTATGCCATACAGACCCGTTTGCCACTGAACCTGCATTAACGACGACAGTGGGGCCCCCCAGCCTTAGTCAAACGGGTTGGCACGTATGGTCAGGTTGCGATGTTGGCGTTTTCTCGTGATCTTGTAAATAGCATGCAATATAGACCCGTTTGCCACTGAACCTGCATTAACGACGACAGTGGGGTTACAGGCCTTAGTCAAACGGGTCGACAGGTTCCATTTTCTCTTTCTCTTAAAAATCAGAAGGTGACCCTTAGTTACCATATATACCGTCGCAGTGGGCCCCTAATTTGCAAAATCCTCAACTGTGGATAATATAATTATGCCGCAATAGTTAGTCTGTCTGAAACTAAGCTGATTAAACCACATCACTGTGTGACACTTGCATTACATGTGAACGGCCCCTACGCTAATATGATTTTGTTTTTCTCTCCCTGTCCTGTCCTCGACCCTGAGGACAATGGGACAAACAGACCCAGTTCCGGTAGATGTGAAAGTCGACTCACCTCTGATCTACTGGTCGTCCATCACTGTGATGCCCAGCTGATGCCTGACCAACGACCACCGGCAGAACCCGCTTAAACCCCGCTTAATCCCCGCTTAATCTCCTTATCCGTTTATATGTGTTTATATACATATATATCTCCCAAGGGTTTTTCCCTCCTAGGACTTTTTATTTATTTTTTTTTTCCTCGGCTCAACAACCCGGGGTTTTTGGTTTTTTTTCTCCTAGGGGGTTTTTTACCCCGGGGAGGTAGCCTGCTTGGGCTTAATTTAGCATCTTCTCCTAGACGTTACATTAGTAATACGCTCGTTCATAATGTCGAGTCATAGCCTCAGCAAATTTGACAGCTTATGCTATTGTGTATTATGTTGTGCTATCTGTCATTTTTCTGTGCTTTTACTGCTTCTATTAATGTAAAGCTGCTTTGAAACAATTGAGTATTGTGAAAAGCGCTATATAAATAAAATTGAATTGAATTGAATTGAATTGAATAATGAAAATGTTTCTCCCACCAAATGTACAGGCTTATAAGGTTAATTATACATGTTTTAAGATAGCCTGTACCCTTGTACAATTAATAATGCCATTTCAAATGTTTTCATTACCTGATTTTGGGAGCCTACATTATGAAATAAGTGGTAAGAGTATAAACAGGGGGAAAAGAAATCTGCCTGGTGGATCTTATGGTAATATGTGTATATAGAGTGTACAGTTGATGCCATAGGGGTTCCAAGGGGGGTGCCAGATGAATACAAAGTGAGAAATCAGATTGTTGCAAGTTTTGAGTCAATTCTTTTCTGGTGGTCAACCCTAAATAAAAATGTGGATTGGATTAATACATTGTATTACGTTAAGGGGATAACTGAACAATTGGGACTAACGTCACTGATGGTGTTTAAAAAAATTATAGATGATAGATGCTGAAAATTTATTTCTTACAATACTGCCCCTGATGAGAGCATTATAAGGGCATTAGAAGGTTTGACTGACTTGTCAAATGAATTGGCTTAGAACGCTGGAATTGATGACCCATTTACAAAAATGATGGAAATGGTTTGGGAAATGAAGTACACTGATAACTTCTTTACTGATGTCAGCTGCTGTAGCTGTTGATATCCTGGCATTGTGTGATTGTTGTTGCATACCATGTATCAAGGGTTTGATTGAGAAAACTATCGACAAAGGAATGGGTAAGACAATGTACCAACGGGTACAAATTAATGAGGACGACGAGGGAGATAAATTTGAGGACAACATCCATGTGTGATGGGAAACCAACGAGGCTCTAGTACCCTCCTCCCTCACACGACCCTCTACGCGTGCAAAGCGCATGGGTTGAAGACCGCCGAAAGCTGGAAGATGCACCCTATACATATAGAATTCATGTTTCTTAGAAAGACTCTGTGTGGACTGCCCACCAGAGCAAAACACTCTCATGTGCAGGGGCGGATCTAGAAAATTATTTATGGGGTGGCAAGGGGGTGGCATGAGAACTACAAGGGGTGGCAATGAAGTAAGCGTCCTTGCATGGTTGTCGTGGATTCAAGAAATTATATACTGTATATACTATATTTGGTGAACACTGGACCTCAAATTTTTATAACATTAATAAACACAACAACAAATGTTCCTATAAGTAAGTACCCAAGCAGCTACCTTTAGCATCTCTGTAGCACCCTTTGTCTTAATACTAAGTTAATACATACAGCTTATCAATATCTAAAAACACTGACTGGTTGAACATAATGGTATAAAGACAGTTATATAAACAAAATAGGATTGCCTAGTTTATATTAATGTAAAACATATTTGAAAGGCAAACATCTCTTTCTCTCATAACCCTCTTCTTTAATCCTTTCACTCACTTCATGATGGATTTCTGTCTTTTCACTTCTTTTTAGCTCTTTGCCATCCATATGTTTCTTTCCTTCATTACTTCATCTATTCCTTTCCCTTCCACAACATATTTTTCTGTTTTATTTGTACCTTCCACTCCCATAGTATTTGATTTTTCTATTCTTTTTGGTAAAAAGAATGGATATCAGCCTTTCTTTTCATAATATCCTGGAAAATGCCGCATTAAGTTGTCTTTCAAGCTTTCTAAACATACACAACACTGAATAGTTTTGTCTCCTTAACGAAGACAAATAAAAACATCAGACTATATCATAACGAGCGATTTCATATGCACGTATGGAATATTTTGATTGCTGCAGTAGCTAAGACATGACGGGCTAACTCTAGAAAGAACTGCTTAAAATATATTTACTCCTTACACAAACCTGCAGTTCAGTTGTTTTAACTACCAAGCAACTACATCATGCAATATTTAACATCAGTTTAATTTTTGTATTTTTATCCTGATGCAACATTTATCTATAAATATGACCGTATTTAGTACCCTGATTTGCTGATGAGATGCTCAACACTAAAGAGAAACCACTAATGTTTTGGCAGCATGTGATGATGTGAGGTGCTTTATTAGATCAGAATTCCTCGCTACAGACGTGAAGAGACTCTTTCTTCGTGGGCATAAGTTGCACGTTCATAAACATGCCTTTAACCTCAACGATGGAAAAGTAACGTTTGTGCTTTTTTATACTTTGTGCTTGCGTCCGCTACCTTTGTTTTGAGCTCGTTGTACTTCCCATCGCTCTGTTGTTGCGGTTTGTGCGACTCGGAAGGGATGGACTGCAGCGCGAGAACCGGGCTGCATGTGAGTGCCTTGGATGGGGCGATGCATCCTTTCACCGCAGTTTCCAAACGTCTCCAACCACGCCAGAAAAGATCGCTAGATTGGTCCTAGTCGCTTTTTTAATAAAGTCGCTAAAGGGGTCTAAAAAGTTTCTTAATCTAGCGACCAAGTTGGCAAATCTGCGCGGACTTTTTTTACACTGTAAAAGACTTTCTGCTCGGACTGACTGCATGCTTGTGTATGAACTCTGCTGCCTCTGGTTGGCTAACAATGGAAATTAAGCCATCAGCTATGTGGTTGTCCCACCCCTTCTAAGACACACACACCAATCATCGTCAGATATGTGTCTCCCACCCCCAAACACACGCAGAGAAAAACTAAATTGCCTTTCTGGTTAAAAGAGCCTACTCGGGTATAAATTATATATATACGGATACCCGCGCTGGGGTGGGATATGGGGTGGCAATGCTTTTATTTAGGGTGGCAACTGCCACCCCGGTAGATCCGCCCCTGCTCATGTGAGAATCATTATGTTACTGGTAATGTTAAACTGGACATAGGGTGTCACCTATACTAATGCATTTATTATTTTTTATTAACATTTATCATATTTTTGTATTTGTTATCATTTATTAACAAGGTATTATCTTTTGCATTTATTATTTTCATTACAAGTTATAATCTTTTATTAGTAATGCAAGTTGCAAACCTGAAGTGTGTGTAAAATAGGGAAAGGGATGGTTTTAAGCATCACTGTCCACGGTGTGATGACAGTGTAACAAGCCTGGTAAGTGACTGATGGTCCAGGAATCTCCTGGGGGTGGAGGTAAAACATCCACCTAGCACGGCTTACCAGAAAGTGAAAAGAATTTTTTGAAAAGATGATATGCTTGCTTTTGATCTAAAATTGAATGTTATGTTATTTTTCATGTTGTTAATCATTATTCCTTTTTTATAGGTTGTTAATTATCATTTAAAGGATAACCGGTGTGAAATGAGTGTTGAAACTAGAAAAGTGACTGAGGGTCTGGCCCTAATTGTCAGGGGTATTTTATTATTTTATATGTTTTCTTTCTTTAAAGTACCTAGCCCGGCTTCTCTGGTATCAGCAGTCATATTTGCAGGGTGGTTATCGAAAACATTTAGTTTCCGAAGGGGGGAAATATGGTAGAGAAATTTTGAGTGTGTTATCTTACAGATTAGTATTATGTTTTATATAGTATGCTTTTAATATGTTTCATGGTTAAGGTCTACATGAATTAAGTTTTAAGTTGTCTCTCTGTTGCTTGAACATGAATGTGTAGGTCCATAGCTGGGCCTGGAGGAGATAAGGGTGCCCTTGGTAAGGATAGCGAAATAGTTGTATGATGTGTTAGAGAACAAAGACACTGAGTTTTACCACCCATGGGAGGATTTATGTACCAGCTTGGAATGTTATAGAGATAAAGTCACAGCATCACCAGTTTGTCATGAGTTATGAGAAGGAGCTAAGGGGCCTAAAGGCAGGAGTCTGCTGAGCATTGGGATAGTACAGAGTGAAAGAAAGGCAGGGCTACTGGACCACTATTGGACCACTATATAATATACTGAAAAACTCAGAACGGGGTCATTGTCATTATCATTTTACCAGGTGTACACCCTATGACCAGTATTGTGTTTCAAGCTGTCTGACACAATTCTTTAATAAAAAACTTTGAAGAGAATTTTACATCTCAACCATCTCTGATTCTCCTGAAAAAATCCACGACAAAACTTAAATATGCAATTATCTATTTAACTATACGTTATATTTTTCTGATCAGCCTCAAACAGAAGCTGCTCTGTGAGCGTCTGGGTGTTTGAGATAATTCACAGCAGGGGTCTGATTGTAAACTAGTGTCTTTTAAAAACACTGTGGTAATGTGTAATATGGTCACTCTGTCAAAAATAAAGCATTTGCTTGTAACAAATTATTTAATGAAATATTCAGTATGGGTATAGCAATGAACTGTGCCAAAACCACCGGGGGCCGCCAATAACACATTCTTAAGACTAAAGGCTATTTATTTTAAACTAAATAAAAGTTGAATCTTTTCAGTCATGGTATTCTGATCACGCCATTAGATCGCACTCCGGCGTTTACAATAGAGAACATACGCGGATGCGTGTTCATATCTACCGTTAAGAAACTTTTAAACGATTAAAGACATCTTCATATCATCTTCTGGGGTTTGTTTTAAATTAATGACATCTTAAAACCAACTGTCAATATGTGTTTATTACACAATAAATGTAATTCTGCCCGCTCTGACAAAATAAGGGTTAATTTTAGATTTAGGGATTTCTTTAATCATGCCTCTGATTAAACTACCCGTTCTCACCAAGATGCGTACAAATGACACGCAGTGTGATTATCGTGCAATAGATACGCCAAATTCCGATTTTGCGTGCATATGATACGCCAGTCCTTCCCATTCACTTATATGGCGAATCGTTTCGTGACGTTTTATTTATTGTTTTCTCATTTGTTTTCTGTTTTTTAAACCATTTTCGCTTGGGTTTAGGGTTAGATTTCACATTTGTTTAAGAAGGTTATTTAATATACAGGTTTCTCTAAGTTTTTATCTATATTTAAGCCATGGTCGCTTTGAGTTGGGGTTAGAGTTGGGGTTTGGGTTAGGATGTCATTTTTATATAACAAAAAGTTGTTCTAACCCTAAACCCAAGCGAAAATGGTAAAATAAACAGAAAACAAATGAGAAAACAATAAATAAAACGTCACGAAACGATTCGCCATATAAGTGAATGGGAAGGACTGGCGTATCATATGCACGCAAAATCGGAATTGACACTGCGTGTCATTTGTACGCTTTTTGGTGAGAACGGGTTGGATTAAAACATGTGAATACGCGAACCACCGTTGCCAGAGAACGTACGCTGATGCGCTCTTAGGGCATTAAGAACCTTTTAAACGTTTTAAGACATTTCAGACCCTCTACTGGTTTGAATTCATTAATGTAATCTAATATCCAAGTGCGTACATGTGTATTTACGATAAAGGTAACACGGTACGCATTGTCAAAATAAAAGGTTTCTTGAACATGGTATTCCAGTGTGTGTTTCTTGTCTTGCGAGTGCTCGTCATATTTATTGATGTGAAAAAAAGTTTATTGTTTTGTGCGGTCGGTTTCTGGACGGACAGTTTTTATGAGTCTCTCCTCACCATACGTTATCACCCAGCGGCCCTAGTGTGTCTGAACAGCGGTGGTGTTCAGCGGACCATACTGTTTCTAAATCTCTGTGTTGGTAAAATAAGTGTAATTCAGCCCCCATTGACAAAAACTAAAAGGTTTATTTTAGATTTTAGGTAGAGCACCAGAGCCTATTTTAGGGGAGACACTGCAGGATCTAAAAGTTTGTAACATTACAAATTTATTTAATGAAATATTCAGTACGTATATAGACTGTTTCAGCAGTAACAACATAAACAAGCGGCTGTCGCGGTCTGCATGTAACTTCCGGTAAGCTCCGCTAAGAATAAATAACAACAAAGTTCTTTAAACGTAGTTTATGTATATAACAAGCAAAAAAACAACACATAGATTACATAGGAAACCAAAACATTTGTTATTTTCGAGGAGGCATTTGTTCAAGAGATCAGTTTAGCAACTAGTCAGACCATTAAAAAAACGAAACCGGAAGTAAGGTTCGGATCCAGACGTGTATCGCGTCAGCGCACGTGCGTCCGATGAAGCCGTCTATATTTAAGCAATGATTTGTACCAAAACCACCGGAGGTCGATCTTTAGACTAAAGTCTATTTATTTTAAACTAAATAAATGTTGAAACATTTTCATGAACAGTATTCTGTTCATGACATCAAAGATCGGTCTCCGACGGTTACAATAGAGAACATACGCGGATGCGTGCACATATCTGTCGTTTTAAGAGAAACATTTTATCTCATTTCTGTTTTTTATTTAATGACACCTTAAACCCAACTGTGAATATGTTTATTACACAATAAATGTAATTCTATGCGCTCTGACTATATAAATGTTTATTTTAGGTGTATCATTATGCCACCACCACAAGGTAATGATTAAAACACGTTATTGCATAGAGCAATAAGCACATACGCGCACATATCTATGGTTTTAAAAACAAACTTTTTAAAGTTTAAGACATTTTGACCCCATTTTCTGGTTTTGTGTCCACTGTGGATCCCAACCTCTAAGTGTTTATTATACAACAAATGCAATTCTGGCCGCATTTCTAGTTTTAGAACGCCTCTGATTTAAACATGTGGGGTTTTTAAAATGAAGCACCCATGTGACTTTTATGACAAAAGCTATTCGATCTTAATTTTTTTTTTTGTTTTTAACATCCAAAGCTTCTTATACACAATCCAGAATTAAACATTTAGGTGTGTATGAGTAAGTTTATATCTAATGTCACATGAGCAACACTGAGTTTGTGTCTGTTTTTGCATCCTTTCAGTTTATGTGTGTGCGTGTTTATTCGCCCGTGTTTTTGGGAGGTGTGTGTGTGTGTGTGTGTGTGTGTGTGTGTGTGTGTGTGTGTGGCTTTGTTAAACATGATTGTGTGCTTCCATTAAACTATCTTTATCAACAACACCAGATAGAATGTACCTCTACATAACAGTAAAATCATGTACACATATTAAATAGGTAAACCTTAACATTTATTAAAAAATAAAAATATACTATTCGAACATCCTAACCTGATGTTAGGTTAGATTAGGTTTTAAGGTCAATCAGTGTCTTTAGCTTTACGACTTACAGCACAAAACCCCCAGAGGATATGGGTGTGTGTGTGTGTGTGGATTGGTAGTTATCATGTGATAGGGGGGCCCAAATGAGCAATGACAGGACTTTTATGAAGTGAAGCAGACCCATGGTTTGTCTGAGGGGTTAGGTTCAACTTGGCTTAACATCTATCATTGCGTAATAAGCAAACATGAAATTATTTTTTACCTATGGTTTGTTACTGATGTTCCTAGTTTTGCATATTTTTCTGAAACAAACTTTTCTTTTCAAACTTAGGCAGCATTCATATATTAGCCTTTTTCATACATTGTAAATAGATTTCTTCACTAGTGTCAACTTATGTCTGAGATTTTTTGTAAATTCATCAGATGTACTTACCCATGTATTTTCTGAAACAAACTTTTGCTTTTCAAACGTAGTTAGTCTTCACACTTTTGTCTCTTCATACACTTTTTTCTTCGCTAGTGTCAACTAATGACTGAGATTTTGTAAATTCATCAGATGTTCTTGTGTATTTGCTTAAACAAACATTTTGCTTTTCAAACTTAGGCAGTCTTCATACGTTGTTCATTGTTTTTATTCGTTAGTGTCAACTAATGACTGAGATTTTGTAAATTCATCAGATGGTCTTACGTGTGTATTTTCTTAAACAGACATTTTGCTTTTCAAACTTAGGCAGTCTTCATACGTTTGTCTTCATACGTTGTTCATAGTTTTTATTCGTTAGTGTTAACTTATGTCTGAGATTTTATAAATTCATCAGATGTTCTTACTTGTGTATTTTCTTAAACAAACATTTGCTTTTCAAACTTAAGCAGACTTCATACGTTTGTCTTTTCATACGTTGTTCATAGTTTTTATTCGCTAGTGTCAACTTATGTCTTAGATTTTGTAAACTCATCAGATGTTCTTAGTTGTATTTGCACAGACAATATTATACTTATATCAGTCGTCTTGTTTTCTTTTGTAAGTGACAACATATATCTGTGATTGTTTTTATGAACACAGTTGGTTTCATTTCTGTAGTTTATGTAACACCTTGTCAAACTCTTAAAGGTAGTACTAACTGTTTAAAACAATAATGCAAAGTGTGTTTTAGATTTACTTGCTAAATCTTTTACAGCAAAACAAACTAGGAGAGCAATATGTTTGAATCTGTAACTGGTAATACCACCAATAGCTCGTTGTACACAACAAAGTCTGCAAAATAATAAAGATTGATTAGGTTTTTATTTAGTAAACCTTTTAACATAAAGTGGAGAGTCTGTTGTATGTAACAACAAAGATGCGATGAAACAACGCAAAACAAGAGAGGCTACGTTTGTTAAAGCACATATAAATTAAGATGCATACATCTACAAATACACACGTAAGAACATCTGATGAATTTACAAAATCTCAGACATTAGTTGACACTAGTGAAGAAAAACTTTGAACAAGTGTATGAAGAGACAAAAGTGTGAAGACTAACTAAGTTTGAAAAGCAAAAGTTTGTTTCAGAAAATACACAAGTAAGTACATCTGATGAATTTACAAAATCTCAGACATAAGTTGACACTAGCGAATAAAAACTATGAACAACGTATGAAGACAAACGTATGAAGACTGCCTAAGTTTGAAAAGCAAAATGTCTGTTTAAGAAAATACACACGTAAGACCATCTGATGAATTTACAAAATCTCAGTCATTAGTTGACACTAACGAATAAAAACAATGAACAACGTATGAAGACTGCCTAAGTTTGAAAAGCAAAATGTTTGTTTAAGCAAATACACAAGAACATCTGATGAATTTACAAAATCTCAGTCATTAGTTGACACTAGCGAAGAAAAAAGTGTATGAAGAGACAAAAGTGTGAAGACTAACTACGTTTGAAAAGCAAAAGTTTGTTTCAGAAAATACATGGGTAAGTACATCTGATGAATTTACAAAAAATCTCAGACATAAGTTGACACTAGTGAAGAAATCTATTTACAATGTATAAAAAAGGCTAATATATGAATGCTGCCTAAGTTTGAAAAGAAAAGTTTGTTTCAGAAAAATACGCAAAACTAGGAACATCAGTAACAAACCATAGGTAAAAAATAATTTCATGTTTGCTTATTACGCAATGATAGATGTTAACCTAAGTTGAACCTAACCCCTCAGACAAACCAGGGGTCTGCTCCACTTCATAAAAGTCCTGTCATTGCTCATTTGGGCCCCCCTATCATGTGATAACTACCAATCCACACACACACACACACCCATATCCTCTGGGGGTTTTGTGCTGTAAGTCGTAAAGCTAAAGACGCTGATTGACCTTAAAACCTAATCTAACCTAACATCAGGTTAGGATGTTCGAATAGTATATTTTTATTTTTTAATAAATGTTAAGGTTTACCTATTTAATATGTGTACATGATTTTACTGTTATGTAGAGGTACATTCTATCTGGTGTTGTTGATATAGATAGTTTAATGGAAGCACACAATCATGTTTAACAAAGCCACACACACACACACACACACACACACACACACACAAAAAAAAGTCTAGTGTGTCTCTGTAAGCCATGGCAATTTTGTTAAATGTTTTGTCTTTAAAGAAATGTTGGTTGTCACATTAGTGACAACATGGCTTATAACATCGTCAACATTGATAAATAATATTTGCAAACATTTAATTGTTCCCTAAATGGATAACAGATGGGTTTAAGGCTACATTAATTAAAAAACAAAAACAAAATGTGAGATAAAATGTCTTAAACCTTTTAAGTTTCTTTAAATCGCAAATAATGGATAACATGATTTAATCAGTATCTGTGTAATGAAGCCTAAATCTAAAAACCCCTTTACTTTTTGACAATGAGGGCACAGACTTAATATCAAGGCTTTAGTAACAAACAGAGACATCATAGACCCCCATGCAAACACACACACACACACACACACACACACACACATACATACACACACACACCTCCCAAAGACACGGGCGCATAAACACGCACACACATAAACAGACAGGATACACACACAGACACAAGCGCGACTCAGTGTTGCTCATGTGACATTAGATATAAACTTACTCATACACACCTAAATGTTTAATTCTGGATTGTGTATAAGAAGCTTTGGATGTTAAAAACAAAAAAAAATTAAGATTGAAGATTGATTTTGTCATAAAAGTCACATGGGTGCTTCATTTTAAAAACCCCACGTTTAAATCAGAGGCGTTCTAAAACTAGAAATGCGGCCAGAATTGCATTTGTTGTATAATAAACACTTAGAGCAGTGGTCTCAAACTCCCGGCCCGCGGGCCATTTGCGGCCCGCCCTCCCCCTCTCTGTGGCCCGCGGCACTTTTCAATAATATAACATAATCTGGCCCGCAGAATGATTTTTTTTCACTTTGTTTCATATTCGTTTGATTTTTAATTTAAACGTTTAAGGGTTTGTTCCCATGTCGCGTCTAACAACGCGTGTTAAAACGAGTCAAGGCGTTTCTTACTTTCGAAAGGGCTCGGGAGCGGAAGTTGCGCTCCGTGGCGTGGCCTCATCCGTTGCTACGCAACAATGAGCCGCGCGCGCTCCGTGATTGCGAGGATAGCGGAATACGTGATCGGACTTTAATTCCTCATCTGAACCTCGCGTCAATCATATCATGCAACCAGTTAATCTGGATGGGACTTTGCAGTGTTTGTCCAAAAAAGATTTGTTACTTCCGGGTGGATATCAGCTGTTACTCAGAAAAGAGCTGCGATGGGGTTCACATCAACAAGTCATAGCTTCTGGAGACACCGCAAATATGAGGCAGAGCCGTAGATTTAATGCAACACATAAACTACGGATAAGAAAAAGAGCCATCAAAGTGCCCAGGTTAAGAAAAGAGGAAAGATGAGGAGAAACATACCGAGGATGAAAGTATGTACTGCTATAATGAAGTATAATATGTTATTATTTGGCTTGCTATGCAAATACACAGAGCAGTATTATATATTTTTCTGTTTAACTAGTTTATGTAACATTGACTACCCATTAAAAAAAATTAGAATCACTTTCACTTATTCATATTTTTCCCACATATAATAGCAAATTCATTAAAACTGTGGAATAACAAAGATGGAGCATAATAAAGTCAATAGCCTATTATGACTGAAAACTTACCCAAAATAAATCAAAACACAAACACTTACTGATGGTAATTTTTTATAATAGTTTATAAATGTATACAGAAATTTTATTTGTTAGTTTAGTGCAAGGTTTAATAGGCCTTAGTTATTAAAGAGAAGGTTAAGAAATGATTTATTTATATGAAATGTATATTTAAAAGATAAAAAACACTGCTATTATTATACATTAAATAATAGAATTTAAACAGTACATTTACAGAAATATCATACTTTTTTAACCTTAAAATTGCTCTGCGGCCCTCCGATGAAATGTTAATCTCAGAAATGGCCCCAAACCAATTTGAGTTTGAGACCCCTGACTTAGAGGTTGGGATCCACAGTGGACACAAACCAGAAAATGGGGTCAAAATGTCTTAAACTTTAAAAAGTTTGTTTTTAAAACCATAGATATGTGCGCGTATGTGCTTATTGCTCTATGCAATAACGTGTTTTAATCATTAGTTGTGGTGGTGGCATAATGATACACCTAAAATAAACATTTATATAGTCAGAGCGCATAGAATTACATTTATTGTGTAATAAACACATATTCACAGTTGGGTTTAAGGTGTCATTAAATAAAAAACAGAAATGAGATAAAATGTTTCTCTTAAAACGACAGATATGTGCACGCATCCGCGTATGTTCTCTATTGTAACCGTCGGAGACCGATCTTTGATGTCATGAACAGAATACTGTTCATGAAAATGTTTCAACATTTATTTAGTTTAAAATAAATAGACTTTAGTCTAAAGATCGACCTCCGGTGGTTTTGCTACAATTCATTGCTTAAATATAGACGTACTGAATATTTCATTAAATAAATTTGTAATGTTACAAACTTTTAGATACTGCAGTGTCTCCCCTAAAATAGGCTCTGGTGCTCTACCTAAAATCTAAAATAAACCTTTTAGTTTTTGTCAATGGGGGCTGAATTACACTTATTTTACCAACACAGAGTTTTAGAAACAGTATGGTCCGCTGAACACCACCGCTGTTCAGACACACTAGGGCCGCTGGGTGATAACGTATGGTGAGGAGAGACTCATAAAAACTGTCCGTCCAGAAACCGACCGCACAAAACAATAAACTTTTTTCCCACATCAATAAATATGACGAGCACTCGCAAGACTAGAAACACACACTGGAATACCATGTTCAAGAAACCTTTTATTTTGACAATGCGTACCGTGTTACCTTTATCGTAAATACACATGTACGCACTTGGATATTAGATTACATTAATGAATTCAACTCAGAAGATGGTGTGAAATGTCTTAAAACGTTTAAAAGGTTCTTAATGCCCTAAGAGCGCTTCAGCGTACGTTCTCTGGCAACGGTGGGTCGCGCATTCACATGTTTTAATCAGAGGCATGATTAAAGAAATCCCTAAATCTAAAATTAACCCTTATTTTGTCAGAGCGGGCAGAATTACATTTATTGTGTAATAAACACATATTGACAGTTGGTTTTAAGATGTCATTAATTTAAAACAAACCCCAGAAGATGATATGAAAATGTTTTTAATCGTTTAAAAGTTTCTTAACGGTAGATATGAACACGCATCCGCGTATGTTCCAACCCAGTCTCCTGCTTCTGCGTATCTATACAACGAGTTTGCATTTTCGTTTGGCGTAGTATTTACACGCCAAAGTCACATTTTGCGTGCATATTGTACGCAAAACCCCTCCCGTTAACTTCCATTGATGTAGAATGCGTATAAATTGCACGCAGAACTGTAAATTGTTCACAACGTCATCATCATCATTGTCCCGCCCATTCAATCTTACAAAGATTCACGATTATGCCGAAACAGAATATGCTACGTTTAGATCCCTTTTATTACAACTAGCTGTTGTACATTACATACTGTGACGAATCTTGAAACATCTAACATTATACACTGAGCTGTATCGGACGATTGTTTTTACAGTTTAATTCTAAACAATCCGTTTCAGACGCGGAAACAAAAGCTTCCAGGCGGTTTATTAATTCAAAGTTTAAACAGCTGTGCTGCTTGTAGTTAAATATGAAAGCTGTCTGGTTTGTTTAATTTGTTTACTGCTTTTTGGCTTGTGTTCTATATAATATATTAATAAAAATATTTAAATATCTCCGTGCTGCTTCACTGTTGTGATTGCTTTTGGAATATTTAAAGTATAAACTTTATTAAATAATAATAATAAATACATCATTTTACTACTTCGCTGCTTCAGGAACCGCCCACTCCCGCTTGGAAACCAATCAAATGTTAAAACATCTTTCGCGTCCTTATCATTGTCCCGCCCCCTTATTGGACGGTACACGGTAGTTTAGTACAACCTGGAGAGCACGTGCGTGGATGAAGAAGCTGCCAATCTAATCATATTATCAGGATAGGATACAAAAGTAATGTTAAGTATTTCGCAAAATTAGTTCTTGTTCATACAAATTATTGTAAATGCAATACTAATAACGTCCGCCCTTGTGCGTTAATGTTGTTTGCATCACACGTTATTGGCTGAAGTGAGCATGCGCAAGTATGCTTATTACAGTTGTCAGGCGATTTAGTCTTAAAAAAATATATTTTTAAAAAAATCTGTTTGGGTAAAAATTTGTTTAAAGGTCAGCTGTGCGTAAGGATTACTTTTTATTGATACATCATATGTTTGATTACGTTTTAATTAATCCCACTTATGTCCGTGCAAGGCATTACGTGTAGATCACAGATGTTTGGATTTTTATTGACACAATCATCATCACGTACTAAAACTGTGTTTATACTGGCCAACCTTTAAATCGTCTTGATGATAACAAAGTAGTTTTAAGTGGCTTGTAAGTTTTTCTGTTATGATATCAAGTTTAGTCATTTTGTGTTCTTTTTCTTGTAGTCAAAATGCCAGGTTCAACTATTCGGCAATGTCCCCACTGCCAGAACAAAATGAATTGCAGAAACCGGCGCTGTGTCAAGGTGATTGTGTGTAATTCACACATTTTCTTTACATTGTATTGCTTCTTTTGATACACAATGTATTTCTGTTTCTCTTTCTGTAGTGTGGAAAACTGCTTGATTTTAAAAACAGACAATCCATGCGGTTGGCAAAGTTTCGAGCCCAAGCCAGTCAGTGGGCAAAAACAACTATTAAGTCTCGGAATCAGTCCAAAGTCCTTGACAATTTAGCTGTCATGGTAAGTAAATTTCAACACCCTAATTTTAGTACCTCACACTTTGTTGTTAACCAAAATCATTTATACAAGTGGCTATATTATTTAAAGGCACACGCCATATTTTGGATTTTAGCTTATTCACCGTATTCCCCAGAGTTAGATAAGTCCATACATACCTTTTTCCTCTCCGTGCGTCCTGTAACTCTGTCTGACGCAGCCACCGCTAGCTTAGCTTAGCAAAAAGACTGGAAGTAAATGGCTCCAGCTAGCATACTGGCCCCAATAAGTGACAAAATAATGCAAACATTTTCCTATAAATATGTTGTGATTTGTATAGTCACACTGTGTACAAATAACAAGGTGATATGAGACACAGCCATCTTTTAACAGTATACATACTGGGAACTATATTCTCAGAAGATGAAGCACTGCTACTTGGGCGGAGTGACAACTTTGACCGAACTCTCTGCTCCTCACCAGAGGGCTTCTCGGGTGCTGCCGCCCTCGTAGCAGTCCTTCGCCTTCTGAGAATATAGTTCCCTGTATGTATACTGTTAAAGGTGCAGTGTGTAAATTTTAGCGGGATCTAGCGGTAAGGTTGCAAATTGCAACCAAGAGCTCAATTCACAGCTCACCCCTTGCTTTGAAACGCATAGAGAAGCTACTGTACGGTAGCTGCCAAAGGACAAACATGTCATCATTTAAAACAACTTAGTAAAAAAGTTTGCCCATTAAGAGCTTCTGTAGACACATGGTGGCACAAAATGGCGACTTCCATGTAAGGGGACCCTCAGTGTATGTAGGTAAAAACGTCTTATTCTAAGGTAACAAAAACAATACAGTTTATTATTAAAGGTCTTTATAAACCACTGATAATATAGTTTTGTATATTATTTTGCATTTCTCTCAAGAGATTCTCCTAAAAATTACACACTGCACCTTTAAAAGATGGCCGTGTCTCATATGACCTTGTTATTTGGACACAGTGTGACTATACAAATCACAACATATTTATAGGAAAATGTTCGTGTTATTTTGTCACTTATTGGGAGCAGTATGCTAGCTGGAGCCATTTACTTCCAGTCTTTGTGCTAAGCTAAACTAGCGGTGGATGCGTCAGACAGAGTTACAGGACGCACGGGGATGAAAAAGGTATGTATGCACTTATCTAACTCTGTGGGACACGGTGAACAAGCTAAAATCCCAAAATACGGGCATGTTCCTCTAAAGATGTTTTCCATACATGTACAGATAAAACCAATTCATATTATTGCCATTGATGTGCCAGATTTAAATGGGCAGAGATCACTAGCAGTTGGTAAAATCATATATCACTGCAGCTGCAATTGAGAGCTGTAGTTGCTATAGAAAGTAGAAACTACTGCACATGCGCTTTAAGTCAAAACAAAATATACAGTTTTGAACTTAGTTTGCACTTATGACACAAATCATATGACCCAGATCATGTCAGATTTTATTGCAGTTTTGGAATATGTTATTTAAGTTTAAGTTAGGCAAGTAAATATCAGTTAAACTTGCATAACCAAGCTGCCTAAATTTATCTTCGGCAGAAGCCATGATTTATCTATTTTGAAATAAGTCTGCTTGTATTTATGGATGTATGGTTGACAAGAATTCAGGTTTTATTTGTAAATATTGTTGAAGGTTGTATGGAAAATAAAAGTCTGGACATTTATAAATTTCTCTGTTTTTGTGTTTAACCAAGAAAAAGCATGTTGGCGTAAAGTGACATGGGGCTTAGCAGATTTTTTAGCGGTTACTTTCACAATTAATATGAACCATTTAATAACATGTTTACTGTTTGACATTCTTATATTTTAGATGGAAAAGCTTAAAGCCCTTGGTTACCTTCCAGTTCTTTTACTGGGAAAATCATCCAAGGCCCAAAAATGGACAGCAGAGGTCCAATGCCCATTTGAGTTCCCACCTGAGGGCCATGGAGTGATTGAAAAAATGCTCATACTATTTGAGCATATTTTACAGGGTAAAACCTATTGGCAAGCACTGGCACTTAAAAGTTTTTCTAATATTTTAATGTATACAGTAAGCTCTGTATCTATTTCTGTTAAACTGCACTTTTTTGTTGTTTTTTTATGTATTTTAAAGGGTTAGTTTACCCCAAACTTACAATTTTATCATAAATCACTTACCCATGTGTCGTTCTAAACAACCAAGTCCTTCGATTGTCTTCCAAACACATTTTTAGATATTTTGATGAAAACTTGTGACTGTCCCATAGACTGCAGATTCATTTTCACAATCAAGCCCAGAAAAGAATGAAAGACATTGCCAAAAAGGTCCTTGTTCCATCAGTCGTTCAATAATAATATTATGAAGTTTTCTTGTTTGTGCAAGAAAACAAAACAAATTCGACAATTTGTTTGCATGCTTGGTTGTTCAGTGCGCGTTCACGACGTCACCTGCTAACTTAGTTGCCAACGTACACAGGTCACATCAGCAGCATGCTTTTCTTTGCACACAAAAGTGTTTTCTAATTGCTTCATAATAGTATTATTGAACTACTGATGGACCTTTCTATCAATGCCTTTGATTCTTTTCTTGGCTTGATTGTGAAAATCAAACTGCAGCCTATGATACAGACACAAGCCTCCCAGTTTTCATCAAAAATATCTAAAAATGTGTTTTGAAGACAATCGAAGGACTTGGTGGTTTAGAACGACAGGGTAAAGGATTTATGATAAAACTATAATTTTGGGGTGAACTAACCCTGTAATATGAATTTAATGCTGCTTTTTTCAAAAATGTTTTTTTAAGGTTTTAGTCCAGAAAAAGAGCTTGAGGTCACAGAAGGTGATAAGGCAGAAGGTCAGGACTTGAACAAGACTATAGAGGATGAAGAGGACATTAGATTGAAGAACAATATAGAAGTGGAAATATTGGAGGATGAAGAGCAGATGGAAGAACAACAGATAGAAAGTGGGAAGGGAGAATCAGATACTCAAGAGGGAGAACCAAAAAACCAAGAGGTCACGGGCGATGAGGCAGAAAGTCAGGACTTGAAAGGGACTGTAGAGGATGAAGAGGACATTCTGTTTGAGAACAAAGTAGATGTGGAAATATTGGAGGAGGAAGAGCAGATTGAAGAACAACAGAGTGGGGAGAGAGAACCAGGGATTGAGAGAAAAAACGCTGAACAGGAAAAAAGGGTGAAAAGAAAGATTAGAGCACTTGAGATGGAGGAAAGGAGAGAAATGGAGAGAAGAGAGAATAACATAGAAACAGGTGCACATATAAATGAGGAAGTCATATTGGAAGCAGATTGGTGAGTATAAGAAGAGGTGAAGCAAAGACATAGATATAGGAAAACATTGCACTCCATTTACTTAAGAATAGATGAAAGTGTAATGCACAATATGGCAAATTAATCTTGCTTTCTGAATATGCTAGTTGTTGATTAGAAAAGTAATCATGTAATTTCAGATGTTGTTAGAAGCTGTTGTTGCTATAGACTGTTTCAGCAGTAACAACATAAACAAGCAGCTTTCGTGGTCAACACGTAACTTCCGGTAAACTCCGCTAAGAAAAAATAACAACAAAGTCCTTTTAAAGTAGTTTATTTATATAACAAGCAAAATAAACAACACGTAGGTTACGTAGGAAACCAAAACATTTGTTATTATCAAAGAGGTATTTGTTCAAGAGTTCACTTTAGCAACTAGTCAGACCATTAAAAAACTGAAACCAGAAGCGTAATTGTCTCACCATACGTGCGTCTATAGAAACAGACAGTATAGTGCAGGGGTTTTTAAACCTGTTCTAGATGACACCTACTGTAGTCCTGCACATTTTGCGTGTCTTCCTCATCAGACACACCTGATTCAAATCTTCAGCTTGTTAGTAGAGACTGCAACACCTGAACTGGGTGTGTAATGTATCTGAATAAGGTGTGTCACAAACGGGAAACATACAAAATGTGCAGTATTGGTGGTCCTCTAGTGCAGGTTTGAAAACCCCTTGCGTATATACTGTCTGGAATGAAATGTAAGCATTTTTTAACTCCCTTTAAACACGAGAAACAAAGGTTATAAAACTATAAAGTTGTTGTCGGATTTATAAGTGATTTCAAATATGAAATTTGAAAGTTTTCCCATTTAAAGAGATAGGAGCTGCACTTGCATGCCCGAGAGGGATTTTAGAAATGACCGAACTGATGATCAAAGTGACATGACTTGTCATAAAGGGACTTTGGGTAAAACAATTAGAATAAAAATTTGAACTTGGGCTCAGTGAAAACTGTTCTTTGACATACACTTGAACTAATGCTAAAAACTTTTTACTTTCTTTACAGCAAATCAGCTGTCAACATGGTTGCAAAAAGAAAGCGGAGAAAAAAGATGGACACAGGTATTTAATGTTATACAATATAGTTAGTGGTAACAATTAAGAAAAAGACTTTGATTAATTGCATCAGGTATGTTTGATGAGAGTTGGAGCAAAACTGTAGAGCTGTGGCCCTCCAGGTACTGAGTTTGAGACCAGTGGTTTAGCTCCTTAGCACTGCTTAAGGGATAGTTCACCCAAAAATTCTGTCATCATTTACTCACCCTCATGTTGTTACAAACCTGTATAAAATTCGTTGTTCTGCTGAACACAAAGGAAGATATTTTGAGGGTGAGTAAATGATGAAATGGGTGAACTATCCCTTTAACTGTTGCATGTAATCCATTTGGAAAGTTCTTATACTATTGATGTTTATATTTGTTATTTAGATTTAAATGTTTTTTAATGTTTAAAGATTATTTTACATTTGAACTTTTAGACATTCTCCATTCACTTTATTTACTAATTGAGCAATTAATTTCTAACCAAATGTTACTTTTGTCAATTTCAGAATGTCAATTTCATGAGGCTCTGGACGTATTTCCTGTGGAATCTTTTTCAAAAAGGCGTGTCAGAAAGGTTTGAATTAATCAGTATATACAGTCTGTTAATGTTTTGTTCCATAATACTGGTGACCTTTTTATGTACAGTAAATTAATTTATATAATTCCTAATAAAAAAGTAAAGTATTTATGTTTTTGGATCATTCTTAGCATAATTTCTGTAATAATAAACTTAGGATAAAATATCTGGCTCTGTTGTAATGTTAAAAACTCCACATATAATGCATGCTAGTGTGAAGGGTACTTTATTGCTAAATTTACATCTAGAATGGACTTCTTAATTGCTTAGTCCTAAGTGCATGGCATTGGACTTATTACAGTATGTGCAAAAGAGCATGAGTTTGAAGAGCACACACCAGTGAAGAATTGTAAATTGATATAATAATGGCTTTTACGGTGTACTGTGAATATATCATAAGCTAACTATATAACATGTAGGGCTGCTGTCCTGGAAAGAGTTTAGATTAATCCAGAAATAGGTTATAGTTATATTATAGTTATATTAAGGCATATATTAAGTAGTTTTAACAAACATACCTTAAAAGAAACAATACTGGTGTGCATCTTGAGACAAAATTTTTGAGTTATGTTAAATGCTTTGAAAATGTAGTGATGATGTAATGATGTGTAGAGATGGAAATTGTAAAGTTATTTTTGTAATTGGCTCTGTTTTCTTACCTAATTCACAGGGACGTAAGGAGGTTTTGGTGCATTGGCAGCCATGTCCATCCTGGTAAATAAACCTACATGCCAATTTAATTCACCACTGTACTCTTATTAGTTATTAATTGTTGTAATTTTTTTACAATTTTTTTCCCAGTAAGAAGACATGGCCGCCCACCTGGGAGCCTGAAGATCATGTTCAAATTACCCTCACTCAGTGTTAACTACAGTACATTACTGGTACATGATGGGTTTTTTCCACCGTTTTTATTTCTAGTAAACAAATAAAGGTTTAAAATTTTACTATGTGCAACTTTGTCTTTCATTTACATCTTTTAACTATAAAAAACACCAAGTTTTTATATTTTAAAGGTGTAGCGGAGGATTTTCTCGAATTTTAGAAAAGAACCGCCTTCTCCACTTTTTAAAAAAATGCAATTGCGCAGCACTCCTGATTGACAACTAGGAGGACCAATAGTCTTCTTGATCCACACGGAAAAAGAAAATCCTCCGCAATACCTTTAAATATCTAGATGCTGGAGCTTATTTCAGCTACCTAAGGTCAGAAGAGGTGACCAGTCTGTCACAATGATGACACAGAATAATAGCCAATAGTTTCTGAATAACCATACTTGCATGTTTTTGGAGTGAGAAGACTTCTGCGCCCAGAGGAAACCAACAGCAACAATGGGAAAACCACCTACTACGAATGTCTCAAGGAAGTGTGAAGTCATTTGTAGACTTGCATAGTAACTGTTTAATACAAGCCTTTTGTGTGTGTATACAGTATTATATATATATATATATATATATATATATATATATATATATATATATATATATATATATATATATATATATATATATACACATACATACATACATACATACATACATACATACATACATACATACATACATACATACATATATATACATATATATATATACATATATATATATACACATACATACATACATACATACATACATACATACAAATCATACATACATACATACATATATACATATATATACATATATATACATATACATATATACATATACATATACATATATACATATATGGGTCAAAGACGAGACGTCACCATTTTGGTGTCCGCATCAAATATAATTTACAAAAGTGATTTTACATACAAAAAACACCTATAAAATGAAAGTAAAATGTCTACTTTTATGTTTCAAATAACTTTTGTGAAAATACAATGACCAAATATGAGTTTAATAATGATCCAAAGTGTAAAATCGTCATTCAGCGTAATGGTCCGGACTATGATTTCACTAATAGATTTTTAAATAAACGTATAAAATACCATGTTAAAAAAATATTTTCTTCCTTGGCATGTTCACATAAGTGTTGGCTGTTTTATATTAATAGGACTATGTGTTATTTTTTTCGTTAAATATTGAAACAACTAGGGGACTTTTGTCCCGAATATGCAGTTTGTCAGAGGTCATTCAGTGTAACGGGATCAGGAAACCATTTTGAAATTAAATAAACAAACAATAGTCATCAAGCAGTCTGTGACATCATCAAAAGACTCCCTGAAGACCATGTGGTGATTCAGCAAGGTAAGTTTATTGCTCTTAAATATTTGATAATTTCACCTTTTCATAGTGTGGTATCTTGAGTTACAAAAACGATTGTCATTCAGTGAAATGCAAAAAAACACTTTTATTGATAGATTTTTTGAAAAATAAGTAGATGTTGTGAATAATGATGATAAACATTTCTGGTCAAGTTCACTGTTTGATATAGGTATCTAGTTGTTAACTTCTAATATTAGCTTAAGTAAAAGTTTTGTCATTCAGGGTAATGTTTTGTCATTCGGTGTAATGCAAATTGTATGTTACACCACAGTGTCATCCATTACACTGAATGATAGTGTCACTGTTTAGATAACATTTTTAGCATTTTATTTCTATTTCAGATAAATGAGGGATGTTTAGCACAAAAAAAATATCAAACTTTATCAATATTAATGTTTTAATGTATTTTTGTCGTTTTGGCACTGATTTCTTTTAGATGCCCACAAACAAAGAGAAAGTTTCTAGGCACTGGCAGAAAGTTAATGCAGACCCAGTAGCCTGGGCAATGCATTTAGCAAGGAGACGAGAAAAGTATTGAGGAGTGCAATTAAAAATAATAGGGCTGGGTTTAAAAGATAGATTTCTCGATTTTAATCAATTCTAATTTTGAAGAAACAATAGTGATTTGTAAATCCCAATAATCAATCTTTCAGTCTATGCTGTTTTCAGATGATGTTAATCAATATCAAATTGATTTGAAATTGAATCAAATCGTGAAATTTGTGTCCAAGCCTAGCCCTACAGAATAATAGTTTACTGCTGTTTTTAGATAGAGACTCCACCCTACCTATACCACAAGTTAAAGGGATAGTTCACCCAAAAATGAAAATTTGGTCATTATTCACTCACTCTCATGTTGGTAAAAACCTGTATGATTTTTTTTGTTCTGATAAACACAAAGGAGGATGTTTTGAGTGATGTTTGTGGCCGGACCGTTCGTGGACCCCATTTACTTCCATAGTATTATTTTTAGTATCATAGTATGGGGTCCACGAAAGGTTTGGTTGCGGGCATTTCTCAAAATATCTTCCTTCCATTTATGCGGGTTTGAAACAACACGGGAGCGAGTGGATGATGACGGAATTTTCATTTTTGGGTGAACTATCCCTTTAAGAGAGGCCACTGAGGGGATTCTCCGCCCATAATACAAATCCTGATAACATGTCATTTATGTTGCCAAACAGAAAGTATTTTTAATTAATAACACGTTTTATATAGATCTGTCAATAATTTTATGTCAATAATTACATGGAATCTGTATTTCAGCAACCAGAGAAGAAAGCAAGCTGCCTTGGCTGCAAATCCTGATCACCCGTCAATCAGGAATTTATCAGATGCTGCAGCTGAGAAGAGGCAAAAGCAATGGCGGGAAAATCAAAGTAAACACAGGGCAGAAGCTAAACGTATAAGGGCAGTTCTGGATCTTATTATACAGTATTACCACCTGTTCAGTTCATTTTTACGAATATGATATGCATTATGGAATAAAAATGATTATTAATTTCAGCATCTACTTCTGTGATTTGTTAAGGAATAAAATGATACAGAATAATATTCAAAACATTGCAATAATGGAAACAATGACACTATTTTTGTCAAAAATGTCATTCAGTGTAACAAACCATGGTCATTCGGTGTAACACATATATTTATGTAGAAATTAAACAATATACTTATTCTGAGCTGTACATATTAAAATATGTATAATAATGTCTGATCCTTCAAAAATTTTATTTGATTTGAATAGATTTTCACTTCCTTACAAAAACTTCTTGCTGACAAATGGGTAAAACCTAATGGTTTAAAGGATATTGGCGAAGTAAAATGCTTTAAAATGACAAATAGTTAGTATTTGGTGTCTGCACTGTGATCTATAAATAGAGTCTTGTAATGTGTCATCAAATAATAGTTTTTCTAAAAATGTCTGATAATATTTTTTTTGCATAAAAATATTGTTACACTGAATGACATTTTAGTTGGTGTCTTCTGTACAATTCCAGTAAAAATGTATGGTAGTAATTATTTTTTGCTCAGAAAAACATATAGTTAAACAGGACATATTCTAATGTATGTGAAAAAGACTAAATCTAAAGCTCTTTTACACTTTTATTTTTTTTATGCTTTAAACCCCCTTTTCGTCTTTGACCCATATATATATATATACATACATACATACATACAGTGAATTAGTCTATTTACACACTATAACATAGAAAACCATCCTTCTAAATGTACCTAGTGAGTGAGTTGAGTAACACTTCTGCATTCATGGATATTTAGTAAAACCATAGTAGAATTGTCAAATATAACCCTTGTATAGTCAAACAATGCTTTTAATAATACAAAACAGATGTTTTTAACAAATAATGATGCCTACACATCCCTTTTGAGCAAACTTTTTTGTGTGTGTGTTAAGATTCAAGAGAATTGTATGGTAATAAATGCAGATGAAAAATGAAAAGCTTTCTATGTCACAGATAATTGCACTACACAAGACCTTGCAATGCAGATAGAGTAAAGATGTAGGGTAGGCCTATGTAATGTCAGCACCAAAAGTAGTGGGCAACATAATAGGGCGGTTTTCCAGACAGGGCTTATATAGCCCAGACTTAACTGTATGTGTGAGCTGCCTTAATTTAAATCATTAAATCTTAGCATAGATCAGTGCCATTGTTTTGTCTCAAAATGCAAACCACTACTGTTATAGTAAGGTATGTTTGTAGGCCTAGTCCTGGATTAACCCTTACAGAAAAGTAACATGAATTTCACATGTGAAACGTGTATTTTTTGGATATTTAGTGTGAATCCCACGTGAAACACATGTGAGACCAATGTGATCACATGTGAAATTAGTGGATCACATGAGGGGACATGTTGTCCACATGTGATTACATGTAAAAAATTGTCACCACATTATGCACATGCACGTCACATGGGATTCACACAAAAATGACCAAAAACACACATTTCACATGTGAAATTGATGTTGTTCACATTAAAAAAAACGTGAAATCCATGTGGGTTTTTTGTAAGGGACTGTAAACCCTGTCTGGAAAACTTCCCCAAAGAGTGTCTCGGAGGCAGTTTTATTTATTTGCCATGCTGTAATATGTTTTCAGTCTCAGATAAAAAAAACTGAGGCAGTGGAGGTCACCTGTCCTAAATATTTTAGCTCCAACCCTACTCCAACATGCCTGCCTCTAATTTTTAGGTAGCCCTGAACAACTTGATTAGCAGGTTCATGTGTGTTTGACTGGGGTTGTAGCTGAAATCTGCAGGACATGTGCCCTCCAGGAATAGTGGTTGGAGTCCAATAAACACCCTGGGCCACGTTTCCCAGCCAAGGTTTAGATTAATCCAAGACTAGGGCTAGTTATATTAGGATATATTGGCCTAAGACAAGGCTTAGCTAAAGCCAAGACTAGGCCTTAGTTAAATTAAGATGCATCTTTTATAAACAATTGTCTTAGAAAAAAGATGGCGTTTATCTTAAGAACAAATCAATGCCACTGGGATATTTTAAGATCTGTCAGTGCAAGTTGTTTTCAGTTGACACTGCCAAACGTGTGTTTTAGTCTAGGACTATCCTTAAACCTTGTCTGTGAAACCAGTGGCCGGTTGCATAAACATAGTCATGACGTTAAGACTGCGTCTTAGGAATGATTCTGACTAACTAGCAATTAGTTAGTAATTAGTCTTATTATTTGGATTTACGAGTTCGCCTCACTGACAATAAAGAGGGACTGCTAATATGCGTGAGTGGCGTGCTGTCCCGGGGCGAAGGTTCCGAGCTCGGGAAATACCCCCCGAGTTCGGAACGTTCGTCCCTTGACCGGGGACGGAGCCCCGGGCCTGGGGCGTGCCCTGACCCGGGTTATCCCCGGTGCTGAGCTAAATGTACGTAGTGAGGCGAAGGGGTGGAGGTGGGTTTGCAATAATGTCCCAGAGAATTGAGGGTAAGGACTCTATGATTATTTATAGAGCTGGTACTAAGTTGTTGTGTTGATTAGTGATTGATAACCAGCCGTGTTCATTGCTTAATCATCGAGAGCCAGCCGTGTTCATTGAGAGCCAGCCAAGTTCATTGATTAGTGATTAAGAGCCAGCCATGTTCATTGATTAATGATTGAAGGCCAGCTGAGTTCATTGTCTGATCAGCTCCTCCCAAACCTTGTTTATATAAAACATCATTTTACGAGTTCGCCTCACTGACAATAACGAGGGACTGCTAATATGCGTGAGTGGCGTGCTGTCCCGGGGCGAAGGTTCCGAGCTCGGGAAATACCCCCCGAGTTCGGAACGTTCGTCCCTTGACCGGGGAAGGAGCCCCGGGCCTGGGGCGTGCCCTGACCCGGGTTATCCCCAAAAAGAGCAGGTGGTGCAGGACAGCCGCCTGAACAACAATTCCCCAAAGAAGGCTGGCTTGAGAAGGCGAGGTGCTGGCCCTCATTGGGGAAAATGCTGAAGTAGAGGGTAGAATTGAAAAAGGCAGCTCTGGAGAGCGGGCACTGTTGAGAAGTGCTGTGAAGAGGTTGAGAAGGATATATGAGGTGGGGCAGAGGCCTGGACCCAAAGGCTGTAGTTTGAAGAATATAGGGGGCTCCGGGGGAGCAAAATCTGCTGCTGCCAATATGTAGGGAAGGGAGAAAATTGTACTCTGAAGAAGAGCGGGGAGTTTTTAAAGGTAATAGGTGAGGTAGTGCTGTAAGGAGCAAGGTAGGACTCCAAGGGAGCGAAGGAAGCAGTTTGTGCCCTGAGATGGGGCTGTGCTCTAGAGGAGCCAGACATGAGGTAGTTGGGGAAGAAGAAAACTCCAGAGGGAGCAGTACTGCTTAGGCAGCGATAGATGCATAGATTCTGCTGGGCAGAAAATGTGAAGGAAGCACTGGCCCCTGCGGGGGCGGTCGCGCTGCGATACGGGCTTCGAGGTTGAAATGATCTGCTGCGGCAGATCGAGGAAAAGGCACGGGCCCCTGCGGGGGCGGTCGCTGCTGCGATACTGGCCTGAGTTGGAAAGGGAAGGTTTTATTGGCAGAGCATGTGAAAGAAGCACGGGCCCCTGCGGGGGCGGTCGCAGCGGCGATACTGGCTTCAGAAGTCGACTGCTGCGGCAGATCGAGGAAAAGGCACGGGCCCCTGCGGGGGCGGTCGCTGCTGCGATACTGGCCTGAGTTGGAAAGGGAAGGTTTTATTGGCAGAGGAAGTGAAAGAAGCACGGGCCCCTGCGGGGGCGGTCGCAGCTGCGATACTGGCTTCAGAAGTCGACTGCTGCGGCAGATCGAGGAAAAGGCACGGGCCCCTGCGGGGGCGGTCGCTGCTGCGATACTGGCCTGAGTTGGAAAGGGAAGGTTTTATTGACAGAGGAAGTGAAAGAAGCACGGGCCCCTGTGGGGGCGGTCGCTGCTGCGATACTGGCTTAAAAAAGGCATCTGCTGTGGCAGAGAGTGAAATAAAAGCTTGGGCTTCTGCAAGAGCGGTCGCGCTGCGACAGTTGTTGTTATCTGAGAAGGAATCTGTTGTGGTAGGGCTGTGTAAGATTTTGATGAGGGTGTCAGCTTGAGTTGCCGGTACTAGCTTCTGCGGAGGCAGGGAAGTGTATCGAGGGTGATGATGGGTTTATGTGTGACGGTGTGATCTTATGTCCGTTTGCTGGGCCGTGAGTGTTTGGTGGGCTTCTTTGATGGAAGCACGATCTGCCCTGATGTAATTTTTTGAAAGCTTCCGAAGACCAGCGGCCTAGGGTTTGTATCTGGGAGTCTGGGAGTCCGTTTTGAGCAGCTGTTGTGGCTGCTCCAATGCGGAAGGAATGACTTGAAAATTCATGGGGGGGAAGCCAGATGTTAGCAAAACTTGTTTTAGGTGCTTCTGAAACCAAAAGCGGGTTACTGGGCGGTTGAATTCATCCCCAAAAAGTGGGTCGGAAGAGGATTTAATCTGGTGGCAACGATAGGAAGTGTAAGCTTTGAGAACTTGGTATGGTTGGATGGGAGTTTGAATTTTGAAAATGTATATGTGGTGTCCTTTTCTCATTTGGTCCGTCTTGCTGTGTTTGATAAAAAATGAGATGGTTTCGTCATCTATTATGGCTAGATCAGAGATGGTTGGGTGTAGGTTTGGGTCAAAGGTGGCTGAAACAGTGAATTCTGAACAGCGGAGGAAACCAAAAAAGGCTAACACGAACATGGCGTCTAGGGTTCGGGCAGTATGTACTGAGGAGTAGCCTTTGCGAAGAGTGGCTAGACATTTTGAAAGGATTTCTATGGTTATGGGTAACCTGGAATCTGGACTCTTGGGTTGGGTTTTTTCAATACCTTTTAAAAGCATGTCGGTCTGGGGATTAGTGATAGCAGTTGAGGGTAAACCTAACATTAGTTTGTGAAAAAATTGGATTCCGCTCATATACCCTTTAATTGTGCTGATTCGAAGGTGTTTGACTTTATGCAGGTACGATATGAATGATGTTATGGTAAGTAGAGAGAAGTTGGCTAAAGGGATCTGGTGTAAATGATGGAAAGTTCTGAAGCTTCTCCAAGCTGTCAGATAGGTTTGAAGAGTTCCCATTGAGACTGCTTGGATTATAGTATCTAGAGAGGCGGAAAGAAGGTCATTGAGTGGATGAATTACGGGAATAATATAGTTGAATAGGGAGGCACTAGTCTTGGGGGAACATCCTCTAATAAAGACAACTGCATCAATTTCTGCGAGGAACAGTTGCCTGATGGAATTGATGACAGGGGGAGGTTCCAAGGCCAATGCGTTGGGTGGGATGGGCATTTGTGCTGCGGTAGCCAGCGTGAAAGGCTGACGAGTCTGGGGAACAGAATCAACAGAAAAAGAAGCCGCTGGAGCCGCTAGCGGAGGCAGCCTCACGCTTTGGGTCAATCCGTGGGCGAAAATATCAGGTTGAAAAGTCATAGAGGGTGCCGGGGCTTGACTCGTTAGCGGAGGCATCCTCACGCTCGTGTCGGCTCCTGCGGCAAAAACCGGGGCCTGACTCGTTAGCGGAGGCATCCTCACGCTCGTGTGGGCTGCTGGAGCGTTAACCGGGGCCTGACTCGTTAGCGGAGGCATCCTCACGCTCGTGTCGGCTCCTGCAGCGAAAACCGGGGCCTGACTCGTTAGCGGAGGCATCCTCACGCTCGAGTCGGCTCCTGCTGCAAAAGTGGGAGAAATGTGAGAAGGAAAAATAGATGTGGCCGGCGCTGCTGCTGAACACAACCCCGTGTGATAGAGAGACGGAGGGGCAGCAGGCCATTGGCCGGGAGAAGGAAGCGGCAGTGGGATGAGCAAAGCAGTTACCATGCTCGTGTTGGCTCCTGCGGAAAAAATGGGAGAAATGTGAGAAGAAAAAATAGATGTGGCCGGCGCTGCTGCTGAACGCAACCCCGTGTGATAGAGAGACGGAGGGGCAGCAGGCCATTGGCCGTGAGAAGGAAGCGGCAGTGGGATGAGTGAAGCCTTTGTCGAGCTCGTGTCGGCTCCTGCGGAAAAAGTGGGAGAAATGTGAGAAAGAAAAATAGATGTGGCCGGCGCTGCTGCTGAACGCAACCCCGTGTGATAGAGAGACGGAGGGGCAGCAGGCCATTGGCCGGGAGAAGGAAGCAGCAGTGGGAGGAGCGAAGCCGTTGCCGCGCTCGTGTCTGCTCCGGCGTAAAAATTGGGAGACATGTGAGAAGCAAAAATAGAGGCGGCCGGCGCTGCTGCTGAACGCAACCCCGTGTTATAGAGAGACGGAGGGGCAGCTGGCCATTGGCCGGTAGAAAGAAGCGACAGTGGGAGGAGCGAAGCCGTTGCCGTGAGCGGAAGCATGGCTTCATGCTGTGTCTTTGAGACCTCCGTGTTTTCCCTGGTGTCTTTCGGGTGTACGGTGTACTCCGTGCTTGCAGAGACGAGGAGTCAGAGCTTGCTGTCACGGCTGTTTGCGGGGGTTGAGTAGCCCTCCGGCTATCGCGGAGTAGGCTGAACAGTTGCGCCTTTGTTTGTTAACGTGAGAATGGACTATCTGCATTTTCAAGAGCTAGTTCGAGGCCTAGGATGGACCATTTCTTGAGGTCGGGGATTCCTGGAGAAGCAGAAGCGTATGAAGATGCCGGTGATGGTGGGGAGCGCCTCTGCGAGGTGCGAGGAGACGGTCCTTTTCTTCTCGGGATTCGTGTAGCAATGCGGGAAGATCGCCCGGCCTGTGGGGAGGCCTCGGGCTTGATTGAAACATCCCGACCGCTGTCGGAAGGCCCGAGATAATCCTGTGTGGTATGGTGAATTTCCTGTGCTGGGTTTGTTTGACTGGACATCTTGCAATAATGTCCCAGAGAATTGAGGGTAAGGACTCTATGATTATTTATAGAGCTGGTACTAAGTTGTTGTGTTGATTAGTGATTGATAACCAGCCGTGTTCATTGCTTAATCATCGAGAGCCAGCCGTGTTCATTGAGAGCCAGCCAAGTTCATTGATTAGTGATTAAGAGCCAGCCATGTTCATTGATTAATGATTGAAGGCCAGCTGAGTTCATTGTCTGATCAGCTCCTCCCAAACCTTGTTTATATAAAACATCATTTTAAATTAGACCAATCTACCTTTCTATGCAACATACTTAAAACAGGTATGATCAGTCTTGAAGAAAAAAATTCATGACTTACTTTTACGACTAGTCTAAAAGTTTTATGCAACCGGCCACAGGGGATTATGTATTATATAAGCATAGCATATATTATGTTTAAAAACATACCTTACAAAAAACAATACTAGTGTGCATCTTGAGACAAAACAATGATCGCCTACTGATATATGTTGGATGTTTTTAAATTAAGGCACCTTAAACATGCTTTTTAGTGTGGGACAAGGATAAACCCTGTCTGGGAAACTGTCCCTATCAGTTTTAAACTCACTCTGAATCCTCCACAAAATAATGAAAACAATTCTAAAGCTTGTAGTAAACTCTATAAAAGACTATGTATGTATGTGTGTAGCTGTCCAACCTGCCAAAGGTAAGATTTATCAATAATTTGATAAAGTGATTCAAGATGCCAGAGAATGGGTTTGATAAAAGAGAAGCTCCAACATCCTTATCCAGCATGGGGTCCTGCTTGTGATACATATCTCATGCTTTCACATTCTTCCAGTCAAAAGGATCAAAGAAAGAGTGTCATTGTATTTAACAATTTATTAACTCTAATATAAATCAGTAATAATTCAAATGAACTGGTCTTAACAATATTAATTAAACATTAATTGATTATAGCATACACCATAAAAAAAATCTCTTAACCAATATACTTATTTTAAATTATTGTTATATTTATAAACATAAATAAAATCGGCCACTTTCTGAGTGAAGTTTTACATTTTCTTTTTTATACATTAGGACAACTCTAATCCTAACCCAAAGTATTAATCATAGAAGGCGGTGGGACAAGACAACTATATACAGGGACCTATATACAGGGACTTGCTCTATTACCTAACATTCAATTTTTACATAATTTTAATGTATGTTATTTAATACTATTTTATAGTATTTATTCAGCTGAATTGTATGTATTAGTCAAAATAGAATATACTGCAGATTTCTCTGCTGTCAGTGACAGAAGACAACGGAGACAGATGTAAAACAGAATTAAAAGTTTATTGAGAGATATGGTAAATGTGTAATGATGAGTTGAGGCACTCCAGGTATCCAGAGGCACACAAGAACACTCCAGCAGCAGCCGATGTAATCCGCGAATCCAAAGTACTCCTAAACACCGTTGACGATGAAATAGAATCCTCTAAAGGGGAGAGAGAGAGAGTCAGGTTAATCCACACAATATACAAACAGCATGAAGCGATGGGACCGGACAGTGAACGTGTGCCTGTGGATGGCTTTTAAAGGGTGAATCTGATTAGCTACGGAATAAAAATTCAGGTGAGTGATCTGGTGAGGAACCTGGCTGATCTGTGACACATGCACACTACATGCACAACCTGCCTGAACTGAGTTAAAGACAAGACTGGGACTATACATGTATTTTATTTAGCTTACAGTTGGGAAGAACATGCATTCAGTGCATTTGTTGTACTATGCTTGGGATGAAATGCTTGCAGTGAAACAGGTAAAGAGTCTCAAACACACTAAAGAGATTTAAAAATACTATTCATAACATATATGTACTGCTTTTTATTATTATTTCCCTTTAGGATGTGGAAATATTTAACACATATGTTAATATGTTTCTCAAAGTGAAAAATAGCGGCTTATAAAATAGTTATTTAAAGGGATAGTTCACCCAAAAACTCTAAATTCTGTCATTATTTACTCACTCTCATGTTGTTACAAACCTGTATGAATTTCTTTGTTCTGCTGAACACCACTGAAGATATTTTGAGGAATGTTTGTAATCAAACAGTTCGTGAGCCCCATTCACCTCCACAGAATTCTTTTTTCCAACTATGGAAGTGAATGGGGCCCACGAACGGTCCGACCACGAACATTGCCCAAAACATCCTCAGTCGTGTTCATCAGAACAAAGAAACTCACACAGGTCCCCAACAACATGAGAGTGAGCAAACGATGACAGAACTCTTGTTTTTGGGTGAACTATCCCTGTAATATTTGTCTGATCACTCCACATGTGCAGGTTTAGCCCTCATCACTGTCATCTGAGCTGTAGTTTATTGCCTCAGTTTCTTCATCAGAAATGTTATCAAATAAAATGCTGTCTGAAGCCTGTCCCAGAACACACTGTCGGTATAACATCCTAGCATTATTTTGCAGAAAATGAAGGTCTTCCAGTTTTCTCTTGAGAAGGCACAGTAGTCCACTGGAGCTCTCTTGATCACTGTCACAGTCTACACAAAAAAGAAATGAAAACATTAAAGATGATCAATCCCTATTCAGTCCTTATTATTCAATATAAAGCAATGCATTGGTTATTGAATTTTATTATGGCAACTTACTGTTATTTTGTATTTCTAGAGAAAGATCCCTCAGTGAACTTTCAGCCTCCTTTAAAGATTGCCAGTGTTGCTTGACCTCCATCACTATGATCTGCTCTTCCTCCTTCAGTCGGGAAAGCAACATGAACCGGTCAAAGACCACCTTCTTGGTTGAGAGGTTGCCGTTACCTGTAATTGTTGAAGGTCTTAAAATGCCATTTTAAACACTGCATTAACATCAAGCTATATTTATCAAATACACTGAGAATAGTAGGTTAATTACTAGTGTCAGGGCATTCCCATGGCCATTGGAAATTATCAGCTGCAAGCAGTTCATCCACGGAAGGAAGCTGGTGGGTTGACTGTTCATTGAAGTCCTTAATGGCAGCTGCCAAGGTTGACTTGTCTTCATTCATTCTTCTCCTCATTTTGTGCCTTCTTTTGTTGCTATCTAATAAATCAACAACATACATAAATACAACAGCATTCAAGTCCATTCCTTAGCGGGAATTACTGAAGTACATTTTATACAGTACATTACATAATCATTTTATCTGACCTGTCTTATGGTACAGATTATTTTTTCTCTGCTTTATGCTGAGATAAAGGCCTCGAATTCTGCCCTCAAGTCCAGCGTCATCTTTTGCACTTGATCCTACATCACAAATTAGCCTTGCAAATTAGATAAATTCTGCCAACTTGACTTGGACAGTGTACAACTTTTATAAATCAAAAAATGTTATTGCATAAGAACTATAAAACAGGTCCTTCAAAATGTATTTATTACCTGCAGCCCACTGTTGGACGTCACTGACCCACTGCTGAATTTCATCATCACTGATATTTAGCTCAGCCTGCAGACTTGCACAACTCTCTCTTTCCACTTTCAGCCTTTCGGCTGTCTAAATACATATCAAATACTATAAATTAATTTGATAATAAAGGTTTATAGTTTAACAATGTATGCCATAGACATAATTGCTCAAATGTACGTAAAATTGTTCTTTTTGTTTAATACATAGGTTGTATAATAGGTTGACATTTGCATCAGTAAAATACCTTAATGTATCTCTGGGACAAATATTTTGCCAGATTTTCAGATTTCCGTTTGTTCCATGCAGAAGCAAGAACTGTAAGCATGTCTGAACGTGCTTTTATTATAGAGTTGTAGATAGTTGGTCAAAGTAAATAAACAATGTTAGTCAGAATTCATTAATATTTAGAAATAACTATAGGTTAAAAGTAGTACTTAAAGATATTCACCAGCTTTGGACATGTATTTAGTGCAGATTGCAGCTCTTGACAGGAAGGAGTTGACTTGCTCCACCTCTTCTCCAATTGTAAGACCAGCTCCCTCTTGGTTTTTCCCGGACCATTTTATCTACAAAAAAAAACAAAAACACAAAAACAACAAACCAACAACAACAAAACAAAACAAAAAAACAATGGCTGTTGTGCATGTCCATAGCATAAAAATATGTAACAAAAGAATCTTATCTCACAACTCCACTCATGTGCTTTGGCATGCATAACTGATAATAGTGGGTGCATACTTAATAAAGGCCTTAGCTCCGGACAGTGTCCAACCACTCTCTTTAGGTATGGCCAGTACTTGCAGGCAACATCTGAGCAGAAGAATGTCACATTTTCTTTTGAGAGGGCATTTTGAAGAAACAGGGGATAGGCAAAAATTTCCCCTCTGAACATGTTTAGGGCTTTTAAAAGTCCTCCATGTCGGCACACAGCAATCTCAAGGCCTTCCTCATCAATCTTTGATGTTGACTTTTTTGCAGACTCCTTGGCTGCTGTCCACTGAGAGGAGCCACAAACCCCTTTACCTGTGGCCTACAAGACATTGCATTCAAATGATTATTATGTCAATAATGGCAGTTGGATTAGAATATACAAATGACAATGAGTAAAGAGTTATTACATGCTTGGTCTTTTCATGAACATATTCCACAAAGGAGGAAACATCACCATCTTTCATTATAAATTCGCCATCGAAGTAGCCCTTCTCTGTCCTTAATTTTATAAAAAGGAAAACATGACAAACATTGAAGTACAATAAAATGTACCAAAAGTGAAAAAAAACATACCCTTTCGCATTATGGAACCTGTACAGTTTCCTGTTACCATCCACTGACACTGCATGCATGGATGGACTGCAGGCGGGACATTTAAAAGGCTGGACACCACAAAGCATCTCAACCTCATGCTGGGCAAAGGTCCACTCCAGAAAGCTTTTCTGGAATGTGTCTCCACATATTTTACCACTCTGTTGAAATAACCAAACCAATCAATCACTTTAATGCATGCTAACATGTTAACAATATAGATTTAACAGTGTTTACCCTGCCATTGTACTCCGTTCTTCGGTCAAGCATTCCAAGGAATGCTTGACGTGAAAGACCTGGAGCAAAAAGTTTTAAGTCCAGAAAAGACCTAAAAAGGCCAGCCTCATACACAGTCTCAAAATGTATAGAGGCTGGCCAGTAACCAGACTTGAGGAGATTACTGAGTCCCACTGCCCAGGTTTTCCCGCAGCTTAAACACTCCAGTGATGGAAGGGTGAGATTGTACCGTCCTATTAAAATGTGATCACAACAGCTTTATAAATTTCTAATCACAGATATTACATGCAAGTTTTCCTGTAATAAACCTAATGTGTTGTTTTCATAAACAGAAAGAAACTACATCTTACCATTTAAATTAATAAGGATAATAGGCTTGCCACTGATTACTCTGCAAGAACTTTCTGAACAGGCACAGATTTTCTGTGGCAAAAGCAGCGGAAGATATCGGACTAAAAAGCAAAACAATGTTAATAGCAAACTCCTCAGTGAAGGATTCATAAACAAGTAAATTAAATATATAACTTAAAGGGGTCATATCGTGAAAATGTTAGCATTGCCACTTTGTAGGTTTGAGCAAAAATGTGTCGTTTTGGGTGTGTCTTTTAAAATGCAAATGAGCTGATGAAGTGCAAACACTGATCACAATGATGGTGGTTTGATGCAATTCAAACTCAATTGTGCTGTGAATTATCTTTTCTCTCTTTCTTTCTCTCTGCACTAAATAGCAGTGCTGTGGTTGGATAGTGTACATTAAGGGGGCGGTATTATTCTAATAAGATATCCTTATGACATCATAAAGAAAGCCAAATTTCAATGACCTATTTTTGCTCACACCTACAAAGTGGCAATGCTAACATTTTCACGATATGACCCCTTTAAAAGGTATTGCGGAGGATTTTCTTTTTCCGGGTGGATCATTAAGACTATTGGTCCTCCTAGTTGTCAATCAGGATTGTTTCGCAATTCATTTTTTTAAAAACGTGGAGATGGCGGTTCTTTTTTAAAATTCGAAAAAAATCCTCCGCTATACCTTTAATATATTTATTAAATGTATTAATAATGGTTACACCAATGAACAGCCATTTAAATTGTACAAACTGAAATTGAAAAGATAGTGAAAAGCATACCCTGTTCAGAGAACTCGTATGTCTCAGAATGTCTCTTCACTCCAGTGGTTGGACACAGTGGCTTAAAAAACCCATGGACCATAGACTCCCTGTTATGGAGAGGTAGATGCTGATGGACATCTCCATCACAAATGGTGCATAGATACTGCCTAGGTAGACAGTCCCTGCACCGTACAATAGCCTCAGTAGACAGACAGTGCTGGCAGACACATTCCTGAACGTATTCAGCTGCCAAAAGATTCCTTACCATGGACTCCCTTGCAATCTGCCATCTCTCATGGCTTAGGGATTGCCGCTTTTGCCAGGTTATAGCCAAAAGGGGATCGCGCACCGGCCGCGCGGCTCGGCGCCGCGCAGCGCCGCGCCGTTCTAAAAAAATGTAACACATTGTTTTCTATGAGTGTACGCACACCGGCGCCGCCAGGTGGCGCCTGTCCGCGCCGCCCAGCTGTGACTCAGGAAGTTGTTCAAATCCCTGTCGCGCCACACAGCGCCACTCACACAGTTTAACATTACATAACATCATATGTGTCCCAAATCATTAACAAGTAACATTGGCTGCTAACGTATATTTTACATTTTGAAATAGACGTTATCTGACGAAGCTCGCGCTATTTAATGTGCACTTCCGGTTTACAATACCTTCGAGTTCTCCTAGGCGCGACGCGGCGCTGCGCGGCGCCGAGCTGCGCGGCCGGTGTGCGATCCCCTAAAGACACCTCTTCAGGCTGATCACATTCATCATTAAGGATTTGCTCCAATTCTTCAATAAGTGAGGCTTCATTGAAAAAGAAACCAGTCAGTACACAAGTGAGTAAACAATATAATCAGTTTTATGGAGATTTATAAAAAATGTATAAAATTATGCAATTAAGTATGTTGCAGCTGGCAGAATGGTACTTAAAACTCTATTAATCCACTGCCATTCCGCATAACTACTGTATAGTGAAAAGTTACCAGTTTCTGCTTGATAGATAAATTCCTCTTGGATGGGCAAACTGGTAGGAGCTTTAAACAAAATAAAATATGAAAAATAAGCATTTGTGGGTTCTTTATATCCGTTTCTATGGACAGTTTCAGCAGCAATAACAAACAAACCGCTATTGTGGCCCAAACTTAACCTTTGGTAGACTTCTGCATAATTAATAAAATTAAAGGAACACGTTGACATTTTGGGATTTTAGCTTATTCACCGTATCCCCCAGAGTTAGATAAGTCCATACATACCTTTTTCATCTCCGTGCGTGCCATAACTCTGTCTGACGCACCCCCTGCTAGCCTAGCTTAGCACCAAGACTGGAAGTGAATGGCTCCAGCTAGCATACTGCTCCCAATAAGTGACAAAATAACGCAAACATTTTCCTTTTTATATGTTGTGATTTTGTAAAGTCACAGCGTGTATAAATAACAAGGTGATATGAGACACAGCCATCTTTTAACAATATACATACTGGGAACTATATTCTCAGAAGATGAAGCACTGCTACTTGGTCAGAGTGATTAGCACAACTCTGACCGAACTCTCTGTTCCTCACCAGGGGGCTTCACGGGTGCTGCGAGCAAATCACTCCAACCAAGTAGCAGTGCTTCGCCTTCTGAGAATATAGTTCCCTGTATGTATATGGTTAAAAGATGGCTGTGTCTCATATGACCTTGTTATTTTTACATGTGACTACAAATCACAACATATAAATAGGAAAATGTTTGTGTTATTTTGTCACTTATTGGGAGCAGTCTGCTAGCTGGAGCCATTTACTTCCAGTCTTTGTGCTAAGCTAAGCCAGCGGAGGGTGCGTCAGGCAGAGTTAAGGGACGCACGGAGATAAAAGGGGTACGTATGCACTTATCTAACTCTGCGGGATATGGTGAATAAGCTAAAATCCCAAAATGTCGGCATGTTCCTTTAATAACAACAGATTCCCTATAGATGTAGATTTTTTTCTGATAACAAGCAAAATAAACAACAAGTAAATTAGCTTAGTTCAAATCATAGCTGAAGTTTATCAACCATTACACTGAGCTAATGTTACTGAATAAAATTAATGTTTATGTTAACTACAGATTGGCTGCCTAACCCCCTTCACACTGTCTGCCCTCATGTTTTAGAAACTGAAACATTTTTATTTTAAACAAGGTATTTGTTCCAGAAGTCAGTTTAGAGCCAGACCAATAAACAAACACAGACCGGAAGTTATTTTCAAGACAAAACATGAAACCATCTATGAGGGTGTGCACACCAAAGCTTTTAAAAACGGCTAAAAAAACGGCAGGCGGACGCCAACTGCCAGCTTTTTATCAGCTGAGCGCTTGGTTGCTGCGATACTTCTGGTTTGTTTATTAGTCGTTGTATGATGCACCAGTTAGTTGACCTCTACTGTGATTGGATGGCCAAGTGAGAACTGACAAGCTGAACTTATCACCAAAAGTTGAATATTTTTCAACTCTTGGAAAAACTGCAGAGCATGGACAAAACCCACCAGCTGCTGTCTTTTTGAAAAGCCCCGCGCTTCCATTGAAAACAATTGAAAACATATTAAGTGTTTCGTTGCAAAACGAGATAACCACCGTTTTTTTAATTGTTCAGAAATCTTGTTTTTTGGTTGTGCATTCCAATTCATTTCAATGCAACTGCAGTTGGTTTGTTTTGATTTAAACCTTCATAACTTAAAAAATACAGCCAAGTAGCACCATAAAACAAAACAATAACATGATAACATAATAATAAACATGTTTTGACAAAAATGTAAAAAAATGGATTTATCTCATTTTGCAACGAAACTCTTCATATGCCGGCATAAACGCCTTGGTGTGCATGCCCACTAAATGAGTTTACATAAAAAATTAAACAGACTACACATATCTAAACATTTATCAAACTAGGAGGAAACATATAGCACAAATGAAAATAAAAGCAAATTTAAATGACAATTGTAAATTCACAAATGTCTCACCTTGGTTAGGAGCCTTTCTTTTCAGTTTTGGCTTTATTGTTGTTTTTCCTCGAAGCGGCCTTACCCTATTCCCATCTCTGTCCCTTTGCCTCCACTTTACAGTCGTGGGATGGGCCTTAGACCTCTTAACTTGACTTTTTTACACTTTCTAAATTTCAAATAGTACATTTAAGGGTTTATAATTGTTTTTTTACTTAGCATTTAAGTAGAATATACTTGACTTTCATAAATAATATATTGGCCTATAAGACCGTAGTATTGCTTACATTACTGACAGAAAAAGAAGTCAAAAATAAACATGATCACTCAAGACACAATTACTCATGTTACCTGTATCTGATCAAGAAACACATCTCCAAGAAGAAGTGCTGCTTCTAAAGAGCCCCTGGACATTCTGCTTGAACAAAGTACAATGGGGAAAATGACAACATAAAAACAAGTTGGTTACACTGATTTGATTAATACAAACATCTGTGATCTACACGTGATGTCTGGCACGGACATAAAGTATAGTGATATTATTAAAACGTAATCAAACATATGTTGCATCCAATCCTTACGCACTGCTGACTGTTAAAATAAATGTTACCCTAATACATTATATGAAAAATGTTTTTTAAAAGACATTATTCGCCTGACAACTGTAGGCATACTTGCGCATGCTCTCTTCAGCCAATAACGCTTGATGCAGACAGCATTGACACACATTAGAGGTCGAAAGTTATTAGTATCGCATTTACAATAATATGGATAAAAAATAACTCATTTTTGCTAAATACTTAACGTTACTTTTGTATGTTGATGTTTGGCATCTTCGACAACGCACGCACGTCTCGATGTTGTTGAGCGAACTACCGGGGGCGGGACAATGATTACGACGCGAAAGATGTTTTAACATTTGATTGGTTTCCAAGCGGGAGTGGGCGGTTCCTGAAGCAGCGAAGTACTAAAATGATGTTTTATTATTATTAGTTAATAAAGTTTATACTTTAAATCTTCCAAAAGCAATCACATTAGTGAAGCAGCACGGAGATATATAAATATTTTTATTAATATATTATATAGAACACAAGCCAAAAAGCAGTAAACAAATTAAACAAACCAGACAGCTTTCATATTTAACTACTAGCAGCACAGCTGTTTAAACTTTGAATTAATAAAGCGTCTGGAAAGCTTTTGTTTCCGCATCTGAAACGGATTGTTTAGAATTAAACTGTAAAAACAATCGTCCGATACAGCTCAGTGTATAATGTTAGATGTTTCAAGATTCGTCACAGTATGTAATGTACAACAGCTAGTTGTAATAAAAGCGATCTAAACGTAGCATATTCTGTTTCTGTTTCGGCATAATCGTTCAATCTTACAAAAAAGATTGAATGGGCGGGACAATGATGATGATGACGTTGTGAACCATTTACAGTTCTGCGTGCAATTCATACGCATTCTACATCAATGGAAGTTAACGGGAGGGGTTTTGCGTACAATATGCACGCAAAATGTGACTTTGGCGTGTAAATACTACGCCAAACGAAAATGCAAACTCGTTGTATAGATACGCAGAAGCAGGAGACTGGGTTGTATGTTCTCTATTGTAAACGCCGGAGCGCGATCTAATGGTGTGATCAGAATACTATGCCTGAAAAGATTAAACTTTTATTTAGTTTAAAATAAATAGCCTTTAGTCTTAAGAATGTGTTATTGGCGGCCCCCGGTGGTTTTGGCACAGTTCATTGCTATACCCATACTGAATATTTCATTAAATAATTTGTTACAAGTAAATGCTTTATTTTTGACAGAGTGACCATATTACACATTACCACAGTGTTTTTAAAAGACACTAGTTTACAATCAGACCCCTGCTGTGAATTATCTCAAACACCCAGACGCTCACAGAGCAGCTTCTGTTTGAGGCTGATCAGAAAAATATAGCTTATAGTTAAATAGATAATTGCATATTTAAGTTTAACCATTTACAACTAAAATATTTTATTCTTGCGTGATTTTAAAGAAGTCTCAATTGACAAAACAAACTTATATATCAAGTTGTATTTATAAGATAGGCTACACACAGTCAATTCACCTAAAATCTAAAATTATACTTTATTTTTGTCAGAGCAGACAATATAAGACTCTTTGTATAATATACACATATTCAAACATGTTTTAAGAAGCCTTTAATTAAAAATAAACCCCTAAGATGGGATGAAGACGTCTTAAAAACATTTAAATGTTTATTAACGTCAGATATAAGTTCTCTGTCACCATCGGTGCGCGTATACACATGTCTTAATCAGAGACTTGGTTAAAGAATCCCCTAAATCTAAAATAAACCCTTATTTTGCCATAGTGGACAGAATTACATTTATTACGGCAGATATGAACGCAAACCCCGTGCGTTCTCAGAAACTGCCGGAGAGTGATCTTTAATACGCGTGACCCCTAGAGAGCAGGTCATGAAAAGACTCATGGAACTCGTGAAGTGGTTAAAATTTTATTTAGTTTAAAATATACAAGCTTTAGTCTAAAGATTGTACGTCGCTTAATTAAAAGAAGAGGTAGTGTTATGGATCTGTTTGCCGTAAATTAAACTAAAAGCACAGAATACACTTTTACTTAATGGCTTAATTAAGTTAAATAATATTTTTTCTTCTAAAAACATATTTTTAGAAAAGTCTTGCTATTACTTTGTAAAAAAGTGTAAAATGTTTGGACAGATCTTGTTGCTTTTACACTATGACCAGCAGGTGTCTCCAGCCTGTGTGGATTTATCTATATATATTTATATAAATATTTTGTTTGTTTGTTTTGGTTTTTAGAAATTAGTTTTCCTTTTCATCATCATAGGTATTCATACTTTATCCCAGTAGGTGGCGGAAATGCACCAAAAGCTGGTTTGCAAACTGTCATTAAACATAAAAGAAGACGACGACTGTTAGCCCTGACGACTGACATTCGTCTTATTTAACCCAAAGCTCAGCGCTCGTTTAGCTTCTTGTGGCGCCGCGACATGTGATGTCTTAGCACCACGAGACCGATTCAATAGTAAATGATTCAGTATGCTTTAAAATTGATCTTGCGGTAGTGTGATGTCACAAGCCAACAGGTCTGCGCTGCACCACATTAAAGCTCCCATTCTTTCTGTGTTTTTGAAGCTTTGATTGTGTTAATAGTGGGCAATATAACACGTGTTCATGTTTCACGTGTAAAAAACACAGTATTTTTCACATAATTTACTTATCTGTATAGCGCTGTTTTCACTGTCCGTACAGGCTGATGTCTTCCTTGTTCTATGAAGTCCCTCCTTCAGAAATACGTAACGAGTTCTGATTGTGAAGTTTGTTTAGTGTGCTATGATTCGATAGCAGCTTAGCTTAGCAGAGCCGTTTGAGCCAGCTGGTGATTGATGTATTCCTGTGGGCGGAGTTTAGTGAAAAAAACTGTTTTACTGACGTTATTAAAGCAGGAAGTAGAGGGCTGTAGTCCAAACCAGCCGTTTGCTATAGGCTTTTGAAAGAGAAAATATATCGCCTGGCAGTGAACTTTGAGCTTTATCATTTTACAGGTATTATATATGCTGTTATAGCAACATTACATACAAACTAGGGTTTAAAAAATGGGATCATGAACTTGACCTTTAAGTAAGATGGAGGGAGTTTACTCCCTGACGAAGGCTTGTTTGCCGAAACGTGTCAAATTTATCATGTCTGTTGTTTTTTTATTAGGTTTATTATGACCAAGCCATATCAATTAAGACTTTTTTACTTTTTTAGAGAGTGCCTTGGAGTTTTTTTGGTTTGTTAAAACAGCAAAACTGCCTGGATCAGCAAAGAGCAAAAACCCAAATGAACATCGGTAACTTTACTGCTTTACCATGAGATGCAAACAGCTGCAGGAGGCAAAGGGTCTGAAAGGGTTTATTTTGGTAAGGTAGGTACCAGATATGCTTGTATAGACCAGTTCAAATGATGTAAACAACACTGGTCCAGAAACACTTCCTGTTACAGTTTGTGACAGTTATTTTTTTATTTATTTGACATATATTATTATCTTTAAGATGTTTGTTTAACTTCAGTAAATTCAGGTTTATATGTTCTGTTGGTTTATTTTATCCCAACGTTTATCTAGTGTTTAAAAACGGAAACAGGAAGTGCTTCTGGACCAGTGTTGTTTACATCTTTTGAACTGGTCTATTGAGATGTATTCAGATTCTACTTTGATGAAACATTGTGTTGCTTATGAAATTTGTGTTTGTTTATGGATTAACGTGACGATATTGTTACTACATCTACATAACCGAACATGTGCTTTAACTAATTATGTTGCCCTGAGAAAGCCAACATACTGTTGTTGCACTTAAACTTATTATTCGTATTCTTCCGAGCAAAATTTCTAACTCTAACTCCTCCTAGAGGTTTTAAGTTACAACCACCAAACTTTGCACAGACCTTGAGTCTGATCTGATTTGAGTTGCTATATCTTTTCTAAGGGATTGGACATACGGTTCTCCTAAACCGTCCGATCAAACATCCCAAAAGTCCCATATACTTACATTCATAAAATGTTTAGGCTGAGTGTTTATTTTCAAATTCTAACTGTCATCTTTCATACATACAAAAACATTACATCATCCTCTCTCAACCTCTCTCAGTCTATCTCTGTCTCACAAAACTTACTCAATAGCACAAACACACACAACTACACCCCCACAGACACAGAACCACACACAACTAAACACACACAGACACACAACCACACAATTACACACACAAACACATTGGCCCTCATTTATCATTCTTGCGTAGAAACGGGCGTATATGTTGACGTAAGATTATGCTTACACTCCTCTCACCGCCTGATTTATGAAGCTGTGCGTACCGTTGATATTCAGGTGTATGCAATATCTGTCCTTCATAAATGCCACGGCTGAAAACGATTTCTGCCCCAACTGCCCAATTCTACCCCACATGCCCCAACTGCCCCATTCTGCCCCAACGACCCCAACTGCCCTATTCTGCCCAAGCTGCCCCAATTGCCCTAAATGCCCCAACTGCCCAATTCTGCCCCAAATGGCCCATTCTGCCCCAACCAACCCATCTGCCCCAACTAACTCAACTGCCCCAAGTGCAGCTCCATCTATTACTCTCAGACTAGGCTTTCTCAAGCCAACATAAAGTTTGTTCACAAACTTTAACCTCATCTAGTTCTGTTGAAAACCAGTTGTTTACGTTTTTTATTTTGGTAATGTTTTTAAATGTCTACTGCAAAGTTTTTTCACTGGTGAATGAGACATGAGATCTGACCGTCTGATCTGTGCGTGTTCATGTGTTTTGAAAGAGGCGTGACTTTGGATGGCGATTTGAATGGAGGGTGGGATCGTGATTTCATTGCTAGTCGGCTACCGTTAGCATTTTTCAAAATGTAATACCCTACCTTTAACAGACAGTAAATCTAATGCGAGTAGTTTAAAATTCAGCCTTGCATTATCAGGTAAGCTCAAAGATATTTTTTTGTTACACCTGACCTAGATGATAAACATGTGTAAACATAGGTAGTAGCCTATCTTTTCTGGTAGGCTAAAAATGTGGGTTGGGGATCAGGGGTGTGGGTATAAAAATAAAATATATTAATATATCAGGTATATGAGGTCTGACTCTTAGGTGCGATGCAAAGGCTTCAGCATTTGTTTAGCAGCTATTCTGCAGACTAGTGGGTGTATAATTGGCTACTGTATCTTTAATAATCGTGCAATTGGAAAGAAGGATGCTATGTAATTATGATTTATCCCTGCCTTTTAGATAGAGGCAAGGGTGGTCGAAGAGGGACATTATAAGAATTTCGAAATTCTCACACGTTCTCATATTCAGTTTATTTGTTCCAGTTCACAAGGCAATTGTAAAGACTTTGTGAGCGCTATACAGTAAATAAATGAATGTTTTTAAGAAACTTTCCCACTATTTTTTCCCCAAGACAATTAGCCAAAGCAAAATTATTATGACAGACAGGGGGGCAATGGACCATTCTAAGGGCCCAATATATAGTAATTTCCTGAATGTAAGCACCATGCGTTGTTTTATTCACTGTGTTTCATGCAAACAAAAAAAAAAACATGTTTTAATCTCATCTGTGTATTAACCTTAGTTTATTAACACAACCTATTGAATGAGATCATGAGTTGATGATAAAGTAAAATATATGCCATGTATAGTCCTCACCCATGCATTAACCTCAGAGATTTTGACCTTAGTTAAACATCAACCATACTTTATTCAGGGGGGCTTGAGGATCTTTCAGGAATGCCCTGATCATAACAATCACATAATAAATCAAATAGTCAAAGTAACAGTGAACTAAAATAAACCTATTAAAAAAAAAACTTGCCAGAAACAAAAAGAAACTTATCGAAACAAAAACATCAAACTTTTGGAAATGAATGTAGTCGGTGTAGGTTTAGATGGTACTGGGCTTGTGGTGGCGTCAGCAGTGGCCGCCGGCCAAAACTTCCAGTTGGCCGCTGCATGTACATGTTTGGGAAGAAATCTCACTCCAGACCGATCACCAAAGTTGGCAACCCTGCTATAAACTATCAAACTGATCTAACATGCTTGTTAAAACTTGCAAAACATAAGTGAAGGCATTTAATATATATATAATAAAAAAAAAAAAATCCATAAAAAACAATTAAGACACCCACCCATTCTACTGGGAATGTGATGGGAAACATCTGGAATATGAATAAAAATATAAAATCCTACTCACATTCCAGAGGCTCACATGAAGTTGTTTAAGGTCCAGAAGATGCAGGTTTCCCACGAGTGGCAGTGGTTTGGGTCCTGGAGGTTCTTGGTCATCTTCTGGAGACCTGAAGCAGAAATAAATAACCAAAAGCAGAAGAAGAGCAGCGAGTAAAGCTCCTGTGCTGGAGACATTCAGGAGAAGTGTTTCCACTAAAGCCATAATAAAAGAGATTTACAAACAACTGTAGTGAGTCTTCAGACTGAACAGATAAGAATTCATGCCAGGAAATGGTTCAGTATAAAATATGAGGGAGGAGCCAGGAAAGACTTGCAACACAAACACAACAGCAGTAGTGTGTCATTCGGTCCACAGTGGCCACAAAAGTATTTGGATAAGAAGAAAAAGTGTGATTATGGTTTTAGAGTATTATTTCAATTAACCAACATAAGCAAACATGATGTTTGTTAAGTTGACAAGGTTGTTTTCATAGAAAAATGTGCTCATTTTTAAATTGTGAAACTGTAACAGCTTAAGTTCACCAATGACATAATTCTCCAGGAAGTGGGAAAAGAACATGTATTTCTTTACTCCAAAACTTCCATTCTGTGTGATTACATTTCACCATGAATACTTTAAAATGGCAAACTTTAGTTTAATTTATTATAGATATACTTACAAAAATGATAACACAAGCATATTAAATTTATCATATTGCAGAACAATAATGACTTGAGAATGAGAATATTTGCATAATGATATTCTTTGCATGACAGGGTGATAATCAGAATAGACGCTGAGAGGGACATCTCCTCCCTAATAATCAGAAATGTGATATTTTCAATATACATACATACTTCATGGATATCTTCAATACCTATATATGTGTGTGTGTGTGTGTGTGTGTGTGTGTGTGTGTGTGTGTGTGTGTGTGTGTGTGTGTGTGCGTGCGTGCGTGCGTGTGTATGTGTGTGGCCGGCGCATTGCGGTTTTTCCGCGCTCGGCGCTGAGGGTCCAGAGTTGAAAAGAGATTCAACTTTGGGAGAAAAGCTCCGCTCGTCAATGTCAGTTCTCACACGGCCGCCCAATCACAGTAGAGGAGGGGCGGGACATTACCACAGCAACCAACCGGCTCACAGCTGAAGTATCAGAGCTACTAAAGCGCTCAGCTGAAGAAAGCTGGCACTCAGCTGAAAAACAGCTGATATTCGGCGTCCTCAAGGCGTTTTCAGCCGCGTTTAAGGGGCTGGACACACCAAAACTTTTAGGGCCTGGACACACCAAAACTTTTAAACGCGGCTGAAAACGCATTGAGGACGCCGAATACCAGCTGTTTTTCAGCTGAGCGCTTTGGTAGCTGTGATACGTCAGCTGTGAGACGGTTGGTTGCCACGATACTTGTCCCGCCCCTCCTCCACTGTGATTGGACGGCCGCGTGAGAGCTGACATTGACGAGCGGAGCTTTTCATTCAAAGTTGAACATTTTTCAACTCTCGGCGCTCAGCGCGGAACAAAACCGCTAGCTGCTGGCTTATTAGAAAAACGCAGAGTTTCCATTGAAATGAATTGAAAACATGCGCCGGCCGCGGGCGTAAAAGCGTTGGTGTGCACGCCCCCTTAAACTTTTAAAATGTCAGCTGTGAGACGGTTGGTTGCTGTGATACTTGTCCCGCCCCTCCTCCACTGTGATTGGACGGCCGCATGAGAACTGACATTGACGAGCGGAGCTTTTAATACAAAGTTGAACATTTCTCAACTCTCGGCGCTCAGCGCGCAAGAAAACCGCTAGCTGCTGGCTTATTTGAAAAATGGAGAGCTTTCATTGGAAACAATTGAAAACATGCGCCGGCCGCAGGCGTAAAAGTTTTGGTGTGCACAACACTTAAAAGTTTTGGTGTGTCCAGCCCCTAAGGCAAATAACTCATAAAAAACCTCTAGAGGGAAGCTTCGTTTGTCATTGGTCACGTGATTTCAACGTTAACAACACAAGCTTCGAATCAAAGCTTCATCTGACACGCCCACTTTTGCTCGACACAAGCTCCGAAGCCTCGCTTCAAATGTAACATCACTACATTAAAGGGCAAATGCCCAAACACAGATACATACAAAACATTCACACTACAACTAAAAATGTTTATCTTACATACTACATTTAATATTTTGAAATGTTTCAAGCAACCATGTTAAACTTAATTCTTCATTTAGACCAAATGGTTCCAAAGTGTTTAATGTATGTATCCATAAAGCTTTCCTGCATAGCAGTTTTTTGATAATATCACCACCTCTAAACTTCCCCAAACCTTCAGTTTGAGTGAACCATGTGATTTGCCTGTTTATAATGTCTCGCCATGGCGTAAGTGTTATGTTCAGCTATCCTTAGTTTAAGATGACTTGTATGTGGGCTATATAAACCAGTCCACTGGGACATTTTAAAAGGTATACTACATGTGTACTGTTGCAATTGATAAAGGAAGAAATCGAATATTATTTACCAGTGTGAGGATGTAAGAAGTATTTCGCATTGGTCAAATTACAGCAAGTAATACTTACATGTGTATCACACTTGTCTCTTTTCTCATACCAGGTTTGATTTTGTAACAAATGTCCAGCAGGGAGCAGCATCAGCTCATTTAAAGATGTTTGATTTATTTTATGCACATAATGAAGAAAAAGTAGTGAAATGAGCAAAAGCCGTGACTAATTTGTAGTCTTCTTTTTAAAATACAAATTAAGCTGATTTGATTTCCTCTAGAACAATATTTTATTCAGTCATTGCAGAAATATCATGTTCCTGTGCTCAACTTGTAGAGGGGTTACCAGCAAGAAGATCATCCCCAATGAACACAAATACAGATTAATGTATAGCTTAAATGCCCTGTACATCAGTTTGCATACAAGTATCTGTCAAATGCATAAATTATCTATATATATTTATACAGCATATACACTTTTACACCAACTTGAAATACAATTAAATTTGTTAAGGCACAAAATGTACATGTATAATGTGAAAGCTATTGAGATAATATAATAGTCTAAGAGTCTTATAAAATAAGAGTCCAGTGGCGACCGGTGACTTCTCTGAGTGGCTCAATTTCAAAATATGTCTTCAATCATGTGTCTTGTCAAAATACGAGCCTGAGAAATGAAGTCCCTGGACGCCACTGTAAGAGTCTTTAGGTTTTACAATTATGAGGTATATATTTAACTAGTTATTCTGCTATTTTATTTATGACTTGAGATTTTTTTGTTCTGCCCTACTGACTGCACACAGTTTGTGTGGTGAGGGGTTCAAGATGATACCCACAACTGGTGTGAGATCCAATTCATCTTCAGAGACTCCAGGTGGAGGAGTGAAGTGAAAACACTGAAGAAGAGAAGTGAAGAAGAGAAAAAGCTCCATCCTGGCCAAACCCTCTCCTAAACAAATCCTGCGTCCTGAGAGAAAAGAAAGGAATATGTTTGTAATGACATACTACAGTACCTACAGACTGCACGATTTTTGCATTAAGTGCACTGTATTTATGGGCAATATACAACATTTACCAACAATACTGCATGTTTCAGCGTCAAGGCAATGTGCTTAAGCTGAGTTTACGTTTTTATTTTTTATATATAGTACAGATTTTATGCTAAGCAGCATGCCAGTACAAACACAAGACACAAGTCTATTGTACTGCTATTAACACTGCAAAGTTTATTACCTGCAGAGAAGGGCATGAAAGCGTCACGTTTGATCAGCTGACCGTTCTCATTGAGGAAGTGTTCAGGGTTAAAAGTGTCGGGCGTCTCCCACTCGCTCTCATCTCTCAAAACAGACGTCAGCAGTGGCAGAACACACGTCCCCTAGATTTCAGAAAAAAACACAGACAACATTAGTGTGATAAAGACTGGGGGTTTTGGAGCCTTAATTTTGTCTGGAAACGAGTACATTTCCTTTCTATAGAGAAAGAAAAGCTGGACAACAGACTGTAAAGTGTGAATATTATACAATACGAGCAAGACGCACCTTCTTGATGAGATATCCATTGAAGTTCACATCACGGCTGGTTTTATGTGGCAGATTCAAGGGCACTAAATTCGCCAGTCTCTGGATTTCATGGATCACAGCAACTGTGTAAGGTAAATTCTTCCTGTCCTCTGTAACCGGTTCACGTCCATCAAGCACCCTGTCAATTTCCTCATGAACCCGATCTGCGACCCAGAAGATCACACAGAAAATGTTTCATATTTTTTCTTATTTTTGTAAATATAAAGAGAACAGTTTGACCTGCTATGACCTTGTATGAGAGGATATTTGGCCATGAGCAGTAAACCCCAGCATAGCGTTGTGCCGGTGGTGTCAGTACCAGCACCAAACAGGTTGGACACAATCATGAGCAGGTTCATATCATTAAATTGCGAATCATTTTCTCCAGATTTCTGTTAAAATCAAAAAAAAAAACATGGTTCATTATTATTTAGGGTGAGAATTAGTTTTAAACATATTTATTCAATTCAATTTTATTTATAAAGTGCTTTTCACAATTGGTAATTGTTTCAAAGCAGCTTTACATTAATAGAGGCAGGAAGAAACACAGAAAAATCGACAGATAACATAAGCAGCAAAATTTGCTGTGGCTATGAATCAACATTAGAAGCGAGCGTATTACTAATGTAACTTATAGAAGAGGGTGCTAAGTTAAGCCAATGAAGGCTGACTCCCCGTGTTGAAAAACCCCCTAGGAGAAAAAAACCCAGACTTTTTTAGCTGGGGAAAATCCCTTTGGATATATATATATATGTGTGTGTGTGTGTGTGTGTGTGTGTGTGTGTGTGTGTGTGTGTGTGTGTGTGTAAATGAGCAGGGCTGGACTAGGACAAAACTTTTTTAGCTGGGGAAAAATAGTCCTAGTAGGAAAAAACCCTTGGGATTTATATATATATATATATAAATGGGATTTATATATATATATATATATATATGTGTGTGTGTAAATGACTGAGTAAACGGTGGTCATAGATGCCGGTGGTCGTTGGTCAGGCATCAGCTGGGCATCACGTTCTGCCGGTATATATATATATATTAACCCACACATTTGGTATATAAATTTATGATATTCTACCTCTAAGCTTTGTTTTTGGATGAGGAAGGCATCAACTAATCCTCTGCAGTCGAGAGGGTTTAAAGTCTCCCGCAAGCGATCCACCACCACCTGTATTTCAGCATGGTATTTCTCCCCACTTTCTATTAGCAGTCTCCAGGTCTTCAGCCACGGCCTAAGCACTGGAAACACGTTGTAGATCTGCATGTCGAGCCACACGATAAAGTACAACATAAACATCAAAACTGGCTTTTCACAATTCTGCATTGTTGTAAAATTTACAGAACAATTATGCAAATTTGTTGCAGCTTTACAGTAAATACATGTTACTACAGACAGTAGAGACATACAGAATTTGTTTTAAAGGTGTAATGTGTTTTTAGCTGCATCTACTGGTATAATTGCGAATTAACCAACCTCAATTTCAAAATGCAAAGACAAGCTAAGGTAGCGGCCACATAGGCTGTTTCTCAATTCCAAGAACAAAAAATAATGGACTTGCGTTCTCATGGAGATCGGTCTTGCTAGGAAACCTTGGAAGAACGAACTCAGAAGATCACAAGAACACACTTGTGAGAATTGAGATGTGTGCGATCTTCCTGTTGGTCACCTGTCCTCCGCTATTGTTTTGCCGCAAAGACTTCTGGGGCATAAAGCGATTTCGGTGCGCAAGTCTGCACTTGATGCATCCTCGATATCAAGAACACATCCCGGTATTTTCATGCGTCCTCTGTACTTGCGTTCTTGAGAATTGACCTATGGCTAAGCCACGCCCCCTCCACTCACTCTGACAAACAATCAACATTCGATGACAGGTGCTAAGGCAGCTGTCACAGGAGGATAGGGCTGTCACAATGATTAAATAATCATGATTTCTGATCACCGCAATGATTGCACATCTCTCTAAAAAACACAACGGGGAGCTGCAGCGCCTGTATAAACGAGATCGTATCAGAGTACTTTTAAATATGTGTTATAATATTTACTCCCAGATAAACCTTGCAAAATATTTAATTTAATTTCATGAACAAACCAAAAATGTATGAGAATTAAATGTCAAAGTAAAAAAAAACAGTCAATTAATCATTATACCTGTCAAAGATCTAAAATTTTTCAATTAACCGGAATAATCGTCACAATTTCTTAGACAATTAACCATTAGCCAAATTTCATAATCGTGACAGCTTTTGGAGGCAATTGGGGACTTTTGGAGACAGAAAGATTATATATCATCAAGACTATATATCATCTCGAAGTCACCAAAAGGGCCTTAACTTATGGAGTGAGATATTTCTTTGTTTCTTTATTACATGCGACAAATCAAATGATCCGAGAGAAACAAAACCACTTGAAAGAAAAAGCCACCACACCGATAGCAAAGAAGCATTTCATGAGAAAAAAAACAATACCTGAGAGAAAAAGTTTTCACACCAATAGCAAAAAAGAATAATATTTGAGACTAAAAAAAGTTTTGCGAGAAAGTATTTTCTCATGATAGAACATAAAAAATATAAATTTGAAATTTTTTTAATTATTTCTGAGAAAAAAAATCTCTCAAGTATATGTTTTTTGCTATTAGTGTGAAAACATTTTATCTAAAAAAAGTGTTTCTATCAAAACGCTTTTCTTTGCTCTCGATGCAATTTCTTGCTCTCGTGTCAGGATTTTGCTTTCTCTGTGAAAATTGTGTCATGGGCGGGGCCACGTTCCTATTGGCCAGACGGGTAAGCATCGTCTTGTCTTGGGAATCGAACTGAATCATTACCGTTGTTCGGTTCACCTAGATAGATGCCATCTCTGCTTTTAGTTGAGCACGGACACTCTAATGTTTGAGTAAGATGATGACATACAACTTGATGGATAGCTGGCTGAGCAAGTTCACAGCACTGAAGATTAAACATTAAAAATGAAATGGTACTCCTATTCATGAATGTTTTGATTCACTCCTTATTTAGTGAGTAGTGATGTAGTTTCTACCTTTGCACGTGCTAGCCTCAAAGCACCTGAAGAGTAACTGCTTGTTCATCATATACAACCTCATGTACAACTTTCAACCAACGTTAGTGTGCATGGAAGGTGGCAATGCCACCCGTCCCGTGAAACACGGAATCGTCAAATCAAATCAATACGGGACGCGATTTGTCCCATATTTTACATACACTCTTAAAACGAATGTGTTAAATTGAGATATCTTTCTTATAAGGACAACACATCTAGTGTTTTATTTACATGAACTCAAAATCAATACGAAATAAAACATAATGTGTTGAATAGTTTAACACAAAACAATGTGTTAAAATTAACACACCCAGTGTTGTTACAAACATAACACAATGATGTGTTAAATTGTGACAAGTGACAAGGTGACAAGAATTACACTTATAAAAAAAGTAGGTCTGACATGCTCCAATAGTCATCTCTTCATTCATTTCAGAAAGCCTCTATAGTCTATTTTCCTTATAGTTTCAGGTAAGCTTAAGCTTCTGATTGCAAAGCAGTTGGGGAGTTTTTGAATAAATCAAGTCCAAGTAAATGACATCAGAGGAGCGCAAGAAAAATTTGAGACAGCTATGAACTTGACAGAGAACCTTCCTGCGCCTCGTCCATTAATTGTATATAGCAGGAAAAGTTAAGTCTTCTCAGCGTGAGAAATACAAGGTGTGTGACCATGTGAACTGACTGAAATGCGTGTGTCTCACTGTGAATGCGTGAGACTGGAGTATTTTTTCCCCAATACTTTTTTGAGTATCAAAGCATATGTTTCATCTATAATTACTAAGATATGGATCTGTTAATTGAATAAGTTAATAAAAATATGGTTCACATCTCACAAGTTCCTGCAAAGCTTATTTTTTGTGGTGGTGGTTGAGGAGATTCCCCTTTTATATGTAAAGCGCTTTGAGTGTTGCAGAAAAGCGCTAAATAAGTGTAACAAATTATTATTATTATTATTATTACTTTGTTGCCCTATTTATTATTGTCATAGCTGTGTATTCAATATGACCACTTATAGGCGGAGTCCATGATGTTTGAAAGCCAATGTTGATATTTGAAATAACCTAAACAAACACGCCCCTACCCCAATAGAATCTGGACCTTCTGTTGATAGACCCGCCCCACACATACGCAACCCGGCATTTGATTTGATTTGATTGGCTATAAGTGTGTTTTGGTAGTTGGCCCGTCTGCTTTTCCAAACCGTTTTTCAAACATCGTGGACTCCACCTTTAAGTTGTGATATTGAGAGACTGAGTGCATCTGTTCACACTGATTTCAATAGCAGCTATCTTATTATAATGGTATCAATGTTAATATTTTTATGAAAACAAAAAAACACATTTAAGTTATGATATACCACCACTGGCACGTACGACATCGGGAAATGTGGTCACCGTAGCCCCGACGTGTGTCCCCCCCGCGCTGCGGCAGCTAGGCGTCCCTTATTTTTCTGTACTTCCTCCATGCACACTAACGTTGGTTGAAAGTTGTACATGAGGTTGTATATGATGAACAAGCAGTTACTCTTCAGGTGCTTTGAGGCTAGCAAGTGCAAAGGTAGAAACTAGATCACTACTCACTAAATAAGGAGTGAATCAAAACATTCATTTGGCATTTGCAAGTTTACCTAGCATGATGGCTAATTAGCGATTAGCAAGCTAATAATATAATACACATAATATAATACCCGACTGGCCAATAGGAACGTGACCCCGCCCATGACACAATTTTCACAGAGAAAGCAAAATCCTGACACGAGAGCAAGAAATTAGATCGAGAGCAAAGAAAAGCGTTTTGATAGAAACACTTTTTTTAGAGAAAATGTTTTCATACTAATAGCAAAAAACATATACTTGAGAGATTTTTTTTTCTCAGAAATAATTAAAAAAATTTCAAATTTATATTTTTTATGTTCTATCATGAGAAAATACTTTCTCTCAAAACTTTTTTTAGTCTCGAATATTATTATTTTTTGCTATTGGTATGAAAACTTTTTCTCTCAAATATTCTTTTTTTTCTCATGAAATGCTTCTTTGCTATCAGTGTGATAACTTTTTCTTTCAAATAGTTTTATTTCTCTCAGATCATTTAATTTATCGCATGTAATAAATATCTCGCTCCATATTAACTATGCATTGGAGGGTTATATTAATAATTTTATTGTTGAGAAGTTAATGGAAAGCTTTAGCTCCAGGCAAAAATGAACAGGTCACAGTGTTAACGCAATGAACCGCATATCGCTGCCATCATGATCAAATTAAATATGTACAGGTCTAAGTTGCATATGTTTCCAGGACAAGCCCTTTTACCATCTTTACCAAGAGTAACTTACCTCTCCGTTAGTTTGGTGCTACAGTATTTACATGAATCATTCAGCACAACATTGCTATTACAAATAACATTTGTTATCTGGGTTATTTACAGATACGTTAATGAAGCTAAGTGACATGATGTACAACGCAGCTAGAAGCTAACGCTAACATTGTCTAATGTTAGGCTAACGTTACGTTAGAGATGTTAAGGATAACGTTCAAATACGTTGTTGACTTAGCATAGAACAGAACAGATGTAGACATCCTTGTTTAATTTATCCACGTTTAGTTGGTGTTGTGGTCTACTGCATAACCTAATCCAGAGCAGACACTTAGGGGCAGTTTCCCGGACAGGGATTAGACTAGTCCTAGACTAAAATAAATGTAAGAGCTGTCCAAACTGAAAACTACCTGCACTCACATATCTTAAAATACATCAGTGCCATTTTTTTTGCCTCAAAATGCACGCCAGTAATGTTTGTAGTAAGGCATGTTTGTTAAGACTAGTTATATTTCCTAATTAATCCAAGGCCTAGTCGGGGTTTAAGCTAATCTCTGTCTGTGAACCACCCCTTAAAGTTATCTCAGTTGAGATGTGGCTTGGGAAAGGGTAAAAATACACAACGTCGCCCATCCTCTCGGGATACCTTGTGTCTGAGTTGCATGTACCCCATGCACACCGTTTGAACATTTTAAACTTAAAATGACAAGAAAATACATAAAAACGAAGGAAACTAACTGCAATGCATTTCAATGGACATATAAGCAGAGAATGTACGAGTGTATTGAGTTAGCTATGCGCACTGTTATTGGCTCATCGCGTTTGAAGGCGTGGTTTAGCCATAAACTTTGACGGTTAATGATGAGAACACAAGGACGCAAGAACGCTAAAGAATGCATATTAAGAAACAGCCATAGTCTCAGCCTCAGACGTCACGCCCACAGAATGTTGGCTAAATGTCTGATGTGTATTGTACACTTAACTGGAAACCCTGTGGGAATATCAAAGTCGTCTTCTGATTTGGAATTCCGAGAGAAGCGAGTGTCAAGATTATTCTCGGTCCCCCGGGAAACAAAGCTCTGACATTCGTAGGACGAAGAGAATAAGTTGTGTTTACATGGCTAATAATGAGCAGTTATCATGATCAGCTAAAATTTGCATTCTCAAAAATATAAATGTTTCTGGTATAGACTCTCTAAAAGACGTCCCGAATTGGTTGTAGGTGTTAATAAGTTGAGAGATATGCTTCAAACAGATGTTTACTGGGAGCATATCATTGGAGTGGCTGTTGATAAAGTGCACATCGTTGTTCTATGGCGAGTAATGATGTTTATTTAGATGCTATTTGACAAGACAAAACAAACTCGACAAAACGGTCAAACGGCCTCATGGGAGGGTATTGCCCAAAAAAGCAGCGAAAAACACCAGACCTTGTACGCGAGACTAGCTGCCACAAAAAAAAAACATGTTGTCTGATATTACATTGTAGTGCTGCATAATAAATAACGCAACTTATCATTTGCAAAATAAAAGTTTTTTTTATAATATGTGTGTGTGTGTTGCGTTTATAATAATTATGTGTTTATAAATACACACACATACATGCATGATTTTATATATAATATAAATAAATGAAAAATTATATACACATGTAAATATTTCATACATGTATGTGTGTTTTATATATACATAATTATTATACACAGTACACACATATATGATGTAAACAAAACAAAAATTATTCTGCAAACATTAAGTTGCTATGATTAATTGCTATGCAGCCCTACAACACAGCGATTAAATGTGCTCTATAGAGCAGTTTGTCCTTAATTTTACTGTGGAAACATGGCAGTGACTTCCATGTATGGGGGCAGCGGTGTATGGAGATAAAAACGGCGCATTCTAAAGTTATAAAAACTTAATGGTTAAATAGGTAAAGTCTTTATACACCACTGATAATTGGGCTGGACCAGAATATACGAGTTTTCAAATGTTTATTCCGTGGGTTGACTTTTGATTTTCAGTTTTGAGATTCTTTTTTACATTATTAGCGTTAATGTAGCCTGACGTTGTCATACTAATTTCTAGTTAGAATTTCAGTCTGATACCGCTCCATTGGGCTGTAATTACGGGTCGTGTTTCAACAGAACCAGGACAAAACATGTCTCTGCACTCAAATGAATAGAACTACAACCAATCAGAGCAACCGAGTGAGTGAAGTATGTTGAAATAACGTCTGTCCTTTTGCGGCTTGAACTGCTAGCTATTTTGCTACAAATGAGACTAACATTATGATTATACTAAGTCTGAGTTAGCGAACGTACATCGACACCTACTATGTTCACAACATTTTATTCATATCACGACATTGTGATCAACATGTATGTACATGTTTGTATTTTTGAAAGAAAAATGTTTTTGCGTGGTTTTTGAAAAAGCGAAATTTTTAAGTCACTGATATAAGTCCACAAAACTGATACTTAACATGTTTTAACAAGACTTTTCAAAACAGGATCTAGTAGTCTAGAGTTTTTTCTTTAAAATGATGTGAAAATCATTTGGCCTACTCATTCACATAAAACAATATATTGATTTATAATTTCTAAGACACTTTTGCTGGGGAAAGGCTGAATGCGTGGAGGCGGGAAAGCTCCTGAATAATCAGTGATTGACAGCTGAGTTGAATAATGAGCCACATAATGAGCCTTGTGGGAATGTTCAACAGTAGTAAAACCATGAAAAGGTTTACTTGGTAATTTATAACAAAAAAATGTAATAGAATGTGAACACACACACACACATTTCTATTGAAATATTTTCTATTATATTTCTGAACAATATTTATGAGAAATAGGCCTTTTGTGTACATACAAAAAGTATATGTTTTTCTATACATGTCTACTTTGTTTCTTTTTAGCTTCCAGACTGTAGCAGTCAGAAATGTCATCTGCGTTTGTCCCGCGTTTGCCCACTGAGCAAAAACACGTCCAAAAGAAGTAATCATAATGTCATTGTCTACACTCTAAAAACCGTTGGGTAACAGACAATGCTTTTTTGTTTGAAGTGTAGTAAAAAACGTTTTTAACTTTTGTAAGGGATGCAACCGGCTGTTTTTGGCTCCAAATATTTTTTTAGCCGATCTGTGTTATAGAAACAGAGCTGTAACATAAATGTGCTTCTGAATGGAAATGTCTTAAGAAATGACTCAATGCTATTTTATTGTCGGCTTACTGTCGCCTGATAAAGTGCTGTTTACGTATACTACTGTTTACGGTAACCCCGGTAACAATTGAATTTGCTCTTCAGCGACATCTACTGTCAAAGTAGAGTATTTATTCAGCGTGATGTGTTTGCTTTGAGATTTAAATAATTCATTATTCTTTTCATTAAATGTAGACATTCTTGGAGATGTTGCATTAAAAACCTTACAAAATGGCCAACAAGATGGTTCAGCCTTCCTACAGTACCAAGAGCCAAAGCAAACATTTATTAATTTTCAACCTGTAAGTATCATTTATGACACTTTTTTATCCTGTTTATGTGTGCATATTTACATTGTGAAAATTCTGTCTTAAGGTCAGAAAACAAACATAATTCAGTATTTGGAGGAGGAGGTGCGACGAAGACCCCATGTCCTGCTATGGGATGAATTTGACTAATCACAAGCCTTTGTTATCGTGGGGAGGCATGGCCCAGGAGCAAGACCAGCAGTTGACACGTACTTTAATATTTTTTACATTTTAGACAGAGTATCCCAAGCCTTTTACTACTGTTAAGTAGTTTCTGTAACATACAATACATTTTGCACCAGGTAATGTTTCCTGAACACACTGTCACCTGCTTAAAGGGACAGTTCCCCCAAAAATGAAAATTGTCATAATTTTCTTCCTCTCCTGTCGTTACAAACCAGTACACATTTTTTTGTTCTGATGACCACAAAGGAAGATATTTTGAGTAATGTTTGAAACCAAACAGATCATGAGCCCCATTGACTGTCATAGTAGGAAAAAAGAATACTATGAAAATGAATGGGGCTCATGATCGGTTTGATTTCAAACATTCTTTGAAATATACCTTTGTGGTTATCAAAATAAAGACTTATATACAGGTTTATAACAACATGAGAGAATGAAAATGATGACAAAATGTGTGAACTATGCTTTTAAGCAGTTTTTAGTTGGATAAGATGGAGTACATTTGTTCTTTTCTTATGTTTTTGTTTATTTATGTATGTATATATGTATGTGTGTATGTGTTTATGCTTCTATACATGTATGTATTTATACATTTAAATGCAGGTGCAAATGACTAAATGAAAATAAAGCATTAGAAATGTATTTGTAAGTTTTGTATTATTTATTTATAAAGCAAATAATAGTAATAAATAATAGTAATAAATAATAATAATAATAATAATAATAATAATAATAATAATAATAATAATAATAATAATAATAATAATAATAATGGGGTTAAAACAGCATTGCAAAAATAACCCAACAAATTGGTTATTTCATAACCCAACTAATTGGGTAAAACTTTCACCCCAATGCATTGGGTTAAAATAACCCAACAAAGGGTCGGTGCTATAGTAACCCACCATTGGGTTATTTATTGGGTTATTTTTAACCCAACTGTTTTTAGTGAGTAACGTATAAACAAACGGCTCCAGGATGATAAACAAAGGTCTTCTGAAGGTAATCCGCGCGGTGTTGTTGTAGAAATATTTAAAACTTTATTAACGAAAATAAATACCTTCCGGTAGCACCGCCATCTTAGTCGCGTCTGCATTCAGGATGAGAGCTTACGCAGCCTACGGAGGCTACTCTGCTGCTACTTTGTGCGCCGCCCTCCGAATTTGTTACACGTCACTATGAAAAGTGCGTAGACTATGCTTATACTCTCTCCTGAATGCGGACGCGACTTAGATGGCGGCGCTTTGGGTGGACCCCGTAACATTACATTTAATCAACTGAAGGATCTAAAACATTTTATAAAATATCCGAAAATGTGTTTGTCTGAAAAACGATGGACATATGCAACTCGGACAGCTTGGGAGTGAGTAAATCATGGGTTTAATATAATTTTTGGCCGAACTATCCCTTTAAATCCCCCTTGGCCACAATAAAAGCCTTGGCTCTCCAGCACTTGTTCCAGCCGGGCTCTGCGTCTTTGTCTGGTTACATCTCAGGCTCTTCCGCCACCGTCTGCAGCTCTGTGTCCATCAGTCGGCACCCTGGCCTCCTCCATGATGGCTCCTTCCACTACTCCATGGCTTCTCATGTTCATGTGTCGCCTTGCTCAAGGCCCATCCTGGACTGCATCTTTCTTCCTCCTGGCAATCCATCTGCCTCCAGAACCCCTTCCTACTCTTCATTGCTCTAAACAGCGCAAGTTCGCAGGGATCATCTGCCTTCACTCACCGGACTACATTACCATAATCCTATGCACCCCCTCAACCACCATCTTTAAATTTTATACACACACGCACGCACACACACAGACACGCTCACCATTGTCTTTATTCATTGTCGGTTCTCGTCTATGTTGTGTGTATTTACCCTTAGTCTGTCAAATACAGTTCTGTTTAGTGTTACCTGTCGTCATCGTCCTCTTCATCCTTCATACATACTGTGACCCATATTACAAAATGTCTCTGCACACCTATAGTTCTTGGATAGGTACATGTCAGCCAAGGGGATACGTATTTAAAATTTTAAAGCAGTAGGTGTGCACACTGTCAATATCCAGTACCTGAAAAAGTGTTGATGTCCAAACCCTTATGTAGTATATTTGGTGTTAAGACCATTTTGAACTGTGGCCTTAAGTAAAATAGTACACCTGGTTTAAATGGAGTTCAACAGGGATGTCTGAAATTAAACATTATTAAAAATTGTATAAATGTCTTTTAGATGTCTGCAAAGACATCGAAAAACCCTGTAAGGATATCTTTAGGTGAGCATATATATTATATAGTATATTATATTAGTGAAACCAAATGCAACAACCAGACATTTTGATGCTGGGAAACCATTTTGAGTTGCCGACACGTTAGAACCACTTGGGAACAACTCCACTTCCGTTGCTAAAATGCGTGCGTAGGCTATTTGACCACGTGGGCTGTAAAAGGGTCCATTATTCAGGAGATCCTAAAAAGTTACACATTGCACCTTTAAAGAAAATAAATGAAACACAATCTATTACTGCACATTTTTAAAGATGTGATCATATAAATACCACAAACATCATAATTAAGGCTAAAATGGGAACCTGTATGGAAGCAGAGCCCATCATGAGGATTAACTGGTTTGCCCTGTCAACCATTTCGTTAAACTTTGGGTCCTCATATTCGAACCGATCTCCAAAAACAATAGCTGAGATGATGTTAGAAATGGCATAATTTACTGGCTGGGTTGTATTAAAAGGATTTCCTGCAAGAGATACAGAAACGAACATCAGATTTTGTTAAACATCAGCACTCAAATTGGAATTTATAAACTGTACACTGTAGTTGATATACCTTGGAAGGTCTCAAAAACTTCCCGCAGATATCGCGTCTCCTGAATAATTTTCTCTTGGCTCAGTTTCTTTCCCATCCCAAAGTCTTGAAGAGTTGAGAGAGAAAATTTTCTCAGGGTTTTCCACCTATCACCATTTGTAAACATGATTCCTTCAGAAAAAGAGCTTCTCTTAGTTTGTGTTTATGACATTTTCATACTGTTTGTTTGATATGTAATCGTTTACTCTGTAATAGCTTTTATAAGAGTTCAACTTACCCAGTTTAAAAAGCTTCCCATACCCACTTGCAGAGGTGCACATACAAAAGTTTGGTATCATTTTACGAGCCCATTCTCACCAAAATGCACACAAATGACACGCAGTGTGACCACCGCGCAACAGATACGCCAAACTCAGCCTCCGCATGAACACGATACGCCAGTCCCTCCCGCTCACCCACATGGCGCATCGTGTCGTTTTATTTATTGTTTTCTCATTTGTTTTCTATTTTTTTACCATTGTCGTGTCACGGAGTGACTTTTGAAGGGCGGAACGAAAGTGATGGAGATTAGTTCTGCCTGGACCATGATTCTCAAACACCAGTCACTTCCTCCAACTCCATGGCAACCCATATCGGGTTTTATTAGCAACAGGTGTGGAAACGAGCATGGCGATTGCTGATTGGGCAATTTAGAGAAGAGGAGACACACAAATAGAGCATCAGAAATACAGGATGACGCCGTTGACTTGGGGAGAACTTATTTCCGCCATAGGCGGATGAAATTCATTGCCTTCTAAAGAGTCAGAAGGCCCCGTTAATCTGGCGATCGCACGGAAGCGAGTGGAAAGAGAACAGGGCTGAAGCAGACGAACGGAGTGCAGTTTTTATTCTAGCCGATACAGCGAGTGAGTTGGAGTGTTTGGGCAAGTGCAGCGGAAAGAAGGCGGAGGATATTGTTGGCTGGGCGAAGAAGGAATTGAGGAATTGGCAGGAATAGAGACCGGGCTGAGTATATTTAGATGAATACCTATCTGTGAACGATCTATGGAAATGTGTTACAACTTTTGAGTTATTGCAAGCAGGAAAACTCACCGGAAGTACTGCCGAAGGAGGCAGTTTCTTAGACAGTCACACGGCAGTGGCGAAATCATCCAGTAGCTGAAAGGGAGAGGAATAGAGACCTTGGGCCCTATCTTGCACCCAGCGCAATTGACTTTGTCAGTGACACATGTATCATTCATATTTTGCACCGGCGCACAGCAGGTTTTTCCCTCCACAGACGCACCTCGGTAAACTAGGGAATGAACTTGCGCTCCATGGGCGGTTCAGCGCAAAAAAGGAGGCGTGTTCCGGTGCAAACAATCCCTGATGCTATTTTGCAGTTTCAAAAAACAATTGCACCACTGACCAGAAAAAAACTAGTTTAAAGTCAGTGCGCGTTGTTCATTATGCTATTTTAAGGGTGCATGCTTGACCATAATGTATAGCGTGCACAACACAGACACACTTTGCTTATCTAATCTACACAGATGCAACTGTTATTTTTGCAAATCATTAATTGTTACAATAAAAAATATTAACACATGAGATAAGGGAAATCATAGTGGGAGCATTGTGGTGATAGTTTTTATTTATTGTGTCGTTGCGTTAAAAAATTCTCATGCAAATAACGATTAAAATATTTTCATAAGTTTGTTATGTGGCTGTATTAAGTTTATTTTATGTAAATAATAATTAAAATGTTTTAATAAGAAACCTTAATGTATTTGAACTTGATTTGTAAGTTTACTTTGGGGTTGGACCTTGCTTGCGTTTCTTGGGTCCGATTTCAAAGCCCCCAAACACTTCAGCGGTGAGGGTGGACCCAGTGATGTCCTCTGCTGGCGTCAGGTCCTGTGTAGAGGCAGATCCACCTCCCGTTACACGGCGTGCCGGATTTATGCTGGCAAGCTTGAGATTCCCCCATCTCCTGACATCATTGTAGCGCTTGGCACAATGATGGGGATGCCAGCTGATGAGACAATTGTGGCTATTTCCTCTCACGCCTGTTTAACCGAAGCTGATTTGTGCGGGTTTCTCCTATCCCCATACAAATCAACTTCTCTGTCTTTGACTGCTCTTACAAGAACGTGGGTCTCCTCGGCTGTGAACCGCTCCTGGCGTGCGCCTGCACAGCAAAATCACCAGTGTTAAATGTACACTGCTGGTGTTTAAATGGGTACCACTGGTGATTTTGCTGTGTGGTAAATCCGTCATAATAATAACAACACGCCATGGAACTTGCGCCCTTGCGTTTAAAGGGAATGTTGGATAGCGTTCTGATTGGTTTATTTGACGTTACGCCCAAACCACACCTATGAAACGCACTTGCGTTTCAGATAGTTAAAATAGAGCCCCTTGTGTCAACAACAGTGTGAGTACCCCAAATCACTGCTCAGCAGCATAATCCTCTAAGCGAACATTGAGTCTTTGTGAGTTGTGGCATAGCATGTGAGTGGCCCCACTGTGGAAAGGAGTTGTGGGTGAGCCGGAAATAGCAAGCGAAGGAAGACGCAGGGGTGTTGTGACGGCAACATCTACATCTGATCATTCGCTGGTTTATTGTCTCAATGAATTTCAGGACGAGTCCCCAGCCAGACGTGGTTTTGACCCTAATTCACTAAGAGTGTGTGAAGTGCAGTGGGTGAGTCTTGTCCTTTGCTGTGAGTGTATACACTTGAAAACTGCAGTGCTGTGCTGTGTCCGTGTCGTCAATAACCACCTTTTAGGCCGGACAAACTCCTGTGAAAGAAGTGAACATTGAGGCTGGCGAAGTAAACATCTTCATTCATATGCCGTTGGCGACATCCTGACCTTTCTTCCCCACGAGGCGGTAGTGAGATAAGTCAACCAAGTAAGAACAGTGTGGATAAAGTGGGAAATATTAACGGTGAGAAGGTTGGCTGCTGTAGGAGGAAATCAGCTGTGTGTGTAACATTACCTGCTGTGGAGTCTCTTCAAAGGTTCGCCCCGGTCCAGATCTCTTGCCCTGTCGGTTGGAAGAGAGGAGAGGGAAGCATTCGATCCACTCAGTGTAGCACACCCAGGGTGAGACATCTTACCTGAACTTACCTGTGTGGTGACACCAGCGGAGGCCGTGTTTGGCCAAAAGCTAAAGTCTGCATATTGTGTTGTACGCCCGCCTGTATGCCCAAGTGAAGCCCCAGTTACCTTCATGTACTTACCTTATGCAAGAGCTAAAGCCAGCATATTGTGTTGTACGCCCACCTGTATGCCCAAGTGAAGCCCCAGTTACCTTTATGTACTTACCTTATGCCAAAAGCTAAAGCCAGCATATTGTGTTGTATGCCCGCCTCTATGCCCAAGTGAAGTCCCAGTTACCTTCCATGTGCTACCTTATGCCAAAAGTTAAAGCTAGCATATTGTGTTGTACACCTACCTGTATGCCCAAAGGAGCCCCCGGTTGCCTTTTCGATATACTTACTGTATTGCATACTTACCTGTAGATCCAGTGGCCTCTGTGTCTACTATTAGTACACGGTCCTGTTATACTTACCTGTCTGCTCCAGTGTAGATCTAGCAGATCCCTTCTGAAGCGCCTACCTGTACATCGACCTGTTGCCCAGTGATTCATCAACTGCGGAAACCCTCCATACATCCACCAGGACGGTGTAACCCCCTGGGGTCCAAAAACGCGGCGCCGCATTTTGACGTGTTTTTTCCTTATCATGGCAGAACCAACTTAAAATACTCCATCATTAATAATCATACACTTATGTGTTTGACATCATTTGAAACGGTAAAGGGTCTTCTTTAATATGTGTTCATTCACAATAACAACAGATCTTTGTGTTTTTGTACAACCCCACCTAGATCTGGACGTTCAGGAGTGCAACCCGCTGGGCCATTTCGGAGCTCGTCAAGTGTGACCGCAGGTACCCATCACACACTCAAAATCTCAATACTTACCACCTGTATCCCTTAAATCCAGGAGAGGAGAGGGCCCTGGACGGTCTCCCTGCAAGCCAGAGCAAAAGGGGCACTTTGTGAATAAGCTGATTGTCGTCGCATAGCCAGAAATAAAGAGGAGAGAAGGACCCACCTGAGATTCCCTGCGACGGAGTCTAAGAGACTCGAGATTGTTCCTCTTCAACCGGAGAGTTGGATTTTAGCTTCCCTTTCCCCTTTCCCCCTACCCTTTTTTTAAGAATTTAATAAAGTTTGTTTTAATTATACTTACGCTCTTTGTGTGTCTGGTCATTGGGGTGCTCTTGGGACCTCCTCGGGGTGGAAACTAGGGAGCGGCGAGACTCACAACATCTGTGGTCCGCTCCGACCTGTGACAGTCACTTGGGTTTAGGGTTAGAACAACTTTTTGTAACATAAAATGACATCCTAACCCAAACCCTGACTCTAACCCCAACTCCAAGCGACCATGATTTAAAAGTAGACAAAACATGGAGAAACCTATATATTAAATTGCATCCCAAAGCAAATCCCAAATCTAACCCTAAACCCAAGCGAAAATGGTTTAAAAAACAGAAAACTAATGAGAAAACAATAAATAAAACAACACGACGCGCCATATAAGTGAACGGGAGGGACGGGCGTATCATATGCATGTAAAAGCGGAATTTGGCATATCTATTGCACGATAATCACACTGCGTGTCATTTGTACACATTTGGTGAGAATGGGTTGCATTTTACAGAAAACCCTTTGAAATTAAATAAAACACTGTTAAAAGTGCTAAACATGGTTGTATGTGCTCTCATGGCACATAACCTTACATTGAATGGAGAGAAATGCATGTTTGCAGCCTCAGCCATAGATTTTGTAGGGTTCTACCTCACATCTAGGGGCATCGCCCCCTCTTCAGTCAAATATCGAGGCGATTAACAAAATCCCAGAGCCCACCTCTGCCTCCCAGGTAGCCTCATTTCTGGGAATGACAGCCTACTACCTTCTTTTCCTACCTCAGTACTCCCAAACCATAGCACCACTTCGCCAGTTACTAAAAAAAGAGGGACCATGGGACTGGACTGCAGCATGCTCTGAGGCCATCCAAACATTAAAGTCCCAGCTTACCACACCACCTGTCCTGGTCAGACTGTCAGGAATTTTCAAGTGAACGAACACAACCACAGACACATATAGACGGTGAACAGGGACCAAAACAGGGGACGCTGTGGCTGGCAGAGGAGGCGAGACAGACGCCAAGACAGTGGACGCTGTGGCTGGCAGCAGTGGCGAGACAGGCGCCAAGACAGGGGGCGCTGCGGCTGGCTGGAGAGCCGAGACAAGGGAGGCTGCAGCTGGTTTGAAATCGCACACAGAGTTGCGACACATGCCCCTGGTCAACACACCCAGAGGGATAAGACCTAGGGCTGAGATAAATATTTTCATTTGTAATGTAGAGCTCTGCTTGCCCATTCATTTCAATGGCAGACACTCAGAACAGGCCTGATTTCATCCTAAATTTAAATTTTTTTTAATGCATTCAGAGCAACCAAATTATGGGTCCCGGTTTGGGGGCCAACAATGTTACTACCAGCAAGGTTTTGGCATCCCTGGACCATTCTGACCATGATTTCTGGGTGTTCCACATGCAATTTATTCAATGCTTTGTACTACTGTTTTTATGGTCTGCCTCAAAAAAGGGGTCAGAAAGAGCATGCAACCTAGGGGCCTTGACTGTTGACACTCAGGGCCCCCAGGAACAAGTTGTCAAAGCCTAGATGTCATTGGTGTTCGGGAAGTGCCCCCCCCCAAAAAAAATACTCCTGAAAAATACAGTTTTGACCCTTTTCTGACCATTTGACCCCCGAACAAAAACTTCTCCATTTGCCCGAGGGGCCCCTGACGAGAGCATTGCAATGATCACGGGTCGTTCGGGCATTTCTGAGCCTTTTCCACGAATACGCTAGGAAATCCCATTCATATAAATTGCGGGTGGAATTTTACAGGAATGTAGGAGGGGCCCCAAATTCTAGATTCCGGCCCTTCACGGGGGACTGGACGACATACCAAGACCAGGTGTCCTGGGAATCTTTTTTTGCTCTCCTTCAAATAAATTACTCATACAGTCCTCTCTGTCTTAAAGCTTTTTCAAGTTCTGAGGGGTGAAAGTGCCCAGTCAACTTGTGAGATCACACGAGATAACAGTGAATTCACACCATTCTCATACCGTGATAATTCACAGTGCTATATGTGAGCTCAATGTGATTTTAAAATGTTGAGCAGGTTAAAAGGAGGCAATACAACACAAGCATTCTACTTCCTATATCTCACTAGGAAAAGATGGATACTGGAGGATCACAGTGACGTCACACTGTTCTTATAATGTTATAGTCACAGTGTGAGCTATATGTGAGCTCATTGTGAATTCAGAATGTTGAGTTCATGGTATGAGTGCACAATAAGTGTGCCATGACTTCACATAGTGACCATGATGAGCATACTTTGTGTGTACCATAACCTCACATCATGACCATAGCGCGAGTCACGATCTGTAACTCACATCATGGTCACAACGTGAAGCCACGGCACACCCACTGTGCGCCCATACTATGGTCATAATTTTAGGGGAACGGCACACTCATTCTGTTGTAACAGGACAGCATACATGTCTGGAAAATGTTGGCCCAAGAGTAGAATGTCACCCTTCTTACCTATAATAATTTCTAAGAAATATTATAGGAATGATCATTGGATCAAATTTAGGACACTTTCTACACAGCATTTTTATATAGCCATATACATGGTGTGTAATGTATATACCATATAAAATGTCAACAACAACGTTATGGCATCAAGAAGCCAAGAAGGGTTTTAGAAAGCTCACAAAGATTGGAGGTAAAAATGACCAGGATTCACAGATTTCTTTTGTCCAAGCATTGTGTCCTAGTGGTTAGAGAGTCAGATTTGTGTCTGTGTAACCCAGTGGTTGGTGGTTCGATTCCCACAGCTGACAGAAAGTGAATAATTGTTGGGGTGTTGCAGTGATAGTTGCCGTGTGTGTTCATAACTTGCATTGGATGGCTTCACTACTCAGTGGAGGGGTTAAATACAGAGACAATCATGTCTCTTTCACTTTTTTATTGTCAGTCTATTATTTGCAATTAAATGCTGGCATCTCTGCAACATGTTTCCAATTAACAAACGCTAGAATATTGTTCTCTGAGCGACATCTGGTACTTTTCATCCCATATGCTTTATGGGTACTATGAGCTCCCAGTGAGTGTGCAGTGACCTCATATGGTGACCTTAATATATGAGCAAACCGTGATTGTGCTATGTGGTTACAATTTTAGCTCACTGTGGTAGTACAATCCATCGCACCAACTATGCATCCAATGTCAATCTTTTTAAATGAAAATTTCTGTGATTTCAAACTCAATCAGGTACCTACAGGTGAGGGAGCCTAGTGAGAGACATCACAGCACATGCCCCTTCTGGCCCCTCCACTGGAGCCAGTATAGCCATGGCCAGGCCCGGATTTTCATGGTTCCCCTTTCAGGGAGGCTCCACAACCATCTTTGCCAGCATTGGGGTCTCAAAACCTTCAGCCACTGCTTGACGTTAATCAGGGTGGCAAAGCTGTGCCACAGCCGATGACATTGGAGAGCCGACCGGTTCAAGCAAGGGCTCGCACTCCATATCTGAAGGACTTTATCACACACTATCTGTATAGGTGTTTAGCCATTCCTCCTCAACTATAGTTGAAACACAATTTTTGTGAATTGTGTGACGTTAGATCCAGGAAGGCGTATTAAGGGCGGGGTTTTCTGAAGAACTGGTCTGACAATGCAAACCCATCTTGATTTTGGCTACGTAGCTGGAGGTCGGAGGCTATTGGCTCTGTGAGGCCCATTTGAAATCCTGGCTCGCACAGGCGTCAGGAAGTAAACGTAACATTGGATTCAGACGTGCCTTGATACCTTCATGCATTGGAATTATATAACATTGAAAAATTTTTCTCAAATTACAGATCAACAAAAAACAAACAAATAGAAATAAATTAAAATAATTTGTTTAACTGATAGTCAACAGTAAACGGTTAAAGTGATGTGTTACCATGTACTTCATTGATGTCTTGGAATATGGGTGTTATGTCTCTTTCCCCGAATTCGTCAGCCTGGTTCACAAGTGCTTGTTTAATCGTCTTGTATCCGGCCAAAACCACAATCTTTTTGGGTCCAAGATGAACTTTGAACACTGACCCATATTTCTTGGATAACTGAAACAAGAGCAAGGAAAAGGGACATGCATCTATACTCCAAACCTGTCTGACATTATAACATTACAAATTGGAAGCACTGATAAAAAAAATAGTTGGGGAAGAAAACAAAACAAAACATAACATGTAAATTTTCAGACACAGTGCAAATCAATGTGTAAAAGTCTTCAGGCTCTATTTTTTTTATTAGGGCCCGAGCACCGAGGAGCAGGCCAGAAGGCTAAAGCCCTATTGTTTTTGCTCAGTTTCTTCTGCATTTTCTTCTCCGAAATGAATCGCATTTTTGAGGGCCTAAACATGCTCGAAAACTCATGAAACTTTGCACATGCGTCAGAAGTGACGAAAATTTACATGTGGTATAGGCATCGGGGTGGGCGTGTAGAAATGGCTCGATAGCGCCACCTGCAAAATTTCAAAAGAACAACCCTCCCGCTACGAAAAATGTACAGATACGAAATTTGGTAGGGTCATCTATCACCCGAAGACCTACAAAAAAGTTCATTGGAACCAAGCTCTAAAACCCACAGGAAGTCGGCCATTTTTTATTTTCTCTGTGATTTCTGTGCAAATGTTGGCATTTCCAGGCTTCGTACTTTAAAGCAACACCAAAGAGTTTTTTTACGTTAAAATAACGTTTCCAAAAAAGTTTCAGTGGTTCATCCACTCAAAACAGGGTGAATGGCACTTTCACATTCGCTTTGCAGCCCTCTATTGGCCAAAACCGCACTAAGGAAGTTTCCAACTGTCGGGTAGTGGTCATGTAGTTCGAGTGAAAACTACAAAAACTTGCTTTACGGCAGACCTACAATCCAATCATAGCCAGTTATGCTGCAATATTTACGACAGTGGTAATGAATAATTACGCTTCTAACCTGTAGGGGGAGCAAAGAGCAATAAGTCTTTAGTGTTGCTTTAACGAACTCCTCCTAGAGATTTAATCATCATCATATTTGGTCAGTATCATCTAAAGGCCTTTGCGATGTTAAATTGCGGAGCTTTTGACTTTTTGTTGGAGGGTGTGTCCGTGGCAAACTGACAAATTTCTGCTTTTCGCCATGAAACAGGAAGTGGCTCTAACTCAGGCATACAATGTTCAATCTGCAACACGCTTCACATGTTTGATAAGAGTTCTGTGCGGAACACATTTCCATGCCAATATTCAGCTTCAGTCATAGCGCCACCTAGATGCAGCAGGAAATGCCATGTTTTACGCCATGATTTACTGCTCTTAGAGATTTAATCAAATCATCATCATATCTGGTCAGACTGATCTTAAGCCCTTTGCGATCATAAATTGTGAAAATCTTGACTTTTCGTTTAAGGGCATGTCAAGTGGCGGCCTGGCAAAGTGTGATGTTTCGCAATGAAACATGAAGTTGTTGTAATTCAGGCATACATTGTCCGATCTGCCCCTGACTTCACACATTTGATAAGGGTACTGGCCTGAACAAATAATTCAGTAACAGTCATTGCGCCACCTAGAGGCAGCAGGAAATACCATGTTTTACATTGTGACTTAGTGCTCTTAGAGATTGAACCATTTCAACACCATATTTCATCAGTCTAATCTCAAGACCTTGTGTGATGATAACTAGCAACGACCTTGACTTTTCGTTAAATGGCGTGTCCGTGGTGGCCTCGCAAAGTATCGACAAATTAATCGCAATTTTGACAGCCTAAACATACTCAAAAAGTCATGAAATGTTGCATATGTGTAAAATGTGATGATTTTTTTATTTGAAATAGGCTTTAGAACTGGAGGTGTAAAAATGGCTCTATAGCGCCACCTACAAAAACTTAAGAGAGCAGCCCCCCCGCTATGGTAAACGTACAAATATGAAATGTGATAGGATAATGTATCACCCCATGACCTACAATAAAGTCTCTTGGAGCCAAGCTCTAAACCCCACAGGAAGTCAGCCATTTTTAATTTTCTCTGTAGTTTAAGTGCAAATTTTGCCATTTCCAGGCATCATACTATAACAAACTACTCTTACAGATTTCATTAGATTAAAACCATATTTGGTCTGTGTCATCTAAAGGCCTTTGCGATGCTAAATTGCGGAGATCTTGACTTTTTGTTGGAGCGTGTGTCCGTGGCGGCCTACCAAATTTCTGCTTTTCGCCATTAAACAGGAAGTTGTTCTATCAGGCTTACAATGTCTAATCTGACCCACGCTTCACATGATTGATAAGTGCCCTGACCTGAACATATCAACTTGGAATTATTCACATACAGTCATAGCGCCATCTGCTGGCAGCAAGAAATGTCAGGTTTTACACTGTGATTTACTGCTCATAGAAATTTAATTAGATCATCATCTTATTTGGTCAGACAGATCTTAAGGACTTTGCATATATAAATTGTAAAGATCTTGAAGGTGTGTCCGTGGCGGCCTGGCAAAGTTTGATGTTTCACAATGAAACTGGAAACTGTTGTTATTCAGGCATACAATGTCCGACCTGCCCAATACTTCACATGGTTAATAAGGGGCCCGGCCTGAAACCATCAATATAGTAAAATACAGATACAGTCATAGCGCCACCTAGATGCAGCAGAAAACACTGATTCACTGCTCTAAGAGATTTAACAATATCAACATCATATTTGGTCAGTCTAATTAAAATATCCACATATATTTGCACACTAAAATTCATATCCCCACTGTTCACAGTTTTTCCTAAGGCCATCGGGTGCCGGTGCTCATACGTGCGAGGGCCCTTCCATTGCTGCTTGCAGCTTTAATAAGTATTGCTATTATTAGTCACGCTTTACTTCACTCTGTGACAAATACAAAAGAAGCAAAACATTTTGTACCCTTTTAAGCATGATCCCGGTTACACAATAATTCAAGTTAAACAGGTTTACAGGTGTTGCGTAAAACTATATCATGTGAATCTATTTAGAGAAAACTGCTAAAAGCTATGCTAATGTTTGTTTATTCATCTTCTAAGCATTCATTCAAAGTATTGTTTGTCAGACATCCCTATTTAGAGGATCTGCACATGGCACACATTATCACCTATTCAGACTGGTTATGAGCATCCAATGCACCAAAAGCTGGTTTGCCAAACCATAGGGTGGCCATTCGTGCCAGTTCCGCCGGACATGTCCCGAACATGTTTTCGGGTTCGTTCTCCGGAAGTCGCGTTGCTCGACCGCATACGTCATCACATTTTAGTTAAAATACATTAGAAAATTAAGATTTATTTATTTTAAGACATACAGTCATTGTAGTTTCATTCTTACCTTGAAATGTAACGGTTGCTTTTCTGAAATTAAACCCGAAATATTAAACCTTGATGACGTATGCGGTTGACCAACGCTACTTCTGGAGAACGAACCCGAAAACATGTTCAGGACGTGTCCGGCGGAACTGGCACGAATGGCCACCCTACCAAACCACCATTAAACATAAAAAAGTAGTCCCCTCAGTGGCTCCTACCACTGTGTTTGGAATAAAAAATGATTAAATATTACTTCTCTTGGCAAAAATATGAAGTAAACATATAAAAATGAATAAATTTTTCTCAAAATATCCACACCTTGAATTAAAAGTTCAGATGGACGTTGTTTTGTCGAGTGCTTTCATAATAAATCGCACACGATTGTCACGTGCATCTCGTCAGTAAAGCCGGTTCCTTGATTAGTAATAAATCGCTATCAGCTGCTTTCTAATGGAGTGGCATTTACTACACAGAGCCATAGTTCATTGACAAGCGGGGAAATTTCACATTTATAATCGCGGATGAATCACCTGTGATTATGAATTCGATATTAAAAGTAGACTTTCCAAGCATTATGTAGACATTTATCTTTTGTTTGTATGACAAGTAAGTATTAATAAAAGAAAAACGAAATTAAACGAATAGTATACTGCAAAGCATAATCTGTTAGTTATTGTGGCTGCGGTGTGTCACGTGACAATCATGACGCGTCGCTATGAATAGTTAAAATATTTTTAACTTATGCGTGAAAGGGTGGATTTTAAATATATTCTAAGTAAACAACAATAGCCCAAGTTTAGTAAAAATAAAATGTTTTAGACTATATAAAACATTATTCAGCATCCATTTTTTATTCCATATATATATATATATATATATATATATATATAAGATGAAATTCCATATATATATATATATATATATATATATATATATATATATATATATATATATATATATATATATATATATATATATATATATATATATATACATATATATGTTATTAGTTTCAATAAAAATCCCTATAGACACCTATCCATTCTACTGGGACTGTAATAGGAAACATCTGGAAAATGAATAAAAATATAAAATCCTACTCACATTCCAGAGGCTTACATGAAGCTGTTTAAGGTCCAGAATGTGCAGATTTCCCACGAGTGGCAGTGGTCTGGGTCCTGGAGGTTCTTGGTCATCTTCTGGAGACCTGAAGCAGAAATTAATAACCAAAAGCAGCAGAAGAGCAGCGAGTAAAGCTCCTGTGCTGGAGACATTCAGGAGAAGTGTTTCCACTAGAGCCATAGTAAAAGAGATTTACACACAGCTGAACAGATAAGTATTTATGCCATGAAATTATTTGATCTAAAACATGGAGGAGGAGCCAGGAAAGATTTGCAACACAAACTCAACAGCAGTAGGCTGTCAGTCGGTCCACATTGGCCACAAAAGTTTTTGGATAAGAATAAAACTTATGCATTATGGTTTAAAGTATTATTTTAATAAAGCAAGATAAGCAAACATGATATGTGTTGAGCTGGTTGTTTTCATATAAGAATTTGCTAATTTTTAAATTGTGAAAAAGTAACAGTTAATGATATGATAATGATATTCTTAGCATGGTAGGGTCATAATCACAATAGCAGGCTTGTGCACAATTCAGAATTGGACTCCATTCAATTCATGAATTGGAATTTGAATTGAATTGACTCCACCCTACAGGAAGTTGAATTTGAATTAGAATGACAGGAAGTGGAATAAAATTCATGGCACTTCAAATAAATTCCAGTGTCACACAACAGAAATAATCTTACATACATTCAGTGTTAGGAAAGTTACTTTGGAAAATTGTTTGACAACCATTTTAAATACTTTGTTAAATTAAAGCATTCTGAGAAATAAAGTCATGTTCCATCATGTTCCATAAAATTACAAAAAAATCAAACTTAATTATTTGTTTTTAACATTAATTGCTGGGGGAAAACATTTTCTGTTTATGTAATTTGTACAAGTAGTTCAAACTAATATAATTTATAGAATATGTAATGCAATCATATCTGACATATACTGAAAGCTTCATTTTTAACACGTCACTTACTGTATAAGATGTATATGAATTTCTTTGAATTCCTATTGAATTGCAATTCTGCTTCCTTTAATTCAAATTCGAATTGTAATTCTAGACAATGTTTTTCAAATTCAGGGTCATTCTCAATTAAATTCTGAATTGTGCACAAGCCTGCACAATATACGCTGAGGGGGACATCTCCTCCCAAATAATCAGAAACTTTATATTTTTAATATATATACATATAGCCCTAAACAAAGCTATGTACTTCATGTATTACAGCATCTGTGTAATGCAATTTTTTCCTGTTGTCCACAGAGGTGGGAGTAAGTCACACATTTGCAAGTCACAAGTAAGTCTCAAGTCTTAACCTTCAAGTCTCAAGTCCGAGTCATTTTTTGTGAGAGTCAAGTCATTGCTTTATGTCAAGCAATTCAAGTCAAGTCGTAGCTTGAGTCAAGCAAGTCACTGGCAAGTCATACAGATGTTTGATGATTTAACTAAATGTATATATTAAACAAAGTTAAATCTACAGTAGGTGTGGACTATGAGAGCTTTATTTGAAACAAAAAATTATTTAAAGGTGTGCGCCTGCAACGACTGTATAATGGCTGGATATTCTAAAATAAGCAATAAAAACCTTTATTAAAGCGTAACTAAACCCCTGGTCAGAGCCTGACTCCACCCACTGGCAATATTTGAAAAATGCAAGAAAAGTAGGCAGATCCCAAAAGAGATAGAGGGGACGACCTAAGCTCGTACCAAGTGTGTGATGAGATTGTAACAAGGGCGTGGTAAGCTTGAAACTGCTTACGTCACGAGTCATTTTTTGGACCCAACATCCAATAGGAAAATTCAACTGCAGTAGCCACCGTTCAACCTGAAGAGGGCAGCACTCAGACGTTTTTACACCATATATTGTAGTATTGAAACACTTTATATCCAAATGTCAAAAAACTTACTAAAATCAATGAACAGCACTAATAAACCATCATTCTAACAGATCAGTAACTAAAAAAAGTTGGATTAGGGTTTAGTTACTCTTTAAATAAAAGTGTGTCAGAAAACATTTTCTTGTCACTGTTTTAGTATTATAAGTTATGTTTTACGTTAATATTATTCTTTTTATGCTGTATATATTTCTAAGGTTGATTAATTTGATATAATGTTGAATAGTTTAATCTACATCCACGTGTCATATTTTTAAAATTAAATTAATATTTTTCTGATTTCATATTTATTTTAATAAGTCAGAAACGTCTGCGCTGTGTCCTGCTGACAGCTGTGGTGGGCACGTGCAGCAGGTGACGCCAATTATGGGTCATCCGAAGGTTAGACCGTCTCATTTCAGTTCTGTTCGCGAACTTCTGAGGCTGCCACCTTGAAAGACAGAGTGCTCACCTTTTAAGTTCACATGCTTAGAAGGTCGCAGCCCTTGAATTAGGACACAGCTACTTTTACACATGCGTTTTCTCTTTTAGCGGTTTACTTCTCTTAACTCTTTCACCGCCAGCGTTTTTTAAAAAAGTTGCCAGCCAGCGCCAGCATTTTTCATGATTTTAACAAAAGTTTAATGCCTTCCAGAAAATGTTCTTCTTCAAATATATAAACATACAATATACCAAATGAAAGAACAGACCCTCTGCTTTCAATCAAAAAACAAAAAAAAAAACGTTTCATCCTACCTTCAGTAGTTCTTTTGTAATCAGCTTTTGAATATGGGTAGGTTTCTGCAAAAACACCACATTTTGAGCAAAAAGCAGAGATCATTCCATTTTTGTGACAAACTTTTCATAGAGATCCCATTCAGAGCGATCTTTAAAACAGACACGGACATGCAGCAGCTTGCCATAGGGCAATACTTCTGGTTTTAAAAAGTTGCGGAACACCTGGGCACCACCTAGTGGATAATAGCGGTATTGCGGAAAGACGGAAATACTAGTCATTGGCGGGGAAGCATTTTCTCTTGATTGACGAGATATCTCGTCAATGGCGGGGAAAGAGTTCAGACCTAAATGGCCATATTTATGAGGATACTTGGAAAGGTGGAAATTTTGATGCATATGTGTAGGGCCAATAAGCGGCAAAAAATACTCACGAGCTTAATGAGCAGCGGATGCGCGACTTGCACGCTCCTCTCACACAGAAACAGTGTGCACATTATTTAGCACTGTTGTTTGTGTTTGTTCGTCACTGCCTGAGGCCGCGGTGTTTAAATATGTGAACAAATGTTAAGTTTTCGTGACCATGCATGCGCACAGCAAGTGACGTGGGCGCTAAATCTCGATAGAGACGATAGTCCAAAATCTCTGCTGGTTAACACATTTCTACCGGTTTATCATACCTACCGGCAGAATACCTATCATACATTTTTTCTCAATAACATTTGAGTGCCTTGGATTATTGGATTATTTTTATCAACTTCTAACATGGCTAAGACGTTAGCTGAAAACAATGGAACAGACTTTGTTACTTACAGTTTTTTGTGGGATTTGTGGTGTTAAATGAAATTCGACGTGGTGCTGGTTGTATCGGATATATAGTTGCGCCCTCTCCCTCTGCTTGCCTGGTGCGTCACGTGGTTAGATTATGCTCTTGCGGGCGTTCAAAAACAGATTTTAAAAAATTATTTTGAGTCATTTAACTATTTTTTAATATTTGTCAAGCAAGTCTCAAGTCTCAAATTTGCGACTTAAGTCTTTCTCGTGTCAAGTCATATGACTTGAGTCACCCATCTCTGGTTGTCCACCACAGGCTGTCGTCCACCAATCTGGATGGGTTTAAATAATCTCATCCTGATTAAGTGATACAGATAAAGTATGTCTCTTGAATGCCTTCCAAGTTTTGCATAAGGTTTTGGATAAATATAACAGTTTCAGTCCTTGATTCTGATTGTTCAGTAGCTGTGTTTTATTTACTATAAATCACAGCTCTGACCACGGCACTCAATGATTCTGTGTATTTCTGCACAGAACCCTTAGCAATGTAAACATATGTGACCCAGGACCACAAAACCAGGCATGATATGTTGTTATCAAAGTTAAATAAATAAGCTTTACATTAATGCATGGTTTGTTTGGATATGACAATATTTGCTCAAGGGACAACTAATCTCAGGGTACAAAAACAAAATATTGAGAAAGTCACCTTTAAAGTCCATCACCTGTAGTTTGTTTTGGATTTCTTTTTTTACAAATGACTTATCTGTGTCAGGATTAGGGTTGGGCATCGTTTTGATTTGAACGATTCTGATTCCAATTCCGATTCTTCCTTTCGATTTCGGTTCTTTTCGAGTCTCAATTCCGATTCTTTGAGGGGTGGAGTCAAAACATGACAGAGGCTCATTTCACAGAGGAAATGTTTATTTTGATTCAATGAGTTTTAGTTTTGGGAACTGCAGCTTATGTAGGAGAAAATTAGGAACGTTGTTGTTCACCACAACTAGCAATTTGGTTAAGCGCTTTGTTACACTACAATCACTTACCTGATTGTGACGACAAGGTAATGTTTGTTGGCGCAGGGTTGCCCGAGGAGGACGAGACCGTTGACTTGCGCAGCACGTCGAACATGCTACAGTCCTTGTTAATTTGTACACCATGCAGGCGTAGGTGTTTAGTCATGTTTGTAGTGCATCCTCCCGTGCAAGAAATAAGTTTATCACATGTGTTGCACTGTGCCGACCCAGGCTTTTTAAATGTGAAATAAAGCCACACTTTCGCTTACCGTGCTCCATGACTGCAACAGAACAAGTGGGCGCGTGCGCGGCAAGCACTTCCGGAAATACGGTGGCCGCTATAGAAACCAAAACTTGCACGTTTGGAACCGATGATCGGAATCGAAAAATTTTCTAAATGATTCCAAAGGCATCGTTATTTTGGAACCGGTTCCAGTTGGAACCGGTTCTCGATGCCCAACCCTAGTCAGGATCCCATCATCCACATCATCAGTCACTAGGGGTGTGACGAGACACTTAATCCACAAGACGAGACACGAGATTGGGTTCACGAGAACGAGATGATATTTTTACACTTTTTAAGAAACCCTCGATGATAAAATAAATGAATAAGAAACTGAAATCATGTTATTTTAAAATGTTTTAACTAATCAAGGACTGGCCCTAACAATTATTTTACTAACTGATAATGAAGTAATTTGTTAATTTTGGGTAATAAAAATAGACCCAAGTGAGCAGTAGCCGTTAAAATTACATAATAACGAAGATGCAATAATAATTGGTTCAAATAAAGTATTAAAACCAAGTTACATTAAACAACATTACATTAACAAACACATTGCATTTGTGGTCTATAAATAAAAAGCATTATGTATATATTATAACAAATGCCTGCAGGGGGAAATAGTTGACTCGTCTCGCGGACGCTATCTTCACTTTCACTTTAGACGGAGAGAAACGCTTATTTTTTAGCCAAACAATGTTTAAATCCATTTGAATATTTAATATACGTCCATTTATTTACAATAGAAATGAACATGCAGACATTAAATCATGTCAACTCTGTGATGGTTTAATCTGCTGAGACTTCACATCTGACACTGATCAACAGACAAACACAACACGTCTCAGACTTCATACGAGCTCCCAAACGAACATTATTGGAAACCCAAACAAAAAAGCAAATGCAGTAAAAGACAGAATATAATGCATGCACTGTAAGAGGCTAATTACACCAACCACGCTTTAAACGCTTGGAAACGCAAGGCGCGACGCACTGCCTTTTTTAAAAAAGAGCAGTGCGAGTCGACGCGGCTTTTAATATTATATATATTATTTTAATATTGAAGCGTGAGCGCTCTTTTGCTGTTAACTGTCATATTAGCAGAAACTTTAAAAAGATGACGCTTGCTCTGACCTTGTTTGAGGGTGAGAGGTGGACAAACACGCAGGAGAGAGTGAGCGAGTGGAGTCCGGTTCTTCAAAGCAACTGTAAACTTCCCTCACCACAACGTAAGGCCCGCATCTCCCCTCATTTGAGTGGACAATAGAAAGATGCAAATGACGTCGGGCGCTTGCTCTGCTCTCAGCGTTCCTTCAAAGGCGCGTGCTGCGGCCGCCGGCAAAAACTGCAAGGCGCTCAGCGTGCATGAACAGTGCGCAAACGCTCCATGCCCATAGAATATCATTTAAAAAAGGCGCCTGCAACTGCCATAAACGCTTTTGGTGTAACTGGGCCCTAAAAGAGTCAAACAGAAAGCTGCATCCTCCGGAGGTCGCATATGCAGGCTGCATACGTCATTAAGGTTTATTTCAGATCATTAACTGAGCATTACATTCGCAAGTCGTGAGCATATTACAACAATTAACTAAATTATTAGTAAACTTTATAATTGTTAGTAGTCTCTAATAAGACAGTCTTTATGAAGTAAATGCAGTTTAAAAATGCGACCTCCGAAGGATGCAGTCTTTTATTTGAGAAATGGCCAGAATTTCACCTACACAAGAAATCTCGCCAGACACACTTAATCTCGCGATACATATTTAATCTCGCGAGATCTCGTCGCACCCCTATCAGTCACTTCTCCCACTCGTTTCCTCTCCCCTGAATTCTAATCCCCAACACCAGTGTCCCAACATCATATTCTGCTCCCCTCACTCCTTGTCTGGTCTCATCACTAATGGACACCTAGGCTGTTTCTCAACTTCAAGGTAGGATCCTCGGATGCCAGAATTTTTAGGATGCTTCCTCATCGGCATGAGTCGAAGGACTGTTCCAATGTTGAGGATCTTCAGAATTTCTACCAAGGACTGAGTACTTCATTCGAAAAATATCCCATATACAGGAAAGGATGCATATGTGTATCCTTCGCGCTCTCAAATCACCCACAATCCTATGTGCACAGCACCTAAAGCACACCTTTTCACTGACATAATGAGTACGTTTACATGCACAGCATATGCGGATAACTATCAAAATCTGCTTATTACAGGAAACTGTTTTCATGCGTTTACATGCAAATCAATAAGCCGGCTATGCAGACAACTGCGTTTACATGGGACTTGCAGAATGATCAGTTTTCTCGCAGGCAGTGACGTCACCACCTATAGTACACAATAGTCGTTCAAAAAGTCAAAGGCATATCTGTCTTAAGCTGTACTGTTGTATCTCTTCTCGTGTCTGCAGAACCTGTAAATTTAACAAGAACTACTATTTTAAAAGATTCTCTGACAACTGCTTTAGTCGAGTGGAGACTATTATGCCTTACATTGCGATTACTTCCGCGTGTGATGTTTATCTTTCACACGCGGAGACTTGCGCACATTGACAAAACCGTGAGAAAGCGGGTTAAGGTGTTTACATGCCACGCGAAATCGGCGTAATGAGCAAAAAACTACCTGTGCCGATCGGTTTTTGCTTACGCCGTTTATGGGCTTTACCCGTTTAAAGAAAACCGATTTACGCGTTTACATGACCCCACGTGTTATCAGTTTATTAAGCATAATCAGCGTAAGACTGTGCATGTAAACGCACTCATTGACTCAATGACGTGCACTTGCCTGTTCCATTTATGTGTTCTCTGAATGCTAAAGAGGAGCCTCGTCTAGCCTCTGAAGGAATTTCCTTGGAAAGATGAGTCCTGCCAAGGAAGTATCCTTGACATTAGCTGCGTTTACATGGACTAAAAAGTGCCAATCTGATTAAAAATGTAATCCGCTTGTTAGTGGTGGTTTATACCGTTTGTAATCCGCTCAAAATGACATATATACACTTAATCGGATGGATAACTGAAACTGGGATGCTCTGCGCATGTGCCATCTTTTCTTTTTTTAATGGCGGTTGGCAAACCCACTGAAAGGTGCATTTCCGCCACCTACAGCACGGGAGTGTGGAGCATGCAATGACGTAGAGTTGCCGTAATGACATGTGACGCAAATAACTCGAGTTTGTTTTGTTGAAGGAAGTCACGAGAAGTGATTGTCTTGTTAATCTTGTTCCTATTATCCGTCCAATTCTCCATAAAGTGATACAAGACAGCGTTGTCCGGTCAGTCCATGATTTATTCTCTGATCCACAAACGCGTGTGTTTGGACTCGCTCTCGCGAACGGTCCCTGCAGCACCGCGTGAAGTAAAATATGCTTTTTGGGCACACGTAAATGGGTGTTTTTGCTGCTGCTTTATAATCAGTGAGGCACAAAGCAAATCTTGAAACAGCGCGAAACTATATTTGTGCAATGTGCACATGTCAAATGATCAAATCTGATGTAAATCTTGTGTCATATAAACACGCACACCAATCCGATCACATTATTAAGTGTTAATGTAAACGCTATGATAGGATTTATTAATCGGAAGGATTTTAATCCGATGGAGGCAAAATGTGTCCATGTAAACGTAGCTATTGAGAAACACCTCTAGACTCACCTGTACTACTCATCTTGGACTTACCTGTTATCCTTGTTTACCTTCTGATCTCCTCTTGCAAAAGAGACATTGTTATTCTACAGCTAAGTGCATTCCTGAACTTTACATATCCAGTTTTACTCACCTATTATTTCTCTGCTTCAGTGTGTGTTTCAATAAAGAACTATATTACTTGCCTTCAGTCAACATCCTGGCTCTGAGTCTGACTATCTGTGAGCGTCATTGTTATTTTTTATTTATTTATGTGCCCTCATAATCTTTAATCAAAAATGCAAATCTCCTACATAGCCCAAACAATCTCTCTTTTCTTCAGGTCATAAGTTACTTGGAAAGACGAGTCCTGCCAAGGAAGTATCCTTGACATTGAGAAACACCTCTAGACTCACCCGTACTACTCATCTTTGACTTACCTGTTTGTTATCCTTGTTTACCTTCTGATTTCCTCTTGCAAAAGAGACATTCTTATTCTACAACTAAGTGCATTCCTGAACTTTACATATCCAGTTTAACTCACCTGTTGTTTCTCTGCTTCAGTGTGTGTTTCAATAAAGAACATATCCAGTTTTACTCATCTATTATTTCTCTGCTTCAGTGTTTTTTCAATAAAGAAATATATTACTTACCTTTAGTCAACTTCCTGGCTCTGAGTGTGACCATCTGTGAGTGTCATTGTTATTTTTAAATTTATATATGTGCCCTCATAATCTTTAATCAAAAATGCAAATCTCCTACCTTCCTCAAAACGATCTCTCTTTACTTCAGGTCATATGGTATGGCAGGGTCCAGGAAAAGATTAGCAACATGTGGCATCGCAAGTTGGGTCGTGCAAAAATTGACAGCCGGATGATGTTAAAGTATCGCAAGAGTGATTCGCGAAATCATACGGAGGAGTTTGCTTTAAATTCGCTCTTGCGTAACTTTGACGTCATCCCGCTGTCGGTTCTTGCGGCACCGCATGAAGTCGAACAAGCCTAGTTGCTACTTCTATTTCATGGAGACTTTAAAGTTGTCCAAATGAAGTCCTTAGCAACACACATTACTAATGATAAATACATTTGTTGATATATTTACGATAGGAAATTTACAAAATATCTTTATGGAAAATGATCTTTACTTAATATCCTAATGAGTTTTGGCATAAATAAAATTCTTAATTTTGACCCGTACAGTACAATGTATTGTTCGCTATTGCTACAAATATATCTGTGCGACTTATGTATGTGGTTCTGGTCAAATGTATGAAGATCTGTTTTTTTTTTACTGTGAACTGAAAGTCAACTTGACAAGAAAAAGGGCGAGTTATCTACACTTCTGTAATCCACAACAATCATGTGCAATCAGAGAAGGATGGAACAACAAAAGGATGGAACATGACAAAAGGAATTGCTGATGCAACACGGATGTCTATTTTAAAAATAATTTAATAAAGTTGCACAATAATGACTAACATTTCAATGCACAATTACATCTTCATCAGAGTCCTGGGTAAAACATGGGCAATGAAGCCCTTAAAGCTCACGTAACACACGCTGTTTCTGCATTTCTGATATTAATCTGGAGTACCTATGGAGTAGTATGACATCCTTTATATCTCTGAAGAGTCTTTAGTTTAATCAGATTTATAAAAGAAAGATTAGCTTTACCGAATCTTTCCGATAACGTACGAAAAAATGCAGAAGGAGGAGTTATAACACGGGAGGAGCGAGTACGAGTCATACAACACTATACAACACTGTTTTAACTTATGATTCACTACATGTTCGTGTCATTTATATAATATACACGCGCCTATTTCCAACATAAGACAGAAGTCTTACTTACCACGTGTAACTCGTCATGACCCGGTTCTGAAAATCCACAGCATCAAACACACACGCAAAACTCCGCTGCTAATCCGGATAATAAACTATATCCATTGTTTCCATACGGCTGGATGTCTTCTCCTTACATCCAAAAACACACTTCTTGTTGTGCCATTGTTGACTTTTGAAATTAAACAAACAAAGCTGAGTGGCGTGATAAGCTGTTAGCAAGCTCTAGCGTCTCCCGCTGACTGACGGCTGGGCGGGGTTTTCCGGGGGAAGTTTTCCGGCGGAAGCCCATATAAAGAAGTGATACGTATCGAAAACCCCTGAAACGTCAGTTAGAACCGTAATCAAAAAAAATTAGCCGAAACTTGTACGAACCCTGGCGAAGTGCATTCGGCACAGAAATACTCTGTAACACGCCCAACTGCATTTTTGACACTTTGCCTACGTTTAGCATGAGGAAACAACTCTATAACTGTGTTAATAAGTCAGAATGCTTGAAATACCATTAAACCCCCCCTTTAAAGGAATAGTCTACTCATTTTCAATATTAAAATATGTTATTACCCTAAATAAGAATTGCTGATACATCCCTCTATCATCTGTGTGCGTGCACGTAAGCGCTGGAGCGTGCTGCGACGCTTCGATAGCATTTAGCTTAGCCCCATTCATTCAATGGTACCATTTAGAGATCCAAACACATCAACGTTTTTAAGACGAGTAGTTATACGAGCAAGTTTGGTGGTACAAAATGAAACGTAGCGCTTTTCTAAGCGGATTTGGAAGAGGGGCTATATTTTATGGCGTAATAGCACTTTTGGGAGTACTTCGACTCGGCGCAGTAACACCCTCCCTCTCCCATTATGAGAGTGAGAAGGGGAGCGGACTTTTCAGGCGAGTCGAAGTACTCCCAAAAGTGCTATTACGCCATAAAATATAGTTCCTCTTTTAAATTCGCTTAGAAAAGCGCTACGTTTTATTTTGTACCACCAAACTTGCTCGTATAACTACTCGTCTTAAATAGGAAAAACGTTGATGTGTTTGGTCGCTTCTGGCTTTGTCTCTGGGTGGTACCGTTGAATGAATGGGGCTAAGCTAAATGCTATCGAAGCGTCGCAGCGCGCTCCAGCGCTTACGTGCACACACACAGATGATAGAGGGATGTATCAACAATTCTTAGTTAAGGTAATAACTAGGGGTGTCACGATTCTCCAAATCCTCGATTCGATTACATTTTCAATTCTAAGGTCACGATTCGATCCGATTCTCGATTTTTACATATTTTTTATATGGCATATAATTTAGACAAAAATGATATGCCATTATTTATTATTGTTATTATAATACTTTAACATTAACATGCACATTGCACAACTCGCATGGGGGTTTGTGGGCTTCACTTAACGCGAGAGCTTGTAGAGAGAGGATTCCTTCTTGCACGCACATGGACTATGCGCGGTTGGCAGTTACATGGATCGGGCGGATGACGTGACGAAAAATAATGTTTTAATTAAATTCGGTCGACTGCTTGTTATTAGCTGTGTCCTTCTAAGCATGCGACCTCTCTGCCTTTCATAGTGGCAGCCACAGAAGTTCAAGAAGAGAACTGAAATGAGACGGTTTAGCCTTCTGAAGACCCACAATTTGCGTCACCTGCTGCACACGCCCCCAGTAGCGCCCACCGCGCCTGTCAGCAGAAAACAGCGGAGACATTTCTGACTTATTAAGATAAATATGTAATCAGAAAAATATTAATTTATTTTAGAACATATGACACATTGATGTAGATTAATCTATTCAACAGCATATTAAAATATAGCTGCAAGCAGCAATGGCGGGCCCTCGCACGTTTATTTACCGCTACACGGTGCGTCCGAGAAAATGAGGCACGGTGGGCAAGGGCATCAAGTGGGTAAAATATCAGTGGGCTATTTAATGTTGTTTCTGAGCCATTTGGGGACTGTAGGTAAAAGAAACCCCACATTTGAGACAAACAGGGGCACTAGTGAGCCACTTAAGAGACACGCCTATGTCTGACCTTTTTGTCAACACTTAACAGCCGAAAACTCTGATGTGTGTGCCAAATTTAAAGTTCAACTAAGCACGCCAAGAGCCTTAAACGTGCCTGAAATTAAAGTAAAGTTTGACGCGTTGCCATGGAAACAGCGTTCGAGATGTCAAAAATTCCTTCGCAATTTATCATCTACAATGTCTCGGCATCATGTTGACCACTTCTGGTGTCAATCGCATGAATCCCATACGAGAAGTATTTAAAGGTTCACAGCATGTAACTGTCAGCCTTAAATATGTGTAAAAATGAAAGTAAAGTTTGATGCATTGCCATGGGAACAGCGTTCGAGATATCAAAAATCCCTTCTCAATTTATCATCTACAATGTCTCTGCATTATGTTGACCACTTTTCGTGTCAATCGCATGAAAATCCTAGAAGGAGTATTTAAAAGTTAACTGTATGCAACTGAAAGGCTTAAATATGCCTTTAAAATGAAAGTAAAGTTTGACGCGTTGCCATGGGAACAGCGTTCGAGATGTCAAAAATTCCTTCGCAATTTATCATCTACAATGTCTCGGCATCATGTTGACCACTTTTGGTGTCAATCGCATGAAAATCCTAGAAGGAGTATTTAAAAGAACATCGGATGGAACTGTCAAAAAAATCTACCTTTGTGACTAACACACTTCCTGGCGCCTGGTGGTGGCGCTATAACCGGGAGTCACAATAGGCATATCGATGCGATCGGAATCTTCAGACGAACAAACACCCCGCGTGTCATTACAATAAGACATTTTTTGCCTTAGATATTACACAATTCCTGTTTCTCTGATTTCGCCATAAGTTTGTCGCCTCGCCATGACAGAACCGTTCGAGATATCAAAAATCCCTTCGCAATTTAGCAAGTCCAATGTCTTGACATCATGATCACCACGTTTGGAGTCAATCCCATGTATCCCCTCGGAGGAGTATTCAAAAGTTCACCGCATGCATTTTTTAAACAATCCAAAATGGCCGACTTCCTGTTGGGCGGAGCTTAAATGTTAGAGGGCGAAAGTTGTTCGGGTCGATGAGATCTATATGTGTACCAACTTTCATACATGTGCGTAAATTTTTGCCCGATCTGTGCACTACTGTTTGTTTTTGCATTACAGGGGGCGCTACAGAGCCCCCCTGCCACGCCCGTGTTCCAGCCTTTGGCTTTCGGCGATGACGGACGACTCTGATGTGTGTGCCAAATTTCAAGAGTTTTCGAGTATGTTAAGGCCCCCAAAATGTTCAAAAGTGTTAAAAAAAATAAAAAAAAAATAAAAATAATAATAATAAATATAGCTGCAAGCAGCGATGGCGGGCCCTCGCACGTTTTTTTACCGCTACACGGTGCCTCCAAGAAAACAATGCACGGTGGGCAAGTGCATCAAGTGGGTAAATATCAGTGGACTATTTATGTTGTTACTGACCCAATTGGGGACTGTAGGTAAAAGAAACCCCACATTTTGGACAAACAGGGGCGCTAGTGAGCGACTTAAGAGGCACACCTATGTCTGACCTGTTTGTCAACACTTAACAGTTGACAACTCTGATGTGTGTGCCAAATTTCAAGTAAATCTAAGCATGCCAAGAGGCTTAAATATTCCTGAAATAATAGTAAACTTTGATGCGTTGCCATGGCAACAGCGTTCGAGATGTCAAAAATCCCTTCGCATTTTATCATCTCCAATGTCTCAGCATCATGTTGACCACGTTTGGTGTCAATCGCATGAATATCCTAGAAGGAGTATTGAAAAGTTCACTGCATGCAACTGAAGGGCTTAAATATGCCTTTAAAATGAAAGTAAAGTTTGACGCGTTGTCATGGGAACAACGTTCGAAATATCAAAAATCCCTTCGCAATTTATCATCTACTATGTCTTGGCATCATGTTGACCACTTTTGGTGTCAATCGCATAAACATTCTAGGAGGAGTATTTAAAAGAACATCACATGGAACTGTCAAAAAAATCAACCTTTGTGACTGCAACACTTCCTGGCGCCTGGTGGTGGCGCTATATCCGAGACTTACAATAGGCACATCGATGCGATCGGAATCTTCAATCGAACAAACACCCCGCGTGTCATCACTAAAAGACATTTTTTGTCTTAGATATTAGACACTTCCTGTTTCTCTGATTTCCCCATGACTTTGCCGCTTCGCCATGACAACACCGTTCGAGATATCAAAAATCCCTTCGCAATTTAGCAAGACCAATGTCTTGACATCATGATCACCACGTTTGGTGTCATTTGCATGAATCCCCTAGGAGGAGTATTCAAAAGTTCACCGCATGCATTTTTTAAACAATCCAAAATGGCGGACTTCCTGTTGGGCGGAGCTAAAATGTTAGAGGGCGAAAGTTGTTTGGGTCGATGAGATCTATATGTGTACCAACTTTCGTAAATGTGCGTACATTTTTGCCCGATCTGTGCATCAATGTTTTTTTTTGCATTACAGGGGGCGCTACAGAGCCCCCGTGCCACGCCCGTGTTCCAGCCTTTGTCTGTTCGCAATGACGGACGACTCTAATGTCTGTGCCAAATTTCAAGAGTTTTCGAGTATGTTAAGGCACCCAAAAAGTCCAAAAGTGTTAAAAAAAATAAAAACAAAAAAAAAAAATAATAATAATAATAAAAATAATAATCCGAGCAAAAACAATAGGGCTTCGCACCTTTCGGTGCAGGCCATTCTGGCCTGCTCCTCGGTGCTCGGGCCCTAAAAAAATAATAATAAATTCGAGCAAAAACAATAGGGCTTCGCACCTTTCGGTGCAGGCCATTCTGGCCTGCTCCTCGGTGCTCGGGCCCTAAATATAGCTGCAAGCAGCAATGGCGGGCCCTCGCACGTTTTTTTCCGCTACACGGTGCCTCCAAGAAAACGACGCAAAGTGGGCACGTGCATCAAGTGGGTAAATATCAGTGGACTATTTCATGTTGCTACTGACCAATTTGGGCACTGTAAATAAAAGAAACCCCACATTTTAGACAAACGGGGTTGCTAGTGAGCCACTAAATAGACACGCCTTTATCTGACCTTTTTGTCAACACTTAACAGCTGACAACTCTCATGTGTGTGCCAACTTTAAAGTTAATCTAAGCACGCCAAGAGCCTTAAATATGCCTGACATTAAAGTAAAGTTTGAAGCGTTGCCATGGAAACAGCATTCGAGATGTCAAAAATTCCTTCGCAATTTAGCATCTACAATGTCTCAGCATCATGTTGACCACTTTTGGTGTCAATCGCATAAACATTCTAGGAGGAGTATTTAAAAGAACATCACATGGAACTGTCAAAAAATCAACCTTTGTGACTGCAACACTTCCTGGCGCCTGGTGGTGGCGCTATACCCGAGACTCACAAAATAGGCACATCGATGCAATTAGAATCTTCAGACGAACAAAGACCTCGTGTGTCATCACAATAAGACATTTTTTACCTTAGATATTAGACACTTCCTGTTTCTCTGATTTCGCCATGAATTTGTCGCCTCGTCATGGCAGAACCGTTCGAGATATCAAAAATCCCTTCGCAATTTAGCAAGTACAATGTCTCGGCATCATGATCACCACGTTTGGTGTCAACCCCATGAATTCCCTAGAAGGAGTATTCAAAAGTTAACTGCATGCCAAGTGCTTAAATATGCTTGAAAATGAAAGTAAAGTTTGACGTGTTGCCATGGGAGCAGCATTCGAGATATCAAAAATCCCTTCGCAATTTATCATTTACAATGTCTCAGCATCATGTTGACCACTTTTGGTGTCAATCGCATGAAAATCCTAAGAGGAGTATTTAAAAGAACATCGCATGGAACTGTCAAAAAATTCACCTTTTGTGACTGCCACACTTCCTGGTGCCTGTTGGTGGCGCTATACCCGAGACTCACAATAGGCACATCGATGCAATCGGAATCCTTGACCGAACATACACACTGCGTTTCATCCCAATAAGACATTTTTTGCTTTAGATATTAGACACTTCCTGTTTTTCTGAATTCGCCATGAATTTGTCACCTCGCCATGGCAACACCGTTCGAGATATCAAAAATCCCTTCGCAATTTAGCAAGTCCAATGTCTCAGCATCATGTTCACCACGTTTGGTGTCAATCGTATGAATTCCCTAGGAGAGGTATTTAAAAGTTCATGACTGACACACTTACTGGCGCCTGGTGGTGGCGCTATACCCGGGAGTCACAATAGGCACATCGATGCGATCGGAATCTTCAGACGAACAAACACCCCGCGTGTCATTACAATAAGACATTTTTTGCCTTAGATATTAGACACTTCCTGTTTCTCTGATTTCGCCACAGCTTTGTCGACTTGCCATGGCAGAACCGTTCGAGATATCAAAAATCCCTTCGCAATTTAGCAAGTCCAATGTCTCGACATCATGTTCACCACTTTTGGTGTCAATCGCATGCATCCTCTAGGAGGAGTATTTAAAAGTTCAACGCATGCATATTTTAAACAATCCAAAATAGCTGACTTCCTGTTGGGCGGAGCTTAAATGTTAGAGGGCGAAAGTTGTTCGGGTCGATGAGATCTATATGCGTACCAACTCTCGTACATGTGCGTACATGTTTGCACGATCTGTGCGTCAATGGGTTTTTTTGCATTACAGGGGGCGCTACAGAGCCCCCGTGCCACGCCCGTATTCCAGCCTTTGCCCGGTCGCAATGACGGACGACTTTGATGTCGGTGCCAAATTTCAAGAGTTTTCGAGTATGTTTAGGCACCCAAAATGCCCAAAAGTGTTAAAAAAAATAAAAATAAATATAGCTGCAAGCAGCGATGGCGGGCCCTCGCACGTTATTTTTCCGCTACACGGTGCGTCCGAGAAAACGATGCACGGTGGGCAAGGGCCTCAAGTGGGTAAATATCAGTGGGCTATTTAATGTTGTTACTGACCCATTTGGGGACTGTAGGTAAAAGAAACCCCACATTTTAGACAAACGGGGGGGGGGGGGGCTAGTCAACCACTAAATAGACACGCCTTTATCTGACCTTTTTGTCAACACTTAACTGCCAACAACTCTGATGTGTGTGCCAAATTTAAAGTTAATCCAAACACGCCAAGAGCCTTAAAAAAGTCTTAAATAAAAGTAAAGTTTGACGCGTTGCCATGGGAACAGCGTTCGAGATGTCAAAAATTCCTTCGCAATTTAGCATCTCCAATGTCTCAGCATCATGTTGACCACTTCTGGTGTCAATCGAATGAATATTCTAGAAGGAGTATTTAAAAGTTCACTGCATGGAACTGAAAGGCTTCAATATGCCTTTAAAATGAAAGTAAAGTTTGACACGTTGCCATGGGAATAGCGTTTGAGATATCAAAAATCCCTTCGCAATTTATCATCTACAATGTCTCAGCATCATGTTGACCACTTTTGGTGTCAATCGAATGAATATCCTAGGAGGAGTATTTAAAAGAACATCGGATGGAACTGTCAAAAAAATCCACCTTTGTGACTGACACACTTCCTGGCGCCTGGTGGTGGCGCTATACCCGAGACTCACAATAGGCACATCAATGCGATCGGAATCTTCAGACGAACAAACGCCCCGCGTGTCATCACAATAAGACATTTTTTGCCTTAGATATTAGACACTTCCTGTTTCTCTGATTTCGCCATGACTTTGACGCTTCGCCATGGCAGAACCGTTCGAGATATCAAAAATCCCTTCGCAATTTAGCAAGTACAATGTCTCGACATCATGATCACCACGTTTGGTGTCAATCCCATGAATCCCCTAGAAGGAGTATTCAAAAGTTCACCGCATGCATTTTTTAAACAATCCGAAATAGCCGACTTCCTGTTGGGCGGAGTTAAAATGTTAGAGGGCGAAAGTTGTTCGGGTCGATGAGATCTATATGTGTACCAACTCTCGTACATGTGCGTACATTTTTGCCCGATCTGTGCCCCAATGTTTGTTTTTGAATTACAGGGGGCGCTACAGAGCTCCCTTGCCACGCCCATGGTCCGGCCTTTGCCCGGACCTGATGGCCGACGACTCTGACGTCTGTGCAAAATTTCAAGAGTTTTTGAGTATGTTAAGGCTCCCAAATTGCCCCGAAACGTAAAAAAAAAAAAAAATAAAAAATAATAATAATAAAAAATATAGCTGCAAGCAGCAATGGCGGGCCCTCGCACGTTTTTTTACCGCTACACGGTGCGTCCGAGAAAACGATGCACGGTGGGCAAGGGCATCAAGTGGGTAAATATCAGTGGGCTTTTTAATGTTGCTACTGAGCCATTTGGGGACTGTAGGTAAAAGAAACCCCATATTTTAGACAAACGGGGGCGCTAGTGAGCCACTTAAGAGACACGCCTATGTCTGACCTGTTTGTGCACACTTAACAGCCGACAACTCTGATGTGTGTGCCGACTTTTAGGTTAATCTAAGCACGCCAAGAGCCCTAAATATGCCTGAAATAAAAGTCAAGTTTGGGGCATTGCCATGGGAACAGCGTTCGAGATATCAAAAATCCCATCGCAATTTAGCGTCTACAATGTCTTAGCATCATGTTGACCACTTCTGGTGTGAATCGCACTATTTCCCTAGAAGGAGTATTTAAAAGAACATTGCATGCAACTGTCAGGCTTAAATAAGCCTTTAAAATGAAAGTAAAAAGTTTGACGCGTTGCCATGGGAACAGCGTTTGAGATATCAAAAATCCCTTCGCAATTTATCATCTACAATGTCTTAGCATCATGTTGACCACTTTTGGTGTCAATCGCATGAATATCCTAGAAGGAGTATTTAAAAGAACATCGGATGGAACAGTCAAAAAAATCCACCTTTGTGACTGACACACTTCCTGGCGCCTGGTGGTGGCGCTATACCCGAGACTCAGAATAAGCACATCGATGCGATCGGAATCTTCAGGCGAACAAACACCCCGCTTGGCATCACAATAAGAACTTTTTTGCCTTAGATATTAGACACTTTCTGTTTCTCTGATTTTGCCACAACTTTGTCGACTCGCCACGGCGGCACCGTTCGAGATATCAAAAATCCCTTCGCAATTTAGCAAGTACAATGTCTCGACATCATGATCACCACGTTTGGTGTCAATCCCATGAATCCTCTAGGAGGAGTATTTAAAAGTTCACCACATGCATTTTTGAAACAATCCAAAATAGCCGACTTCCTGTTGGGCGGAGCTTAAATGTTAGAGTGCGAAAGTTGTTCGGGTCGATGAGATCTATATGTGTACCAACTCTCGTACATGTGCGTACATTTTTGCCCGATCTGTGCCCCGATGATTGTTTTTGCATTACAGGGGGCGCTACAGAGCTCCCTTGCCACGCCCGTGGTCCAGCCTTTGCCCAAACCTGATGGCCAACGACTCTGACGTCTGTGCAAAATTTCAAGAGTTTTTGAGTATGTTAAGGCCCCCAAATTGCCCCGAAACGTAAAAAAAAAATAAAAAAAAAAAAAAATAATAAAAATAATAATCCGAGCAAAAACAATAGGGCTTCGCACCTACGGTGCAGGCCATTCTGGCCTGCTCCTCGGTGCTCGGGCCCTAATAAATATAGCTGCAAGCAGCGATGGCGGGCCCTCGCACGTTTATTTACCGCTACACGGTGCCTCCGAGAAAACGATGCACGGTGGGCAAGTGCATCAAGTTGGTAAATATTATTGGACTATTTTATGTTGTTACTGACCCATTTGGGGACTGTAGGTAAATGAAACCCCACATTTTAAACAAACGGGGGCGCTAGTGAGCCACTTAAGAGGCACACCTATGTCTGACCTTTTTGTCCACACTTAACAGCCGACAACTCAGATGTGTGTGCCAACTTTTAGGTTAATCTAAGCATGCCAAGAGCCCTAAATATGCCTGAAATAAAAGTAAAGTTTGGGGCGTTGCCATGGGAACAGCGTTCGAGATGTCAAAAATTCCTTCGCAATTTAGCATCTACAATGTCTCAGCATCATGTTGACCACTTTTGGTGTCAATCGCATGAATATCCTAGAAGGAGTATTTAAAAGAACATCGGATAGAACTGTCAAAAAAATCCAGCTTTGTGACTGACACACTTCCTGGCGCCTGGTGGTGGCGCTATACCCCAGACTCACAATAGGCACATCAATGCGATCGGAATCTTCGGAGGAACAAACACCCCGCATGTCATCACAATAAGACATTTTTTGCCTTAGATATTAGACACTTCCTGTTTCTCTGATTTTGCCATGACTTTGTCGCTTCGCCATGGCAGAACCGTTCGAGATATCAAAAATCCCTTCGCAATTTAGCAAGTACAATGTCTCGACATCATGATCACCACGTTTGGTGTCAATCCCATGAATCCCCTAGAAGGAGTATTCAAAAGTTCACTGCATGCATTTTTTAAACAATCCAAAATAGCCAACTTCCTGTTGGGCGGAGCTTAAATGTTAGAGTGCGAAAGTTGTTCGGGTCGATGAGATCTATATGCGTACCAACTCTCGTACATGTGCGTACATTTTTGCCCGATCTGTGCCCCAATGTTTGTTTTTGAATTACAGGGGGCGCTACAGAGCTCTCTTGCCACGCCCTTTGCCACGGCCTTTGCCCGGACCTGATGGCCGACGACTCTGACGTCTGTGCAAAATTTCAAGAGTTTTTGAGTATGTTAAGGCCCCCAAATTGCCCCGAAACGTAAAAAAAAAAAAAAAAATAATAATAATAATAAAAATAAATATAGCTGCAAGCAGCGATGGCGGGCCCTCGCACGTTATTTTTCCGCTACACGGTGCGTCCGAGAAAACGATGCACGGTGGGCAAGGGCCTCAAGTGGGTAAATATCAGTGGGCTATTTAATGTTGTTACTGACCCATTTGGGGACTGTAGGTAAAAGAAACCCCACATTTTAGACAAACGAGGGGGGGGGGGGGGCTAGTCAGCCACTAAATAGACACGCCTTTATCTGACCTTTTTGTCAACACTTAACTGCCAACAACTCTGATGTGTGTGCCAAATTTAAAGTTAATCCAAACACGCCAAGAGCCTTAAAAAAGCCTTAAATAAAAGTAAAGTTTGACGCGTTGCCATGGGAACAGCGTTCGAGATGTCAAAAATTCCTTCGCAATTTAGCATCTCCAATGTCTCAGCATCATGTTGACCACTTCTGGTGTCAATCGAATGAATATTCTAGAAAGAGTATTTAAAAGTTCCCTGCATGGAACTGAAAGGCTTCAATATGCCTTTAAAATGAAAGTAAAGTTTGACACGTTGCCATGGGAACAGCATTCGAGATATCAAAAATCCCTTCGCAATTTATCATCTACAATGTCTCAGCATCATGTTGACCACTTTTGGTGTCAATCGAATGAATATCCTAGAAGGAGTATTTAAAAGAACATCGGATGGAACTGTCAAAAAAATCCACCTTTGTGACTGACACACTTCCTGGCGCCTGGTGGTGGCGCTATACCCGAGACTCACAATAGGCACATCGATGCGATCGGAATCTTCAGACGAACAAACACCCCGCGTGTCATCACAATAAGACATTTTTTGCCTTAGATATTAGACACTTCCTGTTTCTCTGATTTCGCCATGACTTTGTCGCTTCGCCATGGCAGAACCGTTCGAGATATCAAAAATCCCTTCGCAATTTAGCAAGTACAATGTCTCGACATCATGATCACCACGTTTGGTGTCAATCCCATGAATCCCCTAGAAGGAGTATTCAAAAGTTCACCGCATGCATTTTTTAAACAATCCGAAATAGCCGACTTCCTGTTGGGCGGAGCTTAAATGTTAGAGGGCGAAAGTTGTTCGGGTCGATGAGATCTATATGTGTACCAACTCTCGTACATGTGCGTACATTTTTGCCCGATCTGTGCCCCAATGTTTGTTTTTGAATTACAGGGGGCGCTACAGAGCTCCCTTGCCACGCCCGTATTCCAGCCTTTGCATGAGCCTAGTGGCATGCGACTCTGACGTGTGTGCCAAATTTCAAGACTTTTCGAGTATGTTAAGGCTCTCAAATTAGCACAAGTGTTGAAAAAAATAAAAATAAAAAAAAATATAGCTGCAAGCAGCGATGGCGGGCCCTCGCACGTTTTTTTTACCGCTACATGGTGCCTCCGAGAAAACGATGCACGGTGGGCAAGTTCATCAAATGGGTAAATATCGGTGGACTATTTATGTTGTTACTGACCCATTTGGGGACTGTAGGTAAAAGAAACCCCACATTTTGGACAAACGGGGCCCTAGTGAGCGACTTAAGAGGCACACCTTTGTCTGACCTGTTTGTCAACACTTAACAGTTGACAACTCTGATGTGTGTGCCAAATTTGAAGTTAATCTAAGGATGCCAAGAGGCTTAAATATTCCTGAAATAATAGTAAACTTTGATGCGTTGCCATGGCAACAGCGTTCGAAATGTCAAAAATCCCTTCGCATTTTATCATCTCCAATGTCTCGGCATCATGTTGACCACGTTTGGTGTCAATCGCATGAATGTCCTAGAAGGAGTATTGAAAAGTTCACTGCATGTAACTGTAAGCCTTAAATATGCCGGAAAATGAAAGCAAAGTTTGACACGTTGCCATGGGAACACCGTTTGAGATATCAAAATTCCCTTCGCAATTTATCATCTACAATGTCTCGGCATCATGGTCATCATGTTTGGTGTCAATCGCATGAATATTCTAGAAGGAGTATTGAAAAGTTCACTGGATGCAACTGAAGGGCTTAAATATGCCTTTAAAATGAAAGTAAAGTTTGACGCGTTGCCATGGGAACAACGTTTGAGATATCAAAAATCCCTTCGCAATTTATCATCTACAATGTCTTCGCATCATGTTGACCACTTTTGGTGTCAATCGCATAAACATTCTAGGAGGAGTATTTAAAAGAACATCACATGGAAATGTAAAAAAAATCAACCTTTGTGACTGCAACACTTCCTGGCGCCTGGTGGTGGCGCTATACCCGAGATTTACAATAGGCACATCGATGCGATCGGAATCTTCAGACGAACAAACACCCCGCGTGTCATCACAATAAGACATTTTTTGCCTTAGATATTAGACACTTCCTGTTTCTCTGATTTCGCCATGAATTTGTCGCCTCGCCATGACAAAACCGTTCGAGATATCAAAAATCCCTTCGCAATTTAGCAAGTACAATGTCTCAGCTTCATGATCACCACGTTTGGTGTCAATCCCATTAATCCACTAGGAGGAGTATTTAAAAGTTCACCGCATGCTTTTTTTAAACAATCCAAAATGGCCGACTTCCTGTTGGGCGGAGCTAATATGTTAGAGTACGAAAGTTGTTCGGGTCGATGAGATCTATATGCGTACCAGCTTTCGTACATGTGCGTACATGTTTGTCCGATCTGTGCACCAATGTTTTTTTTTTCATTACAGGGGGCGCTACAGAGCCCCCCTGCCACGCCCGTGTTCCAGCCTTTGGTTTTCTGCGATGACGGACGACTCAGACGTCTGTGCCAAATTTCAAGAGTTTTCGAGTATGTTAAGGCACTCAAAATTCCCAAAAGTGTTGAAAAAAATAATAAAAAAAAAAAAAAAAAAAAAAATAATAAAAATAATAATCCGAGCAAAATCAATAGGGCTTCGCACCTTTCGGTGCAGGCCATTCTGGCCTGCTCCTCGGTGCTCGGGCCCTAATAATAAATTCGAGCAAAAACAATAGGGCTTCGCACCTTTCGGTGCAGGCCATTCTGGCCTGCTCCTCGGTGCTCGGGCCCTAATAATCCGAGCAAAAACAATAGGGCTTCGCACCTTTCGGTGCAGGCCATTCTGGCCTGCTCCTCGGTGCTCGGGCCCTAATAATAAAAAAAAAAAAAAAGAATAAATCCGAGCAAAAACAATAGGGCTTCGCACCTTTCGGTGCAGGCCATTCTGGCCTGCTCCTCTGTGCTCGGGCCCTAATAATAATAAAAATAATAATCCGAGCAAAACCAATAGGGCTTCGCACCTTTCGGTGCAGGCCATTCTGGCCTGCTCCTCGATGCTCGGGCCCTAATAATCAACCTAGAAATATACGCAACATAAACAGAATAATATTAACACAAAACATAACTTATAATACTAAAACAGTGACAAGAAAAAGTTTTCTAATAAATACACAATTTTAGTGAATAAAGGTTTTAATTGTTTGGGTTATCCTCGGCTGTTAAGGATTCATTCGTTCTATCATTAACAGCGCGGAGAAATGATGCATTTTGACACAGCTCTTATCAACGTCGGTGTTGTGTCGAACTCAGTTCCCCCTATGTTTCCCTTTAGTGTAGTGCTTTTATAGCGTTTTCATCACGTTACATTTAGAAAGATTAATGATTTGAATTGGTTATACTAAAAAGGCATAATACAATTTATTAAATATTTCATACATTTGACAGTTTTCTATTAGGGTATTTCTTTTAAAATATAGCCTGTCTTGTTCTTTTTTTTCCCTTTACTGGTTGTTTTAAAAATGTAATGTTTGCATACATAATTAACTAAATATTATACATATAATATGATTCATACTGTAAAAATAATTGACTTACCATTAAGAACAATACAGATACATTACAGAAATGCACACATATACATCTCAGTAGCCATTAAAACTTTAAATATATAAATAATAAAACCTATAACGTGATAAAAACGCCATAAAAACACTACACTGAAGGGAAAAATAGGGGGAACATAGGGGGAACAGACTTCGACACAACACCGGCAAAGGAGGTACGTGGCAAAATCAAAAAATGAGAATTAAAAACAAAGGAAATAGAATGTCATAAAGGGTTGCCTGGTATAAGTTTTACAAAGTGGTAAATCAGGATGACACCAGTGCAGGCTATGTAATTTGTGCGTTTAATTTAGGCTATTTATTTATTTATTTTTGTCCCTGTGCGCCGATCGAAGACGGAGTTCACTGCTGATATTCAAGAGCTTTCTAGTCTCGCGGCTGTCATCAGCAGCGTCTTGCATCGCCCAGTCAGCGGATGGCGGGCGGGTGCGGTTTTTGAAAACTGGTCAGAAAACGTTGCGGATGGATGGTGGACGGATGATGAGTTTTGTTATGCGGTTGCGGATGAAATAATAGTCCATCCGCGTATCTCTAACATGGAGTTAATGCACGTGGACTTAATGCGTGTCTTGGACTCATAGCATCTGAAATAAATCCAGCATCATAAGCAGCTGCGCTTCTCTCTGTCTCACTTGCACGCGCTCTCGCATCTGTCCGAAGTCTGAACATAAACTAAAGTAGTAATCCTTACGTATTTGTTCAGTTTTATGAGTTTCATGCAAGCTGAGGCACACTATCCTTTTGTTTAAAATATAACCCGCTGCATCTTTGCGCCTCCCTCAATATCGCGCACGTGCAGAGAGCTGCGCTCTGTCCAAAGTCAGATCACTGGTAATCCTGTTTATGATATGCATTTCAAGGAGTTATAGCAATACATCCCTCGTGTTTAAAATATGATCGCTTTCTGCTGGACAGATGTTTTTAAAGGCATCTCTGAGAGTTTTTTCCTCGCTTGGCAAGCCGACCAGACATGAAATGTGGGCGTGGCAGCATCGACGATCCCATTTTTTAATTCGAAGTTCGAAGCTGTGACTTAATTTCGATCGATTTCGATTTAAAATCGAAATCGTGACACCCTTAGTAATAACATATTTTAATATTGAAAATGAGTAGACTATTCCTTTAATACTTACACCCTGAAGCTATTTTGGGGATTTTCGCCTGGATTTTGCCTATCCAATTTCAAAAGCTTCCCAAACCCACATGCAGAGGTTTACATACAAAAGTTTAGTATCATTTTACAGGAAACCCTTTGAAATTACATAAAACACTTTTAAAAGTGCTAAACATGGTTGTATGTGATGTCAGTCCTCTAATAAACACAAAAATAAATAGGCGCTTTTTGATGGTTTTTTTCTAAAGTTTTTATTTGAAAGTATATAACTCTGGCCCTGAGTGCCTCAGCTACCTGCAGACAGTTTTGTTTGATTCCAGCAATTGTCAGCTTACAGAGGAAAAAAGATTTTTTTCTCTATCATAATCTATCCAAAAGTTATTTTATTCCAACTGAAGGGAAGACTAATACCCTTTTTGTATACGATTTCTGCCTAAAAACATTTGAAGTGCTCCCATAAGCACATACAGTGGAATAAATGCAATTTCTTTATATCATTTTAAAGAAAACCCTTTGAAGTTACATAAAAAGCTGCTGTTTGTGACAAATATTGTTATTTATGTTGTTTTTCATATGATAAAACACCTAATTTTCTTTTTTATGTTGTAAACACTGTCTTTGATAGAGTGTAACTCTGGTTCTGTGTGATCTAGCAGACTGCAGACAGTTCTGGTTATTAGCAGCAGCAGACAGTAAACACCCAAAAAATAATGATCTCTTTAGCATGTCGCATTCAAAGTTATTCTTATTTTACTGAAGGGTGCGAAAATACATTTTTCATATAAATATTAATTTTTTGTTTTGCACATATAATAAATAGCAAGAGATTATTCATGCACACAACCTAAGAAAATGCTGTGAATGGCATCAGTTCTAGAGTAGGACCTAAGAAAAAAGATGGTGTATCATTTGTGGCTATCTGTGCAATCTGAGGCAGTTCATGCTCAAGTTTCACATAAATTTACAAAAGACCATTTTTACCTTATTTTTCATTCAACGATTGTTGGATATGTTTTAATAGAACAAAAATAACGCTCTAGTCTTATTCCTGAGAGTGAGAGCTTTCATTTGATATAAGACTTGCCCATGTTTGTCATATTTGAAAAATATGAAATATGTGAATATTAAATGATATCAAAAATATGGGGGGGGGGGTGATAGTGTAAATTAAGTGTAAGTAACTTTCTTACAGTAAAAGATATGTCAAAGTGATGCATATCTGCAGAAAGTAGAGACTTTAAGCTTTCAAACAGTATCTCATATGTGTCACTGGGGTCCATGACGGACCATTAAAGATTAAAAGAATATTTTATATTAAGTCAAAATACGAAATTTTGGCCCCGGGACAGGGTCCTCAGGGTTTAAGAGGCTAATAAGAATCATTAACAGGTGCGTAAATCTTCCACACAAATGGTCTTTAAATCTCGAAGGTTCCTTGGGCCTCTTTTATGAACTTTGATCTTCAGTTCTCTCACTGGGCCATTCAAACTTGATTTTCTTTATTGGAAACCACTTCTTGTTTCCTTGGCCCTGTGTTTAGGATCATTGTCTTGCTGAAATGTCCACCCTATTTTAATTTTCAGCTTTCTGGTAGATTGCATCAGATTTTTATCCAGAATGCCTCGGTACATTTCTGCATTCAGAAACTGCTTATTTCTGTCGCAAAAATGTCAAGCTCTGGCCTGCCAGCGCCGTTTCTGACTTAAAATTGTCCTGCTCTGCCGCAACGCATAGAGTGCGTAATTCTACGTTAATATGTAAGAAATAATTGATTATGGGCTGTTGAATTATAAGAAAATAAAATGTTTCTTATAATTAAAAGGATCGGAGTCAATTATTCCTCTTATTAAGGTTACCACAAACATTGCTCTGGTGCATATTTTAAGACATTTGATAGGTTAGGTGTGCGGTTTACAGAACAATAATCAACACCCATGGAACATTTCTTAGCCAATCAGAATAAAGCATTCAACAGACCCGTGCTATACGTTTAGTTTAATTCAGTACATTTCTTATATCAAATTTATTAAACTGAAAAGTAACTTGCATTACTTTTTTAAAAAAGTAACTCAAATATTAATGTGTACATTTAAAAAGTAATGCGTTACTTTACTCGTTACTTCAGGAAAGTAATATTATAACGTAATGGAAGTTACTTGTAATGTGTTACCCCCAACACTGCTATCCACACAAGATAAGCTAGAAGCTATAATAACCAAAAAAGGCTTTTCTACAAAATATTAAATAAAGTGAGCTCAATACTTATTCCCTGTGTCATTTCACTTTACTTATTATGACCCAACTTGTACACTTAAATGTTCTGATTTCTTTTGTATGAATTTAATATTTGGCCTGATAGCTACATCTGGTGGAAATTTTGTGTCAATAGCCCACTAATAAAATCCTCTTACTGATAAAAATGTTTATCTTACATACTACATTTAATGTTGAAATGTTTAACCTCTTAAACCCTAAGGACCCAGTCCCGGGGACAAAATTTCGTATTTTGACTCAAATAAAATATTCTTTTAATCTTTAATGGTCCATCATGGACCCCAGTGACACATATGAGATACTGTTTGAAAGCTTAGACTCTCTACTTTCTCCAGATATGCATCACTTTGAGAAATCTTTTACTGTAAGAAAGTTATTTACACTTAATTTACACTATCACCCCCCCCATAATTTTGTATATGATTTAATATTCACATATTTCATATTTTTCAAGTATGACAAACATGGGCAAGTCTTATATCAAATGAAAGCTCTCACTCTCAGGAATAAGGCTACAGCGTTATTTTTGTTCTATTATTAACACATATCCAACAATAGTTGAATGAATAATGATGTAAAAAATCGTCTTTTGTAAACATATGGGAAAATTGAGTGTGGACTGCCTCAGATAGCACAGATAACCACAAATAATACACTGTCACGACAGGGTTGGAGAGACAGGACGCAAACGCAAGGTTCAAAAATAAATAACGTTTAATAATAAAACACGAGGGATAACATGGTGAATACAGTCAACACAGGAACATCCAAGACAGGGAACAGACGGGGTAGCAATGACAATGATCCGGCAACGAGTGTGACACAAACACTGGTATAAATACACAAAGACTAATGACACACAGGTGGAATAAATTATGTGATAATTAACAAGTGTCCAGGTGATGACAATATAGAACAGACACAAAACATGACACGGATCACCGTGACATAACCCTCCCCTCTACGAGTGGCTACCAGACACTCACATAAAACACAACAAAAACAAAGTCTGGTAGCGAGAGTCCAAGGGAGGGGTGGAGGGCTTGGGGACCCTGGCTAAGCCAGCAGCCGCCGGGATGAGACCAACAGGACGGTTGGCCGGACTGCACCAGGAGAACCGGAGCGATCACTCCGAGAACAGAGGCAGACGAATTACCCCCCTCCTGGGAATCGTCGACGATCAGATGCCCCCGGAAATCATCTCCCATCCCATCCCCTCGCGGAAACGGAGACCCTCGCTCGGTAGCCACCCCGGGGAAATGATCGGGCGTGGTCTGTTCCGGATCCCCCTGCGAGCAGGATGTTGGTCCTCCGAGGGACCATCGACGACGACTCAACCGTTGGGGGACCGCCTGGGCCGATCCTCCTCCTGCAGGCCCGCAGGAGCGAGCGATCGCTCACGGTGGTCCCCAAGAGACATCGGGGCTGATAGGGAATGAACCCCGATGTCACTACTCCCCCTCGACGAAACTCCTGGGGGAGCCGCCCTCCGTGAACCTGCTGCGTCCAATATGGCCGGATCATTCTGTCACGACAGGGTTGGAGAGACAGGACGCAAACGCAAGGTTCAAAAATAAATAACGTTTAATAATAAAACACGAGGGATAACATGGTGAATACAGTCAACACAGGAACATCCAAGACAGGGAACAGACGGGGTAGCAATGACAATGATCCGGCAACGAGTGTGACACAAACACTGGTATAAATACACAAAGACTAATGACACACAGGTGGAATAAATGATGTGATAATTAACAAGTGTCCAGGTGATGACAATATAGAACAGACACAAAACATGACACGGATCACCGTGACATACACCATCTTTTCTCTTAGGTCCTACTCTAAAAAATGAGTCCATTCACAGCATTTTCTTAGGTTGTGTGCATGAATAATCCCTTGTTATTTATTATATGTCCAAAACAAAAAATTAATATTTATATGAAAAATGTATTTTCGGACACTTCAGTAAAATGAAAATAACTTTTGAATGCGACATGCTAAAGAGATCATTCTTTTTTTGGGTGTTTACTGTCTGCTGCTGGTAACAACCAGAACTGTTTGCAGTCTGCTAGAGCACACAGAACCAGAGTTATACACTATCAAAGGCAGTATTTACAACATAAAAAAAGAAAATTTGGTGTTTCATCATATGGAAAACAACATAAATAACACTATTTGTCACAAACAGCAGCTTTTTATGTAACTTCAAAGGGTTTTCTTTAAAATGATATAAAGAAATTGCATTTATTCCACTGTATGTGGTTATGGGAGCACTTTAAATGTTTTTAGGCAGAAATTGTATACAAAAAGGGTATTATTCCTCCCATCAGTTGGAGTAAAATAACTTTTGCATACATTATGATAGAGAAAAAAATCTTTTTTCCTCTGTAAGCTGGCAATTGCTGGAATCAAACAAAACTGTCTGCAGGGAGCTGAGGCACTCAGGGCCAGAGTTATACACTTTCAAATAAAAACTTTAGAAAAAAGACATCAAAAAGCGCCTGTTTATTTTTGTGTTTATTAGAGGACTGACATCACATACAACCATGTTTAGCACTTTCAAAAGTGTTTTATGTATTTTCATAGTGTTTCCTGTATAATGATAACAAACATTTGTATGTAAACCTCTGCATGTGGGTATGGGAAGCTTTTGAAATTGGGTAGGCCAAATCCAGGCGAAAATCCCCAAAATAGCTTCAGGGTGGAAGAAGTTAAGAAAGCATGTTAAACTTATTTCTTCATTTAGAGAAAATGGTTCCAGAGTGTTTAATGTATGTATCCAAAAAGCTTTCCTGCAAAACTTCAGTAATGCAGGTGAACCATGTGATTTGCCTGTTTCTTTCTTTCTTTCTTTCCTTTATTTATATAGCACCAGTAAACACAACGGACGTTGACCACTGTGCTTCACAAAGCATGAGGCAAAAAGATAAATACAATACAATACATAAAACATTCAGAGTGTTAAAAAGACGTAGATGAAATGAAATTTAAGTAAATGCTCGCTCCAAAAGATACAGCCTCAATTTATGTTTAAACTGACATACAGAGGATAGAGATCTCAAGGAGAGAGGTAGGCTATTCCAAAGCCTAGGACCAACAACTGCAAAGGCACGGTCCCCTTTTGACTTTAGGCGTGAGCTAGGCTGGACCAGATTAAAATTACTCGTAGACCTTAGAGACCTTCCAGGTAGATAGATGTTTATAAGTTCGGATAGATATGTAGGTGCCAGACCGTTTAGAGATTTAAAAACAAACAGCAGTATTTTCATCTCGATTCTGTTTATAATGTCTCGCCATGGTGTAAGTTAAATTCTGGGAACGAATTGCTGTTTTATATTCAGCAATCATAAGTTTAAGATTACTTTTGCTTGTGGCCTATATAAACCAGTCCACAGGGACATTATAAAAGGTATACTATATGTGTACAATTGTAATTGACAGATGAAGAAATAGAATATTTCTTACCAGTGCGAGGATGCATGAAGTCTTTTGCATTGTTCGAATTAGAGCAAGTATTACTTACATGTATATCACACTTGTCTCTTTTCTCATGCCAGGTTTGATTTTGTAACAAATGTCCAGCAGGGAGCAGCATCAGCTCATTTAAAGATGTTTGATTTATTTTATGCACATAATTAAGAAAAAGTAGTGAAATGAGCAAAAGCTGTGACTAATTTGCAGTCTTCTTTTCAAAATACAAATTAAGCTGATTTGATTTTCTCTAGAACAGCATTTTATTTCATCATTGCAGGAATATCATGTTCCGTATGCTCAACTTGTAGAGCATTGGGTTAACAGCGAGAAAGTCATGGATTTGATTCACAGTGAACACAAATACTGATCAATGTATAGCTTAAATGCCCTGTAAGTCAGTTTGCATACAATTATCTGTCAAATGCATAAATGATCTATATATATTTATACGGCATATATATTTTCACTTCAACTTGAAATACAATTGAATTTGTTTAGGCACAGAATGTACATGAATAGTGTAAAAGCTAATGAGATAATATAATAGTCTAAGAGTCTTATAATGTGAAACAAGAGTCCAGTGGTGGCAGGTGACTTCTCTTGCGAGGGGCTCAATTTCAAAATATGTGTCCGATCATGTGACTTGTCAAAATACGAGCCTGCTGCACGTGTGTCAAAATGGTTTATGAGAAAAGAGACGTGCGCCCTCGGAAATGAAGTCCCTGGACGCCACTGTAAGAGTCTTTAGGTTTTACAATCATGAGGTATATATTTAACTAGTTATTCTGCTATTTTATCTATGACTTGAGGTTGTGTTTTTCTGCCCTACTGACGGCACACAGTTTGTGTGGTGAGGGGTTCAAGACGAGACCCACAACTGGTGTGAGGTCCAATTCATCTTCAGAGACTCCAGGTGGAGGAGTGAAGTGAAAACACTGAAGAAGAGAAGTGAAGAACAGAAAGAGCTCCATCCTGGCCAAACCCTCTCCTAAACAAATTCTGCGACCTGAGAGAAAAGAAGAGAATATGTTTGTTATGACATACTGCAGTACCTAAAGACTGCACTATTTTTGCATTAGGTGCACAGTGTTCTGTATTTATGGGCAATATACAACATTTACCAACCATACTGCATGTTTCAGTGTCAATGCTTGTGCTTGAGCTGAGCTTACATTTAGATTTTTTTATATATGTGACCAGTCACGGAAAGTAGGGACACATAAGTTGGATCTGGGGAATTTTGAGTTATTCACAGATTCTGAAAGTGCAGTTTCTATGTTTTCTAACGACGTGTAACACATGGAAATCTGATAAGATTTGGAGAAGTTGTGGCCATTTGAATGTAACACATTCAAGAAAGAGAAAGCAGAGGAAATAGATAAGGAAAGTTATATATTTCCCTGCCTGGAGAGACAATAGAGCTAATTTACATCGCATTTGGTTAAGCCATACCCCCTGTAAAGCCGTTTTGAGATACAGATGTTCTAGCATCATATGTAGTATTTTGTGACAGAAGTTCGGATGACAACATGCAAAAATAAACAGGACTTTTTAACTTTGTGATGATAACAAGTTGAATCCAGTCTGTTTCAGATGTGTGAATCATCCAATGACCATTTTTGTCCATAAATGCATATAATCTGTGAGATATAGATATATAGGGGCGGTTTCCAGGACAGGGATTAGACTAGTCCTAGACTTAAACACTTTAAAGATCTCTCCAAACTGAAAACAACTTGCACTTACATATCTTAAAATACATCAGTGCCCTTTCCTTTACCTCAAAATGCACACATGTAATGTTTTTAGTAAGTTTTGTTTTTTAAAAATAGTTATATTTCATAATAAAACTAAGGCCTAGTCCTTGATTAAGCTAATCCTGGTCCGGCAAACCGCCCCATAGTCTATTATTTACATCAAATTTCGCATGAACGTCTGGTAATAGAATATAATATACAATCTGAGGACTATTTACATCGTAACATGTAAGGGTATATGAGATTACACTCCGGTAATTTACGTTCCGTGAATTAAAGCTTCGTTTACAGTCTGGGGAGAGCGTCACTACAGTAACGTGACTTCAAACGGTTCACAACAGAACCGAAAGAGAAGACAATGCTAAATAAAGTCGTAATTCTTGCTATTTTTGGACCAAAATGTATTCTCAATGCTTCAACACATTCTTACTGACCCACTGATGTCACATGGACCACTTTGATGATGTTTTTATTACCTTTCTGGTCATGGAAACCGTACATAGATTTTCAATTGAGAGACAAAAGCTCGGACTAAATCTAACGTTAAAACATCTTAAACTGTGTTCTGAAGATGAACGGAGGTCTTTCGAGTTTAGAACGACGAAGGGTAAGTCATTAATGACATTATTTTCATTTTAGGACAAACTATCCCTATTAAGGAGCCACGCTGTTCCTTTTGGGGGCAAGGACACAAACAAAAGCAGCTTATCCAGTATGTAAATATACACAGACAATGACGCACCCCGCTGCACGCTAGAATCTCTGAAAAAACAAGCAAATTTCAACCGCAAAATGTACGCTTTTACATATACAAAAACTGCTATCTCAAACATGGAGAGGCTTCTTCGTGATCTCAACAGATTCTGCAATAAAACGAAAATCAAAAATTTTGAAAACGAAAACTTTCTCATTACCTCGAAAGTTGTGCTGCCGACTTGTGTCACTAGTTTCAGTGATGGGTCACATATAGTATAGATTTTATGCTAAGTAGCATGCCAGTACAAACACAAGACACAACTCTTATGTACTGCTATGAACACTGGAAAGATTATTACCTTCAGAGAAGGGCATGAAGGCGTCACGTTTGATCAGCTGACCGTTTTTATCGAGGAAGTGTTCAGGGTTGAAAGTGTCGGGCGTCTCCCACTCGCTCTCATCTCTCAAAACAGACGTCAGCAGTGGCAGAACACACGTCCCCTAGATTTCAGAAAAAAACACAGACAACATTAGTGTGCTAAATACTGGGGGTTAATTAATTTTGTCTGGAAACAACAAAAACGAGTACTTTTCATTAAAATAAACTATAGTGAAAGATAAGGTGTCCTTCATATTTGTGTTTAGTATTGTGGAATTGGCAAAGACCTGGTGGTTGTTTGTGAAAGCTTTAAAGACTAAATGAATAGGGCCTTGCCATTTTTATTATTTCACAGCCTTATTATACATCAAAGTGTAATATGACATTGACAAAATATTAAATAACCTTGTCTGATAGTCTGACAGTATTGTGGCATAGTATCAGGACATCCCGAATGGCCAGATGATGGGCCTATTTGGGAGAAAGTCCAGGGCTGTTTTTAGCCCCAGTCCGTCCCTGGATCAGGCTCAACCAGTTACATTCCCTGTGCATGCCCACCCATAGAAATGTAGGATAGGACAATGTCTCAGGAGACAGGAAGTAAACCTTACGTTAGATTTAGATGTACCTTGATGCCTTCATGCATTGACATGTTTCCTACAAAGGCAGCCATTATATAACAATAAAATATTTTTCTCAAATTACAAAGTACAGAGCAACAACAAACAAACAAATAAAAAAGAAATTAAAATAATTTGTTTAACTGACAGTTAGTAGTAAAACGTTAAAAGTTAAAGTGATGTGTTACCATGTTCTTCATTGATGTCTTGGACTATGGGTGTGATGTCTCTTTCCCCGAATTCATCAGCCTGGTTCACTAGTGCTTGTTTAACCGCCTTGTATCCGGCCAAAACCACAATCTTTTTGGGTCCAAGATGAACTTTGAACACTGACCCATATTTCTGGATAACTGAACCGGTAAACATGAGCAAGGAAAACGGTTTAAACATCAACAGACATCCATCTATACTCCAAACTTGTCTGACATTATAACATTACGGGCTCTATCTTACAACTGGCGCAATGCAGCGCAATGCGTGACTCAAGTGTCTTTTGCGTTCAGCCGCATTGTTGGCGTGTTGCTATTTTGAGGCAACTAAAATAGACAACACCATTGACCAACAAAAACCTGCTTTAAAGTCAATGGCACAATATGTTTTTTGTTATTTAAAGCTCCAGTGTGTACTTTTTTTAGTTAATTCTTAGCAAAAACCCATGTTTTCTTCCAAAAGTATGTGCTCATTCGTGTGTAATTACTTCCACCCCACTAATCAAAGTATTCTCGTAAGTGTAGAATCTGCTATTTAAAATACATACCGCCGTATCGCTCTCTGGCTGAATCCATGTTGTGCCTCGATCTTTGAAATACATTCGCCGACGAGGGACATTCCTGAAATTCAAGCTCCGCCTTTCGCGCTTTCAAAGCACACTCAAGCTGGCCGCGAGCTGAAGCCTACGGAGGTTGCATGTGTAGGCGGTATACGTCATCAAGACAGTCTTATTTCAGAATATTAACAATTATAAAGCTGACATTTATTCTTAGTTAATTGTAAATTGATGTAATATGCTTATGACTTGCGAATGTAATGCTCAGTTAATTTAAATAAACCAGGCTTGATGACGTATGCAGCCCGGATATGCGACCTGCGTTAGACTGAATCCTTCGGCCGCACGCCGTGATAAACCTGCGATCTAATGCTTTGAAAGCCTGTTGAAGAACTATTCTCGAGGACATTAAAACAAGTCGCCAAGGAAGCGAAACAGGGATTTTAAACGACAACGCGACAGGAAAAACATCAAGACCAAAGTCAATATTGGACTCAAGTTACTTTCTATCTTCACCACAGGTAATTCAGCATATTCGTTTACATCTAACGTTATACAGTTTATGTTGTAAACTTGAAGTTTTATAGTTCCTTGGCTAACTATAGCATGGGTATGCGTAACACTTGTTAGTGTAAACATGCATGTGGTTTAATGTCTTGGAACAGCCACACGCTGTCTCTCTGCCCATTTATGTAATCTGAGGTACTGAGATAAATGTTTTTCATCTTTTCTGACCTCTAACACAAACACACGGTGTACAGCGCTATTTTTAGCCTTTCATTGATAAAACGCCGCTGATCTGCGCGTCTTTCGTTTCATTTTACAAGCGTGTGAAAGTTGAGCGATCTTATTTCACCAATATCAGAGAAAGCTCTTACATATACACGGACATGTAACGTTTACTTAAACATAAGCATTGGACTCTGACATATTAGTTTCGCGTCCATTTAAACCTGTCATTACTGCAGCTCATGAGTAAATGACAGGAGAGGAACTGGTCCACAGACCATCTCCTCAGTAATCTGAAGAGAAGCGGTCGAAAATGGACAAAAAGAGACGGATTTAAACACCAAGTGTAAACGTAATGTCTCTCTCTCGTCCACTTGGGATCTGATCGACGAAAACACATCTTAATACTAAGTTTAACAGCCCCTGTGATATTTTTCCTCGCGTGGATGAAAAAGGAGTGTCTACGTTTATGATTGCTTTTTGTAACTTATGTGATTTTAAGCGGACATATCATGACAATCAGACTTTTTACATGTTTAACATAAATCTGTGTGCTTTGACGGATCACAGGCAAAGGACAATGCAAATTGTTCATTTTTTTCATTGCTTTTGCTTTAGCTACTGGAAGCCATGTTAACCTTGGCATGACAGGGCCACCGTACTAGTTAAAACGCGTTCCGATGGGGGGGGGGGGGCTAGAAAGTGATAATCAGTTGGTTGTCATATAGAGTTTTACCGCTAGATGGGAGTAGATCCTACACAGTGGGGCTTTAAAGAGCGCATTAGTAATATGCGCGTATAAACGGGATGCCAACGCGGGTTTGCTTATCACACACATGAATGCGCAGCAGCACAAAACGTTTTTAATTATATAAGATTAAAGGATTGAATGTAAAAGATTATTATTGAGTCTCTTGGACATAAATGAGGACCGATTATGAGACGTTAGAAGGCACAAAGAGCTGCTTCACCTGCAGCCTGGTAAGCAAATAAATGCTTTGCTTTAAACAAATGCATCTGTTTTAAAATGTTTTTTTTTTAAATGCTACCTCACGGATTTATTGTATATGATGACTCTGCACCTGTGGATATGCTGAGATGAGAAACATTTTTAAGTAATGTTTAAAAATCTTGGGACGCTGTCCAAGTGCTGAAACGTGCGGAGAGCCGTTTGTAAATTCTTTATCTCCTGTTTGTTACAAATAAGGTATTTTCAGAGTACAAACCTTTTCTTACGTACTTGTAAATTATTTTTTATGATATTGGCATAATAAGTCCATGCTCGTCTTTTGGCTTTTTTTGCCAAAAATCCTTAGTGTTGAGCTCTTCTATTGAAGTAAGTTTAAGGTTTATTATGGAATTTTGATTTCCTGAACAACTTTTTACTGAAATTACTTCTTCATTAACAGACAGTAAATCAAATGTGAGAAGTTTAAAATTCAACCTTGCATGACATATATCTTACAGGAGGTAAGCTCAAAGATGATTATTTGTTACACCTGACCTAGATAATAAACATGTGTAAATGTCTAGCGAGAAAGGTGGTAGCCTATCTTTTCGGGTAGGCAAAAAATGTGGGTTGGGGACCAGGGGTGCATGTATAAAAATAAAACATATTAATATATCAGGTATATGAGGTCTGACTCTAGTGGGGACAGGGGTAGGTGCAAGGCTAGGCTTCAGCATTTGTTTAGCGGCTATTCTGCAGAGGAGTGTGTGTATTATTGGCTACTGTATCGTTAATAATTGTGCAATTGGAAAGAAGGATGCTATGTAATTATGATTTATCCCTGCCTTTTAGATAGATGCAAGGGTGGTGGAAGAGAGACATTAGCCTCTTTCACACAGTAATTTAAGTAATTTAATTTACCAGAATGAATTTACCAGTAAATACAAAAATGTGCTGTTCACACATGCTCGTGACCAAACAACAATGCCATGTATAGTCCTCACCCATGCATTAACCTTAGAGATTTTGACCTTGATTAATCATCAACCATACTTTATTCAGGGGGGCTTGATGAACTTTCAGCTCTGTTTTAGCAATGCTCTAATCATAACAATCACATAATAAATCAAAAAGTCAAAGTAACAGTAAACTAAAATAAACTTATCAAAACAAAAAAACTTGCCTGAAACAAAAAGAAACTTATCAAAACAAAATGTATTAATGTCTATTGCTACAAATATACCCATGCGACTTATAGTATGTGTTTTTTTTTTTACTCTAAACTGAAAGTCATCAGTAGGCTATTACGTACGTTTATCACAATGTTGTCTCTTTCTTATGCCAGGTTTGATTTTGTAACAAATGTCCAGCGCGGGGCAGCACCATCTCATTTAAAGACGGAAAGTCATGTTATAGTCGAGAACAATTTGATTAATTTATTTGTGTCCATGGCACAAAATTCACCTTTTCCATGCCTTGACCACTAAAGTCTTTTTCGTGTCACTGGCACGAATTTCTATAAATAGTTTTTCGTGTCCATGGCGCAACTTTTTTTCGTGCCATTTTAAAATCATTGTCGCTTGGGTTTGGGGTTAGATTTGGGGTTTGGGTTAGGATGTACTCTTACGTATTGGTTTCTACATGCTTTTCTTCCGCTTTTAAAACTATTCTCGTCTGGAGTTGGGGTTAGGATGTCTAAAAATGTAACAAAAAGTGATTCTAACCCCAACCCCAAGCAACAATGGTAAGAAAATAGAAAAAATATGAGAAAACAATACATAAAATGACTTGAAAGTCGTGCCACGAACACACAAAAAATATTTATAGAAATTTGTGCGAAAAAGACATTCGAGTTCAAGCCACGAAAAAAGCTGAATTTCGTGCCATGGACACGAATAAATTAATCTTTTTTTTACTATAACACAACTTTCTGTGAGTCTGTGAAAGATGTTTGATTTATTTTATATACACACAATAAAGAAAAAGTAGTGAAATTAGCAAAAGCCGTGACTAATTTGCAGTCTTCTTATCAAAATACACATGAAGCTGATTTGATTTTCTCTAGAAGAGTATTTTATTTCATCATTGCAGAAATATCATGTTCCTGTGCTCAACTGCTAGATCATTGGGTTAACAGTGAGAAGGTCATGGGCTTGATTTCCATTGAACACAAATACGGATTAATGTATAGCTTAAAGGAACAGTATGTAAGAAATTTATATCAATTAATAATAAAATGGTCCTGATATGTCACTAGACATTAAGATATCCTTTTTATTTTAAATACTTATATCACTGACAACCGTGTTATGGCCAGGATACTGTCATGTAAAAAGTGGAGTTGCAGCCCTCAACTGATGTTTATGTTGTCATTTTGTATATAATGGCCACCAGCTGTGTGATTGCAGTACCAGTTTTGGCCACAATCCTACATACTGTTCCTTTAAATGCCCTGTAAGTCAGTTTGCATACAAGTATCTGTCAAATGCATACATGATCTACATATATTTTCACAGCATATATATTTTTACTCCAAAAAAGAAAAGAAATTGAATATGTTTGGGCACAGAATGTACATGTATAATGTAAAAGCTAATGAGATAATATAATAGTCTAAGAGTCTTATAATGTGATATAAGAGTCCAGTGGTGGCCGGTGACTTCTCTTCCGATTGGTGCAATTTCAAATTATGTGCATTGTGCTTCTTGTCAAAATACGTCCCTGCTGCACAAACGTCAAAAAGGTTTATGAGAAAGAGACACTTATGTTTACAAAATACTTGCAAGACACTAACTTAAGACTAAACTCTGATTACACATGAAATGTAATGCGTATCTGGCAAACGTGAGCGTCTCTTTTATCATAAAACCCCTTCGAAGTGTCTGCAGGAAGCTCATATTTTCACATGATGCACATAGATTCACATGACACACGAACACATATTTTGACATGATGAGCCACAACACATGACGGGCTAAATACATGTTTTGATGAGCTTCGCACTCAAAAAAGAAGTCACTGGACCCACTGTAAGAGTCTTTATGTTTTACAATCATTAGGTATATACTGAAGTAGTTATTCTGCTATTTTATTTATAACTTGAGGTTGTGTTTTCCTGCCCTACTGACTGCACACAGTTTGTGAGGTGAAGGGGGAACAACGAGACCCACAACTGGTGTGAGATCCAATTCATCTTCAGAGACTCCAGGTGGAGGAGTGAAGTGAAAACACTGAAGAAGAGAAGTGAAGAACAGAAAGAGCTCCATCCTGGCCAAACCCTCTCCTAAACAAATCCTGCGCCCTGAGACAAAAGAAGGATATGCATTTGTAATGTCATAATAGTCAAACAATAACTCAAATTGATTTTGATGAGAATAGTAAAGTTTATTACCTGCAGAGTAGGGCATGAAGGCGTCACGTTTGATCAGCTGACCGTCCTCATTGAGGAAGTGTTCAGGGTTAAAGGTGTCAGGCGTCTCCCACTCGCTCTCATCTCTCAAAACAGACGTCAGCAGTGGAAGAACACACGTCCCCTAGATTTCAGAAGAAAACACAGACAACATTAGTGTGCTGAATACTTGGGTCTATACTGGGTTTTGGTCTATACCCCTAATTTGTCCAGAAGCAACTGAAAAACAAAAGGCTGTCTGTAAACTCAGAAAAACTAATAACAGATACTTTTGATAAGTTGAGCTGGACAACAGACTGTAAGGTGTGAATAATATACAATACGAGCAAGACGGACCTTCTTGATGAGATATCCATTGAAGTTCACATCACAGCTGGTTTGATGTGGCAGACTCATGGGCAATACATTCGCCAGTCTCTGGATTTCATGGATCACAGCGTCTGTGTAAGGTAAATTCTTCCTGTCCTCTGTAACTGGTTCACGTCCATCAAGCACCCTGTCAATTTCCTCATGAACCTGATCTATGCCCCAGAAGATCACACAGAAAACGTTTCATATCTTTTCTTACTTTTGTAAAAATAAAGAGAACAGTTTGACCTCCTATGACCTTGTATGTGAGGATATTAGGCAATGAGCAGTAAACACCAGCGTAGTGATGTGCCGGTGGTGATAGTACCGCCAGCAATCAGGTTGGATACAGTCATGAGCAGGTTCAGATCGTTAAATTGCGAATTTTTTTCTCCAGATTTCTGTTAAAATCGCAAAAAAACATGCTTTATTATTATTTAGTGTGAGAATTAGTTTTAAACATACATACATTAACACAATTGGTATATAAATTCATGATATTCTACCTCTGAGCTTTGTTTTTGGATAAGGAAGGCATCAACTAATCCTCTGCAGTCGAGAGGGTTTAAAGTCTTCTGCAAGCGATCCACCAGCACCTGTATTTCAGCATGGTATTTCTCCCCACTTTCCACAAGCAGTCTCCAGGTCTTCAGCAACGGCCTAAGCACTGGAAACACGTTGTAGATCTGCAGGTGGAGCCACACGATAAAGTACAACATAAACGTCAAAACTGGCTTTTCACAATTCTGCATTGTTGTAAAATTTACAGAACAATTATGCAAATTTGTTGCAGCTTTACAGTAAATACATGTTACTACAGACAGTAGAGACATACAGAATTTGTTTTAAAGGTGTAATGTGTTTTTAGCCGCATCTACTGGTGAAATTGCGAATTGCAACCAACTTCAATTTCAAAACGCAAAGACAAGCTAAAGTAGCTGCCACATAGGCTGTTTCTCAATACCAAGAACGAAAAAAACGAATGTGACCTCAAATGTTGTGGGCGTGGCTACATTCGGCTGGCACCCAGACTAGCGTGGCTACATTCGGCTGGCACCCAGACTAGCGTTAATAGGCTGTTTCTCAATTCCACGAATGAAAAAAACGAATGTGACCTCAAATGTTGTGGGCGTGGCTACATTCGGCTGGCACCCAGACTAGCGCTAATGCAGAGGTTTAGCAAGCAGCAAGTGCGCTTCACACTATAGGTGGCGCAGAGAGACCAACAGCCATAGCAAACAGCCACCAGTAGAAGATCATGCCTCGAACGTAAAGCACACTTCCTGCTTTGGATTGAATGCTAATAGTGTTGTATATAACGTTCAGTTTCTTGCAAAAAACTGATTCATTTAGTTCACAAGACGTCAATATGTCACCAGGAGTTATGGGGATTTCTTTTGTATTGGATATATCTGCATTTAAGCTTTCCAAGTGCGGAACCGTTAACTTGCTTGGCGTTTCTGCAAAATATCTTCTTTATTGTTCTACTGAGGAAAAAAACATCAGATGGCGTAAGTGTTAGTAAATTAAACTTGATTTTTAAAGTGTGCTACCGTGTTCGTTACAGTTCGTTAAATTACATTTTTTGTTCTTTTATTTAAATAGCCTACCCTTTATGTTGTCTAGGGCTGTGTTGAAAAAAATAAATTCACCGATTCTGAATCGATTTTCATATTAATCTCTAAAGATCGATCCGTAACTCAGAGGACCGATTTAATAATTGATAACTTAAACTTGCCGCATCATTGAATTCACGCATGCATGGAAGGACATTAGAACAACGAAAATGGCAGTCAGTAATGTTAAGCAAGCGCAGGGGCGTCACCAGCCGATTTTGCCGGGGCTTCAGCCCCGAATGTTTTGAGTAGGGATGCACCGAATCCAGATTTTTTTAGGTTCGGCCGAATCCCAAATCCACCGTTTAAGATTCGGCCGAATCCGAAACTGAATACCGAATCCTACTCGCATCCTTATTCCAACACAGTAAAACACATGAATGAAGTAAACAACGTCCACAGCAGTGTATTTTTCATTTTATTTAATTTTAACTGTACATTATGCCAGGATGACAAGTTGGAAAAACTATTTTGACAATTACCATAAGCCTATGCATAATGAAAGCGATGCTTTGCGACACGCTCGTTTTTTCCAATAAGCAAGCAGCTCCGCGCTTAAAACTGTATTTAACTTTGAGTGAAAAGCTTCGCTCGTCAATGTCAGTTTTCACACGGCCGTCCAATTATAGTGGAGGAGGGGCGGGACATTACCACAGCAACCAACCGGGTCACAGCTGAAGCATCACAGCTACCAAGCGCTTGGCTGAAAAACAGCTGGCATTTGGCGTCCTCAAGGCGTTTTCAGCCTTGTTTTAAAGTTTTGGTGTGTCCAGCCCCTAAGGCTCACCGAACCGGTTCGGTGGAAAAAAATCTAGGATTCGGCCGAACCCCGTCAAAAAGCCCAGTATTCGGCCGAATCCGAATCCTGGATTCGGTGCATCCCTAGTTTTGAGTCAAGCCCCGTGACTCCGTCATGACCTAGGCTAATTTCAGTTAGTTCACACGCCACACCTTGTATTTCTCACGCTGAGAAGTAAGAGATACATTGTCCTGCTATATACAATTAATGGACGAGGCGTAGGCATAAGCAGAGCAGTTCTGTCGAGTTCGGCTGCTTCGAGTTTTTTAAGTGTGCTCAACTTTACGCAGCACCGTTAGAAATCTTGCGTTACACTGATGTCATTCACTTGTCGTTTTTTTGCAGCGCCTCATGAAGTGGTACACACATATTAATGCATCCTATCAGATAATCAGAAAGAAATGATAAGTATTTTCTGGTTAAATGATATTATTCCACTGCAAGCATGTGCGTTACTAACATGGATTTAACGGAGTGGAAGTTGGATGAGCAAGATCCTTATATTACTAGACCTTAGTGCAGCCTTTGACACAATAGATCACAGAATCTTACTCAATAGACTAGAAAACTATATTGGCATCAGTGGTCAGGCGTTAGCCTGCTTTAGATCGTATCTAACCAATCAATATCCCTTTGTTTATGTAAATGAGGAAGAGTCAAATCACTCCCTGGTTAAATACAGTGTACCACAGGGATCAGTTTTAGGCCCTATCCTATTCTTGTTATATATGTTAACTCTAGGAGAAATTATCAGGAAACATAACATAACTTTTCACTGCTATGCGGATGATACCTAGCTTTACCTCTCGTCACATCCTAGTGAAACCCACCAGTTTGCTAAGCTAACAGACTGCATTAGTGATATTAGGGACTGGATGGCACATAACTTTCTTATGCTAAACTCCAATAAGACAGAGATACTTATTATTGAACCAAATCGCTCCAAACATAATATGTTAGATTACAAGTTGCCCATAGATTGCTGCACGTGGGTGCCATCTTCCACGGTTAAGAATTTAGGCGTGATGTTTGAAAGCAATCTATCTTTCGATAGTCATATCTCCAACGTCTACCGCACAGCATTCTTCCATCTTAGAAATATCTCAAAAATACGCCATATGCTGTTTGCATCAGATGCAGAAAAGCTTATCCATGCTTTTATGACCTCTAGAATAGACTATTACTTGGGGGATGTCACACAATTCAGGTAAACAAGCTACAGCTGGTTCAAAACGCCGCCGCAAGAGTGCTTACTCGATCTAAAACGTATAACCACATAAGTCCAATTCTGGCATCTTTACACTGGCTACCAGTTAAATATCACATACAATTTAAAATATTACTAATCACCTTCAAAGCTTTAAATGGCCTAGCACCCTTGTATATTAAAGAATTTCTACCAGAATAAAATCCACCACGTACACTGCGATCACAAAATTTTGGCCACTTAATTATCCCTAGAATATCAAAAGTGTCTAAAGGTGGTAGATTCTTCTCATACTTAGCCCCTAAGCTCTGGAATGATTTACCAAATAATGTTCGAGTACCAGACACAGTCGATCAATTTAAATCTAAACTTAAGACATTCTTCTTTAACCAAGCATTCACATAAAATGTCCAGTAAATGTACCCGCAATAGTTAGTTTGTCTAGAACAAAGCACTCACATACCTCATATGGGTAATATACTTATGCTGCAATAGGTAGCCTGTCTGGATTTGAACGGATTTTACGCTAATAGAATTCTGTTTTTCTCTCCCTGACTCGTCCTCGACCCAAGGACAATGAGACGAACAGACCCAGTTCCTGCTGCTGTGAAGGTCATCACACCACTGATCTACTGGCTGTCCTTCAACGTGATGCCCAGCCGATACGTGACCAACGACCACCGGCTGAACCAGTTTAATCCGCTTACCCACTTCCTATCCCTACCGTGTTTATATATATATATATAAATATATATTATGTGTTTTTGTCCTTCTAGGAGTTTTCCCAGATGGGTTTTTCTCCTAGGTGTTTTTTCATCCTCGGGAGATGAATCATTCCCTCGCTTGTACGGTTTATTCTTAGCCGCTGTATTATACTTCTTATATTATCTATTGATTATTCTGTGTTCTCCCATACATCTACTCATGTAAAGCTGCTTTGAAACAATTAACAATTGTGAAAAGCGCTATATAAATAAAATTGAATTGAACTTGGTACAACTGAGGTATGCAGCAAAGCATTTGTGAAGCCACAACACCCACAACCTTGGGGCCGATGTGCTACAACAGCAGAAGACCCCACCGGGAACAACTCATCTCCACTACAAATATGAAAAAGAGGCTACAATTTGCACAAGCTCACCAAAAATGCACGGCCTACCTGAGCATTGTTTCTGACCATGTCCATCCCTTTATGACCACCATGTACCCATCCTCTGATGGCTACTTCCAGCAGGATAATGCACCATGTCACAAAGCTCGAATCATTTCAAATTGGTTTCTTGAACATGACAATAAGTTCATTGTACTAAAATGGCCCCCACAGTTACCAGATCTAAACCCAAAAGAGCATCTTTGGGATGTGGTGGAATGGACGCTTTTTGCCCTGGATGTGCATCCCACAAATCTCCATCTACTGCAAGATGCTATCCTATCAATATGGACCAACATTTCTAAAGAATGCTTTCAGCACTTTGTTGAATCAATGCCCACAGAATTAAGGCAGTTCTGAAAGCGAAAGGGGGTCAAACACAGTATTAGTATGGTGTTCCTAAAAATTTTTTTATATTATATCAGTGCAACCAAACGCAACAACCAGACATTTTGATGCTGGGAAACCGTTTTGATAAACTTTCTGAGTTGCCGAACCACTTGGGAACAACTCCACCTCCATTGCTAAAATGCGTGCGCAGGCTATTTGACCACGTGGGCTGTAAAAGGGTCCATTCTTCAGGAGATCGTAAAAAGTTACACATTGCACCTTTAATAAAAATAAATGAAACACAACTATTACTGCACATTTTTAAAAATATGATCATATAAATACCAAAAACATCTTAAATAAGGCTAAAATAGGAACCTGTATGGAAGCAGAGCCCAACTTGAGGATTAACTGGTTTACATTGTGAACCATTTTGTTAAACTTTGGGTCCTCATATTCGAACCGATTTCCAAAAACAATAGCTGAGATGATGTTAGAAACGGCATAATGTACTGGCTGGGTTGTATCAAAAGGATTTCCTGCAAGAGATACAGAAACGAAGACCAGATTTTGTTATACATCAGCACTCAAATTGGCATTTATGAATTGTGCACTGTAGTTGATATACCTTGGAAGGTCTCAAAAACTTCCCGCAGATATCGCGTCTCCTGAATAATTTTCTCTTCGCTCAGTTTCTTTCCCATCCCAAAGTCTCGAAGAGTTGAGAGAGCAAATTTTCTCAGGGTTTTCCACCTGTCACCATTTGTTAACTTCATTCCTTCAGAAAAAGAGCTTCTCTTAATTTGTGTTTATGACATTTTCATACTGTTTGTTTGATATGTAATCGTTTACTCTGTAATAGCTTTTATAAGAGTTCAACTTACAACCAAGGTAAACAAATTATACTGATTCAATCCTTGTTTAAAGCTTTGTTAAGCTCATCCAATTTGTTTCCAAAAGCTAGTCCATACTTTAATCCCTCTATCAATAGTATGCATTGGCTGCATCCGAAGGCTTGGGCAGCTGACTTGTTGCCTCATGAGGCAATAGGTGTGTTTGAGTTCATGTGGCGCTGTGCTGACCAATAGGTGAGGTGTGCCGCTTGCAGTGAAGGGAGCAGTTGAAGACGGAACCGACAAGTCGTGATGTGTGAACCGTGTTTCCTTGAATTGAATTGCGAATGAATTAGATGGTGAATTTGTCGAAAAACAAACATTTTAATTAAAATTGCAACCAGAGCCCTTTATATTGAATATATTAGTTGCTGTTTATACTACGGAACCGCTATTCGTCCGCTGACTGACAAAGTCACCGATTGGTCCCCCCAGGCCGGGGACGCCCCAGGTACCACAGAACCGTTATTTGTCCACTGACTGACTACATAACCGTTCATTCCCTTAAGCGACACCAGAGCAGGTGCATCAGTCCCCGGGGGTCCGCCAGTGTGGACCACATACCAAGACCGGGTATGTCTAGAGTCCTGGGAATTTTTTTTGCTCTCCTTCAAAGAAATGACTCACACAGTCCTCTCTGTCTTAAAGCCTCTCAGAGCTTTTTCAAGATCTTATAAGTGTTTCTGAGACTTTGATCACTGTTTTGACCCACCGACCCTGAACGAGACAGTAGGAGCGCGGGGCCCTCCGCCTGACCCGGGGGCCCGTGACGGACCCTTTGTGACCCTTGTGGGCCAACTGTTCCTTCCGAGGCCTTGGCGTGCGCAGTCGTCCCAACTGCAATTGATTCGGCTATCAAAACAAATGACAGGAGGATGCGTTTGGCCGTTCGACCCCGGAACGACACCGGAAGGCCCTGAAACTCTTCGGCCTGCTCGAGCGGGGCCCCGGGAATTGCAGACATCAGCACCCAGTCAATCGGACCTATGGCGTCCTTTTTTGGATGGGAAGGGACTCGGAGGTCGGACGACGATTAGGCGCAGCCCTCTTTTGAAAAAAAAGCCGGTTAGCGGATAAATAGTGGGTAGGAGGCACCGGGCCCCGCCCCTGACGATGCGCGCCCCATAGGGACACTTTTGCAACAAATAGCTTTTAATTGGACAAATAGTGGGTTTGTGGGCCTGGGGGCGTGGCCAGGACCACCGACCTGGGTGCCAATTCGGCATAATAATGTTTAGGAGGGATAGTGGGTTCACTAATCGAAATTGGTAGTACAATCCATCAAAACTGACTATGCGTCCAATGTCAATCTTTTTAAATGAAAATTCTAACGATTTCAAACACAACCAGGTACCTACCGCCGCGGGAGCCTAGTGAGAGAGCCCCACAGCACATGCCACTTCTTGCTACCTCTGCTGGAGCCAGTATAGCCACGGCCAGGCCCGGAGTTTCAAGGTTGCCCTGTCAGGGAGGCTCCAAAACCATCTTTGTCAGCATTGGAGGCTCAAAACCTTCAGCCACTGCTTGACGTTGATCAGGGTGGCCAAGCTGTGCCACAGCCGATGGCATTGGAGAGATGACCAGTTCAAGCAAGGGCTCGCCCTGCATATCTGAAGGACTTTATCACGTATAGTTGTTTAGCCATTTCTCCTCAACTATAGTTCAAGTTGAAAGACAATTTTTGTGAATTGTGTGACATTAGATCCAGGTTGGCGTATTAAGGGTGGGGTTTTCTGAAGCACTGGTCTGACAATGCAAATGCGTCTTGATTTTGACTACGCAGCTGGAGGTCGGAGACTATTGGCTCCGTGAGGCATGTTTAAAATCCTGGCTCGCACAGGCCCAATAGTGCAAAAGCGGCTATTGTCTCAGGAGTCTCAGGAGACAGGAAGTAAACCTAACATTGGATTCAGACGTGCCTTGATACCTTCATGCATTGGAATTATATAACATTGAATTTTTTTCTCAATTTACAGAGCAACAAAAAACAAACAAATAGAAATAAATTAAAATAATTGTTTTACTGATAGTCAACAGTAAAACAGTTAAAGTGATGTGTTACCATGTACGTTATTGATGTCTTGGAATATGGGTGTTATGTCTCTTTCCCCAAATTCGTCAGCCTGGTTCACCAGTGCTTGTTTAACCGTCTTGTATCCGGCCAAAACCACAATCTTTTTGGGTCCAAGATGAACTTTGAACACTGGCCCATATTTCTTGGATAACTGAACCAGTAAACAAAAGCAAAGGAAAAGTTTAAATGTTAAGGGACCTCCATCTAAATCCATTCCAAACCTGTCATTATAACATTACAAATTAGAAGCACTGATAAAAAATATATTTTGTTGGGGGAAGAAAACAAAACATAACATGTACATTTTCAGACACGGTGCAAATCAATTTGTAAAAGTCTTCAACATGTGCTCTAGTTTTTTTATTAGTATTGCTAGTATTAGTCACGATTCACTCCACCCTGTGACAAATACAAAAGAAGCAAAACACTTTGTACCCTTTCAAACATGATCCCGGTTACACAATAATTCAAGTTGCACAGCTATACAGGTGTTGCATAAAACTATATCATGTGAATCTATTTAGAGAAAACAGCTTAATGCTATGCTAATGTTTGTTTATTCATCTTCTAAGCATTCATTTAAAGTATTGTTTGTCAGACATCCCCATTTAGAGGATCTGCACATGGCACACATTATCACCTATTCAGACTGGTTATGGGCATCCAATGCACAAACAGCTGGTTTGCCAAACTGCCATTAAACATAAAAAAGAAGACTGTTATTCTCTTCACTGGCTCCTATCGCTGTGTTTGGAATAAAAATTGATTAAATATTACTCTCTGCAAAAATATGAAGTAAACATATAAAAATGAATCAATATGTCTCCAAATATCCACACCTTGAATTAAAAGTTAAGATGGACAATGTTTTGTTAAGTGCTTTCTTAATAAATACACTATTCAGCTCAGCTGCTTTCCAGTGGAGTGGCATTTAACCATGCTATAATGGTACCATATAGTGGAATCTTATTTATGTACCCTGAGAATATGATTTAGAATGTTCAGTGATGTCACAGAACTTGCCAGCCAGATTCAACTTGCTTTTGGGCGTTGGTTGGCGCTGAGCCAGAGACGGACATGCTCAGCCAACTTCACATTACCCCATTAGACAAATATTCCTAACTGCTTGCATAACTATGTAAAAATAAACATGTCTGTTCATCAGAAAAAGAAATTCATACAGGGGAGGGTGAAAAAATGATGACAGAATTTTCATTTTGGGTGAACTATCCCTTTAATAAAGTTAAATATAAACCTTAAATTTACTTCAAATAGCAAAGCTTAACATAAATATGGATTAATCTATAGCCTCTTTCACACAGTAATTCTGGTAAATTACCATGAATTTACCAGAATGAATTTACCAGTAAATACAAAAATGTGCTGTTCACACATGCAGTGACGTTCCGTCTTTTTACCAGTAAGACATCATTCACACATCAGTATCAAAATACCGGTAAACTCGGCGAGAAAGCGGAAGTTACCTGTGGCGCACGGCCGGCGAGCTCCGTCCGTGTCGTATTTGTAAACGGCGGGTTATGACTTAATATCCACGGTCCGTATTTAGTTGTTTTCACATCTGTGGCAAACGGTCGCGAAGTTGCTCGTGACCAAACAACATTGCGTTAGGCGGCGTCAAACGGAACCTGCACGTTTGCACATTAGGCTTCACAGATGGTGTGCTAAGGACGTCGGCAATTTGGCAATTAGATGGTAAGCTGTTTTAAACAACTTTGGTGAAGAAATGTGGATGTTAACTTCAGGTGTGCTCGACTTTTAAGCAACATGTGTGTGGAAACGTCCGTAAACAGGGGAAACCGCGTCACCTGTATAAAAAACTTTCTGATTGGCCCGATCTGTCAGCGCGGTCTGACGTCGTCCGTTCTAAATGCCGGTAATGCTACATTTTTCGTTCACACACAGCACTTACCGGTAAATTACCGTTAATCTTACAACCTGTCTTACTGGTAAATTGGGAGCACTGATTTACCGGAAAGGTTCTGTTCACACATGACATGTTAACTGCAATTTACCAGTAAATTACCAGTAAAGACTGTATGTGTGAAAGGGACTTATATAATGAAGTTACAGAAGTTAGTCAGTCAGGAGCAGTGAGTCATTTTCTTTTCTTATTTTCTTTTGATATTTAATTAACTTTGATGACAGACCCACGAGGTTAGGCTTATTATAAGATTTATATTGATATATATTGAATATATAAGATATATATATTTTAAGCCAAAAAGACGCAAAAATTTAAGCTCTGGCTGTGCATGCGCGCTATTGGTGGGTATGGTGCGCGTTGCGCTTTCAAGTTCTAGGTGGAAATCAAGTCCAACTAATAATCATACAGTAGCCTATAAAGATCACTTTAAGGATAAAAACATTGTGTTGGGTTTTGTTGCAAAAAGAAATGCAAATCTTAGACTTTATTCTGTCCACAAGACAATTACTGACACACATTCCAGCCTATATACGCGGAAATCATGTAGTATTAGCAATGTACAATTTCAATTACATCATTTAAAAGTAGACTTTTCAAGCATTATGTAGACATTTATGTGTTTTACTTTTGTTTGGTTGACAAGTATTAATAAAGGAAAAACGAAATAAAACGAATAGCATACTGCAAAGCATAATCTGTTAGTTATTGTGGCTGTGGTTTGTCACGTGACTAACATGACGCATCGCTATGAACAGTTAAAATATTTTTAACTTACATGTAAAAGGGTTGATTTTAAAAATATATATATTCTAAGTAAACAACAATAGCCCAAGTTTAGTAAAAAAAAATGAGACTATATAAAAAATTATTCAGCATCCATTTACCTGAACACCTTGGCACGCCCTTGGCTGCGCCCTCTATATTTTTTTATTTGTTATTAGTTTAAATAAAAATCCCTAAAGACACAATTAAGACACCTACCCATTCTACTGGGACTGTAATATGAAACATCTGGAAAATGAATAAAAATATAAAATCCTACTCACATTCCAGAGGCTCACATGAAGTTGTTTAAGGTCCAGAATGTGCAGGTTTCCCACGAGTGGCAGTGGTTTGGGTCCTGGAGGTTCTTGGTCATCTTCTGGAGACCTGAAGCAGAAATAAATAACCAAAAGCAGCAGAAGAGCAGCGAGTAAAGCTCCTGTGCTGGAGACATTCAGGAGAAGTGTTTCCACTAAAGCCATAATAAAAGAGATTTACACACAGCTGTAGTGAGTCTTCAGACTGAACAGATGAGGATTCAGGTCAGGAAATTATTTGGTCTAAAACATGGAGGAGGAGCCAGGAAAGATTTGCAACAAGTTGACAAGGTTGTTTTCATATAAGAATTAGCTAATTTTTAAATTGTGAAACAGTAACAGTTAATGATATGATAATGATATTCTTTGCATGGCAGGCTCATAATTACAATAGCAGGCTTGTGCACAATTCAGAATTTCAGAATTGGCCTTCATTAAATTCATGAATTGGAATTTGAATTGAATTGACTCCGCCCTACAGGAAGTTGAATTGGAATGACAGGAAGTGAAATTAAATTCATGGCAATTCAAAGAAATTCCACAGTCACACAACAGATATAATCTTACATACATTCAGTGTTACTGTAGGAAAGTTACTTTGGATATTGTTTGGCAACCATTTTAAATACTTTGTTAAAGTAAAGCATTCTGAGAAATGAAGTCATGTTCCATCGTGTTCCATAAAATTACAATTACAAAAAACATTTCCTGTTAATGTAATCTGTACAAGTAGTTCAAACTAATATAATTTATAGAATATGTAATGCAATCATATCTGACAATCAAAGCTTCATGCGGATGCCAATGAAAACTTACTAGCCAGTTTGGCCGGTGATGCATGAGACATTGCATGCATGAAACATAAATCTCTGTTCTCGGACATTTATCCCTCTGGCAAATTGGCAATACTTCCTACATTTCCCATGAACACTGTGCCGTAATGCTACGTGCTGATGTTTCATACGGCCACTGGCTGCGCGCAGTTTGCAGTGAAACCAGCACGAGAAACCCATAGACAGTAAAAGAAATGGACACAGCGACCCCATTGGATTCAATGGAGACAAGTGAAGTCAATTAGAAGCACGCACTTCCTGGGTGTCGAGCGCACTGCGCAGACTCAAACTGAGCTTAATGACGTAGATGTCACGTGAGCAACCGGTCTGACAATTGTAAGTCTTCTAATAGCCGTGCCACGGGAAATCTGAATCACCTACCGAATCTTGCAGAGACAGCGAGCATAAAGAGGAGCAAATTTTGATAAGTATTCTGATTAATAATCTCCCTTGACTTTATGCCTTTACGTCCACCCGATTGCCTCATAGTCAATAAAAGATTGCCTGTGAGCTTCTCTCCCAGTCCACACGGTAATTTTTCTACTGTGCGACAGAGAGTCGCAGGTTATGACGCAATGGTTAGCCTATTTTTACAAAAACTGCTTCTAGGCCTACTGGGCCATAACGTAAGATACATGGTAATGGAACCTTTTATACATTTTCATGTTTCTTTAGAAACAATTAATGGAAAAATGGAGTCTTTAAACGCCTCAGATGTAAAGTTATTTGCTAGACCCCTTTATATCTTTTGTGCCCTGGTGTAAATCTCAAGTTTAAATTTCAGCAGTATACTGTATTCCTTTTCCGCACACGGTGCCTGTCAGCAGAAAACAGCTGAGACGTTTCTGACTTATTGAAATAAATATGTTATCAGAAAAATATTAATTTATTTTAGAACATATGAAACATTGATGTAGATTAAAACATTTCAACTGTATATCAAATAATCAACCTTAGAAATATATGCAACATAAACAGAATAATATTAACACAAAACATAACTTATAATACTAAAACAGTGACAAGAAAAAGTTTTCTAATAAATACACACTTTTATTTAATAAAGGTTTTAATTGTTTGGGATATCCTCGGCTGTTAAGGATCCATTCGTTCTATCATTAACAGCGCGAAGAAATGAGGACGCATTTTGACACAGCTCTTATCAACGCCGGCGAAGGAGGTACGTGACAAACTCAACAAATGAGAATTAAAAACAAAGGAAATAGAAGGTCAGAAAAGGGTTGCCTGGAATAAGTTTTACAAAGTGGTAAATCAGGATGACACCAGTGCAGGCTATGTGATATGTGCGTTTAATTTAGGCTATTTATTTATTTTTGTCCCTGTGCGCCGATCGGAGACGGAGTTCACTGCTGATATTCTAGAGCTTTCTAGTCTCGTGGCTGTCAACAGCAGCAGCTTGCATCGCCCAGTCAGCGGATGGCGGGCGTGTGCTGTTTTGAAAACTGGTCAGAAACGTTGGTGCGGATGGATGGCGGACAGATGATGGGTTTTGTGATGCGGTTGCAGATGAAATAATAGTTAATCCGCGCATCTCTAATGTACGTTAAACACAGTCCAAGGGCTGCTTCGTTGAATATTTGAAAGTGGCGCTGAAACATGCCTCTTCAGGTTGCCAGCTGGTGCGCTATGACTATAAATGAAAATTGTTATGTAGATGTGTTCAGGTTAGGACTCTTAGCAATCATGTGAAATTTGGGACAGTATGCCTGAGTTCCAGCAACTTCCTGTTTCATGACAAAACATCAAAGTTTGTCGGGCCAGAACCGACACAAATTTTTATGTAGAGTCAAATCCTTCACAATTTAGCATCACAAAGATGAAACTCACCAAATATGAAGATGATCCGACGAAAACTGTAGGAGGAGTTCAGTAAAGTATGACACCTGGAAATGACAAAAACTGCGCCTAAATCACAAAAATAACTCAGAATAGCTGACTTCCTGTTTGTTTTACAGCTTCGCTCCAAGAGACTTTTTTGTAGGTCTTGTCATGCTACAGAAGCGTATCACATTTCATAATTGTACATCAAACACAGTCCGAGGGCTGCTTTGTTGAAAATTTGTTCAACTGAGGGGGCACGTGCCCCCTTGGTTTTCTGAGCCAAATGGATTTTGCATCAAACTTCAAAATCATATAAGCGTCCATAAATCTGTTATTTGACTTTTAATCCATTTAATATAAACAATATTTTCAATTCTGTGCTGCATCCTTGTCACTTTTTGGAGATTTTTCGCTGTTTTGATCGTGTTACATTACTTTATTCTGGCGGCAGCCCCTGCAGATAGCGCAGTCACAGACGTCATCAGTGTCTGAACACGCTCACAGGCTCTTTGCTGTTGCTGCTGCATTTTGCTATCTGAGGAATTAAAACGTGTAAGAAACGCTCAACATTTCCAAACCCCAGTATGGTAATGTGCAGTTAACCTCCTCTGTGTAGAAAATATTGTTTAAAATTTGACAGTCTTGACGTTATATTAGTAGAGGTTTCTAAATTCATCTTGTACAACGCCAAAGTTCGCCAGAGTTCACGGGGGCGCGGGATCACACGTTCACATATGATGTCAAATTTTATCTACAATTTTTTAAATCATTATTGAACATTAAAATCAATTGTGTGGCTATAGCTTATGTCATTTTCGTTGTTTATATATTTATGGATTTAAAATGACATTTTATAGGATAATGCAGTTGTTGTGCAAAATGCATTAATGACACAATTAAACAAGTAATTTAGAGTTAAATATGGGAAGGTTTCTGCACCACATTTTGAGCAAAAAGCAGAGATAATTCCACTTTTGTGACGGACTTTTCATAGAGATCCCATTCAGAGCGATCTTTAAAACAGACACGGACATGCAGCCGCTTGCCATAGGGCAATAATTCCGAGTTTAAAAAGTTGCGGAAGGGCGCCACTTGGTGGATAATAGCGGTATTGCGGATAGACGGAAATACTCGTCATTGGCGGGGAAGCGTTTTCTCTTAATTGGCGAGATATCTCGTCAATGGTGGTGAAAGAGTTAAAAAGTAATGTGTTACTTTACTCGTTACTTCAGAAAAGTAATATTATTACATAATGCAAGTTACTTGTAATGTGGTACCCCAACACTGCTCTCCACACAAGAGGCGTCTAGAAGCTATAATAACCAACAAAGGCTTTTCTACAAAATATTAAATAAAGTGTGTTCAATACTTATTCCCTGTGTCATTTCACTTTATTTATTATGACCCAACTTGTACACTTAAATGTTCTGATTTCTTTTATAGAAATTCAATATTTGGCTTTGAAATCTATTTCTGGTGAAAATTTGTGTCAATTAGCACAGTGGTTCGCAAACATTTTCAGCATGCGGCCCCCCTTGTGTACGGCGCATTCCTTTAACCCCCCCCCCCAGAAGAAACTTTATGACAAAAAACTGTTCTAAAACTCAACTTTTAATTAAACAAAACATATTAAATGATACAAAGTAGTGCAGTTGGTTAGTAGCCTTATTTTTTACCCTTCACCGGGTCCAGAATGATCTTATTTTGACTTAATTTAAAATATTCCTTTAGTTTTTAATGGTCTGTCATGGACCCAGTACCACATATGAGATACTTTCAGATATGTTTTACAGTCAGAAAGTTATTTACACTTAATTTACAGTATCACCCCCCCACAATTTTTATATGATTTAATATTCATATATTTCATATTTTTCAAGTATGACAAACATGGGCAAGTCTTATATCAAATGAAAGCTCTTACTCTCAGGAATAAGGCTATAGCGTTATTTTTGTTCTATTCTCATCACATTTCCAACAATCGTCGAATGAATAATGAGGTAAAAAATTTTCTTTTGTAAACATATGGGAAACTTGAGTGTGGACTGCCTCAGATAGCAAATGATACACCATCTTTTTTCTTAGGTCCTACTCTACAAAATGAGTCCATTAACAGCATTTTCTTTGGTTGTGTGTATGAATAATCCCTTGCTATTTATTATATGTGCAATACAAAAAATATATATTTATATGAAAAATGTATTTTCACACCCTTCAGTAAAATAAGAATAACTTTTGAATGCTATATGCTAAAGAGTTCATTCTTTTTTGGGTGTTTACTGTCTGCTGCTGCTAACAACCTGCTAGAGCACAAAGAACCAGAGTTATACACTATCAAAAACAGTATATACAACATAAAAAAGACAATTTGGTGTTTCATCATATGAAAAACAACATAAATAACAATATTTGTCACAATCAGCAGATTTTTATGTAACTTCAAAGGGTTTTCTTTAAAATGATATAAAGATATTGCATTTATTCCACTGTATGTGGGTATGGGAGCACTTCAAATATTTTTAGGCGGAAATTAAATACAAAAGGGGTATTATTCATCCCTTTAGTTGGAGTAAAATAACTTTTACATTTATTATGATACAGAAAAAAATCATTTTCCATCTGTAAGCTGGCAATAGCTGGAATCAAACAAAACTCTCTGCAGGTTTCGTTACCACACAGGGCCAGAGTTATACACTTTTAAATACAGACTTAAGAGAAAAAAAACATCAAAAAGCGCCTAAATATTTTTGTGTTTATTAGAGGACTGACAACACATACAACCATGTTGAGCACGGTGTTTTATGTTTCCTGTAAAATGATACCAAACTTTTGTATGTGCACCTCTGCATGGGGGTATGGGAAGCTTTTGAAATTGGGTAGGCCAAATCCAGGCGGAAATCCCCAAAGTAGCCTCAGAGTGTAAGAAGTTAATTTCACAGAATTCATGATAAATTAATACATTTTATAAAGTGTCATAAAACTGGGGTCCCCCTGGCACCATCTCGCGGCCCCCAGTTTGAGAACCACTGAATTAGCCAACTTATAAAATCTTCTTACTGATAAAAATGCTGATGTGTCAAATACTTATTTTCCCTGCTGTATCTGAACCCAGGTATCACATTCACAGATCAATCATTAAAGGCAAATGCCCAAACACAGATACATATACAAAACATTCACACTACGATTAAAATAAAAAGCATTATCTTACATACTACATTTAATATGTTGAAATGTTTGAAGAAAGCTTGTTAAACTTAATTCTTCATTTAGACCAAATGGTTCCAGAGTGTTTATTATATGTATCCAAAAAGCTTTCCTGCACAGGAGTTTTTTTGACAATATCACCACCTCTAGGTGAGGGTGTAATTTTTTCAATTTCCCCAAACTTTAGTGATGCCGGTGAACCATGTGATTTGCCTGTTTATAATTTCTCGCCATGGCGTAAGTTAAATTCAGGGTACGAATTGCTGTTTTATGTTCAGCTATACTTAGTTTAAGATGACATTTGTTTGGCCTATATAAACTAGTCCACAGGGACATTTTAAAAGGTATACTACATGTGTACTATTGCATTTGATAAATTAAGAAATAGAATATTTCTTATCAGTGCAAGGATGTAAGAAGTCTTTTGCATTGGTCGAGTTAGAGCAAGTATTAATTACACTTGTCTCTTTTCTCATGCCAGGTTTGATTTTGTAACAAATGTCCAGCAGGGAGCAGCATCAGCTCATTTAAAGATGTTTGATTTATTTTATGCACATAATGAAGAAAATGTAGTTAAATGAGCAAAAGCCGTGACTAATTTGCAGTTTTCTGATCAAAATACAAATGAAGCTGGTTTGATTTCCTCTAGAACAGCATTTTATTTAATCATTACAGAAATATCATGTTCCTGTGCTCAACTGCTAGATCAATAGGCCTATAGCTTAAATGCCCTGTAAGTCAGATTGCATACAAGTATTTGTCAAATGCATAAATGATCTGCATATATTTTCACAGCATATACATTTTTACACCAACTTGAAATACAATATGTTTAGGCACAGAATGTACATGAATAGTGTAAAAGCTAATGAGATAATATAATAGTCTAAGAGTCTTATAATGTGATACAAGTTTCCAGTGGTGTCTGGTGACTTCTCTTCCGATTGGTGCAATTTCAAATTATGTGCATTGTGCTTCTTGTCAAAATACGTCCCTGCTGCACAAACGTCAAAAAGGTTTATGAGAAAGAGACACTTATGTTTACAAAATACTTGCAAGACACTAACTTAAGACTAAACTCTGATTACACATGAAATTTATTGCGTATATGGCAAACGTAGTGTCTGCAGCAAGCTCGTATTTTCACATGATGCACAAACACATATTTTGACATGATGAGCCACAACACATGACGGGCTAAATACATGTTTTGATGAGCTTCGCACTCAAAAAAGAAGTCACTGGACCCACTGTAAGAGTCTTTATGTTTGTACAATCATTGGGTATATACTGAAGTAGTTATTCTGCTATTTTATTTATAACTTGAGGTTTTCCTGCCCTACTGACTGCACACAGTTTGTGAGGTGAGGGGTTCAAGATGAGACCCACAACTGGTGTGAGATCTAATTCATCTTCAGAGACTCCAGGTGGAGGAGTGAAGTGAAAACACTGAAGAAGAGAAGTGAAGAACAGAAAGAGCTCCATCCTGGCCAAACCCTCTCCTAAACAAATCCTGCGTCCTGACAGAAAAGATGGGAATGCGCTTGTAATGACATAATTGTTAAACAACATAAGTCAAATTGAATAATAAAGTTTATTACCTGCAGAGAAGGGCATGAAAGCGTCACGTTTAATCAGCTGACCGTTCTCATTGAGGAAGTGTTCAGGGTTAAAAGTGTTGGGCGTCTCCCACTCGCTCTCATCTCTCAAAACAGAATACAGCAGTGGCAGAACACACGTCCCCTAGATTTCAGAAAAAAACACAGACAACATTAGTGTGCTAAATACTTGGGTCTATATTGGGTTTTGGTCTGTAATTGTACGGAAGCAATTGGAAAACAAATGGCTGTGGGTAAACTCAGAAAAACTAATGGCACAAACTTTTGATAAGTTAAGCTGGGCAACAGACTGTAAAGTGTGAATAATATACAATACGAGCAAGACGGACCTTCTTGATGAGATATCCATTGAAGTTCACATCACAGCTGGTTTCATGTGGCAGACTCATGGGCAATATATTCACCAGTCTCTGGATTTCATGGATCACAGCGTCTGTGTAAGGTAAATTCTTCCTGTCCTCTGTAACTGGTTCACGTCCATCAAGCACCCTGTCAATTTCCTCATGAACCCGATCTATGACCCAGAAGATCAAACAGAAAATGTTTCAAATCTTTCCTCACTTTTGTAAATATAAAGAGAACAGTTTGACCCAATATGACCTTGTATGTGAGGATATTTGGCCATGAGCAGTAAACCCCAGCGTAGCGTTGTGCCGGTGGTGTCAGTACCGGCAGCAAACAGGTTGGACACAGACATGAGCAGGTTCTGATCATTATATTGCGAGTTATATTCACCAGATTTCTGTTAAAATCACAAAAAAACATGCTTTATTATTATTTAGAGTGGGAATTTGTTTTAAACATACGTATATTAACCTACGCACTTGATATATAAATTCATGATATTCTACCTCTAAGCTTTGTTTTTGGATGAGGAAGGCATCGACTAATCCTCTGCAGTCGAGAGGGTTTAAAGTCTTCCGCAAGCGATCCACCAGCACCTGTATTTCAGCATGGTATTTCTCTAAAGTTTCTATTAGCAATCTCCAGGTCTTCAGCCATGGCCCAAGCACTGGAAATATGTTGTAGATCTGCATGTCGAGCCACACGATAAAATACAACATAAACATCCGGAGATTAGACTGGCTTTTCACAATTCTGCATTGTTGTAAAATGTACAGAACAATTATGCAAATTTGTTGCAGATTTACAGTAAATACATGTTACTACAGACGGTAGAGACATACAGAATTTGTTTTAAAGGTGTAATGTGTTTTTAGCCGCATCTACTGGTGTGATGCGAATTGCAACCAACCTCAATTTCAAAATGCAAAGACAAGCTAAGGTAGCTGCCACATAGGCTGTTTCTCAATTCCAAGAACAAAAAAGAACGGACTTGCATTCTCGTGGAGATCGGTCTTGCTAGGCAACCTTGGAAGAACGAACTCAGAAGGTCACGGGAACACACTTGTGAGAATTGAGATGTGTGCCATCTTCCTGTTGGTCACCTGTCCTCCGCCATAGTTTTGCTGCAAAGGCTTCTGGGGCCTAAAGCGATTTCAATGTGCAAGTCTGCACTTGATGCATCTTCGATATCAAGAACACATCCCGGTATTTTCATGCGGCTCTCTACTTGCATTCTTGAGAATTTACCTATGGCTAAGCCAGGCCCCCTGCACTAGCGCTACGGCAGCTGTCACAGGAGGATAGGGCTGTCACAATGATTAAATAATCATCTCATCGCAATTGTTTGACCTCCTCGCAATGATTTCCAATCACCGCAATGATTGCACATCTCTCTAAAAACACAAGGGGGAGCTGCAGCGCCTGTATAAATGAGACCATATCAGATTACTTTTAAATATGTGTTATAATATTTACTGCCAGATAAACCTTGCAAAATAATTAATTTAAATAATCACAAAATGTGTGAAAATTATTTCATGAACAAACAAAAAAATATATGAGAATTAAATGTCAAAACCAAAAAATCAGTAAATTAATCATCATAACCATCAAAGCCCTAAAACAGGCAAATAATCGTAATAATCGTCACAATTTCTTAGTCAATTAACCATCAGCCAAATTTAATAATCGTGACATTTCACAGGAGGCAATTGGTGATTTTTGGAGACAGAAAGACTATATCATCTCAAAGTCACCAAAAGAGCCTTAACTATGCATTGGAGGGTTATATTAATAAGTTTATTGTTGAGAAGTCGAAGGAAGCTGAAGCTTTCCTTCGACTTCTCAACAATAAAATTATTAATATAACCCTCCTAATATATATATATATATATATATATATATATATATATATATATATATATATATATATATATATATATATATATATAAATATTAGGGTTGTCAATAGATTAAAATATTTAATCTAGATTAATCGCAAGAGTGAACTCGCGAATAATCGCAAATTAATGTCACATTTTTATCTGTTCTAAATTTACCTAAATTACAATTTTCAGTTTTTTTAATTATATAAGTGCAACCAAACGCAACAACCAGACATTTCGATGCTGGGAAACCGTTTTGATAAACTTTCTGAGTTGCCAACACCTCATAACCTCTTGGGAACAACTCCACTTCCATTGCTATTTGACCACGTGGGCTGTAAAAGGGTCTATTATTCAGAAGATCCTAAAAAGTTACACATTGCACCTTTAATTAAATAAATGAAACACAAGCTATTACTGCAAATTTGTAAAGATGTGATCATATAAATACCACAAACATCTTAATTAAGGTTAAAATGGGAACCTGTATGGAAGCAGAGCCCAACATGAGGATGAACTGGTTTGCCCTGTTGACCATTTCGTTAAACTTTGGATCCTCATATTCGAACCGATTTCCATAAACAATAGCTGAGATGATGTTGGAAACGGCATAATTTACTGGCTGGGTTGTACTAAAGGGATTTCCTGCGAGAGATACAGAAACGAAGATCAGATTTTGTTAAACATCAGCACTCAAATTGGCATTTATGAACTGTACACTGTAGTTGATATACCTTGGAAGGTCTCAAAAACTTCCCGTAGATATCGCGTCTCCTGAATAATTATCTCTTCGCTCCGTTTCTTTCCCATCCCAAAGTCTCGAAGAGTTGAGAGAGCAAATTTTCTCATCGTTTTCCACCTATTACCATTTGTAAAGCAGAGTCCTGCAGGAAAAGAGCTTCTCTTAATTTGTGTTTATGATATTTTCATACTGTTTGTTGATCTGTAATCTTTTAGCAAATAAACAAATTATACTGATTCAATCCTTGTTTAAAGCTTTGTTTATCTTGTCTAATTTGTTTCGAAAAGCTAGTCCATACTTTAATCTCTCTATCTGTAGTATGCATTGGCTGCGTCTGAACGCTTAGGCAGCTGACTTGTTGCCTCAATAAGTGTGTTCGAGATCATTCGGCGCTGCGCAGACAGATCGGCGTGGTTTGCTGCTTGCAGTCGAGGGAGGAGCTAAAGACGGAGCCGTCAAGCCGGACACCTGCTGCTTGCCGTAATGACATGTGTGCCGGGATTCCTTTTTTTAAATTGCGAATTAAGTAATTTAGATGCTGAATTTGTTAAAAACACACATTTTAATAAAAAGTTGCAACCAGATTTTTTTTAATATATTGAATATTTTCATTGCTGCTTATACTGTATGCCCGAAAATAATGGGAAACAAGCCTACATTATTAAAATACCAATAGAGTTTGTTATTTTAATTTTAATTTCATTGCACGACACAATATAACATATATATGCATAATAACATGTTTTTTCCTGTTATAAAAACATGAATTTATAATGTTTATTATTGGAACTGAAGGTTGGATTAAACATGAAACGCATGTAATCGCTGTGATCAGTGAGGCGACCAATCACGAAGATCTGTGTCGTCATCAGAACTCTGTGCAGCTCTACTCTCGAAAAGTTCTCACGTTACTTTAAAACCATATGACACAGTCGCGTGCCTTCAGAGCCAGCACAAGTCAGACAAAATTACTAACCGGCATGCATTGCTTCAAGTCAGCCGCCGATCGGTGTGTTTGACTTCATGCGGCGCTGCGCTGACCAATCGGCGAGGTTTGCCATTTGCAGTACAATGGTGCTGGGCAGCCTGCATGCATGTGTCCTATCAATGGCGCATGAGGGCCACTTGGGCATCGTTAAGCTCAAGCAAGGATGCCGGGACCTGGTCTGGTGGCTAGGCATTGATCACGTCATTGAAGGGCTGGTCAGGGACTGTGAACCTTGTCTCCTCAGTGGGAAGACTGGACTACCAGCTTCAACTCCTGTTCAACCTGGTCTATGGCCATCTTGCCCATGGGATCAACTTCAACTGGACATTTGTGGGGAAATTCATGACCATAGAGTTCCTCATCATCAACGCTTTCTGGTGGTCGTGTACAATCTCCATTCTAAATGGCCTGAGGTAATACCAGTCGAAATGGTCACATCGCAGACCATCACACAGATACTGGAAAGTCTGTTTGCTTTGGGCAATGGGCTGCAGTTCACATCTGCAGACTTCTCCACTTTTCTTTGCAATAAGGGAATTAAGCATATTGGGGCTGCACTCTACCACCCCAAGCGAATGGTGGGGTTAAAAAGTTCACTCAGAGCCTTAAGAATGGCATCCATGCACCTCTTGTCCAGGGGTACACATGCTTGGATAGAAGATGGAGATGCCATTGGACAGACTGAGAACACAAGACTTGTCAGCAGCGAATGGCACCTGGGTAGCGGCCAAAGCAGCGGTAACTTCAAACCAGAGGGGAATGAAGGAAAGCTTCGAAAACAGGCACAAGGAGAGTAAGATAGCGGTGATGGACTGGGTTCAGGTCCACAGACCTCATCGTAGCAGCAAAATGGCATCATTTTGGTCTAAAGCCCTCTAGGAGGATCATCAGTTACAGTCTGTGACATTCTTGTTGAGGGATGGCTCTCGCTGCCCTACTGACAAATCCAGCTAAAACCAGCATAAGCTGGTAGCTGGTTTTAGCTGGTTTAAGGTGGTTTACACTGGTCCTCCCAGCCTGACAAAGCTGGTCATGCTGGTGGGCCAGCTGGTATTCCAGCATGACCAGCTAAGTCCAGCTAGACCAGCTTAAAATGTGACCAAAACACAGCTAGACCAGCTTGCTACACCAGCAAAACCAGCTTCCTACACCAGCAAAATCAACTAAAACCAAGCTGGGGACCAGCTAAAACCAGCTCACCAGCTTATGCTGGTCTTAGCTGGATTTTTCAGTAGGGTGGCATGCTAGCAAACTAAGGAAAGTGTCAGCCCCTTCAAACTCAATCAGGTACCTACAGGCAATGGAGCCTAGTGAGAGAGCACCACAGCACATGCCCCTTCTGGCCCCTCCACTGGAGCCAGTACAGCCATGGCCAGGCCCAGAGTTTCAAGGTTCCCCTGTCAGGGAGGCCCCAGAACCATCTTTGCCAGCATTGGGGTGTCAAAACCTCTAGCTACTGCTTGATGTTAATCAGGGTGGCCAAGCTGTGCCACAGCCGATGGCATATCGAAAGACTTTATAACAAAGTCAACAGTAAAACGGTTAAAGTGATGTCTTACCGTGAACTTTATTCATGTCTTGGAATATGGGTGTTATGTCTCTTTCCCCGAATTCATCAGCATGGTTCACCAGTGCTTGTTTAACCGTCTTGTATCCGGCCAAAACCACAATCTTTTTGGGTCCAAGATGAACTTTGAACACTGACCCATATTTCTTGGATAACTGAACCGGTAAACAAGAGCAAGGAAAAAGTTTAAATGTTAAAGGACATGCATCTGTACTCCAAACCTGTCTGACATTATAACATTACAAATTAAAAGCACTGATAAAAAATATTTGTTGAGGAGGAAAACAAAACAAAACATGTACATGTACATTTTCAGACACAGTGCAAATTAATGTGTAAAAGTCTTCAACATGTGCTCTATTTTTGTTTTTATGAGTATTGCTAGTATTAGTCACGCTTCACTCCCTATGACAAATACAAAAGAAGCAAAACACTTTGTACCCTTTCAAACATGATCCCGGTTACACAATAATTCAAGTTACACAGGTATACAGGTGTTGCTTAAAACTATGTCATGTGAATTTATTTAGAGAAAAAAGAAAAATGTTATTCTAATGTTTGTTTATTCATCTAAGCATTCATTCAATGTATTGTTTTGTCAGACATCCCCATTTAGAGGATCTGCACATGGCACACATTATCACCTTTTCAGACTGGTTATGGGCATCCAATGCAGCAAAAGCTGGTTTGAAAAACCGCCATTAAACATAAAAAAAGAAGACGGTTAGTCCCCTCAGTGGCTTTTATCACTGTATTTGGAATAAAAATTGATAAAATATTACTCTCTGCAAAAATATGAAGTGAACATAAAAAAATGAATCAATATTTCTCCAAATATCCACACCTTGAATTAAAAGTTCAGATGAACGTGGTTTTGTCGAGTGCTTTCTTAATAAAGCGTTATCAGCTGCTTTCAAATGGAGTGGCATTCAACCTTGCTATAATGGCACCATAGTGGATTCTTATTTATGTGCCCTGAGAATATGATTTAGAATGTTCAGTGATGTCACCACCAGATTCAAACTGCTTTTGGGCGTTGGTTGGCGCTGAGCCGGGGATTACTGCTTGTATTACTATGTAAACATAATGTAAGGGTGAACCCAAAAATGAAAATTGTGTCATCATTTACTGATCCTTATGTTGTTCTAAACCTTATTTTTAAGTTATTTTTTATTTTGAAGAACACAAGATATTTTGATAAAAAAGCACAGTTGATTGCAACTATTGACTTTCATAGCAGTAATAAATATTCTGGCAATATTGTGATAAATATGTGTGACAAATTCATACAGGTTTAGAACAACACGAGGATGAAAAGATGATGACACAATTTTCATTTTGGGTGAACTATCCCTTTAATAAAGCTAAATATCTAACGTTGACTGCAGTGGTTCAGTAAAAGTTTTTCATGTAATCTAAACTCATGATAAACCTTAAACTTACTTCCAATAGCAGAGCTCAACATAAATATGGATTAATCTTTATTACTAAGTTACAGAAGTTAGTCAGTCAGGAGCAGTGAGTGATTTTCTTGTCATCTTTTTTTGATATTTAATTATCTTTGATGACAGATTTCATGAGGTTAGGCTTATTATAAGATTTATATTTATATATATTGAATATATAAGATATATATTGTTTACTGGGAAAATCACTAGGACATTTATACATATGAGCATTTTAAGCCAAAAAGACGCAAAAATAAAGTAGTTTAAGCTCTGGCTGTGCATGCGTTGCCCTTTATAAGTTCAAGGTGGAAATCCAGCTCAACTTATAATCATACAGTAGCCTATAAAGATCACTTTAAGGATTAAAACATTGTGTTGGGTTTTGTTGCAAAAAGAAATGCAAATATTAGACTTTATTCTGTCCACAAGGCAATTACTTTACACACATTCCAGCCTATATGCTGAAACACTGAAAAAAAATGATTAATTGAATTTAATCAATTTTTTAAGATATGTGGTTGCAATAAATTTATTTAAGCTACATTTAAACAAAAAAAGATTGGTAAAGTAAAATATAAAACTTTTTTTAAATTTAGCTTAAATAAATTAATTGCAACCAATTACCTTAAAACATTTTATTAAATTCAATGAATCATTTTTTTTTCAGTGAATCATGTAGTATTAGCAATGTACAATTTCACTTACATCATTAATAAGTAGACTTTTCAAGCATTATGTAGACATTTATCTTTTGTTTGTATGACAAATATTAATAAAGGAAAAACGAAATAAAACAAATACTGCAAAGCATAATCTGTTATTGTGGGTGCGGTGAGTCACGTGACAAACATGACGCGTGGCTATGAACAGTTAAAATATTTTTAACTTATGCGTGAAAGGGTTGATTTTAAAAATATATATATTCTAAGTAAACGACAAGAGCCCAGTTTAATAAAAAAATATTTAGCATCCATTTTTAGGTGTGCCAGCTGCCACTGTGGGTGGCACTGGAACACCCTGTCTAAATATCTGTTATTAGTTTTAATAAAAATCCCTAAAAAACAATTAAGACACCTACCCATTCTACTGGGACTGTAATAAGAAACATCTGGAAAATGAATAAAAATATAAAATCCTACTCACATCCCAGAGGCTCACATGAAGTTGTTTAAGGTCCAGAATGTGCAGGTTTCCCAAAAGTGGCAATGGTTTGGGTCCTGGAGGTTCTTGGTCATCTTCTGGAGACCTGAAGCAGAAATAAATAACCAAAAGCAGCAGAAGAGCAACGAGTAAAGCTCCTGTGCTGGAGACATTCAGGAGAAGTGTTTCCACTAAAGCCATAACAAAAGAGATTTACACACAGCTGAACAGATGAGTATTTATGCCAGGAAATTATTTGGTCTAAAACATGGAGGAGGAGCCAGGAAAGATTTACAACACGATCTGTGTCCCAATTCAGGGGCTGCAACCTTATAAGCATGAGACCTTAAAAGGTGAGCACTCTGTCTTTCAAGGTGGAAGACGCGCAATGAATCTTGGGAACTCATTGGCTGTTAAGGATCCATTCGTTCTACCCTTAAAAGCGCGGAGAAATGAGGACGCATTTTGAGGCTTCATTCTAAGCATCCTTTAAAATTGGGGCGGCCTTACCAGCCTCAAGTCGCGCTGCTGTGACGCAATCGGTCTTAAAATACGTCCTTAGAAGGTCGCAGCCTTCGAATTGGGACACAGCCCCTAACTCAACAGCAGTAGGCTGTCAGTCGGTCCACATTGGCCACAAAAGTATTTGGATGTGGATAAAACTCATGCATTATGGTTTAGAGTATTATTTTAATCAAGCAACATAAGCAAAAATGATGTGTGTTGAGTTGACAAGGTTGTCTTGAATTGGAATTTGAATTGAATTGACTCCACCCTACAGCAGTGGTGTCAAAAGTATTCATATTCATTACTCAAGTAGAAGTATAGATACTAGGGTTTTAAAAGACTTTTGTAGAAGTTGAAGTATCAACTCAAGCTTTTTACTCAAGTAAAAGTGAAAAAGTACTGGTTTCAAAACTACTTAAAGTATAAAAGTAAAAGTAATGTAAGGAAAAAAATGTCATTAGAGAAAAAAGCCTAAGCCGCACCACAGGGGCCTTCCCTATCTCCTCTAAAAAATGTTTCTAAAGGCCATAATAACTATAGTGTTATTAAAATGTTAATGTTAAAAAATTTGGGATGCACTAGGGCCAGGGGTAGGCAACGTCAGTCCTGGAGTGTCGATGTCCTGCAGATTAGCTCCAACCCTTATAAAACCTTGGTTACCTGTAGTTTCAGGTGACTTTAACCTTTATTAGTTTGTTCAAGTGTGCTTGATTAGACCTGGAGCTAAACACTGCAGGACATCGGCACTCCATGTTGCCTACCCCTGCACTAGGCTATCTGTTTCAACCAAATACGGTATATGCCCATTAAAAATGAACGCATTTCAATACAATGCAAACAAATACATTAAAGCAGTGGTTCTCAAACTGGATGTCGCCAGATGGTGCCAGGGGCCCCAGTTTTATAATATTTTATGAAATACATTACTTTATTATAAATTCTGTGTAATTAAACCTCAGAAAAATAAGGCTACTAAACAAAAGCAATAAATTGTATAATTTAAAATGTTTTGTTTAATTCAAATTTTAAGTTTTAGAATGTTTATGTCAATCCACTGTACACAAGGGAGGCCGCAAAAAAGGTTTGATAATAACTGCATTAAAGAACCATATATGTGTACTACTGAGCATTAACATGTGTTCCATAGAGAGGAAGATATGATGACTAGTTGCCTATAAATATTGTAATGGTGCAAAAAGTCAATCTTCAGAGCAGTGCCGCTGGTGGCCAAACTTTTACAGTGGTGCCCTCTTAAGTTAAAAAAACAACAAAATCACACACAACTATAGTATGTGTGAGAATAGAAATATGCTATTGTTATCATTTATAATTGTATTTTCACAGCAACACAAACTACAATTATACAAATATGCTATTATATATTATAGCCTATATTTCCTCATCTGTACTTGTGTAGCTAATGGACTTTAGTATACTTTACTTTAGTCAGTATATATCCAAGCAATTTTGGAGAATTACTAAATGTCTTTATTGTAAGTAAATTAAAAGTCAGGTTGAAGGAAACAGCTGATGTCTATTAACAAAAGCAAAAGTTGGTATGTATGGTTATGTGTTTCATTGATTTAACACTCAAGCATTCAGCTAAGTAGGTTTTGTTAATGCAAACAAAATTTACGGCAGTTATTAGCATATACAAAACAACAATGTCTTTAGCCTAGATATCTTTGCCATGCTTCAAAACGCAACGCAGCACAATGTCATTTAAGTTGAACAACTGAAGTTACATGATATAAATTGGTACATTGTTATGCTACTTAAATCACACAGATGAGTTGGTGTCAGCAACCAGCTATACATTTACACAGGCTTGTGAATGTGAACTGACCTGAAAGTGATGCGCGAGTTTTATTTCGTACTTTTCCATTTGAAGACAGAATGCCGCGTTCTGTTACTGTACAAACAGATGGCGGATGATATCAAAGCATCGCGAGGGGAGACACTCTGCATGCTTTCTAATCGCTCTCGCGGTTCTTTTATGTTTCTCTGTGCAGCGCTATCGAACAAACTTTTGATCATCTGCAGTCAGCTGGGTGGCGGGGATTGCGTACGGCGGGGATTGCGTACAAACCAATAGGGAGTCGAAATGGTGTATGTTTATACTTCTCATCCAACCACAATCGGATTCTTCTGGATGATGCAATTTATCAAGATAGGTTTTTTTAACGATGACAAGCCGGAATGTAAAAAAAGAAAACAAGTTGAAATTAATAGAAGTAACGAGGCGATTTTTAAAATGTAAGGAGTAGAAAGTACAGATAATTGCGTGAAAATGTAAGGAGTAGAAGTAAAAAGTCGTCTGAAAAATAATTACTCAAGTAAAGTATAGATACCCAAAATATCTACTTAAGTAAGGTAACGAAGTATTTGTACTTCGTTACTTGACACCTCTGCCCTACAGGAAGTTGAATTGGAATTGGAATGACAGGAAGTGAAATTAAATTCATGGCAATTCAAATAAATTCCAGTGTCACACAACAGATATAATCTTACATAAATTCAGTGTTAGGAAAGTTACTTTGGAAAATATTTTGGCAACCATTTTAAATACTTTAAGTAAAGCATTCTGGGAAATGAAGTCATGTTCCATCAGTGTTCCATAAAATTACAATTACAAAAAAATCAAACTTAATTATTTTTATACAACAGTTCTTTCTGGTTCTCGATTCTGATTGGCTGAGAGCTATGCGATATTGTGCTGATAACGGCACTGTAACCGCTTCACCTTTCGTATTATTCCGCCACCTAGTGAATGGAGGTCCTCTAAACAGGCTCATCTCTGAATGGAGAAACTGCACCCACACACGGACCTGAACACACACACAAATGCGCTGTTTTGAATTACGCTCCATGTATCTCATTAGTTCACTAGCTCGTAAATCAGTCTGTGCATCCCAATCGGAAGTTATTATTCCGTCAAAGAACAGCGCTCTTGGATGTTACGTTAAACTTAATGGGATTAACCCCCTGGGGTCCAAAAACGCGGGGCCACGTTTTGATGTGTTTTTTCCTTATCATGGCAGAATCAACTTAAAATACTCCATCATTAATGATCATACACTTACGTGTTTGACATCATTTGAAATGGTAAAGGGTCTTCTTTAAAATGTGTTCATTCACAATAACAACAGATCTTTGTGTTTTTGTCAAATTAAGAAAATAAACAGGGTGTGCATCCAGACATTTCTGTCTCCGCCAGCTGTCTCTCAAAACACATTACAAAAATCAGTTGAAACTCCGGGAATACTCGTCACACAAGCATGATACACAATCCAAAGAAAGCCTGAAATGTCTACTTTTAAACAAGCTAAATATAATCGAAAACAAATATTGCCTGTTTATGTAATCTGCATTGAAGTAAAGAGAGTACCGTTTTTCCTGGCTGACTTCATTATGTTTAATTCGGCCACGCCCACAGCTGTTGACATGGTAATGAAGACACGAGCTGTTCAACTATAACAAGCAAAGCGTAAAGTTTGATCAGATTTAAAGACTTCACCGCATGTTTGGATTATAAACTTTATTCACACACGTGAGGAATATCTTCATGTATGTCTGGACATTGAGGAAGAGAAGCGTTTATCTTTAACGTTACCTAAGAAGAACAATGGAGAACACACTGCTGGATAAGAAGTAAGTAACGTCAACAGTTAATTTATACCATTTATATTTGCTATCATGTAACTTAATAGGCTATGCTCATGGCTTGTGCAGTTCAGCCTACATACAGTAACGTTAAGCAACCTTAGCAGACTGCACGCTTCGGATTGAAAAACTTTCTCATTATTTACAAACGGACGCGATCTCACGTAATGGCGGATTTCACTGTTGCATGCTGTAACAGTGTTAAACACAGTTATTCACTTATATCCTTCATGGAAACTTTCAGTAAGCCTGAACTGCTGTATCTTTTAAGTGTGTGCTGTAATATGATTCCATGTGTACATGCTTATTTACAAACAAATCCGCGTGACCTCCCGTAATGGCGGATAGGCTATCTGTTACATACTGTACAGTGTTAGACACACAGTTATTCACTTTCGTATCCTTCATGGCAACTTTGACTAATGCTGCACTGCGGGATTTGCTGTAAAATGATTCCATATTGTTCACATGCAAGGTAATTCCATACATTGCGCTTTACACGCGACACCGTTTTTATGAGCGCCGTGTTACACGGAGACGCGAGCTCGCGCACATGGACGCGCCATATGCGATGTGTTTATAAAGTTCATACGCGCTTACAGAAACACGTTTAAAAAAGAAGCTAGACGATAAGGGGATGGGCATCTGAAAACAGTCATCTGAAAACAGCTTTTCATATAACTAATTGCTGCAGATGTTTATCTGAGATTAAGTTTATGTACAATATAGTTTATGAATGTAGTATCATATTTACCCATCAGTTATGTATGTAAGGGTATTTCTGTGGACAATTTATGCTAACAGCTGTTTATAACTCTCTTATCAGTTTATGCATCTCTCTCATCAGTACAAAACTATAAAGTGTAAAAACACTTTTTAGACATAAAGTTATATGGTAACAAGAGCCACATTAAGTTTACAGCTCTGTTGTGTATCAGTTTCTTAGTTTATACAAAGTTTTTTAATAGGGTATGTTTCCAAATAAACTTAAAATGTCCTACTAACCATCATTTCTATTTTGATTATGTTGTTAACTTAATAAACCTCAAACAAACATGTATACATTTGTCCTCACATTCTTTACTGTAGTTCACTCTCAGATTCCTGCCTAAAGGCTCATTATGCAGCTCATTATGCAGCTCATTATGCGAGCCTTTGTTTGCTAGCTGTCAATCAATCCTTCTCGCATACGGCCACTCTAAACAAAAAGTGTCTTACCATTTCTAAATCAATACATTGTTTTATGTGACTAAGTAGGCAGGGTGATTTTCACATCATTTTAAAGAAAAACTCTAGACTACTAGATTATGTTAAGGAAAGTCTTGTTAAAATATGTTTAGTATAGGTTTTGTGGACTTATATCAGTGACTTAAAAATGTAGCTTTTTTAAAAACCACGCATAAACATTTTTCTCTCAAAAATACAAACATGTACATACATGTAGCTCATATAATATTTTAGCCCAGTTTGTGCTGAACACAGTGGTATGAGACACTTCCCATTATTATGTTTTAAAGCAACTGAAAAAAGACCAAATGTAAGAGCATGCCAGAACCTCTGACAGTGTCCCAAAATGGTCGGACCCCAGAGGGTTAATGTCTTGTCATGTCGTGTGGACACTTGGAAAGAGGATTGTAAACACTCATTTTCTGGAGCTATATCTCTAATCAGAACGCGAAAACACCGTGGAACTGCAGGTAAGCACCGCAACTTTTAAATGTGGACATTGATCATTTATTTTATCGTGACGTGACTATTAAAACATGTTATGAGATATCGCCACTGATATATTTATAAGCAGCATGCAAAAACATCTCTCTGACACTTATAAAAAACTGTTTTATATAGTACTGACAAGAACAAAGTTTAATAATAATCGAGTGCTCGTATCGCGTTAAGAGTAAATGGGAACGCAATAGTAACATTATACAAATATAGTTTTATTTACTTTTACCTCGCGCCAAAACAATAACAACACAATAAATATGAATAAAAAACAAGTAATAGTTTGATCATGACACCAAATATTGCTGATTTGATCTCATTTTGATGATCAAAAACAAACAAGGCCGACATTAGAGCCAGGGAATCTCTGTCAGAGATTTAGCCCAGAGAGGGTGGTGGTCAGCGGGGCGAGTGAACACTGATGTCCGCTCATGCTTTGGTTCTCATTCGTACCGAATCTCACTAAGCAAACGTTCAAACAGGCGCTATCTTTACTAATCGACTGCAGATTTAAATATAATACATATATATTCTCGACTGAACTACTCTTAAAACTACACTTTGTGACCAAGAAATGGTAATATAAAGAAACGGCTTTTCCGTCCATTGAGTTGTTATGAGCTTCAAAGCAGCCGAAAGTTTTACCTGTCATTCTGGACGCCCTCAAATCCGTGGCAGAAGAAGTAGTTCTCAAACAAAGAGGCTTTTAAAATAACTCCGTTGTTGTTTTCTAGTTTTCGTTTTTCAAACGTGTGCCGTCGAACTGTTGTATAAAAGCAATATTGCAATTTTTTCCTGTTGTCATCCATGTATTCTAATCAAAATATCAATGAAACTGATTTGATTTGGAACAGCATTGAGTTAGCGGTAAAAAGCTCATGGGTTTAAATGATCTAATCCTGATTAAGTGATACAGATAAAGTATGTATCTTGAATGCCTTCCAAGGTTTTGGATAAATATAACAGTTCCAGTCCTTGATTCTTATATTTACTATAAATCACAGCTATGACCGCTGCACTCAATGATTCTGTGTATTACTGCACAGGACCAGTGGCGGCTCGTGACTCCTCATCTGAGGGGTGCTAATTCAAAATAAGAGTTCGGAGAATCATGTGTGTGGTTCCCTTTTCCAAAATATGTGTCCTGTATGTCGAGAGATCTTGTGTGCATCACGTGTTTTGTCAAAATAAGTGCCTGCTGCACACATGTTAAAACTGTTTATTATAAAAGAGATGCTCATGTTCACCAAATACACACAAGACACTCACTTTACAGTTAACTCGGATTAGGCATTAGATTCTGCGACTGTCTGACAAATGTGAGCGTCTCTTTTATAATAAACCTTTTATACGCATCTGCAGGAGGCACTTATTTTGGCAGGACACATGATGCACACACGTTCTCTCAAAGCGCAGAATACATATTTTGAAAAAAAGAACCACACACATGACGGGCTACATACATGTTGTGATAAACTACCCTAAAAAAGAGAAGTCACCAGCCGCCACTGCACTGTAAATATATGTGACCCAGAACCACAAAACCAGGCATAATATGTGTTGTTATCAAAGTTAAATAAATAAGCTTTACATTAATGCATGGTTTGTTTGGATATGACAATATTTGCTCAAGGTACAAATAATCTGAGGGTACAAAAACTAAATATTGAGAAAATCACATTTAAAGTCACAATGAAAATAAAATGAAAAACTGTAGTTTGTTTTGGAATATTGTGAGGTGTTTTTTTTTTTACAAATGACTTATCTGTGTCAGGATTCCATCATCCACATCATCAGTCACTCCTCCCACTCGTTTCCTCTCCCCTGAATTCTAATCCCCAACACCGGTGTCCCATCACCATATTCTGCTCCTTTTACTCCTTGTCTGGTCTCATCACTAATGGACACCTAGGGCCCTATTTTAACGATCTGAAACGCAAGTCCGAAGCGCAAAGCGCAAGTGACTTTGTGGGCGGATCTTGGGCGCTGTTGCTTTTTTCCCGGCGGGAGAAAAAAGTCTTGCGCCGGGCGCAAATCAATAAGGGGTTGGTCTGAAGTAGGTTCATTATTCATAGGTGTGGTTTGGGCGTAACGTCAAATAAACCAATCAGAACGTCATCCAACATTCCCTTTAAACGCACGTGCGAAAGTTCCATGGTGGATTGCTATTATTATGGCGGATTTACCAGGCACACGCCAGGACCCTTACGAAAATTAACCATGGTTTTATTGTGGTAAAAGTGTAGTAACCATGGTTTTTTGGTCAATTGATTACTATGAGCAAAACCGTGGTTTTATTACACTAACCATGGTTTAACAATGTTTTTTTTCAAAACCATGGTTATTTTGTGGTAACCATGGTTTTACTACAGTAACCATGTTTTTTTGGTCTTAACTGTAGTAAAACCATGGTTAATTTTCGTAAGGGGAGCGGTTCACAGCTGAGGAGACCGACGTTCTTGTAAGAGCAGTCAAAGAAAGAGAAATTATTTTGTATGAAGATGGGAGAAACCCGCCCAAATCAGCGTCGGCTAAACAGGCGTGGGAGGAAATAGCTACAATTGTTTCGTCAGCTGGCATCCCCAGGACGACGCACCAGTGCCGCAAGCGCTACAATGATATCAGGAGACAGGGGAAGTCCAGGCTTGCCAGCATAAATCGGGCACGCCGTGTAACGGGAGGTGGATCTGCCTCTACACAGGACCTGACGCCAGCAGAGGACATCGCTGCGTCCACTCTCACCGCTGAAAGCGTTGAAGGGTTTGGGGGCTTTGAAATCGGCACCCAAGAAACGCAAGCACTCCAACCCCAAGGTACACTTACAAATTAAGTTCACATACATTAAGGTTTCTTATGAAAACATTTTATTTATCATTATTTACATAAAATAAATGTAATACAGCCACACAACAAATTTCTGAAAATATTTTAATCGTTATATGCATAATTTTTTTTAACGCAGCCACACAATAAATAAAAATAATGTAATAGCTTCGCAGGAAGACCCTGGCGTCGCGGGCCGTGCGCACGGGCCATCTGAGGAGGGAACAGCGCATCAATCAAGACCTACACGCCGTGGCAGCATCGCTAGACCAGAAGACCACCCATTCCTGCAGCTCCAGCAAACCGGATTTGAAATGCTGGAGCGGGAGCTGTCCGGGATGCGGCGAAGTGTGAATGCCCGTCTTGACCGGGTGGCGATGTTGCTGCGGCCTCTCGGACGCATCTCCTCAAGCCTGGAGAGGATTGCTGCAGCCATGGAGCGTGCCCCTTTAAGCGCACCACCACCTCCTATTGTGTCTCCTCCTGTTGTGCCTATTCCTCCTTCCTCCACATCTCCGTCCAACCGTTCCACCAGACACACACCACGCAATGTCATTCCTGGACCCTCAGGTGTCCAATCCCGCCGAGGCGCACGTCGCAAAACTACCAGAGGAGGGAAAAAGAATTACAGTTTTTCTGTTTAAATATTTTTTACCTAATTTTCCTTCAGTAATTTCAATTACTGTTTGCTATTGATTTTGTTTTTTGACTAAATGTAAATAAATCTCACAAATAAATACTTTTGAATGTTTTGGACCCGTTCTCTCTGAATCACCATTCAAGTATGGTTATATTTTTGCAATTTAGTATAACATTAGACTGAGATAACTTTGCATACCTCACTATAAACGATGCAGCAGCTCTTCTGCCAAATAAGCTCTCCTCTCTCGTGCTGCTGCTGGGGCATTTGGGTTAAGTGGCATCGGCACATGGAGTTCACCATCACGTCTCCTTAAGTCCTCTAATATTTCCTCATCTATGTCAACAACACAACCTTGATTTATGGAAATGTTATGTAAAACACAACACGCCACAATGATTGCTGCGACTTTTTGAGGACTGTACTGTAAAGTGCCTCCTGATCTATCCAAACACCTGAAGCGCATTTTCAGAATGCTGAACGTTCGTTCAATTACAGAGCATGTTTGTGTGTGTTTCCGATTAAACTGCATTTCACGCATTGTTGCTGGCATCAAAAATGGTGTCATCAGCCATGTCTTTAACGGATACCCATTGTCCCCTAACAGCCAACCATCCAACGGGGATTCCCCTCGAAGATGGCAGGAATGGAAGAGTTTGCCAGTATGAATGAGTCGTGGCTCGAGCCAGGATAATTCGCAAAGACATGGGTGATTTTACTATAAGCAACGCAAATGACTTGTACGTTGATTGAATAGGTTCCCTTGCGGTTGATGTATACAAGTGTGTTTTCTGATGGGGCACGTAGCTGCACATGGGTGCAGTCTATACAACCAAGGACACCAGGGAACCCATACTTCGCACAAAATGCTTGCTTTGCTCTTTCCTGGCTGTCAGGTGTGACAGGGAATTTGATGTATTCCCCAGCATGTCGGACTAGACCTGATGTAACTGCATGTATAGCCGAACTTATGGCAGATTGTGAAATGCCTCCAATGGAGCTAAGGGGGTGTTGGAACGACCCAGACGCATAGAAATGTAATGCCCCTGTGACCTTTACTGCAACGGGCAAGGCATATGGAGAGGGTGCACAGTCCCCAGCTCATCTGCCAGGAGATGACAGATGTCTGTCACAGCCTGGCGGGTCAGGCGTAGCTTGCATAAACATTCCTCCTCACTGAGGGAGAGATATGTCAGTCTTGGCCGGTATACCCTCTCCCTCCGGCGTCTAATTCTCTGTCCCAAGACATACTCCATCTTACTGTGCAAAAGAAAAAGCTGGTAAGTTAAATACTAAGGTTTTTAATGTACTTACATATGGTAAAGGTGATTTCGCAGTCTTCCGATTTTTTCTTGACGGACAAACCAATTTGTCAGATGTCCTTTTATACACATATGTCTTGTCACTTCTGGGCAAACAGGTCTGATCCGTCATTGCTACAATTAGCCTGAATAATGAGTAAGCTACATTTATGCCTATTTTCTCCACATCTTCGTGCACACCACAATGATTTCGCTTATCTCATGTATTTATATTTTTTATTGTAACAATTTATGATTTAATGATTTCGCTTATCTCATGTATTTATATTTTTTATTGTAACAATTTATGATTTAATGATTTCCCTTATGTCATGTAATGATATGTTTATTGTAACAATTTATGATTAATGATTTCCCTTATCTCATGTATTTATATTTTTTATTGTAACAATTTATGATTTAATGATTGCCCTTATCTTATATTTTTTTTGTAACAATTTATGATTTGCAAAAATAACTGTTGCATCTGTGTAGATTAGATAAGCAATGCGCGTTGTGCACGCTATACATTATGGTCAGGCATGCGCCCTTAAAATAGCATAATGAACTACGCGCAATGCGTCACTGACTTTAGACTAGTTTTTTTTGGTTAGTAGCGCAATTGTTTTTTGAAACTGCAAAATAGCATAAGAGATGGTTTGCGCCGGAACACGCCTCCTTTTTGCGCTGAACCGCCCAGGCAACGCAAGTTCATTCCCTAGTTTGCTGAGGTGCGTCTGTGGAGGGAAAACCCGCTTTGCGCCGGTGCAAAATACGAAATGATACTGACAAAGTCAATTGCGCTGGGTGCAAGATAGGGCCCCTAGGGTTTTTATCAATGTCAAGGAAGGATCCTCGTAAGCCAGAATTTCGAGGATGCTATGTCATCGGCATCCGTCAAAGGACTGTTCCAATGTCGAGGATCCTCCGAATTTCAACCAAGGACTGAGTACTTAGTTCGAAAAATATACAGGAGAGTATGCATATGTGCAAATGTCAGATCACCAACAATCCAAAAGCACACCTTTTCGCTGACGTAATGATGCAATGACGTGCACTTGCTAGCCTGTTCCATTTACGTGTTCTCTGAATGCTAAAGAGGAGCCTCGACTACCCTCTGAAGGAAGTTACTTGGAAAGACGAGTCCTTGACATTAAGAAACACCTCTAGACTCACCCGTACTACTCATCTTGGACTTACCTGTTATCCTTGTTTACCTTCTGATCTCCTCTTGCAAAAGAGACATTGTTATTCTACAGCTAAGTGCATTCCTGAACTTTACATATCCAATTTTACTCATCTATTATTTCTCTGCTTCAGTGTGTGTTTCAATAAAGAACTATATTACTTGCCTTCAGTCAACATCCTGGCTCTGAGTGTGAAAATCTGTGAGCTTCATTGTTATTTTTTTATTTATTTATGTGCCCTCATAATTTTTAATCAAAAATGCAAATCTTCTACCTTCCTCAAAACGATCTCTCTTTACTTCCCGGTCATATGATATGGCAGGTAGGCAGGGTCCAGGAAAAGATCCCAGCGATAAGCAACATGTGGCACCACAAGTTGGGTCGTGCAAGAATCGACAGCCGGATGATGTCAAAGTACAGTGAGAGTGATTCACTAAATATTACGGAGGAGTTTGCTTTTAATTCGCTCTGATGGAAGTTTGACCTCATCCGGCTGTCGGTTCTTGCGGCATCGCATGAAGTGAAACAAGTCGCCTAGTTGTTACTTCCATTTTATGGAGACTTTAAAGTTGTCGAAATGACGTCCTTAGCAACATACATTACTAAGGATAAATACATTTGTTGATATATTTACGATAGGAAATTTACAAAATATCTTTATGGAACATGATCTTTACTTAATGTCCTAATGAGTTTTGACATAAATAAACTTGATAATTTTTACCCATACAATGTATGTTGGCTATTGCTACAAATATATCTGTGCTACAATATGTCTGGTTTTGTGGTCCAGGGTCACGTATGTGATTCTGGTCAAATGTATAAAGATCTGTTTTCTTTATACTGTGAACTGAAAGTCATCTTGACAAGTGAAGAGTTATCTGCACTTCTGTAATCCACAACAATCCTGTGCAATCAGAGAAGGATGGAACAACAATGACAAAAGGAAAGGTGCAGCACAGATGTCTATTTTAAAAATAATTTAATTTAAAGGTGCACAATGATGACCAACATTTCGATGCACAATTACATCTTTATCAAAGTTGTGGGTAAAACATGGGCAATGAAGCCCTTAATAAGAATCATTAACAGGTGCGTAAAGGGGGCGTAGGCCTACAGAATCCACATCCACAACTACCTACAGCAGGGAAAATAAGTATTTGACATCAACAATTTTCAGTAAGGTGATTTCTAAGTGGCCTATTGACACAAAATGTCCACCAGCTGTAGCCATCAAGCCAAATATTGAATTCATACAAAGAAATTAAAACATTTAGGTATACAAGTTGAATCATAATAAATAAAGTGAAATGACACAGGGAATAAGTATTGAACACATGAAGAGACCAAGGTGCAAAATGGGATAGAAAGACAGAAGATCACCTGGAATCTGTCAGTACTGAGAGAGAAACCCTGCCCCCTATCAGTACTCATTGATATCATCTGCTTAGTCCTAATTGATGGCCTATATAGGCTTCTCATTACCCAAGAGGAACACAGGCAAGACTTCATGATGTGTAAAAGAAAACTCTCTCAAGATCTTCATAATCTTATTGTTGAAAAGCATTTTGATGGGAATATTTATAGGGGCATTTCCAGAATGATGAATGTTCCTGTGAGCATTGTGGGGCCATTATACGGAAATGGAAAGTCATCACTTCACCATAAACCGGCCATGATCAGGTGCTCCACGTAAGATTCCTGTCCGAACTTCAGGAAGACCTTCTTTCAGCAGGTACTGTTGTTTTAAAGAAAACTATAAGCAATGCACTGAACCGCCATGGCATCCATGCATGCTCACCACGCAAGACTCCATTGCTTAACAAAAAGCATGTTGAGGCTCAGTTAAAGTTTGTGAAAGAGCATTTGGAGAAGCCTGTGGATTATTGGGAGACTATAGTATGGTTACATGAAAGCAAATTTTTACACCATGTTTGGAGAATAAATGGGACTGCCCACCACCCCAAGAACACCATGCCAACAGTTAGGTTTTGGGGTGGAAGCATCATGGTTTGGGGCTGCTTTTAAGAAAGGGATATTGGCAGACTTCATATTATTGAAGGCAGGATTAATGGAGAAATGTACCGAGATATTCTGGATAAAAATCTGCTGCCATCTACCATAAAGCTGAAAATGAAAAGAGGTGGACTTTTCAGCAAGACAATGATCCCAAACACAAGTCCAAGGAAACAAGAAGTGGTTTTAAAGAAAGAAAATCAAGTTGCTTGAATGGCCCAGTGAGAGAACTGAAGATCAAAGTTCATAAAAGAGGCCCAAGGAACCTTCAAAATGTAAAGACTTACTTCTCATGGAAAGTAACTTATGTTACATTTGCATTACTTTTGCGTTACTTTTTCTTACTTGGCTGAGACTTGATTTCTTTGAGGCTTTGCAGGTGTTGTTTATGACAGAAAAGTTCTGCATTCAGAAACTGGATATTTCTGTCTCAAAAATGTCAAGCTCTGGCCTGCCAATATAGTTTCTGACTTAAAATGTTCCTGCTCTGCCACGACACATAGAGTGCATAATTCTATGTTAATATGTAAGGAATAATTGATTATGGGAAGAAACAAAATGTTTCTTATAATTCAAAGGACCGGAGTCAATTATTCCTCTTATACCACGGTTACCACGAACATTGCTCTTGTGCCTATTTTTAAAACATTTGACAGGTAAGGTGTGCGGTTTACATAAAAATGATCAATACCCATTGAACATTTCTCAGCCAATCAGAATAAAGCGTTCAGTTCAGTTCAGTTTAATTTACTACATTTTTTATATCAAATTAATTAAACTGTTTTAAAAAAGTAACTCAAATATTAAAGTGCCCATCTTATGACTGCTTTTCCACACGTAAAATAGGTGTATGAGTTCCATAAAACATGTTTAAAAAGTTGTTTGTTCAAAATAGCTTGTAGGAGACGATTGTTACCCATCTCTAGTAGCCTCTGTTTCAGTGCATTTCAGATTGTGCCGTTATAAGGCGGTCATTACATATTTATGAGCTGCTGCTCTTTTGATCACGCCCCACTACTAACGTCATGTGCGCATGCACAATGTTATCGCAAGCAGTGCAGACTGTAGACTGTATTATAATTATTTTATATATTATTATTAATGGTTTATGTATTGCCAACAGACAATCAAGCAAAAAAGTATCACTAATAAGTACACTCCAGGAGAATAAACTCATGACATATAATGATTCCAGAGTAAATTGTGATGTAGCAGTCTCAACAATACATTCGTTTTCCCTGGACAACGCTAACATATTCCCGTTATAAAACATCTTCAAACGCATTATTTTCGCAAATTACAGAAATTAAGACCCAGTGGGGGATGTATACTGCTTGTGGACAGCATGCTAATTGCTAGAAGCTAGCGGGAGGTCCGCTGTATCTTGGGAAAATGATAAGAGACTTGAGGGTACGTTAGCCTCGGCGGAAAAGCCAGGTCGGTAAGGCCGGTCTTGGTTAGTTTGGCAAAACACTTTTACTTAGTAAGTTCATGTAGAATTGTAAAACAAAACAGTTAAATATTTCTTTTAACTTTATGGTAGCTGGTCACTGGCTTTGCAGGAGAAACCACGCTGCAAACTAACTAGCATAGCGGTTAGCCACCTTGTCGTTCTCAATGGCAAATGACTGCTAAAACACACACACAAGTTCACCCACTCGACGTGCCCCAATTTGTGGGTGGGATGATGTCAGTTTTTCTCCGCTAACAATATCTATATAGCCTCCTGTCTACAAACATGAATAATATTAACATTAATATACATCGTTTAAAAGGTATAACTTACGGGTTTAGCATCAGTGTATGGTCTCTGTTTTGAGATACAGATACTCTAGCATCATAAATATAATATTTTGTGACAGACAGATGACAATATGCAGATTAAACATGACTTCTTACCTTTTGTGTTGATATAACGAATGCGAATCGAATCCAGTCTGTTTCAGATGTGTGATTAATCCATAAGAACCGTCCAATAAAATACATTCAATGACCATTTTTGTCCACATATGCATATAATTTATGAAATATAGATACATAGTCTGTTGTTTACATCAGATTTTGCATGAACGTCTTATTGCCTACAATCTGAGGACTACGACTTTGCGTCGTAACACACTGTATATGAGATTACACTTTAGGTTTCCGTAAACACATAAACACGCGATAAAACTTTGTTTTTAAAAGTAGGTGGGAGTATAATCCATAATATCCAAATCCCGATGTTAATTCTGTGAGCCATGATAACAGTATAGAGTATATCAGCGAAGTGACTGCTCTCCTGCTCTCTAGCTACCTGGTGGGTGGAGACCTGCGAGTGGGGTGGTGGGCAGGAAAATTCAAACGGAATGTGACAACAAGGCTAGTTACGTCACAACGGAGCTGATTTTGAGACTCAATGCAGAGGACATTCAGAAACCTGTATCTTACTCAAATCAGCATGGATGGATTTTTTTCCAAGTTTGTATGCGTGTGGAAGCACCAGAGACACAAAATAACACCCCAAAACTCAGAAAAAGTGAGTTTTTCATAATATGGGCACTTTAATGTGCACATTTAAAAAGTAGTGCATTACTTTACTCGTTACTTCAGAAAAATATTATTATTATGTAATGCAAGTTACTTGTAATGTGTTACCCCCAACACTGCTCTCCACACAAGAGGCATCTAGAAGCTGTAATCACCAACAAAGGCTTTTCTACAAAATATAAAATAAAGTGTGTTCAATACTTATTCCCTGTGTCATTTCACTTTATTTATTATGACCCAACTTGTATACTTAAATGTTCTGATTTCTTTTGTATGAATTCAATATTTGGCTTGATGGCTACATCTGGTGGAATTTCTTGTCAATAGCCCACTTAGAAATCCCCTTACTGATAAAAATGCTGATATGTCAAATACTTATTTTCTCATTTCTTACCACAGCGAGGATGTAAGAAGTCTTTTGCTTTGGACAAATTAGAGCAAGCATTACTTGCATGTGTATCACCATTGACTCTTTTATCATACCAGGTTTGATTTTGTAACAAATGTCCAGCAGGAAGCAGCATCAGCTCATTTAACTCTTTCGCCACCATTGACGAGATAACTCGTCAATAAAGAGAGAACGCTTCCCTGCCAATGACGAGAAATTCCGGCTTTCCGCACTACCGCTATTATCCACCGCAACTTATACAACCCGGAAGTAGCGCCTCACGTGAAAGAGAAAGAACTCTGTGTATGTTTTAAAGATCGCTCTGCATCTGATCTCTATCGAAAGTCCCTCACAAAAAATGGAATTATCTCAGCTTTTTCTCAAAAGTGGGTGTTTTTGAAGAAACGTACCCATATTTGAGAGGTAATAAAAAGAAAACAAATGATGATAGGATGAAACCTTTTTTTTAAGCTGAGGGTCTGTTCTTTCATTTGATATATTGTATTTTTATATATTTAAAGAACATTTTCTGAAAGGCATTACATTTTTGTGAAAATTATGAAAAATGCTGGTGCTGGCTGGCAACTTTTTTTTTAAACGCTGGCGGGGAAAGAGTTAAAGATTTCTGACTTATTTTATGCACATAATGAAGAAACTGTGGTGAAATGAGCAAAAGTCGTGACTGATTAGCAGTTTTCTGATCAAAATACAAATGAAGCTGATTTGATTTTCTCTTGAAGAGTATTTTATTTAATCATTGCAAAAAGATCATGTTCCTGTGCTCAACTGCTGGATCATTGGGTTAGCAGTGAGAAAGTCATGGGTTTGAATCCCAGAGAACACAAATACTGATTAATGTGTAGCTTAAATGCCCTGTAAGTCAATTTGCATACAAGTATCTGTCAAATGCATAAATGATCTGCATATATTTCAAAAGCATATACATTTTTACACCAACTTGAAATACAATTGAATATGTTTAGGCAAAGAATGTATATGTGTAATGTAAAAGCTAATGAGATAATATAATAGTCTAAGAGTCTTATAATGGGATACAAGTGTCCAGTGGTAGCCGGTGACTTCTCTTCCGATTGGTGCAATTTCAAATTATGTGCATTGTGCTTCTTGTAAAAATACATCCCTGCTGCACAAACGTCGAAAGGGTTTATGAGAAAGAGACACTTATGTTTACAAAATACTTGCAAACTTAACACTAAACTCTGATTACACATGAAATTTAATGCGTATCTGGCAAACGTGAGCGTCTCTTTTATCATAAACCCCTTTGAAGTGTCTGCAGGAAGCTCATATTTTCACATGATGCACATAGATTCACATGACAGACAAACACATATTTTGACACACATGACAGGCTAAATACATGTTTCAATGAGCTTTGCACTCGAAAAAGAAGTCACTAGACCCACTGTAAGAGTCTTTATGTTTTACAATCATTAGGTATATACTGAACTAGTTATTCTGCAAATTTATTTATAACCTGAGGTTGTGTTTTCCTGCCCTACTGACTGCACACAGTTTGTGTGGTGAGGGGTTCAATATGAGACCCACAACTGGTGTGAGATCCAATTCATCTTCAGAGACTCCAGGTGGAGGAGTGAAGTGAAAACACTGAAGAAGAGAAGTGAAGAACAGAAAGAGCTCCATCCTGGCCAAACCCTCTCCTAAACAAATCCTGCGACCTGCAGAGAAAAGATGGGAATGCGTTTGTAATGACATAATTGTTAAACAACATAAGTCAAATTGAATAATAAAGTTTATTACCTGCAGAGAAGGGCATGAAGGCGTCACGTTTGATCAGCTGACCGTTCTCATTCAGGAAGTGTTCAGGGTTGAAAGTATCGGGCGTCTCCCACTCGCTCTCATCTCTCAAAACAGAATACAGCAGTGGCAGAACACACGTCCCCTAGATTTCAGAAGAAAACACAGACAATATTAGTGTGCTAAATACTGAGGGTTTTGGTCTGTACCCCTTACTTGTCCGGAAGCAACTGAAAAACAAATGGCTGTCGGTAAACTCAGAGAAACTAATGACACATACTTTTAATAAGTTGAGCTGGATAACAGACTGTAAAGTGTGAATATTATACAATACGAGCAAGATGGACCTTCTTGATGAGATATCCATTGAAGTTCACATCACAGCTGGTTTGATGTGGCAGACTCATGGGCAATATATTCACCAGTCTCTGGATTTCATGGATCACAGCGTCTGTGTAAGGTAAATTCTTCCTGTCCTCTGTAACTGGTTTACGTCCATCAAGCACCCGGTCAATTTCCTCATGAACCCGATCTATGACCCAGAAGATCACATAGAAAATGTTTAATATCTTATCTTACTTTTGTAAATATAAAGAGAACAGTTTGACCTGCTATAACCTTGTATGTGAGGATATTTGGCCATGAGCAGTAAACCCCAGCGTAGCGTTGTGCCGGTGGTGTCAGTACCGGCAGCAAACAGGTTTGACACAATCATGAGCAGGTTCAGATCATTAAATTGGGAATTATTTTCTCCAGATTTCTGTTAAAACCACCAAAAACATGCTTTATTATTATTTAGAGTGAGAATTATTTTTAAACATACGTATATTAACCTACACATTTGCTACATAAATTCATGATATTCTACCTCTAAGTTTTGTTTTTGGATGAGGAAGGCATCAACTAATCCTCTGCAGTCGAGAGGGTTTAAAGTCTTCCGCAAGCGATCCACCAGCACCTGTATTTCAGCATGGTATTTCTCCAAACTTTCCATTAGCAGTCTCCAGGTCTTCAGCAACGGCCTAAGCACTGGAAACACGTTGTAGATCTGCAGGTGGAGCCACACGATAAAATACAACATAAACATGAGGAGATCAGACTGGCTTTTCACAATTCTGCATTGTTGTAAAATGTACAGAACAATTATGCAAATTTGTTGCAGATTTACAGTCAATACATGGTACTACAGATGGTAGAGACATACAGAATTTGTTTTAAAGGTTTAATGTGTTTTTAGCTGCATCTACTGGTGTGATGCAAATTGCAACCACACTCAATTTTAAAACGCAAAGACAAGCTAAGGTAGCTGCAACATAGGCTGTTTCTCAATTCCAAGAACGAAAAGGACGGACTTGCATTCTCGTGGAGATCGGTCTTGCTAGGCGACCTTGGAAGAACAAACTCAGAAGGTCACGAGAACACACTTCTGAGAATTGAGATGCGTGCAATCTTCCTGTTGGTCACCTGTCCTCCGCCATTGTTTTGCCGCAAAGACTTCTGGGCCCTAAAGCGATTTCAACGTGCAAGTCTGCACTTGATGCATCTTCGATATCAAGAACACATCCCAGTATTTTCATGCGGCCAAGCCACACCCCCTCCACTCACTCAGACAAACAATCAATATTTGGTGATGGGCACTACGGCAGCTGTCACAGGAGGATAGGGTTGTCACAATGATAAAATAGTCGTCTCATCGCAATTGTTTGACCTCATCCCAATGATTTCCGATCACCGCAATGATTGCACATCTCTCTAAAAAAACACAAGGGGGAGCTGCAGCGCCCGTATAAATGAGACCATATCAGATTACTTTTAAATGTTATAATATTTACTGCCAGATAAACCTTGCAAAAGATTTAATTTAAATAATCACAACAATGTGTGAAAATTATTTCATAAACAAACAAAAATGTTTGAGAATTAAATGTCAAAGCATAAAAACAGTAAATTAATCATCATAACCATCAAAGCCCAAATAATCGTAATAATCGTCACAATTTCTTACACAATTAACCATCAGCCAAAGTCACCAAAAGGGTCTTAACTATGCATTGGAGGGTTATATTAATAATTTTATTGTTGAGAACTCGATGAAAAGCTTTAGCTCCAGGAAAAAATGTACATGTTACAGCAAAATGCAATAAACCACATCTCGTTGCCATCATGATCAAATTAAATACGTACATGTCACGGAGTGACAAAAGACAGGCGGAACTCTTTTTGAGGAGGATGTTTCCAGCCGGGAAAATTTTGGTGTAACACACGATTGGTTCCGGCTGCTCAGATGAGAAATCTAATAAGGAAATAAGCCTCAGGTGTCCGAGCAGAGAGCGGCGATCAGTGATTGAGGCATGCAGACGGAGGATGGTATACAAAAGGACTCTTTGAAGAGGAGAGGAAGAGTTTTTCTTTGTTTCTTTTGTAGGGAGACGGAAGCATTTGGTGTGAGGGTGAGAGAGAGAGAGAGACAGAGAGAGTGTGTGTGAGAGAGAGAGAGAGAGAGAGAGAGAGAGAGAGTGACAGTGAGTGAGTTCGGAGAAGGCAGAATTGCGGTGGAGACGGAGCTCTATCGACTGGAAGTAGGAAAAGGAGTAACTTCTACAATACAGGATTTATGAGAGACGAAGAACGGATGTGCACATAACTGCTGAGAATGGGCTTTGGTCATTGTTTATATTGCCCAGTTCTGTCTTTGGTTGGCCACTTCCTGTGTTATGGTTGAGGAGAGAAGTGTGGAAGACGAAACCTCCTTCTTACGAATACAGTGCTGTTTATGCTTACTCCACTTATAGCTGCTCACAAGTCACTCTGACGCCAGGACACGGGATCCGGTTGGGGCTACGGACAAAAAGCCCTAGGTCACTGTGAGTATTTGGATATCTGCAGTGTGTGAAAAGAATTTTCACACACTGAATACCTTTTTGGTTTTGGTTTGCTAAATACCTGAGAGTGTAGAGCCCTTGACTGGGAGTACCGTTTAACTGGAAGAGTGGCGGGTCTAATTAATCAGTATTGGAGTGTATGTTACAGAGCTGGACGGGGGCAAAGTGACTACCTGCATAATCACAATCGCATGATTTGAAGTTGACCGGCGGAGAACTCGGTCAGGAAAGAGTATTTTCCTTGCAAACCTGTTACCATCAGGATTGGAGTTGATCCATCGAAAACATGAGTTTATCCCTTTTTGCTGTGTCTACTTGTTTAGAAGGATCCTCTTATACTCCCCTCTGCCTGCAAGAAGTGTCGTTATCTGTATTCACACTATCCCCTGGCCTAAAGTTGATCTATTACAGGCACAAGCTGTCTCCCTCCTTGCTGTGTCTATTTTGTTTAGAAGGAGAGCCATCCTCATATACCCACCTCTGCCCGCCTGTAAGGAGTGTCGTTACCTGTACTCACACTATCACCTGGCCTAAAAAGTGATTCCTTGAAGACATAAGCTGTTCCCCCTTTGCTGTGTTTATTTTGTTTAGAAGGAGAGCCATCCTCGTATACTCACCTCTGTCTGCCTGTAAAAAGTGCTATTACCTGTATCCACACCAGCACCTGGCTTATAAAGTTGATTCAGAATAAAGACGGGCCGGTCTGAGTATTTCACAATCTGCTCAGTTACTGGGACTTTCATGCACAACCATTTCTAGGGTTTACAAAGAATGGTGTGAAAAGGGAAAAACATCCAGAATGCGGCAGTCCTGTGGGTTAAAACGCCTTGTTGATGCTAGAGGTCAGAGGAGAATGGGCCGACTGATTCAAGCTAATAGAAGAGCAACTTTGACTGAAATAACCACTCATTACAACCAAGGTATGCAGCAAAGCATTTGTGAATCCACAACACACACAACCTTGAGGTGGATGGGCTACAATAGCAGAAGACCCCACCGGTTACCACTCATCTCCACTGCAAATAGGAAAAAGAGGCAACAATTTGGACCAGCTTACCAAAAATGCACGGCCTACCTGAGCATTGTTTCTCGCCATGTCCATCCCTTTATGACCACCATGTACCCCTCCTCTGATGGCTACTTCCAGCAGGATAATGCACCATGTCACATAGCTCAAATAATTTCAAATTGGTTTCTTGAACATGACAATGAGTTCACCAAAATGGCCCCCACAGTCACCAGATCTCAACCCAATAGAGCATCTTTGTGATGTGGTGGAACGGGAGCTTCGTGCCCTTGATGTGCATCCCACAAATCTCCATCAACTGCAAGATGCTATTCTATTAATATGGGACAACATTTCTAAAGAATGCTTTCAACCTTGTTGAATCAATGCTATGTAGAATTAAGGCAGTTCTGAAGGCGAAAGGGGGCCAAACACAGTATTAGTATGGTGTTTCTAATAACCCATTAGGTGAGTGTATATATATATATATATATATATATATATATATATATATATAACAACTCCACTTCCATTGCTAAAATGCGTGCGCAGGCTATTTGACCACGTGGGATGTAAAAGGATTCATTATTCAGGAGATCCTAAAAAGTTACACATTGCACCTTTAATGAAAATAAATGAAACACAAGCTATTACTGCACATTTTTAAAGATGTGATCATATAAATTCCACAAACATCTTAATTAAGGCTAAATAGGAACCTCTATGGAAGCGGAGCCCATCATGCGGATTATCTGGTTTGCCCTGTCAACCATTTCGTTAAACTTTGGATCCTCATATTCGAACCGTTTTCCATAAACAATAGCTGAGATGATGTTAGAAACGGCATAATTTACTGGCTGGATTGTATTAAAAGGATTTCCTGCAAGAGATACAGAAACAAAGATCAGATTTTGTTAAACATCAGCACTCAAATTGGCATTTATGAACTGTACACTGTAGTTGATATACCTTGGAAGGTCTCAAAAACTTCCCGCAGATATCGCGTCTCCTGAATAATTATCTCTTCGCTCAGTTTCTTTCCCATCCCAAAGTCTCGAAGAGTTGAGAGAGCAAATCTTCTCAGGGTTTTCCACTTATCACCATTTGTAAAGATGATTCCTGCAGGAAAAAGTGCCTCTATTAGTTTGTGACATTTGACATTTTCATACATTTTGTTGATATGTAATCTTTTACTCTGTAATAGCTTTTATAAGAGTTAAACTTACATACAACCAAGTTTAACAAATTATACTGATTCAATCCTTCTTTAAAGCTTTGTTTAGCTTGTCTAATTTGTTTCCAAAAGCTAATCCATACTTTAATCCCTCTATCTTTAGTATGTATTGGCTGCGACTGAAAGCTTAGGCCACTGACTTGTTGCCTCATGAGGCAATAGGTGTGTTTGAGTTCATTTGGCGCTGCGCAGACCAAACGGCGAGGTTTGCCGGTTGCAGTCAAGGGAGGAGTTGAAGATGAGGCCGACAAATCGAACACCTGCTGCTTGTCTTAGTGACATGTGCACCATGTTTCCTTTTTGAATTGCGAATGAAGTGAATTTGTCAGGATCCTGTCAGGATCTTGTCTTGTATTACATTTAGTTCATTTTGACAGGGTTCTGACAGTACCATGCTTTATGTGGGAGATGCGTGGTTTTAGTATTGGTTTATTCTGGCCACGCATTCCCCGGGTCTCGTCACTTTTTCCCCGATCCCTTACATGTAATGATTTCCAGGTGCATGTAATTGATTTTGTCCCTATTTAAAGTCCTTGTGTTTGATGTTCTTTACACGTGCGTATTGTTTCTTCCCTGTTCCAGTCCTGTGTTCTTGTTAGTTTATATCAAAGAGTATTTTCATGCCTAGTGTTATCTTGTCTTGTTATTTGTGCCGTTTAGTGTTATATATATATTTTGTCTAATTTAGTGTCAGTTTAGTGTCTTGTTCATCTTGTTCTCTTTTGCCCCCTCGTGGGTTTTTGTTTTTCTGTTTTGTGTTAAATAAATTATCTGTATATTCATCTGTGGTCTGCGTCTGGGGTTCATCCGATACCAAAACCTCACAGAAAGCACGTGTCAATACAGAACCCAGCGGACCAGGATGATTATTTCACCAGGCGTCCAAAGGAGCCAGCAAGCTCACCAGCTTTTCAGCCTCTGACAGGAGGAGGCTGCTGTATGATCCTTCGCCCTTGTGTTCCACGTGGCAGCTGGAGACTCCGGGTTCGATGAGGCAGAATTATAGACTATCATCAACCGCTGCCTCAACGAACCTCTCACTCCCTCGGAAATGAGGATGTTCAGACCCCTGGGCTTTGTGGATAAGCTCCAGTACACGATGCACCGAGAGGAGTCCAGGGGTCCCACCAGAGTCACTCAACCTGTCCTGCTGTCATCCATCCCGTAGAGTCTAGCCTTGGGAGTATTAGCTTTTGGCAACCCGAGTCTTCCCTCTTCGTCCCCAGAGAGCTCCCCCCACCAGTGTCGCTTCGTGGGAAGCGTGAGAGGAGGATCTCCTGGGAGTCGACGTCTGGGGGGTCCTCCTCAGAGTCTGTCTTTCCCGCCACAGTGCCTCTTCTCCCTTCGGCACTCTCTGCCCCATGACCTAGGAGAAAGAAGAGGAAGAAGGGAGCTTCCTGTTCACCATCTTCTCCTGGGCCCGCACCGACTCCTCAGATAGCTGAAACCCCTGTCTCTGTGCCAAAGCTCTTGCTGCCAGCGCAGCTGCCGCAGCCAACAGATCTAGCACAGCCCGCGCAGCCACAGCCGCCTGCGCAGCCCGCGCATCTCCAGCCAGCTGCAACCTTCCCCGTCTCGACTCTCCGGCTGTCCGCAGTGCCCCCTTTGTTGGTCCCTGTTCCCCTTCAACCCTCTAATCCTGTTCCCTTCTGTTCTGCCACTGAGTTATTTCCCCCAAGAACCCATGTCAAGCCTCCCAGGTCCTCCACAAGACCTCCACGGACTCCCACTGCTTCACCTAGGACTCCTTACCACCCCGGACCACCACCTAAACTCTTTTGTTCCCCCACCCCCCTCCCTTGTTTGTTATTTTTTTGTCCCACCCCAATCCTGATCTTGTTCTTGCCTGTTTGCCCCTGTTAGTGTTTGTAATGTTCTCATGGTTCTTGTCTTGTATACAGTCTGTTATGTCTCGTGTTTAGTGTTCCCCCTGAGGAGCGTCTGGTAGCCGCTCCTTAAGGGGCAGTACTGTCAGGATCCTGTCAGGATCTTGTCTTGTATTACATCTAGTTCATTGTGACAGGGTTCTGACAGTACCATGTTTTATGTGGGAGATGCATGGTTTTAGTATTGTTTTTTTCTGGACACGTATTTCCCGGGTCTCGTCACATTTTACCTGATCCCTTACTTGTAATGATTTCCAGGTGTATGTAATTTATTTTGTCCCTATTTACAGTCCTTGTGTTTGATGTTCTTTACACATGTGTTTTGTTTCTTCCCTGTTCCAGTCCTGTGTTCTTGTAAATATCAAAGAGTATGTTTGTGCCTAGTGTTATCTTGTCTTGTTATTTATGCAGTTTAGTGTTATATATTGTCTAATTCAGTGTCAGTTTAGTGTCTTATTCATCTTGTTCTCTTTTGCTCCCTCGTGGGTTTTTGTTTTTCTGTTTTGTGTTAAATAAATTATCTATATATTCATCTGTGATCTGTGTCTGGGTTCATCCGATACCAAAACCTTACAGAATTAGATGATGAATTTGTCAAAAAACAAACCTTTTAATAAACATTGCAACCAGAACCCTTTAAATTGAATATATTAATAGTAATATTCATTGTAGCAGCAAAATGGCATAGTTTTGGTCTAAACTCATCCAGGTGGATCGTAAGTTACAGTCTGCCACATTCTTGATGAGCGATTGTTCTCGCTGGCATGCTAGCAGACTAAGGAAAGGGCCAGCCCCTTCAAACTCAACCCGGTACCTACGGGCAAGGGAGCCTAGTGAGAAAGCGCCAGCACACTGAAGCCAGCACCCCCGTCAGGGAGGCCCCACAACCATCTTTCCCAGCATTGGGGTGTCAAAACCTCCAGCAACTGCTTGACGTTAATCAGGTTGGCCAAGCTGTGCCACAGCCGATGGCATTGGAGAGACGACCAGTTCAAGCAAGGGTTCGTCCAGCATATCTAAAATACTTTATGACAGACTATCACGTATAGGTGTTTAGCCATTTCTCCTCAACTATAGTTTAAGTTGAAACACAATTTTTGTGAATTGTGTGACGTTAGATCCAGGAAGGTGTATTAAGGGCGGGGTTTTCTGAAGCGCTGTCGCGCTATTGGTCTGACAATGCAAACGCGTCTTGATTTTGGTTAAGAAGCTGGAGGATGGAGGCTATTGGCTCCCTGAGGCACGTTTAAAACCCTGGCTCGCACAGGCCCGATAGTGCAAAAGCGGCTATTGTCTCAGGAATCTCAGGAGACAGGAAGTAAACCTAACATTGGATTCAGACGTGCCTTGATACCTTTATGCATTGGAATTATATAACATTGAAACATTTTTTCTCAAATTACAGAGCAACAGAAAACAAACAAATAGAAATAAATTAAAATAATTTGTTTAACTGATAGTCAACAGTAAAACGGTTGAAGTGATGTCTTACCGTGTACTTTATTGATGTCTTGGAATATGGGTGTTATGTCTCTTTCCCCAAATTCGTCAGCCTGGTTCACTAGTGCTTGTTTAACCGTCTTGTATCCGGCCAAAACCACAATCTTTTTGGGTCCAAGATGAACTTTGAATACTGACCCATATTTCTTGGATAACTGAACCGGTAAAAAAGAGCAAGGAAAAAGTTTAAATGTTAAGGGACATGCATCTATACTCCAAACCTGTCTGACATTATAACATTACAAATTAAAAGCGCTGATAAAAAATATTTTGTTGGGAAAAAACAAAACGTACATTTTCAGACATAGTCCATATCAATGTGTAAAAGTCTTCAACATGTGCTCTAGTTTTTTTATTAGTATTACTAGTATTAGCTCACCCTTCATTCCACCCTGTAACAAAATTAGGAATTCAGACTTATTGGGTTCGGCCGAATACCAAATCCACTGTTTAAGATTCGGCCGAATCCGAAACCGAATACCGAATCCTACTCACATCCTTATTCCATTACAGGGCTCGCAAAATTTCTAAACCCCTGGTAGCCCTTTGGGCAGGCACTCTTGTTTTTGGTAGCCTGAAATGAATGCAAGTAGCCCGAATAAAAAATACATTTGTTTTAATGTAGAATATTGAGACATCTATCAAAACACAAACATACAATTACAATCATCAGTACAAATATTTTCTTCTAACCGAAATGAAATATCAATAAACTTCAGATTCTGAAACTGAAATATTAACTTAAGTCACAGAAAAGAAAATGCCACTTGATTTTGATTCTATGTTTAATCTGCTATTCTTGTTCATCTCCACGTCAGCACCTGATGTGTGTAATCAACGGCCGCGTGACATTGACCAGCGCACTCAAGCTTAGGGTTCGGTTCGGTGGAAAAAAAAAAATCTACATACGAACCCGAACCCCATGAAAAAGCCCAGTATTCGGCCGAATCCGAATCCTGAATTCGGTGCATCCCTCAACAAAATCAAACGAAGCAAAACACTTTGTACCCGTTCAAACATGATCCCGGTTACACAGGTATAAATCAAGTTACACAGGTATACAGGTGTTGCTTAAAACAATGTCATGTGAAATTATTTAGAGAATGTTTGTTTATTTATCTTCTAAGCATTCATTCAATGTATTGTTTGTCAGACAGCCCCATTTAGAGGATCTGCACAGGACACATATCACCTATTCAGACTGGTTATGGGCATCTGATTTGTATTCTTTTGTCCTTATTATAATTATCCTGTGAAAAATACAAAAGAAGCAAAACACTTTGTACCCTTTCAAATGATCCCGTTACACAGGTGTAATTCAGGTTACCCAGGTATACAGGTGTTGCTTCAAACAATGTCATGTGAATTTATTTAGAGAATGTTTGTTTAATCATCTTCTAAGCATTCATTCAATGTATTGTTTGTCAGACAGACAGACCCATTTAGAGGATCTGCACAGGGCACACATTATCACCTATTCAGACTGGTTATGGGCATCTAATTTGCATTCTTTTGTCTTTATTATAATTACTCACAAATTTCTATGCAGCGTTTTAATTCATATTTTCTTTCATCAAAACATCTCACTTCACCTATACTTTGACTTTGTTTCAAATGCCTTTCTTCCAAAAAGAAACATACAGGTAAATATTCCTAAAAACATCTCTCTCATATCCCAATAGCATCGTGACAACAGGTGTAAAGAAGAGCTATTATTTAAGCCTAACACACCATCAAAACATGACAAATAAAGGGATTAAAACCAAACTCACTTCATAATCACATTTAAATATAAAAGGCAAATAGTTAGGTCATGTTTTAACTTCACGATACATACACTCACCTAAAGGATTATTAGGAAAACCTGTTCTTATTATTGCAATTATCTAATAAAACAATCACATGGCAGTTGCTTCAATGCATTAAGGGGTGTGGTCCTGGTCAAGACAATCTCCTGAACTACAAACTGAATGTCAGAATGGGAAAGAAAGGTGATTTAAGCAATTTTGAGCAGGGCATGGTTGTTGGTGCCAGACGGGCCAGTTTTTCGAAATCTGCTCAGTTACTGGGAGTTTCACGCACAACCATTTCTAGGGTTTACAAAGAATGGTGTGAAAAGGGAAAAACATCCAGTATGGGGCAGTCCTGTGGGCGAAAATGTCTTGTTGATACTAAAGGGTCAGAGGAGAATGGGCCGACTGATTCAAGCTGATAGAAGAGCAACTTTGACTGAAATAACCACTCGTTACAACCGAGGTATGCAGCAAAGCATTTGTGAAGCCACAACACACACAACCTTCAGGCGGATTGGGTACAGCAGCAGAAGACCCCACCGGGTACCACTCATCTCCACTGCAAATAAGAAAAGAGGCTACAATTTGCACAAGCTTACCAAAATAGGACAGTTGAACACTGAAAAAAAATGTGGCCTGGTCTGATGAGTCTCGATTTCTGTTGAGACATTCAGATGGTAGAGTCATAATTTGGCGTAAACAGAATGAGAACATGGATCCATCATGCCTTGTTACCACTGTGCAGGCTGGTGGTGTTGGTGTAATGGTGAGGAAGATGTTTTCTTGGCACACTTTAGGCCCCTTAGTGCCAATAGGCATGGTTTAAATGCCACGGCCTACCTGAGCATTGTTTCTGACCATGTCCATCCCTTTATGACCACCATGTACCCATCCTCTGATTTCTACTTCCAGCAGAATAATGCACCATGTCACAAAGCTCGAATAATTAGGGCCCGAGCACCGAGGAGCAGGCCAGAATGGCCTGCACCGAAAGGTGCGAAGCCCTATTGTTTTTGCTCGGATTATTATTTTTATTATTTTTTTTATTTTTTTTTTTATTATTTTTTTCAACACTTTTGGGCATTTTGGGGGCCTTAACATACTCGAAAACTCTTGAAATTTGGCACAGACATCAGAGTCGTCCGTGATCGCCGAAAGCCAAAGGCTGGAACACGGGCATGGCACGGGGGCTCTGTAGCGCCCCCTGTAATGCAAAAACACACAGGAGTGCGCAGATCGGGCAAACATGTACGCACATGTACGAAAGTTGGTACACATATAGACCTCATCGACCCGAACAACTTTCGCACTCTAACCTATTAGCTCCGCCCAACAGGAAGTCGGCCATTTTGGATTGTTTAAAAAATCCATGCAGTGAACTTTTGAATACTCCTTCGAGGGAATACATGGGATTGACACCAAACATGGTGATCATGATGTCGAGACATTGTACTTGCTAAATTGCGAAGGGATTTTTGATATCTCGAACGGTTCTGACATGGCAAGGCGACAAAGTTGTGGCGAAATCAGAGAAACAGGAAACGTCTAATATCTAAGGCAAAAAATGTCTTATAGTGATGACACGCGGGGTGTTTGTTCGTCTGAAGATTCCGATCGCATCGATGTGCCTATTGTAAGTCTCGGGTATAGCGCCACCACCAGGCGCCAGGAAGTGTGTCAGTCACAAATCTTGATTTTTTTGACAGTTCTATCTGATGTTCTTTTAAATACTCCTTCTAGGATATTCATGCGATTGACACCAAAAGTGGTCAACATGATGCCGAGACATTGTAGATGATAAATTGCGAAGGGATTTTTGATATCTCGAATGTTGTTCCTATGGCCACGCGACAAATTTTACTTTCATTTTAAAGGCTTATTTAAGCATTACAGTTGCATGCGATGTTCTTTTAAATACTCCTTCTAGGTAAATAATGTTATTGACACCAGAAGTGGTCAACATGATGCTGAGACATTGTAGATGCTAAATTGTGAAGGGATTTTTGATATCTCCAACACTGTTCCCATGGCAACGTGTCAAGCTTTACTTTCATTTTTACACATATTTAAGACTGACAGTTACATGCTGTGAACTTTTGAATACTCCTCGTATGGGATTCATGCGATTGACACCAAAAGTGGTCAACATGATGCTGAGACATTGTAGATGCTAAATTGCGAAGGAATTTTTGACACCTCGAACGCTGTTCCCATGCCAACACGTCAAACTTTACTTTTATTTCAGGCATATTTAAGGCTCTTTGCGTGCTTAGATTAAATTTAAATTTGCCACACACATCAGAGTTGTCGGTTTTTAAGTGTTGACAAAAAGTCAGATAAAGGCGTGTCTATTTAGTGTCTCACTAGCGCCCCCGTTTGTCTAAAATGTGGGGTTTCTTTTACCTACAGTACCTAGATGGATCAGTAGCAACATGAAATAGTCCACTGATATTAACCCACTTGATGCACATGCCCACCGTGCATCGTTTTCTCGGAGGCACCGTGTAGCGGTAAAAAAACGTGCGAGGGCCCGCCATCGCTGCTTGCAGCTATATTTTCAAATTGGTTTCTTGAACATGACAATGAGTTCACTGTACTAAAATGGCCCCCACAGTCCCCAGATCTTAACCCAAGAGAGCATCTTTGGGATGTGGTGGAACGGGAGCTTCATGCCCTGGATGTGCATCCCACAAATCTCCATCAACTGATGCTATCCTATCAATATGGGCCAACATTTCTAAAGAATGCTTTCAGCACCTTGTTAAGTCAATGCCACGTAGAATTAAGGCAGTTCTGAAGGAGAAAGGGGGTCAAACACAGTATTAGTATGGTGTTCCTAATAATCATTTTGGTGAGTGTATATGTCTGTTGCTAAAGTTGTTATCACTACCTGCTTTTCAAACTGTTTAAGGCAGTTATGTAATGCTAACTTAGAAATAACCTATAATGTTACCTCAATAACACAATATTAAATAAGTAAATATTAATAAACTTAAATTTATCATCCATACTTTGAGTTGTTGCATTCCCACATGTCAATGGCAATTTTCCAGTGTAATGCCTGAAATGGAAGTCAAGCCCCGCAGCTTTGCTGAAAAGTGGAAGTTGAGTGACTTATGCTGCATTTACACCAACCGTGGTAGAGGCGTGAAGTGCGAGTGATTTCAATGTTAAGTCAATGTGAAAGCACGTTGACGCACGGAAGAGGTGTTCGGCGCGGCGCAGAAGACACAGTTCCGCCTCTTTCGCCTTAATTAAGTTAAATAATATTTTTCTTAGAGTCTTACTATTACTTTGTAAAAAAAATGTAAAATGTTTGGACAGATCTTGTTGCTTTTGACCAGCAGGTGTCTCCATTTATACAAATATTTTTGTGTGTGGATTTATACAAATATTTTTGTTTGTTTGTTTGTTTTTGTTTTGTTTTCACACTCCATCCCAGTAGGTGGAGGAAATGCACCAAAAGCTGGTTTGCCAACCGCCATTAAACATAAAAAAGAAGAAGACCTTTAGCCCCCTCAGTGGCTCCTATCACTGTGTTTAGAATAAAATGTATTAAATTTTACTCCTCTCTGCAAAAAAATTTAAGTAAACATATAAAAATGAATCAATATTTCTCCAAATATCCACACCCCCGCTGGACCAGCATGGGAATTATGCTGGTCTATGCTTGTTTGATACTGGCATGGCCGGATTACCATATGGGCAAATGGGGCAGTTGCCCCGGGGCCTCCGGCCACCAGGGGGCCCCCGACGACATGTCATGTAACGTGCATTTTTTACTTTTTTTTTTTTTTTGCACTACGACATCAAATACAAAACACATTTTGTACAAAAAACTTATTTTGATGTAATGTGCATTTATGCCACTAAAATAAATTAAAATGTGCAAGTCAACAATCCAATGTTTACACACTCACTGTATAAGCGTGACAAATTGACCAATTAAATAGTGTGAATATTTTCTACCAGAAGACATGCCCTTTACGATTGGTACAATGGTATGGGAGGGCGGGTTTAATGTCAATTCGTGACAAAATTAAGAAAAAAAACGTAGCTAGACCGTAAAACCAGAAAACATAATGGATCGACGCATTCCTACCGGAAACATTAAACGAAAGCAAAAAAAAGGAGAAAGAAGCGAGAGGAGCAGCACTTTTACAAAGTGTGCCTTCTATCGACAGCTTTATTAAAAAGGAGGTTGCTAGTTGCTCGTTAGAGAAGGCACCTGTTACTAATGTTAGCAATGGGGCTGATTGTGAGACCACCCCGTTTGCGAGCCCGAGCCGCCCAGGAGTCTCTTGCCACCACCTGAAGCAAGCAGTGCTACATGTGACACGGTCCCAGAGGTTAGTGCCAACAGCTCAACATAACCTGTGGAAATATAAATGACCCGTCATTGTGGGGTATAAAAGACGAGCGACTTCTGACAGTGTGTTTTTTTGCACTAAGACCAGGGGCTTCGCTAGACCCCTTTTACTGGGGCAGTTAACTAGTGCAATCCTTTGCAAAGATAATCGCGGCAAAAACGGGTCTATATGCAATGTAGTTACCCAATAAAGCGACGTCGAACCAGTCGCATTGTCGCGTGCACGCACATATCCATGTCCACGCGCGTCTTTGCGTTCATCCACGCACAACCGCATTCAAAAGGTGACGTCACGCGAGTGAGTTTGCTTATGAAAACATGACGAGAGTAAAGTAATTTTTTAATTAATAATGATAATCATTTTGATTACTCGATCATTACTAGCTTCTGTAGATGTACATCAGAAATGTTTTGTGCAAAGCAGGGAAAGGGAAGAAGAAAGGAGACATTATGAGTTTAAGGGAGGCAAGACAAACTACATCCTCACCCTGTCAGGTCTCAAACATTAGAGGAAAAATCTCAGGAAAACCTCTTGTCAAGTCTATAGAATTGCATTTTTGCTGAGAAAATCAACACATGTATGTGTTATACTGTTCTGTATTTTCAAATGAATTTAATATTTAGTTTACTAATATTTAACTCTAGGACACTAACTTACATAACAGTTAGCAGTAACTATGACTGAGATTATTTAGTATAGCAGTCATAAAATGATAAAATTGCTGTCATTGTATAATGTAGAAAATATTTCTCTGCTGTCATTATTTCCAAACATGCTCTGCCATTTATGCCTCCAAACATGTTAATAATGTCAGGTATGATGAAGATTACACTTGTATATCTTTCGCAGTAACTGTTGCACTGTAGAATAGTGGGTTAAGCAAAAGATATTGTATAGAAGTGTTGCACACTTCTTGCACACAGCAGGCTTTCAAAAAAAGTCAGCAAAAAATGGGGGTCCTGTGCACCAGTAGAGCTTTATGTCTAGCAACGCCCCTGCCTAAGACTTTTTTGACTCGTTTTCGCAAATGGCAAGAATAAAAAACGAACTCCGAACAAGTACATTCTAAGGCATAGAATCATACTGTGTATTCCTTTTATATTGTATATTAAAATTAATTTAATACCTAATTACATAATTATTGTGCACTTTTACTTTTCTGGAGTAAAAGTACGAAAGTACTTTTTACTTAAGTAAAAGTAAAAAAACCTAGATGTTTAATGTACTTAAAGATTAAATATAAACCAATAACTTGAAATTATGGAATGTAGTGGAGTAAAAATTAAGATAATATGCTTAGGAATGTATGTTTTCAAAGAAAAACACTGATAAAATACGAATACTTAAAGTATTTTTACTTTCTATATAAAAGTAAATTAAGTAGCCTAGTGTCCGCCTCTGGAGTTGATAGGAAGAGGGGTGGGAGGGGGCCATGATGTCTTTGTGCCCAGGGGCCCAGAATTTGTTAATCCGGCCCTGGATACTGGTTTAGCTGGTGGTCACCAGCTGGTTCTGTGCTGGTTTAGCTGGTGCTGATGCTGGTTTAGCTGGTGTTCACTAGCAAACCAGCACCAAAACACAACATATTCTGGTCTTGATGGTATGCTGTTTTTTTTCAGCAGGGAGGTTAACAAACATGCTTGTTAAAACTTGTAAGACGTAAGTGAAAGCTTTTAATGTATTGCTATTAGTTGCAATAAAAATCCCTAAAGGCACAACTGATGTACACACCCATTCTACTGCGATTGTAATTGGAAACATCTTTAAAATGAATAAAAATATAAAATCCTACTCACATTCCAGAGGCTCACATGAAGTTGTTTAAGGTCCAGAATGTGCAGGTTTCCCACAAGTGGCAGTGGTTTGGGTCCTGGAGGTTCTTGGTCATCTTCTGGAGACTTGAAGCAGAAATAAATAACCAAAAGCAGCAAAAGAGCAGCGAGTAAAGCTCCTGTGCTGGAGACATTCAGGAGAAGTGTTTCCACTAAAGCCATAGTAAAAGAGATTAACACACAGCTGTAGTGAGTCTTCAGACTGAACTGATAAGAATTTATGCCAGGAAATTATTTGGTCTAAAACATGGAGGAGGAGCCAGAAAAGACTTGCAACACAAACTCAAAAGCAGTATACTGTCAGTTGGTCCACAGTGGCCACAAAAGTATTTGGATCAGAATAAAACTTATGCATTATGGTTTAAAGTATTATTTTAATCAAGCAACATAGGCAAAAATTGTCAGGGATTTGCAGGAGAAAACCCAAATGCAGACAATGTCAGAGGTGAACTGAAAACACTTTATTAACAGACACAAAACAAAGGCCCACGTGGGGGCAAACAGTATAGACAGACACAAAACACTAGACTAGAATTGACAATAAAACTCTAATAGATACTTGACTGGAATACATACTAGATCACACGGACAATACAAAATGAACCTGCACAGGACTAAGGACACAATCACATTAAATAAGGAATCCAAACAAGATAACGAGGAGGGAACAGGTGATGGGAATAAGTAATAATTAACAATAAGCAGGAGAACGAGGGGGCGGGCACAAGAGACAAGACACCGGAGGCACATGACCTCCACATAAAGCCTGGGACTGCCAGAACCCTGCCACCACAATCAAATACAAATACAACACAAGACTCCTAGGCAGGATCCTGACAGTACCCCTCCCTCAAGGGACGCCACCTGGCGTCCCAAAAGGGAACACACAAGACAAGAAAAACATGACAGATAATAGCAGGACTAGACTATGAACACATCAAAATATAAGATAATCAAAGTAGGTGCTGGAAAAAACAAGATAAAACAATACAAAACATGAGTCCATGGCATTTACCAAACAAAACAGTCCAAGGGGGCTTGGGAGTGGTAGCTGCAGCTGATGCACAGACAGCAGTGGCTGCAGTTGATACGTGGGCTCGGTGGGAGGCGTGGACTGCGCGGACTCGGTGGGAGGCGTGGACTGCGCGGACTCGGTGGGCGGCGCGGACTGCGCGGGCTCAACCATCCCGTAGGCCAAGGCAAACTGAACAGCGGCCAGTTCAAGGATCGGACCGGACAAGGCAGCCAACCCCTCAAGGTCCAGATTGGACTCAACAGCGGCCTTCCAAAGATCGGCAAAGAGCCTCACTCGGACCTGCACGGTCAGCCAATCCGAGACAGGGTGCACCGCGACGGGCAGCAGGACAAAAACTGCAGCTGACCCGACACCGAAAACCCAAATGCAGACGATGTCAGAGGTGAACTGAAAACACTTTATTAACAGACACAAAACAAAGGCCCACGTGGGGGCAAATAGTATAGACAGACACAAAACACTAGACTAGACTTGACAATAAAACTCTACTAGATACTTGACTGGAATACATACGACTAGATCACACGGACAATACAAAATGAACGTGCACAGAACTAAGGACACAATCAAGGAATCCAAACAAGATAACGAGGAGGGAACAGGTGATGGGAATAAGTCATAATTAACAATAAGCAGGAGAATGAGGGGGCAGGGACAAGAGACAAGACACTGGAGGCACATGACACAATAAACAAACATGAGCCTCCACATAAAGCCTGGGACTGCCAGAACCCTGCCACCACCACCAAATACAAATACAAAACAAGACTCCTAGGCAGGATCCTGACAAATATGATGTTTGTTGAGTTGACAAGGTTGTTTTCATATAAGAATTTGCGAAATATTTAATTGTGAAACAGTAATAGTTAATGATATGATAATGATATTCTTTGCATGGCAGGCTTATAATTACAATAGCAGGCTAGTGCACAATTCAGAATTTCAGAATTCATGAATTGGAATTTGAATTGAATTGACTTCGCCCTAAAGGAAGTTGAATTGGAAATGGAATGACAGAAAGTAAATTCATAGCAATTCAAAGAAATTCCACAGTCACAGAAATAATCTTAAATACATTCAGTGTTAGGAAAGTTACTTTGGAAAATTGTTTGGCAACCATTTAAAATACTTTGTTAAAGTAAAGCATTCCGAGAAATGAAGTCATAGTGTTACATAAAATTACAATTACAAAAAAATCAAACTTAATTATTTGTTATGTGACTAGAGTTTTTAACATCTGTACAAGTAGTTCAAACTAATATAATTTATAGAATATGTAATGCAATCATATCTGACATATTATAATTTTTAACACTTCACGTACTGTATAATAATATGAATTTCTTTGAATTTCTATTGAATAGCAATTCTGCTTCCTTTATTTCAATATTGAATTGTAATTCTAAACCCTGTTTTTAACATCAATTCAAATTCAATTCAAATTCAAGAATTGAATTGGAATTCAGGAGTCATTCTCAATTCAATTCTGAATTGTGCACAAACCTGCAAAACAGACACTGAGGAGGACATCTCCTCCCCAATAATCAGAAACTTGACATTTTTAATATACATACAAATCTCTGTACTTCATGTATCACAGCATCTATGTAATGCAAATCTTTCCTGTTGTCCACCACAGGCTGTCGTCCACCGATCACTCTGTTAATCTCCTCCTGTACCTTGGCTTTTGCCAGGAAAGCAAAGTTTACAAGCAGCGAGACCATATAGCATGAATTAATTCTGTACCCTGCAAGCAAGTCTATGATGGCCCATTATTGGCCCACTAAGGGCTCGTCTAGGGCCCCCAGCAGGCTGACAGTGCAGGGCCCCTGAGATTTTGTTCATCGGCAAAACGTTGGCCCCTTAGCGCTGGCCTTGCACAGGTAGCTTAGTCCCAGAAAGCCCTCACCAGGCCCACACAGGCCCTGCACAGGCAGCTCTCACTCTAAATTTTTAGGTAGCCCTAGACAAGTTAATTAGCAGCGATTAGCAAAATGTGGCACAGCAAGTTGGGTCGTGCAAGAATCGACAGCCGGATGATGTCAAAGTACCGCGAGAGTGATTGAACTTTGACGTCATCCGGCTATCGGTTCTTGCGGCACCACATGAGGTCGAACAAGCCTAGTCGCTACTTCCATTTCATGAAGACTTTAAAGTTGTCCAAATGAAGTCCTTATCAACACACATTACTAATAAAAAATACATTTGTTGATATATTTAAGATAGGAAATTTACTAAATATATATATTTTGCACCTTGTTCTCTTCAAGTATTCCCTGTGTCATTTCACTTTATTTATTATGACCCAACTTGTATACTTAAATGTTCTGATTTCTTTGTATGAATTCAATATTTGGCTTTATAGCTACATCTGGTGGAAATTTTGTGTCAATACTCCACCTAGAAATCATTTTACTGATAAAAATATTGATGTGTCAAATACTTATTTTCCCTGCTATATCTGAACCCAGGTATCACATTCACAGATCAATCATTAAATGCCCAAACACAGATACATATACAAAACATTCACACTACAAGTAAAATAAAAACCATTATCTTACATACTACATTTAATATGTTGACATGTTTAAAGAAGCATGTTAAACTTAATTCTTCATTTAGACCAAATGGTTCCAGAGTGTTTAATGTATGTATCCAACTGCATAAGAGTTTTTTGATAATATCACCACCTCTAAACTTCCCCCAAACTTTAGTGATGCAGGTGAACCATGTGATTTGCCTGTTTATAATGTCTCGCCATGGCGTAAGTTAAATTCTGGGTACGAATTGCTATTTTATGTTCAGCCTTAGTTTAAGATGACGTTTTGTTTGGCCTATATAAACCAGTCCACATGGACATTTTAAATGTGTTGCAATTGATAAATGAAGAAATAGAATATTTCTTACCCGTGTGAGGCTGTAAGAAGTCTTTCGCATTGGTCGAATTAGAGTAAGTATTACTTACTTGTGTATCACACTTGTCTCTTTTCTCATACCAGGTTTGATTTTGTAACAAATGTCCAGCAGGGAGCAGCAGATGTTTGATTTATTTTATGCATATGAAGAAAAAGTAGTGAAATGAGCAAAAGCTGTGACTAATTTGCAGTTTTCTTATCAAAATATGAATGAAGCTGATTTGATTTCCTCTAGAACAACATATTTCATTGTTGCAGAAATATTATGTTCCTGTGCTCAACTTGTAGAGCATTGCGTTAGCAGCAAGAAGGTCATGGGTCCAGTGAACACACACTGATACATGTATAGCTTAAATGCCCTGTAAGTCAGTTTGCATACAAGTATCTGTCAAATGCATAAATGATCTATATATATTTATACAGCATATACATTTTTACTCCAACAAAAATACAATTGAATATGTTTATGCACAGAATGTACATGTGTAATGTAAAAGCTAATGAGATAATATAATATTCTAAGAGTCTTATAATGTGAAACAAGAGTCCAGTGGTGGCTGGTGACTTCTCGTGCGAGGGGCTCAATTTCAAAATATTTGTCCGATCATGCGTCTTGTCAAAATATGAGCCTGCTGCATGCGTGGTTTATAAGAAAAGAGATGTGCGCCCTTGAAAAAGAAGTCACTGGATGCCATTGTAAGAGTCTTTATGTTTTACAATCATGAGGTATATATTTAACTAGTTATTCTGCTATTTTATTTATGACTTGAGGTTGTGTTTTTCTGCCCTAATGACTGCACAGAGTTTGTGTGGTGAGGGGTTCAAGACGAGACCCACAACTGGTGTGAGATCCAATTCATCTTCAGAGACTCCAGGTGGAGGAGTGAAGTGAAAACACTGAAGAAGAGAAGTGAAGAACAGAAAGAGCTCCATCCTGGCCAAACCCTCTCCTAAACAAATCCTGCGACCTGAGAGAAAAGAAGGGAATGTGTTTGTAATGACATACGACAGTATGTGCAGACTGAACTATTTTTGCATTAGATGCACCGTGTTCTGTATTTATAGTTAATATACTTTTACCAACCATACTGCATGTTTCAGTATCAAGGCAATGTGCTTAAGCTGAGGTTAAATTTTTAATTTAAATATGGTATAAAGTAGATATTGCTAGCATTTCAATACAGTGGCGGAGCCAGAGGGGTGTCCAGGGTGGCACTGGACACTCTTGACATGTCACTGGCCACCCCGTGTGCCACCCCAAATTTAATGCGCTACTTTTACTTAATCGCTATGTTTATTTTCGACTTGCGGCAGCGCAGCACATTGTTAAAAACAAACATTATGAATATTAACCCTCCCTGCGGTCGCGGCGCAAACTCTTTATTTTTCAATCACTGCGCAAAGAGACTCGGATTACTCTGCTGATTTTGGACATACAGATATGATTTATACATCATTTAAAACGTTCAAGTGTCATTTGTACGCTTTTTGGTGAGAATGGGTTGCATTTTTTTGTGTGTCTATAAAACTAAATGTTGTGCTTTTCACAAAATTAAGAAAAAATACATAATGCGCGTTCTGTTATCTCTCCATCAGTGACGTCTTTTCAAAAACGCGTCAGAAAAATTACTGTAACTTAACGAACACTTTTCATACCATCAGAAGATAAATGTCATGTCTACATAATGCTTGTAATCTTTAAAATGATGTAAGTGAAGTCGTACATTTTGCTAATACTACATGATTTATTTTCACTGTATATGCTGGAAGTGTGGTAATTGTCTTGTGGACTGAATCTAAGATTGCCAATTCTTTTTACAACAAAACCCAGCACCATGTTTTCATACTTGACGTGATCTTTATACAATTGTTAATTCGACTGGATTGCCACATTGAACTTGAAAGCGCGACGCGCATATCCGATAGTGCGCGTGCACAGCCAGAGCTTAAACGACTTCATATTCGCGTCTTTTTGGCTTAAACGGACAAATGCTCATATGTCAAAATAGCTGTCTTGGTGATTTTCATACTAAACATTTGGTTACTGTACGTCTTAAACGAATGAACATTTTATTGCATTCGGTCTTAGCCTAACCTGTTGAAGTCTCTCTGTCATTAAAGTTAATTAAATATCAAAAGAAAAAAGAAAACTTTTGCATCTTTTGTATCTTCGTAAATAAAGATTAATCGAAACATCCTTTGTGTTGAGCTCTGCTATTTGAAGAAAGTTTAAGGTTTATCATGGAGTTTAGATTTCCCTCATTAAAGGGATAGTTCGCAAAATGAAAATTCTGTCATCATTTTTACATCCTTATGTTGTTCTAAACCTGTACGAATTTCTTTTTTCTTATGAACACAAAAGAAGATATTTTGATAAATGATGGTATGCACACAGCTGTTAACCATTGACTTCCATAGTAGGAATAAAAACAACATAATGGAATTCAATGGATATACCATTAATTGTGTGCTTACCATCATTTATCAAAATATCTTCTTTTGTGTTTATTAAAAAAATACAGGTTTAGAACAACATATGGGTGAGTAAATGATGACAGAATTTTCATTTTTGGGTGAATCCCTTTAACAGACAGTAAATGAGATGTAAGAAATACAGTAGAAAGATTTAAAATTCACCCTTATTATGTTTACATCTAATGCGATCAAAAGATTCATTTATGCTTTCTTGATACATGGTTACATGTCATTTTCTTTTATGGACTATGGACCCCCTAAAGTAGCTTTGGCCACCCCCTGGCCACCCCATTAAAAAAATTCTAGTTCTGCCACTTTTTCAATACAAACACAACACTTATGTACTAGCTGCTATTAACCCTGTAAAGTTTATTACCTGCAGAGAAGGGCATGAAGGCGTCACGTTTGATCAGCTGACCGTTCTCATTGAGGAAGTGTTCAGGGTTAAAAGTGTCGGGCGTCTCCCACTCGCTCTCATCTCTCAAAACAGACGTCAGCAGTGGCAGAACACACGTCCCCTAGATTTCAGAAAAAAACACAGACAACATTAGTGTGATAAAGACTGGGGGTTTTGGACCCATAATTTTGGCTGGAAACAACAAATATTTTTTTAAGATAAACTTCTGACAGATAAGTTCAGCTGGACAACAGACCATAAAATGTGAATAATATACAATACGAGCAAGACGGACCTTCTTGATGAGATATCCATTGAAGTTGACATCACAGCTGGTTTTATGTGGCAGATTCAAGGGCACTAAATTAGCCATTCTCTGGATTTCATGGATCACAGCGTCTGTGTAAGGTAAATTCTTCCTGTCCTCTGTAACTGGTTCACGTCCGTCAAGCACCCTGTCAATTTCCTCATGAACACGATCTATGACCCAGAAGATCACACAGAAAATGTTTTATAACGATGAGACATTTTATAGAAAACATACATCTTTCCTCACTTTTGTAAATATAAAGAAAACAGTTATTACCTTGTATGTGAGGATATTTGGCCATGAACAGTAAACCCCAGCGTAGCGTTGTGCCGGTGGTGTCAGTACCGGCAGCAAACAAGTTGGACACAGTCATGAGCAGGTTCAGATCATTAAATTGCAAACCATTTTCTCCCGATTTCTGTTGTAGGCACAAAGACATGGTTAAAGGGGACATTTCCCAAGACTTTTTAAGATGCCAAATAAATTACGTCGTAAGGTCAATTTCCTGAATAAAGATAGCCAGTCCCCAAAGAACACAGCATGGGTGCACCGTAAATGCCGGGGAAAACAACTCTCTGCAACATTTGGTTTTCAAAGATTTTAGGGTATCATACACCTGTATTCTCATTCTCTCAAAGCAAACTGTATATGAAATGTTACATTCTACATGCACAAAGAATCTGAAACTGATCTTATTTTTTTTTTCAATTGAAATATCTCAATGCAAGTGGTTACAATGGTCTTACTCATACTATATAACAACATAATTTACTGTTAAAGTGTAAGCAAACTTTACTCAATGTTGGGAGACACCACCTACCTTAGACATGTTAACCAATCCCCCGCTGTATGTATATTAAGCAACACGCCTGGGTTTACAAGAACCAATCAGTACATCATTATCACAATGCTTTGTTCTCTGGATATTTAAAGGAACAGTATGTAGGATTGTGGCCAAAACTGGTATTGCAATCACAAAACTTGTGGCTAAAACTGGTACTGCAATCACACAACTGGTGGCCAATACACAAAATGACAACATAAACATCAGTTGAGGGCTGCAACTCCACTTTTTAAAGGACGATATCCTGGCCGGACCACTGTTGTCAGTGATATAAGTATTTGAAATGAAAATGATTGTGGTTGGTTAGAAATAACTATTGTAATAATTAAGTTGCACCTCTATGGGGACTAAATAAAGTATATTCACAGATGAGCAAGCATAAGGTGGCCTTCTGAGCATATGGTCCAACCTCTAGCAGCGACCAAGCCTGGTTCAGACAGCGACGGTGCACCACGTCTCTTTTTTATCTTCTCTTATTTCGGTCGTGTGGCGCACGTGCCCACTCACGGTGTGAAGCGCCAGCGCTATTCTCCAAGATGCACTTGACAACCTTTTGTGCAACGACCTAGTTAAGGCAGTAGGGTTCCGCAGCGTAAGTGCTGCGGGAAACCCTGGGAGACCTACACAATATTAGGAAGTTTTCTTAATGTAATGGCTGATCAGTGTAAGTTTATGATATTTTACCTCTAAGCTTTGTTTTTGGATGAGGAAGGCATCAACTAATCCTCTGCAGTCGAGAGGGTTAAAGGTCTCCCGTAAGCGATCCACCAGCACTTGCATTTCAGCCAGGTTGCTCTCAATACTTTCCATTAGAAGTCTCCAGGTCTTCAGCAACGGCCTAAGCACTGGAAACATGTTGTAGACCTGCAGGTCAAACCACATGCTAAAGTATAACATAAACATCAGGAGATCAGTAGATCATGCTGGCTTTTCACAATTTTGAATTGTTGTAAAATTGACAGAAAATTATTGAAAATTTGTTGCAGCTTTACAGTAATGTAAGTACAGACAGTAGATACATACAGAATTTGTTTTACAAACATATCATCATCATCTGAGACAACATAGTGATGAACAGTGTTGGGGAAAGTTACTTTTAAAAGTAATGCATTACAATATTAAGTTACTTCCCAAAAAAGTAACTAATTGTGTTACTTAGTTACTTTTTATGGAAAGTAATGCTTGCGTTATTTTTGCGTTACTTTTGCGTTACTTTTTCTTACTTGGCTGAGGCTTGATCTCTTTCAGGCCTTGCAGGTGTTTTTTATGATCGCAAAAATATCAAATTCTGGCCTACCATCTCCGTTTCTGACTAAAACTGTTCCCGCTCAGGCGCACAGAGTGCATAATTCTGCCTTAATATGTTTAGTTTAATTCAGTTTATTTTATTTTTAAATTGAATTAATTAAACTGAAAAGTAACTTGCATTACTTTAAAAAAAAATAACTAAAATATGAATGTGTACATTTATAAAGTAATGCGTTACTTTACTCGTTACTTCATAAAAGTAATATTATTACATAATGTGCGTTACTTGTAATGCGTTACCCCCAACACTGGTGATGAAACGCGCTCTATAGAGCAGTTTGTCCATTTAAGTTTGATTAGGGTCGGACCTAAACTCTATAATGCTTCGGCCCTCCAGGGTAAGATCTGGGGAACCCTGATGTAAGGTCTCATATAAATACCACAAACATCTTAACTTTCTTCAAAGGCTAAAAGTGTTGCCTAGAGGGAAACTTTAAAATGGAAACCTGTATGGCAGCAGAGCCCATCATGAGGATGTTCTGGTTTGCCCTGTTAACCATTTCTTTAAAAGTTGAGTCTTCATATTCGAACCGGTTTCCATAAACTATAGCTGAGATGATGTTGGAAACGGCATAACTTACGGGCTTGGATGTATCAAAAGGATTTCCTGCAAGAGATACAGAAACAGAGAATACATTTTGTTAAACATTAGCACTCAAATCTGTATTTATGAAATGTACACTGTATTTGTTATACCTTGGAAGTTCTCAAACACTTCCCGCAGATATCGCGTCTCCTGAATAATTTTTTCTTCGCTCAGTTTTTTTCCCATCCCAAAATCTCGAAGAGTTGAGAGAGCAAATCTTCTCATGGTTTTCCACTTGTCACCATTCGTAAAGATGATTCCTGCAGGAAAACAGCATCTCTTAGTTAGACATTTAGTTAGACTTAGACATTTTCATACTGTTTGTTGATCTGTGATATTTCTTAGGCGACATGAAGGCAGCTCTGGGAAACGCGTTCGGACAGCCTTCATAGGCAGAGTAATGGAATTCTTTTTGAAATATAAACAGAGAGTGCTTTTGTGATAAATAATCCCATATTTGAAAACTACAATACTAATTTCTCGCAATCAATAGGCGTAAAAAGTGAAAACGTAACTTTATTTACACTAAATTTGTGCTCCAGTCGCTTTCTTGTCCGGAATTTTTTTTTTACTTGATTTGACCAATTACATTCCCTCTGCACGCCCATGGATAGAATTGTGGGACAAAACAATATCCGTTTCTCAATATGAAGGTTGCAGCCTCATGAGGTCGCATTTCTATGCTGCATACGTCATCAAGTATGTCTTATTTCAGAATATTAACAATTATAAAGTTGACTATTATTCTTAGTTAATCGTAAATTGATGTATACGCGTATGACTTGCGAATGTAATGCTTAGTTAACTTAAATAAACCAAAGGGATACTTCACTGATTTAGCATTCAGCTTTTTATCAGTAGAAACCCGGAGGTATTTCTGAATGGCCGTGTTTCCCTCCCCCATGTCTCCCTGAGAGGAGAGATATCTGTATTTTGGTTCTGGAAAAAAGTACTCTGATGACGCAAAATGATTATTTTTGCATAATCTGAGGACTTTTTGGCCAGAGGCAAAGACTACAGTCAGTAGTAGGAGTTTTTTCCGCATGTCTTCAACCCGCCCATAGGGGTTGGACTGCCAAGTTCATTCGGAAAATGAATCAACAAAAGAGTCAGCCATCTTGAATCTTCGCTAAGGCGCTCTCTTTTCAGCAGTAAACATTTATAACAGCAGGCAATAAACAGAAGACTATATGGCAGAAGGGGATTTTGAAGATCTGGTGCGTGAATCCGATGCTCGTGGCTACACACAATACAGCGAGAAACAAGAGGTTGCCGGAGCAGCTGCTTTAGCCGAGGAGCGAGCCTTGCCTGGCGGTCAGGAAGAATGGCCAGAGCCCGGGCAGACTGGAGCTGGGGCGTACTGATTATTTTATACTGAATCCGATGGAATATAAATATTTCTCATATGTAATATGTTGAATAATACACAAATGGATGTTATATTGTGAACGTTTAGCATGGACATTTCAGCAACGCGAACTCGCCTTTGGTTACGACTGATGCGCTGTTTCATAATACAGGTATGTCTTTTTATGAACTAGTGCAGTGCCCGTGGATAATGTGTTTTTGTTTGTGTTTTTAGTAATTGTTGGTTTGGTGTGTTTGAGTGCTCTTGTTACAATTACACCGCAAAGTTCAGTGACAAAAAAAGGGAGAAACAGAGGCCAGAGTATAAAGTGAGTATTTTGTTTGTTTTCAAGTCTGTCAGCTGAGCAATGGGTTGTTATATTTACATCTATAAACCGGCAAAACCGGCAAAGGATGGAAACTTACTGCTTGTCCTTTCCTGGTTTTGACTGCCCATCCCGGTACAAAACAACGTATCACAATTTTGATGAAAAAAAGGTAGTTTATAAAATAATCTATCAACTATCCGTACACACTGCATAATAATTTGGTTGTCACTTTTTTATTGCGTAATCCTGTTCTGTACACACACAGTTCAGTCATTTACGGGACTGACAACTGCATTATCTCCCGCAAAATGCAGGTAGTGACAACCGCATTTACAGAAACTCTGCATAGTGTGTACATAACTGAACTGAACAACTAGTAGTTAATAAATTGTTTAAACGTGCATCGTGGACATGACAGATCTCTCTTCTAAAATAAATGCCTAGAAAGTCTTCTGTATGCGTGGTGCAGAAAATGACAGAGGCACGAGCGTTTGCTTACTAGTGTTGCCAGATCTTGCATGGAAAAAACAGCGAACAAGAAAAATCCAATAGTAAACCAAAATATATCCACATGCTTTACCTCAAAGATCAAAATATTGGGACCGGCATCTTTAGACCTTAATAACACCATAAACTTGATCGCTTCATGAGCCAAAAGCCATAAACGGTTAAGCGCCAAAAAGGTATGCAAGTACATGCGTACAATGCACAACGCCAAGACGGAGGTTTATTGCGATACAGAACGATGTTAAATTATTTGGTCAAAGCTGTGAGTGATAAGCACGCGAGACAGCAGAAAATTGTATGTTTATCTCTGTGTCAATCATCAAATTTTCAGGAGTGAGTCTTGTTCCGTACAGACATGTTACGAATATTTAGGGGATTCACTCCCGCATTTAAATGCGGTTGTCACTCCGGAAAGTTTGCAGTGTGTACAAGGCCAACAGAGACTCAGGTTAACCGGTGTCATTTCAGTTTTCGAGTCAACTTGCTAGTAGCTTTCCTAGTTGAATGTCCCTTCCTCTTGCCTGGCCTCTCGAACCGGTAGGCGTGGCCTCGTAGAGCAGCGAAGCAATGCCTTCTGGGATATGGTGTTTTTAATTCACATGAGCCAAAAACACATCTCCTGGCTTTTCTCGGCCTAGAAAGCACCAATTTCTAAAACAAACTTCACATTTCTACTACATTCATATTTAGATTGGGTAAAGAATTCCTTTAATTGTGTATGCAGCCGGCATATGCGACCTCCGCAGTCTGCAGCCTTCGGATTGAGAAACGGCCAATGAAGGTTTTTCAGAAGACAGGAAGTTAACCAAACATTGGATTACGACGTGCCTTGATGCCTTCATGCATTGGAATGCTGTCTCAATAACATTGAACTATTTTTTCTCAAATTACAAAGTACAGAGCAACAAAAAATAAACTTAAGTAAAAAGAATTAGTTTAACTTATAGTCAGTAGTAAAACGGTTAAAGTGATGTGTTAGGGGCCAGTCACACCAAAAGCGCTTTAAACCCTTGCAAACGCAAGGCGCGACGCACTGCCTTTTTAAAAAAGAGCAGTGCGACGCGGCTTTTCATATTGCTAAGCAACCACCGAGTCAGCTGTCTTGTCAATCAAATATTGAAGCGTGAACGCTCTTTTGCTGTTAACTGTCATATTAGCAGAAACTTTATAAAGAGGGCGCTTCCTCTGACCTTGTTTGAGGGTGAGAGGTGCACAAACACGAAGGAGAGAGTGAGCGAGTGGAGTCCGGTTCTTCAAAGCAACTGTAAACTTCCCTCACTACAACGTAAGGCCCGCCTCTCCCCTGATTCGATTGGACAATGGAAGACGCGAATGACGTCAGGCGCTTCTCTGCTCTCAGCGCTCCTTCAAAAACGCGTGCGCGGCAGGCGGCAAAAAACCGCAAGGCGCTCGGCGCGCATAAACGGCGCAAACGCGCCCTGCCCATAGAATATCATTCAAAAAAGGCGCCTGCAACTGCCATAAACGTTTTTGGTGTGACTGCAGCCTTACCGTGTCCTTTATTCATGTCTTGGACAATAGGTGTGATGTCTCTTTCCCCAAATTCGTCAGCCTGGTTCACCAGTGCTTGTTTAACCGTCTTGTATCCGGCCAAAACCACAATCTTTTTGGGTCCAAGATGAACTTTGAACACTGACCCATATTTCTTGGATAACTGAAACAAGAGCAAGGAAAACAGTTTAAACATAAACAAACCTGTCTGACATCACATTACAGATTGCAATACTGCTGGATATGATTTTTATTTGTACATTACAGCTACTGCACAGTTAAAAAAAACCTATGTAATAAATAGTGTTCAACAAGTGCTCTAGTTTTTCTTTCTTTCTGTATAAATATACCTTTGTGATTCATTAGGATTGCTTTTAAAATGCTTCATTCCACCCTGTGACAAATACAAAAGAAGCAAAACCTCTTTGTACTCTTTTAAACATGATCCCTGCCCCCTCTTAAGTCAAAGTCAGCTTTATTGACAATAATAGTACAGGACATATTGAAGGACATCAGAGGACTCATAGTGTGAGTCACAACATAAGACAAGTATTAATCGCTAAAAAAGTATAGAATAAGATATAATAATAAAAATTAAATGCTAAGGTAAAGAATAAAATAAGAATACAAAAATAAAATTTGTGCAATTTTATACATTTAACATTAACGGCACATGGGAGTATGAAATGCAGACAAAAGCAGCAGTAGTGCAAAATTCAGGTAACGCAGGTGTTGCTTAACCTATGAACTATGAACTAGGCTTTGTATCACACTCACGCTTGTGCAAACTTGCAAGACTGAAGTAAATGCATTTTTCAAAATATATATTTTTGGTCTGTTTACACAATTGTGAGACACCCATGCATTTCATTGGGCCTGTAATGGAAAACTGAATCTTGGAAAAAAGTCTACTCACATTCCAGAGGCTCACATGAAGTTGTTTAAGGTCCAGAATGTGCAGGTTTCCCACGAGTGGCAGTGGTTTGGGTCCTGGAGGTTCTTGGTCATCTTCTGGAGACCTGAAGCAGAAATAAATAACCAAAAGCAGCAGAAGAGCAGCGAGTAAAGCTCCTGTGCTGGAGACATTCAGGAGAAGTGTTTCCACTAAAGCCATATAGTAAAAGAGATTAACAAACAGCTGCTGTGAGTCTTCAAACTGAACAGACCAGTATTCATGCCAGGAAATGATTTGGTCTACAACATGAGGGAGGAGCCAGGAAAGATTTACAACACAAACACAACAGCAGTAGTGTGTCAGTCAGTCCACAGTGGACACAAAATGATTTGGATAAGAAAAAAAAACATATGCATTATGATAGAGACAAAATACTCAAATGTTGCATCTTATTATTTTTTATTTTGATTATGAATCAATCAAAATAAGTAAACATGATGCGTGTTGACAATAGTAGTTACAATAGAAGTGTAGATTTCATAGAAGAATTGGCTAATTTTTACATTGTGAAACTGTAACAGCTTAAGTTCCCTGATGACATAATTTTTCAGGAAGTGACAAAGAACATTTATTTCTTCACTCCAAAACTTCCATAATGTCTGATAAATTTTCCATATGAATATTTCAAATTGGCAAACTTATCACAGACATACAAAAATTACAAGACAAACATATTTATTGCATTGCTTAAATGGTATTGCCAAACAATAATGATCATAAGAACATTCAAATATTTGTATAATGATTTACTTTGTATGGCAGGGCCATAACCACAAAAGACAGTGAGGGGGACATCTCCTCCCCAATAATCAGAAATGTGCTATTTTTAATATACATATACAAAATACACATATTGCCCTGAATGTTTTGCCCCATCCCCCAAGTTCAAGATCTGGTTAAGGTCTTATTGAATGGCATTATTCAGCTCCACCCCCTTGAAATCATAGCTTTGAGTCCATTTGCAGAACCACAGAAATCAAAACCGTTTGACTGCACACAGTTTGTGAGGTGATGGATTCAGTGTGAAGCCCACAACTGGAGTGAGATCCAATTCATCTTCAGATACTCCAGGAGGAGGAGTAAAACGAAAATACTGAAGGAGAGAAGTGAAGAAGAGAAAGAGCTCCATCCGGGCCAAACCCTCCCCTAGACAAACTCTGCGGCCTGAGAGAGAGAGAGAGAGAGAGAGAGAGAAAATGATTAACAAATAATCAAAGTCACATCTATATGAGAATGAACTGAACTTTACCTGCAGAGAAGGGTAAGAAAGCGTCTCGTTTGATAAAGTGTCCCTCCTCATTCAGAAAGTGTCCTGGATTAAAGGTGTGGGGCGTCTCCCACTCGCTTTCATCTTTCAACACAGATGTCAAAAATGGGTACACAGTGGTGCCCTGCATAACACAACACATTACATTTAAACTCAGGTCATGTATTACTAATGTGAACACTTAACCAAAAGTCTAATTCTTACTATGTATGCTTCTACATTATATATAAATCTTCATGTTGTATTTTAAGTATTAACAGTATTTTAAAGTGAATGATTAGATTTTTTTGCCATGTCTTCTAAAATCACTTTATTAGAAACTCCATGTGCTTAAAGAGGTTTTCCATTTAATGTATTTTCTCATTTATTTAGTATTTTCTTAAAATATATTTTCATCCTATTCTTTTAAATATCCCATCAATTAGCAATGCTACTTCTGTAATTATATTATTCTTCAGGAAGTGACGTCATTTTTGGTGGGAAAACAAACATCAGTGTTTTATGAACATTTCCATTTTATGGAATTTTTTAATCTCATGTGAAGACATTTTATAGACAAAACATGTGCAAATGTATGAGTTTCCAAAGAAAATTCCCACTTTTTATTTGTATAGTATAGCATATGTACAGAATTTGTACAAACCTTTACAACTCACAACAATCAAAACAACAAAAAACATATATCATTCCCACAGTTTGATATCGCTTTGGTTCCCTACAGCAGTGGTTCCCAAACTTTTTCAGTGTGCGGCCCCCCTTGTGTACGGTGCATTCCTTTGCGGCCCCCCAAAGATTATTTGTGACAAAAACTGTTCTAAAACTCAAAATTTTAATAAAAAAAAAACATTAAATTATACAAAAAGTAGTGCTTTTGGTTAGTAGCCCTATTTTTCACGTTTAATTACACAGAATTCATGATAAATTAATGTATTTCATAAAACTGGGGACCCCCTGGCACCATCTCGCGGCCCCCAGTGTGACAAACCACTGCCCTACAGTACGTTACAAAAACCAATTACATCATCACAGTCGATGGATAGATATTTGTATGTATGGAACAAAGACTCAGCGCTAAAACAATCACATCACTGCTGCTTCAGCTCTACTTCTGTGATGCTTAAATGTGCAGTGTGAATTTTCTAACTTGTAAATATCAACACTAAACAATTGGCGCTGCAAACGCACAGTTCATATATGCATTGTGTAAAACCAGTTTTAGCAGTTACTGTATGTTTCTGAAATTGCCGAATGTAGCATCTATTGAGATATATCTATGGTTGGAGGTGATACGAAAGAGTGTAGGCAGGGATTCATTTAAATATTCATATCTATGGTCTGAGCTGTATGATTGTGTAGAGGCTGATACTAATTTGCATATTCATAGATCCATGTATATTAAATGAGGCAAGGGTGTAGAGTTGCATTTAAGCTTAAAATTAATGTGACAGGTAAACTTTTATTTATGCTATTATATGATGCTCAAAGATGAGCTTTAAGTGATAAAAGTATCGCTACATAGGGACTTAAAATTTGTGTTGCACATTTTATGATTCAATGTCTGCCCTTCTTGATGAAGTATCCATTAAGGTGAACATCACAGCTGGTCTTGCGGGGGACACTTATGGGAAATATGCTGGCAAATCTCTGTACTTCATGGATCACAGCATCTGTGTAATGCAAATTCTTCCTGTCGTCCACCACAGGCTGACGTCCACCGATCACCATGTCAATCTCCTCCTGTACCTTGGCTTTTGTCAGGAAAGCAAAGTTTACAACCAGCGAGACCATATAGCATCATTTTATATTCTGATGTGTTTCTCATCATAATCTCATCACAGTGTGATTTTAGAATGAATTAAAGACTTTTAATTAATCAGCAACAAGGACTGTAACAACAGAGCTTCAAAAAAGATACATCAACCAAAAGTGAAATGGGTTCAATACAATAGTCATATATTGTAACTCACTTATTCTAATTTCAACTTGAATTTATAAGTTATGTCAACTTTTTATGCCAAAATGTTGTCATTGAAAATAAATATGTTGGTTTAAAAATGTAAAAATGTCTTTCTCCAGTGTCTTTTTTTGGCGGCTACAGCCTTGCCATGTTTCTTTCTAACATGGATTCACATTTACAAACCTTGTATTTCAGGATATTTAGTTATTAGCAGAAGACTCCAGCGTAGTGTTGTACTCGTAGTGTCGGTACCAGCAGCAAACATGTTGTTTATAGTATAAAACAGATTCTTCATATGGAAAAAACTCCCAGTTTCTCCAGAGTCCTGCATAAATTAAACTTTTTTAGCATATGATTGCTTATATTGTGCATTCACCCTCCCTGATACAAATATACCAACACAATCTTACAACAATATTGTTTTTCGCACCTGTGATGGTGGGGCTATTGGTATGAATCCTGTGGGGTCTCTGAGGCTCAGGCACCCACCTTAATGGCAGAGCACCCATGGAAAAACGGCAGATGTGCTCAATTAATTTGAATCAAAAACGCTTTTGAAATTCTGGAGCCTCTCTGATTGGTGGATCTCAGGAGTTTTAATATCTACAATGCTGTAATGAAGCTTAAAAAAGAGTGTATCACATTTAGCATCTAAAGCCATGCAAAGAGCGTTTCCTCCTTCTTTCCAAAGTGCTTGGGCGCTCCCGTAGCGTCTGCCGTTGCTTAGCAACCTAATCCCCCATTCCGACTACCAGCGACTGGCAGTAGCAGAGCGATGTAATCTCATTGCTTTCAATGGAAGCTTGGCAACTTCCGGCCACATGAGCAAAAGATACCTCTGGCGACTGGATGGGGTGTCTCCAGCGATGCGACAAAGTTGAGAAAAGTTAAACTTTTTGCCAATGATGAGCGACTACCAAAGTGAAGTTCACATCATCCGTCCTTCTACTGGAGTGGACGGTACTCATTTGTTTATGACATCCACATTTAGAAACGCCTTTAAAGGCGGAGTCCATGATGTTTGAAAGCCAATGTTGATATTTGAAATCACCTAAACACACACGCCCCTACCCCAATAGAATCTGGACCTTCTGTTGATAGACCCGCCCACACATACGCAACCCGGCATTTGATTTGATTTGATTGGCTATAAGTGTGTTTTGGTAGTCGGCCCGTCTCCTTTTCCAAACCGTTTTTCAAACATCGTGGACTCCGCCTTTAACTCCTTTGATTTCATTTATGTACATTAGTGCACAGTACCTTGTCCTGTTGTTGCCGTATAAGGAAAGACTCAGCAAATCCTCTGGGTTCCTGAGGGTTTAAAGTCTTCTTGAGGTCGTGTAATATTTTGTCACTTTTTTTGTAGTTCCCCTGGAGGTTGTTCATGATACGCTGCTGATTCTTCACAAAAGGTCGAAGCCAAGGAAACAAGTTATAAAGCTAAAAGCAAGCAAAGTGAATCGTGATCTATGTTGTATTAATAAACAAAAACTCAAATCTCTTTATTCTTTAAATAATATACAAATTATTTCCCTTATTGTATACTGGGCTATTATTTTGTGGAAATACCTGAATTGAAGCTGAACCTGTTATTTTCATGTTTTCATAAGCGCTATTCAGCATTTCATGTAAGCGAGAGTCGCTGTAATCAAATCTGTTGCCGTAGACAATGGAAAAGATGATATTTGATACAGCAAAACCCATGGGCTGTGATGAATCAAACGCTTTTCCTGCAATGGGGTGAACAAGACTCAAGTTATCACAAATTCATCAAATTAGCCAACTCGTAAAATACATACGAATTCCAGATATCAGGCTGTAGACATACATACAAATACATTACAATCATATCACCATCTTGTCCATCCCAGACAGCAGGGGACTCCGTGCCGGATCCCCAGCGGATTTAGTGCAGATCCAGACCGGAGTCATCTGCTTTCTGAGATGTTTTTTCAGGCCTACTGTACCTTTAAACGTCTCAATTTTTTCTTTTAAAAACTGAGATTCCTCAATGATTTTCTCCTCAATTTTTCTCTTTCCCATTCCAAAGTCTCGTAGGTTTGAGAGAGCAAAGCGTCTCATTTCTTTCCAGTTGTCACCATTGGAAAACACGATCCCTACAGAGAAATCATTTATTCATTAATCTATCAATTCAAACCTCACGACAAGCTATCTTTGAGCTATGCAAGTGTCTTACAAAAGTTGCTGCACCAGTAATATTGTATTAATGAAACTATTTTGGTCTGATGATCAGTTGCAAAGAAAGCTAAATTAAATGTTTTAATGCTGTTAAACAATAAACAACCCTTTTATTTTTATAAGACTGAATTCTTACCCATTCCCTGATTAAAATCATGAAATATAGGGGTGATATCTCTGTCTCCAAACTCCTCTGAAAGGTTCACGAGTGCCTGTTTGACGGCCTTGTATCCTGCCAATACTATGACTTTTTTGGGGCCAAAGTACACCTTGAAAACTGACCCATATTGTTTTGACAGCTGTAATGCAGAAAGATCAAATATACCAAAATGTGAGGAAAAAAGAGCCAAAAATTGCAACAAATAAGAAAAATGCAATACTCATATGCACTTCAAGCAAAGTAAAAGAAACATAAAAGATACAATGCATATGCAATTTTTTTCTGATAATGTATTATTATTAGGGATGTCAAAATATTAATTGTGATTAATCACATACATAATAAAAGTTTGTTTTTGCATAATATATGTGTGTGCACTGTGTGTTATTATTCAGTATATAAACACACATAGTATGTATTTAAGAACCATTTACATTAAACGTCCTCAGTTGCAAGTTTAAAGTTAATCCCAATCTGAGATTAAAATCAGAGTTTAAAAGTAATAGAGCAACAGGATTAAAGATAATCTAGGTTTACTGTCAAATTAAAACCTAGATCAAAATGATGGTTTAAATGTAACCCTACTTATTTTTAAACAAGGTTTAAAGGCAGGATAGGCAGGAATTATCTAAAAAACTTTTTTACAAATTTGTTTAAAATGTCTTTATATACCAATGCATAATTAAAATGTAAGTACTCTGAAAAAGAGAGTATAAAACTTGAGTGTCTGTAGACCTTTCACCACTGTTTTAAACAAGCTAATTATTTCCATTCGGGGAATGGAAGGCACTCTAGGAAGAGCAAAAGTACGGCAGAAAAAGAGCATTCAGAACTCACAGTACCTGCATATGCAGTCAGCGAAGGCAAACAAGGCAAAACAAAGGTATAAACAAAGAAATCAAACGAGAGTAAATATCGTGACGGCTTTTCCCCGTGTCGACAATCCAGAAGCGGTATTGTCTTTGGTGTGTAGTCCTCATCAGAGTCAACAATGCTTTCATCACGGAAAGTCTTACATGCAAAACACCTTATATGTTATGAATCTTCCACAAAATTCACCTTCATTACAGTGTAACTGATGGTAATGAAAAAAACTTGTATCAATGCTACATGTTTTTAGCTATAACTAGCTCGTTTGTTAGCGAATCAAACAAAATATATTTTAAACTTTACCCGTATTGATATGCTAGCTTAATAGTGAGTACTAAAAGCCATCCTATTTGTTTATATTCATAGTGATAAAGTTAGGTGTATTATTACATGTGATGATGTTACTACATGCACCGCGCTCCTTCCTCTCAGAGCCGGCCAGCGTCGGGCGTTCATGTGTTTTGGGGGCGTGGCTTTAGAAGAAACCCAGAAGGGAGGGAGTGGAGTGAATGGAAATAATTAGCTGTTGTGAGAGGTCTACAGACACTCGATTGTTATACTCTCTTTTTCAGAGTACTTAAATTTTACTTATGTATTGGTATATAAAGACAGTTTAAACAAATTTTGAAAAAAGTGTTTATGACTTTTTTAAGACTTAAACCTGCCTACTCTGCCTTTAAAGATTGGTGCAACAGAATTATCAAATAATCTTTGATTTAAACCCAATTTAAGCCAAATGCGTGCGACCCACCCCTAATTATTATAATAATGAATGTAGCTTGATTTTTATTTTTTTAAATATTAGTAGTTCCTCTGAAATTTGTAAATGATTCTTTTAATATTTTCATAAAATCATTGCTGATTTTCTTATCAGATCAAGTTATATTTCTGGCGATATCTGGCAACACTTCTGGCCTCTGCACTTTAATCGTGGAAATTTACTCTTGCATGTGAAAGATTGATTGAAGAGAGGCTGTTGTTACTGAACAATTGCTACTGATAATTTGCCTGGGTTTCCCCATGCTGCCTTGCGCGCAAATTTATTCACGCTGCAAGTCTAGCATGGAAACTATGGACCAATTTTTTTCCCTGAAAAAGGGAACCAATCACAGAATGGGGAGGGGGCAGCAAGACGATGACGACGTCTATGCGACACACCAAAGTAGTTTTATTTATCCAACACAGCAGCAGATGCGAAGTTACTTTTCAATGCACCCTTAGACAGTGTTCTAAGTAGTTTTATTTAAAAAAAGAGCAACTTTTGGCGTTAAACAGTTTAATATCCAAGAAGGATGTTTGGATATGGCAAGACATGATAGCCACAGAGTTTAATAGGACCAACCTGCTAGGCATCCTCGTCGACGAAGTACATTTAATCTAAAATGGTAAGTGGTATTAATTAATATCATATTGTCATTATGCCTGTACTGTGGTTGTCACAGTGCCACTAAATTGTGTTGCTTTTCAGTATCAATATACAGCTACCGGTTTAGTTGCATAGCTTTCAGCTGTGTGCACATGTACCTGATAAAAGTTGTTGATGTTTGAATTTATCTCGCTCTACATACTTATCTGGTATAATTGAAACGATTGGCTATGAGCTACGTACAACGCATTTAATAGACATTCATAGCACCAAATAAATGGCTCTGGGATTCTTAAACCACGCTTCAAATAAGAGAAAATAAGCATGTGGTTCCCAGACCACATCTCATTCTCTATGAGACTGTTCTGGTGTTAGCCAGGCTAACTGTTAATGCAGATTTGAGAATCCACCACTTCATTTTTTATAAGTACATCACTATCTGTATGTCTTTCACTGAAGCACAAATTAGTAAAGTAATCATGTCATTCTGAATGTATTTACACATGATCTTACCTTGGTGAGACTCACGTGGGTTTGCTTAAGGTCCAGTGTGAGCAGGTTTCCCAGCAGTGGTAATGGTTTAGGACCTGGAGGCTCTTTTCCTTCATTTTGAGAGCTGGAGCCGATGGAGAAAAAATACATAAGCAAAAACAACAACACAGCAGCAAGTATTATACCTGTGCTGGAAATCTGCTGAAAAAACATTTCCATTATAGCCACAGTCACAAAAATGAGCTCTGAATGTATGTAACACCAGGACACGACTGATTAAAATCTGTTTCTCCTATGTACTTTATAACCAATGCAGCGGGAGGAGCCAAAAATTCCAGGACAATCACATGGAGTGCTTTAAAGAGGAATCTTGGCATACTTCCACCTGGAACAAAATACAGAAAGTTGCAGTGTTGTGAAATCAGTCTACATGTAATTTTTATACGCTTCAAGAAAAAAACAGTATTGTAAATGTAGTCCGTATGACTTGTGCATTGTATTCTGTGTGTTTTCCCTATAGACCAAACTAAAATGCATAAAACTTTGTTTCTTAATATTTCACCACAAAATCTAACATCTTCTATCCATCTTATAAAGTGAATCTTGGCTACAGCTGAAGATCACAGTACATATATGAATCCATCTGAATCTGATTGAGTAACTACTGTGGACTGTAGATCAGTGAAAGGCTTATGTTAAATATTGTGGAGTAAAACCAACAATAAGTTACTTGCTCATCATTTTGACCCAGATAAACTATTTGAGTTTTGTGCACTAAAGAAATCAAGCATGTGATTTTATTTCAGTGGTTTAAAGGGAACTTTTTACAATACTTTTTTAAGATGTAAAATAACATTTTGGTGTCCTCAATGTAAATACGTGAAGTTTTATCTCAAAATACTAGACAGATAATTTATTGTAACATGTTAAAATTGCCACTTTGTAGGTGTGAGCAAAAATGTGCAGTTTTTCGGTGTGTCCTTTAAAATGCAAATGAGCTGATGAAATGCAAACACTGATCACCATAATGATGGTTTATAATTGAAATTGAAACTCAATTGCTGTCAATTCTCTCTCTCTCTCTCTCTCTCTCTCTCTCTCTCTCTCTCTCTCTCTCTCTCTCAGAATGATCTTTTAAGTAAGTGCAATAAACTTATATAATTAATGATCAAATATCTTTACAGATATCTAGTCATTTGTCTTACAGATCACATATCTATCACACAAAGAAACTTTACAGCATCAGGAGCAGGAGCACAGACGAGATCCGCATGATGACAATCATCATGCAGCCCTAATCGTGAGCCTCAAACAAACAATTGGTTCCCCCTTCTTATGTATACATTGTGCATGCAAAAGACCGCTGGAAAACAAGCCAATCTCAACAGAACACCAACTGTGACGTTACAGACGTGATGTATGCTTTCAACATTAAATTACACATTAAATTCAATGTTAATTAATTAAAGTTCAATGTTGTTACAAGATTTCAAACCAATTTGTGACAGCTGAGTTAGCGCTATATGCTAGCATTTAGGCTGAAGTTTTAGTATTGATGTAAAATTACGTTTCGCAGGTCCATACTGAAAAAAAAAACACATTCAGAAAAGACCATTAACCATCTTCAAACAATTGATTATTTCTCAAACTCTGTATCTTTTTCTGATACAGGCTTAAAAATAAAGTCTGTTTACACACACAGAGCTACTGAAATGAGCTGTTCTGTGAAACAGCCAATCAGAGCAGAGATCAACATTATTATTCATAACAGTGCATTCACACGGAGCGTAAGCGTTAACGCTTCCCATTCACTTTTAATGGGTGACATCATCCATTGCCGAACTGAATTGTGGATCCGTTGGCGCCGCGTCAGTGCCGTTGCTCGCGCCACAAGTTGAACATTCCTTAACTTTTCAAGCGGCAATGCGTGTGTCAGCCAATCAGATCAACTTATGCAAATAACCTAGGCAGAGCCAGCCAATAACGTTTATGGAAGACCGGGCCATGTGTATCGGCCCCTGTGATTGGCTGTTGGCCACGCTTCAGACAAGCCTTCCGTTAAGCGTTAACGCGTTGGCCTGTGTGAATGTACCGTAACCCTTTCAAATGAGGTAATAATAAATAGATTAAAGAGATGTTGCTGATAAGAGAGACATCAGAGAGTCTGTGGTACAAGGCAGAGGATTTTTTTACATGTAACAGTTTATTTGGAATGTCTGAGGAGCATGTCATTCAAAAATATTGTTTGCCAAGCCATGCTATTTTTTATTTGCCGAAGGAAATAATATCAGGTGTTTCAAAACTTCTTGTGAGCCTTCTTTTTTTTGTTGGTTCTTTTTAGTGTTCTATGGTTTTGTTAGCTGGGATTTTACCCCAAAATTTAAACTATAATGTCGGTGGTGCTGAACTCAAGTTTATCAGGCATTAGATCACCCACATGAGCATCAGCTCTGCTTATTTGTGGCCCTGAACTAATTTGTGCTGCTCTTAGTAGATTATTGGTCATTATGGAAATCAGCTGTTGTGTCTCTGTTATTTCATTTGTGCATTTTTTTTTTTTGTAAATAACCTGCATATATGACCATTCCCATCAGCACTTTTTTTTGAATTGTGCTTCCGTGCCAATTTGCCCCGTTTAGTAAATCTTGCCCTAAGTATGTAACAATGAAATGTCTCCAAATTAGTACTCTTAATATTTTAAATCTTGAAAGAAATTATTTGTTTTTGCGTGTGTCTGTGAACATTTAGTGTGGGGAATGTAAACTCAGCTGATGTTGCTCTTACCATTCTAATAAAAACAATATCAATCAACCTACCTAGGTAACACTGGTCTATAAATAAGGCTTTATTGTGGTACATAGGCAGTCATTTAAGCACTTTAATAGTTTTCTGGTTAAATGTTCAGCTGAAGTCTAGGATTGCCCAACAAGTCATGATGCCAAACATGAATCCGAATAAGTATAGGTATTGCACATCTTTTGCAGGCCACCCAAAAATCAGAATGCAGGAAATCACATCTACCTAATCCAACATTTTCTTGGGGTGGACCTTCAGAAGATCTCACAGAATGTAACCAATATAGTCCATCTCCAGTAGGCTGCCCCTATCAACATCTTTGGGCCTCCCCACAAACCACCAGAATGCAGGGTACAAAATCAAATTAATTCCAATAGGCTTTATGCCCAGCTGCACTACTTCCTGAACTTCAGTCAGCCCTTGTTTCCTGTCTGCCATTATTGGACAAACTGATTAATCCAGGTATGTCTGATTATTGTTGTTGTGACTACTGAGGTCAGGCACACCTGGATTAATCAGTTTGTCCAATAATGGCAGACAGGAAACAAGGAGCTGGCTGAAGTTCAGGAAGTAGTGCAGCTGGGCATAAAGCCTATTCTCTGATATCTGAGCCACCACTTGTGTGTCTGCATACGGGGCATAATCTTGATCACCCCTGAAAAATCTCACTCCAAGGTTTTTTGGAAAAGTTGTCAGGTATGTAATACTTTATGGTTATAGTCATAGAACGCTTGAGAGAATATAGTTCACTCACAAATTCAAATTTTGTTATAACTTACCATTGTTCGGCTCATCCTGCACAAACCAATGGCACTAATACTTTCCTACAGTTTTAAATAACTTCAATTGAATGACTTCATAATAAAGAGCACAGACCATATTACAATCTTTTGATTTTTTAACTGGCAGATGTGTTATTGCATGGATATGAGTGATTAAGATTCATCTTTTGTGTAATGCAGAAAAATATGCAGTGAGGGTGGAAAACAATGAAAGACTTTAAAATTGTGATGACAATTTCTTTAAGAAAGCCTTATATTAAAAGGGATTATTTATACTGTAGGTCTATATCCCTGTGGTATATTAGCTGACACAAGATTGTTGAGTTGTTATGGGCAGTGTGAGATGTAGTCACATATTTTGGGGCAAACAAGACAAACCAGTTCTGCTCTGACTTCGAGCCCTCAGCCCTAGATGACTAGGGGAGTAAAGACACACACATAACATACAAGACACAACTCGCCCAAGTGTAAATACATCTGGTTACCACATTTACAAAACATTTTCCCCCAAACCGAACAACATCACACTTATTTACAAAAAGTAAATGGCATGTGGGCTGAAGAGAGCGTGTGGCAGTAGATCACCTTATTAAAATTAAAAAATGTATATAATTTATAAAAAAGCTTTAATTTGGGTCCAGTGCACCGTCACACACAAAGACCTATAAATATCACCGTGTTTGTGAATTAATCACTGTAGCTGTGTGAAATAACAGCCAGGATAGGCAAATATAAATATGGCTAAACAGATCAAAAGTCATTTGGTTTCATAAGTAGATAGCATATTTATCCAGTGGTTATTGGTCTGTAAATCAGTACATTTATCACAGAAACAAGCCTACTGGGGTAACTTATTAATCTTTTGGGCTATAACTAACAATTCTATCGTAACTTATTTCAATGATTTTAAGCAAGGGGGGTTAGCATTTCTGGTATTTGTTTTTATTTAATTGATTTAGTTAACATTTTTTAGAAACAAAAATATATACACTGCAAATGTATGGTTATGTTTACTGGATTATGATCCTGAACTCTGTCTGCTATACTAAAGTTCACATTCTAGACTTTATTTAAATCAGTTATTTATCAGTCTGTCAATATTCAGTCGCAACCTTGAGTTATATGTAGAAATTGACTGAGAGCTTATAAAACCTCTTTTGGAATTTGAGCTACCAACTTTTATCCAGGTTGCCAAATATAAGTTCTCGGAGAAGATCAGGCAATCCACCTCACCAACATACAGGTGCTGGTCATATAGTTAGAATATCATCAAAAAGTTGATTTATTTCCCTGTAGCCAGCAAACTCACCTGACCTTAACCCTATAGAAAATCTATGGGGTATTGTGAAGAGGAATACCACCTGAGCAGTGCCACAGACTGATCGACGCCATGCCAGGCTGCATTGCTGCAGTAATTCAGGCAAAAGGAGCTAAGTATGGGTGCTGTACATGCTCGTACTTTTCATGTTCATACTTTTCAGTAGGCCAAGATTTCTAAAAATCCTTTCTCTGTATTATTCTTAAGTAATATTCAAACTTTCTGGGATACATATTTGGGGATTTTTCTTAGTTGTCACTAATAATCATCAAAATTTAAAGAAATAAACATTTGAAATATATCAGTGTGTGTGAATGAATATATTGCTACATCAAACAAGTAATTTAATTGTGGCAGGCCGAGACCAATGAGAAGAGTCAACCTTTGCTCATTTTTCCGTGACATTCTCACGGATCTCCGCATATTTCCGTGGCCCTGCCACGGACTTTCTTTTCCGTGGCATTCTCACGGATTGGTTACTCAACTGTTTTGTCCTATTTTCTTACCATTGTCGCTTCGGTTTAGGGTTAGATTTACATAAAATGACATCCCTACCCAAACCCAACTCTAACCCCAATGCCAGGTGACAATTGATTAAAGTTTAGAAAATATAAAAGAATACATCAGAAAAAATTGTATAAACCAATACTTACAGTGACAAAGTAACGCAAGCACCAAATCTAACCCTAAACCGAAGCGACAATGGTTTGAAAAAAGGAAAAAGCAGTTGAGTAACCAATCCGTGAGAATGCCACGGAAAAGAAAGTCCGTGGCAGGGCCACGGAAATATGCAGAGATCCGTGAGAATGTCACGGAAAAATGAGCAAAAAATTCCGTGACTACGGAACTTTGTGAGATCATGTTGCAAGAGTACGTCATCTCAGATAAGAAGTGTTTGATGTTACTGTATAAAAATGGAGTCAGATGTTGGGAGGGCAGATGATCTTTGACCACCTCTTTGAGGGGTGTTGATTGTATTACTTTGTTGGCTTGAGCAAATTAAGTAATTTTTGTTTGGCACCTGGAACCTTTGTCTCCTGAGTATTTTTCTGGATATTGATGGACTAGCTGCACATCTTCCAGAAATGCGGTTGACAAATACAACTTCCGGAAGACGCACCTGCAATCCTGGACAGGACGCGTCCGGAAAGAAAGGCATGTATGGTCACCCTAGCTTTAATTGGATAGAAGGTCATGTAAAAAGGTTGCATATCTCTAAAATCATTTATAATTCGGTGAAGCAACAAAATTTAACAGCCTCACTTTCACTTTACAGCATTCATATTATTAAAATGAGACATATTTGTAGCCCCAATTGTGTATGATGTAGATAACTCACTTGAAGATAATGTCCGAAAGAACTAATGGAACAGGGGAAATAAATATGGGAAAGATTCCATGATAATGGCATCACAATTTGACATTTGGATAAATATATGTTTTGACAAAAAGGATATTGTCAGAACTTGGTTTAATCTGTGAGCTACAACGACATTGCCAATTTCACAATAGTACACACTGTCAAAAATAAAGGTACAAAGCTGTCACTGGGGCAGTACCCTTTTAAAAAGGTCCTAAAATGTACTATTTAGGTACAAATATGTTTTTTTAAACTGCCAATATGTACCTTTGAAGTACTAATAAGCACTTTTTGGGTACAAATGTGTAACTTTTTAAAAGGGTACTGTCCCAGTGTCAACTTTTGTACCTTTATTTCTGAGAGTGCAGTTAACTAGGGAAATCTGTAAAAAACTGACTATAACTTTCTCCTGTTACAAACAAAAAATAAACTGTTGTAGCTGAATATTTTTGGATATGTGTGAGAAATGCCTTCAGATACACACTCCCCAGATACTGAAAAGGCTTGTGTGCTAGTTAACTTAGCACAAGCCATTAGTATATTAATTTGAAAATTATTAAATCTTGTTACGAACCCCTGCTCTTTATTTTTGTGTAGTTTGTGTTTTTCTCTCTCCCTGTAGTGGTTATCCATTTGGAATTGGGCGTAAAACCAATAATCTATGACACCTGAGGTCTAACTATTTAAGAGAAGTTGTGGCACCTTACAGAGGAGAGCTACCCATTTGTTTGGAAAGCTTTCAATTGTTGACATTTCTTTTGGTCTCGAACAGTGAGTTTGACATTGTCTAGTTAAACTTGCTCAGAGAAAGTGTGGGTAACTGAGCTGACCCGGAAAACTATTACCTGTGTTTGTTATTTTTTTTCTCGGAAGTTAGGAAAGTTTTAACTCAGGAGTTCTTACAGTTCAGACTAGCTAGCTCACTGTCCTGACCTTATGTAAGTATTAAGCTTGGTCTTTAGTGCCATTATATTTTCCATTAGTTTGTTTTGGTTTTAATTTTTGTTTTGATATGTTGCTTGGCCACAGTGACTTGTTTTCTATTTTTGACTGGCTTAATATGTTGGTCCCTGAATTAGACCATAACAAACCTGATGAGCATACTGATCCCTGACTTGCCAATTGATTAATGATTGAATAGTTTGTATTGATTAGCCAAGAGTAATACAAAATGGTGTCTGAATTCCAAATCTAGATTTAAAGGATGGCCACTACTATTCATAATTCAGTTCCTGAGATGACCGCCACCATGCTCGCTTCAGTTCTCAAGTTAGCCGCCACCATGCTCGATTTATTCCCTGGGGTGGTCGCCGCCTTTCACGAGCCTGTTCCCGTGAGGGTCGAATCTTCTGAGTCGGTTCCCGAGATGGTCAAATCTTCTGAGTCGGTTCCTGAGACGGTTGAATCTTCTGAGTCGGTTCCCGAGATGGTCGAATCATCTGAGTCGGTTCCCAAGACGGTCGAATCTTCTGAGTCGGTTCCCGAGACGGTCGAATCGTCGGACGAAGGCTCTGCCTGGATCAAGATGGTCGGTCCTGTTCTGTCGGATCCGTCCTGGCCACCCGATCTACCAGCTCCACCCTGGTTTCTTGACCCTAAGTCCCTCCCCCAGATCCACCCACCTAGACTTGAATTTTATACACACATATACTCGTATTATAAAAAGAGTGTCTCAGATAGCACCCTTGGTGACCGGAAAAGCCAGGTGTTCCTCTGAAAACGAAGAATCTCTGGGTTCCATCACCATGTAGCCGCTGGAATCATACCCGTTGCACCAAAACAACACACACAACACCATTATATTACTAAAGTAGATTATCTAGATACTTTGACTACTGATCTATGATACTACTGAAATGTTACTGTTGTATTACACTATTGTAGTATTTATTTACCTACACTGAGACATTTTTACTTGATTCTTTTATGTATTACTTATCATGACTTATTTTGATTGATATATTTTCTTTCTGCATTATTTTTAGTGATGATAAGTTTTACACCTTTTAAAGTTACTGAATTTGATTTCACATGTGTCTATTTCTTGATTACAAATAATGAGATATTAATAGTTTTTTTTTACATTTTCATATTTGGGTTGCTTTTAGTATGCACAGGGTCTAAGAATATTTTTTGCCTTCCTTTAAGCTAATATACTCACTTAAACAAACAAGAATGGTGCCATTTTGGGAAGGTTTTTGGTTCTTGTTCCCTTAAGGGAGTGAGTGCTGCATCTTAACCTCTTCTGTGTTAGGATCTACATGGAACTTTTGATCCATGAAAGCTCTTAGCTAGTATAACATCATGTGCGACAACGTTCTGCTGCAGCACTCTCATTATGTGATGGTTTTCTTAAAAGTACCCCCTCATGTTTGATGGACTCAGGAGTCCATGAGGGGGGAATATATAGTAGTTTTTGTTGGGTATATTACTGGTCATATGCTGTAATAATATTATATTAGGCTTAAGGCCTATTGTTTCTACACAAGGCTATAATGACACCCAGTTAAACTTCTAAGGCCTATTGCTTTTACACAAGGATATAAGACACCCAGTTAAACTTTCGTTTTCTCAGTTAACTTTCGTTTCCTAATCAAAAGAGACCAGGTGCAATCCTACGACTATACCCGATTGTTCTCGCCACGATTATCTTGAGAAGCAAGGTCGAAACAACCGATAAACAAGAGTACATCATTTTAGATTAGAGAATTCGTCCAGATGTACTTCGCTACATTAACAATAAGGTATCTGTGCAAGCTAGGCCAAGGCCATGAGAACCAATAAGCAGAATAGAGATGAGGAAGGATTCAGCTGCACTTCTGCTACATCAAACAAATAAAATTAATTGTGGTAGACCGAGACCAATGGGAAGAATGTACGTCATCTCAGATAAGAAGTGCTTGATCTTATTGTATAAAAATGGAGTCAGATGTTGGGAGGGCAGATGATCTTTGAGCACCTCTGTGAGGGGTGTTGATTGTCTCACTTTGTTGGCTCAAGCAAATAAAGTAATTTTTGTTTGGCACCTGGAACCTTTGTCTCCTGAGTATTTTTCTTATGAAGATTCAAACTAAGACTATTTACCACTACAGTCGTGGCCTATGCCAGCAAAGCACATAGTGGTGTAGATATTAACTTCTCAGACACAGTGTGGGCAATGAACATTTTCGTAGCTATACTGGTGGACAAAAATCACAATTCAAACTTGTGATCAGCCTGTTCAGTTCCTTAATAGCCAAAGACTGAGAGATGATAGAGTGTCAAAGAGTCGTATTGCAACATGGATGATGGCGTTACAGGGCTATGAGGTGGAGGTTAGGTATGCCCAAAACAACAGGATGGCACTAGGCCAGTGGTTCTCAATCCTGGTCCTGGAGCCCCACTGCTCTGCACGTTTTGTATGTCTCTCTTATCTGACAGACGATGAGATCTCTGCTAATGAGCTGATGATTTGAATCAGCTGTGTTAAACAAGGGAGACATACAAAATGTGCAGAGCAGTGGGGCTCCAGGACCAGGATTGAGAACCACTGGACTAGGCCAAGGCCTGGCGGCATACCAGCATTGTAGTGATGAAGAGTACAATTCAGAAAGCAGTACAGTGACTACTGTAACCCCACTGACATCAGACCATAATTTTTATGATGAAAATGTCTGTACAGGTCTTCCAAAGGCTTACATTGATGGATGCTCATATCGGCATGAAGAGCAGGTACAAGTTGGAGTGGGGATGGTCTGGGATAAGGTGTAGCCAAGAGAGCTCCAGACCTACCTTTCGAACGTATAACTTACAGGGATATACGTAACAGAGAATGTTTCGGGAAACACATATTACGCACATGCAATTTATATGGCAAGCTTCTTGCGGGCTAAAAATTTTAATAACAATCCGCAGTGTCACGTGAAAACTCAGATCTTGCACGTGCAACCTTGCGTTGTTTGGTTGTCTCGCATGCATTTAGCTGTGAAACGTAGTCTGCGGACCGGGACAAAGTTGTCGGCGATTCTTCCTATGGTAAAGACATGCCGTGTGAAACCCCCTGTCACCGCTCCGTTGTGCAGTGTGAAAACAGCAGCGACTGAATACTACCCCGGATAGTCATGCAGTGTGAGATCTGTGACCCGACTACTGTGACCCGACTACTTTGTGCCTAAAATAAAGCAAACATTTTTAAATGAGATGGTGCTGCTCCCTGCTGGACGTTTGTTACAAAATCAAACCTGGCATGAAAATAAAGACAATGTGATACACATGTAAGTAATGCCGAGTTCAGACTGGATCATCCAAATGTCCAGCAGGGAGCAGCACCATCTCATTTAAAAATGTTTGATTTATTTTAGGCACATAATGAAGAACATGTAGTGAAATGAGTAAAAGCTGTGACTAATTTGCAGTCTTCTTATCAAAATATGAATGAAGCTGATTTGATTTCTTCTAGAAGACCATTTTATTTCATCATTACAGAAATATTATGTTCCTGTGCTCAACTTGTAGATCATTGGGTTAGCAGCAAGAAGATCATGGGTTTGATTCTCAGTGAACACACACTGATAAATGTATAGCTTAAATGCCCTGTAAGTCAGTTTGCATACAAGTATCTGTCAAATGCATACATGATCTACATATATTTATACAGCATATACATTTTTTCTCCAACTTGAAATACAATTGAATTTGTTTAGGCACAGAATATACATGTGTAATGTAAAAGCTAATGAGATAATATAATAGTCTAAGAGTCTTATAATGTGAAACAAGAGTCCAGTGGCAGCTGGTGACTTCTCTTCGGGGTGCGATTTTAAAATATGTGTTCGATCATGCGTCATGTAATCTTATGTGCATCATGCGTCAAGTAAAAATATGATGCACATGTGTCGAAATGGTTAATGAGAAAAAAGACGTGCGCCCTCGAACAAGAAGTCACTGGACGACACAGTAAGTGTTTTTACAATTATGAGGTATATATTTAACTGTTTATTCTGCTATTTTATTTATGAATTGAGGTTGTTTTTTCTGCCCTATTGACTGCACACAGTTTGTGTGGTGAGGGGTTCAAGACGATACCCACAACCGGTGTAAGATCCAATTCATCTTCAGAGACTCCAGGTGGAGGAGTGAAGTGAAAACACTGAAGAAGAGAAGTGAAGAACAGAAAGAGCTCCATCCTGGCCAAACCCTCTCCTAAACAAACCCTGCGACCTGAGAAAAAAGAAGGGAATGTGTTTGGTAATGACATACTACAGTACATACAGACTGTACTATTTTTGCATTATGTGCACCGTGTTCTGTATTTATGGGTAATATCCCACATTTACCAACCATAGTGCATGTTTCAGTATTAAGCAATGTGCTTAAGCTGCGCTTAAATTTAGAATTTATTTAAATATAGTATACAGTATATATATTTTATGCTAAGCAGCATTCTATTAACCCTGTAAAGTTTATTACCTGCAGAGAAGGGCATGAAGGCGTCACGTTTGATCAGCTGACCGTTCTCATTCAGGAAGTGTTTAGGGTTGAAAGTGTCGGGCGTCTCCCACTCGCTCTCATCTCTCAAAACAGAATACAGCAGTGGCAGAACACACGTCCCCTAGATTTCAGAAAAAAACACAGACATTAGTGTGCTAAAGACTGGGGGTTTCGAAGCCTTAATTTTGACCGGAAACAAGAACAACAAAAGGAATTTTAAAGAAAAACTAATGACAGATAAGTTGAGCTGGACAACAGACTGTAAAGTGTAAATAATAGGCTATACAATACGAGCCTTCTTGATGAGATATCCATTGAAGTTGACATCACAGCTGGTTTTATGTGGCAGACTCAATGGCGCTATACTCGCCAGTCTCTGGATTTCATGGATCACAGCGTCTGTGTAAGGTAAATTCTTCCTGTCCTCTATAACTGGTTCACGTCCATCAAGCACCCTGTCAATTTCCTCATGAACCCGATCTATGATCCAGAAGATCACACAGAAACGTTTCATATTTATTCAATACAGATGTAATTTCATACATCTTTACTCACTTTTCTAAATATAAAGAGAACAGTTATGACCTTGTATGTGAGGATATTTGGCCATGAGCAGTAAACCCCAGCGTAGCGTTGTGCCGGTGGTGTCAGTACCGGCAGCAAACAGGTTGGACACAGTCATGAGCAGGTTCAGATCATTAAATTGAGAATCATTTTCTCCAGATTCCTGTTGTAAAAAACATGCTTTATTATTATTTAAGATGAGAATTCATTTTAAACATATGGTATGCTGTAATATTTTAGTATATCTTCTCAAGGGACAATACTATATTGGATTTCTTTTAGAGTAGTCAATGTGCCGCTTATATAGCCAGGGGTGGATATACTCCATGCATCATTGGTAAGAATTATAACAAAGGTTTTAAAAGTAATGTGTTGTTAGCAGCAAAACAACAGTCACTGCCCGATTGGTCAATTTAAGTATTTAAAGGACAAGTTCTGTATTACACTCAAAGCCCTGTTTTCAGGGACCTATTTTTCCAAACGCCTCACACCCGTATATCCTTCCATTGAGACCTTGAATAATAGACACTCCAGCCCAGTTGGTGGCGATAATCCGCCTTTGCCAATTGCAAGAATACAAACAAAGTTCCCGGCAGCGGAGTAATACCGTACCTCACAGCACATCTAATACAAGTCAATGGAGTTGGACAAAAACTACGATAAAACCCTTTTGGAAAGCATCTTTTGCTTATTTTACCTCTAAGCTTTGTTTTTGGATGAGGAAGGCATCAATGAATCCTCTGCAGTCGAGAGGGTTTAAAGTCTCCCGTAAGCGATCCACCAGCACCTGCATGTCAGCCAGGTTGCTCTGGATATATTCAATTAGCAGTTTCCAGGTCTTTAACCACGGCCCAAGCACTGGTATTATGTTGTAGATCTGCGGGTCGAGCCACACAATAAAGTACAACATAAACATCAGGAGATCAGGCTGACTTTTCACAATTCTGCATTCTTGTAAAATTTACAGAACAGTTATGCAAATTTGTTGCAGCTTTACAGTAAATACATGTTAGTACAGATAGTAGATACTAAGGTTGGGAATCTAATTTCAATTCCAATTGTGGGTGAATTCTGCACATTTTGACTGCCGACTCTGCTGATTGTTATTTATTAGTCGACACGTCAATAACCGGCACATGCTACACACTAATTTGTTTAAAGGTGTAATATGTTTTAGCTGCATCTACTGGTGTAATTGCAAATTGCAACCAACCTCAATTCCTAAACGCAAAGACAAGTTATGGTATCTGCCACAGGACTTAACGCGTTCTATAGAGCAGTTTGTCCGTTTATGGCAACTATAAAAACATGACGGCAACTTCCATGTAAGTGGAAATTTTAAGATAATAAAAACAATACAGTTCAATATGTAAGGTCTTTTTACATCACTGATAACACTGTCAACCCCTAAAAGTTACACAATGCACCTTTAATTAAAAAAATTTAATTTGCTATAATACCTTGTAAGAAGTGATCATATAAATACCACAAACATCTTAATTTTCTAAACAATCTCGGCCTGTTTACAAAGGTTAAAAATATCACCTAGAGAGAAACTTCAAAATGGGAACCTGTATGGAAGCAGAGCCGGTCAAGAAGATGATCTGGTTTGCTCTGTTAACCATTTCTTTAAACTTTGGGTCATCATATTCAAACCGATTTCCATAAACAATAGCTGAGATGATGTTGGAAACGGCATAATTTACTGGCTGGGTTGTATCAAAAGGATTTCCTGCAAGAGATACAGAAACGAAGATCAGATTTTGTTAAACATCAGCACTCAAATTCGTATTTATGAACCGTTGATGTATACCTTGGAAGTTCTCAAACACTTCCCGCAGATATCGCGTCTCCTGAATGATTTTCTCTTCGCTCAGTTTCTTTCCCATCCCAAAGTCTCGAAGAGTTGAGACAGCAAATCTTCTCATGGTTTTCCACGTGTCACCATTTGTAAAAAGGATTCCTGCAGGAAAACAGCATCTTTTAGTTTGTGCTTATAACATTTTCATACTGTTTGTTAATATCTAATCTTTCTTCGGTGGCATGAACACAGCTCTGGGAAACACATTCTTTTTGAAATATAAACAAAGAGCGCCTTTGTGATAACTAATCCCATATTTGAAAACTACAATACTAATTTCTCCCTAGAAATGCAATCAAAAGTGAAAATATAACTTTATTTGCACATAATTTGTGCTCCAGCTGCTTGGCTGCCATTTTATTTTTTTTAACTTGACCACCCTCGACCAATCACATTCCCCCCCCACACACGTATAGAGTTGTGGGACAAGACAATGAAGGTATCTCAGGAGACAGGAAGTAAACCAAACATTGGATTACAATGTGCCTTGATGCCTTCATGCATTGGAATGCTGCCTCATTACATTTAAATATACTCAAATTACAAAGTACAGACAAACAAAAAACAAATAAATAGAAATAAATAAAAAATTGTTTAACTGACAGTCAATAGTAAAACCGTTAATGTGGTGTGTTACCGTGTTCTTTATTGATGTCTTGGACTATGCGTGTGATGTCCCTTTCCCCAAATTCGTCAGCCTGGTTCACCAGTGCTTGTTTAACCGTCTTGTATCCGGCCAAAACCACAATCTTTTTGGGTCCAAGATGAACTTTGAACACTGACCCATATTTCTTGGATAACTGAACCAGTAAACAAGAGCAAGGAAAACAGTTTAAACATTAACAAGCCTGTCCAACATAACATTACAAATTAAAAGCACTGACAAAACAGTTACTTTCTATAAACAAGCTATGTGTTTCATGCAGATTGCATTCAATAATTCATTCAATAAATAGCATTCAATAAATAGTTTTGTCAAAGTTTTGAAATCAATGTTTTTAATAGTATTCAACATGTGCTCTAGTTTTTTTTTCATTCTGTGTAATAAAGTCCATTCACAGAATGGAACTTTGTTTCCTTTATAGTTTGTTTCCGACACTGCAGCTAGCAACGTGTTAGAGACTATGGATCGGCCTAAAAGACAGAATAAATTGCTTTCTTATGTGGGTGACTATGAAGTTGGCTAGTCGCCTATTGTGGACCCTCCTCTAATCGATACCGTCCCATAGTAGAGCCAGCTCTTACTAAATCCAGTTGCCAATCCAGTATTATTGACATTCATGCTACATCTGCATTTACAAGCAGCCATATTAGGAAAAAAAATAAAGCAGCGCCAGTACAATGACCTCGTTCAACAAATGGAGGAGGACAGGTTGGCAAAGCTGGAGTTACAGCAACTACAAACTCAAACTAAAGATGCCCAACGACCTGCTTAGGAAGAGGCTCTTATGGCAAAGGAGGCTTTAACTGACCAACCAAGGTTGAGCCAATTAAGGTCTTACTAGGCATACTAGAAACTTTTAGGCAGGTGTGCTGAGGCAAGTTGGAGCTAAACTCTGCAGGACACTGGCACTCCAGGACCGAAGTTGCCCAGAAACTCAAAGTTGATCTAGAAACTCAAACATCACCTGACTCAACCTAGCCACAACCTTCGTTCCAACATGCCAGTTCAGTCCAACCAGCTATGTTTGTCCATCCAAAGTTCTTAACATGCCCACTAGTGATTGGACAGATAAGGCAAATGAGTCAAAGGCACTGGATTAGCCTATTTTGAGTGGGGGGGATGCTCATTATGGCCCCTAACTCCTTAACTCAGACTGTACGAACTGCCTAGTCTGGACGTATTTCTCCTGTAAAGCTTGTAAAGCAGGAGTATATGGTTGAGGATGGTGCATGTATGCCTTAACCAGCTGCTGGGCGCTAGGGAATTTTTAGATGGCTTAGTAGTACTGATTGAACCTATACTCTTCCTGAGTGCAGTGCTCGGCCCTCCAGGGTCAGATTTGAATGGCCTGCCCTACAATATCATGCCCAAGAGCACAAAGACACCATGACTGGCTTAGCTTACATAGTGGAGAACTCATTTTATGTAGACAACTGCCTGCACAACGCTCCAGACCAGGGTGATGCCAAAGACATGAAAGACGGACTGTGTCAGTCTCTACTGAAAGGAGGCTTCGAAAAAAGGCAGTGGTCATGTAATATACCTGCAGATCTCAAGCACCTGCCACCAGAGGCCAGATCTGCTAGCAGCGAGTGCTGGTTGTCTGAAATTAGCAATGACATGCAAGAACTTACCCTCAGCCTTCAATGGAACTGCAATGATGACACTCTTGGATATAAGAACCGATTAGCAGAGACCATACCATGAGAAACCTGTACAAGACTTTGGCAAGCCAGTTTGATCCCCTGGGGTTTATCATACCATTTACCACACGGGCTAAGACACTCATTCAAGACCTTTGGAAACGTAACCTCGGTTGGGATGATCCAATTGAACATTCTTATGTTCCAGCCTATGCAGACACTCCTTCAACTGTCAGGGACTTGCATGTCTTTTGTGATGCTTCAGAGAAAGCATGCAGTTCTGTAGCCTATCCTTGGGCCACAGATGAACATCTTGACTCAAGCCTTAGCTATGTTGCCATCGGCACCCTTTTTTCTTTCCTTGCTTTGCTTTATAGCTTGGAGAGGGAAACCATTTGAAATATTGGGCGACAACAGTACTAACTTTGTAAGAAGTGATCGTGAGCTTAGAGACATATTTAACCAAATGGCCCCGGAGCTTCAAGAACAGTTGGCCGAACAGCAGATTCAGTTTTGCTATATCCCAACAAGTGCTCCACACTTTTGGTGGAACATGGGACATGGGTGGAACATTGCGAGTGTTTCTGAGACAGCAGTCTGTACCCGACTCTGTCTTGCAAACATTATTAGTGGAGGTGGAAGGAATTCTCAATTCAAAGCCACTTGGCTATGTCTCCTCAGATATTGCAGATCCAGATCCTGTGACCCCATATATACTCCTCATGGGGCGCAATGATGCCTCTCTACTGCAAGTCCTCTTTGACTCCAACCAACTCTAGGAGAGTTGAACTACAGGGTAGACAGAAATGGAGATCAGATGGCAAAGAGCTGGCAGTGGGGCAAGTGGTACTCTTAATTAATCATCAACTTCCACAAGCTCTGTGGCCTGTGGGTACTGTGGCAGAGACATATGCTAGAGCTAATGGATGGATTAGAACAGCTAAGGTCCAAGTAAAAAACAAGATGTCTGTCACAAGCCAGGGGCTGGCTGCTAGTGGTTAAGCCACGCCCCTTCTCAACTTCCACCTCGAGGAGGTCCCCAAAACCAACCCAATGACCAGACAACAACGAGGACAGGTAAGTATAAAAAAAATATTCTTTATTTATTTAAATAGTTAAAATGTACGGGGACTTGGGGAAAGGGGAATTAAAACTAAAATCAGGCTCTGCCCTCCAGGGGTGCCACGGACGAATGAGTGACAGAGGGTGGGGGGGGGGTTGCGTCGGGGAACTCGCTCCCGCCTCTGGTTCCCTCTGCCCGTGGCGCGCTCCTCTTCCTTCCTGGAGGCAGAATAAATCACAATCAGTGTTGGTATGGACTTTTCTTGTCCGTGTACCTGTATACAGCACACGGCGGTTCGCCGCCTATTTCCCACAGCTCCTTGCTCGTTGACTCACTCTCCTTCCCTGTTTTCTCTCTCTCCACAGACTACAGCTGGGACACGAGGACACGGTGGATCGGTCTCAACGGGCTCGCTCACCTCTTCACCGACTGCAGCCTCTTGGTACGTATGGTTCTCCTTCCTAGCTTGTTCCTTTAGCACTCACACTTGTTCTCTCTATTCCTTCGCAGGTGACAGCTGGGACACAAAAGGCACAGTGAATCGACTTTCAATGGTTCGCTCACCTCGTCGCTGACTACAGCTTCTGGATAGGTATGACTCTCTTCACAGCTCGGTATCTTAGCGTTCACACTAGCTCTCTTTCTCTCCACAGACGGCTGCTGGGACACAGGGACACAGTGAATCGTTTTCAAGGGTTTCTCTCACCTCTGCGCTGGTTGCAGCTTCTGGGTAGGTATAGCTCTCTTCACAGCTCAGTATCTCAGCGTTCACGCTGGCTCTCTTTCTCTCCACAGACGACTGCTGGGACACAGGGACACAGTGAATCGTTTTAAAAGGTTTCTCTCACCTCTGCGCTGGTTACAGCTTCTGGGTAGGTATGACTCTCTGCACAGCTCTCACGACACACTCCTCTTCCCTGTTAATCAGCAGACATAACAGGTTATATGGTATTTTACAGGGTGGCGGGCTTACGCTGGCTGGTTACGCAATACGTCGACTGGACAGTGGTTTTCAATGGGACGCCGGGGACCAAGACCCTCTCGGCGAGCTCGTTGGTTTACAGAGGGGCGAGAACGTCACGCCGGCACACCGGGTCGAGCGCTGCCCTTTCCTCGAGACCCGTTGGTCAATCGAAACTGGACCGGGGCGCCCTTTCGTCGAGACCTCGGGGCGGCGGATCTCTTTCGCCTCTAACTCTGTGATGATGGAAAAGACACAGGTAAGGTAACAATATTATATGTGATACTCACACACACCGCCAATCGCACAGTTCTTCACCGCCACTCCAAAACACAAGTCCGCCAAGCGTTGGCTGCGAGAAGTACTACGAGATGCCACTCCGTGATTTTTTTTAAGACTGAAACACACTACAGCATAATCATATACAGGTTTTATCTAGGGCCGCTTTCCTCTTCGTCGTCCCGGGACGAGTGACTGGAGGCGGGGTTACGTCTGACAAGACACAGCAATCTCACTGCAATACACAGCATTACACAGCACCACTTCAAGTGAAAATTTCTACATCCAAAGACTCACCCACCACGTCTTCCCTCACTTTGCTCTGGGTGAGAATATGGAGATGGTAACACGGCCTAGTGTTTGTTTTTCGTCACTGTAGTTGCTTCAACACAAGGACCCTCCGGCTCACCCACCACGCTGGTTCAGGGGTAGGGCCACTCACTCTCTCTTGAAAACACTCAAAACGATATACAGGTCAAGTACATGCAAAACACCTCCATCAAGGACTTTCTTCGTCCTAGGTTGACTTCACACTGTAATAACTCCAGATGCATAGACAGGGCGTTTTCCAGCCACCAACACCACTTTTCCACAGGTGTATACTCACAATGGTAAGTTTCCTCTTCCTTCGTTTCTCTCATCCAGCATCAGTATCCGTCTAATATTCAACCTATAAGGTCTTCGATATCTTCATCAATGTAGATCTACGATCCAAACGAGAGAGAGAGCGAGTACAGCAATCCAAATAGCGTATCCGTGCGCCCAACTCAGCGCTACGATACACACCACCAACAGGGATAACATCCGCCAAGACTGTGGTTTAAACTGTTCTTAAGTACTCTCCTGGGTGTTGCTCTCGTCCAATCACCCGGCGCTCCTCTTAATAACTCCCAGCTGTGTGTAGTTTGGCTGATTACAGCGTTCGCGACGCTACTGGATGTCCGGTGTTTTCTCTTACCGGTCCGGGCGGAAATATCCGGGCGGAACCAAACTTTCCCAACTTTTGGTTCAGCCTAAAAGATCGTCACTCCTGTGACATCCTCCCCCGCCAATGCATTCTAGTCCCTGGAATGCCTCGGCGTTGTCCACTCACCGTACCGGGCAGGGGGGCGTCCTCGGTTCTCCCGTTGGGAGCGTCTCACGGGTGAATCGGGTTCGGCTGGCTCGGGTACTACCTCTGGTTGCATCAAGGCAGCCGGGGGTTCAACCGGCTCAGGTGCCAGCTCAGGCTGTATCTGGGCCACCGGGGGTTCAGCTGGCTCGGGTGCTATTTCTGGCTGCCTCTGGGCGGCCGGGGGTAACGCCACCACAGGTCGACCTGGTACCACAGCCCATCCTTCCATCCAGGGGGCCTCCGGCACTGGCTCTGTGGGCCCCTCCATCACGGCCTCAGGGTAGTTCGGACAGTGGCGAAGCATGTTCCGATGTACCACACGTTCGGGGCCAGGTTTTCCCTCGGGCCGGATGGTGTACACCGGTTGTCCCGGCCTCTGCTGCTTGCAGACCACATACGGGATAGCCTCCCAGCGGTCGCTTAGCTTGCCCTTTCCCTGCCGCCGGTTATCTCTCGCCAGGACCCTCTCACCTGGTAACAGGGGGGCATCTCGGGCAGTCCGATCATACAACCGTTTGTTCCTTTCTCCTGCCGTCTGTATTTTCCTTGACACCTGTTCATACGCAAAGTGTAAGCGCTGGTGGTGGCGCCCCACCCACTCCGTCACACTCACTTCTTCCCGGTCTGCGGCTACTCCCAAGACCAGGTCAGTGGGCATCCACACGTGCCTGCCGACCATCAGGTAAGTAGGGGCATACCCCGTTGTGCTATGAACACTGTTATTATATGCTTGCAAAAGGTTTGGTAAAGCACTCACCCAATCGCTCTGCTGTCGTTGGTCTAAGGTCCCCAGTAGCCCCAATAGGGTCTGATTAAACCTCTCACAGCTTCCGTTCCCCTGGGGATGATACGACGTCGTGTGGGTTTTAGTACATCCATACAACTGGCATAACTCATGGATTACCTTGGATTCAAAATTTGCCCCTTGGTCGGAGTGCAGAAACTCGGGACATCCAAATGTCTGGAAAACATTTCGCCATAGAGCTGTGGCTGTGGTGTTGGCTGTCTGATCAAGCGTCGGGACTGCCCAGGCATATTTGGTAAACAGGTCAGTGATTACCAGAATGTTTTGATAACGGTCCTGAGGGCGGCCCAGCGTCAGGAAGTCCATTGCCATTATGTGGAGGGGGGCTTTCGTGTGGATGGGTACCATCGGTGCTCGGGCCTCTCGTCTAGATTTAAACAACATGCACCGGGGGCAAGATTGAATTAAGTTGTGCACAGACACCTCCAGCCCCGGCCAGTAGAAGAATCTACGTAGCAGGGATACGGTCCTCTCCTGTCCCTGGTGTCCCAACTGGTCATGATAGGCTGAGACCAATGTGTTTACCTGGTCGGCGGGCACCACGATCTGGCACACTTCCTCACCCAATTTCGGGTCGCGGGTTTTCCTGCAAAGCACCCCTTCCTGTAGCTCCAGCTTCTCCCACTGTCCCAGTAACCTTCTCCCAGTCTCCGTCTGGGCTAGTCTTTCCGCCGGCGTTGGCCGTTGGCCCTGCTCCACCCACATCTTCACCTGGCACACGTCCCGGTCCTGGGCCTGCCTCTCTATCCATCGGCGGGGGTCCCACCCCCAGTTCCCTAGTACGGCCTCCTGCTGGCCTCCTGGCGCCTCCACGGCCCCTATCATGTAGCCCTCCTCGTGGCTATCCTCCCTTCGATACCCCTGGTGTCTGGGGCTCTTTACCTCTGGCAGTCTTGAGAGGACGTCCGCGTTCGTATGCTCTCGCCCGGGCCGATACTGCAATTTGTAATCGAAATTGGCCAGCTGAGCCACCTATCGCTGTTCCACGGCCCCCAGCTTCGCCGTCTGTAAATGCACTAGAGGGTTGTTATCTGTGATGACTGTTACCTTAGCTCCCCAAAGATAGTCCTTGAACTTTTCGCTCAGGGCCCACTTCAGGGCCAGCAGTTCCAGTTTAAAGGAGCTGTAATTGGCGTCGTTCCTCTCTGCCGGATGGAGGCTTCGGCTCGCATAAGCGATCACCCGCTCTGTTCCTTCTTGCCGTTGGGCCAATACCGCCCCCAGTCCCAGGTTGCTCGCGTCTGTATATAAGACAAAAGGTTTGGAAAAGTCAGCGTACGCCAAGATGGGGGCCTGTAACAATTCCTGCTTCAGCCTCTGAAAAGCCATCTCACAATCATCATCCCAGTTAATAGAGGGCGATCCACGGCCCCGGCTTCGTCCCGTTCCAACCAGCAACTGGTTAAGGGGCTTGGCAATCTTTGAAAAATCCTTAATAAATCGCCTATAATATCCCACAAACCCCAGAAAGGGTCGTACTTGCCTCACAGTCTTAGGCGCGTTCCAATCCTTTACTGCAGAGACTTTCTCGGGGTCCACGGCCACCCCTGCTGCGCTGACCACATGGCCCAGGAACTTCACTTCTCGCCGCAGCAGGTGGCATTTGTCCGGCTGCAGCTTCAGCCCGTATTTTTCCATGGCTCGGAAGACTTCCTCTAGGTGCCGGAGGTGGGAATCAAAATCTGGGGAATACACAATCACATCATCCAAATATACCAATACTGACAAAAATCAACTGACCTCCAAGGCAGCGTTGCATCAAGCGCTGGAAGGTGGCCGGAGCGTTGCAGAGCCCGAAAGGCATCCGGTCCCATTCAAATAGTCCGAACGGGGTCGTGAAGGCAGTCTTCTCCCGGTCTACCTCGGCTACTTGCATCTGCCAATATCCACTGGCCAGATCTAGGGTGGAATACCAGGCCGACTGCGTGAGGCTAGCGAGGGAGTCTTCAATTCGTGGTAAAGGGAAAGCATCTTTCTTTGTTACCAGGTTCAGCTTGCGATAGTCCACACAGAACCTCCAGGCTCCCGTCTTCTTTTGTACGAGCACGATGGGGGCCGCCCAGGGGCTACTACTCTCCCTGACGATGCCCCGGCCCAACAGGCCCTGCAGGAGTGTGCGTACTTCTGCATACAAGGTAGGTGGGATCGGTCGGTACCTCTCCCTACTTGGCCCTGCATCCCCAGTAGGCAGGCACGTGCACACATAGACATCAAAGGGGGCTTGAGCACCTGCCCTTTTTATTCCTGGAGAGAAAGTGCCCTTTTTTCTGGGGTGCTTTTAAAAAAATAATAATAATATGATCTTTATTCATATAACAACTTATGTCTGTCTGTTTCTTGTGTTTTTTACTTGTTGCTTATTTAATTTAACATGAATTTATTCAGAAATCATTTAAATGAGATTTAAACTCTTATATAAAGAAAAATAGCGCTATTTGCGGCACACAAACGGTTAACAGATGAGTCCCGCCTCCAAAATTCAAATCGCTAATATGATTCGCTTTACATTTCCTTAGTCCCGCCTCTCTAACTTACTTCGCTTTTGATTGGTTTGTCTACACTCGTGCTGCATCATTCGCGCGCTTTAAGCGCCAAAGCTCAGCCCGTGAGCCCGAACGAGACGCGATCATGTGCATGATTATGCAGGCAGCTACCGGTAAGTGTGTGAGGAAAGCATTCTTATATTAACAGTTTTATGCAATATGGGACACGTTTTTACACATACCGATACAGGGACATTGTTTTCCATGGCAATCCCATATTAACCTGAAGAGTTGCAAACTTGTAACAGTGTAGTGTATGTAGTTTAAACAGACTGCTCATAAAATAATAAAGCACAAACAATAAAATAATTGCTAACTGCAGTAGTAAGCTTTTTTGTTTGCGTTTTTTTGTAATGGCTGTTAAATAAGTAAAATGTAGTATACTGGAGTGATGTAGTAGATTGGGAAGAAATCTGATGGTTCAGTATTTTACTTGCCCAGTCAGAATTTTCACTGACATCACAAAAAAGTAAAATATAAAATACAAATAAAATAGGCCTAATCTATATTTGTTGTTTCTGACATGTGTAACCCTAATAAATTTGAAACCTAAGATTAAAGGTGCAATAGGATGTGTTGTCATAATATGTTAAATTGTTCTTTGACAATTACATAGAAGGTATGTTGCTTTATTAAGTGCAAAAATTATCCGGAAAAGTTTTTACATGTCTGTTTACAACCCTAGAATTTGTCATTTTAATTAAATTGTCTATTTTTGCTCTATTTGAAAGGGTCATGAATAATAATGTTGAGCTCTGCTCTGATTGCTCTGCTCTGAGGCTCATGCCAGAAGCTCACATTAGTAAACAGACCTTATATTTTGAGCCCTTATCAGACAAAAATACATTTTGAGTAACAACTAACAACTAATTAGCTAAACGCTAGCATATGATATAGCATTTATTGGCATGTAGGGCTAACTCAGCAGTCACAACATTGTTTTTAGCATTTTAACAAATTTGTAATTAATGTGTAATTGAATGTTTTCAAAACATGCACATTGTGTAATGGCTTCCTTTGCTGCTCTATAAACCTAGACTACTAAGGAGACCATTGTGTCTGTGTGAACAACTGATTATTTTGTAGACATCTTTTGAAAATTAAACAATTGCGTGAGTTTGAACTTTTTTGAACTTTTAAAATATTTTTTTTAAAAAGGAAGTCAGAATTGCGTTAATATAAATACTTTTTGTTTAAAAAAAAGAAAAAAAATATACATAATGATGAGAAGTGCCCTTTATTTCACTTGAGCCCCTGCCCCTCAAAATGTCTGTGCACGTCCCTGCCAGTAGGGATGTGGTGTTCCACCACCCCAGTGCACCCATAGTCCTCATCGTGCCTTGCAAACACATGTTGCCACTTCCGAAGGAGTGCCTGCAGTTTCTGTGTCTGTACCTGTCCCAGGTCGTCCCCTTGCAGTGACTCACCCGCTAGGTGTTTTGGCACACCTCTCCCCTGGTTACTCGCCGGGGCATCCATTTGAGTCAGGGCCACCTCGATCACAGTGGGGCACACCTGACGGAAACTGACGTCCCTTTCCTCCCTCACCTGGTGGGGCGTGACCATCGTCAGCCGGGCCAGTCGTTGATGTCGGTGTAATTGTACTGCATAGGGGTGCTCGTTTCGCACCCTCACAGGGATCCTCCCCCGGTGGACCGCCGCTAGTCCCCGTGCTACCTCCACTTGTGGACAATCTGTGTGTGGCTCTACCAACACCCACTCCTCTGGGCTCGCTTCCCGAAGGGGCACTCTTGCCCATACGATTGCCTCACTCCTAGGGGGAATAGACAAAGCAAAACGACACATTACTCTTCCCACTTCCTCCCGATCTCTACGAACCTGGTTCATTTGGACCTGGCGGCAGTCGGCCACTACGCGCTCCCACTTGGGCCTCTCAGTAGGTGAGATCCTCGGACCAGGCCTAGCCTGGAATATCTCCTCCCAGCATTCAGAGAGGACATTCATGCCCAATAGGGCTCGGTGGGCGCCCAAACACCTATCTTCAACAATGATCACACCTTTTTGGGGGACGACTACCCCATGCACTTCAAGATCCGTCAGGCGATAGCCAATGTAGGGGATTTCTAAGCCGTTAGCGCCTTTCAACGTCAGCCAGGGGCCTCCGTTCCTTGTGTTCCTTCTTGTCCGAATATCTCCTTGGAGAGGCTTTCTGCAAACATCGTTACCTGTGAGCCCATATCCACCAGGCACTGAATCCACTTGCCACACACTTTTACTTCTGCCACCGGGCTATGCCCGATCATCTGTTGCCTTGAGCTGTCCCTTCTTCCCGGGTCTTCTCGAAGGGTCCCGGCCACACGACCCACTGTGGCCGGTCGTCCTAAAAACCCCCTTCAGATGCCCTGCGGGGCCCACACTGACGGCTATAATGTCCTGGCTCACCACAACGGTTGCAAATCGGCCGCCCCTGGTCATCCCATTCGAACCGGGGCCGATTATAGCGGCTCGGGCGTCCAGGTGGCTCTCGGCCCCTCTCCGAGTTTACTCGCTCTCGGGGTGCCGGCCTTGGTTCCTCCCGCGCCCTGCCTTGGCGCAGCTCTCCCAGAAGGGTCTTAGATAATTCTGACATCTGCTCCCGGACGTCCTTCAAAAGCTCTGCTTTCAGAGCCTGCTTCCAATCCGTGCGTTCAGGTTGTGTTGGCACGCTTTCATTTACAGCCGCACATGCTGGGGTCTCACTCACCTCAACCTCATCGCCCTCCAACGCTAGCGCCTCCTTCCTTAGATCTTCAAATGTGAGGTCGGGGTCTCTCCGAAACTGGACCCTCAGACTCTGTCTCACGGGGCCCTCTTTCATCCCCAGAAGGAATTGGTTTCGCAGCAAAGTCTCTCCGTCTCCCAGCCCATTATCACGGCGGGTCTGTAGCCGGGTGAACTGCTCTCACAGTCTCAGGGCAAAAGCTCTAATGGGTTGTCGGGGGCCTTGTTTACTATTAAAAAATTGGGAACGGAGGACGGCTACGGGGGTGTGGTCACCATATTGCTCGGTGAGAAACTGGAATATAGTTTGGACATTGGTTCGAACAGCTTCAGGGGCGGCCTGTACTTCTCGCCGCGCTTCTCCCTCTAGGGAGTTCAGCACGAACTGGAGCCGCTGGGCTACAGTAAGGCCTTGCAGGTCGGCTAGATACTCCAACTGGGCCTTCCATTCCGTTAGTCGTACTCCCGACTCTGTCCCTCCATACTTTTGGACCCAAGGGCTGCCCATAAAGACAGGCACCGCACGGGGTTGGGCTGCGGGCCCCGCGTTGTCGGTCATTGGGCTAGTCTGGTTGCTCAACTCGAGGTGGAACCCTGCCGACTACGCCAAAATCTGTCACAAGCCAGGGGCTGGCTGCTAGTGGTTAAGCCACGCCCCTTCTCAACTTCCACCTCGAGGAGGTCCCCAAAACCAACCCAATGACCAGACAACAACGAGGACAGGTAAGTATAAAAAAAAATATTCTTTATTTATTTAAATAGTTAAAATGTACGGGGACTTGGGGAAAGGGGAATTAAAACTAAAATCAGGCTCTGCCCTCCAGGGGGGCCACGGCCGAATGAGTGACAGAGGGTGGGGGGGGGTTGCGTCGGGGAACTGGCTCCCGCCTCTGGTTCCCTCTGCCCGTGGCGCGCTCCTCTTCCTTCCTGGAGGCAGAATAAATCACAATCAGTGTTGGTATGGACTTTTCTTGTCCGTGTACCTGTATACAGAACACGGCGGTTCGCCGCCTATTTCCCACAACTCCTTGCTCGTTGACTCACTCTCCTTCCCTGTTTTCTCTCTCTCCACAGACTACAGCTGGGACACGAGGACACGGTGGATCGGTCTCAATGGGCTCGCTCACCTCTTCACCGACTGCAGCCTCTTGGTACGTATGGTTCTCCTTCCTAGCTTGTTCCTTTAGCACTCACACTTGTTCTCTCTATTCCTTCGCAGGTGACAGCTGGGACACAAAAGGCACAGTGAATCGACTTTCAATGGTTCGCTCACCTCGTCGCTGACTACAGCTTCTGGATAGGTATGACTCTCTTCACAGCTCGGTATCTTAGCGTTCACACTAGCTCTCTTTCTCTCCACAGACGGCTGCTGGGACACAGGGACACAGTGAATCGTTTTCAAGGGTTTCTCTCACCTCTGCGCTGGTTGCAGCTTCTGGGTAGGTATAGCTCTCTTCACAGCTCAGTATCTCAGCGTTCACGCTGGCTCTCTTTCTCTCCACAGACGACTGCTGGGACACAGGGACACAGTGAATCGGTTTCAAGGGTTTCTCTCACCTCTGCGCTGGTTACAGCTTCTGGGTAGGTATGGCTCTCTGCACAGCTCTCATGACACACTCCTCTTCCCTGTTAATCAGCAGACATAACAGGTTATATGGTATTTTACAGGGTGGCGGGCTTACGCTGGCTGGTTACGCAATACGTTGACTGGACAGTGGTTTTCAATGGGACGCCGAGGACCAAGACCCTCTCGGCGAGCTCGTTGGTTTACAGGGGGGCGAGAACGTCACGCCGGCACACCGGGTCGAGCGCTGCCCTTTCCTCGAGACCCGTTGGTCAATCGAAACTGGACCGGGGCGCCCTTTCGTCGAGACCTCGGGGCGGCGGATCTCTTTCGCCTCTAACTCTGTGATGATGGAAAAGACACAGGTAAGGTAACAATATTATATGTGATACTCACACACACCGCCAATCGCACAGTTCTTCACCGCCACTCCAAAACACAAGTCCGCCAAGCGTTGGCTGCGAGAAGTACTTCGAGATGCCACTCCGTGATTTTTTTTAAGACTGAAACACACTACAGCATAATCATATACAGGTTTTATCTAGGTTTTCCTCTTCGTCGTCCCGGGACGAGTGACTGGAGGCGGGGTTACGTCTGACAAAACACAGCAATCTCACTGCAATACACAGCATTACACAGCACCACTTCAAGTGAAAATTTCTACATCCAAAGACTCACCCACCACGTCTTCCCTCACTTTGCTCTGGGCGAGAATATGGAGATGGTAACACGGCCTAGTGTTTGTTTTTCGTCACTGTAGCTGCTTCAACACAAGGACCCTTCGGCTCACCCACCACGCTGGTTCAGGGGTAGGGCCACTCACTCTCTCTTGAAAACACTCAAAACGATATACAGGTCAAGTACAATCAAAACACCTCCATCAAGGGATTTTGTTACTCACAATTACTGTACTTTCTTCGTCCTAGGTTGACTTCACACTGTAATAACTCCAGATGCATAGACAGGGCGTTTTCCAGCCACCAACACCACTTTTCCACAGGTGTATACTCACAATGGTAAGTTTCCTCTTCCTTCGTTTCTCTCATCCAGCATCAGTATCCGTCTAATATTCAACCTATAAGGTCTTCGATATCTTCATCAATGTAGATCTACGATCCAAACGAGAGAGAGAGCGAGTACAGCAATCCAAATAGCGTATCCGGCGAGCCCAACTCAGCGCTACGATACACACCACCAACAGGGATAACATCCGCCAAGACTGTGGTTTAAACTGTTCTTAAGTACTCTCCTGGGTGTTGCTCTCGTCCAATCACCCGGCGCTCCTCTTAATAACTCCCAGCTGTGTGTCCGGTGTTTTCTCTTACCGGTCCGGGCGGAAACATCTGGGCGGAACCAAACTTTCCCAACTTTTGGTTCCGCCTAAAAGATCGTCACTCCTGTGACATGTGCATTCGAACAGTTGTAAAACTCATTCAGATTCCCCAATTCATAGATGATTAGTCAAAAACTGACTTTCTTAAGAAAAATTAATTATACTGACAGATAATTGGGGGCGGCTGTATCATAGGGCCTTTTTACACCTGGTCACTTCATGTGTTTTCTCTGATCGGATAGCTATCTGATTTTTTAAAGCTGTTCCATTTTCATTTGGCCACATAAATGCATCTTGGCAAAACCGATATGAATCCGATCTTTTACCCCCGCCCAAAATGCAAATACACTATTTATTACTCCGCCTTAAAAAAACTTAAGATGACGTTTATGCAACAATAGGCAGCACTTACTATATGTTGTCCTGTATGTTGGGCAGGGGACGCGCGTCTCCTTGCTCGGCATGAGCTGAAGCTCGCAGTACAGCGCAGCAGGAGAGTGACAGCGCGGTGATTTAATGTACAGGTAGATGACGGGAAAAACATTCACAAAACTCTCTCTTAAAGTTTTATTTCTTTGTTTAATATCATTTGTGTTTGTCATTAGACTCTTTTATTGATTCTAGGAAGCTTTTTTACCCGCTGTCGTCGCTCCATAAAGCAACGAGCGCGTCGTCTTTGTTTGTTTGCCTTTTTAACGGCTAACTTCTGAGTGACGTGCTTACGTTTGGGAGGAGTTATGCACTGAAAGATGTGGTTTCATCAACCAGATGTATTTACACTTGTCCAGTTTCATCTGAAATCCGTCCCAGACCACCTCCTGAAGTAGTTTGAGCGATCGGAATTAAATTCGTCTCGAAAACGTTTCAGAGGGCATTTACACCTGGTCTTTTTACGATCGGATCCGATCAGAGAAAACACATGAAGTGACCAGGTTTAAAAAGCCCCATAATGTCCATTTACGGAATTGAACTTTGTTTCGTTTATAGTTTTTTTAAGACGGACCAATAAGAGGTTGCCACTGATCAAGTGGTGTGACAGACAGCTAAGCTGTCTAATATTGTTCATGTTGTGTGTTCATGTAAAATATGTTAGTAATCATGCAAACTGTTACTTCTTTAGCCTGCTTTTATGAATGTATGGTGTTATGCCAGTGTTTAATATTAGTGCGATCGCAGTAATTCCATATGTATATTATTAGGGCCCGAGCACACTGGGGTGTGAGGACCCTATTGTTTTTGCTCGGTTTATTATTATTAGGGCCCGAGCACACCGGGGTGCGAGGACCCTATTGTTTTTGCTCGGTTTATTATTATTATTATTATTATTATTATTATTATTAGGGCCCGAGCACCGAGGAGCAGGCCAGAATGGCCTGCACCGTGGGTGCAAAGCCCTATTGTTTTTGCTTCGTTTATTATTAGGGCCCGAGCACACCGGGGTGTGAGGACCCTATTGTTTTTGCTCCGTTTATTATTAGGGCCCGAGCACCGAGGAGCAGGCCAGAATGGCCTGCACCGTGGGTGCAAAGCCCTATTGTTTTTGCTTCGTTTATTATTATTATTATTATTATTTTCCGAAATGAATCGCATTTTTGAAGGCCTAAACATGCTCAAAAACTCATGAATTTTGCACACGCGTCAGAAGTGGTGAAAATTTACATGTGGTATAGGCGTCAGAAGTGGGCGTGTAGAAATGGCTCGATAGCGCCACCTGCAAAATTTCAAGAGAACAGCCCCCCCGCTACGAAAAACGTACAGATACGAATTTTGGTAGGATCATCTATCCCCCCAAGACCTACAAAAAAGTCTCTTGGAACTAAGCTCTAAACCCCACAGGAAGTCAGCCATTTTTAATTTTCTCTGTCATTTTTTTACATTTCCAAGCGTCGTACTTTAACGAACTCCTCCTAGAGATTTAATCCGATCATCATCATATTTGGTCAATCTCATCTAAAGGCCTTTGTGATGTTAAATTGCGGAGATCTTGACTTTTCGTTGGAGGGTGTGTCCGTGGCGGCCTGACAAAGTTAGGCATTTTCGCGATGAAACAGGAAGTTGTTATAACTCAGGCATACAATGTCCAATCTGCCCCACGCTTCACATGTTTGATAAGAGTCTCGACCTGAACACATTTTAATGCCAATATTCAGCTTCAGTCATAGCGCCACCTAGAGGTAGCAGGAAATGCCATGTTTTACGCTGTGATTTACTGCGCTTAGAGATTTAATCAAATCATCATCATATTTGGTCAGACTGATGTTAAGCCCTTTGCCGTGATAAATTGCGAAGATCTTGACTTTTCGTTGAAGGGCGTGTCCGTGGCGGCCTGGCAAAGTGTGATGTTTTGACATGAAACAGGAAGCTATTGTAATTCAGGCATACATTATCCAATCTGCTCCAGACTTCACACGTTTGATAAGGGTCCCGGCCTGAACACGTCAATATAACAATAATCAGGTACAGTTATAGCGCCACCTGCTGCACACAGGTGGTGTGGCACATTTTTTGTCCTTTGAATATCAACCTATATTTACCCACTTTAATTCATATCCCCCTGGTTCACTGCTTAACTAATGCCATAGGGTGGCGGTGCACATCCGTGCGAGGGCCCTTCCATCGCTGCTTGCAGCTTTAATTATTATTTATTCTTCTTCTTCTCCAAAGTGAATCGCATTTTTGAGGGGTGAAACATGCTCGAAAACTCATGAAATTTTGCACACATGTCAGAAGTGGCGAAAATTTACATGTGGCATAGGCGCCAGAAGTGGGCGTGTAGAAATGGCTCGATAGCGCCACCTGCAAAATTTCAAGAGAACAGCCCCCCCGCTACGAAAAACGTACAGATACGAAATTTGGTAGGATCATCTATCACCCCAAGACCTACAAAAAAGTCTCTTGGAGCGAAGCTGTAAACCCCACAGGAAGTCGGCCATTTTGAATTTTCACTGTGATTTCTGACCAAATTTTGGCATTTCCAGGCTTTGTACTTTAACGAACTCCTCCTACAGATTTAATCCGATCATCGTCATATTTGGTCAGTCTCATCTAAAGGCCTTTGCAATGTTAAATTGCGGAGATCTTGACTTTTCGTTGGAGGGTGTGTCAGTGGCGGCCTGACAAATTTCTGCATTTTCGCCATGAAACAGGAAGTGGCTCTAACTCGGGCATACAATGTCCAATCTGGCCCACGCTTCACACGTTTGATAAGGGTCTTGGCCTGAACACATTTCAATGCCAATATTCAGCTTCACTCATAACGCCACCTAGAGGTAGGAGGAAATACCATGTTTTACGCTGTGATTTACTACTCTTAGAGATTTAATCAAATCATCATCATATTTGGTCTGACTGATGTTAAGGCCGTTGCGGTGATAAATTGCAAAGATCTTGACTTTTCGTTGAAGGGCGTGTCCGTGGCGGCCTGGCAAAGTGTGATGTTTCGCCATGAAACAGGATGCTGTTGTAATTCAGACATACATAGTCCGATCTGCCCCCAACTTCACACGTTTCATAAGGGTCCCGGCCTGAACACATCAACATGGCATAATTCAGTATCAGTCATAGCGCCACCTAGAGGCAGCAGGAAATACCACCTTTTATGCTGTGACTTACTGCTCTTAGAGATTTAACCATATCAACATCATATTTCATCAGTCTAATCTCAAGACCTTGTGTGATGATAAATAGCAACGACCTTGACTTTTCGTGAAAGGGCGTGTCCGTTGCGGCCTCGCAAAGTATCGCTAAATGAATCCCATTTTTGACAGCCTAAACGAGCTCAAAAAGTCATGAAACGTTGCACACGTGTCAAAAGTGGCGAATATTTTCATGTGATATAGGCTTCAGAACTTGGGGTGTTAAAATGGCTCTATAGCGCCACCTACAAAAATTCAATAGAGCAGCCTTACCGCTACGTTAATCGCAAAGATACGAAATGCGGTAGGATCATGTATCACCCCAAGACCTACAAAAAAGTCTCTTGGAGCAAAGCTCTAAACCCCACAGGAAGTCAGCCATTTTGAATTTTCTCTTTAATTTGAGTGCAAATTTTGCCATTTCTGGCCTTCGTTTTTTTACAAACTCCTCCTATAAATTTAATCAGATAATCATCATATTTGGTGAGTGTCATCTAAAGGGCTTTGCAATGCTAAATTGCGGAGATCTTGACATTTCAATGGAGGGTGTGTATGTGGCGGCTTGCCAAATGTCTGTGTTTCTCAATGAAACAGGAAGTTGTTCCAACTCGGGTTTAAAATGTCCAATCTGACCCACGCTTCACAAGTTTGATAATTGTCCTGTCCTGAACACATTAACATGGCAATATTCAGTAAAAGTTATAGCGCCACCTGCTGGAAGCAGGAAATGTCATGTTTTACACTGTGATTTACTGCTCATTGAAATGTATTCAGATCATCATCATATTTGGTCAGTCTGAACTTAGGGACTTCACAATGATAAATTGTGAAGATCTTGACATTTCGTTAAAGGGGCGTGTCCGTTGTGGCCTGTCAAAGTTTGATTTTTCGCCATGAGAAAGCTGTTGTAACTCAGACAAGCAATGTCCGACCTGTCGCAGACATCATACGTTTGACAAGGGTCCTGGCCTCAACACATCAATGTTACAACAATCAATTACAATCATAGCGCCACCTGCTGCATAAAGGAGTAGTGGCACTTCAAAGTTCCTTTGAATATCCACCTATATTTATCCACGGAAATTTCGATCCCCCTGGTTTATTGCTTTACTAAGGCCATAGAGTGGCGGTGCACATGAGTGCGAGGGCCCTTCCATCACTGCTTGCAGTTTTAATTACTATTATTTTCCGAAATGAATCGCATTTTTGAAGGCCTAAACATGCCTGAAAACTCATGAAATTTGGCACACGCGTCAGAAGTGGTGAAAATTTACATGTGGTATAGGCATCAGAAGTGGGCGTGTAGAAATGGCTCGATAGCGCCACCTGCAAAATTTCAAGAGAACAGCCCCCCGCTACGAAAAACATATAGATAAGAAATTTAGTAAGATCATCTATCACCCCAAGACCTACAAAAAAGTCTCTTGGAACTAAGCTCTAAACCCCACAGGAAGTCAGCCATTTTGAATTTTCTCTGTCATTTTTTGACATTTCCAAGCGTCGTACTTTAACGAACTCCTCCCAGAGATTTAATTCGATGCTCATCATATTTGGTCAGTATCATCTATAGGCCTTTGCGATGTTAAATTGCGGAGCTTTTGACTTTTCATTGGAGGGTGTGTCCGTGGCAGCCTGACAAATTTCAGCGTTTTCGCAATGAAACAGGAAGTTGTTCTAACTCAGGCATACAATGTCCAATCAGCCCCACGCTTCACATGTTTGATAAGGGTCTTGGCCTGAACACATTTCAATGCCAATATTCAGCTTCAGTCATAGCGCCACCTAGAGGTAGTAGAAAATTTCTTGTTTTACACTGGGTTTTACTGCTCTTAGAGATTTAATCAAATCATCATCATATCTGGTCAGACTGTTCTTAAGCCCTTTGCGATGATAAATTGGGAAGATCTTGACTTTTCGTTGAAGGGCGTGTCCGTGGCGGCCTGTCAAAGTGTGATGTTTCACCATGAAACAGGAAGCTGTTGTAATTCAGGCATACATTGTCCGATCTGCCCCCGACTTAACACGTTTGATTAGGGTCCCAGCCTGAACACATAAACATGGCTTAATTTAGTAACAGTCATAGCGCCACCTAGAGGCAGCAGGAAATGCCATGTTTAATGCTGTGACTTACTGCTATTAGAGATTTAACCATGTCAACATCATATTTCATCAGTCTAATCTCAAGACCTTGTGTGATGATAAAAAGCAACGACCTTGACTTTTCATTAAAGGGCGTGTCCGTTGCGGCCTCGCAAAGTATCGTTAAATTAATCACATTTTTGACAGCCTTAATAAACTCAAAAAGTCATGAAACGTTGCACACATGTCAAAGGTGGCAAATATTTTCATGAGATATAGGCTTCAGAACTTGACATTTCGTTAAAGGGGTGTGTCGGTGGTGGCCTGTCAAAGTTTGATGTTTCGCCATGAGAAAGCTGTTGTAACTCAGGCATGCAATGTCCGACCTGTCACAGACATCATACGTTTGACAAGGGTCCTGGCCTCAACACATCAATGTTACAACAATCAATTACAATCATAGCGCCTGCTGCACAAAAAGAGCTGTGGCACTTCAAAGTTCCTTTGAATATCCACCTATATTTACCCACTGAAATTTCAATCCCCCTGGTTTATTGCTTTACTAAGGCCATAGAGTGGCGGTGCACATGCGTGCGAGGGCCCTTCCATCACTGCTTGCAGTTTTAATTAGGGCCCGAGCACCGAGGAGCAGGCCAGAATGGCCTGCACCGTGGGTGCAAAGCCCTATTGTTTTTGCTTCGTTTATTATTATTATTATTATTATTATTATTATTATTATTATTATTTTCCGAAATGAATCGCATTTTTGAAGGCCTAAACATGCTCAAAAACTCATGAAATTTTGCACACGCGTCAGAAGTGGTGAAAATTTACATGTGGTATAGGCGTCAGAAGTGGGCGTGTAGAAATGGCTCGATAGCGCCACCTGCAAAATTTCAAGAGAACAGCCCCCCCGCTACGAAAAACGTACAGATACGAATTTTGGTAGGATCATCTATCACCCCAAGACCTACAAAAAAGTCTCTTGGAACTAAGCTCTAAACCCCACAGGAAGTCAGCCATTTTGAATTTTCTCTGTCATTTTTTTACATTTCCAAGCGTCGTACTTTAACGAACTCCTCCTAGAGATTTATTCCGATCATCATCATATTTGGTCAATCTCATCTAAAGGCCTTTGCGATGTTAAATTGCGGAGATCTTGACTTTTCGTTGGAGGGTGTGTCCGTGGCGGCCTGACAAAGTTAGGCATTTTCGCGATGAAACAGGAAGTTGTTATAACTCAGGCATACAATGTCCAATCTGCCCCACGCTTCACATGTTTGATAAGAGTCTCGACCTGAACACATTTTAATGCCAATATTCAGCTTCAGTCATAGCGCCACCTAGAGGTAGCAGGAAATGCCATGTTTTACGCTGTGATTTACTGCTCTTAAAGATTTAATCAAATCATCATCATATTTGGTCAGACTGATGTTAATCCCTTTGCCGTGATAAATTGCGAAGATCTTGACTTTTCGTTGAAGGGCGTGTCCGTGGCAGCCTGGCAAAGTGTGATGTTTTGACATGAAACAGGAAGCTATTGTAATTCAGGCATACATTATCCGATCTGCTCCAGACTTCACACGTTTGATAAGGGTCCCGGCCTGAACACGTCAATATAACAATAATCAGGTACAGTTATAGCGCCACCTGCTGCACACAGGCGGTGTGGCACATTTTTTGTCCTTTGAATATCAACCTATATTTACCCACTTTAATTCATATCCCCCTGGTTCACTGCTTAACTAATGCCATAGGGTGGCGGTGCACATCCGTGCGAGGGCCCTTCCATCGCTGCTTGCAGCTTTAATTAGGGCCCGAGCACACAAGTGTGAGGACCCTATTGTTTTTGCTCCGTTTATTATTATTATTATTTTTCTTCTTCTTCTTCTTCTTCTTCTTCTTCTTCTTCTTCTTCTCCGAAATGGATCGCATTTTTGAGGGCCTAAACATACCCGAAAACTCATGAAAATTTGCACACTCATCAGAAGTGGCGAAAATTTACATGTAGTATAGGCGTCAGAAGTGGGCGTGTAGAAATGGCTCGATAGCGCCACCTGCAAAATTTCAAAAGAACAGCCCCCCCCACTACGAAAAACGTACAGATACGAAATTTGGTAGGGTCATCTAGCACCCCAAGACCTACAAAAAAGTCTCTTGGAGCGAAGCTCTAAACCCCACAGGAAGTCGGCCATTTTAAATTTTTTCTGTCATTTTTTGACATTTCCAAGCGTCGTAGTTTAACGAACTCCTCCTAGCGATTTAATCCGATCATTATCATATTTGGTCAGTCTCATCTAAAGGCCTTTGCGATGCTAAATTGCGGAGATCTTGACTTTTCGTGGGAGGGTGTGTCCGTGGCGGCCTGACAAAGTTCGACATTTTCGCCATGAAACAGGAAGTTGTTATAACTCAGGCATACAATGTCCAATCTGCTCCACACTTCACATGTTTGATAAGGGTCTTGACCTTATCACATTTTAATGCCAATATTCAGCTTCAGTCATAGCGCCACCTAGAGGTAGCAGGAAATGCCATGTTTTACGCTGTGATTTACTGCTCTTAGAGATTTAATCAAATCATCATCATATTTGGTCAGACTGATGTTAAGCCCTTTGCCGTGATAAATTGCGAAGATCTTGACTTTTCGTTGAAGGGCGTGTCCGTGGCGGCCTGGCAAAGTGTGATGTTTTGACATGAAACAGGAAGCTATTGTAATTCAGGCATACATTATCCGATCTGCTCCAGACTTCACACGTTTGATAAGGGTCCCGGCCTGAACACGTCAATATAACAATAATCAGGTACAGTTATAGCGCCACCTGCTGCACACAGGCGGTGTGGCACATTTTTTGTCCTTTGAATATCAACCTATATTTACCCACTTTAATTCATATCCCCCTGGTTCACTGCTTAACTAATGCCATAGGGTGGCGGTGCACATCCGTGCGAGGGCCCTTCCATCGCTGCTTGCAGCTTTAATTATTATTTATTCTTCTTCTTTTCCAAAGTGAATCGCATTTTTGAGGGGCGAAACATGCTCGAAAACTCATGAAATTTTGCACACATGTCAGGAGTGGCGAAAATTTACATGTGGCATAAGCGCCAGAAATGGGCGTGTAGAAATGGCTCGATAGCGCCACCTGCAAAATTTCAAGAGAACAGCCCCCCCACTACGAAAAACGTACAGATACGAAATTTGGTAGGATCATCTATCACCCCAAGACCTACAAAAAAGTCTCTTGGAGGGAAGCTCTAAACCCAACAGGAAGTCGGCCATTTTGAATTTTTGCCTTGATTTTTGTGCAAATTTGGTCATTTCCAGCCTTCATACTTTAACGAACTCCTCCTACAGATTTAATCCGATCATCTTCATATTTGGTCAATCTCATCTAAAGGCCTTTGCGATGTTAAATTGCGGAGATCTTGACTTTTCGTCAGAGGGTGTGTCCGTGGCGGCCTGACGAATTTCGGCATTTTCGCCATGAAAAAGGAAGTGTCTCTAACTCAGGCATACAATGTCCAATCTGCCCCACGCTTCATACGTTTGATAAGGGTCTTGGCCTGAACACATTTCAATGCCAATATTCAACTTCACTCATAGCGCCACCTAGAGGTAGGAGGAAATACCATGTTTTATGCTCTGATATACTGCTCTTAGAGATTTAATCAAATCATCATCATATTTGGTCTGACTGATGTTAAGCCCTTTTCCTTGATAAATTGCGAAGATCTTGACTTTTCGTTGAAGGGCGTGTCCGTGGCGGCCTGGCAAAGTGTGATGTTTCGCCATGAAACAGGAAGTTGTTATAACTCAGGCATACAATGTCCGATCTGCCCCTGACTTCACACGTTTGATAAGGGTCCAGGCCTGAACACATCAACATGGCATAATTCAGTAACACTCATAGCGCCACCTAGAGGCAGCATGAAATACCATGTTTTACGCTGTGATTTACTGCTCTTAGATATTTAACCATATCAACATCATATTTCACCAGTGTAATCTCAAGACCTTGTGTGATGATAAAAAACAACGACCTTGACTTTTCATTAAAGGGCGTGTCCATGGCGGCCTCGCCAAGTATCGCTAAATGAATCGCATTTTTGACAGGCTAAACAAGCCCAAAAAGTCATAAAACGTTGCACACACGTCAGAAGTGGCGAAAATTTACATGTGGCATAGGCGCCAGAAGTGGGCGTGTAGAAATGGCTCGATAGCGCCACCTGCAAAATTTCAAAAGAACAGCCCCCCCACTACGAAAAACATACAGATATGAAATTTGGTAGGATCATCTATCACCACAAGACTTACAAAAAAGTCTCTTGAAGCTAAGCTCTAAACCCCACAGGAAGTCGGCCATTTTGAATTTTTGCTGTGATTTCTGTGCAAATTTGGTCATTTCCAGGCTTCATACTTTAACGAACTCCTCCTACAGATTTAATCCAATCATCGTAATATTTGGTGAATGTCATCTAAAGGCCTTTGCGATGTTAAATTGCGGAGATCTTGACTTTTCGTTAGAGGGTGTGTCCGTGGCAGCCTGACAAATTTCGGCATTTTCGCCATGAAACAGGAAGTGGCTCTAACTCAGGCATACAATGTCCAATCTGCCCCATGCTTCACAAGTTTGATAAGGGTCTTGGCCTGAACAAATTTCAATGCCAATATTCAGCTTTAATCATAGCGCCATCTAGAGGTTGCAGGAAATTACATGTTTTACGCTGTGATTTACTGCTCTTAGATATTTAATAAAATCATCATCATTTTTGGTAATACTGATCTTAAGGACTTTAATATGATATATTCAGAAGATCTTGACTTTTCGTTGAAGGGCGTGTCCGTGGCGGCCTGGCAAAGTGTGATGTTTCGCCATGAAACAGAAAGCTGTTGTAATTCAGACATACATTGTTCGATCTGCTCGAGACTTCACACGTGTGTTAAGGGTCCCGGCCTGAACACGTCAATATAATAATAATCATGTACAGTCATAGCGCCACCTGCTGCACATTTTTCTTTGAATATCTACCTATATTTACCCACTTTAATTCATATCCCCCTGGTTCACTGCTTTACTAATGCCATAGGGTAGCGGTGCACATGCGTGCGAGGGCCCTTCCATCGCTGCTTGCAGCTTTAATTAGGGCCCGAGCACCGAGGAGCAGGCCAGAATGGCCTGCACCGTGGGTGCAAAGCCCTATTGTTTTTGCTTTGTTTATTATTATTATTAGGGCCCGAGCACACAAGTGTGAGGACCCTATTGTTTTTGCTCCGTTTATTATTATTATTATTATTATTTATTCTTCTTCTTCTCCAAAGTGAATCGCATTTTTGAGGGGCGAAACATGCTCGAAAACTCATGAAATTTTGCACACATGTCAGGAGTGGCGAAAATTTACATGTGGCATAGGCGCCAGAAGTGGGCATGTAGAAATGGCTAGATAGCGCCACCTGCAAAATTTCAAGAGAACAGCCCCCCCACTACGAAAAACGTACAGATACGAAATTTGGTAGGGTCATGTATCACCCCAAGACCTACAAAAAAGTCTCTTAGAGCGAAGCTCTAAACCCAACAGGAAGTCCGCCATTTTGAATTTTTTCCATGATATTTGTGCAAATTTGGACATATCCAGCCTTAATACTTTAACGAACTCCTCATACAGATTTAATCCGATAATCGTCATATTTGGTCAATCTCATCTAAAGGCCTTTGCGATGTTAAATTGCGGAGATCTTGACTTTTCGTCAGAGGGTGTGTCCGTGGCGGACTGACAAATTTCGTCTTTTTCGACATGTAACAGTTAGTGGCTCTAACTCAGGCATACACTGTCCAATCTGCCCCTCGCTTCAAACGTTTGATAAGGGTCTTGGCCTGAACACATTTCAATGCCAATATTCAACTTCACTCATAGCGCCACCTAGAGGTAGGAGGAAATACCATGTTTTATGCTCTGATTTATTGCTCTTAGAGATTTAATCAAATCATCATCATATTTGGTCTGACTGACGTTAAGCCCTTTTCCTTGATAAATTGCGAAGATCTTGACTTTTCGTTGAAGGGCGTGTCCGTGGCGGCCTGGCAAAGTGTGATGTTTCGCCATGAAACAGGAAGTTGTTATAACTCAGGCATACAATGTCCGATCTGCCCCTGACTTCACACGTTTGATAAGGGTCCAGGCCTGAACACATCAACATGGCATAATTCAGTAACACTCATAGCGCCACCTAGAGGCAGCAGGAAATACCATGTTTTACGCTGTGATTTACTGCTCTTAGATATTTAACCATATCAACATCATATTTCACCAGTGTAATCTCAAGACCTTGTGTGATGATAAAAAGCAACGACCTTGACTTTTCATTAAAGGGCATGTCCGTGGCGGCCTCGCAAAATATCGGTAAATGAATCGCATTTTTGACAGGCTAAACAAGCCCAAAAAGTCATAAAACTTTGCACACATGTCAGAAGTGGCGAAAATTTACATGTGGCATAGGCGCCAGAAGTGGGCGTGTAGAAATGGCTCGATAGCGCCACCTGCAAAATTTCAAGCGAACAGCCCCCCCGCTACGAAAAATGTACAGATACGAAATTTGGTAGGATCATCTATCACCCCAAGACCTACAAAAAAGTCTCTTGGAGCGAAGCTCTAAACCCCACAGGAAGTCGGCCATTTTGAATTTTTGCCTTGATTTTTGTGCAAATTTGGTCATTTCCAGGCTTCATACTGCAACAAACTCCTCCTACAGATTTAATCCTATCATCGTCATATTTGGTCGGTCTTATCTAAAGGCCTTTGCGATGCTAAATTGCAGAGATCTTGACTTTTCGTTGGAGGGTGTGTCCGTGGCGGGCTGCCAAATTTCGGCGTTTTCGCCATGAAACAGGAAGTGGCTCTAACTCAGGTATACAATGTCCAATCTGCCCCACGCTTCACATGTTTTATTAGGGTCTTGGCCTGAACACATTTCAATGCCAATATTCAGCTTCAGTCATAGCGCCACCTAGAGGTAGCAGGAAATACCATGTTTTACGCTATGATTTACTGCTCTTAGAGATTTAATCAAATCATCATCATATTTGGTTAGATTGATGTAAAGCCCTCTGCGGAGATAAATTGTGAATATCTTGACTTTTCGTTGAAGGGCGTGTCCGTGGCGGCCTGGCAAAGTGTGATGTTTTGCCATGAAACAGGAAGCTGTTGTAATTCAGACATACATTGTTCGATCTGCCCCAGACTTCACATGTTTGATAAGGTTCTTGGCCTGAACACATTTCAATGCCAATATTCAGCTTCAGTCATAGCACCACCTGCTGCACACAGGCGGTGTGGCACATCAGTTTCCCTTTGAATATCCACCTGTATTTACCCACTTTAATTCATATCCCCCTGGTTCACTGCTTAACTAATGCCATAGGGTGGCGGTGCACATCCGTGCGAGGGCCCTTCCATCGCTGCTTGCAGCTTTAATTATTATTATTATTATTATTATTATTATTATTATTTTCCGAAATGAATCGCATTTTTGAAGGCCTAAACATGCTCAAAAACTCATGAAATTTTGCACACGCATCAGAAGTGGTGAAAATTTACATGTGGTATAGCCGTCATAAGTGGGCGTGTAGAAATGGCTCGATAGCGCCACCTGCAAAATTTCAAGAGAACAGCCCCCCCGCTACGAAAAACGTACAGATACGAATTTTGGTAGGATCATCTATCACCCCAAGACCTACAAAAAAGTCTCTTGGAACTAAGCTCTAAACCCCACAGGAAGTCAGCCATTTTGAATTTTATCTGTCATTTTTTTACATTTCCAAGCGTCGTACTTTAACGAACTCCTCCTAGAGATTTAATCCGATCATCATCATATTTGGTCAATCTCATCTAAAGGCCTTTGCGATGTTAAATTGCGGAGATCTTGACTTTTCGTTGGAGGGTCTGTCCGTGGCGGCCTGACAAAGTTAGGCATTTTCGCGATGAAACAGGAAGTTGTTATAACTCAGGCATACAATGTCCAATCTGCCCCACGCTTCACACGTTTGATAAGAGTCTCGACCTGAACACATTTTAATGCCAATATTCAGCTTCAGTCATAGCGCCACCTAGAGGTAGCAGGAAATGCCATGTTTTACGCTGTGATTTACTGCTCTTAGAGATTTAATCAAATCATCATCATATTTGATCAGACTGATGTTAAGCCCTTTGCCGTGATAAATTGCGAAGATCTTGACTTTTCGTTGAAGGGCGTGTCCGTGGCGGCCTGGCAAAGTGTGATGTTTTGACATGAAACAGGAAGCTATTGTAATTCAGGCATACATTATCCGATCTGCTCCAGACTTCACACGTTTGATAAGGGTCCCGGCCTGAACACGTCAATATAACAATAATCAGGTACAGTTATAGCGCCACCTGCTGCACACAGGCGGTGTGGCACATTTTTTGTCCTTTGAATATCAACCTATATTTACCCACTTTAATTCATATCCCCCTGGTTCACTGCTTAACTAATGCCATAGGGTGGCGGTGCACATCCGTGCGAGGGCCCTTCCATCGCTGCTTGCAGCTTTAATTACGGCCCGAGCACACCAGGGTGTGAGGACCCTATTGTTTTTGCTCCGTTTATTATTATTATTATTATTATTATTTATTCTTCTTCTTCTCCAAAGTGAATCGCATTTTTGAGGGGCTAAACATACGCGAAAACTCATGAAAATTTGCACACGCGTCATAAGTGCCGAAAATTTACATGTGCTATAGGCGTCAGAAGTGAACGTGTAGAAATGGCTCGATAGCGCCACCTGCAAAATTTCAAGAGATCAGCCCCCCCGCTACGAAAAACTTACAGATACGAAATTTGGTAGGATCATCTATCACCCCAAGACCTACAAAAAAGTCTCTTTGAGCGAAGCTCTAAACCCCACAGGAAGTCGGCCATTTTGAATTTTCACTGTGATTTCTGAGCAAATTTTGGCATTTCCGGGCTTCGTACTTTAACGAACTCCTCCTACAGATTTAATCCGATCATCATCATATTTGGTCAGTCTTATCTAAAGGCCTTTGTGATGCTAAATTGCGGAGATCTTGCCAAATTTCGGTGTTTTCGCCATGAAACAGCAAGTGGCTCTTACTCAGGTATACAATGTCCAATCTGCCCCACACTTCACACATTTGATAAGAGTCTTGACCTGAACACATTTCAATGCCAATATTCAGCTTCAGTTATAGTGCCACCTAGAGGTAGCAGGAAATACCATGTTTTACGCTATGATTTACTGCTCTTAGAGATTTAATCAAATCATCATCATATTTGGTCAGATTGATGTTAAGCCCTTTGCGATGATAAATTGTGAAGATCTTGACTTTTCGTTGAAGGGCGTGTCCGTGGCGGCCTGGCAAAGTGTGATGTTTCACCATGAAACAGGAAGCTGTTGTAATTCAGGCATACATTGTCCGATCTGCCCCATTCTTCACACGTTTGATAAAGGTCCTGGCCTGAACACATCAACATGGCATAATTCAGTAACAGTCATAGCGCCACCTAGTGGCAGCAGGAAATATCATGTTTTACGCTGTGACTTACTGCTCTTAGATATTTAAACATGTCAACATCATATTTCACCAGCGTAATCTCAAGACCTTGTGTGATGATAAAAAGCACCGACCTTGACTTTTCATTAAAGGGCGTATCCGTGGCGGCCTCGCAAAGTATTGCTAAATGAATCGCATTTTGACAGGCTAAACAAGCTCAAAAAGTCATAAAACGTTGCACACATGTCAGAAGTGGCGAAAATGTACATGTGGCATAGGCGCCAGAAGTGGGCGTGTAGAAATGGCTCAATAGCGCCACCTGCAAAATTTCAAGAGAACAGCCCCGCCGCTATGAAAAACCTACAGATACGAAATTTGGTAGGGTCATCTATCACCCCGAGACCTAGAAAAAAGTCTCTTGGAGCGAAGCTCTAACCCCCACAGGAAGTCGTCCATTTTGCTTTTTCGCTGTGATTTCTGTGCAAATTTTGTCATTTCCAGCATTCGTACTTTAATGAAGTCCTCCTAGAGATTTTATCAGATCGTCATCATATTTGGTCAATCTCATCTAAAGGCCTTTGCGATGTTAAATTGCGGAGCTTTTGACTTTTCGTTGGAGGGTGTGTCCGTGGCGACCTGACAAAGGTCAGCGTTTTCGCCATGAAACAGGAAGTTGTTATAACTAAGGCATACAATGTCCAATCTGCCACACACTTCACACGTTTGATTAGAGTCTTGACCTGAACACATTTCAATGCCAATATTCAGCTTCAGTCATAGCGCCACCTAGAGGCAGCAGGAAATGCCATGTTTTACACTGTGATTTACTGCTCTTAAAGATTTAATAAAATCATCATCATATTTGGTCAGACTGATATTAAGCCCTTTGCGATGATAAATTGGGAAGATCTTGACTTTTCGTTGAAGGGCGTGTCCGTGGCAGCCTGGCAAAGTGTGATGTTTCACCATAAAACAGGAAGCTGTTGTAATTCAGGCATACATTGTTTGATCTGCTCCAGACTTCACACATTTGATAAGGGTCCCGGCCTGAACACGTCAATATAACAATAATCAGGTACCGTCATAGCGCCACCTGCTGCACACAGGCGGTGTGGCACATCAGTTTCCCTTTGAATATCCACCTGTATTTACCCACTTTAATTCATACCCCCCTGGTTTACTGCTTTACTAATGCCATAGGGTAGCGGTGCACATGTGTGCGAGGGCCCTTCCATCGCTGCTTGCAGCTTTAATTAGGGCCCGAGCACACCAGTGTGAGGACCCTATTGTTTTTGCTCCGTTTATTAGGGCCCGAGCACGGAGGAGCAGGCCAGAATGGCCTGCACCGTAGGTGCAAAGCCCTATTGTTTTTGCTCAGATTCTTCTGCTTTTTCTTCTCCGAAATGAATCGCATTTTAGAGGGCCTAAACATGCTCGAAAACTCATGAAACTTTGCACACGCGTCAGAATTGACGAAAATTTACATGTGGTATAGGCGTCAGAAGTGGGCGTGTAGAAATGGCTCGATAGCGCCACCTGCAAAATTTCAAAAGAACAACCCTCTCGCTACGAAAAACGTACAGATACGAAATTTGGTAGGATCGTCTATCACCCCAAGACCTACAAAAAAGTCCTTTGGAACCAGGCTCTAAAACCCACAGGAAGTTGGCCATTTTGAATTTTCGCTGTGATTTCTGTGCAAATTTTGGCATTTCCAGGCTTCGTACTTTAACGAACTCCTCCTAGAGATTTAATCCGATCATCATCATATTTGGTCAGTATCATCTAAAGGCCTTTGCGATGTTAAATTGCGGAGCTTTTGACTTTTCGTTGGAGGGCGTGTCCGTGGCGGCCTGACAAAGTTCAGTGTTTTCGCCATGAAACAGGAAGTTGTTATAACTAAGGCATACAATGTTCAATCTGCCCCACACTTCACACGTTTGATAAGAGTCTTTGCCTGAACACATTTCAATGCCAATATTCAACATCAGTCATAGCGCCACCTAGAGGTAGCAGGAAATGCCATGTTTTACGCCGTGATTTACTGCTCTTAGAGATTTAATCAAATCATCATCATATCTGGTCAGACTGATCTTAAGCCCTTTGCGATGATAAATTGTGAAGATCTTGACTTTTTGTTGAAGGGCGTGTCCGTGGCGGCCTGGCAAAGTGTGATGTTTCGCTATGAAACATGAAGTTGTTGTAATTCCGGCATACATTGTCCGATCTGCCCCCGACTTCAGACGTTTGATAAGGGTCCTGGTCTGAACACATAAACATGGCATAATTCCGTAATAGTCATAGCGCCACCTAGAGGCAGCAGGAAATACCATGTTTTAAGCTGTGACTTACTGCTCTTAGATATTTAAACATATCAACATCATATTTCACCAGTGTAATCTCAAGACCTTGTGTGATGATAAAAAGCAACGACCTTGACTTTTCATCAAAGGGCGTGTCCGTGGCGGCCTCGCAAAGTATCGCTAAATGAAGCGCATTTTGACAGGCTAAACAAGCTCAAAAAGTCATAAAACATTGCACACACGTCAGAAGTGGTGAAAATTTACATGTGGCCTAGGCACCAGAAGTGGGTGTGTAGAAATGGCTCAATAGCGCCACCTGCAAAATTTCAAGAGAACAGCCCCGCCCCTATGAAAAACCTACAGATACGAGATTTGGTAGGGTCATCTATCCCCCCAAGACCTACAAAAAAGTCTCTTGGAGCGAAGCTCTAAACCCCACAGGAAGTCCGCCATTTTGATTTTTCGCTGTGATTTCTGTGCAAATTTTGTCATTTCCAGCCTTCGTACTTTAACGAACTCCTCCTAGAGATTTTATCAGATCGTCATCATATTTGGTCAATCTCATCTAAAGGCATTTGCGATGTTAAATTGCAGAGCTTTTGACTTTTCGTTGGAGGATGTGTCCGTGGCGGCCTGACAAAGTTCAGCGTTTTCGCCATGAAACAGGAAGTTGTTATAACTAAGGCATACAATGTTCAATCTGCCCCACACTTCACACGTTTGATAAGAGTCTTTGCCTGAACACATTTCAATGCCAATATTCAACATCAGTCATAGCGCCACCTAGAGGTAGCAGGAAATACCATGTTTTACGCTATGATTTGCTGCTCTTAGAGATTTAATCAAATCATCATCATATTTGGTCAGATTGATGTTAAGCCCTTTGTGGTGATAAATTGTGAAGATCTTGACTTTTCGTTAAAGGGCGTGTCCGTGGCGGCCTGGCAAAGTGTGGTGTTTCACCATGAAACAGGAAGCTGTTGTAATTTAGACATACATTGTTCGACCTGCCCCAGACTTCACACGTTTGTTAAGGGTCCCGTCCTGAACACGTCAATATAATAATAATCAGGTACAGTCATAGCGCCACCTGCTGCACACAGGCGGTGTGGCACATACATATTTCTTTGAATATCCACCTGTATTTACCCACTTTAATTCATATCCCCCTGGTTCACTGCTTTACTTATGCCATAGGGTAGCGGTGCACATGCGTGCGAGGGCCCTTCCATCGCTGCTTGCAGCTTTAATTATTATTCTTATTCTTATTCTTATTATTCTTTTTCTTCTCCGAAATGGATCGCATTTTTGAGGGGCGAAACATGCTCGAAAACTCATGAAATTTTGCACACATATCAGAAGTGGTGAAAATTTACATGTGGCATAGGCGCCAGAAGTGGGCGTGTAGAAATGGCTCGATAGCGCCACCTGCAAAATTTCAAGAGAACAGCCCCCCCGCTACGAAAAACGTACAGATACGAAATTTGGTAGGATCATCTATCACCCCAAGACCTACAAAAAAGTCTCTTGGAGCGAAGCTCTAAACCCCACAGGAAGTCGGCCATTTTGAATTTTTGCCTTGATTTTTGTGCAAATTTGGTCATTTCCAGGCTTCATACTTTAATTAACTCCTCCTACAGATTTAATCAGATCATCGTCATATTTGGTCAATCTCATCTAAAGGCCTTTGCGATGTTAAATTGCGGAGATCTTGACTTTTCGTCGGAGGGTGTGTCCATGGCATCCTGTCAAATTTCAGCATTTTCGCCATGAAACAGGAAGTGGCTCTAACTCAGGCATACAATGTCCAATCTGCCCCACGCTTCACATGTTTGATAAGGGTCTTGACCTGAACACATTTCAATGCCAATATACAACTTTACTCATAGCGCCACCTAGAGGTAGGAGAAAATACCATGTTTTACGCTCTGATTTACTGCTCTTAGAGATTTAATCAAATCATCATCATATTTGGTCTGACTGATTTTAAGCCCGTTGCGGTGATAAATTGCAAAGATCTTGACTTTTCGTTGAAGGGCGTGTCCGTGGCAGCCTGGCAAAGTGTGATGTTTCACCATGAAACAGGAAGCTGTTGTAATTCAGACATACATAGTCCGATCTGCCCCCAACTTCACATGTTTCATAAGGGTCCCGGCCTGAACACATCAACATGGCATAATTCAGTATCAGTCATAGCGCCACCTAGAGGCAGCAGGAAATACCACCTTTTATGCTGTGACTTACTGCTCTTAGAGATTTAACCATTTCAACATCATATTTCATCAGTCTAATCTCAAGACCTTGTGTGATGATAAATAGCAACGACCTTGACTTTTCGTTAAAGGGCGTGTCCGTTGCGGCCTCGCAAAGTATCGCTAAATGAATCCCATTTTTGACAGCCTAAACGAGCTCAAAAAGTCACGAAACGTTGCACACGTGTCAAAAGTGGCGAATATTTTCATGTGATATAGGCTTCAGAACTTGGGGTGTTAAAATGGCTCTATAGCGCCACCTACAAAAATTCAATAGAGCAGCCCCCCCGCTACATTAATCGCACAGATACGAAATGCGGTAGGATCATGTATCACCCCAAGACCTACAAAAAAGTCTCTTGGAGCAAAGTTCTAAACCCCACAGGAAGTCAGCCATTTTGAATTTTCTCTGTAATTTGAGTGCAAATTTTGCCATTTCTGGCCTTCGTATTTTAAAAAACTCCTCCTATAAATTTGATCAGATAATCATCATATTTGGTGAGTGTCATCTAAAGGGCTTTGCAATGCTAAATTGCAGAGATCTTGACATTTCAATGGAGGGTGTGTATGTGGCGGCTTGCCAAATTTCTGTGTTTCTCAATGAAACAGGAAGTTGTTCTAACTCAGGTTTAAAATGTCCAATCTGACCCACGCTTCACAAGTTTGATAATTGTCCTGTCCTGAACACATCAACATGGCAATATTCAGTAAGTTATAGCGCCACCTGCTGGAAGCAGGAAATGACATGTTTTACACTGTGATTTACTGCTCATTAAAATGTATTCAGATCATCATCATATTTGGTCAGTGTGAACTTAGGGACTTCACAATGATAAATTGTGAAGATCTAGACATTTCGTTAAAGGGGCGTGTCCGTTGTGGCCTGTCAAAGTTTGATTTTTCGCCATGAGAAAGCTGTTGTAACTCAGACATGCAATGTCCGACCTGTCACAGACATCATACGTTTGACAAGGGTCCTGGCCTCAACACATCAATGTTACAACAATCAATTACAATCATAGCGCCACCTGCTTCATAAAGGAGTAGTGGCACTTCAAAGTTCCTTTGAATATCCACCTATATTTATCCACGGAAATTTCAATCCCCCTGGTTTATTGCTTTACTAATGCCATAGGGTAGCGGTGCACATAAGTGCGAGGGCCCTTCCATCACTGCTTGCAGTTTTAATTAGGGCCCGAGCACCGAGGAGCAGGCCAGAATGGCCTGCACCGTGGGTGCAAAGCCCTATTGTTTTTGCTTCGTTTATTATTATTATTATTATTATTATTATATTCCGAAATGAATCGCATTTTTGAAAGCCTAAACATACCCGAAAACTCATGAAAATTTGCACACGCGTCAGAAGTGGCGAAAATTTACATGTAGTATAGGCGTCAGAAGTGGGCGTGTAGAAATGGCTCGATAGCGCCACCTGCAAAATTTCAAGAGAACAGCCCCCCCACTACGAAAAACGTACAGATACGAAATTTGGTAGGATCATCTAACACCCCAAGACCTACAAAAAAGTCTCTTGGAGCGAAGCTCTAAACCCCACAGGAAGTCGGCCATTTTGATTTTTTTCTGTCATTTTTTGACATTTCCAAGCGTCGGACTTTAACGAACTCCTCCTAGAGATTTAATCCGATCATCATCATATTTGGTCAGTCTCATCTAAAGGCCTTTGCGATGCTAAATTGCGGAGATCTTGACTTTTCGCTGGAGGGTGTGTCCGTGGCGGCCTGCCAAAGTTCGGCATTTTCGCCATGAAACAGGAAGTTGTTATAACTCAGGCATACAATGTCCAATCTGCCCCACACTTCACATGTTTGATAAGAGTCTTGGCCTGAACACATTTTAATGCCAATATTCAACATCAGCCATAGCGCCACCTAGAGGTAGCAGGAAATGCCATGTTTTACTCTGTGATTTACTGCTCTTAGAGATTTAATCAAATCATCATCATATTTGGTCAGACTGATGTTAAGCCCTTTTGCGGTGATAAATTGCGAAGATCTTGACTTTTCGTTGAAGGGCGTGTCCGTGGCAGCCTGGCAAAGTGTGATATTTCGCCATGAAACAGGAAGCTGTTGTAATTCAGGCATACATTATCCAATCTGCCCGCGACTTCACAAGTTTGATAAGGGTCCCGGCCTGAACACGTCAATATAACAATAATCAGGTACCGCCATAGCGCCACCTGCTGCACACAGGCGGTGTGGCACATCAGTTTCCCTTTGAATATCCACCTGTATTTATCCACTTTAAATCATACCCCCCTGGTTTACTGCTTTACTAATGCCATAGGGTAGCGGTGCACATGCGTGCGAGGGCCCTTCCATCGCTGCTTGCAGCTTTAATTATTATTTATTCTTCTTCTTCTCCAAAGTGAATCGCATTTTTGAGGGGCGAAACATGCTCGAAAAGTCATGAAATTTTGCACACATGTCAGGAGTGGCGAAAATTTACATTTGCATAGGCGCCAGAAGTGGGCGTGTAGAAATGGCTCGATAGCGCCACCTGCAAAATTTCAAGAGAACAGCCCCCCCGCTACGAAAAACGTACAGATACGAAATTTGGTAGGATCATCTATCACCCCAAGACCTACAAAAAAGTCTCTTGGAGCGAAGCTCTAAACCCAACAGGAAGTCCGCCATTTTGAATTTTTGCCTTGATTTTTGTGCAAATTTGGTCATTTCCAGCCTTCATACTTTAACGAACTCCTCCTACAGATTTAATCCGATCATCGTCATATTTGGTCAATCTCATCTAAAGGCCTTTGCGATGTTAAATTGCGGAGATCTTGACTTTTCGTCAGAGGGTGTGTCCGTGGCGGCCTGACAAATTTCGGCATTTTCGCCATGAAACAGGAAGTGGCTCTACCTCAGGCATACAATGTCCAATCTGCCCCACGCTTCATACGTTTGATAAGGGTCTTGGCCTGAACACATTTCAATGCCAATATTCAACTTCACTCATAGCGCCACCTAGAGGTAGGAGGAAATACCATGTTTTATGCTCTGATTTACTGCTCTTAGAGATTTAATCAAATCATCATCATATTTGGTCTGACTGATGTTAAGCCCTTTTCCTTGATAAATTGCGAAGATCTTGACTTTTCGTTGAAGGGCGTGTCCGTGGCGGCCTGGCAAAGTGTGATGTTTCGCCATAAAACAGGAAGTTGTTATAACTCAGGCATACAATATCCGATCTGCCCCTGACTTCACACGTTTGATAAGGGTCCAGGCCTGAACACATCAACATGGCATAATTCAGTAACACTCATAGCGCCACCTAGAGGCAGCAGGAAATACCATGTTTTACACTGTGATTTACTGCTCTTAGATATTTAACCATATCAACATCATATTTCACCAGTGTAATCTCAAGACCTTGTGTGATGATAAAAAGCAACGACCTTGACTTTTAATTAAAGGGCGTGTCCGTGGCGGCCTTGCAAAGTATCGGTAAATGAATCGCATTTTTGACAGGCTAAACAAGCCCAAAAAGTCATAAAACGTTGCACACATGTCAGAAGTGGCGAAAATTTACATGTGGCATAGGCGCCAGAAGTGGGCGTGTAGAAATGGCTCGATAGCGCCACCTGCAAAATTTCAAGCGAACAGCCCCCCCGCTACGAAAAATGTACAGATACGAAATTTGGTAAGATCATCTATCACCCCAAGACCTACAAAAAAGTCTCTTGGAGCGAAGCTCTTAACCCCACAGGAAGTCGGCCATTTTGAATTTTTGCCTTGATTTTTGTGCAAATTTGGTCATTTCCAGGCTTCATACTGCAAGAAACTCCTCCTACAGATTTAATCCGATCATCGTCATATTTGGTCGGTCTTATCTAAAGGCCTTTGCGATGCTAAATTGCAGAGATCTTGACTTTTCGTTGGAGGGTGTGTCCGTGGCGGGCTGCCAAATTTCTGCGTTTTCGCCATGAAACAGGAAGTGGCTCTAACTCAGGTATACAATGTCTAATCTGCCCCACGCTTCACATGTTTGATTAGGGTCTTGGCCTGAACACATTTCAATGCCAATATTCAGCTTCAGTCATAGCGCCATCTAGAGGTAGCAGGAAATACCATGTTTTACGCTATGATTTACTGCTCTTAGAGATTTAATCAAATCATCATCATATTTGGTTAGATTGATGTAAAGCCCTCTGCGGTGATAAATTGTAAATATCTTGACTTTTCGTTGAAGGGCGTGTCCGTGGCGGCCTGGCAAAGTGTGATGTTTCGCCATGAAACAGGAAGCTGTTGTAATTCAGACATACATTGTTCGATCTGCCCCAGACTTCACATGTTTGATAAGGTTCTTGGCCTGAACACATTTCAATGCCAATATTCAGCTTCAGTCATAGCACCACCTGCTGCACACAGGCGGTAGGGCACATCAGTTTCCCTTTGAATATCCACCTGTATTTACCCACTTTAATTCATATCCCCCTGGTTCACTGCTTTACTAATGCCATAGGGTAGCGGTGCACATGCGTGCGAGGGCCCTTCCATCGCTGCTTGCAGCTTTAATTATTATTATTATTATTATTTATTCTTCTTCTTCTCCAAAGTGAATCGCATTTTTGAGGGGCGAAACATGCTCGAAAACTCATGAAATTTTGCACACATGTCAGAAGTGGCGAAAATTTACATGTGGTATAGGCGCCAGAAGTGGGCGTATAGAAATGGCTCGATAGGGCCACCTGCAAAATTTCAAGAGAACAGCCCCCTCGCTACGAAAAACGTACAGATACGAAATTTGGTAGGATCATCTACCCCCCCTAGACCTACAAAAAAGTCTCTTGGAGCGAAGCTCTAAACCCAACAGGAAGTCCGCCATTTTGAATTTTTGCCTTGATTTTTGTGCAAATTTGGTCATTTCCAGGCTTCATACTTTAACGAACTCCTCCTACAGATTTAATCCGATCATCGTCATATTTGGTCAATCTGATCTAAAGGCCTTTGCGATGTTAAATTGCGGAGATCTTGACTTTTCGTCAGAGGGTGTGTCCGTGGCGGCCTGACAAATTTCGGCATTTTCGCCATGAAACAGGAAGTGGCTCTAACTCAGGCATACAATGTCCAATCTGCCCCACACTTCACATGTTTGATAACAGTCTTGGCCTGAACACATTTCAATGCCAATATTCAACTTCACTCATAGCGCCACCTAGAGGTAGGAGGAAATACCATGTTTCACGCTGTGATTTACTGCTCTTAGAGATTTAATCAAATCATCATCATATTTGGTCTGACTGATGTTAAGCCTGTTGCGGTGATAAATTGCAAAGATCTTGACTTTTCGTTGAAGGGCGTGTCCGTGGCGGCCTGGCAAAGTGTGATGTTTCACCATGAAAAAGGAAGCTGTTGTAATTCAGACATACATAGTCCGATCTGCCCCCAACTTCACACGTTTCATAAGGGTCCCGGCCTGAACACATCAACATGGCATAATTCAGTATCAGTCATAGCGCCACCTTGAGGCAGCAGGAAATACCACCTTTTATGCTGTGACTTACTGCTCTTAGAGATTTAACCATATCAACATCATATTTCATCAGTCTAATCTCAAGACCTTGTGTGATGATAAATAGCAACGACCTTGACTTTTCGTTAAAGGGCGTGTCCGTTGCGGTCTCGCAAAGTATCGCTAAATGACTCCCATTTTTGACAGCCTAAACGAGCTCAAAAAGTCATGAAACGTTGCACACGTGTCAAAAGTGGCGAATTTTTTCATGTGATATAGGCTTCAGAACTCGGGGTGTTAAAATGGCTCTATAGCGCCACCTACAAAAATTCAATAGAGCAGCCCCCCCGCTATGTTAATCCCACAGATACGAAATGTGGTAGGATCATGTATCACCCCAAGACCTACAAAAAAGTCTCTTGGAGCAAAGCTCTAAACCCAACAGGAAGTCAGCCATTTTTAGTTTTCTCTGTAATTTGAGTGCAAATTTTGCCATTTCTGGCCTTCGTATTTTAACAAACTCCTCCTATAAATTTAATCAGATAATCATCATATTTGGTGAGTTTCATCTAAAGGGCTTTGCAATGCTAAATTGCGGAGATCTTGACATTTCAATGGAGGGTGTGTACGTGGCGGCTTGCCAAATTTCTGTGTTTCTCAATGAAACAGGAAGTTGTTCTAACTCAGGTTTAAAATGTCCAATCTGACCCACGCTTCACAAGTTTGATAATTGTCCTGTCCTGAACACATCAACATGGCAATATTCAGTAAAAGTTATAGCGCCACCTGCTGGAAGCAGGAAATGACATGTTTTACACTGTGATTTACTGCTCATTGAAATGTATTCAGATCATCATCATATTTGGTCAGTCTGAAATGATAAATTGTGAAGATATTGACATTTCGTTAAAGGGGCGTGTCCGTTGTGGCCTGTCAAAGTTTGATTTTTCGCCATGAGAAAGCTGTTGTAACTCAGACAGGCAATGTCCGACCTGTCACAGACATCATACGTTTGACAAGGGTCCTGGCCTCAACACATCAATGTTACAACAATCAATTACAATCATAGCGCCACCTGCTGCATAAAGGAGTAGTGGCACTTCAAAGTTCCTTTGAATATCCACCTATATTTATCCACGGAAATTTCAATCCCCCTGGTTTATTGCTTTACTAAGGCCATAGAGTGGCAGTGTACATGAGTGCGAGGGCCCTTCCATCACTGCTTGCAGTTTTAATTAGGGCCCGAGCACCGAGGAGCAGGCCAGAATGGCCTGCACCGAAAGGTGCGAAGCCCTATTGTTTTTGCTCGGATTTATTAGGGCCCGAGCACCGAGGAGCAGGCCAGAATGGCCTGCACCGAAAGGTGCGAAGCCCTATTGTTTTTCTTAGGATTTATTATTATTATTTTTTTTTTTATTATTATTTTTATTTTTTTTAACACTTTTGGGCATTTTGGGTGCCTAAACATACTCGAAAACTCTTGAAATTTGGCACAGACGTCAAAGTCGTCCGTCATTGCGAACGGGCAAAGGCTGGAACACGGGCGTGGCACAGGGGCTCTGTAGCGCCCCCTGTAATGCAAAAAAAAAACATTGGTGCACAGATCGGGCAAACATGTACGCACATGTACGAGAGTTGGTACGCATATAGATCTCATCGACCCGAACAACTTTCGCCCTCTAACATTTTAGCTCCGCCCAACAGGAAGTCTGCCATTTTGGATTGTTTAAAAAATGCATGCGGTGAACTTTTAAATACTCCTTCTAGGGGATTCATGGGATTGACACCAAACGTGGTGATCATGATGTCAAGACATTGTACTTGCTAAATTGCGAAGGGATTTTTGATATCTTGAACGGTTCTGCCATGGCGAGGTGACAAAGTCATGGCGAATTTAGAGAAACAGGAAGTGTCTAATATCTAAGCCAAAAAATGTCTTATTGTGATGCCATGCGGGGTGTTTGTTTGTCTGATGATTCCGATCGCATCGATGTGCCTATTGTGACTCCCGGGTATAGCGCCACCACCAGGCGCCAGGAAGTGTGTCAGTCATGAACTTTTAAATACTTCTCCTAGGGAATTCATACGATTGACACCAAACGTGGTGAAGATGATGCTGAGACATTGGACTTGCTAAATTGCGAAGGGATTTTTGATATCTCGAACGGTGTTGCCATGGCGAGGCGACAAATTTATGGCAAATTCAGAGAAACAGGAAGTGTCTAATATCTAAAGCAAAAAATGTCTTATTGGGATGAAACGCAGTGTGTATGTTCGGCCAAGGATTCCGATTGCATCGATGTGCCTATTGTGAGACTCGGGTATAGCGCCACCACCAGGCGCCAGGAAGTGTGACAGTCACAAAAGGTGGATTTTTTGACAGTTGCATGCGGTGAACTTTTAAATACTCCTCCTAGGATTTTCATGCGATTGACACCAAAAGTGGTCAACATGATGCTGAGACATGGTAGATGATAAATTGCGAAGGGATTTTTGATATCTCGAATGCTGCTCCATTGGGAACACGTCAAATTTTACTTTCATTTTCAGGCATATTTAAGCACTTGGCATGCACTTTGGGTGCCTTAACATGCTCGAAAACACCGGGAATTTGGCACAGACCTGAAAGTCATCGGCCATTAGGACCGGGCAAACGCTGGAACATGGCCGTGGCAGTAGGGCTCTGTAGCGCCCCCTATAATGCAAAAAAATTATTGGTGCACAAATTGGGCAAACATGTACGCACATGTACGAGAGTTGGTACGTATATAGATCCCATCGACACGAACAATTTTCACAATCAAACCTATTAGCTCCGCCCAACAGGAAGTCGGCCATTTTGGATGGTTTCAAAAATGCATACGGTGAACTTTTGAATACTCCTTCTAGGGGATTCATGGGATTGACACCAAACGTGGTGAACATGATGCCGAGACATTGTTCTTGCTAAATTGTGAAGGGATTTTTAATATCTCGAACGGTTCTGTCATGGCGAGGCGACAAGTTCATGGCGAAATCAGAGAAACAGGAAGTGTCTAATATCTAAGGTAAAAAATGTCTTATTGTGATGACACACGGGGTGTTTGTTCGTCTGAAGATTCTGATTGCATCGATGTGCCTATTGTGAGTCTCGGGTATAGCGCCACCACCAGGCGCCAGGAAGTGTTGCAGTCACAAAGGTTGATTTTTTTGACAGTTCCATGTGATGTTCTTTTAAATACTCCTCCTAGAATGTTTATGCGATTGACACTAAAAGTAGTCAACATGATGCAGAGACATTGTAGATGCTAAATTGCGAAGGAATTTTTGACATCTCGAACGCTGTTGCCATGGCAACGCTTCAAACTTTACTTTAATTTCAGGCATATTTAAGGCTCATGGCGTGCTTAGATTAACTTTAAATTTGGCACACACATGAGAGTTTTCGGCTGTTAAGTGTTGACAAAAAGGTCAGATAAAGGCGTGTCTATTTAGTGGCTCACTAGCGCCCCCGATTGTCTAAAATGTGGGGTTTCTTTTACCTACAGTACCTAAATAGGTCAGTAGCAACATGAAATACTCCACAGATATTTACCCGCTTGATGCACTTGCCCACCGTGAATCGTTTTTCTCGAAGGCACCGTGTAGCGGTAAATAAACGTGCGAGGGCCCGCCATCGCTGCTTGCAGCTATATTTTATTTTTGTATTTTTAAAGACCACATTGTACTCCTACAATACTCATACAATGTCCATACTCCTAGCACTGTATATGGCTATCATTGCTTGGCCACTTAATTATAATAAACAGAAGTTTGAGGAAATAACTTCTCCATTGACTGATTCTCTAACAGAAATCTTTGTTCATATTTATCCGCTATGAGAGCAGTGAATTAAAACAGATGTGGGAAGGCTTCCACACATTCTCTCATACCCATGAGACACTACATAAGACAAGTATTGACAACAAAAAAAAGAGTAAAATATAATAATAAAAATTAAATGCTAAGGTAAATAGAATATAGAAATAAAAATTAAATAAGAATACAAAAATACAATGTGTGCCATTTTAGATATTTAACATTAAAGACACATGGAATTATGAAATATTTACATTGTTGTGCAGACAGCGTAGCAGCGTAGTACAAAATCCATGTTACACAGGTGTTGCTTAATCTATGAACTACACACTAAGCTTTGTATCACACTCACGTTATAAAAACTCGCAAGACTTAAAACATTTTTGGTCTGTTTACACAATTTTGAGACAACCATGCATTTCATTGGGACTGTAATGGGAAACTAAATCTGGGAAATTAATTCAAAAAAGTCTACTCACATTCCAGAGGCTCACATGAAGTTGTTTAAGGTCCAGAATGTGCAGGTTTCCCACAAGTGGCAGTGGTTTGGGTCCTGGAGGTTCTTGGTCATCTTCTGGAGACCTGAAGCAGAAATAAATAACCAAAAGCAGCAGAAGAGCAGCGAGTAAAGCTCCTGTGCTGGAGACATTCAGGAGAAGTGTTTCCACTAAAGCCATAGTAGAAGAGATTTACACACAGCTGTAGCGAGTCTTCAAACTGAACAGACCTGTATTCATGCCAGGAAACATGAGGGAGGTGCCAGGAAATATTTGCAACACAAACACAACAGCAGTAGGGTCAGTCGGTCCACAGTGGCCGCAAAAGTATTTGGAGAAGAAAAAAACATATGCATTATTATTTACAATAATAATTTAAGAAAGAGACACAAGACTCTAACATTGCATCTTATTGTTTTTTTATTTTGATTATGAATCAACCAAAATAGGCAAACATGATGTGTTGACAATAGTAGTTACAACAGTAGTGTAGTTTTCATAGAAGAATTGGCTCATTTTTAAATCTTGAAACTGTAACAGCTTAAATGATAATTTTTCAGGAAGTGACATCATTTTGCTGAGGAAAATAAAATTTCTTCACTCCAAAACTTCTATTCTGTTTGATTATTTCCATATGAATATTTCAAATTGGCAAACTTTAGTTTATCACAGACATACAAAAATTACAACACAAGCATATTTATTACATTGCTTTACCCTCATAAGTCCCTTGGTGTCAAAATGACCCCCAAGCCACTTTTCTTTAGTTAAAAAAAATGGTTCCCTTCATCTCAGTGGAATAAGATTTTGTTACTTTTCTACATTATCTGTCACTATTCATATAAAAAACTGGGCTTGGCTCAGTGGTTCTTTATAACAAAAGAGGTCTTGGGGGTCAATAGAGGATATGCATTGACGTCACATGCAGGAAGATGCCTCTTCCCCGAAAGAATGAGTGCCAAAACATTAAACAAAATGGCTGGGTTTTAAAAGAAAACGGCAGTATAACAAATTATTTTCAGCTTAAATTTAATTAAGTTGACCTTGACAGCAACCCTTAAACAACCATTAGACCTTGGCATGTGAACAGACATCTCTGTTCCTGACATATATGTTTGTCCTGCCTAATACTACTAAACGATCGCTACAAATTCTTGTTGAATCTGTTTGCACAGTCGACAAGACAACAACTTCCCCCATTTTAGAAGCGTTTTCCACGTTACATGCTAATGCTGTGGCTCAGACTTTTTGCCACTCAGTGGACGTAACCACAGTCACTTTCGCCGAAGGTGACATCACGTGCATACCCTCTATATGACCCCAATTGAAAATTAATGGGAAATACAAAAAACCTCAATGCATCCAGAATAAATCTGAAAATTTCCACACAGAAAAGAAGGCCTTGTACTAGAGCAAAAATGCAATATAGAAAAGACATGCTCAATCACACACACACACACACACACACACACACACACACACACACACACACACACACACACACACACACACACACACACACACACACACACAAACACACACAGGTATCACTGCCACAAATAGCATTTTTATTAGAATTTGGCAAAAAAAGCCACAGATGCATCATAACTTGGGAGACATCTCCTCCCCAATAATCAGAAACTTGATATTTTTAATATACATATACAAAATACACATATAGCCCTGAATGTTTTGCCTCCTCCCCCAAGTTCAAGATCTGGTTATGCTCTTATTGAATGGCATTATTCAGCTCCACCCCCTTGAAATCATAGCTTTGAGTCCATTTGCAGAGCCACAGAAATCAAAACCGTTTGACTGCACACAGTTTGTGAGGTGATGGATTCAATGTGAAGCCAACAACTGGAGTGAGATCCAATTCATCTTCAGAGACTCCAGGAGGAGGAGTGAAACGAAAATACTGAAGGAGAGAAGTGAAGAAGAGAAAAAGCTCCATCCGGGCCAAACCCTCCCCTAAACAAACTCTGCGGCCTGAGAGAGAGAGAGAGAGAGAGAGAGAGAGAGAGAGAGAGAGAATGATTAACAAATTAAGAGTTTGGTTCCAAAACGCAATAAATCCATTTTGACAAATTTATGTAAAAACGTCTCGGTTACGTATGTAACCCTCGTTCCCTGAAGGAAGGGAACGGAGACGTCACGTCGTGACCGACGAATTGGGAACCGCTTCGCGGGTGACCTATCTACTTCGAGAACTATCAAAAACGCCAATGAACTTGGCATGCAGGTATTTGCATAATGCCGGCGCCGCCCCGCCAGGTGCGTATATAAGGCGCAGGTGCATAATACCAAATCAGCTATATTATTGCTGAGAAGCCGAGCAACAGTGCCCGGCCTGAACAGCAATGGAACAGCAAACTGTGGCGACGGGACGTGACGTCTCCGTTCCCTTCCTTCAGGGAACGAGGGTTACATACGTAACCGAGACGTTCCCTTTCAGTCGGTCACTACGACGTCACGTCGTGACCGACGAATTGGGAATCCCTACCAAAACGCCACTGCAGCTGAACCCTTCCAGTGCCTGCAAAAGCCCTCCGCCCTCCACATAAGGGGCGGAACCTAAGGCGAAATGCAGAAGGCCGGTCACTACCTGTTCCTTAACCCACGATAGTGAAGCAGCGAACTGGGAGAAGCGTCTAAACTGAGCGGAGCTAGAACACTGCGGAAGCCATCCCCTAAGAAGGTTAAATGGATGACATAAAAATATATGAAACAACCGACAGGTTGCTCAAATAAAGTCTCTGAACAATACATGGTATGTTGAGAGGTGCAGAGCAGGCTCTGCTAAGGAAAAACGTGGAGGATTAGAACCCCACGGACTATACACACAAATGAACCCCACTTAGGGGACAAATGTGGACGCCTAGCCTACACAGGTTTACAGAGAATACATCAGTGATAGGCTGACAGCGGATGCTCCGCAACACCAGCTATCAGGGCGGTGGAGGAGAGGCAAAAACAGTTTTTTAGACGTTTTTGCCCCGATGGCCTTCCATAATGGTGCAGATGTGCAGCACCAAAATAGAGGCTCCAAGCCGACACACGAGCCGACCCTCGGCATTCTTAACTAGTTAGTAGAAAGAACCCGAGTGGAAACCGGTTCGACACGAACACTATAGAATCTTGTGAACGTATTAGGTGTCGCCCAGCCTGCAGCTCTACAAATATCTGTTAGCGAGGAACCGCGAGCCAGTGCCAAAGATGATGCCACACTGCGAGTAGAGTGGGCACGTAAATTAAATGGACAAGGCACATTCTGCTTTTGATATGCAAGGGCTATAGTATCCACAATCCAATGGGACATCCTCTGCTTGGTGACAGCTTTTCCTTTCTGCTGACCACCGTAACAAACAAAGAGCTGATCTGAGGTCCTAAAACTTTGCGTCCTGTCTATATACACACGTAGTGCACGAACAGGGCATAACAAAGCCATGGCTGGTTCTGCCTCCTCCAAAGGCAGTGCTTGGAGATTCACCACTTGATCTCTAAAAGGAGTGGTGGGAACTTTGGGCACAAAGCCGGGCCGGGGTCTCAGTGTCACGCTGGATGCAGCCGGCCCGAACTGAAGGCACGATTCATCGACCGAAAATGCATGAATATCCCCTATCCTCTTAACAGAAGCCAAAGCAAGGAGAGTTAATGTTTTCATTGTAAGAAATTTAACACTCACACTATGCAGAGGCTCAAATGGGGCTTCCTGGAGTGATTTCAGCACCAAGGACAGGTCCCAAGGAGGAATAGAGGGGGGACGCGAAGGATTCAGTCTTCGAGCGCCTCTGAGAAATCTAATGACTAGGTCGTGCTGACCCACTGTTCTACCGTTTACGGGTGAATGGTGAGCTGATATCGCAGCGATATCGACTTTAATAGTGGATGGTGACAGCCTATTCTCCAAACGACGCTGGAGATATAAAAGCACAACACTAATCGGGCATTCTCGGGGGTTTTCACTTCGGGAAGAACACCAGTCGACAAACAGGTTCCATTTAAGCGCGTAAGCCTGTCTCGTAGACGGCGCTCGCGCAGCAGCAATAGTGTTAGATACCTCTTGCGGTAAATCACTCATATCCTCCTTGCCCCGTCCAGAGACCACACATGGAGGTTCCACAGGTCGGGGCGCGGGTGCCATAATGTGCCCTCTTGTTGAGAAAGAAGGTCCTTCCTCAGGGGAATCTTCCACGGAGGGGCTGTCGCGAGGAGAGAGAGTTCTGGAAACCAACTCCTGGTTGTCCAATACGGTGCCACCAACAGCACGCTCTCCTCGTCCTCCCGGATTTTGCATAAGGTTTGCGCAATGAGGCTCACCGGAGGGAACGCGTATTTGCGCATGTTTCGCGGCCAGCTGTGTGCCAATGCATCCACGCCGAGCGAGTCGTCGGCTAGTGAATAGAACAGGCGACAATGGGTCGTCTCTGGGGAAGCAAACAGATCTATCTGCGCTTTGCCGAAACGTCTCCAAATTTGCTGAACCGCAATGGGGTGGAGTCGCCATTCGCCGGGACGCGCAGCCCGAGAGAGCGCATCCGCCTCTACATTGAGCGTGCCCGGGATGTAAATGGCACGAAGAGACCTCAAATTCTTCTGACTCCATGTGAGGAGGTGACGGGCGAGATGCGACAGGTGACGCGAGCGTAAACCGCCTTGACGATTGATGTACGCCACGGTCGCAGTGTTTGCCCCGTAACTCGTTGCTGAAACGGACGAGCGCAAGATATACAGCCCACATTTCCCGGCAGTTTATGTGCCAATGCAGCTGGGGTGTCGTCCAGACCCCCGAAGCCGCAAGCCCATCGTACGTGGCCCCCCACCCCGTGTCTGACGCATCTGTGCATACTATCGCGTGCCTGGAGACCTGTCTCAGAGGCACACCGGCTCAGAGAAACGCACGGTCTGACCACGGAGTGAAAGTGCGACGACACGCAGGTGTAATGATAACACGGTGAATGCCGCGCAGCCACGCTCTCCTCGGGACTCGGTCGTCAAGCCAATGCTGAAGCGGTCGCATATGAAGCAGTCCGAGCGGAGTTACAGCTGCGGCTGCTGCCATATGCCCCAAAAGCTTCTGAAATTGTTTCAGCGGGACCGCGCTCTTGCTCTTGAATGTATTCAGGCAAGTCAGAATCGACTGTACACGCGCTTCTGTTAGACGAGCTGTCAAATCGATCGAGTCCAGTTCCATACCGAGAAAAGAGATTCTCTGCACGGGGCAAAGCTTGCTCTTTTCCCAGTTGACCCGAAGACCCAAACGAGCGAGGTGTTTTAACGTTAAATCTCTGTGATCGCACAGCGTCTGACGTGTTTGAGCTATTATTAGCCAATCGTCCAGATACGCGAGAATGCGCACACCTCTCTCTCTCAGGGGTTTTAAAGCCCCCTCCACTACTTTGGTGAATACACGGGGCGACAGAGAGAGCCCGAATGGGAGGACTTTGTACTGGTATGCTCGCCCCTCGAACGCAAAGCGGAGAAACGGCCTGTGTCGGGGGAGAATCGATACGTGAAAGTACGCGTCCTTCAGGTCGATAGATGCGAACCAATCGTTTGGACGAATGCATGGAAATATGCGTTTGGGCGTCAGCATTTTGAACGGCATTCTGTGAAGTGCACGGTTCAGCGAACGCAGGTCCAAGATCGGTCGCAAGCCGCCGCTTTTCTTGGGTACAATAAAGTAAGGGCTGTAAAACCCCGACCTCATCTCGGCTGGAGGGACCAGCTGGATCGCGTCTTTCGCCAATAAGACAGCGATCTCCGCACGGAGGACGTGCGCATCGGCAGCTCTCACCGTAGTGAAACGAACGCCGGAGAATTTGGGGGGACGCCGGGCAAATTGGATCGCATAGCCGAGACGAATCGTGCGTAAAAGCCAACGCGACGGGCTGGGAAGCTGTTCCCACGCCCCCAGATACCGTGCGAGAGGGACTAAAGGCACGATCGGTGTACCCGCGGCGGGCACAACGGAGGTGATCGCCGGTGTGTGCGTAACGGCCGCACCGACAGCAGTGTTGTGTGTGATAACACTCACCTGAGTCCGTTGCTGGGTGGTTGAGTAAGGGAGGCTCTGCTGAAGACACCTCACACCACTCGATGCACCCTCTGGCGAAGGAGGAGGGAGACGATGGGTTATGAGCCCGTAGCTGTCTCCTACCGGCTGAGAGCGCGGTGGGGTTATGAGCCCGTGCGTCGCTCTCGTTCTCCTCTGAGTCGGAGAACGAGGGGGGGTTATGAGCCCGCTCGTATCTCCGGAGCTCATCTGAAGACCTAGAGATGGAAGTGGAATTCGCTCTTTTTGTGGATTTGTGGGTGCCGACTGAAAAGTCGGCGGAACAGAAAAATGAAACAAAAGATTCCCCAACCGGCCCTCCTCCGGTGGGGGGAGTGGTGCCTTCACCATCTCCCGAAGAGCGATCCCCTCCATCTCTAGGTCGCCCGTCTCAGGGCCGCTTTGATCTTCTTTTACCACCCTTTGAAGCGGGCTGAGCGGGCGGGGCGGGCTGCTGACGACCGGTTCCTCGCTTCTTAGAAGAGCCCCGGGGAGGAACGGAGGCGGCCGCCGCAGGACGCCCTCGGCGAGGAGCAGGCTGAGGCGCCGACGTGGATGGGGCAGGCGCAGGACGCTTCCGACGTGGCATGATCTGAGCGATGGCCTCAGTCTGCTTCTTGGCCGCGGAGAATTGCTGCGCAAACTCCTCGACCGTCTCGCCGAACAGGCCGGTCTGGGAAACCGGAGCATTCAGGAGCCGGGTTTTATCAGCGTCCTTCATGTCCGCCAGACACAGCCAGAGATGGCGTTCCTGGACTACCAGGGTAGACATCGCACGCCCGACGGCGCGTGCGGTGACCTTGGTCGCACGAAGCGCCAGATCTGTAGCCGCACGTAGTTCAGAGAACTCCGCCGAGTCGTGACCTCCCGCGTGCAGATCCCTCAGAGCCTTAGCCTGATGAACCTGCAGCAATGCCATGGCATGCAGGGCAGAGGCTGCCTCCCCACAAGCCTTGTAAGCAGCACCGGACAGCGCCGAAGACTGCTTACAGGCCCGTGAGGGGAGAGTAGGCTGGTCCCGCCAGGAGGAAGCGACACCGGCCGGACACAACTGCATCGCGACCGGGCGCTCCACTGACGGGATACCAGTGTACCCCTTGGCATCTCCACCCTCGAGAGAGGTGAGAGGTGAAGGCTGATACGGCCGATTCCGGGCAGAAAACGGGGTTTTCCACGACCGCGTCAGCTCTTCATGCACCTCGGGGAAGAAAGGCACCGGGGGCGAGGACTGAGAAGCCCTGGCACCCCCGAAGAACCAATCATCGAGGCGGGACGGTTCAGGTGGGGGAGGTTTAGTCCACTCCAAGCCGACCGCCTCCGCCGCCCGAGCGAGCATGGCTGCCATCTCAGGGTCGAACGCAGAAGCCGCAACCTGGCCCGAAGGCGGGAGCGGATCCGGATCGACGTCCGAGGCTGACAACCCCCCCTCCGACGTTACGGTGGACATCGCGTCAGGTGGAGGCTCGACAGAGCGCGAGGACACCGTAGAACACGGGCCGCTCGTCTCCATCGGGACCTCCGCTGGCAACGGATCAGGGCGCTGGGAGCTACTGGACGAACCAGCAGACCGACCCAGCACCGTTATACGGAGGTCATCCTTCGCCAATCTGGTAGCTGCGCCCTTAGCAGCACCAGACTGGGAAGGCGGGGGCCGTTGCCGGAGGAACGACACCCGTCTCCGCAAATCCGCTATAGTCATGCCCTCGCAGACGGGGCATGAGCTATCACGCAACGCTGCCTCTGCGTGCTGGAGCCCCAGACACGAGAGACAACGCTTGTGGCTATCCTGGGGGGCGATGAACACACCGCATCCAGAAACGGAGCACAGACGGAAATCCATCTTTAAAAAGACGACCCCGACCGTGACACGAATGAGTGGCTGTCTTTAAAAAGACACAAAGCTCAAACGTGCTGCTCTTTTAGGGAAATCACTCTTTTGTGCGAGCTGGTGAAACACACAGGGAGAGGCAAACGCACTCACTCGAACTCAAGTCCTAAATTAAAGAGACAGAGAGAGAGAGAAAGGGTGGAAAAAACACTGCGAGCCTCCGCTGAGGTGTCTTTGCCCAACCAACTTCAGCAAGCTGAGATATTTTCTTCCCACACAGAACAGGATCTACGAAGATCAGTTAACAGCTTCTCGAGAGCAGATGTCTGCCGGCTTCGAAGCAATAAAGCTGATTTGGTATTATGCACCTGCGCCTTATATACGCACCTGGCGGGGCGGCGCCGGCATTATGCAAATATCTGCATGCCAAGTTCATTGGCGTTTTTGATAGTTCTCGAAGTAGATAGGTCACCCGCGAAGCGGTTCCCAATTCGTCGGTCACGACGTGACGTCGTAGTGACCGACTGAAAGGGAACGTGTTTTCTATACCAAGAAATTGACAAGATGAAAACCAGGGCTGTGTATCGCCAACAGTTTCCCGATTCGATACGTATCCCGATACAAGGGCCCCGATACGATGCGCATCACGATACAAGACTATTACATTTTTGTTCAGAATTAAGTAACATTATTACTGTTTTTGTTTAATGTACATTGAATAAGCAGTGTTGTAACAGTTGTCTTTTTGCCATTCATATATTAGCTTTTGGTGTAACTCATAGAAATTCTTAAAATCTCAGAGTTAATACTTATGTTTTTTTAAACAGTTTTACAAGGAAAAAGTGTCTTACTCTAGGCATTATATTTGTCTTTCATTTCATTATTTTATATCTATGAATATATGTGTAAACATGCAGTCAGACTTAATACTATTTAATAGAAATCAGATTATTAATGTGACAGCTATAGTTTGAAGTAGCTCTGTATCTCTTCTCTGGATGTACACTTTCACATGCAAATCTTTGTCATGTTTCTTCTCTAATGCGTTAGTACTGTTTTATAAGAGAGCGACTAATAAGTATAGGCTAAGATATCTTCGCTTTCATACTGAACTCATTGATTTTAAATACGAGAGAGAGAGAGAGAGAGAGAGAGAGAGAGAGAGAGAGAGAGAGCGGCTCGCAGGCACGTGCGCCAGCGAGACAGACACGTAAAGTGAAAGTATACCCCGCAACCTTTTACTCTACGTACTCCGCGGGACACATGCGTCCTTTCCATATAGATCAAGCATCAGCAGCGCTTGGTCACGTTACTTTCAAAAGTGTATCCGAATCGATGCGCGCATCGTCAGGCGTCCATGACGATGTATCGCCGTATCGATATTTTGAACACAGCACTAATGAAAACCACTATTTTCTGTTACAAACTTTCACATAGCATCTTTAGGTTATAAAAACATAAAAAATTCAAATCCATAACTTGATTTTCAAAGATTTATTATAAAAACGAATACTTTTTTCCACAAAATGCAATAATAATAATAATAATAATAATACGTTTATTTTATATAGCGCCTTTCTCAAACCCAAGGTCGCTTTACATTGAGATAGAAACACACAGTCAGATAAACATTACACATGAAACAAAGAAATTGAATACAACTAACAAAACAACAAACATTTAGTTAACAGACTATGAAATGTGTGGAGAGAAGTGTTCGTTAAACAGAAATGTCTTGAGATGGGTTTTAAAGAAAGGAAGAGAAGTACTGTCACGTAGAGGTTGTGGGAGGGAGTTCCAGAGTTTTGGTGCCTGGGCGCTGAAAGACCTACCACCAACGGTGGATAGTCTAGTGCGTGGAATGAGAAGGAGGTTTTGGTCAGATGATCTGAGCAGGCGGGGGGGAGTGTAAGAATTTAAGAGGTTGCAAATGTATGGAGGAGCAAGGTTATGGAGGGCTTTGAAGGTGAGTAGTAGTACTTTGTATGTGATCCGGGATGAAACTGGTAGCCAGTGAAGCTGATGGAGAATGGGGGTGATATGGGCAGATCTTTTTGTATGAGTAAGTAGCCTGGCTGCAGAGTTTTGAATATATTGCAATCTTTGAAGGGATTTGGTGGGGAGACCGAGGAAAAGTGAGTTACAGTAGTCTAAGCGGGACATGACGAAGGAGTGAACCAGGGTCTGTGCATCACTGACAGGAAGGAAGGGTCGAAGGCGGGCAATGTTACGGAGGTGAAAGAAGGCAGTTTTTGTGACTGATTTGATATGATTGTCAAAACTGAGAGTGGAGTCAAATGTAATCCCAAGGTTTTTGACAGTCGCGGTAGAGTGAACAGGTGAATCATCAATATTAAGGGTGAAGGTGTATGGTTTGGTGAGCATGCTTTTAGGGCCAACCAGCAGAATTTCAGTTTTATCTGTGTTTAGTTTAAGAAAGTTATTTTGCATCCATGTTTTTAAATCAGAGAGACAGTCAGTGAGTGAGTGCAGGGGGGGATCAGAGGGTGAAGTGGTGGTAAGATATAGTTGAATGTCATCTGCATAGCAGTGGAAATTTAGACCGTGGCTGCGAATAATCTGACCAATAGGGAAGATGTATATGAGAAAAAGGAGTGGCCCGAGAACAGAACCCTGAGGGACACCACGAGTGACTGAGGACTGGGAAGACTTATGTGAACCAAGTGCAACAAATTGCTTCCTGTTTGTGAGGTATGATTGGAACCAATTTAGGGCTTTGCCAGAAACACCAATAGCAGACAGACGGGAGATTAAGACATTGTGATTTATTGTGTCAAATGCAGCACTAAGATCGAGAAGGATGAGAATATTAAGTGAGCCGGAGTCCACAGACAGAAGAAGATCGTTGACTATGCGTAGTAGGGCAGTCTCTGTGCTATGAAACGGGCGGAAACCAGATTGAAAAGGCTCATACAGGTTGTGATGGTGTAGACAAGTGTGAAGTTGCGATGCCACCACTTTTTCTAATACCTTAGCCAGAAAGGGGAGGTTGGAGATAGGACGGTAGTTTAGCAGTGATGTAGGGTCAGAATTTGGTTTTTTGAGAATGGGTGTAATTACAGCGGTTTTGAGTGCAGCAGGGACATTACCAGAATTGAGACAGGCATTTATAATCAGAGTAATGGGTTCAGCTAGGGATATGACACAGGCCTTTAGTAAAGGGGTGGGGACAGGATCGAGCTAACAGGTTGAAGAGTTAGACTTAACAATGATGTCGGTGATAGTGGTAGAGTCAATAGCTGTAAATTGGGAGAGCTGTGGGCCCAAGGGCGGAGGAGTAGTTTGTGAGCTGACATGGGTGCTAAAGGTGTTATAAATTTGGGTGATTTTGTCATCAAAGAACTGTAAGAAAACCTGGCATTGTTCAGGGGTTTTAGAGCATGCAATGACAGGGGGTTTCAGAAGTTTGTCTACAGTCCTAAATAAGGTTTTTGGCCTGGACAGGGAGGAGGTGATGAGTGATGAGTAGTAGTTTGAGCGGGCAGTGTTGAGGGCATCCCTATAGGTCTGGGTGTGTTCAGTGTAGAGCAAAGAATGGATTGTAAGGCCAGTTTTTTTATATAGCCGTTCAAGACGGCGGCCATTTGCCTTTAGATGCCTGAGCTCAGGGGTAAACCAGGGACACCTACGGTTGAGTGGGACCAGCCGCGACCTGACAGGGGCTAAGCCATCAAGCAGGATGTTCAGGGAGTCATTATACATTTTAACCAGGTTATCCGGGGATGAGTTCTCATCCAGGGCAGATAATGGTGAGGCCTGTATGGAGGCAGCTAGCATACTGTTGTCAATTGACCTGATATTACGACCAGTAATAGTTGTTTTCTCAGAGGAGGTTGAAGTTTTGACAGAATGAAAACAGCATTCAATTAACTTATGGTCAGATATACCAGAAAGGGAACCAGAAACAGAGATGTCATCAATGCCAGAGGAGCAGAGCAGATCAAGAGTGTGGCCATGGTTATGGGTAGGAAAATCAACATGCTGTGTTAGATTAAAACAGTCCAACACAGAGTTAAACTCAGAGGTGTAAGAGCAATTAACATCCACATGTATGTTAAAATCCCCTAACATAATCATGGCAGAGCAGAGAGATGAGGTAACAGTGAGAAGTTCATTCAATTCAGACAGAAAATTAACAGATGGTTTTGGGGGGCGGTAGATTAACAGTAGTAAAATGGGTATGGTGATAACAACCTTCACAGCAATGTATTCAAAAGATGTCACTTCGAAAGGCCTGAGTTCTTTAACAGTCAGATCGGAGCGGTGTACTACTGCCAACCCGCCTCCTCTCCCTACCAATCTTGGTTTGGCTATATAACAATAGCCAGGGGGAGTCAGCATATTTAAATGAATACAATCGCCAGGTTGCTGCCAAGTCTCTGAGATACAAAACAAATTCAATTTTTTCTCAAGGATAAGATCATTTATTATGGATGTTTTGTTTGTGATTGATCGCGCATTTAGAAGAGAAATGTTAAAGTTCTGATTTGACGTCGAGGGAGCTGCTGACAGTCTGGTGGGATAACGCAGGTTTTCGAAGTTAATTCCACTGTTCTTATGCTGGTGGCGCCTACAGCGATCGGGCGTGAACGTAGATGGAATTGGCGCATCATGTCCATAAATAAGAGTCGGTCTTCTGTTACCGCGATGAATATAGCGTGGACGACGAGTAATGCCGAGCGAGCTACAGAGTTTATACAGCGTTGAATCCAAAGGGGTGTAGCAGCGTAGAAGTTTGAGAGAAGTGGGGGTGTAAACATACTCCATTTCCAGATTGTAAAAAATACACACACACAGTATAGAGCAAGCTGAGAGGACTTTAGTACAAGTGCCAGCGGAGAACATGACAGCGACACGGCAGGCAAAGTTTCCACAAGTAACTCTGAAAACGTAAATGCTACAATGCTAACATGAATAGCTCACAACACAAACAGTAGGGTTTACACAGGCAACACAACCACAACCCGCTAAAGCTACATGTTAGCCAACCAGGCTCACATCACACACCAGTCCGCGAAGTAATCAGCGTATATTAGTACGCAAACCACAAGACAGACCGGGGACAACAATGAGACAAGTGGGTCACAACACACTTACCACAAAGTAGTCGCAGTGAAGGGAGAGAGGAAGAAAGCTCATGCAGAAAAGGAGCCGGTGTGCTGGTCCGTAGCAAAACAGAACGAGTGTGTTTTCAGGTGTGTTAAAGTTTGTAGCAGAGGTCCACGGATGAAAGTTTGTAGCAGTAGTCCACAGATTGAAAGTTTGTAGCAATAGTCCACGGATTGAGAGTTTGTAGGAATAATCCACAGTAGTCCACGGAAGGAAAGTTTGTAGCAATAATCCACGGATTGACACAAGCAGCGATGCTTCCGGGAAAATTCGGGAAGAGCGGAGAAAAGATACGATCCACAAGAGTAGTTCAAAAAAAAAAAAAAAAAAAAAAAGTCCAGCAGGGCAAGAAAGCCCCGGTTTATAGTGGCGTATATAGAACGTAGATAGATCAACACAACGAAGTCCAACAAAAGAAAATAGACGAGAACAGTAGAGACCGGCGAGCAGCGGCAGACACACACGCACAGCGTTCACTCAACCGGAAGTTTGGGTACAATAAATCCATGACAAGTTTTTTTCCCAAAATGCTATAAATCTATTAAATCAATGTATAAATGTGCATTCATCTTTACCATTTTATATTCATTTAGTTGACTACTGGTATACAATGATTAAAAAATAAACATTAAAGGCTCTCTAAGCGAATCTGCGAGACGTTAGTTATTGTTGACGTTTGAAAGTGTTTTCAAACAGACGGAGCGTAGCTAACTCCTCCCCCTCCCTTCCGTGCTTTCATGAACGCGTCCAACCCCCACCCCCAAATCCTTTTTGTCGTTTATTGGCTGGAATACTTTGTTTTGTTATGTGATGCTAGGTTTGGCCACTTGTTGATATTGCCGTTTGTGAAGCCTGGGCTGTCTACAGAAATCGCGTTTTTTTACAGTTTGATCAGCGGACAGGCAGCAAGCAGATAGTGAGGAGATGTTTCCGGTATGTAACAAAAAATATTTTATGGTCTAAAACGCTTCAATTCGCTTAGAGCGCCTTTAATGTCATTAATCAAAACACTTACTTTGTTATATTAATGACACTGTCATTGCTGCGGTTATACTTGACGTCGTCGCTTAACATTTTTCAAAGCGATCCGCTGTAAAATGTTTTGGTTCTGCTTGATTTTCGTTGACTTTGGGTAAAATAATGTAAAGTTTTTCATAAGATCCCCTGGGGTCAATGTGTTAGAATCAAATAAACTTCACAGATGCTGTCGGGAGAACAACCACCCGTCTCCCGAGTGCCTTAAGTTATTGGATGTTGATGACTTACAATCTTTCCCGTCACAGAAAACAAACACAGGTTTATCAATACCATTAAAATATTATTTTGCTTTTGTTTGTTTGTTGATCACGAAGTACAAAGTAGATGAGGAAAAATAGGACTCTGTGTACTTAACGCGCCGCCATTGTTTGTTTACATTGCGTGGAATGGTGCGCTGTAACATGTGGAGTGGATTTATTGCGTTCTGTAGAAAAGGAGAAGTGGCGTTTATTGCGTTTTGGGAAAAAAGGGAGAAAAGATGACAGAATAACACTGCAGATATTGGATTTTGCGTAAAATTAAGAATTTACTTTTAAATACTGACCTGATATAATACTGATTTTGGCAGTAACTCATTTTTTTCAAAAATGGCGTTTATCGTGTTTTGGAAGCAAACTCTTCAAATGATCAAAGTAGCAATGAACTGAACTTTACCTGCAGAGAAGGGCAAGAAAGCGTCTCGTTTGATAAAGTGTCCCTCCTCATTCAGAAAGTGTCCTGGATTGAAGGTGTGGGGCGTCTCCCACTCGCTTTCATCTTTCAACACAGTTATCAAAAGTGGGAACACACTGGTGCCCTGCACAACACAACACATCACATTTAAACTCAACTCATGTATTACTGGTGTGAACCCAAAACCAAAAGTCTAAATCTTACAATGCATACGTTTTCATTATATATAAATCTTCATGTTTTATTTTGAGTATTAACAGTATTTAAAGTGAATTATTAAATGTTTTGCCTTCTAAAATAATTCATTAAAAAAGTACATACACAGCAAAATCACCAATTTACCTATTTTATGTATTTTCTTGTTTATTTAGTAGGGGTAATGCGGGGTTAAGCCCGATTTATAGTCGTGCGTAAATTAAATGGCGTAGGCTATCCGTAGCCTATGCGTAGCTTTGCGTAGCCTGACGTGCACCTCGCAAATTTTTTTAAAGTGCATCAGTTCTACGCGGACCGCAAACGCTGTGATTGGTCCACCAGAGCCCCTCCCATCAGGTAAAAAAACTGCGTCATAGGAATTTCGGTTTGCGATGTTGAAAACAAAGATGAGCCAAGTTGAGGAGTGACTTAACTCAAACTGCAACAAACCTTGCTGTTTATTTACTTTCATCATTGCTGGTCTTCTCAAATCATACACAACAAGTTGCTGTTTCTTCTTCGTTTGTGGGTAAACTTGCCAAGCTTCTTCTTTGACGGTCGTGCTGCTACTGTGGTTAGACGATGCAAAAGTATAAATGAAAACCGACGCGGAACCTATGCCATCGCAGCTATGCTGTAGGACCTACGCACAACTATAATTGTAACACGGACTGTTTACATTGTTGCACAAGGTTGAGCGTTTTATTTCTCCTGTATTTTTTTCATGCTGCCAAAAGATGATCTCTCGCAAATTATTGTTTTTCCAGAGAGTTATTGATGAACGAGTGTTTTGGTGGCAAGCAAGTTAATTTTTCATCATATGTTTTTTTTCGGTTTCTAAGTTGGGTGTGTAAGATACCAAATCCAATGCTGTGTCATATTAATCAGTGTCTTGTTGAATAAAACATAGCATCGTTTTTGAAATATGTTTGCAGCTCTTAGCAACTTTTTTGGTGGGCTTGAAAATATTTTGACCGCTGTGTTACAACTAACCCCTCAGCACTTACAATATGAAAACCGCTAACGTTAGCGTTATTCTTGCCGTTGTTTTAAATAGGCTACACGCGAATGATTGCTGGCTGCCAACAAAATAAATGTGCCTGTCTTATCCAAAATCTTGTGTCAAATTTATTTTTGTTCATATCTTAAATATTGATTGAATAAGATCATGTCAAAGATTGAAATCATAACGAAATGAATGGCTAAAATCAGACTTTGATGCTCATTAACTCAGAATTTGATTTTTAATTACAGACTGGGTCATATATAAAAAAAATTGTCATAATTTTGCTGCTTTTTTGCAGTGTGAATTTTCAAACTTCTTAACATCAGCACAAAAAAAATTGGTGCTGCAAACGCGCAATTCACGTATGCATTGTGTAAAACCAATTTTAGTAGTTATGTGTCTAAAATTGCCGAATGTAGCATCTATTTTCATATATATCTATGGTCGGAGGTGATACAAAAGAGTGGAGGCGGGACTCATTTGAATATTCATATCTATGTTCTGAACTGTATGATTGTGTAGAGGCTGATACTAATTCATATTCATAGATCCACGTATACTAAATGAGGCAAGGGTGTAGAGTTACATTCAAGCTATTTTAAAGCACAAAGAAATTACAGTGACAGGTAAAACTTTCACATATGCTATAATATGATGCTCAAAGATGAGTTTTAAGTGATAAAATGATCGACTACATGGGGACTTTAAATTACAATGTAAGTGTTGTGTTGGTTGGTTGGTTTCTTTGTTTGTTTGTGTTACAGTGTTGCACATTTTATGATTCAATGTCTGACCTTCTTGATGAAGTATCCATTAAGGTGAACGTCACAGGTGGTCTTGCGGGGGGGACATATGGGAGCTATGCTGGCAAATCTCTGTACTTCATGGATCACAGCATCTGTGTAATGCAAATTCTTCCTGTCATCCACCACAGGCTGACGTCCACCGATCACTTTGTCAATCTCCTCCTGTACCTTGGCTTTTGTCAGAAAAAGCAAATTTAACAAGCAGCGAGACCATATAGCATCATTTTATATTCTGATGTGTTTCTCACCATAATGGTTACTACAGTGTGATTTTAATATGAATGAAAGACTGTCGATTAATTAGCAACAAGGACTGTAACAACAGCGCTTCAATAAATAGATCAACCAAAAGTGAAATGGATTCAATATAATAGTCATATTGTAACTCACTTTGATGCTTAATCAGGCACTTAAGAAATTCAGCAAAAAAGTATAAGGGTGAGCAAATCATGACAGTATTTACATTTTTGGTGAACATTAATGTTTCTTTCTAAATTGATTCACTAAATTGATTTACAAACCTTGTATTTCAGGATATTTAGTTATTAGCAGAAGACTCCAGCGTAGTGTTGTACTCGTAGTGTCGGTACCAGCAGCAAACAGGTTGTTTATTGTATAAAACAGATTCTTCATATGGAAAAAACTCCCAGTTTCTCCAGAGTCCTGCATAAATTAAACCGTTTTAGTATAAGATTGCTTATATAGTGGATTTGCCATCTCTGATACAAATATACCAACACGATCTTGCGGCAATATTGCTTTTTGCACCTGTGACAGTGGGGCTAGGGGTTGAGTTTCATTTTTGCTTTTTTTAATTGTGCATATTTGTATAATTCACATCATACAGATTCATACGAAATCACCACCACATTTACTGTATATATATATATATATTTTTTTTTAATATAAAAAGTTACCTCTGGCAACTGGATGGGGTGTGTCCAGTGGTGCGACAAAGTTGAGAAAAGTTAAACTTTTTGCAAATGCTGAGCGACTACCAATAAGAGCGAAGCAGTGAAGTTCATGTCATTCGTCCTTCTACTGGAGTGGACGGTACCCATTTGTTTATGACATCCACATTTAGAAACGCCTTTTACTCCTTTGATTTCATCTATGTACATTAGTGCAAAATACCTTGTCTTGTTGTTGCCGTATAAGGAAAGACTCAGCAAATCCTCTGGGTTCCTGAGGGTTTAAAGTCTTCTTGAGATCGTGTAATATTTTGTCACTTTCTTTGTAGTTCTCCTGGAGGTTGTTTACTATACGCTGCTGATTCTTCACAAAAGGTCGAAGCCAAGGGAACAAGTTATAAAGCTAAAAGCAAGCAAAATTAAGTGAATCATAACAAAAACTTAAATTGTATTTTCCCTTTAAATAATGAACCAGTTTTTTCTAGAAAAATCGAACAGTGCTGTAAATAACTTTTGGTGTATGTGCTATACAAAAATACTTTGAAGTAAAAATACCTGAATTGAAGCTGAACCTGTCAGTTTCATGTTTTCATATGCTCGATTTACCATTTCATGTAAGCGAGAGTCGCTGTAATCGAATCTGTTGCCGTAGACAATGGATGAGATGATATTTGATACAGCGAAACTCACAGGCTGTGATGAATCAAATGCTTTTCCTGCAATGGGGTGAACAAGAAGTTATCAACACAATCTCATGGTAATCCGTAGGTATTTTATGAGATGGCTAATTCATACGCCCACTTTCATATGTTTTTATAGAATTTGCTTTCACTCCGGTGACGCTTGGGGTAAGGGGTAAGGTAAAATACATCCGAATTCGTGATATCAGGCTAGACATACATACAAACACATTACAATCATATCACCATCTTGTCCAGACAGCAGGCCTACTGTACCTTTAAACGTCTCAAATTTTTCTTTTAAAAACTGAGACTCCTCAATGATTTTTTCCTCAATTTTTCTCTTTCCCATTCCAAAGTCTCGTAGGTTTGAGAGAGCAAAGCGTCTCATTTCTCTCCAGTTGTCACCATTGGAAAACGCAATCCCTACAGAGAAACATTTTTTTCATTAAATCTATAAATTCAAACCTCATAACAAGCGATCTCCATTGAGCTATGCATGTGTCTTACAAAACTGTAAGTTGCTGCACCAGTAATATTGTATTAATGAAACTATTTTGGTCTGATGATCAGTTGCAAAGAAAGCTAAATGAAATGCTTTAATGCTGTTAAACAACAAACAACATTTTTATTTTTATAAGACTGAATTCTTACCCATTCCCTGATTAAAATCATGAAATATAGGGGTGATATCTCTGTCTCCAAACTCCTCTGAAAGGTTCACGAGTGCCTGTTTGACGGCCTTGTATCCTGCCAATACTATGACTTTTTTGGGGCCAAAGTACACAGTGTAAACCGACCCATATTGTTTTGAAAGCTGTAATGCAGAAAAGATCAAATATACCAAAATGTGAGAAAAAGAGGCAAAAAATGCAACAAATAAGAAAAATGCAATACTCATATGCACCTCATGCAGCGTAAAAGACACATAAAAGTTACTGTGACGATGTCAGCATTAACGCTCCCGGTACACAACCCTTAAACTCACCTGAGTATTAGACTACATTTCTCATATTTCCCGCGGCCCGCTGATTAGGTGCCAGCTGCATCGTATGAGCAGGTCTATTTAACTTGGGACTTGGACACACTAACTTTGCCAAGTCTTGTTTGCCACTAGCAGCATTTCTGAGCGTTTCCCAGTGTTTACCTGTGTTTGCTTTCTTGGTGTTTATTGGATTATTGCTGTTTGCCGCCTGCCCCGACCTTGGGTTGGATTATCGATTACAACTGATTTCTGCCTGCCCCGATATTGTACTGAGTATCGTTCATGATTGCTTCTGCCTGCCCCGACCGTGAACTGTGTTTACGTTTATGCTTAACTGGAGTTGTGCTCTGTTTATCTACTGTTTGTTGTGTGCTTTCTACAATAAAGAGTTGCAAATGGATCCCCATCTGTCTGATTCGTCACAGGAGACTTCACCACAATCGGATCCAGTAATTTTAGCACAACTTACGTGCGAGTTCTCCTCACAGGCTCCCATCCTTGCGGCAACAGCACGGCTAACATCCCCTACAGAGGAACTAGTTCACTCTGTACAAGGCCTAAAGTTTGGATAAGTTTGTGACACTGGCCATTTGCATCGATAATTTGGTTCAAACCTGTGTATTCCTACTACTGCCTTTGATCGTATGGAAGTACCCATCACCTAGACATGGCAAGTAGTGTTGTGTTGTAGTACTCGAGACCAGTCCCAAGACCACTTTTTAAAGGTCTTGGTCTCGTCTCGGTATCGACTTTCATTATTCTTCACACAGTTTCAATTCATCATTACATATCGACCTGGTTCCAAAAACACAAATCACATCTGTTTAAAACTGTGCCCCAGTTTATTTGCCCTGAACCCATCATCCCCCCTCGTCATCATCATCATCATCAAATACAACGATGATAATGACGAGGAAACAGGATTCTATATATAAACTCTGGAACTTTATTCAAAACATACAACAACGACGAGGACCAGCTTCACATGACATTAACATTCAACGACTGACCAGGGAAAGACACATGAGGGAGAAACATAAACGGTGAGTAACTATTTAAAGATAACAATGATCAGGTGAGAGAACTTAACTATAATGAAACACAGGTGTGATTAATAATGATGAAATGAGAACATAAACTAAACCAGATGATTAACAAAGAACAGAAGAGAATGAAACACAAAAACCCTGACGAGATTAAAATCAGGGTTTAAAAGTAATGGAACAGGATTAAAGATAAACTTTACTGTCAAATTAAAACCTAGATCGAAATGATGGTTTAAACGTAACCCTGATTATTTTTAAACAAGGTTTAAAGTTTGGGGCAAAAAAATGATCAAATAATCCTTGATTTAAACCCAATTTAAGCCTAATCTTATTTAACCTGATGGTGCAACCCACCCCTAGTTAAAAATGAATGTAGCTGGATTTTCATTTTGGTAAATGTTTCTCTGATTCCTTTAATATTTTAATAAAATCATTGCTGATTTTTATCAGATCAAGTTATATTTCTGGTGATATCTGGCAACCCTTCTGGCATCTGCACTTTAATCGTGGAAATTTGCTCTTGCATGTGAAACATGGATTGAAGAGAGGCTGCACAGGTATCCAGACTGAACAATTGCTGTTAAATTTAATGCAGATTTGAGAATCCATCGATTGAAAAATAGTTAGTCATTATAAGTACATCACTATCTGTATGTCTTTTCACTGCAGCACAAATTAGTAATCATGTCATTCTGAAAGTTTGTATATGATCTTACCTTGGTAAGACTCACGTGGGTTTGCTTCAGGTCCAGCATGAGCAGGTTTCCCAGCAGTGGTAATGGTTTGGGACCTGGAGGCTCTTTTTCTTCATTCTGAGAGCTGGAGCTGATGGAAAACAAATACATGAGCAAAAACAACAACACAGCAGCAAGTATTACACCTGTGCTGGAAATCTGCTGAAGAAACACTTCCATTATAGCTACAGTCACAGAAATGTATGTAACACAAGGACACGACTGTACTACTACTTATAATCAATGCAGTGGGAGGAGCCAAAAATTCCAGGACATAATCTGGACTGCTTAAAGAGAAATCTTGGCATACTTCCACGTAGAACAAAATTCAGAAGGTTACAGTGTTGTGAAATCAGTCTACATGTAATTTTTTCACGCTTCAAGAGAAAAACAGTATTGTAAATGTAGTCCGTATGACTTGTGCATTGTATTCTGTGTCTGTTTTTTTCAGTATGATTGCTCTTATAGACCACCTAAGATGCAAATCATTTTTCTATACATGTTTCTCAAACCATTCTTAATATTTCACCACAAAATCCAACATCTTCTATCCATCTTATAAAGTGGATCTTGGCTCCAACTGAAGATCACGGTACATATATGAATCCATCTGAATCTGATTGAGTAACTACTGTGGACTGTAGACTAGTGAAAGGCTTTTGTTAAATATTGTGGAATAAAACCAACAATAAGTTACTTGCTCATCATTTTGACCCAGATATACTATTTGAGTTTTGTGCACTAAAGAAAACAAGCATGTGATTTTATTTTAATGGTTCAAAGGGGAGATTGCACAAGGCTTTTTTAAGATGTAACATACATTTTGGTGTCCCAAGTTTTACCTCAAAATACCCCATTGATAATTGATAATATGCCACTTTGTAGGTGTGAGCAAAAATGTGCCGTTTTTGCGTGTGTCCTTTAAAATGCAAATGAGCTGATGAAATGCAAACACTGATCACCATAATGATGGTTTGTTGAAATTAAAATTAAAATTCAATTGTGCTGTCAATTTTCCTAAGTTACTGGGTTGATCTTTTTCACATTTTCTCAGAAGTACTGGGGACCCAATTATAGCACTTAAACATGGGAAAAGTCAGATTTTCATGATATGTCACCTTTAAAGTATAGCAATATAATAATAAAATACCATAATAAATCAGAGAATTATCTTTTTAAGATTAAGTGCAATAAACTTCATAATCGTTTGTTTTACAGATCATATATCTATTACACACTCGGTGTAAGTTACAGCATAGCCTAGTTTCAACGTAAATGGGCACTAGGTTACAACTTACGCACTACTAAATGTTTTTGCAATGCACCATTAAACTAAGTTTAAACGTAACTATACATTGTAACAAAATATTTATGGAAGCCTCTGTGCATGGATAACGGTCGGAATAAGATGTCAGCCAGATTAGATCACATCGACGAGCTCATAATTGATCATGAAGAGCCGCAAGTTTGTCAACAAGTTTTACGAGACAAACATCATCCGTTGGATATTTATGATGAAAAAGAGAGGGAATAATGTGAATAACTGACTTGATAGCGTCTGATATTCAGCACGAGACAGAGAGAAATGGGGCTCTCTGCCCAAGCCTTGAAATGTGTGTTGCATTACATTTTTTGCAACTGATTCGGTTTGTGACAGATGAGTTTAATTTGCATTTTTTAAATTTTGTTTTCTTTGTATCCATTAATAGGAATTTCTTCATGACTGAATTTTTTTTCCTTGTTTCTTTTCTCCTCCATGTGTGGGATAGATCGTTTCACGGGTTGTATTCAGGTCCAAGAAGGGTACTCAGAGGGGACACAAGTTTGTGATCCATCGTCATTCATCTAATTCATCTTTCAAGCACCACATTTACTGGATTCTTTTAACAAAGCCATATTTCTGAATGGCGAGAGGCTGAGATTAAGCACATTCAAAGCGAATATCATTATATTATTTTTGACGGAGGTGGCGCTTAGCGACTTTTGCATGTGAGCTGTACTGTATGAGCTTTAACCTAGGTCAGTTGAAAATATATGCTTTTTTTCGAAAACAGAAAATTGTTTTTGGTAACTCATCTTTTTATTGTCTGAACAGTTTGATCACCAGAGCTGCTCTCACGTTGTCTCCTAACATTAGCAGATCTCCCATTAATGGCAACAGTTTCTCCCCGCAGGTTCAATTCCCTCTCTTAGCGATCTGGAAACAGTGAACATGAGAATAACAACTTAAAGCAGGGATTAAAAACCTGATGAACTGCATTTAAAGCTGTATTTACAGAGAACAAAAGATGACAGAGAGAAAAGTTATTAAAGGTTTATATGTAATCTGGCGCAATACATAAAAAGGTGGAAACCTGTCAAAATCACAATAATACTTTATAGTTAAAGTCATAGAGCGCTTGACACAGTAGATTAAAGGATTAATTCACTCACAAATTAAAATTTTGTTATAACTTGCCATTGTTTTGCTCATCCTGCACAAGCCAACAGTGTTGCGCAAGTTACTGAAAATTAGTAATTAGTTACAGTTACTAGTTACTTCTTTTAAAAGTAACTGAATTACTCCACCAGTTACTGTATATCAAAAGTAATTAGTTACTTAGAAAAGTAACTTTTAAGTTACTTTTATGTCTGCTTTTTAAATGTTAATATGAACAGTACTGAACAGTCAAACAATAAAATGATATGGATTATGGATGGGCTATTTTACACGTAAGACTCTAATATATCACATACTGTAGGAGCCTATTTTGCTTAAGATTCAAAATTGAATATTTTTGTTAGAAATGATCTTAATATGTAAACTTACTTTATTTATGTATATCATTTAGACCATTTAGACAAATGAAGAGTTTCGTTACAAAACGAGATAAATCCATTTTTTAACATTTTTGTTAAAACATGTTTATTATTATGTTATCATGTTATTATTTTGTTTTATGGTGCTACTTAGCTGTATTTTTTAAGTTATGAAGGTTTAAATCAAAACAAACCAACTGCAATTGCATTGAAATTAATTGGAATGCACAACCAAAAAACGAGATTTCTGAACAATTAAAAAAAAACCGGTGGTTATCTCGTTTTGTAAAGAAACTCTGCATGTTTACAAAAATATATAATGTGTTAAAATTGTGTAGTTTCTCTTTAAAAATTTGGAGACAATTGTGTCAACATGTCATATTTTCTAAAATAAATTATAATTTTTCGGATTTTTATATTTATTTTAATAAGTTAGAAACGTCTCCGCTGTGTCCTGCTGACAGGCGCCATTGAGGCAAATTATGGGTCCTCCGAAGGTTAGACCGTCTCATTTCAGTTCTCTTTGCGAACTTCTGAGCGCCTTGAAAGGCCGATTGCTCACCTTTTATCGCATGCTTAGTAGGGATGGGACGGTTAGCAAATTTCATATCATGATTATAGTGACCAAAGTTATCACGGTTATCAGTATTATCATGGTTTTCTTAAAATGAGATGGGAATGTTCAAAAAGAACTGATACACATACTGAAAACATTTTAACAAGTTTTATTTTTGAAAATCAGCAAACAACAAATACAATTAGCAGCTAGATGCACATTTTTAAGCATAAACATTTAATCAGGGGTGTCCAGACTTTTTTGAGTGGCAACCTACTTTTAAAATGATAAAGCCGACAAGAACTACCTGCTAAAAAACATTTTTTAACAAAACACTGTTACATTTTTTAATAACACTTTAAATGTGTGTTAGAAGGACTATCTCTACGTTGTATTTAGGGCTGTCATCATTACTCCATTCTTTTTGAGGAGTTAAAAAAAATCATTGAGTACATGCCGAGTACTCCTTATAGCGGAATAGCGGAGATGCGGTTTTGATGAAATAAACTAGAAAATGACAACATTATCAGATGCATCTCTCTCTCTCTCTCTCATTCGGTCGGTCCCGCGCACATACAAGAATGTGCATCCAAATTTCGGAAGTTAGACGACTCATCTGCAGCAGGCAGGCAGGCATAAGATTGATAAAAACACACTTGAGAAGAAATGCGCAGCAATTCAAAAAGACTTGTTTCTAAGACCATAATGCCAATTTGGCGTTTTGTTTTAAGTAAAGGGTGTGGAGGCGTAGAGCAGCATACACAGTTATTAACTTATGTGCGATCTACTGGCATTGCATTTGCGATCGACTGGTCGTATTGGACACCCCTGCATTAAATGAACATTAACATGGAGCCCTGAGATGTATGAACCTGTTTTAATGAACAGTACCTTAAATAAGAACATCAAATGCACACATAAGCAACGCATTAAAACACAGTGCACCTGTTACTGCCTTGCGCCACGCCTTCTCGTGCAAAAACCAATGTTGCACGCGCGCGTGCGTCTAGCTGATTCTGACTGGAAAGGATTTACCGGGAGTTTTCAAAATCACGGTAATCAAACACGGTTGTAATGATAATTACATTTTAAACGATAATACTAACCGTCAGGACATTTTATCATGGTTAATCGTGAAACCGGTAATCGTCCCATCCCTAATGCTTAGTAGGGTGCAGCCCTTGAATTGGAACACAGCTTGTGAAGCTTGCTGCAGGGACTGCACTCTTTGGTCGTATATTGTTTGTTTTCTGTTGGATTTAAATAATACACAGGACTAAAGGAAGATATTTAATCAGAAAACGGAAAATTATTTATACTGTAGGTCTGTCCCTGTGGTATTAGCTGACACAAGATTGTTGAGTTGTTAGGGGCAGTGTGAGATGTAGTCACATGTTTTGGGGCAAACAAGACAAACAACTTTTGCTCTGACCTCGAGCTCACAGGGCCAGATGATCGGGGGGGTTTGAGACACACGCATAACATACATGACACAATTTGCCTCTGGTTGCATCTGGTTACCACACGAACACGTAAATGGCATGTGGGCTGAAGAGAGTGTGTGGCAGTACATCACCTTGTTAAAATTTATATAATTTATGAAAAGCATTAATTTGAGTCAAATGCACCACCACACACAAATACTTATAAAGTCATAGTGTTTGTGGATTAATCACTGTAGATGAGTAAAATAACAGTCAGGATTGGCATATATAAATACAGCTAAAACAGATTAGAAGCAATTTGGTATCGTATTTGGTATCGCCCACTGGAGTAACTTATTAATCTTTTGCTCAGGGCTATAACTAACAATCCTATGGTACCTTATCTTCATGATTTTAAACCCTTGGTTATTATGGTTAAAAACACAAAGCTACACACAAGCAACACTACTGACGTTGATGTGCTGACAGATCAGTGAGGAGAGGTTTGAATTTTTTATTTGTGGTTGTTACGATTTCAGACAGGCAAGACAAAGGTGAGGATCCACGTGCAGTTTTAAAGTCTTTATTAAATCCAAAGGGTAAAACAGGAACACAAGGTCAGACAAAAGAGCACAACTACACAGAAGTAACACTTAACATAGCGGGCAGACGCTGGGACTAGGCGGAGCCGCGGGCAGAGGCTGGGACCAGGAGGAGATGTGATCAGAAGCTGGGACCAGGGCAGAGCCGCGGGCGGAGGCCAGGACAAGGGTGAAGACTGTGACCAGGGCGGAGCCTCGGACCAGGGCGGAGACTATGACCAGGGCGGAGCCTCGGACCAGGGCGGAGGCTGTGACCAAGGCGTAGCCGTGGACCAGCCTTCCGCACAGACACCAATGAAGTGTCCATCAGACTTGAGACAAACTGTCTGGTCTGGAAATTCACCAGAAACAATCAACATGGGAACCAATAAGAAAACAGAACTACAAGACAGAACAGGAAGTCGGAACTTAAATACAAACTAAAAGTCCAAAAAACAGAAAAGAACCGTTACAGTGGTATTTGTTTTTATTTAATTTATTTAGTTAACATTTTTTAGAAATGAAAAAATATACACTGCAATTGTATGGTTACATTTACTGGATCATGATCCTGCACCCTGTCTACCATACTAAAGTTCACATTCTAGACTTTATTTAAATCAATTATTTATCAATCTGTCAATTTTTGTCACAACATTGAGTTATATTTAGAAATTAAATGAGAGCTTATAAAACCTCTTTAGGAATTTGAGCTACCAACTTTCATCCGGGTTGCCAAATAAATGTCCTCAGAGAAGATCAAGCAATCCGCCTCACCAACATAAGCCTTAAGTTGGTGAACAGTAACAGATATTAATACTGATGGGTTTTTTTTTTTTGGGGGGGGGGTTGTCTTGTATATGTTTTGGTCTTCTTACCTTCTAGACTACATTTTTGCAGGATCCCCATTTTAAAATAACAATGAATAACTTGCGCACCATAATATGGAAGCCCATTTCCGCCACATAAGAAAAAAACATGCCCTGGTAAATCATAATTATAAGATAAAAGAATCTGCTGCCATCAAATATATGTGAAAAAATCCTAATTATGAGATTAAAAAAGGCAAAGTTATTACTTTAAAAGTTAAAATTCTGAGCATGATTTTGTCTTATGAGGCAGGATGGGCTTCCATACAATACAAACATAGAAATAGGCTTTTGAATGTATTTCACATTTATTAAGCCACATTGTAATATTTTTTGTTGTAAATTTCAGATTTGTAGGCTTTTCATATTGACATTTTACCGTTGATCTTAATTTTTATCATACATACATCCTACTGTAATATAAAATGGCATCCCACCAAATGTATCAAATGTATCAAATATAAAATAGGTTAATCTACTGAAAGCATAACCTTTACAATGAAAAGCAATAAAAGTAGTGTTGCGCACACAGATTTGGCTAATAATTTCCTTCATTATTTACAATACATATTTTTAAAAAATCTGTTAAAATCAGTTTATCCTTATGCACATCTATATTTAGGAGCGTTTGACAGCACACAGTTTGTGTGGTGATGGATTCAGTGTGATTCCAACGATTCCTTTGAGATCCAGTTCATCTCCAGACACTCCGGGTGGAGGAGTGAAGCGGAAGATCTGAAGAAGGGAAGTGAAAAAAAGAAAGAGCTCCATCCTGGCCAAACTCTCTCCTAGACAAATCCTGCGGCCTGAGAGAGAGAGGGGGGAGAGTAAGATTGCTCAAATTTATACATACTGCATATGCACAACATCTTGTCTGGTGTAGATTTGAAAGTACCTGCAGAAAAGGGCATGAAAGCATCATTCTTAACAAACTGGCCCTTCTCATCAAGAAAGTGTTCTGGATAAAAGCTGTATGGTTTCTTCCAAACACTTTCATCCCTTAATACAGACGTCAATAGAGGAATTACAGTGGTTCCCTAGAAAACAAACAAAAGACCAAATTGCAACATGTAAAGACTTTGCTCTTGTAAGTGTTCCTACTGTAAGCTACTTGAACCCACTAGGATTGGGGAGACAGGTGCTCTTTAAAGGACTCTAAAGGCTTCAGTATATGTTGCTATAGCAGCTCTTGAGATAAGAAAGTGAGCTTTTACCCACTAGCTGCACAAATATCTTTTTGACTGACCTTTTTGATGAAATATCCATTGAAGTTCACATCACAGCTGGTCATATGTGGAAGATTCATTGGCACGATGTTGGCCAGTCTCTGTACTTCATGGATCACAGCATCAGTGTAAGGTAAATTCTTTCTGTCGTCCACTATAGGCTGACGTCCACCGATCACTCTGTCAATCTCCTCTTGAACTCGATCTGCATATAAACACAGCACATTATTGATCATTCAGAAATAAATTCAGCCAAACTGAGGAAAGTCTTTATACCGTATTCTGTGTTTTTACCTTGGATATGAGGGTATTTGGCCATAATCATCAGACCCCAGCGCAATGTTGTTCCTGTAGTTTCGGTACCAGCAACAAAAAGACTTAACACAGACATGAGAAGATTGTCCTGATGGAAATGTGAGTCCTTCTTGTTGGATTTCTGACAAACACAAAATCATTCATTTTAGGAACTCCATGAGTCTTCAAAGTTCTATCAACTAAGCCAATCCTGCATCTGTTTGTGTAAGTGACTATTTCCTAACTTCCTTCTTTACAAAAAAATATGTTTAGCATGTGAAGGAAAATGCAGTAAAAACATACCTCATCGCTCTGTTTTCGGATGAGAAAGGAGTCAACAAATCCTCTGCTGTCCTGTGGATTCAGGGTCTCTAACAGCTCAGAGGTCAACTGTGTTACTGACTCTAAGTTTTTTTGAGTATTTTTCACCATAGCCTTTTTGCTGTTCAGGAATGGACCCAGCCATGGAAATGTGTTATACAGCTACAATAAGAGAGTAGAGTCAAACAACATGAATAGTAGAATTTTTGTGACAGCTACAAAATTCAACGATTTGCGCAAAAAGATTACATATAAAGTCAATGCAAAGACGTGAATAGACGCGAATAGGCGCGGGCGATGCAAATGACGCGAATTGGGCGCCACGATTACTGCAAAAACAATTTTTGATTTGATTTAATGGTTTATTTAAAAGGGGACAGCGCAATTTCATAAAACACATGTACAAACATGGTTAAAAAAGCCAGAATTAGCCAAAAGTCTATTTTTCATCCGTAGTCCCCTGGCCAAGATGTAAAAAAGGCATTAAAATACAAACAAGAAAATGCATTACAAATATATGGGAAATTGACTAACTACAATTTAAATTACACTATAAAATAACATAAGGTACACTGTACCTATTACAGTAGTAAGACACACATAATACACATTATAAGTATACTTTTGCAGTTATACACTGTTATGTTTACACGTTTGTAAGGCTCTATTAACCACTCTATGGGTGGCGCTAAGAGGCTAGCTAGCCAACTACCACTAAACACCAGAAAAGAAGATCACACTCATGTTAAGCAGAGGCACTGCATTAATGCTAATAATGTCGTAAATAATGTTAAATTTCTTGCAAAAACCAATCGATTGGCTTCACAAGACGTTATTACAGTATGTCACCAGGAGTGGTGCGGATTACTTTTGTATTAGAGATATCTGCTTTTTGAACTGTCAAAGTAGTGAAAACCCGTGACTTGCATTATAGTTGGTTTCATTGGACCCACATGCATTGTCGCGGTTACGCATCTGGTCGGAACTTAACTTCCGTGGCCGGTTGCATAAAACTTTAAGACTAGTCTTAAAAGTTAGTCATGAATTTTTTCTTCAAGCCTGATAATAAATGTTTTCAGTATGTTACACAGAAAGGTAGATTGGTCTAATTTAAATCCAAATAGTAAGACTGATTAGCCCTAACTAATCGCTAGTTAGTCAGAATCATTCTTAAGACGCAGTCTTAATGTCACGGCTATATTTATGCAACCGGCCACCGGTCTCTGTTTGTTTATTAGTCTGACTGAACTCTGGAACAAATACCTCGTTGAAAATAACTAATGTTTTGGTTTCCTAAAGTAACACAGTCTCACCCCATGTCGTCAATATTTGACGACACTTGACCATTCGTCAATATGTGACGCGGAGGGTATACCTTTCGCGTCATTTTTTGACGAACTGGGGACTTCAATACTATTACGTCCGTTGCATTCTCCTCTCCCATTTTCCTACAATTTTCGCGTCGGTTTAGGGTTAGATTATGCAAAATTAAACAGTGTACGCGAAATTAAACAGTGTACGCAAAATTAAACAGTTGTCACCTGGCGTTGGGGTTAGAAACAGTTGTCACCTGGCGTTGGGGTTAGAGTTAGGTTTGGGTAGGGATGTCATTATGTAAATCTAACCCTAAAAAGAATGGTAAGAAAATAGGAGAAGAGAATACAACGGACGTAATAGTATTGAAGTCCCCAGTTCGTCAAAAAATGATGCGAAAGGTATACCCTCCGCGTCACATATTGACGAATGGTCAAGTGTCGTCAAATATTGACGACATGGGGTGAGACTGGGTTGCCTAAAGACAGAGGGAGACGGTGATCATGAATCACCACTATATGAAGGGAGGTTTGTAGTTAACATTGTTTATGTAAGGAATAATTGACGACGGGCCATTGAATTATAAGAAAATAATGCACACCAAGGTGGTAATGCGGCACGACGCAAAGCAGGTGTGCATTATTTTCAAATAATTCAAAGGACCGGAGTCAATTATTCCGCTTATACCACGGTTACCACAAACATTGCTCTGGTGCCTATTTTTAAGACATTTAACAAGTTAGGTGTGCGGTTTACAGAAAAATAATCAACACCCATAGAACATTTCTCGGCCAATCAGAATGCAGCATTCAACGGACCCGTGGTATAAATTAATATAGTACACATTTTACACAGTAACGTTAGCTTGGTGTCGTTTTTTAAACGCTTTAGCTTTCAAACAAAGATGTAAAAGTGCAACTTTTAATGCAATATTATGGTAAATCACCTTTTATGGCTCATATATATATTATAGTAAATGGCAACAATGCAATTTAAATTATTTTAAAATGATAGATCGACCCTACCAGCATAGAAACAGATCCACCAATCCAAACGTTTTTATTTGCCCTGTCAACCATTGCTGTGAAGCGAGGATCTGTGTACTCAAATCTGCTGCCGTACACAATAGATGAGATGATGTTTGATACAGCGTAGTTCACGGGTCGAGTTGTATCGAAGGCTTTCCCTGTCAAAACAAACAAACAAACTCTCTCTATGAATCTTATAAAGTACGAGCATGACTTCAGATGTCCAACTGTGTATTGTCGTACCTTGAAACTTCTCAAACTCTTTTTTCAGATACTGAATTTCCTCTATGATTTTGTCTTCACATCCTCTCTTGCCCATCCCAAAGTCACGCAGGTTAGTCAGAGCGAAGCGTCTCATCTCTTTCCAGCTCTCTCCGTTGGCAGAGATGATTCCTGATCAAAACCCAAACATGTATTCTAGTATAAATACTACATTCACACATACCCAGATGATTGGTTGGAACATTGCCTTTCATTTGGGAGAATTTGCCATTATAAAAGTACACTATATGGTCGAGTACACAGTGAATACTGCAAATATATGTTCTCCTTACCACATCCTTTATTAAGTAGTTTGAAAATAGGTCGAATATCTCGATCTCCAAACTCTTCTGCTCGGTTCACAAGCGCCTCTGTAATCGTTTTGTATCCGGTCAAGACCACGACTTTTTTGGGACCCAAAAACACTTGGAATACATTTCCATATGTTTTGGAAAGCTGAAGGTTATAGAGTAAAACATGAGTAAAGAAATCTCTAAATGCAGGTTTTATTCTTGTTAAGATGTCTCACCTCACAGAGAGTATCAAAAGGTCTTTCCAGGTCCAGCGTCAGCAGGTTTCCCAGCAGTGGAAGTGGTTTGGGTCCTGGTGGATCTTTTCCTTCTTTGTGAGATTTGGAGTTGGATGAAAGCACATATAAAACCAAAAACACAAGCAAGGCAGCCAGTAATGTACCACTGCTGGAAAACTGCAGAAGTGTCTCAACAACAGCCATTATTAAATCTGAGTGCGTGTGCTGCACAAGAATCTCTGAACGTGTACCTGCTGCATTTACACGTTTATAGCAGATACAGGAGGGAGGGACCTTGTGTAAATCTAGGGGAAGTTATTTTCCAAAACAAATAAACAATAAGAACAGAGGGCTGGTACGATCGTGCCAGCATTTCGATAACAACACCTTTTGATGAATGATTAAACTTCTTCAGCTTGTTCAACAAGACAACAAAAACATCTCCTAAAGCCATAGCTACAAAAGTGTAACATATTTGCACACATATAATTGCTTATATATACAGTACAGTATACTGTACTGTACATACATACTTGATTCGTAGATAATATGATATTTTCTAAACTAGTCAATCCATGTCAATGTGTGCACTTGAACTCTGACACACAAATTTACCTTTGTCCCAAATTTAGTCTGGTAACATTTTGGACTGTCATCTATCTGTGTGCCAAATGCCATAATTTTCCTACGTACACTTCTATGGGTTTCGGGGTTTGACCTCTTACAATAAGAACTTTCTGGAATAAAAACTAACAGGTTAATGTGATGTCTCTCACACAGGCCATGTGTTACCTCTGTCACAATTTAAGATGTACTGACTTCTTACCTCTTTCGCACAACTGATTATGCAATGTTTGTGTCACAGATGCTACACTGGATCAAGGTTTAGGATATAAAATCTAGATGACCTGTCTGTTTATCTATGTGTGTCATCCCATCCAGCCACTGGTATAACTGCTGGGTCATGACCCAATTAATTACTCACAGGTTCTGATGATTTTTTTTTTAATGTTGACCATTCATTAACCGTGCTTGTGTTCTGACTCAAAGACTTCTACGCAAGTATGACAATACAATATTTTCAACCTTAATCAATATTTTATCCCTATTCTATATAAAATATTCTATAGCATGATGAAGCAACTTTATTTAGTGTACATTTGTCCTATTGAAAACCACAATAACCTCTTACCATCTAGGGATGGGTATCGTTTGTTTTATCCCGATATCGGTGCCAAATCGATATGTTTAAAACGGTCCTAGTGCCTAAAAGGTACAGTGCCTAAACCAATACTTAGCTTAAAATATGCTTAAAATATGACACAAAATGCATGTGGATGAAAGAACAGCTTTTTATTGATTTTTTTAACATTAAACAATATATTATATATAAAAGCACACAAATATATAAATGTAAGTATTTACAAAATACAACTTAACATAACAAACTGAAAAACTAAGCAATAATTTAGAACCGCTGTAGAACTAATAGAACTAATAATAACATTAAAGCAACATTCAGCAATTTTGTTAAAGAAATATGACCACATTTGCTTTCTCTGGCAAAATACGGCACCTCTCCTGACTTATTGGATGTCCTGCACAGAAGAAAACCCTCTCAGATGGTGTGAGTGATGCCTGTACACACAAGTATGTGAAAGTGCAAATCTGTTCTTGTTCAGATGGAACTGAAGACAGACTTCTGTAGATCTCAGTCTCTTTCTGGACCTGTTCAGCTTAAACATAAAAGTAGTATTTAGACAACGCTTAACAAGTCATTCATTTAAAAAAAACTATTTTAAAGGTGACATAGAATGGTTGAACGGAGTATTTATCCTTGTTCTGTGATGTGACATGTAGACAAAAAAATTTTGTTTTGGTCTGTAATGCCTTCCTAAAAACCTCTCTCAGATAGCTCTATTAGGGTGGGGGATTTCAAACGAGTGGTTTTGCACCTATTTGGCTCCCCCTACTGGCTTAACTTGCAATCTCATTACTGATTGGCTGACTTTGCTGCCACTCAAAAAATGTAGCCAATTATTTTAAAGTGAAGGGGCAGTTAGATGCCTGTGATGTCATAAGCATCAGTTTTTCAGATTGGGCTGTTTTCTGGCTGACATTTCTAAAAGAGAAATGTGAGACTGAGATGTTTAGCATGTTTAGCACTTTTTGTATGTTTGTGAACAGTGTTGGGGTAGTTACTCAAAAAATGTAATTAGTTACTAGTTACTAGTTACTACTTAAAATTGTAATGAGATTACTTTACTAGTTACTGCATTTGAAAAGTAACTTCACTACTTATTACTTTACTTTCCTTTTTCTTAATTTACCACATAGATACATGGACATGGTTTAGGCGGGGTCGGCTGATGATGAGTGACTACTTTAAATGACCGGCCAGGGCTCTAGACTAATTTTTTGCACTGGTTGCACTGGTGCGCCTTTCTTAGGTGCACCAGCACAAAAGTTAGGTGCACCCTAATTTTTGACCCCATCGGATTTATAGTTCGCCCAAAAATTAAAATTCTGTATAATTTATTTGTAAATCAGGTTTGTAACTCTCATGTTGTTACAAACCTGTATGAATGTCTTTGTTCTGGTGAACATGAATGAAAATATTTTGAGTAATGTTTGCCAAACCATTCATGAGCCTCATTCACTTCCATAGTATTATTTTTTCCTACTATAGAAGTGAATGGGGCTCATGCTTGGTTTGGTTATTAACATTTCTCAAAATATGTTGCTTCGTGTTTATCAGAACCAAGATATTTATACAGGTTTGTAACAAAATGAGGGAGAGTTAATGATGACAGAATTTTTTATTTTTGGGTGAACTGTCCCTTTAACACCGCAAGTTTAGCGCCCATTGTGGTTTCATACAGAATATAAACGTAGGCTATTTTATAATATTTTATAATTAATTTTCATGTTGTCATTCCATTTTCCTTATACGAGTCATGCACAGTCCTGTTTGATAACCCGCATCCGCGCGATTAAAATAACACTTGACCCGTTATCCGACATCAGCATCAATTTATTTCATACTCGTTTTACATAAAGACTGCGACCGGCCGCACCGCAAATCGTGATGTAAGTAGAAACCTTTAAAGATCTTCATGCAGAACATTGACAGAAATAAGCACAGGACCATGCTTGTTCAAATATATTATCATTTAATGTGAAACTTTGTGAGGGTCGGCTGATTGACAGCTGAGCGTTCAGCAGTGTTTGAACACTCATAAGCGCTGCGCTTATATTTATTATTACCTTATAAATTGATGATATGATTGCAGTGATTCCAAAGGGATGTCCAAAAAAAACTCAAGTAGAATGTTAAATGTTTAAAGTTGAATGTCTCTTTCTCGCTGCCCTGTGTAAACCCACGCGGGTGATGGCATGAAACGCGTGAGGAGCTTGCATTTTGCATTACCTTAAATTACCTTAAATTATGGTCATACAAATAAAAGTAAAACAACATTCAAAACTGTAATGTGTACATTTATTTATGTAAAGTTACACTCGCAATAATAACAAAACATTGTGCTTTTTTAAATAGGTAAAAAGTGTTTTGTGCTGCATCGGTTTGGGAGCGCGTCACACAAAAATAAACTCATATAGGCTACTTTTGAATTCGTTTTGTTAATTTGCTAATTATTTAAGGGAAACACATTTCATATAGGCTTATTTATTTTATTATTTTTTCACCAAAGAAAGACGTAATCATCACGTTCTATTCATTTTAATGCTTTTTGCGCATAAACTAAACCCTTGGGGGAATTATTTATAAATGAATCAACAACGCAAATCAAGGAATTAACTTATTTCTCTATTTAAGACAGTCTGGCAGGGCGGTAACAGCGATTCATCAAACACCGAAAAGTTTATAGGATTAGATTTGGAAGTAAGATTATGAAGAAAACAGCGGTCCTGACTCCTGGCTTTTTTCTATAAATTGAGCGCACGCGACATTGCTGTTCGGGTTACGTTCAAATAATTTTCTTTAAAAGAATTATGCTCTGGCTCTGACTCGATTGAGGTTCATTACCTAATTCCGTCTTCGGGTTCGGACCTCTCGATCCCTGACCGGTAAGTTAAGCAGGATCTTTCGCCACAAGTGTTGTATTGCCATGCTGGGCTTACAAATGCTCAGACAGGTTGTTCATCGCGTTGTCAGCAGTTGAAAGACACTTGTCGTGTGGGCATAGTGTGCATTTCACACGAATATTTTTGTACTTTCGAGCAATATACGCTGAAAGTAATGTGAATATCGCCCCAGTGGCTGAAACCCTCCGTCTTCATATCCCGCTCCCCTTTGCACCAGCAGCTCCGTCAAATCAATCTCTATGGCAAGGACACACGTACAGGGACACGCATGCACGCACCACTTAAATAGACAGAACTTTACACCCAGGCAAACACTGCTTGGGTAACGCAGGAAAGCGCGTTCCTATAGTCTAGTAAAGTAGTGTAGTTACCAATATTATTAGTGTAATGCGTTACTTTTCTTCGTTACCCAAAAAAGTAATGTAGTTACTGTAATCCGTTACTTTGTAACTCGTTACCCCCAACACTGTTTGTGAATGTGGGTAGACTACCATTATTAAAAAAAAACAAGGTAAAAATGGTTTTTCCTTCTCTGTCCCCTTTAAGACTATGAACTGACATGTCCAACAGCTTTCTTCTCATCATAGTCATCTGATCCTTCTTCCTTATCAATGTCCTAAGGCCCTCCATTTGTACCTGTACAAAAATTGTTGCACACTTAACTGTTACATTTAAATTGCAAACTGCTGCTTTCTCCAGCCAGCCCCAGGCAGCATCAGCAACACGTTCAAGTTTGCCTTTGAAGCAAGGGTCCATCAAAGTAACCTTCTCAAGAAAGTTTGGCCATATTATGAAAAACTCACTTTTTCTGCATTTTTTGGGGTGTTGTTTTGTGTCTCTGGTGCTTCCATACGCATACAAACTTGGAAAAAATCCATCCATGCTGTTTTGAGTGAGATACAGGTTTCTGAATGTCCTCTGCCTTGAGTCTCAGATTGCATGGTTTCAAAATCAGCTCCGTTGTGACGCAACTAGCCTTGTCGTCACATTCCGTTTGAATTTTTCTGCCCACCACCCCACTACCCAGATCTCCACCCACCAGGTAGCTAGAGAGCAGTCACTTCGCTGATATCCTCTATACTGTTATCATGTCTCACGGAAATAACAGCGCTATTTGGATATTACTCCTGCCTACTTTTAAAGTTTTTACGCGTGTTTATGTGTTTACTGGAACCTAAAGTGTAATTGCATATACAGTGTGTAACGAAAATAATGCGTTTGAAAATGTTTTATAGCGGGAATATGTTAGCGTTGTCCAGGGCAAACGAGTGTATTGTTGAAACTGCTACATCACAATTTACTCTGGAATCATTATGTGTCATGAGTTTCTTCTCCTGGAATGTACTTATTAGTGATACTTTTTTTCTTGATTTGTCTGTTGGCAATACCTAAACGTTAATAATATATTATATATAAAAATAATAATACAGTCTGTACTGCTCACGATATCATTGCGCATGCGCACATGATGTTAGTAGTGGGATGTGGCCAAATGAGCAGCAGCTCATAAATATGTAATGACCACCTCAAAATGGCACAATCTGAAATGCACTGGAACAGAGGCTACTAGAGATGGGTAACAATCTTTTCCTACAAGCTATTTCGAGCAAACAACTTTTGAAACATGTTTTATGAAACTCATACACCTATTTAACTTGTGGAAAAGCAGTCATAAGAAGGGCACTTTAAATATATCTTCATACTGAATTTTTTAAATGTATTTTAGTCTCTTTTTTTGTAATGCAATTCTATTTAACCCAGTCAATGTAGTATAAGTACCTAGTAGTAATATACACGAAACCAACTTTTCTTTTAGCCAAACCCATTTCAAACAAAGTTATCTTGTTATATTATTGTTACCTTATAGACTCAAGAAAGCATTCATTACAGACATGAAAGATGCTCTAATTTGAATTCACTAGTGCCTCTCTCAATCGTAGCGTACGTGGATTCTGCTTGTGTCAAAGTGCGTTTGACACTGCCGTGGTTGGATAGTGCAAATTAAGGGGTGGTATTATTATAATAAGATCCTCTCGGAGGTGGAAAGAGTAATAACATATTGTACTCAAGTAAAAGTAAAGTTACTTGTCTAAAAATCTACTCAAGTAAAAGTAAAAAGTCAGTCATTTTAAATTTACTCAGAGTAAAAGTTACTTTTTTACAGCGGGGGGAGGTGGAGGATTCTAGTACAAAAACGACAAGGGAATATTGTCAGGGACGATAAAACACAGACAAGGATCCAAATGCAATGCTGAGTGTAGACAGGGAGAAGAAATACCTAGACGTAGCCAACGTGAAAATCCACTGTTTAGTAAACAGGGTGATGAAATCGTAGGACGCTACAGAGGAAGAGTCCAAAGCAAGTGAAGAATCCGCGCTGTAATCCACATGGGGGAGCAGGAAACAGTTATCCGTATGAATAGTCTCTGAAGCTAGCAGCGAGCCATTCAGCAAACACCATTGGACAGCGCCAGTACTGAAGAGAGATCACAGTCCAGCACCGCAGGTAAAAACAGTCCAACACAGCAGGTTCCCACAGATAGTAATCCTGTAGCAGAGAAAAGACAAGAGCACACCAGGCAGTAGTGATGTTAGGTTCTTGAACGAATCGTTCTTTTGAGCCGGTTCTCAGGAAGTAACCGGTCGAGCCGGTTCGCAAATCGAACTGAATCGAACTTTAGTTTTGGGCATAGGTTCCGGGTTGATGACGCAGGACGCACAGCCGAAATAGCACGTCGGATTCATAAAGAACCGAACGAAGTTTGTCGATGATTGCCGAGGCGAGGATTGCCGACGACTCTGACGGATGAGTTGCTGACACTGCGTGTGAATCACCGAGGATTTGAACGAGCCTGATGCGCGAAGTTTTTTGTTTTATTAGTTTCTTGATATGCTTGTTTTATTAGAAAGCTTTAGTTATGATACTATTTATTTTGCATGCAAATCATATTGTAGTTGTTTAAGGAAGACCAATGAGTTTAACACACAAGTTTATTTATTATTTATACTTACACATATCCGTAATTGTGCATCAGTGTCTTTTAGGAATCTTATTCAAGTTGTAGGCTTGTCAAAACTGGTCAGTTATATCTGGCATTTAATATTTATTTTTATTTATGATCCGCGATTTAAACTGTGACCACAAACATTACTAACTTGTGAATGCAAGGCAATAAACCACCTATGCCTTCACAAAAACAACTGTTTATTTAAATGTTTTAATGTGTTGACACAAACGACTTTATTTGAATGTTTCATTGATACAATAAATGCGTATAGTAATGTCATTTCTTGATGACGTCAGGAACCTGTGAATCGGCTTTTTGAACCGGTTCAATGAGCCGAACATTCCGAAAAGAGCCGGTTCGCGAAAATGAATCGGACTTTGCATCACTACCAGGCAGCACGGGAAAAACACGACAGAATGCACAAGTAGACTAACAAAAAAACTAAGACTAGAAACAAACAAAACTGGGCAGATGGCGAAAACATGAAACAACGAAATCGCAGAGAACTGCGAGATAGGGGGAATTAAATAGCAAACTGAGAGGGAGCAAATAATTACCAACAGGTGCTTGACGCAGGTGTGAGCGATAAGTGAAGGGAGGAGCACCCGAGTGAAATACGCGCACGTGAAGCTGTCAAAATGAGAAAACACACAGACACAAAACAAAGACCCAAACAAAGCAATCGAACAAACTGAAATCGTGACAAATATAAATCTCAAACTAGTTGTTTTTAATTGTAGGAACATCTTTACAATTAAAGTGCAATAACAAAAAATTTATAAAATTAAAAGTTATAGTTCACTTTTTTAAACTATAAATGTTTAATGATTTTTACATGTGAGTTATGCACTTTTGAAGGTGGTCAGCAGCTAGTAAATACAATCACTATAGTAAGGTTGTAATTGATGTATTGCTGGTAACACATTATTTTATTAAACTATATATAGTTTAAATTAGCATATAATGAAATGAGTGCCATGGGCATGGCTAGATACTTTTGTCACGTTTATTGTCTTCTAGTTTCCCTGACGTGGGTACCTGATGTCAGACCTTTATATTCTTCTTTCACTCTTATCTGGAGAGAGAGAAAACCACAGTATAAGTCCCTGAGCCAATGGTGGGACATTGGCAAAGTCCAAATAAAGCTGTTTTGTCAGAACTATTCTGCTTACAACAAACATATTTTGGATTATAAAATGGCACAACTTGAACAGGAGATTCTACATCTTGACATTGAGGCGGACACTGTGGATACTGCTGAGGCTCTAGAACGAAACAAGCTCCTTTTGCAGACTCTGCTGGAGGAAAGAGCGCAAGGAATACTTATTCGTGCAAGATTTCTGACTTTCAATAATATGGATGCTCCAACATCCTTTTTCTTTAACCTGGAAAGGAAAACTGTGGATAAGAAATTTTTAAGCTGTTTGAAACTCCCGGAGGGAGGGAGAGTCACTGAGGCTCATGACATTATCTCGCATGCTCTGTCTTTTTATGAGGATCTTTACAAAGCTGAATTTTGTGATGGGGAAATGGCTGACCTCCTTTTGCAGGACTTACCCCAGCTTTCAAAGGAAGACAAGTCAAAGCTCGATAGACTGCTGGTTTTAGATGAGCTGTCTTTGGCTGTTCAAGAATTGTCTGCTGGTAAAGCTCTAGGTTTGGATGGGCTAAATGCTGAATTTTATAAACAATTTTGGCCAGTTATTGGGAAAGACTTGTTTTTGGTTTTTAAGGAGAGCATTAAGAGATGTACCTTACCAGTGAGTCTGTGATTATCCTACTACCTAAAAAGGGAGATCTTGAAGACATCAGATGCTGCCGCCCGGTTTCAATACTTGGCGTGGACTACAAAATACTGTCTATGGCTCTAACCAATAGGATGAAACTTTAAATTTCTTCTGTGATCCATATGGATCAGTCATACTGTATTCCAGAAAGGACTATTTTTGATCATCTTTTTCTTATACGGGACTTAATTTCTTTTGCCAGGGTGCATAACCTTGACACTGGGTTTGTCTCCTTGGACCAGGAAAAAGCCTTTGATCGTGTTGATCATGATTTTCTTTTTAAATGTCTAGAGGCTTTTGGTTTTGGCTCTTCTTTTATATCGTATGTCAAACTGTTGTATACGGATATATTTAGTATGTTGAAAATTAATGGTTCCCTGACAAGACCTTTTAAGATAGGCAGAGGTATACGTCAAGACTGTGATCTGTCAGGAATTTTGTATGCTGTGGCAATCAAACCATTATTGGTATCGCTGAGGAAAAAGCTTTGCGGTATATCAACAGTGTGTCCATTCACTACAGACTTGGTAACGGTCAAACTTACTGCTTATGCTGATGATGTCACTGTTATTATTAGATCTGCTGAGGATGTCAAAAATCTAAACAAATCCCTTGAGGTCTATCAGAAAGCCTCGTGTTCGCGAATTAACTGGCAAAAAAGCTCATCCTTTTTGCTTGGTAAATGGGAAGACTGAGGTCCTCCAGAACTTCCCCAGCACTGCTCCTGGAGTTTGGAGGGGTTTAAAGTGCTGGGAGTTTTCCTTGGGACACATGAATACATGCAGAGGAACTGGGATGGCATTTTCGAGAAAGTTTCTGGACGCTTACAGAGGTGGAAGTGGATTTTGACCCAGTTGTCATACAGGTGAAGAGTTCTTATTGTTAACAATTTAGCAGCTTCCATGATGTGGCATCGTCTAAATGTACTGGAGCCACCCAAAGAGCTTTTACAACGTTTGCAGAAGGTTTTTGTTAATTTTTTTTTGGGATGGCAATCACTGGCTTCCCCCAGCGGTTCTTTATTTGCCAGTTAATGAAGGGGGCCAGGGTTTAATTGACTTAGCAGCAAAGGTCAAAGCAATGAGGCTAAGGACTGCCCAAAACCTACTCTATCCTGTGGGGTTTAAACCTTGGGTGTCATTTGGTCTGGCACTCCTTAGAACTGTTGGTGGTTTCAGTTTGGATAGGCAACTGTTTCTAATGTCGTGTCACGGTGGAAATTTTTCATCTGATGTAAAATTCTATGTTTCTGTTTTGAAATCTTGGAATGTTTTTAAAATGCTGAGACAGGAAAATCATCATTATGGCCTTGATGAACCTTTGTTTTACAACCCCTTTATAGGTGACATTACTTCTATATCTAATACCATTGTTAAAACTTTTATGGCTAAAGGATTGACCAAAGTATTACACTTGATTGACATTTCCTCCAGAACATGGAGGTCAACACTGGACATTTGTAATCAGGCAGGATTCAGGTCTTTGAGGACGACTCTCTCTCTCTCTCTCTCTCTCTCTCTCTCTCTCTCTCTCTCTCTCTCTCTCTCTCTCCTACGTCTAATGACCTGCGCATTATGGAGACGTTCTGAAGTTGTGTTTGACTTGACACGAAGCTGCTAGACCTCGGAAGATAATGCGCATGGTGTTAAAAACGCATTGTGCAAATGAGCGGTAAAAACCTGGTTGGCAATTTTGTACTCAAGAGAGCATGAATCCTACCTTAGGAATGAAACACTCGCTTCGCTTCAGTGGAAAGTGGTCGCTTAAATATGGCCTGGTGTTTCTTTCATAGGACTTGAACTGAGGCGGCATTAGCGCACGCCTAGCTCGTCCGTCTCCATGGTTCTTTTTGCGCGTTCCCCCGCCCATCAACCATCCGTTGCGTGTCTTTATCACCTTGCTTTTTAAAATATTTTTTACTCAGTAACGGATATGATTTAAAATGTAGCGAAGTACAATACTGCGTGTGAGAATGTGTGTATGAATATGTGTATGTGTATGTGACAGAGAAAGAGACAGACAGAGAAAAACCAGACTCATGACACTGCCGTTGTATTGTTACATTTAGGCCTTCTGGATTAGACACAGATACTGTGATCATGCACTCTGCCTGCTATACTAAAGTTCACATTCTAGACTTTATTTAAATAAATTTATCAATCTTTCAATTATTCAGTTGCAACTTTGAGTTATATGTAGAAATTTACTTGAGTTATATGTAGAAATTGACTCAATTTATAAGGAATATAATCTACCAACTTTTGTCCGGGTTGCCATATAAGTTCTCGCAGAGGATCAGGAGAGGATATGACTTTAAAAGTCATAATTTTGACTTTTTATCTCATAATTATTATTTACCTGACCATTATTTTTTTCTTATGTGGTGGGATGGGCTTCCATACAATACATACATGGAAATAGGTTTCAGCAAATTAATAAAAACAGATTCTACAGTCAGTCTTTTTATTAGCTGAGGTGTAAATCATTGAAGGTCTTGTGTTAAATTAATTTTTCAATTCAATTCAATTTTATTTATATAGCGCTTTTCACAATTTGGTAATTGTATCAAAGCAGCTTTACATAATAGATGCAGTGAAAAGCACAGAAAATCGACAGATAGCACAACATAATAAACGATAGCACAAGCAGTTAAATTTGCTATGGCTATAAATCAACATTATAAGCAAACGTATTACTAATGTAACGTATAGAAGTTAAGCCCAAAAAGGCTGCCTCCCCGGGTTGAAAAACCCCTTAGGAGAAAAAAACCCGGAATTTTAGCCGGGGAAGTAAAAAAAGTCATAGGAGGAAAAAACCCTTGGGAGTTATATATATATATATATATATATATATATATATATATATATATATATATATATATATATATACACATTGAAACGGAAGTGAATTAATTTGAAATTAATTCAATGTGTCCTATTCAATTTGTGTCACAGTTATACAATTTACCAAAAGCAGTTAATAATTTCATTGTTTATCTTGATAACTGCCTTTTATCAAAATATCTGAACAAATATAAAACTAATCTACTCAAAGCAACCTTTATGATACAATAAAAGTAGCATTGCACATTGTTGGGTAATAATTTCCTTCATTATTTACAATACATATTTACATTTTGTGTGTTTTGTAAAATTAGTGCTAAAATCTGTTTATCCCTATGCACATCAATATTCAAGACCATTTGACGGCACACAGTTTGTGTGGTGATGGATTCAATGTGATTCCAACGACTCCCTTGAGATCCAGTTTATCTCCAGACACTCCGGGTGGAGGAGTGAAACGAAAGGTTTGAAGAAGGGAGGTGAAGAACAGAAAGAGCTCCATCCTGGCCAAACTCTCTCCTAGACAAATCCTGCGGCCTGAGAGAGAGAGAGAGAGAGAGAGAGAGAGAGAGAGAGAGATGGGTCATCTCATTGCTCAAATGTATACATACGGCAAGCAGAACATCTTGTCTCGTGTAGATTTGAAAGTACCTGCAGAAAATGGCATGAAAGCTTCGTTCTTAACAAACTGGCCCTTCTCATCAAGAAAGTGTTCTGGATAAAAGCTGTATGGTTTCTTCCAAACACTTTCATCCCTTAATACAGACGTCAATAGAGGAATTACAGTGGTACCCTAGAAAACAAACAGCAGACCAAATTACAACATGTAAAGATTTTGCTCTTGTAAGTGTTCCTGCTGTAGGCTACTTGAACCCACTAGACATGGAGAGACAGGTGCTCTTACAAGGACACTAAAGGCTTCAGTATACTGTATGTTGCTATAGCACCTCTTGAGATAAGAAAGTGAACTTTTACTTTTACACATACTGTATATCTTTTTGACTGACCTTCTTGATGAAATATCCATTGAAGTTCACATCACAGCTGGTCGTATGAGGTACATTCATGGGCACTATGTTGGCCAGTCTCTGTACTTCATGGATCACAGCATCAGTGTAAGGTAAATTCTTTCTGTCATCCACTATAGGCTGACGTCCACCGATCACTCTGTCAATCTCCTCTTGAACTCGATCTGCATATAAACACAGCACATTATTGTTCATTCAGAAATTAATTCAGCTGAACTGAGGAAAGTCTTTATACAGTACTGTGTTTTTACCTTGGATATGAGGGTATTTGGCCATAATCATCAGAGCCCAGCGCAGTGTTGTTCCTGTAGTGTCAGTACCAGCAACAAAAAGATTTACCACAGAGATGATAAGATTGTCCTGGTGGAAATGTGAGTCCTTCTTGTTGGATTTCTGACAAAACAAAAAACGTAATCATTTTACCAACTCCATGAGGCTACAAAGTCCTATCAACTAAACCCATCTTGCATGTGCTTGTGTAAGTGACTGTTTCCTTTAAACTTCCTCCTGTAAAAAATCAATGTAAAGGTTTTTAGCATGTAAAGAAAAACACTGTAAATTCCGTACCTCGTCGTTCTGTTTTCGGATGAGAAAGGAGTCAACAAATCCTCTGCTGTCCTGTGGATTCAGGGTCTCTAACAGCTCAGAGATCAACTGTTTTATTGACTCTATGTTTTTTTGAGCATTTTTCACCATAGCCTTTTTGCTGTTCAGGAATGGACCCAGCCATGGAAATGTGTTATACAGCTACAAGAAGAGAGTAGAGACAAACAACATGAAAATATTTATAAAATATCTAGAAAGCCTTAGACGCCTTTTATGACTTTATTAGGAGATGCATAAATAACTTTACATGTTATCATTAACTCACCATAACATAGCAAAAATCATACACACAGCACAACAGGAGGGTAAAGCGCACTTCTTAGATATAAGAATGTAATCTGATTTTCTCCACGAAGAAGACCTATTAATATATTCCTGCAAAACCCTGACTGGACATAGCAGGTGAAGTATTTCATGGTCTGCCGACTTGTGAGGAGTAAGATGGAAGGCCTGTAGAACTAAGGTCCTAGCTGGACAGGAACCTTATAAACTTAACCTGGTCTCGGGTGAAGAATGGCTTTATTATTCCCTGGATCAAACTCAAAACAAGATAGGACGACAGAAACCACCTGTAAATTGCCTACCCTCCTCACAGTGGCAATGGTGAACAAAAACGTCAGCTTAAGGGATAGATGTTTGTCCAAAGCTGACTATAAAGGTTCTAAGGGAGCTAATTAAAACTATTGCCAAGTCCCAGGCCAGAACTCTAGACAATAGATGGAGATCATCTTCAAAGCACCATGCAGGGAAAAGTAAAACCAGAGGGTGCTTCCCTAAGGAGCCCTCAGATAGAGCTACGTGAAAGGCTGAAATAGACGCAACATAAACCTTTAAAGTAGAGGGTGCAAGACTGGAAGAAGCCACTGGGCAGTTAACTGGATCTATATGTCTATCACTACACCAAAGAGTGAAAACCCTCCATTTTAATGTATAAAGTTTCCTGGTGGATGGCGCTTAAGAATGACCACCTAAAGCTGAGTCCAGAGCCCTCTCCTTGCCAGGAAGTGCTCTGGGCTCGGACCAATACCGAGCTCGGAGCCCTGTTCTCAGTCAACAAGCCAAATACGCATTCCAATAACTGACTTATTTGTAAGTGTGAACTCGTGAAAACCTCAGCAGAGAGACCCTGGTCTAAAAGTTCATGCCCTTCAGGGGCCAAATCCATAGTTTAAACATTTCTGGTCAGGGGTGAAATATTGCACCCCCAACATGAGTTAGAAGATCCCTCCTGATGTGAATCTCTCAAGGCTTGCCATGGACATGCCTGTACCATAGTGTCCAAGCCCAATGGGGCGTGATGAGTAAAAAAACATGGCTGACCATAACTCTGCTTCTGCTCTGCCGTATCTCTCCCAAATCTGCTCCACCACTTTGGGGTGGACTCTCCATTCCCAGAGTCTTAACCCCCATCTCAACAGGATGTCTTCACAAAGAAAAACCAAACAAATGTTTGATCTATTGGGCAATACTCCAAAAACACTTTATCATTGTTTACAGTTGATCTCAGAAAATGGTATTTAATATCAATATGCTTACATCTCTGTCTGCTAACAGGATTCTTTGCCAATGATAGATCATAGGAATGCCATACTGATAATCATCAATATGTTCAAGTAATTGTGTCAAGTACAAACACTCTTGTATAGTGGCAGCTAATGCCATGTACTCAGGCTCACATGTTGATAATACTACAGTTGGCTGCTTTTTGGTCTTCCAAGAAATCAGAGAACCATTCTTGCATAGGCTAACACAATAACCAGATGTATTACATTGGTCATTTGCATCCCCTGCCCATTTGTACTCTTCCCGGAAGCTATGGAGACAGAGGGTAGAGAAAGGGCCGAAGCTGTCTCAAATACCTCTGCTAACTCTATTTGCCAACCTCACGACTGCAGGCATCACGCCGCCCCAGCGAATGTTGGCCCAGAGCCATAAGGATTGTAAACATTACCCTCTTCATCAAATACGGAGACACAGGGGTGAAGCATCTTTTAAGCATGTTCCCATAGTGTCATTTCATGATGCAGCGTTGAAGTTCCCTCAAAAGGGAACGTCAGATGCTTTTCAACAAACCTAAATATAAGTTCATAAGGAAACCTGCAGTTTTATGTTTCAAACAAAGAGGGTGATAGAGACTAAAAGCTAGGTGAAAAGTGCAACTTTTAGTGCAGTATTATTGTTATAAAACCCTATTAAGTAAATGGCAGCAATGCAATTAAACATATTTAAAATTATAGATTGATCCTAAAAAAATACCAGAATAGAAACAGATCCACCAATCCGAAGGTTTTCATTTGCCCTGTCAACCATTTCTGTGAAGCGAGGATCTGTGTATTCAAATCTGCTGCCATACACAATAGATGAGATGATGTTTGATACAGCGTAGTTCACGGGTTGAGTTGTATCGAAGGCTTTCCCTGTTAAAACAAACAAACTCTCTCTATGAATCTTATAAAGTAGGAGCATGACTTCAGATGTCCAGCTGTGTATTGTCGTACCTTGAAACTTTTCAAACTCTTTTTTGAGATACTGAATTTCCTCTAGGATTTTGTCTTCACATCCTCTCTTGCCCATCCCAAAGTCACGCAGGTTAGTCAGAGCGAAGCGTCTCATCTCCTTCCAGCTCTCTCCATTGGCAGAGATGATCCCTGATCAAAACACAAACACTTATTTTAGTATAAATACTAATGTCACACATACAGAAAAAACTGCACTCCAAATACCCAGATGAGTGATTGGAACATTGTCTGGGAGAACTCTGCCCTTATAAATGTGTGCACTAGATGGTCGATGGGCATAGAAAATACTACAAGTATACATTCTTCTTACCATGTCCTTTATTAAGTAGTTTGAAAATAGGTTGAATATCTCGATCCCCAAACTCTTCTGCTCGGGTTACGAGCGCCTCTTTAACTGTTTTGTATCCGGTCAAGACCACAATTTTACTGGGACCAAAAAACACTTGGAATACGTTTCCATATGTTTTGGAAAGCTGGAAGTTACAGAGTAAAACATGAGTTAAGAAATCTCTAAATGATGGTTTTATTCTTGTTAAGATGTCTCACCTCACAGAGAGAATCAAAAGGTCTTTCGAGGTCCAGCGTCAGCAGGTTTCCCAGCAGTGGAAGTGGTTTGGGTCCTGGTGGATCTTTTCCTTCTTTGTGAGATTTGGAGTTGGAGGAAAGCACATATAAAACCAAAACCACAAGCAAGGCAGCCAGTATTGTTCCACTGCTGGAAAACTGCAGAAGTGTCTCAAAAACAGCCATTTTTAAATCTGAGTGCGTGTGCTGCACAGGAATCTCTGCACGTGTACCTGCTGCATTTACACACTTATAGCAGGTAGAGGAGGGAGGGACCTCGTGTAAATCTAGGAGGAGTTATTCTGCAAAATAAATAAACAATAAGACAGAGGGCTGGTACGATCATGTCAGCATTTAGATATAGGACACATTTTGATGAATGATTAAACTTCTTTAGCTTGTTCAACAAGACAACAAAAATATCTCCCAAAGCCATAGCTACAAAAGTGTAACATATTTGCACCTATATTATTGCTTATACATACAATGAAGTAAACATACATTCGTAAATAATGTGATATTTTCTAAATTAGTCAATCTATGTTAATATATGCACTTGAACTCTGACATACACATATACCTTTGTCATAAATTTGGTCTGGTAACATTTCGGACTGTCGTCTACCTTTGAACCAAATGCCATAACTTTCCTACGTACACTTCTATGGGTTTCAGGGTTTGACCTCTAACAATAAGAACTTTCTGGAATAAAACTCATAGGTTAATGTGATGTTTCTCACACAGGTCATGTCACAATTTAAGCTGTACTGACTTCTTTCCTTTTTTACACACCTGATTATGCAATGTTTGTCTGAGAGATGCTACATTCGATCAAAGGGTTTAGGATATAAAAACTGGATGACCTGTCTGTTAATCTATGTGTGTCATCCCATCCAGTCCAGTGGTTTATACAAGAACCAATTACTCACGATTTCTGGTAGAGTCAGACAAACAATGTTGAATGTTGACCATTCATTAACCATGCTTGTGTTCTGACTCAAAAATCTCTACGCAAGTATGACAAATCCTAGAGGTCTTGCAGAATCTTTGCTTTTCAACCTTTTCTGCATATTTGAACCCTGTTCACCAGTGACTGTATGATATTGAGATACATTTAAGAGACTCATAAGCAACTATTACAACTAGATACAAACAGTCAGTGATGGTAAGGAAGTCAATGCTATACATTTAAAAATGTTTATGTAAACTTTTGGACATTCTTCTACCATGGAACCAGTTTAAAGGGAGCTGAGGGCAAATCCCACTACAAGATTGGCAACCATTACTGAAAATGGATTTATTCAGGAGGCATAAGTAGAATGACTAGGGCAGGAGTATTAGGGAAAAAGTCGCCATACCAGCAGGGGAGCAGGAGAGAGGGCATGGAGGGTCAAGGAGAGGGACGTCAAGGACCAAATAGGGCAGGTGACAAAATAAAGAATAGCAAGGCTCGACAGGACACGACTAGACTACACTACACTAGACTCAGTTCAGTCTGATAACCTTTAACAAGACAGAATAATATGCATAATTAAAAGCAAATATTTCAGCTGATATTATAAACAACATAAACCATCATATAAATGTAATGGTTTCAATAAGAATTTTGTTGGTTGTAATGGAACTATAATGGTCTCTGTGGATCTATACTTCTATGTGTTGTGTTAAGTTTTATGAGTGAGATCCATATGCAGAGTTTGGGGAACAGGGGGCACTGCCCCTTATGATTTTTGTTTTAGCTATTAATAAAATAAAATGAATACAGTTCATTCCCTAATACAATTCAACAAAATACTTTTTAGTTAATAAATTATTTTAACAGTATAAAAAAATACGTCGAACCTCACAGACTTTCACAATTGTAACAACATCACACATTTTGCTAAGTCTAGAGAAATAGTATTGACTACATTTTACCAAAAACAAGATAGTAACTTGATGATGCAGTTTGATGATGCAGTTTACCAAAGGTCATATGATAACAAAAGAACATTCTACGTACTTTTTCACCTTGGCAGTTTTCTCTGAGTAGCTAGTAAGACAATATGGTTCTAATACATTCATAAATCTAAGACATGGATTATACATTCATAAATGGTAACATCAAACATTCAAATATGTAATAAGAAATACATAATATGTAATAAGAAAAACATTTACTCCAACAGCTTGCAGTGACGAAACTGTGATGACTATTCGCAATAGGTCTAATACTCTAGGCTTAAAATACATTTAGATACACTTGCTAGTACACATTACTTGTATGCATTCCATTACAATATTATGCTGCATTCCAGGCAGGTTTTTGAGCCCGCAAATCACGACTTCAAAACCACGACTCACGACTCCGAACTGGGAGCACACATTCCAGGCAACCTGTAACCCGTGTTTTTCCAACCTTCTACCCGTGAAAGTGCACTGGAACGGCAGTCAAATCCGTGACTTCTCACCCGTGAACTCATACTAGATTGGTGTTCTGGTCCTCGAGGACCCCCCTCCAGAAAGCTGTAGATGCCTCCCCATTCAAAACACCTGAACCAACTCATCAGCCTCCTTCCAGAATGTCTCCCTAACAAGCTAGTGAGTTAAATCAGGTGTGTTTATCAAGGAGACATCCAAAACACTCCGGAAGGGGTCCTCGAGAACCAGGGTTGAAGAATACTGTACAAGATCGATGTACTCCCAGTTCAGAGCCGTGAGCCGTGGCACCGAAGTCGTAATCCACGGGCTACAGGTTGCCTAGAATGCGTCATTAGTATACAGATTCTACAGTCAGTCTGTTCATTAGGTGAGGTGTAGATTACTGGAGGTCTTAAATAAATTCAGTTTCCTATTCAATTGCTTTTCAGCAAAATATCTTGGCAAATAAGTAAGTAATCTGATGCATACTTAAAATTAGCTTATTCAATAAAAGTAGCTTTGCACACTGCGGCTAATACTTTCTTCCAGTATTTACAATATGTATTTACATTATGTGCATTTTGTAAAATTGGTGCTTAAATCTGTTTATCCCTGGAAGATGGATATTCAGGAGCGCTTGATGGCACACAGTTTGTGTGGTGATGGATTCAATGTGATTCCAACGATTCCCTTGAGATCCAGTTCATCTTCAGACACTCCTGGTGGAGGAGTGAAGCGGAAGATCTGAAGAAGGGAGGTGAAGAAAAGAAAGAGCTCCATCCTGGCCAAACTCTCACCTAGACAAATCCTGCGGCCTGAGAGAGAAAGGGGGTAGAAAGAGAGAGAGAGAGAGAGAGAGAGAGAGAGAAAGAGAGAGAGAGAGATGGGTCATCTCATTGCTCAAATGTATACATACGGCAAGCACAACATCTTGTCTGGTGTAGATTTGAAAGTACCTGCAGAAAAGGGCATGAAAGCGTCGTTCTTAACAAACTGGCCCTTCTCATCAAGAAAGTGTTCTGGATAAAAGCTGTGTGGTTTCTTCCAAACACTTTCATCCCTTAATACAGACGTCAACAGAGGAATTACAGTGGTACCCTAGAAAACAAACAGAAGACCAAATTATAACATGTAAAGATTTTGCTCTTGGAAGTGTTCCTACTGTAAGCTACTTGGACCCACGAGACATGGGGAGACAGGTGCTCTTACAAGGACACTAAAGGCTTCAGTATATGTTGCTATAGCAGCTCTTGAGATAAGAAAGTGAGCTTTTACTCACTAGCTGGCCTTTATTAAACATATATCTTTTTGACTGACCTTCTTGATGAAATATCCATTGAAGTTCACATCACAGCTGGTCGTATGCGGTAGATTCATTGGCAATATGTTGGCCAGTCTCTGAACTTCATGGATCACAGCATCGGTGTAAGATAAATTCTTTCTATCGTCCACCATTGGCTGACGTCCACCGATCACTCTGTCAATCTCCTCTTGAACTCGATCTGCATATAAACACAGCACATTATTGATCCTTCAGAAATGAATTCAGCCGAACTGAGGAAAGTCTTTATAGAGTACTGTGTTTTTACCTTGGATATGAGGGTATTTGGCCATAATCATCAGAGCCCAGCGCAATGTTGTTCCTGTAGTGTCAGTACCAGCGATGAAAAGACTTACCACAGAGATGATAAGATTGTCCTGGTGGAAATGTGAGTCCTTCTTATTGGATTTCTGACAAAACAAAAAACATGTAATCATTTTACCAACTCCATGAGGCTACAAAGTCCTATCAACTAAACCCATCTTGCATGTACTTGTGTAAGCGACTGTTTCCTTTAAACTTCCTCCTGTAAAAAAAATCAATGTAAAGGTTTTTAGCATGTGAAGCAAAACACTGTAATTTCCGTACCTCGTCGCTCTGTTTTCGGATGAGAAAGGAGTCAACAAATCCTCTGCTGTCCTGTGGATTCAGAGTCTCTAACAGCTCAGAGGTCAACTGTGTTATTGACTCTGTATTTTTTTGTGCATTTTTCACCATAGCCTTTTTGCTATTCAGGAATGGACCCAGCCATGGAAATGTGTTATACAGCTACAATAAGAGATTAGAGACAAACAACATGAATGGCAGAAATTTTGAAGTGACATTTATAAAATATCTATAAGACCTTTTATGACCTTTATTAGGAGATGAATAAATAACTTTACACGTTATCAGTAACTCACCATAACACAGCAAAAATCATACACAAAGAACAACAGGAGGGTAAAGCACACTTCTTGGATATAAAAATGTGATCTGATTTTCTCCACGAAGAAGACCTATTAATATATTCCTGCAAAAACCTAACTGGACATAGCAGGTGAAGTATTTAATGGTCTGCCGGCTTGTGAGGAGGAGGATGGAAGGCCTGTAGAACTAAGGTTCTAGCTGGGCAGAAACCTTAGAAACTTAACCTGATCTCGGGTGAAGACAGCTTTATTATTCCCTGGAGCAAACTCCAAACATGGTAGGGAGACAGAAACCACCTGTAAATTGCCTACCCTCCTCAGAGTGGCAATGATGAGCAAAAACATCAGCTTAAGGGATACATATTTGTCCAAAGCTGACTGTAAAGGTTTGAAGGGAGCCAGTGCTTTAAGTGGCACAAAAGAGGTAACGGTACACTATTATTTTTTTTTTTTTTGCTGACTCGACTCCTCCTATATTGAAGGGGTTTTATATACAGCAGTCAACAGAAGACCTTGTAAAAAATAATAAATACTTTTATAAGTTTGAGGATTTGCTTGAGCTAGAAAAAGCTACTGAACATAAATAAAATGTGCAAAAGGATTTTGAAAAAATACCCGTAGAAAGAGCTACCGTAGAAAGAGCTATTATTGAACATGAATAAAATGCAAAAAATATGCAAGTAAAATTTTCAACATGATTAAATGCTAAAACTAGTTGTTCAGATAGAGTTTAAAAGAAAATGTCACCAAGACCATGTCTATGGGTTCGAGAATAATCCTGGCCATTTGAAACTCTAAAGTCATAATTTAATTTTGTCCCATTGTTTTCCATTTTGCGGGTGGTAAAACTCCTGTGCACGTCGTTAAAATTCATTGAAATTTCGTTCACTTGTAGTTTAGCAATTAAACCAAATGTATATTACAATTTCAATAATGTTTTTACTCTGCAAGTCGCCTGAGGAAATCCGAAGTTGCGTCAAGGGGAACCAAACTGATAGCAGCGATAGCAGAGATTGTCGCATACCTATTGGAAAAAGCTTGCGTCTGACCTGCAGCGATATCATTCTGGCTTGGTGGGATGTCAGCCAGTGAGTCCTCTGATTCTGACCTTGTTCTTTTACTACTCAAAGTCTAAAACAAGAAAGGCATATTAAGTGTTCATTTTAACCGAGCAGCTATGGTTGCGCGTTTCACACACAAACACACACCTCTCCAGACCATGTTGAGTTGATGACGCTGACAGCAGCAAAAGTGATGACGCATGGACTTTTAACTTGTAAAACTCAAGGGTGTATGAGCAGTGTTGGGTAAGTTACTCAAAAAAAATAATCCACTACAAATTACTAATTACTACTTTAAAAATGTAATTTGATTACATTACTGATTACTACATGCAAAAAGTAATCTAATTACTAATTACTTTACTTTTAAGTTACTTTGACAAATCAAATGTAAAAAAGCTACAAAGTGAAACTGTCCGAAACAAGGACGGATGAACCCAAACGCAGGCGATGACGGGGGTGAACAGAAAACACTTTATTATAACAAAGACAAAACAAGAGCCCACGTGGGGGCAGAACAAACACGGAATACTGACAGATGACTTAAACTAGACTTGACTATGATTCTAACACTAGACAGAATCACACAGTAACAGTACAAAATGAACGAGCACATGACTAAGAACACAATGGCATTATAAATATGAAAAACTAAACAGGATAAGGAGAAAACAAGTGAGGGTAATGAACTAATGATTAAACTATTAAAAGGGAGAAGAAGGGGGCGGAGACAAGAGATGAGACACCGAAGGTCATATTTGAATGCTATTTTGGTGTGATTTGCACTCTCCTAAATTACTGGTCATAATGATGCAGAAATATTTGTAGCTTTTATAATAAGTTACACATGTTTAACATTTCTCATTAAACACTCTACATGTGATCTATGCACATTCATTCGCGGAGACAGAAACTAGAGTTTTAACACGTCAACGCATTCGCAAGGGCTTTTTGGTCAAGTTAAAGAATGTTAATATTCATGTTAGTTTGTTAAATATAACAATCAAAAGTTGTTTTGGTAATTGTTTAAATAAACATATGATTAATTAATGCAAGTGCACGCATTGAGCTCATGATTAAATAACATAGTTAAATAATGTTAACAAAGAAAACCTTATACATTAGTAATTTAAAAACACACCTGTACAATCGCTTCTGACAGACCAGATGTCATCGCGCAAAGCCCACTTTTTTGGACATGTATTGTCTGTATTCCACTTGAATGATTAACCACCGCTCACACAGCATCCATTTGCTTGCGTCTCCGACGAGTGATTATGCAGTATGCACATGCTTGTTAACTGACGCTGCGCGCATGCTCGTTAACTGACTCTGCGAGCATGCTCGTTAACAGACGTTGCTGAGCAACGGCAAAACGTCATTTTAAAATACATTTTAATTAATTTTTCAACACTTAATTTGTAACGCTAGTAACGTAATTTTGTTGTCATTGGTAACTGTAATCAAATTACATACATTTAAAATGTAAAGCGTTACGTTACTGCGTTATCAGGAAAAGTAATTAGAGTACAGTAATGCGTTACATAGTATACCCAACTCTGTGTATGAGTAATGTATTCTCTGCTCTTTGTGGGACGAATTAGGAAGCATACATTGAGAAGGGCACTCTGAAAAGCGGCAGCGCAGCCAAAGGATTAAATTAAACCTCTGATTTAAACAGAGGTGCAAATGAGCATTCCGGTATGCTAAAAGCACGTTCTGGACGCACAGAGAGGTGGTGGTAAGCTCAAGAGCTATATTTGGAAGTGACGGTACTGAGTACCAGCGTGTACCGGCCCACTTAAAGCACTGAAGGGAGCTAACTAAAAGTACTATCAAGTCCCAGGCCAGAACTCTAGCCCAGTTGTTCCCAAATCCAGTCCTCGGGACCCCCCTCCCAGCATGCCCCAGATGTCTCCCCACACGAAACACCCGACTCCACCCACCAGGCTAGGCTGGAAGGAGCCCTATGAGTGGAACCAGGTGTTTCATATAAGGAGACATCTAAAACATTCTGGAAGGGGGGTCCCGAGGACTGGATTTGGGAACCACTGCAGAGGCCTCATCTTCAAAGTTCTGGGTTCAGGCCTAAAGCAGAGCCCGGAGCACTCTCCTTGCCAGGAAGCGCTCTGGGCTCGGGTCAATACTGAGCTCGGAGACCTGTCCTCAGACAGCATGCCAAATGCACATTCCAATAATCTGACTTATTTGTAAGTGTGAACTCATGAAAACCTCACCAGAGAGACCCTGGTCTAGAAGTTCATGCGCTTCAGGGGCCAAACCCATAGTTTACACAATTCTGGAAATATTGCACCTGAGTTAGAAGATCCCTCCTGATGTGAATCTCCCAAGGCAGGCCTGCCACGAGGGCAAGGACATTTGAAACCAAACTCTCTTCAGCACTCCTGGAAGCAGCGCAATCGTCAAAAAAGTGTCACAAGTCGGGGTGGACCCAGATGTAAATAAGGTCACGCCCCTTTTTCCACCTCGAGGAGATTCCCAAAGCCACCCCAATGACCAGACACACAAGGTAGGCATAAATTAAAATGTATTTTATTTAATTTACTTAAAAATAATAAATAGGGCAGGGAAGAAGGGGAACTTAAAATAACGGCCCCTCTAGGCTCTCTTCACAGCTCGGTTTCTCAGGGTTCACGCTGGCTCTCTCTCTCTTCCTCCACAGACGACAGCTGGGACACAAAGGCACAGTGAATCGTTCTCAATTAGTTCTCTCACTTCTTCGCTGATTACAGCTGCTGGTACGTATGGTTCTCCTTCACAACGGGTCTCCTTAGAGCTCACACTTGTTCTCTCTCTCTTCCTCCACAGACGACAGCTGGGACACAAAGGCACAGTAAATCGTTCTCAGTTAGTTCTCTCACCTCTTCGCTGATTACAGCTTCTGGTACGTATGTTTCTCCTTCACAACGGGTCTCCTTAGAGCTCACGCTTGTTCTCTCTCTCTTCCTCCACAGACGACAGCTGGGACACAAAGGCACAGTGAATCGTTCTCAGTGAGTTCTCTCACCTCTTCGCTGATTACAGCTTCTGGTACGTATGTTTCTCCTTCACAACGGGTCTCCTTAGAGCTCACGCTTGTTCTCTCTCCGCAGCTCTCTCAGCACACTCCTCTTCCCTGTTGATTGACAGACTGAAAGGGTTATGCTATACTTCTCGGGGTGGCGGACTTACGATAACGGCTAGGCGTACTGCATCGACCGGCAGTGGTTTCCAAGATAGCGCCGGGGACCAAACCCTCTCGGCTGACTCGTTGGTTCAACAGAGGGGCGGGAGTGTCACGCCGTCACACCGGGTCGAGCGCTGCCCTTTCCTCGACGCCCGTTGGCAATCGAAAACCGGACCGGGGCGCCCCTTTGTAGAGACCTCGGGGCAGCGGATCTCCTTCGCCTCTGACTCTGTGATGATAAACAGCACACGGGTAAAGTAGCAATGAAACTGGTAATACTCACACCGCCAGTCGTACAGATCTTCACCGCCACTCCTAACACAAGTCCGCCAAGCGTCTGGCTACGAAAGTACTTCAGGAACTACTCCGTAATTTCTAAGGCTGAAACACACTCACAGCATAATCGTACACAGGGTTATTCTAGAATCCGTTTTCCTCTTCAGCGCCCCTAGCGAGTGACTGGAGGCGGGGTACGTCTGACACGACACAGCAATCTCACTGCAATATACACAGCACCACTTCAAAGTGAAATTTCTACATCCAAGACTCACCCACCACGCTCAGTGCACACAATAGACGCCCGTCTTCCTTCGCCTCGCTCTGGGCAAGAATGTGGAGATGGTAACACGGCCTAGCAGTTGTTTTCCGTCCCTGTGGCTGTCTCACACACAGATCCGGTGGCTCACCCACCACGCTGACTCAGGGGCAGGGCCACCCACTCTCGCTGGAAAGCGCTTAAAAGATATCCAGGTCAAGTACATACAAGGTACATTCAATGAATGAATTCGTTTACTCACAACTGCGGTGCTTCGGTTATCTCACGTTTCCTTAGGTTAACTTCTCCTTACGATGATTCCAGCTACACAGATAACGGTTTCTCCAGTCGTCAATACCACCACTACACAGATGGGTACTCACGATAACACGTTCCTTCTTCTTTCACTTCATTCATACAAGGTCAGTCTCCGTTTACTTTCCAACCTGTAAGGTCTTCAATATCTGCATCAGCCGAAATCCCACGATGCACAAAGGGAGAGAGAGCAAGTCCAACAATCCGACTGGCGTACCCGGTGAGTTTAACTCAGCGCTACAGCACACACCAACACTGGTCATAACAACAGCGACTTCGGGGTGCTCCTTCTTAAAGATCCACGGCCTGCCTTCCTTTCGCCTCCTGTGGCTCTGTCCTCTTTCCAGTCGCTTAGCGATCCCCGGATCAGCAGAGCCTTCGGGCTCTTCAAAAGGTGCTTGTCTTTGTTTGCCTTTGGCAAAGGAGCTTCTCCCGTGTCAACCGCCGCTCGTGTACATCGCTCTCGTGTCAATCGCTTCTCTTTCTGTATGTCAGCAGAGCTATTTAAGTGCTTCATTTTTTTCCCCAGCCTCCAATCACACTTTGCTTACTTGATGCCTCACACCTGTGGCTCGTAAAGCCCTGTTAGCGTTGCCCTGGAAACCAGGAAGTAAAAAGGTCCGTCTTCATATGTAGCCCGGTTGGGAAACCTTCCGGGCGGAACCAAAACTTCCCTAACTTTGGTTCCGCCCTTAGAAAGATTGTCACCTTGTGACAAAAGCATACAGGCATCGCCTCGGCCATGCTTGTACCATAGCGTCCAAGCCCAATGGTGCTCGATGAGTCAAAGAAAACCATAACTGGCAGTGGGTTGTCTCTTGGGATGCGAACAGGTCTGCTTCCGCTCGACTGTATCTCTCCCAAATCTGCTTCACCACCTTGGGGTGGAGTTTCCATTACCCGGGTCTAAACCCCCGTCTCTACAGGATGTCTGCTCCCACATTCTGTACTCCAGGGATATCGCTCTGAGCGACAGAAACTTATCCTGGGCCCAGAGAACCTGATGCGGCAGTCTGCACAAATGACGTGACCTCAGGCACCCCCGATGATTTATATAAGAGACCACTGTCGTATTGTCTGTTCTCACCAGAACATGATGGCCTCTGAGAACTGGGAGGAAGAACCTTAATGCTTTTACCACAGCTAACATCTCTAGACAATTTATTTGCCAATGAAGATGTTGCAGATGAACTGCCTTCCACGACTGTCCCCCAGCCTGCAAGGGACGCATCTGTCGAAATTGTTGACATTGCACCCCTAGGCCATTGTCAGGCCATTGTTCAGGAACCTGGGATTTCTCCATATTTTCAGGGAATGACGCCACCTGCGCATTACCCTGATTATCCAAAATGGTTGCCCCTCGAGGGAAAACCCTTTGGTTACACTACTGTAACGGCCTCATCTGCAGCAGACCAATAGGAATTATGTTGGATGCTGTTGCCATTAGACCCAATACTCTTTGAAAATATTTTACAGTGTAGGCCTGACCTAGCTTCATTCTGGATACTATTGCCAGGATCGATTGGACTCGCGCAAGAGAAAGGCGTGCCTGCATCAATAACGAGTACCATACTAGCCCCAGAAAGAAACCATGCTGCTCGAGCAGTCTAGCATGCTACCAGTTGGAATGCTAGAAGCCGACTTGCAGGTTCCCGCACTCTTCCCGGAAACGATGGAGACAGAGGGTAGTGAAAGGATTAAAGCTGTCTCGAATCCCTCTACTAACTCCATCTGCGAACCCCACAACTGCAGCGGTCACGCCACCTCAGCAAATGTTGGCCCAGAGCCGTGAGGAATGCAAGCATTACCCTCCTCATCAAATATGGAGACACAGGAGTGAAGCGTCTTCCCATAATGCCATTGCATGATGCAGCGTTGAAGTTCCCTCGAAACTGAAACTCAATTGCTTTTCAACAAACATAAAGATAAGTTCATAAGAAAACCTACAGTTTTATGTTTCAAACAAAGATGGCGATAGAGAGTAAAAGTTAGGTGAAAAGTGCATCTTTTAGTGCAATATTATGGTGAATGGCTTAAGTAAATGGCAGCAATGCAATTAAACATATTTAAAATGATAGATTGATCCTAAAAAGAATACCAGCAGAGAAACAGATCCACCAAGCCGAACGTTTTCATTTGCCCTGTCAACCATTGATGTGAAGCGAGGATCTGTGTACTCAAATCTGCTGCCATACACAATAGATGAGATGATGTTTGATACAGCGTAGTTCACGGGTTGAGTTGTATCAAAGGCTTTCCCTGTAAAAACAAACTCTCTCTATGAATCTTATAAAGTAGGAGCATGACTTCAGATGTCCAGCTATGTATTGTCGTACCTTGAAACTTCTCAAACTCTTTTTTCAGATAGTGAATTTCCTCTATGATTTTGTCTTCACATCCTCTCTTGCCCATCCCAAAGTCACGCAGGTTAGACAGAGCGAAGCGTCTCATCTCTTTCCAGCTCTCTCCATTAGCAGTGGTGATCCCTGATCAAAACACAAACACTTAATCTAGTATAAATACTAATGTCACACATACAGAAAAAACTGCACTCCAAATACCCAGATGAGTGATTAGACATTGTCTGGGAGAACCCTGCCCTTATAAATGTGTGCACTAGATGGTCGATGGTCACAGTAAATACTGCAAGTATACATACTTCTTACCATGTCCTTTATTAAGTAGTTTGAAAATAGGTTGAATATCTCGATCCCCAAACTCTTCTGCTCGGTTCACGAGCGCCTCTTTAACCGCTTTGTATCCGGTCAAGACCACGACTTTACTAGGACCAAAAAACACTTGGAATACGTTTCCATATGTTTTGGAAAGCTGGAGGTTACAGAGTAAAACATGAGTTAAGAAATCTCTAAATGATGGTTTTATTCTTGTTAAGATATCTCACCTCACAGAAAGTATCAAAAGGTCTTTTCAGGTCCAGTGTCAGCAGGTTCCCCAGCAGTGGAAGTGGTTTGGGTCCTGGTGGATCTTTTCTTTCTTTGTGAGATTTGGAGTTGGATGAAAGCACATATAAAACCAAAAACACAAGCAAGGCAGCCAGTATTGTACCACTGCTGGAAAACTGAAGAAGTGTCTCAACAACAGCCATCATTAAATCTGAGTGCGTGTGCTGCACAAGAATCTCTGAACGTGTGTTTGCTGCATTCATACATTTATAGCAGATAGAGGAGGGAGGGACCTTGTGTAAATTATTGTCCAAAACAAAGAAACTATAAGAACAGAGGGCTGAACGATAATGTCAGCATTTAGATATAGGACACACTTTGATGAATGATTAAACTTCTTCAGCTTGTTTAACAAGACAACAAAAATATCTCCTAAAGCCATAGCTACAAAAGTGTAACATATTTGCACCATATTATTTTTTATATATATAGTACAGTATACATACATACTTGATTCGTAGATAATATGATCTTTTCTAAACTAGTCAATCCATGTAAATGTGTGCACTTGAACACTGACAGATCTCACATTTGTCCTGAATTTGGTCTGATAACATTTTGGACTGTCGTCTACCTGTGCGCCAAATGCCATTTCTTACGTACGCTTCTATGGGTTTCGTGGATTGACCTCTGACAATAAGAACTTTCTGGAAAAAAACTCACGGGTTAATGTGAAGTTTCTCACACAGGTCATGTGTTACCTCTGTCACAATTTAAGCTGTACTGACTTCTTACCTCTTTTACACCTGATTATGCAATATTTGTCTGAGAGATGCTACATTCGATCAAAGGGTTTAGGATATAAAAACTGGATGACCTGTCTGTTAATCTGTGTGTGTCATCCCATCCAGTCCAGTGGTTTATACATGAACCAATTACTCACGATTTCTGCTAGAGTCAGACAAAACAATGTTGAATGTTGACCATTCATTAACCATGCTTGTGTTCTGACTCAAAGATCTCTACGCAAGTATGACAAATCCTAGAGGTCTTGCAGAATCTTTGCTTTTCAACTTTTTCTGCATATTTCTACCCTGTTCACCAGTGACTGTATGATATTGAGATACATTTAAGAGACTCATAAGCAACTATCACAACTAGATTTTCAGTGATGGTGAGGAAATCAATGCCATACATTTAAAAATGTTTATGTAAACTTTTGGACATTCTTCTACCATAGAACCAGTTTAAAGGGAGCTGAGGGCAAATCCCACTACAAGATTGGCAACCATTACTGAAAATGGATTTATTCAGAAGGCATAAGTAGAATGACTAGGGCTGGAGTAATGGGGAAAAAGAGCCTCCACAGTCACCATACCAAGGGAAGCAGCAGGGCGAGCAGGAAAGAGGGCATGAAGGGTCAAGGAGAGGGATGTCTGGGGTGGAGGGGGGCACAGGAGAAGCCAAGGCAATAGATCTAGGACCAAACAGGGCAGGTAAAATAAAGAATAGCAAGGCTCGACAGGACACGACTAGACTACACTACACTAGACTCGGTTCAGTTTGATAACCTTTAACAAGACAAGAAAAAATGCGTAATTAAAAGCAAATATTTCAGCTGATATAAACAACATAAACCATCATATAAATGTAATGGTTTCAATAAGAATTTTGTTGGTTGTAATGGAACTATAATGGTCTATGTGGATCTCTACTTGTATGTGTTGTGTTAAGTTCTATGAGTGAGATCCATATGCAGAGTTTGGGGGACAGGGGGCACTGCCCCTTATGATGTTTTGTTTTAGCTATTAATCAAATAAATGAATACAGTTCATTCCCTTATACAATTCAACAAAATACTTAATTGGTAATTCAATTATTTTAACAATATAAATCACTAAAGTACATATAAAAAGCAATACAATCATTTATTCTATATAATGCCATTTATGAAATATATGAGAATTGTCCTGTTTTCCGTGTTTGTTCGAAAACTGTTATAAAACTATTATGTTTACATACACATTACTATGCATAGGCCTGTTTATATAACACTTCACATCATTGGTTTGGGTTAGGTGAAGGGAATAGAATATACAGTTTGTACAGTATAAAATGCATTACATCTATGGAATGTCCCCACAAAATATGGAGACCAGAATGTGTGTGTGTGTGTGTGTGTGTGTGTGTTATATACTTATTAAGTATGTTAGAAAATAACAGTAGGGACAAAAAGGAAGTGATAAGCATAACGTGAACACTATAAGAAACACAGAGGGAACAGACTTCAACAGAACACCGGACACCTTCTTTAAGTATTTTCTATTCTAATTATTAATAGAATTATGTATCGCCGATTAAGGGCTTGCAACTATAGATACTATTTTTGGTATTTCTATTCTGACACCCAACAGCACAACAAGACATTTGCTAGTGGGTAATCTTGCCCATTTCACTTGTATAATTAATTCATTTTTATAATGAATAGAAGTCCATTCATCCCACCACCACATGGAACCCTCTCCCCAACTGGACTATGGACACACACTTTAACTACATTCACTTCCTTTTCTGTGTATATTTAAACCATGCCATTTCTCATTCATGTTGCAAAGTATTGTCAGTTTATTTGGGTACCGAACGTTAAGAGCTATTGCCATTGCTTCAATTTTCATGTTTCATGTAATGACCTTTTTGCCTGTTTATTGGATTACTGTTTTGATTATCCTTTTGTCTTGTTTGCCTGGTTGTTTTTAATAAATTTCTGCATTTGGGTTGTACTCAACGTCTAGCTTGTTAAAATTATTACTGTTTTTCTGCGACCACATTACACACACAGCTTGCAGTGACGTAACTGTGACGTCTATTCGCAATAGGTCTAATACTCCGGACTTAAAGTACATTTAGATAAACTTGCTAGTACACAAACCTTGTATGCATTCTAGTACAATATTATGCTGCATTCCAGGCAGGTTTTTGAGCCCGTAAATCAAAACCATGCCACACAACTCTGAACTGGGAGGACACATTCCAGGCAACCTGTAACCCGTGTTTTTCCAACCTTCTACCTGTGAAAGTGATATGGAGCGGCAGTCAAATCTGTGACTTCTCACCCGTGAACTCGTACTAGATCAGTGTTCTGGTCCTCGAGAACCCCCTTCCAGAAAGCTGTAGATGTCTCCCCATTCAAAACACCTGAACCAACTCATCAGCCTCCTTCCTGAATGTCTCCCTAACAAGCTAATGAGTAAAATCAGGTGTGTTAATTAAGGAGACATCCAAAACACTCCGGAAGGGCTCCTCGAGGACCAGGGTTGAAGAATACTGTACTAGATCGATGTACTCCCAGTTCAGAGTCGTAAGTCATGGTTTTGAAGTCATAATTTACGGGGTTACAGGTTGCCTAGAATGCGGCATTAGTATAGAGATTCTACAGTCAGTCTATTCATTAGCTGAGGTGTAGATTACTGGAGGAAATAAATTCAGTTTCCTATTCAATTGCTTTTCAGCAAAATGTCTGAGTAAATATTAAGTAGTCTGGTGCATACTTAAATGTAGCTTATACAATAAAAGTAGCTTTGCACACTGTGGCTAATACTTTCTTCCAGTATTTACAATATATATTTACATGATGTGCATTTTGTATAATTGGTGCTTAAATCTGATCCCTATGCGGATCGATATTCAGGAGCGCTGGACAGCACACAGTTTGTGTGGTGATGGATTCAATGTGATTCCAACGATTCCCTTGAGATCCAGTTCATCTCCAGACACTCCGGGTGGAGGAGAGAAGCGGAAGATCTGAAGAAGGGAGGTGAAGAACAGAAAGAGCTCCATCCTGGCCAAACTCTCTCCTAGACAAATCCTGCGGCCTGAGGGGGGAGAAATATTTCTCAAATTTATACATACTGTACTGCAAGCACAACTTCTTGTCTGGTGTAGATCTGAAAGTACCTGCAGAAAAGGGCATGAAAGCGTCATTCTTAACAAACTGGCCCTTCTCATCAAGAAAGTGTTCTGGATAAAAGCTGTGTGGTTTCTCCCAAACACTTTCATCCCTTAATACAGACGTCAACAGAGGAATTACAGAGGTACCCTAGAAAACAAACAGAAGACCAAATTACAACATGTAAAGATTTTGCTCTTGTAAGTGTTCCTACTTTAGGCTACTAGTAGTGGGGAGGCAGGTGCTCTTAAAAGGACACTAAAGGCTTTAGTATCTGTCGCTATAGCAGCTCTTGAGATAGGAAACTTTTACACACTAGCTGGCCTTCATTACACAAATATCTTTTAGACTGACCTTCTTGATGAAATATCCATTGAAGTTGACATCACAGCTGGTCATATGTGGTAGATTCATGGGCACTATGTTGGCCAGTCTCTGTACTTCATGGATTACAGCATCAGTGTAAGGTAAATTCTTTCTGTCGTCCACCATTGGCTGACGTCCACCGATCACTCTGTCAATCTCCTCTTGAACTCGATCTGAATACAAACACAGCACATTATTCAGAAATGAATTCAGCCAAACTGATGAACGTTTTTATAAAGTACTGTATTTTTACCTTGGATATGAGGGTATTTGGCCATAATCATCAGACCCCAGCGCAATGTTGTTCCTGTAGTGTCAGTACCAGCAACGAAAAGATTTACCACAGACCTGAGAAGATTTTCATGATGGAAATGTGAGTCCTTCTTGTTGGATTTCTGACAAACACAGAATACATTTATTTATTTTATCAACACCATAAGAGACTACAAAGTTCTATTAAACATTACAAATCTAAACAGGTTATTTCAATATACACAAATAAGCCCATCTTGCATCTGCTTGTGTAAGCGACTGATTCCTTAAAACGTCCTACTAGAGATGTTAAATGTCGTCGATTAAATGTCGATTAACACATAAATTACTAAATCTTGACAATGGGGGAAAAGGAAAGTCGTGTATGTGTGTGGGGCATCCGCGCAAAACACATACAGTAGGAGAAAAACTTCATCCGAGAAGAGTCTGGCTGCCAATGCAAAGCTGCACGAAATGCCATCCGCAGTGGATCTGATTGGGTCCGATACAGTAAATTCAAATATGGTTAGGATACTGAAAGCAAAGACCCTATCTAGAGAAGCCTGCAAACTTAGCATAAAATTGCTGCTAATGCTGCTATAAACAGGGAAGGAAACAAGAGGCCATTTTTTGAGGAACAGAGTAAAATGTAATTTTAAATTCTGGCAAAAAACTTTAAAATGTAAACTGTAACTGACTGTCGTAACACTCTGATTGCACGCAACAAATGTTACTGATCATTATTGACTGAGGCGATACATGCTAGTCAAATTGACCATTATGGGTTTTCTAATGGAATAATACCAAAGGTTGCTATCTCCATAATTAAAGTATCTCTGCTAAAAGTCTGCCGCAGGTCCAAACTGGAGGTGACGACGGGAGCAGTGCCCTTCATATGTTTCTTGGATATAATTTGTTATGATCCTGTCAGCTCTGTATGTCTTTTTGTGTGTTTCATGTGACAGGGTCATGGCAGCCATCACTGTTGTCTTGTTTTGTGTGGAGAGTCACGTGGTCTGTGTTCCTGGTGAGCTTCGCGGGAGTTTTCCTGGTCAGCGAGTCCTGCAGATGTGTGCATGATCAGCGAGCCCCATGGACGTGTGCCTGGTCGTCGAGCCCCATGGAAGTGTGCCTGGTCGGCGAGCCCCGCGGACGTGTGGCTTGTCGGCGAGCTCCGCGGACATGTGCCTGGTCAGCAAGCTCCACTGAAGTGTTCCAGTCGGCAAGCCCCGCAAGAAGGTTCCTGGATGGCGAGTCTCATGTCTGGTTTCCTGGTCAGCGTGCTGGGTCCTGAGCCCATCTCTTCTGCGGAGACTATTCTTCCCGCTTCATGTCTTGGGGGTCTGGATCTCCAGCACTGTCGGGCCTTCTGGACTTTGTCTTTGTTTTGTCATGTTTATGTAATGTTTTGATGTTGCCTGGGTACACCAGGAGACGTCCCTTAAGGGGGGAGTACTGTCATGATCCTGTTAGCCCTGTATGTCTTTTTGTGGTTCATGTGACAGGGCATCATGGCAGCCCTTGCCCATGTGAGGCAGAGTTATACACCGTGTTAGTCATTGTATTTCATTACATAAAGATGAAAACACCAACTACATAGCATGTGAAGAAAACACTGTATTTCCATACCTCATCGCTCTGTTTTCGGATGAGAAAGGAGTCAACAAATCCTCTGCTGTCCTGTGGATTCAGGGTCTCTAACAGCTCAGATATCAACTGTGTTATTGACTCTCTGTTTTTTAGAGCATTTGTTATGATGACCTTTTTGATGTTCATGAACGGACCCAGCCATGGAAATATGTTATACAGCTACCAAAAGAGAGTAAAGACAAACAACATGAGTCGCAGGATGTTTTAAGGGATGTCTATAAAAAATTAACAAAAAAGAATACCCGCATAGAAACAGATCCACTAAGCCTAACGTTTTCATTTGCCCTGTCAACCATTGCTGTGAAGCGAGGATCTGTGTATTCAAATCTGCTGCCATACACGATAGATGAGATGATGTTTGATACAGCGTAGTTCACAGGTCGAGTTGTATCGAAGGCTTTCCCTGTAAAAACAAACAAACAAACTCTCTCAATGAATCTTATAAAGTATGAGCATGACTTCAGATGTCCAGCTGTGTATTGTAGTACCTTGAAATTTCTTAAACTCTTTTTTCAGATACTGAATTTCCTCTATGATTTTGTCTTCACATCCTCTCTTGCCCATCCCAAAGTCACGCAGGTTAGTCAGAGCGAAACGTCTCATCTCTTTCCAGCTCTCCCCATTGGCAGAGAGGATCCCATGATCAAAACACAAACATTTGACTGGATTACGCCTACTGGATGTACTGATATAACCCGCCCGTTCTCACGAGAATTCATACATATTTTACAAGGTGGCTTATTCATATTAATTCATACAAAGTTAATCGCGCAAAAACATACGATTATCATAAAAAACAATAACAAAACCCAACCCCTAACACCAACGTCACAGGGGTCAAGGCAAATTGTAAAAAAATCTACAAATGAGATTGTATGAATTAATACAAATCAGCCACCTCGTAAAATACGTACTAATTGCCATGAGATAACGTTGGATTTAACTTTTGTTAATATGTTTCATACAAACTAAGGTTAATATTAACCATAACTTAGTGACTTTTCTGCTCTAATCTACCAATAAGGATTACCCAGGTGTATTTATTCATCTCAAAGTAGTATAAATGTCATATGTTGGACCCTTGTAGCTTTATCTACATAGTGAAAAAAGTGGTACACGTGCCCTATTATGCATACCACGGGTCTGTTGAATGATGTATTCTGATTGGCTGAGAAATGTTCATTGGGTATGCATTAATTTCTGATAACCGCACACCTAACTTGTCAAATGTCATAAAAATAGGCACCAGAGCAATGTTTGTGTTAACCGTGGTAGAAGAGGAATAATTGACTCCAGTCCTTTGAATTTTTTGAAAATAATGCACACCCGCGGTGTAACGCATTGCTCTTTGAGTGTACATTATTTTCATATAATTCAATGGCCCATCGTCAATTATTCCTTACGTATTGAAGTATGAACATTACCTTCACACATGCAGACCTAGTGCACTCCACACACCCAGATGATGCAATCAAGTAAAAGAAATAGTTTGGAACATTGAACACTAAATGTTACTGATTACAAAGAAAGAGGTGGAGCTAAAATGTTCAAAATATTAGATGCACATTAATCATCACTTCTCTCAAACACAAAACTCTGCCCTTGTAAATGTGTACACTAGATGATCAACTACACAGTGAATACTGCAAATTTAAGTTCTTCTTACCATGATTTTTTTTACCAAGTAGTTGGAAACTAGGTTGAATATATCGATCTCCAAACTCTTCTGCTCGGTTCACGAGCGCCTCTTTAACCGTTTTATATCCGGTCAAGACCACAACTTTACTGGGACCCAAAAACACTTGGAATACATTTCCATATGTTTTGGAAAGCTGGAGGTTACAGAGTAAAACATGAGTAAAGAAATCTCTAAATGATGCTCCTATTGTTGTTTAAATGTCTCACCTCACAGAGAGTATCAAAGGGTCTTTCCAGGTCCAGCGTCAGCAGGTTTCCCAACACTGGAAGTGGTTTGGGTCCTGGTGGATCTTTTCCTTCTTTGTGAGATTTGGAGTTGGATGAAAGCACATATAAAACCAAAAACACAATCAAGGCAGCCAGTAATGTACCACTGCTGGAAAACTGCAGAAGTGCCTCCACAACAGCCATTATTAAATCTGAGCGTCTGTTCTGCACAGGAATCACTGAACGTGTGCCTGTTTCATTCATACACTTATATCAGGTAGAGGAAGGGAGGGACCTTGTGTGAACCTTGGGGGGGGGGGGGTTATTCTCCAAAACAAAGAAAGAACGGGGGCTGATATAAGACCATGTCAGCATGTAGATATACAACACCTTTTGATGAATGATTAAACTTCAGCTTGTTCATTAAGGCAGAAAAACATCTCCTGAAGCCATAGCTACAAAAGTGTAACATATTTGCACCCATGTTATTGCTTATACAAGTATGTATGTATACTGTATAAGATAATATGATACTTTCTAAACTATAGTAAATCCATGTCAAATTTGCTCAATCCATGTCAAACTCTGACATACAAATCTCATGTTATCTTAGTCCCAGTTAAAACCACATAACCTCTCCTATCATTCTGTATTGAGCGTTACATACATTTGGATGAATATTTAAACACTGGTGAGACTAAAGTTAACTTTTTAACAGATTGATCTATAAAAAAGCTATTGATAACTTTTTGCCTGGAGGGTGATACAAGCCCAGTCTAACGAAGTGCGTATAAATAGCACGCAGTGTGTAAAGTCATGCAATACATACGAAAAATTTTAATTTTGCATGCATATGATAAGCCAGTCCTTCCTGTTCACATAAATATGCGCTTTTTATGCAACATTTTGTTACATAAATTGACAACCTAACACAAACCCCAATTCTAACCCCAACTCTAAGCAACCATGGTTTAAAAACAGACAAAAACATGTAGAAACCTATATATTAAATGACATCCTAAAGCAATCCCAAATTTAATCTCAAACCCAAGCAACAATGGTTTAAAAAACTTTTTTAGAAACCAATACATAAAACGGCACAAAAAGATGCGTTGTATTAAGTGAACGGGAAGGACCGGCTTATCATATGCATGTCAAATTTGAATTTGGCGTATGTATTGTACGACTTTTAACACTACGTGCTATTTATACCAATTTCCATGAGACTATGTTGAATAATACATACAAAATTTCAAGCCAATCAGACAAACTTTAGGAGGAGTGCGAAAAAGTAAGTTTTTAATAAAACAGGAAGTAAGTTTGACTATGACAAATTTGGTACCATTATACTCAGCATGAGCCCCATAATCATAGAGTAAAGTCTTATGACAGTATGGCAATTAAATCCAAAGCTATGAGCACCTTTTATCATATTATATATTTTTATTATATTTATATATATTGACCATTAAAAGGTTTGTAGGTGGTCTCAGAACATGTCATTGACCACACCAAATTTCATAGCAATATGCAATAGCATTTTATAAAAACTTAATGACAAAATTAAAGGTGCTCTATGTATTTTCGGTGTTTTTGTCAAACAGCAACCCCTAGAGTCACTGGAGAATACTTGCAACTGTCGTAATTTTCCACCCCCATTCTGTACACATCCGAAGATAATGACCAGGTAATGTTTTACAATTTCATACAAATATTAGGCTACTGCATAGTCTACTAAACTACTGATGATGTTAATAGGATACTAAGAAGTTTATTGCAAGTGTAGAGTGCATATAATAATAAAGTACCGCGTTTGCAACGTTTATAACGTTTTTACATGATTGCAGCTAAATCACAAGTAAACATATAGTCTATGTCTACTGTATCATTTCATTTGTGTTCTTTTATTGTAATGCCATGACAAAGTTAATTGTGTACGTTGCATTATTTCATAACATTGTTAGCTATAATCTCACTATACATGATTATTGCTATTTATCATAATAGTTTGCAAATTGTGCATGTTTACACTATTTACAACCTCTAGGCTTATTTATGTCCTGATAATTATGTGAGATATTGACAACTGTTGTCATGATAATCGCATGACATACTACAAGCAAGCCCAACAACAAACAACATAGACCGCAAACAAGTTTACAAATAAGAGATTTACTTACTAGTCCACCAACAAGATCGCCAGATCAGCATCCCATCCAGTGCTGTCTTTTAGCTCACGCCAACGAGTAAAAACCTGATCGAGTGGGACTCTTGTCCGGTTCCTAACGCTGTCAGATTCTCTTTTCCTTTTCCTACTCTCTTCTGAATGCGCTTTCTTAACTTTTAAATCATTTAGCATCACTTCTATTCGCGCATGCAGTTGTTGTTATAGGCTTGATCGACTTATCAAAGTTATTTCGGTGGTAAACAAAGTCATAGTAGGGCGAATCATCCTTCTGTTGAAGGACGCCGCTAGCAAAACCAGCAATGCAAGCTTGAGAGTAGCGACCCTGACAAATCTTGCGAGAATCACGACTTGCTTTAAGGCAACGATGTCACACACGTTAGGCTTGTTCGACTTCATGCGGCGCTGCAAGAACCGACACCCGGATGACGTCAAAGTGTCATCTTGGATCATTCTCGCGGTACTTTGACGTCATCCGGCGGTCGGTTCTTGCAGCGCGCATGAAGTCGAACAAGCCTAACGTGTGTGACATCGTTGCCTTAAAGCAAGTCGTGATTCTCGCAAGATTTGTCAGGGTCGCTACTCTCAAGCTTGCATTGCTGGTTTTGCTAGCGGCGTCCTCCAACAGGAGGATGATTCGCCATACTATGACTTTGTTTACCACCGAAATAACTTTGAAGCTGTTATATTAAGGTAAAATAACTGCATAGTGTCTTTAAACATAGCCGACTGAAACCATTTAGTAGTGTTTGACTTGGCATGCATCAAGGAATCTAACAAGATTACTCTCATGATGATCATAGACCTAAGTTTGCAGTAGTAATAAGCAAAAATAGACATTTCTCATATAAAGGATTTAGAGGGAAAAAGAATCGTTTCCACCAAATATGCATCAGAAGTTGTAAGCAACTACAGACACTACAGGGTTTAAGATAGAGACACCAAATTTGGTGTGATATCATTTTGCACTGTCCTCTATCTGTGTGCCAAATTTCATAACTTTCTTATGTACGCTTCTGTAAACTGCCACAGAAGCAATGGTGGAAGAAGAAGAATAGGGAAGAACATTTACAGTTTTAATAAATATCGGTTTGTACAGCTTTAAAAAGTGAAGAGTTTGCATTTTTATTGTTTATAAATGTCTAATGAGCATTGCAGTATATAATATCTGTGAATGAATCACTGTGTGTTATTACAAAGTAATTCAATTCAACCATAATCTTCTATTTGTGGAACTCCTCCTGTAGAAATCTGTGAACCGCTCGACAGGTTCATCTCATCTCAATCTTACCATTAACCGGGGTGAACTTTCTGGAACAATAACTCACAGGTTAATGTGATGTAACGTCTTTCTGACCTAGGTTTAATTACAATTTAAGCTGTACTGACTTCTAACCTCTTTCACACACCTGATTATGCAATGTTTGTCTGACAGAGGTTATATTTGATCAAAGGGCTTAAGATATAAAACCTGGATGTCCTGTCTGTTTATCTAATCAGCTCTCATTTGTGTCATCTGATTTAGTCCAGTGGTTTTTAACTGCTGGGTCATGACCCAAATAATGACTCAAACATATCTACTAAAGCCATAGTTACAAAAGTGTAACATATTGGCACCCATATTATTTCTTATACATACAGTAGAGTATATACTGTAGATAAATACTTGATTTGTATATCATATGTGTATCATATCAATGTGTGCATTTGAACTATGACACAAAATTTATGTTACCCTCTAAAAAAATAAAATTGCTTAAATCTTAGAATAACGATTTCTTTTTACCTTTTTATAATGTGAAGAAACTTTTTTTAACCACAAAGACATGCTAAAGGTTCTTTATAGAACCATTTAGACAAAAGCATCTTTATTTTTAAGAGTGTACCTTTGTCCCAATGAAAACCAAAATAACCTCGTACCTCCTGTCACTCTTTATTGGGCTTTAAATACATTTGGATTAATATTTAAACTGTCTGAAGTATAAAACTACTTCATTTGCTGATCAGCACACCGGAGAGATGGTTTATTTATAAACTAAAGTTATTTTGTCTTCCAGACTTTAAATGTAAAGGATCTGTGTTGCTTCGAGGTTTATTTAATGGCATGCATTCAACCTCATTTCTTAAAGAGCAAAATATAATGCAAATATAAACCTGATGGTATGTGAATCATTTAGCATTGAATCTGTTATGAGTTCAGAATATGTGTGGACATTTATGCAGATAGCTGAGACTTTTATTCAAAGCAACTTACTGTACAGTGCATTCAATGTATACAAAATTAAACAACAAAATTACTTCAATTAGTAACACCTAAAAAAAAACATTTTTGCTAAACTAAGGTTAAGTTTCAAGTTTAAGTTTAGCAATTGAAGTATTTTTTTTAAGTTAATCCAACTTTTGACTTTTACGATGTCATTTTCTTTTATTGGTACAGTTCGGGTCATACGTTTAAAATGCTAAAAAGTTTGTATAAGGAGAAGCCATTTGGAAAATTAAGGTTTGTTTTTAATGTAATCCTGCCCTGAACAAGTTATTTTTACATGAGAAATGTTTACAGAAACTTCACAACAATAATACCAGAATAATGGCAGTTTATAAAATTACACCTGACTCTTAATACTGAACAATGTTACCTGGACAATCAATGACAGTGTTTATCCATTAATTAGCATTAATCTCATTTAAAAGAACTTATGCTACCATCAGCGTCTCAGATTGACTAATCACTGATGTGCGTCTGAAGGTTTTTTTTAAGTCGTAATAATAATTTAATAATTATTAATAATTTAATAATTTATTTCATTATTTACATATTTACATACTTACCTAACCCTAACCTAATCCTAACCCCCAAACAGTTTGTGCATTTTGTAAAATTAGTGCCAAATTTTTTATCCATATGTGGATCTATATTTAGGAGCGTTTGACGGCACACAGTTTGTGTGGTGATGGATTCAATGTGATTCCAACAATTCCTTTGAGATCCAGTTCATCTCCAGACACGCCGGGTGGAGGAGTGAAACGAAAGATCTGAAGAAGGGTGGTGAAGAAAAGAAAAAGCTCCATCCTGGCCAAACTCTCTCCTAGACAAATCCTGCGGCCTGCAGAGAGAGAGAGAGAGAGAGATGAATTATTGCTCAAATGTATACATACTGCAAGCATACTACAACATCTGGTCTAGTGTAGATTTGAAAGTACCTGCAGAAAAGGGCATGAAAGCGTCGTTCTTAACAAACTGGCCCTTCTCATCAAGAAAGTGTTCTGGATAAAAGCTGTGTGGTTTCTTCCAAACACTTTCATCCCTTAATACAGACGTCAACAGAGGAATTACAGTGGTACCCTAGAAAACAAACAGAAGACCAAATTACAACATGTAAACATTTTTTACAGTATCTGTCGCAACAACATTTATTTATAAAGCACATTTAAACACAATATAGATTGACCTAAAGTGCTGTACAGTTTACAAGGTAGATATATTAATCAGATCTATATATCTTGGTGCACAACCAGACAACACCTTATATACAAACATAAGCATTTTAAAAACAACTCTAAATTTAATGATAGGGGAAATGTGGTTCCTTTTCTTTAGACTCAGTCAAAAGTCTTGCAGCTGCATTTTAAACAACTTACAATGGTGATAATGAAGATTGAATGACAGTTGCAATAACCTAATCGTGATGTTACAAGAGCAAGAATCAAAACTTCTAAACTTTTCCTTGAAAGAAGATTTTTCAACTTTGCACTAAATGAAAAAGCTTCTCAGCACTAATTTTAAAAATACTGGTTTGGTGAAGGAGAACCTAACTGGGCTTTCAGATCAGAAGAGAAATTTGCAAGACAACCTAGAGTTAAAACCTCTGTTTTATCATCATTTATCAGCAAAACATAATTTGTCATCCACCTCTTGATATCATTTACACATTTTAATAACATCAAATGATACAGTGGTATCAAGCCTTAATGGAAGGTAAAACTGAGAATTGTCTGCATAACAGTGATATGAAATGTTCTATTTCTGAAAATTAAGGGCCAATGGAAGCATATAAAGGAAAAACAATAAAGGTCCCAAAACGGATCCCTGTGGTACACCACAGAAAACAGGTGCAGATGAGATGAGAAGGAAAATTTTCCTAAATTTACAGGAAAAGTCATATTCTTGAGGTACAAAGCAAACCATTGTAATACAGTTCTTTTGACACCTACAATATAGTCTAGTCATTCAAGAAGCATGCTATGGTTAATGTTGTCAAATTTAGCACTCAAGTCCAATAAAACCAAAATAAAACACAAGAACCTGAATCCAGAATAAGCAAGATATTTGTAACCCTCAACAGAGCTGACTCAGTGCTATGTAATGATCTAAAACCAGATAGGAACATGCCCAAAAGCTTAGAGATGAAAGGCAGTTTAGAGATCAATTACTGCACATTACTGGATCAAGTTGAGTTTTTTTCAACAAAGGTTGCACAATTGCATTTACAGCAGCTCTTGAGATAAGAATGTGAGCTTTTACAAACTATCTTTTTGACTGACCTTCTTGATGAAATATCCATTGAAGTTCACATCACAGCTGGTCGTATGTGGTAGATTCATGGGCACTATGTTGGCCAGTCTCTGTACTTCATGGATCACGGCATCTGTGTAAGGTAAATTCTTTCTGTCGTCCACCATTGGCTGACGTCCACCGATCACTCTGTCAATCTCCTCTTGAACTCGATCTGCATACAAACACAGCACATTATTGTTCATTCACAATTGAATTCAGCTGAACTGATGAACATTTTTATAAAGTACTGTATTTTTACCTTGGATATGAGGGTATTTGGCCATAATCATCAGGCCCCATCGCAATGTTGTTCCTGTAGTGTCAGTACCAGCAACGAAAAGATTTAACACACATAGGAGAAGATTATCCTGGTGGAAATGTGAGTCCTTCTTGCTGGATTTCTGACAAACACAGAATGCAACATGTATTCAGTTCTGCCAACTGCATAATAGACTACTCATTTACATTAAATTTATGGATTTGGCAGATGCGTTTATTCAAACCCATGACATTTTGTGCTGCTAACGCAATGCTATTCCACTGAGCTAGACAGGAATTTTAATTATTAATTTTTTAATTTAACAAATTATTTTCCTACTCAATCAATGATGAAAACACTTTATTTCCATACCTCGTCGCTCTGTTTTCGGATGAGAAAGGAGTCAACAAATCCTCTGCTGTCCTGTGGATTCAGGGTCTCTAACAGCTCAGAGATCAACTGTGTTATTGACTCTATGTTCTTTAGAGCATTTTTTAGGATGGCCTTTTTGCTGTTCAGGAACGGACCCAGCCATGGAAACATGTTATACACCTACAAGAAGAGAGCAGAGACAAACAAAGCTGGGTTATTTTCAACCCGGCATTGGGCCAAAAACATGTTGTGTTGTAATTTAACCTATGCTGGGTTGTTGGACCACAACCACAAACTAGTCATAAGAATAATAAAAAAGGAGATGTATAAATCATCTGAAAGCTGAATAAATAGGCTAATAATGATGTATGGTTTGTTTAGGTTGACTATATGTGAAAATCTGGAATAATTTGCCTTTGAAGTTGTCCAAATGAAGTCCTTGCCAACACATATTACTAATGGAAAATACATTTTATATATTTACAGTTTAAAATTTACAACATATCTTCATAAAGCATGATCTACTTAATATCCTAAGGATTTTTGGCATAAAAGAAAATTGGTCACACTTTATTTTACGGCATCACTGTTGCAGTGTAATTATACATTTTAGTACTAAGTAATAATAAATAACAACATGTACTTACTATAGGGTTGAGGTTAGGAATAGGGTTTGGTTAAGGGTTAGTTGCATGTAACTATGCATAATTAACTGTTATTACTATAATAATTACATGTAGCATGTGTAACAAAGACACCGTAAAATAAAGTGTTACCAGAAAATTTGTTAATGTTCACCCATATAATGTAGCCAGACCTTCATAGAGAACTGTGTGCAACCTTCATACTGGGAACAATGGCCCATTTGAATGGCTATAGGACAGCCCAAGAGGCCATTTAACTGACAGGTAAAGCAACCAATCACGTTTCGCTTTGTGCCACATCATGTGGAGATTTCGCCACAATAACAGACCGGTGTGTAACCATCATTCATAAACGTCTCTAAAGTTTATTACCTTAATATAAAATCATATTAAAGGTATCCTTATCTAACCCTATTCAGAATGATAAGCCTAAAATAATGATTCACAAGTTTAGCTGTCAGATTAGATTTCACGAGGAAATGTCAGATGCTTTTGAACAAATATAAAGATAAGTTCTTAATGTAACCTACAGTTTTATGTTTTCAAACAAAGATGGCGATAGAGAGGTAAAAGTTATGAATTGTGATTTTACATCTTATGGTAAATGACCTTTTATGTCTCATATATATTATAATGTAAATGACACAATGCAATTTAAAATATAAAAAAAATAGACTGAACATAAAAAGAATACCCGCAAAGAAGCAGATCCCCCAAGCCGAACGTTTTCATTTGCCCTGTCAACCATTGCTCTGAAGTGAGGATCTGTGTATTCAAATCTGCTGCCATACACAATAGATGAGATGATGTTTGATACAGCGTAGTTCACGGGTTGAGTTGTATCGAAGGCTTTCCCTGTAAAAATAAACAAACTCACTCACTCGATGAATCTTATTAATAATTTAAAGCATAAGTTCCGCAAAAAAAAGAAAATAACCCAAATGATTTACTTCCCTCCAGTCATCTGAGATACATATGTCCATCATTTTTAAGACAAACACAATTTGAGTTATTTTAGAAAATGTCCTGTGTCTTTCAAGAAGGCATCCATCCTACACAAAAGAAACCACATAGCTCCAGGGGATTAACTGATGTTTTTTTGTAAGCGAAATATCCATATTTAATACTCTATAAACTTTAATAACTAGCTCACGTTAGTAGCCAGAAGGCCTTTATTAACTTCTTGGAGCCATGTGGATTACTTCTGTGAAGTAGAGCGAAAAATTCCACCTCAAATCTGAGCAAACACCTAGCAAGCTGGCACAGAAATGTAAAAAACTTACTGAAAAAACCCTGAACCCCCAGCTGACATGACCCCTGCGGCTCCATCTCATACACTTTCATGCGAAATCTGATGTAAACAACAGACTATATACAGTTGAAAGAAAAAGTATGTGAACCCATTGGGCTTACTTGGATTTCTTCATAAATTGGTCATAAAATGTGTTCTGATCTTCATCTAAGTTACAACAATAGAGAAACACCGTCTGCTTAAACTAATACCACACAAACATTATACGTTTTCATGTTTTTATTAAACACAAAATGCAAACATTCACAGTGCAGGGTGGAAAAAGCATGCGAACCCCTGGGTTTAATAACTGGTTGACCCTCCTTTGACAGCAATAACCTCTACCAAACGTTTCCTATAGTTGCAGATCAGACCTGCACAACGGTCTGGATACATTTTGGACCATTCCTCTTTACAAAAGTGTTTCAGTTCAGCAATATTCTTGGGATGTCTGGTGTGAATTGCTCTCTTGAGGTCATGCCACAGCATCTCAATCGGGATGAGGTCAGGACTCCAGAAGGCGTATTTTCTTCTGTTAAAGCCATTCTGTTGTTGATTTACTTCTATGCTTTGGGTCGTTGTCCTGTTGCATCGTCCATCCCCTGTTAAGCTTCAGTTGGCAGACAGATGGTCTTATGTTTTCCTGCAAAATGTCTTGATAAACTTTGGAAATCATTTCCATCGATGACAGGAATCCGTCCAGGGCCTGAGGCAGCAAAGCAGCCCCAAACCATGATGCCTCCTCCACCATATTTCACAGTTGGGATGAGGTTTTGATGTTGGTGTGCTGTGCCTTTTGTTCTCCACACGTTGTGTGTTCTTTCCAAACAACTCAATTTTGGTTTCATCTGTCCACAGAATGTTTTGCCAGTAGTGCTGTGTAACATCCAGGTGCTGTTTTGCAAACTTCAAACGTGCTGTAATGTTTTTTTTTTTGGACAGCAGTGGCTTCCTCCGTGGTGTCCTCCCATGAAGTCCATTCTTGTTTAATGTTTTCCTTATTGTAGATTTGTCAACAAAAATGTTAGCATGTGCCAGAGATTTCTGTAAGTCTTTAGGTGACACTCTAGGATTGTTCTTCACCTCATTGAGCATTCTGTGCTGTGCTCTTGCAGTCATCTTTACAGGACGACCACGCCTAGGAAGTGTAGCAACAGTGCTGAACTTTTTCCATTTGTAGACAATCTGTCTTATCGTGGACACATGGACACCAAGGCTTTTAGATATACTTTTGTAGCCCTTTCCAGCTTTATGTAAGTCAACAATCCTTGATCGTAGGTCTTCTGAGAGCTCTTTTGTGCAAGGCATGGTTCACATCAGACAATGCTTCTTCGGAACAGCAAACTCAAAACTGGTGTGTGTTTTTTATTGGACAGGGCAGCTTTAATCAACACATCCAATCTCATCACATTGATTGGACCCCAGGTTGGCTGACTCCTGGCTCCAATTAGCTCTTGGAGAAGTCATTAGCCTAGGGTTTCACATACTTTTTCCACCCTGCACTATGAATGTTTACATGTTGTGTTCAATTAAAACATGAACACGTATAATGTTTGTGCGGTATTAGTTTAAGCAGACTGTGTTTCTCAATGGTTGTGACTTAGATGAAGATCAGAACACATTTTATGACCAATTTATGAAGAAATCCAAGTAAGCCCAAAGGGTTCACATACTTTTTCTTTCAACTGTATCTATATTTCATGGATTATATGCATTTGTGGACAAAAATGGTAATTTGATGAATTCTATTAGACGGTTTTCATGGGTTATTCACAGATCTGAAACAGACTGGATTCGACTTGCGATCGTTATATCAACACAAAGGTAAGAAGTCCGGTTTATATTTTGCATGTTGTCATCTGGACTCCTGTCACAAAATACTACATTTATGATGCTAGAGCATCTGTATCTCAAAACAGAGACCATACACTGATGCTAAACCCGTAGACCTTTTAAACGATGTATAGTGATGTTAATATTATTAATGTTTGTAGACAGTAGGCTATATAGATATTGTTAGCAGCGTTAAAAAAAACGACGTCATCACGCCCATGAATTAGTGCGCGTCAAGAGTTTAAAACAGAGAATGTTTCATTTGAAGACACTTGACCAACATTCCTCGAGGGTGAGTAAATCATAGGGTAATTGTATTTTTTGCTGAACTATCGCTTTAAGATGTCCAGCTATGTATTTTCGTACCTTGAAACTTCTCAAACTCTTCTTTCAGATACTGAATTTCCTCTACGATTTTGTCTTCGCATCCTCTCTTGCCCATCCCAAAGTCACGCAGGTTAGTCAGAGCGAAGCGTCTCATCTCTTTCCAGCTCTCTCCATTGGCAAAGAGGATCCCTGATCAAAATACAAACATCAGACTGGATTACACCTCTGTACTGATTTAATGCTTCATTAACACTGACTAAAGTTAACATTAACTATGCTGTTATCTACCGATAAGCATTGTCTAGATTATGCACTTATTCATTCCAAAGTAGTATAAATGTCATATGTTGGACCAGCGCTATCTCATGACAATTCGTACAAATTCATTCATTCATTCATTTTACGATTTGCATTTACCCCTGTGATGATGGGGTAATGGTCAGGGTTGTTTTATTTTATGATATAAAGTATGTTTAGGTACGATTCACATGAATTCATACAAATTAGCCAACTTGTAAAATACATAGGTCTGGTTGGAAACTTGTACTGTAGCTTTCTCTACATAGTAAAGAAACACATCAGGTGTGCCCTATTTCACTACTTATTCTGTATTGTAGTGTACTACAACTATAGTGCACTCCAAATACCCACATGATGCACTTTTTAAGTCAAAAAATTGGTTCGAACATTGAACACTAGCTGTATATGGAGTTATCGCTTACAAAGAAGGAGGCGGAGCTTAACAGGTTATTGCAAGTGACAACACATCACGTGACACGTGCACCTGAATCATCACTTTCCTCAAACAGATAACTCTGCTCTTGTAAATGTGTACACTATGGATGGTTGAGTAAACAGTGAACACTGCAAGTTTAGGTTCTTCTTACCATGATTATCACCAAGTAGTTTGAAAACAGGTTGAATATCTCGATCTCCAAACTCTTCTGCTCGGTTCACGAGCGCCTCTTTAACCGTTTTGTATCCGGTCAAGACCACAACTTTACTAGGACCAAAAAACACTTGGAATACGTTTCCATATGTTTTGGAAAGCTGGAGGTTACAGAGTAAAATATAAGTAAAGAAATCTCTGAATGATGCTGTTATTCTTATTAAGATATCTCACCTCACAGAGAGTATCAAAAGGTCTTTCCAGGTCCAGCGTCAGCAGGTTTCCCAGCACTGGAAGTGGTTTGGGTCCTGGTGGATCTTTTCCTTCTTTGTGAGATTTGGAGTTGGATGAAAGCACATATAAGACCAATAACACAAGCAAGGCTGCCAGTATTGTTCCACTGCTGGAAAAATGCAGAAGTGTCTCAAAAACAGCCATTTTTAAATCTGAGCGTCTGTGCTGCACAAGAATCACTGAATGTGTGTCTGCTGCATTCATACATTTATAGCAGATAGAGGAGGGAGGGACCTCGTGTGAATCTAGGGGGCGTTATTCTCCAAAACAAAGAAACCATAAGAACAGAGGGCTGGTACAATCATGTCAGCATATAAAAAAGATATGACACCCTTTGATGAATGATTAAACTTACATTTCAGATAAAATATCTCCTAAAGCTACAGCTACAAAAATCTAAAATATTTGTACTCATATTACTGCATATACATACAGAATACATGCATACTTGATTTATAAAAGATAATGTAATATTTTCTAAACCAGTCAATCCATGTCAATGTGCGCACTTGAACTGTGACACACAAATCTCATGTTACCTTTGTCCCAATGTAAACCACAACAACCTCTTACCTGATTTCACTTTTTATTGGGCTGTGCATACATTGGATGAACATTTAAACTGTTAGGAGTATAAATCTATTTCATTTGCTGATTCAGCACACTGGTGAGATGGCAAAGTTGACTTGAAAATGTAAAAGACTTGTGTTGCTTCAAGGTTTGCTCAATAGCATGCATTCAACCTCATTTCCTGAAACTTTCACCTGCTGTTACTGTTTACTTTCAATGCAAATGTGGACCTGATGGTTTGTGTATAGGAGTGGTGTAGAGTACTGCAGAAGTCATGTAGCACTAGCAGTGAATCTGTAATACATAGATAAAATGTAACATTTATTATGCATTTAGTCGACACACCAAAGTGACTTCAGTGCATTCAAGGTATACATTGCATCAGTATGTATATGCTAGTTGGCCTACAGTTACATCAACCGACTAAATCATGGGTGTGTACAGCTTTAAAAAGTGAACAGTTTGCATTTTTTAACCATTTAAATTAATTTACGTAAATATGTTAAATAATTAAAAACGGATCCAACTTATAATTTATTCCACAAGCACTTAAAGGGGCGGTTTCCCAGACCATGATTAGCTTAATCCAGGACTAGGCCTTCGGCCAAAAACGATATTAAACCCATGATTTACTCACCCCCAAGCTGTCCAAGTTGCATATGTCCATCGTTTTTCAGACAAACACATTTTCTGATATTTTAGAAAATATTCTAGATCTTTCAGTTGATTAAATGTAATATTACGGGGTCCAGCCGTCCACGACCTTTAAGTCCAAAAAAAGTGCGTCCATCCTTCACAAATTAAATCCAAACGGCTCCAGGATGATAAACAAAGGTCTTCTGAGGGTAATCCGTGCGGTGTTGTTGTAGAAATATCCATATTTAAAATTTTATTAACGTAATTAACTACCTTCCGGTAGCGCCGCCATCCCAGTCTCATCCGCATTCAGGATGAGCGCTTACGCAGCGTACAGAGTTTCTCTGCTGCTGCTCTGTCCCCCGCCCTCCGAATTTGTCATACGTCACTAAGAAAAGTGCGTACACTACGCTAATACTCTCTCCTGAGTCTAAGATGGCGGCGCAACCGGAAGGTAGTTTATAACGTTAATAACATTTTAAATATGGATATTTCTACAACAACACCGCGCGGATCACCCCCAGAAGACCTTTGTTTGTCATCCTGGAGTCGTTTGGATTTAGTTTGTGGAGGATGGACGCACTTTTTTTGGACTTGAAGGTCGTGGACTATTGCTGGACCCCGTAATATTACATTTAATCAACTGAAAGATCTAAAATATTTTCTAAAATATCCGAACATGTAGAAACCTATATATTAAATGACATCCTAAAGCAATCCCAAATTTAATCTCAAACCCAAGCAACAATGGTTTAAAAAACTTTTTTAGAAACCAATACATAAAACGGCACAAAAAGATGCGTTGTATTAAGTGAACGGGAAGGACCGGCTTATCATATGCATGTCAAATTGAATTTGGCGTATGTATTGTACGACTTTTAACACTACGTGCTATTTATACCAATTTCCATGAGACTATGTTGAATAATACATACAAAATTTCAAGCCAATCAGACAAACTTTAGGAGGAGTGCGAAAAAGTAAGTTTTTAATAAAACAGGAAGTAAGTTTGACTATGACAAATTTGGTACCATTATACTCAGCATGAGCCCCATAATCATAGAGTAAAGTCTTATGACAGTATGGCAATTAAATCCAAAGCTATGAGCACCTTTTATCATATTATATATTTTTATTATATTTATATATATTGACCATTAAAAGGTTTGTAGGTGGTCTCAGAACATGTCATTGACCACACCAAATTTCATAGCAATATGCAATAGCATTTTATAAAAACTTAATGACAAAATTAAAGGTGCTCTATGTATTTTCTGTGTTTTTGTCAAACAGCAACCCCTAGAGTCACTGGAGAATACTTGCAACTGTCGTAATTTTCCACCCCCACTCTGTACACATCCGAAGATAATGACCAGGTAATGTTTTACAATTTCATACAAATATTAGGCTACTGCATAGTCTACTAAACTACTGATGATGTTAATAGGATACTAAGAAGTTTATTGCAAGTGTAGAGTGCATATAATAATAAAGTACCGCGTTTGCAACGTTTATAACGTTTTTACATGATTGCAGCTAAATCACAAGTAAACATATAGTCTATGTCTACTGTATCATTTCATTTGTGTTCTTTTATTGTAATGCCATGACAAAGTTAATTGTGTACGTTGCATTATTTCATAACATTGTTAGCTATAATCTCACTATACATGATTATTGCTATTTATCAATATAGTTTGCAAATTGTGCATGTTTACACTATTTACAACCTCTAGGCTTATTTATGTCCTGATAATTATGTGAGATATTGACAACTGTTGTCATGATAATCGCATGACATACTACAAGCAAGCCCAACAACAAACAACATAGACCGCAAACAAGTTTACAAATAAGAGATTTACTTACTAGTCCACCAACAAGATCGCCAGATCAGCATCCCATCCAGTGCTGTCTTTTAGCTCACGCCAACGAGTAAAAACCTGACCGAGTGGGACTCTTGTCCGGTTCCTAACGCTGTCAGATTCTCTTTTCCTTTTCCTACTCTCTTCCGAACGCGCTTTCTTAACTTTTAAATCGTTTAGCATCACTTCTATTCGCGCGTGCAGTTGTTGTTATAGGCTTGATCGACTTATCAAAGTTATTTTGGTGGTAAACAAAGTCATAGTAGGGCGAATCATCCTCCTGTTGGAGGACGCCGCTAGCAAAACCAGCAATGCAAGCTTGAGAGTAGCGACCCTGACAAATCTTGCGAGAATCACGACTTGCTTTAAGGCAACGATGTCACACACGTTAGGCTTGTTCGACTTCATGCGGCGCTGCAAGAACCGACACCCGGATGACGTCAAAGTGTCATCTTGGATCATTCTCGCGGTACTTTGACGTCATCCGGCGGTCGGTTCTTGCAGCGCGCATGAAGTCAAACAAGCCTAACGTGTGTGACATCGTTGCCTTAAAGCAAGTCGTGATTCTCGCAAGATTTGTCAGGGTCGCTACTCTCAAGCTTGCATTGCTGGTTTTGCTAGCGGCGTCCTCCAACAGGAGGATGATTCGCCATACTATGACTTTGTTTACCACCGAAATAACTTTGAAGCTGTTATATTAAGGTAAAATAACTGCATAGTGTCTTTAAACATAGCCGACTGAAACCATTTAGTAGTGTTTGACTTGGCATGCATCAAGGAATCTAACAAGATTACTCTCATGATGATCATAGACCTAAGTTTGCAGTAGTAATAAGCAAAAATAGACATTTCTCATATAAAGGATTTAGAGGGAAAAAGAATCGTTTCCACCAAATATGCATCAGAAGTTGTAAGCAACTACAGACACTACAGGGTTTAAGATAGAGACACCAAATTTGGTGTGATATCATTTTGCACTGTCCTCTATCTGTGTGCCAAATTTCATAACTTTCTTATGTACGCTTCTGTAAACTGCCACAGAAGCAATGGTGGAAGAAGAAGAATAGGGAAGAACATTTACAGTTTTAATAAATATCGGTTTGTACAGCTTTAAAAAGTGAAGAGTTTGCATTTTTATTGTTTATAAATGTCTAATGAGCATTGCAGTATATAATATCTGTGAATGAATCACTGTGTGTTATTACAAAGTAATTCAATTCAACCATAATCTTCTATTTGTGGAACTCCTCCTGTAGAAATCTGTGAACCGCTCGACAGGTTCATCTCATCTCAATCTTACCATTAACCGGGGTGAACTTTCTGGAACAATAACTCACAGGTTAATGTGATGTAACGTCTTTCTGACCTAGGTTTAATTACAATTTAAGCTGTACTGACTTCTAACCTCTTTCACACACCTGATTATGCAATGTTTGTCTGACAGAGGATACATTTGATCAAAGGGCTTAAGATATAAAACCTGGATGTCCTGTCTGTTTATCTAATCAGCTCTCATTTGTGTCATCCGATTTAGTCCAGTGGTTTTTAACTGCTGGGTCATGACCCAAATAATGACTCAAACATATCTACTAAAGCCATAGCTACAAAAGTGTAACATATTTGCACCCATATTATTTCTTATACATACAGTAGAGTATATACTGTAGATAAATACTTGATTTGTATATCATATGTGTATCATATCAATGTGTGCATTTGAACTATGACACAAAATTTATGTTACCCTCTAAAAAAATAGCTAAAAAAGGTTCTTCACAGCGATGCCATAGAAGAACCATTTAGTCAAAGGATCTTAGAATAACGATTTCTTTTTACCTTTTTATAATGTGAAGAAACTTTTTTTAACCACAAAGACATGCTAAAGGTTCTTTATAGAACCATTTAGACAAAAGCATCTTTATTTTTAAGAGTGTACCTTTGTCCCAATGAAAACCAAAATAACCTCGTACCTCCTGTCACTCTTTATTGGGCTTTAAATACATTTGGATTAATATTTAAACTGTCTGAAGTATAAAACTACTTCATTTGCTGATCAGCACACCGGAGAGATGGTTTATTTATAAACTAAAGTTATTTTGTCTTCCAGACTTTAAATGTAAAGGATCTGTGTTGCTTCGAGGTTTATTTAATGGCATGCATTCAACCTCATTTCTTAAAGAGCAAAATATAATGCAAATATAAACCTGATGGTATGTGAATCATTTAGCAGTGAATCTGTTATGAGTTCAGAATATGTGTGGACATTTATGCAGATAGCTGAGACTTTTATTCAAAGCAACTTACTGTACAGTGCATTCAATGTATACAAAATTAAACAACAAAATTACTTCAATTAGTAACACCTAAAAAAAAACATTTTTGCTAAACTAAGGTTAAGTTTCAAGTTTAAGTTTAGCAATTGAAGTATTTTTTTTAAGTTAATCCAACTTTTGACTTTTACGATGTCATTTTCTTTTATTGGTACAGTTCGGGTCATACGTTTAAAATGCTAAAAAGTTTGTATAAGGAGAAGCCATTTGGAAAATTAAGGTTTGTTTTTAATGTAATCCTGCCCTGAACAAGTAATTTTTACATGAGAAATGTTTACAGAAACTTCACAACAATAATACCAGAATTTTTTAAAAAATATGGCAGTTTATAAAATTACACCTGACTCTTAATACTGAACAATGTTACCTGGACAATCAATGACAGTGTTTATCCATTAATTAGCATTAATCTCATTTAAAAGTACTTATGCTACCATCAGCGTCTCAGATTGACTAATCACTGATGTGCGTCTGAAGGTTTTTTTTAAGTCGTAATAATAATTTAATAATTATTAATAATTTAATAATTTCTTTCATTATTTACATATTTACATACTTACCTAACCCTAACCTAATCCTTACCCCCAAACAGTTTGTGCATTTTGTAAAATTAGTGCCACATTTTTTTATCCATATGTGGATCTATATTTAGGAGCGTTTGACGGCACACAGTTTGTGTGGTGATGGATTCAATGTGATTCCAACAATTCCTTTGAGATCCAGTTCATCTCCAGACACGCCGGGTGGAGGAGTGAAACGAAAGATCTGAAGAAGGGTGGTGAAGAAAAGAAAAAGCTCCATCCTGGCCAAACTCTCTCCTAGACAAATCCTGCGGCCTGCAGAGAGAGAGAGAGAGAGAGATGAATTATTGCTCAAATGTATACATACTGCAAGCATACTACAACATCTGGCCTAGTGTAGATTTGAAAGTACCTGCAGAAAAGGGCATGAAAGCGTCGTTCTTAACAAACTGGCCCTTCTCATCAAGAAAGTGTTCTGGATAAAAGCTTTGTGGTTTCTTCCAAACACTTTCATCCCTTAATACAGACGTCAACAGAGGAATTACAGTGGTACCCTAGAAAACAAACAGAAGACCAAATTACAACATGTAAACATGTTTTACAGTATCTGTCGCAACAACATTTATTTAAAAAGCACATTTAAACACAATATAGATTGACCTAAAGTGCTATACAGAGTACAAGGTAGATATATTAATCAGATCTATATATCTTGGTGCACAACCAGACAACACCTTATATACAAACATAAGCATTTTAAAAACAACTCTAAATTTAATGATAGGGGAAATGTGGTTCCTTTTCTTTAGACTCAGTCAAAAGTCTTGCAGCTGCATTTTAAACAACTTACAATGGTGATAATGAAGATTGAATGACACCAGAATAAAGACAGTTGCAATATCCTTATCGTGATGTTACAAGAGCAAGAATCAAAACTTCTAAACTTTTCCTTGAAAGAAGATTTTTCAACTTTGCACTAAATGAAAAAGCTTCTCAGCACTAATTTTAAAAATACTGGTTTGGTGAAGGAGAACCTAACTGGGCTTTCAGAGCAGAGGAGAAATTTGCAAGACAACCTAGAGTTAAAACCTCTGTTTTATCATCATTTATCAGCAAAACATAATTTGTCATCCACCTCTTGATATCATTTACACATTTTAATAACATCAAATGATACAGTGGTATCAAGCCTTACTGTAAGGTAAACCTGAGAATTGTCTGCATAACAGTGATATGAAATGTTCTATTTCTGAAAATTAAGGGCCAATGGAAGCATATAAAGGAAAAACAATAAAGGTCCCAAAACGGATCCCTGTGGTACACCACAGAAAACAGGTGCAGATGAGAAGGAAAAATTTCCTAAATTTACAGGAAAAGTCATATTCTTGAGGTACAAAGCAAACCATTGTAATACAGTTCCTTTGACACCTACAATATAGTCTAGTCATTCAAGAAGCATGCTATGGTTAATGTTGTCAAATTTAGCACTCAAGTCCAATAAAACCAAAATAAAACACAAGAACCTGAATCCAGAATAAGCAAGATATTTGTAACCCTCAACAGAGCTGACTCAGTGCTATGTAATGATCTAAAACCAGATAGGAACATGTCCAAAAGCTTAGAGATGAAAGGCAGTTTAGAGATCGATTACTGCACATTTCTGGATCAAGTTGGGTTTTTTTCAACAGAGGTTGCACAATTGCATTTACAGCAGCTCTTGAGATAAGAACGTGAGCTTTTACAAACTATCTTTTTGACTGACCTTCTTGATGAAATATCCATTGAAGTTCACATCACAGCTGGTCGTATGTGGTAGATTCATGGGCACTATGTTGGCCAGTCTCTGTACTTCATGGATCACGGCATCTGTGTAAGGTAAATTCTTTCTGTCGTCCACCATTGGCTGACGTCCACCGATCACTCTGTCAATCTCCTCTTGAACTCGATCTGCATACAAACACAGCACATTACTGTTCATTCACAATTGAATTCAGCTGAACTGATGAACATTTTTATAAAGTACTGTATTTTTACCTTGGATATGAGGGTATTTGGCCATAATCATCAGACCCCAGCGCAGTGTTGTTCCTGTAGTGTCAGTACCAGCAACGAAAAGATTTAACACACATAGGATAAGATTATCCTGGTGGAAATGGGAGTCCTTCTTGCTGGATTTCTGACAAACACAGAATGCAACATTTATTCAGTTCTGCCAACTGCATAACAGACTATTCATTTACATTACATTTATGGATTTGGCAGACGCTTTTATTCAAAGCGACTAACAATGCATTAGGTATACTTTTTCATCAGTATGTGTGTTCCCTGGGTTCAAACCCGTGAGATTTTGTGCTGCTAACGCAATGCTCTTTCACTGAGCTAGACGGGAATTTTAATTATTAATTATTTAATTTAACAAATTATTTTCCTACTCAATCAATGATGAAAACACTGTATATTCATACCTCGTCGCTCTGTTTTCGGATGAGAAAGGAGTCAACAAATCCTCTGCTGTCCTGTGGATTCAGGGTCTCTAACAGCTCAGCGATCAACTGTTTTATTGACTCTATGTTCTTATGAGCATTTTTTAGGATGGCCTTTTTGCTGTTCAAGAACGGACCCAGCCATGGAAACATGTTATACACCTACAAGAAGAGAGCAGAGACAAACAAAGCTGGGTTATTTTCAACCCGGCATTGGGCCAAAAACTTGTTGTGTTGTAATTTAACCTATGCTGGGTTGTTGGACCACAACCACAAACTAGTCATAAGAATAATAAAAAAGGAGATGTATAAATCATCTGAAAGCTGAATAAATAAGCTAATAATGATGTATGGTTTGTTTAGGTTGACTATATGTGAAAATCTGGAATAATTTGCCTTTGAAGTTGTCCAAATGAAGTCCTTGCCAACACATATTACTAATGGAAAATACATTTTATATATTTACAGTTTAAAATTTACAAAATATCTTCATAAAGCATGATCTACTTAATATCCTAAGGATTTTTGGCATAAAAGAAAATTGGTCACACTTTATTTTACGGCATCACTGTTGCAGTGTAATTATACATTTTAGTACTAAGTAATAATAAATAACAACATGTACTTACTATAGGGTTGAGGTTAGGATTAGGGTTTGGTTTACGTTAGTTGCATGTACTATGCATAATTAACTGTTATTACTATAATAATTACATGAAGCATGTGTAACAAAGACACCTTAAAATAAAGTGTTACCAGAAAATTTGTTAATGTTCACCCATATAATGTAGCCAGACCTTCATACAGAACTGTGTGCAACCTTTATACTGGGAACAATGGCCCATTTGAATGGCTAAGGACAGCCCAAGAGGCCATTTAACTGACAGGTAAAGCCACCAATCACGTTTCGCTTTGTGCCACGTCATGTGGAGATTTGGCCACAATAACAGACCGGTGTGTAACCATCATTCATAAACGTCTCTAAAGTTTATTACCTTAATATAAAATCATATTAAAAGTATCCTTATCTAACCCTATTCAGAATGATAAGCCTAAAATAATGATTCACAAGTTTAGCTGTCAGATTAGATTTCACGAGGAAATGTCAGATGCTTTTGAACAAAGATACAGATAAGTTCTTAATGTAACCTACAGTTTTATGTTTTCAAACAAAGATGGCGATAGAGAGGTAAAAGTTATGAATTGTGATTTTACATCTTATGGTAAATGACCTTTTATGTCTCATATATATTATAATGTAAATGACGCAATGTGATTTAAAATATTTAAAAAAATAATAGACTGAACATAAAAAGAATACCCGCAAAGAAGCAGATCCCCCAAGCCGAACGTTTTCATTTGCCCTGTCAACCATTGCTCTGAAGTGAGGATCTGTGTATTCAAATCTGCTGCCATACACAATAGATGAGATGATGTTTGATACAGCGTAGTTCACGGGTTGAGTTGTATCGAAGGCTTTCCCTGTAAAAACAAACAAACTCACTAACTCAATGAATCGTATTAATAATTTAAAGCATAAGTTCCGCAAAAAAAACCCAAATGATATACTTCCCTGCAGTCATCTGAAATACATGTCCATAATTTTTAAGACAAACACAGTTTGAGTTATTTTAGAAAATGTCCTGTGTCTCTCAAGAAGGCATCCATCCTACACAAAAGAAACCACATAGCTCCAGGGGGTTAATTGATGTGATTTTGTAAGAGAAATATCCATATTTAATACTCTATAAACTTTAATAACTAGCTCACGTTAGTAGCCAGAAGGCCTTTATTAACTTCTTGGAGCCATGTGGATTACTTCTGTGAAGTAGAGCGAAAAATTCCACCTCAAATCTGAGCAAACACCTAGCAAGCCGGCACAGAAATGTGAAACTTACTGAAAAAAACCCTGAACCCCCAGCTGACATGACCCCTGCGGCTCCATCTCATACACTTTCATGCGAAATCTGATGTAAACAACAGACTATATACAGTTGAAAGAAAAAGTATGTGAACCCATTGGGCTTACTTGGATTTCTTCATAAATTGGTCATAAAATGTGTTCTGATCTTCATCTAAGTTACAACAATAGAGAAACACCGTCTGCTTAAACTAATACCACACAAACATTATACGTTTTCATGTTTTTATTAAACACAAACTGCAAACATCCACAGTGCAGGGTGGAAAAAGCACGTGAACCTTTGGGTTTAATAACTGGTTGACCCTCCTTTGACAGCAATAACCTCTACCAAACGTTTCCTATAGTTGCAGATCAGACCTGCACAACGGTCTGGATACATTTTGGACCATTCCTCTTTACAAAAGTGTTTTAGTTCAGCAATATTCTTGGGATGTCTGGTGTGAATTGCTCTCTTGAGGTCATGCCATAGCATCTCAATCGGGTTGAGGTCAGGACTCCAGAAGGCGTATTTTCTTCTGTTAAAGCCATTCTGTTGTTGATTTACTTCTATGCTTTGGGTCGTTGTCCTGTTGCATCGTCCATCCCCTGTTAAGCTTCAGTTGGCAGACAGATGGTCTTATGTTTTCCTGCAAAATGTCTTGATAAACTTTGGAAATCATTTCCATCGATGACAGGAATCCGTCCAGGGCCTGAGGCAGCAAAGCAGCCCCAAACCATGATGCCTCCTCCACCATATTTCACAGTTGGGATGAGGTTTTGATGTTGGTGTGCTGTGCCTTTTGTTCTCCACACGTTGTGTGTTCTTTCCAAACAACTCAATTTTGGTTTCATCTGTCCACAGAATGTTTTGCCAGTAGTGCTGTGTAACATCCAGGTGCTGTTTTGCAAACTTCAAACGTGCTGTAATGTTTTTTTTTTGGACAGCAGTGGCTTCCTCCGTGGTGTCCTCCCATGAAGTCCATTCTTGTTTAATGTTTTCCTTATTGTAGATTTGTCAACAAAAATGTTAGCATGTGCCAGAGATTTCTGTAAGTCTTTAGGTGACACTCTAGGATTGTTCTTCACCTCATTGAGCATTCTGTGCTGTGCTCTTGCAGTCATCTTTACAGGACGACCACGCCTAGGAAGTGTAGCAACAGTGCTGAACTTTTTCCATTTGTAGACAATCTGTCTTATAGTGGACACATGGACACCAAGGCTTTTAGATATACTTTTGTAGCCCTTTCCAGCTTTATGTAAGTCAACAATCCTTGATCGTAGGTCTTCTGAGAGCTCTTTTGTGCAAGGCATGGTTCACATCAGACAATGCTTCTTCAGAACAACAAACTCAAAACTGGTGTGTGTTTTTTATTGGACAGGGCAGCTTTAATCAACACATCCAATCTCATCACATTGATTGGACCCCAGGTTGGCTGACTCCTGGCTCCAATTAGCTCTTGGAGAAGTCATTAGCCGAGGGTTTCACATACTTTTTCCACCCTGCACTATGAATGTTCACATGTTGTGCTCAACCAAAACATGAACACGTACAATGCCCGTGCGGTACTACTCCAAGCAGACTGTGCCTCTCAATGGCTGCGACCCAGATGAAGATCAGAACACATCCCACGACCAATCCATGAAGAAATCCAAGTTAGCCCAAAGGGCTCACATACTTTTTCTTTCAACTGTATCTATATTTCATGGATTATATGCATTTGTGGACAAAAATGGTAATTTGATGAATTCTATTAGACTGTTTTCCTGGGTTATTCATACATATGAAACAGACTGGATTCGACTCGCGATCGTTATATCAACACAAAGGTAAGAAGTCCCGTTTATATTTTGCATGTTGTCATCTGGACTTCTGTCACAAAATACTACATTTATGATGCTAGAGCATCTGTATCTCAAAACAGAGACCATACACTGATGCTAAACCCGTAGACCTTTTAAACGATGTATAGTGATGTTAATATTATTAATGTTTGTAGACAGTAGGCTATATAGATATTGTTAGCAGCGTTAAAAAAAACGACGTCATCACGCCCATGAATTAGTGCGCGTCAAGAGTTTAAAACAGAGAATGTTTCATTTGAAGACACTTGACCAACATTCCTCGAGGGTGAGTAAATCATAGGGTAATTGTATTTTTTGCTGAACTATCGCTTTAAGATGTCCAGCTATGTATTTTCGTACCTTGAAACTTCTCAAACTCTTCTTTCAGATACTGAATTTCCTCTACGATTTTGTCTTCGCATCCTCTCTTGCCCATCCCAAAGTCACGCAGGTTAGTCAGAGCGAAGCGTCTCATCTCTTTCCAGCTCTCTCCATTGGCAAAGAGGATCCCTGATCAAAACACAAACATCAGACTGGATTACACCTCTGTACTGATTTAATGCTTCATTAACACTGACTAAAGTTAACATTAACTATTGTGCTGTTATCTACCGATAAGCGGCGGTCTAGATTATGCACTTATTCATTCCAAAGTAGTATAAATGTCATATGTTGGACCAGCGCTATCTCATGACAATTCGTACAAATTCATTCATTCATTCATTCATTCATTTTACGATTTGCATTTACCCCTGTGATGATGGGGTAATGGTCAGGGTTGTTTTATTTTATGATATAAAGTATGTTTAGGTACGATTCACATGAATTCATACAAATTAGCCAACTTGTAAAATACATAGGTCTGGTTGGAAACTTGTACTGTAGCTTTCTCTACATAGTAAAGAAACACATCAGGTGTGCCCTATTTCACTACTTATTCTGAATTGTAGTGTACTACAACTATAGTGCACTCCAAATACCCACATGATGCACTTTTTTAAGTTAAAAAATTGGTTCGAACATTGAACACTAGCTGTATATGGAGTTATCGCTTACAAAGAAGGAGGCGGAGCTTAACAGGTTATTGCAAGTGACAACACATCACGTGACACGTGCACCTGAATCATCACTTTCCTCAAACAGATAACTCTGCTCTTGTAAATGTGTACACTATGGATGGTTGAGTAAACAGTGAACACTGCAAGTTTAGGTTCTTCTTACCATGATTATCACCAAGTAGTTTGAAAACAGGTTGAATATCTCGATCTCCAAACTCTTCTGCTCGGTTCACGAGCGCCTCTTTAACCGTTTTGTATCCGGTCAAGACCACGACTTTACTAGGACCAAAAAACACTTGGAATACGTTTCCATATGTTTTGGAAAGCTGGAGGTTACATAGTAAAATATAAGTTAAGAAATCTCTGAATGATGCTGTTATTCTTATTAAGATATCTCACCTCACAGAGAGTATCAAAAGGTCTTTCCAGGTCCAGCGTCAGCAGGTTTCCCAGCACTGGAAGTGGTTTGGGTCCTGGTGGATCTTTTCCTTCTTTGTGAGATTTGGAGTTGGATGAAAGCACATATAAGACCAATAACACAAGCAAGGCTGCCAGTATTGTTCCACTGCTGGAAAAATGCAGAAGTGTCTCAAAAACAGCCATTTTTAAATCTGAGCGTCTGTGCTGCACAAGAATCACTGAATGTGTGTCTGCTGCATTCATACATTTATAGCAGATAGAGGAGGGAGGGACCTCGTGTGAATCTAGGGGGCGTTATTCTCCAAAACAAAGAAACCATAAGAACAGAGGGCTGGTACAATCATGTCAGCATATAAAAAAGATATGACACCCTTTGATGAATGATTAAACTTACATTTCAGATAAAATATCTCCTAAAGCTACAGCTACAAAAATCTAAAATATTTGTACTCATATTACTGCATATACATACAGAATACATGCATACTTGATTTATAAAAGATAATGTAATATTTTCTAAACCAGTCAATCCATGTCAATGTGCGCACTTGAACTGTGACACACAAATCTCATGTTACCTTTGTCCCAATGTAAACCACAACAACCTCTTACCTGATTTCACTTTTTATTGGGCTGTGCATACATTGGATGAACATTTAAACTGTTAGGAGTATAAATCTATTTCATTTGCTGATTCAGCACACTGGTGAGATGGCAAAGTTGACTTGAAAATGTAAAAGACTTGTGTTGCTTCAAGGTTTGCTCAATAGCATGCATTCAACCTCATTTCCTGAAACTTTCACCTGCTGTTACTGTTTACTTTCAATGCAAATGTGGACCTGATGGTTTTGTGGTGTAGAGTACTGCAGAAGTCATGTAGCACTAGCAGTGAATCTGTAATACATAGATAAAATGTAACATTTATTATGCATTTAGTCGACACACCAAAGTGACTTCAGTGCATTCAAGGTATACATTGCATCAGTATGTATATGCTAGTTGGCCTACAGTTACATCAACCGACTAAATCATGGGTGTGTACAGCTTTAAAAAGTGAACAGTTTGCATTTTTTTAACCATTTAAATTAATTTACGTAAATATGTTAAATAATTAAAAACGGATCCAACTTATAATTTATTCCACAAGCACTTAAAATTTTTAAATATATTTGGGTGGTTTTCCAGTCCCGGACTAAAATGCATGTTTGAGCTGCCTTAAAGGTGCAGTGTGTAAATTCTAGCTGCATCTAGTGGTGAGGTTGCGAATTGCAACCATCGTCTCAGTCCTCAGCTCACTCCTCGCTTTTGAAACACATAGGAAAGCTACGAAAGTTGCCACAGGACAAACATGTCATCATTGGAGACAACTTGGTAAAAAAAAGTTTGTCTGCTTAGGGCTTCTGTAGAAACATGGTGGCACAAAATGGTGACTTCCATTTCAGGAAGTCCATTAAAAACGTCTCTTTCTAAGGTAATAAAAACATAACGGTTCATTATGAAATGTCTTTATACACCACTGATATTATAGTCAGGCCCGGATTGGCCATAGGGAGAACCGGGAGGATTCCCGGTGGGCCGGTCTGTTTTTTTTGGCCACGAGGGCCGGTGTTGTCATGCCACCGGGATGAAGCGTATTTGCGGGTGAGAGATGTCCCCGCCGCTTTATGCACAAGTTGATTGTGTCCAGAGTCCCGACCACTTATTGGAAGAATTCTTGCATTAGGGTTCATTAACATCTAAAACGCATGGGAAACGCAGGACCTGCCGCTGTCTACTGGTTTTCAAAGCGCTTACTTGAACACGAGTTTTGTTTCAGACGCGTCTATTTTGAGTGCGCTTGCCGGCCGCGCGTCTATTATATTTTAAATAAACTTGAGCGCGTCTTTTGAGTGCGCTTGCCGGCCGCGCGTCTATTATATTTTAAATAAACTAGAGCGCGTCTTTTGAGTGCGCTTGCCGGCCGCGCGTCTATATTTTAAATAAACTTGAGCGCGTCTTTTGAGTGCGCTTGCCGGCCGCGCGTCTATTATATTTTAAATAAACTTGAGCGCGTCTTTTGAGTGCGCTTGCCGGCCGCGCGTCTATATTTTAAATAAACTTGAGCGCGTCTTTTGAGTGCGCTTGCCGGCCGCGCGTCTATTATATTTTAAATAAACTTGAGCGCGTCTTTTGAGTGCGCTTGCCGGCCGCGCGTCTATTATATTTTAAATAAACTTGAGCGCGTCTTTTGAGTGCGCTTGCCGGCCGCGCGTCTATTATATTTTAAATAAACTTGAGCGCGTCTTTTGAGTGCGCTTGCCGGCCGCGCGTCTATTATATTTTAAATAAACTTGAGCGCGTCTTAATACAAACGAGCTGGCCTCTAAAAGGAAAAGAATTTACAAAACGTATTTTTTTATCCAAGTCATAGATGAATTCTCTATGAATAGTCATTATTCATCGTTTATTGCAAGAGTAACAAAAATCTATTTGATGCAAAACTCATTAGTTTATTTGAAAAGTAGTTTCAAAAGTATATCCATGATGTTTTCTTTTTTTTAACACAATGTAGGCCTACGTTATTTAGCAATAGACATGATCTAAGTACTAAAAAAAATACAGATTTTTTCCATTTGTTTCCAATGCATACTTGATAAATCTTGCTTGTGTATTGTATATCAGGGGTTTCCAAACGTTATCAACAGTTAATCTCAAGACTCACCATTTTTTTAGAAATAGAAATATAGTGGAAAACACAAACACATTTGTTTCCTTTAGTTTTTGAATAAGTTTACTTTAGTAATATTATGGTCTTATGGTAGGGATGCATGATTATGGCAAAAATTATAATTGTTTACTGCATTTGCACGGAATATGAAATTATATATTTGAAAAATACAGTGAATTGCAAGGCTGCAGAGAGCAGTGCACTACTGCAGACTTATACTACTGAGGGTTTAAAGATATTATTTTAATAGTCAGTCGTGAACTAAAGTGGGCCGGTCTAAGGCATGAAACTCCAGGGCTGAAAATGAGTCCCACTCCGGCCCTGATTATAGTTATGTATAGTTCATTGCATTTCTGTCAAGAGATCCTTCTAAAAGTTACACACTGCAACTTTAATTTAAAAACAATTTGGACAGTATTATTTTTTGTAAGTTATGTTTGTAAAAACGACTTAAATGTCCTAATATAACTATAGGCCTGGTGTGTCTTTTTACAATGACGTTGTGAGTATGCCACAACTAACTATCCCCTATTTCAAACTATTTTGACAGCTGGACCCCCTTGACCTAAACTATTTACTCAAGTACCCCCGTAATTTTAAGTAAATATTTAAATAATTTATTAGCACATTGAATTTTTTACATTAAAAACATTTGTTTTTCATTGGTTTTAAAGAGTTTTTCAGTAGTATTTTATCATTTACTGTTTATTATTACATCTTATTGGACTTTTATCTGGTCATTTTCTTTTAATGGTACTGTTGGGGTCATAAGTGTACATACACCTTGCAGAATCTGGAAAATGCTGATGATTTTGGATAAAGAATTTAGAAAATTAAGGTAATGTAGTCTTGCCCCGGAACAAATTATTTCACATGAGGAATGTTTACAGAAAGTTCTTAACACAGAATAATAATACAATTTGTAAAAAAAAAACAACCAATTCAAAAGTTTACATACACCTGATTCTTAATACTGTAAGTTACAAATCAATTACCATTTTTATGTTTTGTGATATTTGTTTATGGGTTTCTTGTTTGAACTGCTCGCTGGTCTTCAGAAAAATCTTCTTTGGTTTTCGGCATCTTCTGCATACTTGAACCCTGTTTACCAGCGACTGTATTCAGATTAAATTTTTTACATTGCGGACAATCAAGAGACTCACACAACCATTACAATAGATAAAAACAATCAGTGATGTCAATACCATACAAATCAGGTGTACAGTATGTAAACTTTTGGACAGGGTGATCAGTCTCCTATCATTAAACCAGTTTAGAGGAGGCTGAAGGCATAAAATCAAACTACTGTGTGCCGGTGACTGTTACAGAAAAGGGATTAAGAGGTCAAGAGGATCCGTCTTTTTTCAATTATTCTCATTTATAAGTGCTTTTGCTACCATCAGCGTCTCAGATTGACTAATCACTAATGTGCGTCTGATATCTGGTGTGTTCATTCACCCGGCGGCAGACCCCTATTCAGCCTAGTGAAAGGGGTGCCTTTTTTCAAAAAGTGGACCTTTTGTAGTTTTACTCTCATTTTGTATTATTATTATTATAATATACGTTGCGTACAAGTTTACCAGATTCATTAAAGGAAAATCACAAAAGTGGTGCTTTTAACAAGATTATTGCTTCAGTAGAACTTTACTTTATCACTACTGTACTGACTTTATATAAATGGTAACTATTATCTGAGCAACAAAACTACAATTAATTTTGTTTAGAAATTTTAATAAATCAGTATTTCATATAATTTTTGTCCTTTTATTTAATTGAAGCTATTTTTGCATATGAGCACAGATTTTACAAACAGTAGGTCTATTCATTAGCGGAGGTGTAGATCACTGGAGGTATTCTGTTTAATAAATTCAGTTTTATATTCAGCTTGTGTCACAGTTACAAAATTCACCAAAGGCAGTTTAATAAATGTATTATTTGTTTATGTTTTTCTTTATAATTGCCTTTTAGCAAAATATCAGAACAAATATAAATTAATCAACTAAAAGCATAAGCATTATAATACAATAAAAGTAGCTTTGCACATTGTTGGCTAATAATTTCTTCCATTATTTACATATTTACATTTTTGTATGTGCATTTTGTAAAATCAGTTCTAAAATCCATGTGTGGATGGATATTCAGGAGCGTTTGACGGCACACAATTTGTGTGGTGATGGATTCAATGTGATTCCAACAATTCCTTTGAGATCCAGTTCATCTCCAGACACGCCGGGTGGAGGAGTGAAACGAAAGGTTTGAAGAAGGGAGGTGAAGAACAGAAAGAGCTCCATCCTGGCCAAACTCTCTCCTAGACAAATCCTGCGGCCTGCAGAGGGAAAGAGAGAGAGAGAGAGCGAGAGAGAGAGAGAGAGAGAGAGAGAGAGAGAGAGAGAGAGAAATTATTGCTCAAATGTATACATACTGCAAGCATACTACAACATCTTGTCTAGTATAGATCTGAAAGTACCTGCAGAAAAGGGCATGAAAGCGTCGTTCTTAACAAACTGGCCCTTCTCATCAAGAAAGTGTTCTGGATAAAAGCTGTGTGGTTTCTTCCAAACACTTTCATCCCTTAATACAGACGTCAACAGAGGAATTACAGAGGTACCCTAGAAAACAAACAGAAGAACAAATTACAACATGTAAAGATTTTGACAGTATCTGCACTAACAACAACAACATTTATTTATAAAACACATTTAAACACAATATAGACTGATTCCAAGCTAAAAACTTTTGTTTTAGCTGTAAAAAAATATTTGTCATTTACTTATTGATATCATTTACACATTTCAATAACATCAAATGATACAGTGGTATCAAGCCTTACCAAAAGGTAAAACTGTCTGCAAAACAGTGACATAAAATGTATTTCTAAAAAACCGTTAGGGGCAATGGAAGCATATAAAGGGAAAACAATAAAGGTCCCAAAACAGATCCCTGGGGTACCTCACAAAAAACAGGTGCAGATGAGGGGGGATGATTTTCTAAAATTTCAGAAAAATTCCCATTCTCAAGGTAAGAAGCAAACCATTGTAATACATTGTATGGTAAATGTTAAATGGCAATCTAGTTGTTCAAGAAGAATGTTATGGTCAATGATGTCAAATGCAGACCTCAAGTGCAATAAACCAGCAAAACTCAAGAATCTGAATCCAGAGCAAACAAGATATCATTTGTAACCCTCAACAGAGCTTATTTAGTGCTATGTAATGATCTAAAACCAGACAGAAACCTGTCCAAAATATTCAAAGCATTCAAATACTTGAGTTTGTTTGTGAGCTGTGAAAACACTACATTCTCCAAAAGCTTAGGGATGAAAGGCAGTTTAGAGATCAATTACTTCACAGAGGTTGCACAATCGCGTGTACAAAAGCTCTTGAGATAAGAATGTGAGCTTTTACACACTACTGTAGCTGGCCTTTATTACACACATATCTTTTTGACAGACCTTTTTAATGAAATATCCATTGAAGTTCACATCACAGCTGGTCGTATGTGGTAGATTCATGGGCACTATGTTGGCCAGTCTCTGTACTTCATGGATCACAGCATCTGTGTAAGGTAAATTCTTTCTGTCATCCACTATAGGCTGACGTCCACCGATCACTCTGTCAATCTCCTCTTGAACTCGATCTGCATACAAACATAGCACATTATTGATCCTTCAGAAATGAATTCAGCCGGACAGAGGAAAGTCTTCATACAGTACTGTGTTTTTACCTTGGATATGAGGGTATTTGGCCATAATCATCAGACCCCAGCGCAGTGTTGTTCCTGTAGTGTCAGTACCAGCAACAAAAAGATTTGCCACAGACATAAGAAGATTGTCCTGATTGAAATGTGAGTCCTTCTTGTTGGATTTCTGACAAACACAAAATATTTTTTTTTTTCATTTCTGCCAACTCCATGAGGCTACAAAGTTCTATTCAACATTAAAAAATAAATGGATCATGTCATGGATAATATGCTCAACTAAACCCATCTTCCATCTGCTTGTGTAAGCGACTGATTTCTTTAAACATCCTTCTGTATTCAGTATGTGAAGAAAAACGCTGTAATGTATTTCCATACCTCGTCACTCTGTTTTCGGATGAGAAAGGAGTCAACAAATCCTCTGCTGTCCTGTGGATTCAGGGTCTCTAACAGCTCAGATATCAACTGTTTTATTGACTCTATGTTTTTTAGAGCATTTCTTATGATAGCCCTTTTGCTGTTCAGGAATGGACCCAGCCATGGAAATGTGTTATACAGCTACAAAAAGAGAGTAGAGACAAACAACATGAATGGCAGAGTTTTTGTGACATCTATAAAACATCTAGAAGACCTTTTATAACCTTTATTAGGGGATGCATAAATAGTGAAAGGAATGCCACCCTTAACATGTTATTATTAACCTACCCTAACATTGCTGAACACAACAAAAGTTTTGAAGTGAAGCTTTAAAGTCCCACCATTAATCTTTTAATTCTATAGCCATGTAACAGCTTTATGTGAAAAACAAAAGTATTCAGTATTTTTTGTGTCCCATAAAACAGAGAAATGTCATATGGGTTTGGAACAACATGGAAGATATTATTTCAGAATTGTAATTTTTGGGTTAACTACCCAGCCAACATTTCTATATAAGACCCATATGGGTATGGATTGGGCTAAAAAATGGGCCCTATAGGATTGTCAGGTTCCGTAATGGCCTCATGTCAGTTGCCCAAGGATTGCACTTGCCACTAGCTGGGCCCCACCTGTGCAACATGCACAAAAACTATATTAGTCCCAGATGTGTGTTTACAAGGGCTTAAAATATGGGTTGTAAGTGGGATTGTCCGTGGGTTCCATATCCGCTCCATTTAAAGTGCCCATGTAGGTTATCTGCAGGATCTCACTGGGTGTTTGGTGGGCCCTAATTGGGCAATATGCACAATGCCCATATTGGGCCCAGATTTGAGTTTTATATGGGTACTACATAGGAATAACATGGTCATGAAATATGGGTTGTAGCTGGGATTGTACATGGGTTCCATGTTTGCCCCTTGTCTATACTGGGTATAGACAAGTTCAACCAGGTGTTGGGTCAAAAAGAGATGAACCCAACACGTTGGTTTATAATTTAACCTTTGCTGGGTTGTTTATACCCGGGTGATTCTCACAAAACCATTGAAACACCACGGCACTAATGATTTTAGCTTTAAAATGTGTAATATAGTAACATTAAAAAGCATCAGAATTAACACAATACTGTGTTCTACCTTGCACAATGTGTGATTTCAACATAAGAATTTATAATTGGAAATTTTATCTCATTTTCTGCTGAAATTCTCATTACCGCAATGTGTCCGGCTGTGTTTGAACATGCGTTATGTTGTAATTTAATCAAATTAACACAAAAATATTAAGAAAACAAATAAATGGATGTTTTGCTAGACTACTTCAGATGACAGAAAAAAATATTAACTGAATATTCATGTATAATAATAATGAAGAAAAATTAGGAAAATGATGTGTCCATGCCTGATGTTCTCATCCTCCGCAACACTTTTTGAGAACAGTTTAAGCACACATATAGAATTTTAATAAAGTTTGATTTTGAGTGACCAAGCACATGGACCAGTTACTTCAAGATGGCTACCAGGTAAGATCATTTTTTTACAGTTAATTTGAAATATTGTCTTTTCAGAATGCTTACACGACATTTTGATTATCATTACCGCAACAGATGCTTATTAAATGTTAATTTAATTAATAGAAGCATAATACTTTGATTTTAAATGCATGTGCAGAATCTCCAAATTATGTTCTTTCAGGTTTGTCATGTCATTTTGAAAATATGTCAGTGTTGATGTTTTCTGACTGTTGCGGTAATGAGATTTTTTAGGACTAATTTTTTAAATTATGTTACAAAAAGTGTTAAATGATAAGTAAAAGTTTTTAAATTAATGTTCCCATTTACTCCAGACTTTGTTTTTCAATGTCTGGTGGGGAAAAAAGTAAATTTAAGCAATTTTTACATTTTCATGCTTGACATTTTTAAAACCAAGTTTTCGTGAGAATCACCCACCCATTGATATGTCATGCTTAGCCAAAGTCATGAGAATCATGGGCCATTTGAATGGTCAAGGACTGTCAAAGAGGCCACATGACTGACACTTAAAGCAACCAATCACGTTTCACTTTGTGCCATGTCAAGTTTAGAGGCATGAGATGTTGCAACTATAACAGACCAGTGTGTAACCATCATTCACAAATGTCTCTAAAGTTAACAACAATATAAAAACATGTTAACTATTTGCATACTTTTAAACATGCAGGGGCAGTTTCGCAGACAGGGATTAGACTAGTCCTAGACTAAAATAAATGTAAGAGCTTTCCAAACTGAAAAAACTTGGATTGACATGTCTTAAAATGCATAAGTCCCATTTTTGCCTCAAAATGCACACAAGCAATGTTTTTAGCAAGGCATGTTCATTAAAACTAGTTATTTTCCTAATTAAATTGAGGCCTAGTCCTCAGGCCCACCCTGCAGCATTTATTTGATCTTAATATGAAGAGTTTCGTTGCAAAACGAGATAAATCCATTTTTTAACATTTTTCTCAAAACATGTTTATTATTATGTTATCATGTTATTATTTTGTTTTATGGTGCTACTTAGCTGTATTTTAACTTATGAAGGTTTAAATCAAAACAAACCAAATGCAGTTGAATTGAAATTAATTGGAATGCACAACCAAAAAACTAGATTTCTAAACAATTAAAAAAACAGTGGTTATCTCGTTTTGCAACGAAACTCTTCATATATCGTCACTGATGTAAACATGAAAGCTTTCTTCTTCAATCAAACAGCTTTATTTTGTTTTCGGGCGGAATGTTAAAGATTGCAACACACACAAGAACGGGTATTGGGTATTGGTTTTAAGACAACTTTTCTGAAAGGTTTAGATCCACTTGTAGTAAAATGTAAATAGCAACAATGCAATTTAAAATATTTATTTACCCGCATAGAAACAGATCCACCAAGCCGAACGTTTTCATTTGCCCTGTCAACCATTGCTGTGAAGCGAGGATCTGTGTATTCAAATCTGCTGCCGTACACAATAGATGAGATGATGTTTGATACAGCGTAGTTCACGGGTTGAGTTGTATCGAAGGCTTTCCCTGTAAAAACAAACAAACTCTCTCTATGAATCTTATAAAGCAGTGGTTCTCAAACTGGGGGCCGGGGCCCCCAGGGGGGACCGCGAGATGGTGCCAGGGGGGCCGCAGTTTTATGACATTTTATAAAATACATTAATTTACCATGAATTCTGTGTAGTTACACCTAAAAAATAAGGCTACTACCTAACAGCACTACTTTGAATAATGTAAAATGTTTTGTTTAATTAAAATTTTAAGTTTTAGAAATGGTTTTGTCATAAAAAATTTTTTGGGGGCCGCGATGGAATGTGCCGTACACAAGGGGGGGCCGCATGCTGAAAAAGTTTGAGAACCACTGTTATAAAGTACGAGTATGACTTCAGATGTCCATTTGTGTATTGTCGTACCTTGAAACTTTTCAAACCCTTCTTTCAGATATTGAATTTCCTCCACAATTTTGTCTTCGCATCCTCTCTTGCCCATCCCAAAGTCACGCAGGTTAGTCAGAGCGAAGCGTCTCATCTCTTTCCAGCTCTCTCCATTGGCAAAGATGATCCCTGATTAAAACACAAACATAGGGTTAGGTAAGGGTTAGTTCACAGCATAAATGACAATTTTATGAATATTATAAAGCGACAAGAAACTTTTGTGTACAAAGAAAACAAAATGAGCGTAATTTGGTCCTGACGTAACAATTTCCTTTTTTTTAATTTAAGCCATGATGCAAACATTGTAAACAATACTTAAACAGCCCGTATTAATGCACAAATTATTTGCCAGTGTATTCTGTGTCTGTACACTGGCAGCTACGTTATCAGGTGCGGAGAACAAATTGTTAAAATTGCTTATTTTGTTTTCTTTGAGCACAAAAGTGTTCTCGTCGCTTCATAATATCATTATTAGACGACTGATGGAACATAGACCTTTTTGGCAATGTTTTTCATTCTTTACTGGGCTTGATTGTGAAATTGTGTTTTTTTCTAAACACCAAATGGTCGAATTCAACACATAATATCTAGATCAATATCTAAAAACAATTTAAATCAAATTTAGATCATTATTTATGTGAATTTTTCATAAAAAATTGATATTTTACAGGCAAGCTAATGGTGTAGTTGAGGAATTTAGTGGTAAACAGGTACAAAAGTACTTCATATCTCCCAAAACACAGCATTAATTTATAGATGGGAAGTAAATGAAAAAAAATATATATTGTTTGTATCATTAAAAATGTATAGATTTTTTGTAATCACCCTTTTTATTTCTGAGGTTATTTTTATCCCCAGGGAACTGTAACGTACACAGGAAGCTTATGGGGCTTATGAGGGTTAAATACAGCCTGTATGCAGTTACGGCTCACACAGAAAGAGGCGGAGCTTAACAGGTTATTGCAAGTAACAACACATCATGCGCACATGAATCATCACTTATCTTAAACAGAAAACCGTGAATTGAGTACATGGTAAATAATGCACGTTTATGTTCTTCTTACCACATCCTTCATAAAGTAGTTTGAAACCAGGTTGAATATCTCGATCTCCAAACTCTTCAGCACGGTTCACGAGCGCCTCTTTAACCGTTTTGTATCCGGTCAAGATTACAAATTTATTGGGACCCAAAAACACTTGGAATACGTTTCCATATGTTTTGGAAAGCTGGAGGTTACAGAGTAAAACTTGAGTAAAGAAATCTCTAAATAAAGGTTTTATTCTTGTTAAGATGTCTCACCTCACAGAAAGTATCAAAAGGTCTTTCCAGGTCCAGCGTCAGCAGGTTTCCCAGCAGTGGAAGTGGTTTGGGTCCTGGTGGATCTTTTCCTTCTTTGTGAGATTTGGAGTTGGATGAAAGCACATATAAGACCAAAATCACAAGCAACGCAGCCAGTATTGTACCACTGCTGGAAAACTGCAGAAGTGTCTCAAAAACAGCCATTATTAAATCTGTAATGAACTGCACAGGACTGCACGACTCTGCTGCATTCATACATTTATAGCAGGTAGAGGAGGGCGGGACCTTAAATCTATAGGGAGTTATTCTCCAAAACAAAGAAACCATAACAGAGGGCTGGTACGATCGTGTCAGCATATAGAGAGATGTACAACACCCTTTGATGAATGATTAAACTTACATTTCAGATAAAATATCTAGAGTTTGGTTCCAAAACGCAATAAATCCATTTTGACAAATTTCGGTAAAAATGTGTTTTCTATACCAAGAAAGTGACAAGATGAAAACCACTATTTTCTGTTACAAACTTTCACATAGCATCTTTAGGTTATAATAACATAAAAATTTAAATCCATAATTTGATTTTCGAAGATTTATTATAAAAACGAATTATTTTTTCCACAAAATGCAATAAATCCATGACAAGTTTTTCAAAATGCTATAAATCTATTCAATCAATGTATAAATGTGCATTCATCTTTGCCATGTTATATTCATTTAGTTGACTAATTGTATCTACTGATTAAAAAAATAAACATTAATGGCATTAATCAAAACACTTTGTCATATTAAGATGATTGTCATTGCTGTGGTTATACTTGACGTCGTCGCTTAACTTTTTTTTTTCGCAGTGATCAGCTGTAAAATGTTTTGGTCCTGCTCAATTTTCGTTGACTTTTAGTAAAATAATGGAAAGTTTTTCATAAGGTCCCCTGGGGTCAATGTGTTAGCATGAGAGCAACTTGATGGAGTCGGGAGAACAAGTGGACAGAAAACCATCACAGGTTTATCAATGCTATTAAAGTATTATTTTGTTTTTTCTTGTTTGTTGATCACGAAGTACAAAGTAGATGAGGAAAACTAGGATTCTGTGTATTCAACGCGCAGCCATTGTTTGTTTACATTGCATGGAATTGTGCTCTGTAATTTGTGGAGCGGATTTATTGCATTCTGTAGAAAAGGAGGAGTGGCGTTAATCGCGTTTTGGGAAAAAAGGAAGAAAAGATGACAGAATAACATGGCGGATATTGGATTTTGCGTAAAATTAAGAATTTCCTTTTAAATACTGACCTGATATAATACTGATTTTGGCAGTAACTCATTTTTTACAAAAATGGCGTTTATCGTGTTTTGGAAACAAACTCTTCATTTATATATCATATTTGCACCCATACCATTGCTCATACATACAGTATGCATGCATATATACTTGAAATAAAGATTTAAGAAATATAATGTGGTATTTTCTAAACCAGTCAAGCCAGGTCAACTTGCGCACTCTGACACACAGATCTCATGTTACCTTTGTCCCATTGAAAACCACAAAAAAATCTTACCTGCTTTTACTTTTTATTGGGCTGTGCATACATTTGGATGAATATTTAAACTGTTAGGAGAATAAAACTGGTGAGAATGTAATGTAAAATGTAAAGGACTTGTGTTGCTTCGAGGTTTCTTCAATAGCATGCATTCAACCTCATTTCATGAAAACTTATCCTAGTCCTGGACTAAAATGCATGTTTGAGCTGCCTTCATTTAAAAACAACTAAAAACAATATGTTAAGATACTGTATTACTGCACACCAGTATTGTTTTTTGTAAGGTATGTTTGTAATATAACTATAGGCTTAGTCCTGACTTTCTGTCCAGGAAACCACTCCTTAATGTCTGGCTGGTCTGGTTAAACTACAATTTCTATGTTCTTTTTTCTACTTAATTTATGCTCTATGTATGCTTTGTGTCTTTTTAAAATGACTGTGTATGTCACAACTAACTATCCCCTATTTCAAAATATTTTATCAGCCAGACCCACTTGACCTAAATTATTTCCTTGAAGTACCCCTTGAAATGGTAACTAAATATTTCAATAATTTATTAGCACATTGAATTTTTAACATTAAAAACATTTATTTTTCATTGGTTTTAAGGGGTTTTCAGTAGTGTTTTACATAGTTCTGTTTATTACATGTTATTGGACTTTGATCTGGTCATTTACTTTTAATGGTACTGTTGGGGTCATAAGTGTGCATATACCTTGCAGAAACTGGAGAATGCTGAACATTTGAATAAAGAATTTTTAAAATTAAGCTTTGTTTTTAATGTAGTCCTGCCCTGAACAAGTTATTTCACATGAGAAATGTTTACAGAAAATTTGCAACACAAAATAAACTAAAACTAAACCAATTAAAAAGTTAACATAAACCTGATTCCTAATACTGTAAGTTACAAATCAATTACAATTTTTGTGTTTTGTGATGTTCGTTTATGGGTTTCTTATTTTCAGCATCTTCTGCATACTTGAACCCTGTTTACCAGCGACTGTATTCAGATTAAATTTTTTACATTGCGGACAATCAAGAGACTCACACAACCATTACAATACATACAAACAATCAGTGATGGTCATGAAGTCAATACCAAACATTTAAACATCAGGTGTACAGTATGTAAACTTTTTACCTTTTTTTTCAAAAAGGTTACCTTTTGCAGTTTTCCTCTCATTTTGTATTATTATTATTATATACATTGCATACAAGTTTAACAGATTAATTAAAGGAAAATCACAGAAGTGGTGCTTTTAACAAGATTAGGATTTCAATAGAGCTTTGATCACTTCATCACTACTGTATGACTGACTTTAAATGTTATTATCTGAGAAACAAAACTATTCATTTTATTTAGAAATTGTAATAAATCAGTATTTCATATAATTTTTGTCGTTTTATTTATTTTTGCCTATAAGCACAGATTTTGCATACAGTAAATCTATTATTAGTTGAGGTCTTCTGTTTAATAAATTCAGTTTTCTATTCAGCTTGTGTCACAGATACAAAATTCACCAACGGCAGTTTAATAAATTAATTATTTGTTTATATTTTTCTTTATAATTGACTTTTTGCAAAACATCTGAACAAATAAAAATGACTGTAAGCATAATCATTATAATACAATAAAAGTAGATTTGCACATTGTTGGCTAATAATTTCTTCCATTATTTACATATTTACAGTTTTTGTATGTGCATTTTGTGAAATCAGTTCTGAAAATATCCATGTGTGGGTCGATATTCAGGAGCGTTTGACGGCACACAGTTTGTGTGGTGATGGATTCAATGTGATTCCAACAATTCCTTTGAGATCCAGTTCATCTCCAGACACGCCGGGTGGAGGAGTGAAACGAAAGGTTTGAAGAAGGGAGGTGAAGAAAAGAAAGAGCTCCATCCTGGCCAAACTCTCTCCTAGACAAATCCTGCGGCCTGCAGAGGGAAAGAGAGAGAGAGAGAGAGAGAGAGAGAGAGAGAGAGAGAGAGAGAAATGAATTATTGCTCAAATGTATACATCCTGCAAGCATACTACAACATGTAGATTTGAAAGTACCTGCAGAAAAGGGCATGAAAGCGTCGTTCTTAACAAACTGGCCCTTCTCATCAAGAAAGTGTTCTGGATAAAAGCTTTGTGGTTTCTTCCAAACACTTTCATCCCTTAATACAGACGTCAACAGAGGAATTACAGAGGTACCCTAGAAAACAAACAGAAGACCAAATTACACATGTACAAATTTTGGCAGTATCTGTCGCTAACAACAACAACAACAACAACAACAACATTTATTTATAAAACACATTTAAACACAATATAGATTGATCCAAAGTACAGATCAGATCTACACAATAAAAACAACAATTACAGGTTTTCAAAAGCTAAAGAGTAAAACTATGATTTACAGTAGAGAAGAGTATGTAGATTAATTTAAAAATGTCCAATAAAGGAGTAGACCTTTAGTCAAGTCCTATGGCTGCATTTTGAACAACTTGCAATCGTGACAATAAAGATTGAGGGAGACAACCCTTACGAAAATTAGCTCTGATTTTCCTACAGTTAAAACAAAAAAAATGTTTACTGTAGTAAAACCATGGTAACCACAAAATATCCATAGTTTTGACAACCAAGGTTTTCAAGAACCATAGTTAAACCATGGTTAGTGTAGTAAAACCATGGTTTTGCTGATCATAATCAATACACCAAAAAAACATGGGTACTACACTTTTACCACAATAAAACCATGGTTAATTTTCTTAGGGCAGAATAAAGACAGTTGCAATAATTGAAAACAAGTATTGTGATATTACAAGAGCAAGAATCACAAATTCTAAATATTTGCTTAAAAGCCGATTCTTTAACTTTGCAACAGATCTTAAATTAAAAAAGCTTCTTCTAATAACAGCTCTAATTTGTTTATCAAAAAATTGTGAAGAGTCCAATATCACTCCATGGTTTTGGATTTGTTTGCATACATTAGTTAAAAGAGAACCTTATTGGGCTTCCACAGCATGGAATTTGCAACTAAGAATTAAAAACTCTTTTTAGCTGCAAAAATGATTTGTCATCCACTTCTTGATATCATTTACACATTTCAATAACATCAAATGAACCAGTGGTATCAAGCCTTACTGGAAGGTAAAATTGGGAATCGTCTACAGTACAAAACAGTCATATAAAATGTTGTATTTCTAAAAAACGTTAGGGGCAATTAAAGCATATAAAGGGAAAACAATAAAGGTCCCAAAACAGATCCCTGGGGTACCTCACAAAAAAAACAGGTGCAGATGAGAGGGGATGATTTTTTACATTTACAGAAAAATTCCCATTCTCAAGGTAAGAAGCAAACTATTGTAATACATTGCCATTAACATTTACCATACAATCTAGTCGTTCAAGAAGAATGTTGTGGTCAATGTTGTCAAATGCAGACCTCAAGTGCAATAAAACCAGCAAAACTCAAGAAACTGAATCCAGAGCAAACAAGATATCATTTGTAACCCTCAAAAGAGCTGACTCAGTGCTATGTAATGATCTCAAACCATATAGGAACATGTCCAAAATATAAAAAGTATTCAAATAAGACTGAAGTTTGTTTGTGAGCTGTGAAAACATTACTTTCTCCAAAAGCTTAGAAATGAAAGAGATTACTGCACATTTCTGGATCAAGTTGAGTTTTTTTCAGAGGTTGCACAATTGCATTTACAGCAGCTCTTGAGATAAGAACGTGAGCTTTTACACACTAGCTGGCCTTTATTACACATATATCTTTTTGACTGACTTTCTTGATGAAATATCCATTGAAGTTCACATCACAGCTGGTCGTATGTGGTAGATTCATGGGCACTATGTTGGCCAGTCTCTGTACTTCATGGATCACGGCATCTGTGTAAGGTAAATTCTTTCTGTCGTCCACCATTGGCTGACGTCCACCGATCACTCTGTCAATCTCCTCTTGAACTCGATCTGAATAAAAACACAGCACATTATTGACCCTTCAGAAATTAATTCAGCCAGACCGAGGAAAGTGTTTTTTTTACCTTGGATATGAGGGTATTTGGCCATAATCATCAGAGCCCAGCGCAATGTTGTTCCTGTAGTGTCAGTACCAGCAGCAAAAAGATTTCCCACAGAGATGATAAGATTGTCCTGGTGGAAATGTGAGTCCTTCTTGCTGGATTTCTGACAAACACAGAATGCAACATTTATTCATTTCTGCCAAATCCATGAGGCTACAAAGTCCTATTCAACATTAAAAAACAAAATGGATTATGTCATGGATTATATGCTCAACTAAACCCATCTTGCATTGTGTACTGCTTGTGTAAGTGACTGATTTCTTTAAACTTCTTTCTGTATTCAGTATGTGAAGAAAAACCCTGTAATGTATTTCCATACCTCGTCGCTCTGTTTTCGGATGAGAAAGGAGTCAACAAATCCTCTGCTGTCCTGTGGATTCAGGGTCTCTAACAGCTCAGATATCAACTGTTTTATTGACTCTATGTTCTTTATAGCATTTCTTATGACAGCCCTTTTGCTGTTCAGGAATGGACCCAGCCATGGAAATGTGTTATACAGCTACAAAAATAGAGTAGAGACAAACAACATGAATGGGACATCTATAAAATATCTAGAATATCTTTATGACCTTTATTAGAAGATGCACAAATAGTGAAAGGAATGCCACCCTTAACATGTTATGTTCAACCTAGCATTGGGTCAAAAAGGGATGAACCCAAGACGTTGGGTCATAATTTAACCTATGCTGGCTTGTTTATACCCACTGATATGTCAAATATAGTCTTGCAAAGCCAAAGGCATGGTCCACTTGTAGTAAAATGTAAATAGCAACAATGTATTAAAGTATTTATTTACCCGAATAGAAACAGATCCACCAATCCGAATGTTTTCATTTGCCCTGTCAACCATTGCTGTGAAGCGAGGATCTGTGTATTCAAATCTGCTGCCATACACAATAGATGAGATGATGTTTGATACAGCGTAGTTCACGGGTCGAGTAGTATCGAAGGCTTTCCCTGTAAAAACAAACAAACTCTCTTGATGAATCTTATAAAGTATGAGTATGACTTCAGATGTCCAGATGTGTATTGTCGTACCTTGAAACTTCTCAAACTCTTCTTTCAGATATTGAATTTCCTCCACAATTTTGTCTTCGCTTCGTCTCTTGCCCATCCCAAAGTCACGCAAGTTAGTCAGAGCAAAGCGTCTCATCTCTTTCCAGCTCTCTCCATTGGCAAAGACAATCCCTGACCAAAACACCAACAAATACCCAGATGATTGATTGGACCATTATCTTTCATTTGGGAGAACTCTGCCCTTCTACATGTGTACATGGTTGTGCAAATAAATACTTAAAGTTTAAGATCTTCTTACCATCTCCTTCATTAAGTAGTTTGAAACTAGGTTGAATATCTCGATCTCCAAACTCTTCTGCCCGGTTCACGAGCGCCTCTTTAACTGTTTTGTATCCGGTCAAGACCACAAATTTATTGGGACCCAAAAACACTTGGAATACGTTTCCATATGTTTTGGAAAGCTGGAGGTTAAAGAGTAAAACATGAGTAAAGAAATCTCAAAATGAAGGTTTTATTCTTGTTAAGATGTCTCACCTCACAGAGAGTATCAAAGGGTCTTTCCAGGTCCAGCGTCAGCAGGTTTCCCAGCAGTGGAAGTGGTTTGGGTCCTGGTGGATCTTTTCCTTCTTTGTGAGATTTGGAGTTGGATGAAAGCACATATAAAACCAAAAACACAAGCAAGGCAGCCAGTAATGTACCACTGCTGGAAAACTGCAGAAGTGTCTCAAAAACAGCCATTTTAAATCTGTAATGAACTACACAGGACTGCACGACTCTTTGCGGTATTCATACATTTATAGAACGTACAGGAGGGAGGGACCTTAAATCTAGGGGGAGTTATTCTCCAAAACAAAGAAACCATAAGAGCATATAGAGAAATATATGACACCCTTTGATGAATGATTAAACTTACATTTCAGAAAAAAAGATCTCCTAAAGCCAAAATTACAAAAGTGTAACATATTTGCACCCATAGTATTGCTCATACATACAATACAGTACATACATACTTGATTTAAGAAAGATAATGTGATATTTCCTATACTAGTCAATACATGTTAATGTGCGCACTTGAACTGCGACACACAAATCTCATGTTATCTTTGTCCCAATGAAAACTACAATAACCTCTTACCTGATTTAACTTTTTATTGGGCTGTGCATACATTTGGATGAATATTTAAACTGTTAGGAGTGTAAAACTTCATTTGCTGATTCAGCACACTGGTGAGATGGCTTATAAACTAAAGTTAACTTGAAAATGTAAAGGACTTCGAGGTTTCTTCAAAGGCATGCATTCCCTTAAATTTTCGCCTGCTGTCTTCTGGATTGACTGTACTGAACTCCTGCTCCATCTCATCTCAAACTCAGCATTAGTGAACTTTTGCACACTGTATGTTAGTTATATATTTGTACCTAAAAGCTCTCACATTTAAATTTGAGATCAGATTAAAATATGAATTCATCTAAAACTGAAGGTTTGGGGTTTGCACACCAAAGCGTTTAAACACAGCAGAAAACACCAGGCGGATACCGACTGTAGGCGCTTGCCAGCTTTTTTCCAGTTGAGCACTTTTGTTATGATACTTTGCTTTGTTTATCAGTCGTTGAACGATGCGCCAGTTGGTTGTTGTGATATTTGTCCCGCCCCTCATCCACTGTGATTCGACGGCCAAGTGAGAAGTGACATTGATGAGCTGATCATTCTTCCTCAAGTTAAACTTTTTTCAACACAGACAGAAAAGCAGAGCGCTGGGGCAAAGCGCAGAAAAAAACACCAGCTGCTGGCTTTTTTGAAAATTGAAAACATACGGCGGCCGTGCATGCCCCCTTAAAAGTTAAATGTACAAATACTTAAAATATTAAGAGATGATTACTTTATTGTTTAAGTAAAGACAATATCTGGGTTAACAGTGTATTTTCCAAATGCTCATGTCATTTATTATCAGATGGGCTTTAACATACTGGAATATAAACTGTGTCTCTGACCTCTGTCACACTTTAAGCTGTACTGACTTCTAACCTCTTTCACACACCTGATTATGCAATGTTTGTGTGACAGATGCTAAATTTGTTCAATGTAAAACCTGTATGTCCTGTCTGTTTATCAAGTCTCATGTGTGTCACTCCATCCAGTCCCATAATGACTCACGAAAGTCAGTCTGATAGAGTCAGACAAAATAATGTTAAGGTTTGGTTGTGTTCTGCCTCAAAGATCTAGTATGACAATAAAATCATTTAAACCAATCAATGAAGTGTAACAATGTTTGTTTTTAAATTGTATTATTATTATTATTAATTACAGCACTTTGGTCAACTTCTGTTGTATTAACTATGTGCTTTATAAATAAATTGAACATTGAACAATATTTAATGCTAATTTATAGATTTTTTTTACTTTTTTATTATAAGTGCAAAACATACAACATACAATTAAACAGAATACTAAACAACAAAACAGAAAACAAAAAAGAAATTGTGATGATGGTATTGTTATGAAGCAATTATAATAAGCAAAATAATAATAATAAATTAAACTGATAATAATTTAGATGATGATATTGTTATGAAGCAATGATAATAATAATAATAAAAAATAATACACATATTTACATAATAATAATAAAATGTATATGAAGCAATGATAATAAGCAAAATAGTATTATTATTATTATTATTATTATTAATCCTAATAATATGATTAATAATAATACTAAAAACAAAACATATAATATTATATAAAAGAATGGTGATGATATTAATATTTTGTAAAAAAAAAATGGCAACAGTAATATCTATAATAATAATAATAATAATAACAACAATATGTATATTATTTAATAATAGTATGTACAATAGTGGTATTAATAGCAATAATAATTCTAAGGATTGTTATGATTACTGGAATATTTTTCTTTATTTTCTTTTAATGCCCATAATAATAACTTAAATAAATAATAATAATTATGATTATTATTGATAGTAATAATATCAATAATACTAAAAACAAAACATATAATATTATATAAAAGAATGGTGATGATATAAATATTTTATAAAAAAAATGGCAACAGTAATGTCAATAATAATAATAACAACAACAACAACCACAGCAACACACATACTCAACACATACCCCACCAATCAAAACATCATAACAGTGTATGTTTTAATGATTTTTTTTTTTGACTTTTTAATTTTAACCTCCTAAGACCTGAGTTTTGGTTTGTCTTTTTTTTCAGATTTCTACCAGCTATTTGGGGTTAGGAAGAACCAATAAATATAATAACTATTTTTTTTCTTTGAACATGAAGCAGTGTAATTGTCCATGTTTGTGTACAACAGGTTCCAGTTACACCGAATTAAATACTATGGTGCAAACAACACAAAAATGTGATTCTTAGGAGGTCAATGTTTTAAGGATTTTTTGCTACCGTGTTGGGTTGCACCTGACCTGCTGAAATCTTCTGTTCACCTGCCGTCCTGCACAGCTTCAGACAGATCTGTCAATCATTCATATCTCCGTGTAATAAAGGCCAATAAACAGATCTAGAAAGTATAAAAATGTTTCTTCATTCTCGGTTAGGTGAAGGTTTACCTCCGTTTGACCTATGTCATTTAGTCCTGATACAGTTTTAGGTCAACCAGATGTGTCAATGATGAACCTGCATTGCGTCATGCATCAGCAGATCTACAACTACTCCTGCATATGCTCCTGTATAGCTCTGTTAGCAGAACGAAAGGTCATGGGTTCGAACCCAAAAAACACACTAATACTGATAAATTACAGCATATAATGCACTGTATGTCGCTTTGCCAGATGAGTAAATTTAATCCAACAACTTGTAAACTTATATGTCCTGCGCAATATATCTGTGTGGGCTGACATCTTTTATGATGCAGTTCAGTGACATTTAAGAAACCAATAAACTTATGTTAGTAAAACATGTCTGTAGTAAATGTGAACACCTTGCCAGGACACCTATATGTGAACCTGAGACGTGTATTCATTTAAATTTAGAAACTTACTGTAAATATACCTTGGCTTGCATGCATTGCATTTGAGATTAAAGGTGTCGTTGAATGTAAAACTGGTACATGGTAATGACATATAATGAATCTGGATTGTTTCCTTCTTCTTATGTAAACCTTGTGCATGCAAAAGGCTGCTGGAAAACAGACCAATCTCCAAATAACACCAACTGTGACGTTCGGTCAAAATGTATGACCCCAACATTAAATTACACATTAAATTAATTACAATGTTGTTAAAATGCTAAGTGCTATACGCTAGTTAATGCGCAACATGATCTCACGGAAAGTCGTGTTATAGTCACGCAAAATTTGGTTCATTTATTCATGTCCATGGCACGACATTCAGCTTTTTTTTGTGCCTTGAGCACGAATGTCTTTTCATGACACTTGCAGGAGTTTCTATAAATAGTTTTTCACACGACTTTCTTTTTCATGTCATTTTCTTATTGTTTTGCGTGACTATGCACAGTCTGGCACAGTCTTTAATCATATTTTAATTCGTCTACAATTGCACAATTAATGGCGATATCCAGATAAATGTCAATGAATATTGTTGAGTCATCTCGTCAATAAAGAGAAAACGTTCCCTGAAGAATTACTACCTCACATTCATATTTCCGATATCCACTAGGTGGCGATCTTACCCAACTTAAACACTGACGCATTCACTCAACACTGAAAACACATTGTAATTTATGATCAGGATCTGAATCTGATCTCTTACAAAAGTTATTCAAAAAAATGGAATAATCTCCACTTTTAGCTGAAAATTTGAGAGGTGATAAGAGAACAAATGAAGGTAAGATGAAACGGGGGATTTTTTAAGCGAAGGGTCTGTTCTTTCATTTGATATTTTATGTTTATTTAAAGAAGATAATTTTTCTGTAAGGCATTAAACTAAAACTGGTTGGAAAGTTAAAAAAAAAAAACGCTGACGGGGAAAGAGTTAAGCATGCTTCCAATCATATTTGATCATCACTTCAACAGTTGCACGATATAAATGTTAATGTATAAATTAGATGACTGTTAATTTTTGAAATTCTGCTATACATTTGAAGTAACCGTTTTATAAACGCAATAAGCCCCACGAAGCGGTGGTGTTACAGTGCATTTTATAACAGCTAAAAGCCAATTTATGCTTTTGCGTTGGGGTTACGCTGTAGGGTACGCCAGACGCTACGCACATAGGCAACGCCGTCATGAGCATTTATACTTCTGCGTTTGTGTTGCTCTGCAGTTACACCGCCGAAATGCGTAGGAGGAAACACAATGCATTCATGCCGACCAATCACAGATCTTGCGGTCCGTGTCGTTTTGACGTGTAGTTACATTTTTGAGGAGGTGCACGTCAGGTACTGGGAAGGCTACGGCGACAGGGTTCGCGTCTACGCGTATGTTACGGGGTACCTATAACGCGCAACTAACGCAAAAGTATAAATTGGCCTTAAGGGGGTAACAACGCCCCTTAGCTGTTATAAATTGCACTGGTAAACCACTGCTTCTTGGGGCTTATTGCTTTATTAGACTGATATTCATCTTACCAATTTCGTGACTCCACGGCAAACAAAGAAGTTTTGTCTTTACAGTCCCAATACTTATTGGTATATGAATATAAAAAACAACAAACAGTTGGTTTACTGAAGTGGATATCAAACTGCAAGGTGCCAGAAAGCCCCAGTTCTAACAGTTTTATAAAATACATTAATTTATTATAAATTCTGTGTAACTAAACATCAAATTGAGATTGTTTTATGAATAGGAGGCACCCAACAAAGGGGTGGGGGGGGGGGGGGGTTGTGGCACACCCCAAAAAGTTTAAGAACCACCACCAACAACACAAAAGATTGCTGCATAACACAGTTAGTTAATTTGCACAAGGCAGATTTAATTTAAAAAAAAAAGAAATGTCAATATTTATATTTTACACATGGTTAATTTAGTGATACAGTAGTCAGGATTACAATTCCCTTTGTGTTATAGTATACACAACCATTTTAAATCAACATTGTCATCATTAACATTTTCAGTTTCATATCAAGCAGATCAGACACAACAGCCAGAGCACTGTGCAAAGAGTATGACAAACAGATCAATTCATGAAAAACAAAACATACAAAATCTGTGATCAAGTCACCAATAAAGCCCTGTATTATGTCAGTTTTGTCTACGTCAGGGTTACGGTGACGAATAAACCCCGAGTTTTTCCCACAGCTAAAAATTACATTCAATAAAGGTGAATCTGGACGGAAAGATGCACCGATGCAAAGTAAAGAATGGAAGTAAGTGAAACATGCAATCTGATGAAGACTCGCCGATGTTATAAAGAATCAACTTTAATGCACTTTATATGAATTCAGCAGCACTTTTTACTTCTCCTAACACATTAAGTCACTTAACTTCAAGCGGACGGTGTCGTAACTTTATAATTATTATTTTTTTTTGTAGTGTTTCATTAAGGCTTCACTCATGAACCACTCTTGTGCATAATGTTGCATTGAAAAAAATCTTATAAGAAAGCTTGCAAGTCGAGTTTCATGAATGAAGCCCTCTGTTGCATTAAATTCATTGCAGCAGTTCAAGTCAGAATGCTTTACCAACCTTCCAAAAAAAACAAAAAACGATTATGGATCTGAATGTGAATGAATTGGTCCACATTAGTAGTGCAAGTAGTGAATAACTGATCCAATGAACACAAATTCCCATAACTAAAGAGATGGACGTAACTAAAGATCATTCATTAATAAGATTTAACATTGTGGTTTTTGGTTCTCATCACATAAGTAGGCATTTTGCATATCGAAATGACTCTGAGCCCTCTAGTGGTCCGATATGAAATAAACATTTTACAACAGTCAAATCCTGGTGGTTTTACACGTTACTATATACATAAAACAAGATTATAATTGGAAATGTTGGGTGAAAACGCATTAAAACATTTGAAGGGATTTTTTTTTAAAGCATTTCTATATTTTTACTGAAATATAAAGGAATGTTGATTATTTTGATGCGACTCGATGAGGACTTTTATTAACCCAAAAATGGGTTAAAACATCTCAACACATGTTAAATTACAACCCAAATGCTTGGGTTCATCCCTTTTTTGACCAAACCCAGCATTTTTTCGAGTGCACATTCAATTCAATAAGAGAAACTGATGTCTGCCAAATAACTGATAATAAATAGCAAATAAATGTGGAACAAAACTATTTGATAAATATAAAACTTTATATTTATTTACTTACTAATTGCAAAAAAATGCAGCATTTTTTTTATTTATTTCCCATTCTTTAAGTCCCATATTCGTATAAGCTTTCACCTTTTTCGCTTAGTTTATTTGAAAGAGGCAAGCACACGTACCATTAAGACCACAGTCAGATGAAAAAAAACGAACGAAAAAGACATTCATAAATAACATCACAGTCCTACACAAGCGCGCTCAGTAGACATTTTATGAGACATTTGTCAGTCGGTTTCAACCACCGATTAAAAATTCAACCAAAGGACGCAAGATGCACCATTTGAGATGATGTTGTGAAGAACTTCCCCATCCCTTCAAACCGCTCGCAAACACACACACCTGGACGTTAAATAAACACAGAATACAGCAACAGTGGTCCTGTTTCTGTGTGACACAGTGGTTGTGTTTGGGAGATGTTAGATCTGTATGTTATGCGTGTATGCGAGAAGACCTGAGCAATGTCCTGTGGTGTGACTCCATCCAGAGTCAGTTAGCTCAAGCTCTTTCTCTTCAACACGTGAAGGCAAACTGAAGGAGCTCATCGCCCCGTTTATGTCTCGTGATGTCATTTCCTGCTGTCCTGTGAACAGTGTTGGAACTGAGCGAAGCTGAGGAAGACTTGCTCCAGAGAGATTTGACTCACGCAGTAGTCCTCGATGCGGTATTTCTCTTTGGCTGTTTCTAAAACCCCAAACACCTACAGAACAAAGACGTGTTAGAAATAGATTTGCAGGTGGGTTGTCAGAAAAACTAATTTAATGTGTGAAACTCACATTTTATTTGAAAAATAACTAGGGTCAAATGCAATGCATTGTGGGATGCAGTATTACACTCAGTGTGCTATGGATGTATGCTGCACATTTTAGCAACAAGTTAGAAGTAAATATATAACACTCTTTTTAATTTACAAGGTAATTTGATGATTATGTTGCAAAGTTATTTATGTTTTAATAGACCCCTTCAAGGTTTGTAAACATTGAATGACTATCGGGTGCGCGCGCAGCACGGGGTCGAACTGTTCATACCATTTAGGCTTAATAATTTAATCTAACAGTGCTGAAAAATGATGACTTACCTCAAATGAAGTGAGCACTACAAACACAAGCCTCTTGATCTTTGCATTGTTCCAGTCTGCACGTTAATTGCTTGCAGACGCAGATGTTGTATTTTTTTGTTTTTTGAGATTCTGCATGAATCGCGAAAACTTAACGAAAGACCTGGTGCGATTTTCACAGCTCACGACGTAAGTACGCATTTTTGACGATACCGAAAAATAATACGCAACTCAATCTGCTGTAATGACTTTTCTGACCCCGACATGCGCAGTGGGAACAGCCTGTGACGTAAACCGTGAAGGGGTCTATTTAATTTAAATGATCTTGAATTTTTATATTTTATGTTACCTTTATTTTTTGTTTCTTTGCTATGAGTTTTTGTCAAGTTTTCACACTAATATTGCTATTTTAGTTTCAAAATTTGTTTTTATTTCAGTTGTAGTTTTTAGTAAATGTAAATTTTATTAATATTCTGAATTATCTTATATTTTAAGATTTTATGTTATTTTAGTCTAATTTTATGGGATTTGGTCATTTATTTTTAGTTTTTATTAATTTATTTATATTCTGAATCAGAGTCCTGCAACGGGTCGGGTACCCGCGGATACCCGCATAAACGTGTCTCAAACGGGTGGATTGTGACATTCCTAAAATTCACGGGCGGGCCGCGGGCGGATAATTAACTCTATGCGGGCGGGTAGTAGCGCAAATGAAAATATGTGCAAAATTTGTATGTGCACACCCAAACTTACCCTACTAAAAACGCCTGGAGGACATCGAATGCCAGCTGTTTTTTTAGCCGAGCTTTTTAGCTGTGATACTTGAGCTATGAGCTGGTTGGTTGTTGTGATATTTGTCCCGCCCCTTCTCCGCTGTGATTGGACGGCCTTGTGAGAACTGACATTGACGAACGGAGCATTTTACCTAAAGTTGAATCTCTCTACGCTCAGTGCCGAGCGCGGAAAAACCGCTGAACGCCGGCTTATTTGAAAAACGGCGAGTTTTCATTGGAATCAATTGAAAACATGATTTTAGCGTGTGTGATTTATGCGTGTGCGGGTACGGGTCGGGTAACGGGCCAAATATTAACGGGTCCAGGCGGGTGCGGATTTAATTTTGATATTATCACGGGTGACGGGTCGGATCTGGTGCTGAACTTTACGGGTACGGGCGGAAGCGGGTCTCCAAAAATGGACCCGTGCAGGACTCTGTTCTGAATTATCTTATATTTTCAGATTTTATATTTTTATTTCAGTTTTAGTTTTTATTTTAGTTTTTATGTTCATTTTAGTCTAACTTTTAGTAACTTTTTAGTAGTCTTTTTTAGTTTTTATTAAAAATTTCACAATGATATTGCTATTTAAGTTTCAAAATGTATTTTTATTTCAGTTTCAGTTTTAGTTTTTATTTTAATTTTTACACATTTAAATTTTATTAATATTCTGAATTATTTTATATTTTTAGATTCTATGTTAATTTTAGTCTAATTTTTTGTTTGTTTGTTTTTTTGCTATGGGATTTAGTCATTTATTTTTAAAATAAAAAAATTCACAATGATATTGCTATTTAAGTTTCAAAATGTATTTTTATTTAAGTTTTAGTTTTTACAAATTTAAATTTTATTAATATTCTGAATCATCTTATATTTTTAGATTTTATATTTCAGATTTAGTTTTTATTTTAGTTTTTACACATTTAAATTGTATTAATATTCTGAATTATCTTATATTTTTAGATTTTATGTTCATTTTAGTCTAATTTTTTGTAACTTTGCTATGAGTTTTTTTTTTGGTTAAAAATCTCACAATGATACTGCAATTTAAGTTTCAAAATGTATTTTTATTTTAGTATTTATTTTATTTCAGTTGTAGTTTTATTTTTGTTTCAGTTAATAATTTTAGTGCCTCAACTTAAACTTACTTTCAGTTTTTGCTTAGGCAACATTTTTAAATTCTTTTTACTTCAAGTTTTTAACTACTTATACTTAGGCCCATGATTTGAATTAAATTTCATTTATAATAGTTTTAGTTTTAGTTAGTTTTACTTAACAGTAATAACCCTGATAGGTTGTAGATCATTTGGTTATTGCATGCTTAGATGTTTTTCAAATGTTTTTCATCATTTGCCCCTAAAATTTATTGTCAAGGTTTTTTTGTACATTTTGTACAAATTGTTGTATAGTTGTCAAATACTTAAAACCCAAACTAAAAAAAGAACATCAGTATGAGTATCCATATAAATGCCAAAATAAATGTACTTTTAAGTCAATTTTGACCTCACATTTAACAAAATTGGGACATTTTCCACAATTTCTATGTTTTCTGTCCTGAGCTTTCCTGAATTGATACTTATGCTCAATACACACATTGCACAAATACACATACAAACAAATACAATGCGAGTATGTGATCATCAGAATGATTGTGGTGCATGAGACGTACCTGTGCCCAGGTGAGGGTTTTATCAGTTAAGTGATAGTGAACCATTCCCAGATGTGCATCCTTCAATAAACTTCCTGCAAGAGTCATAAAACAAGTGGTTAAGAACACTGACCTGTTTTTATCATAAACACAAACCGGCTCTTAAAATACCTGGAAAAGTGCTTTCAATAAAGTCTTTAAAGAGCTGAAGATCCATTTCCCCTAAATCTCCCTCCATGTGAACCTTTGCCAGTAGTGTGTAACCACTCCCAAATTTACTCTTCAAGTGCTGCGGGCTGCCCAGACACTTAAACTGACCGTTTACCATGACAGCCAACCGCGTACACAACGCCTCACACTCCTCCATACTGCAAAGAGGGAAGAGAGAGAGCGTAACTACCCGCTTATTTGCATTTCATATGCAGATATTTGAATGTGGCAGATGATGCGTGACTGACCTGTGTGATGTTATGATGATGGCTTTGCCAGACTCTCTGGTGCGTGTAATTGCGTCCCATAGCAGGCGGCGGGCCACAGGGTCCATGCCAGTCGACGGCTCATCCAGAAAAATCACAGGCGGCCCTCCGATCAGAGCCATGCCTGCACTCAACTTCCTCTTATTACCACCGCTGGGCAGAAGAAAACCAAACAAAATCTCATCCAACATATCAAAATCTTCTTCCACCTATCCATCATATTACAGCATTTATTCATCTGATTTTACATCCTCTCTCCAGACTCATTTTTATACCTGTAGCTGCGGACGAGTTTGTCAGCGTGGGGTTCGATCAGCAGTGAACGCAGGACGTTTTCGACGCACGCTGACACATATTTCTCTGGAATGCCTCTTAATCGGGCGTACATGCTCAAGGTCTCACGTCCCGTCATGTGATCCAACACAGCGTCAAACTGAGGACAATAGCCAATCCTCTGCTGAACCTGTGGACACGCAACAAAGAAAGGACACATTTATCACTGAGCCCAGCCTTCTTTTGTAATAAATGTTTAATGCTGCAATCTAAACTTCTTTCAGCAAAAATAAACAAAAATCTAATGTTGAGAAATTACATAAAAATTGATGTATAGTAACAAATCTACTCTAATGACATCAGATTTATCTGCGCAGAATAATGGGGGAAGCACACCGCATGTACAAAAAATTACTTCACAAATACCTGCAATTTCATGTTTCAAATAGAGAAGGCAGTAGAGAGGCAAAAGTTACGGATTGCAGCTTAAATGCATCAAGTTTTTGGTAAATTTGTAGCAGAACATTTTCTTTATATTATAATATAATAAACTAATAACTAAAAATCATGATAATAAAAAATAATACTCATAAAACAAACATCATAACTAGATAGTAAAGTTTGAAGACAAACTTTATGTTGGCTTGACAAAGCCTGGTCTGAATGTTTAAAGCAGTTTGAAGTTTGACAGGTTTCACGTGGAATTTTTAGTAATATAGCTTGTTGTTAGCATGTTTTAATATAAAGATAGCATGATTTAACACGAAGTTAACATGATTTAACATAAAGCTAGCATGAGTTAGCATGAAGCTATTATGATATTAGTATGATTTAGCATTAAGGCTAACATGATTTAACATGAAGCTAGCATGATGTTAGAATGATTTTACATCAAGGCTAACATGATTTAACACGAAGTTAACATGATTTAACATAAAGCTAGCATGATTTAGCATGAATCTATCATGATTTTAGTATGATTTAACATTAAGGCTAACATGATTTAACATGAAGCTAGCATGATTTAACAAAGCTTTCATGATTTAGCATGAAGCTATCATGATGTTAGTATGATTTAGCATTAAGGCTAAATGATTTAACACAAAGTTAGCATGATTTAACATAAAGCTAGCATGATTTAGCATGAAGCTATCATGATGATAGTATGATTTAACATGAAAGTTAACATGATCTAACATAAAGCTAGCATGATTTAACATGAAGTTATCATGATGTTAGTATGATTTAACATTAAGGCTAACATGATTTAACATAAAGCTAACATGCTTTAGCATGAAGCTAGCATAATTTAACATGAAGACATCATGATGTTAGTATGATTTAGCATTAAGGCTAACGTGATTTAACATGAAGCTAGCATTATTTAACAAAGCTAGCATGATTTAGCATAAAGCTAACATGATGATAGTATGATTTAGCATTAAAGCTAACATGATTTACCATAAAGTTAGCATAATGTAACATAAAGCTAGCATGATTTAGCATATAGCTATCATGATGATAGTATGATTTAGCATTAAAGCTAACATGATTTGACATGAAGTTAGCATGATTTAACACAAAGTTAGCATGATTTAGCATGAAGCTATCATGATGTTAGTATGATTTAGCATTAAGGCTAACATGATTTGACATGAAGTTAGCATGATTTAACACAAAGTTAGCATGATTTAGCATAAAGCTACCATGATGATAGTATGATTTAGCATTAAGGCTAACATGATTAACACAAAGTTAGCCCGATTTAACACGAAACTAGCATGATTTAACATGAAGCTACCATGTCAAGCCAACATAATTACAATAATAATCATCCCAATCATCAAAAGAATAAACATCAGACCTTTTTCACATCTCGGAGGATGCTGTAACCATCGATAAAGGCATCTCCTGATGTTACGCTTTCATCTCCAGTCAACATTTTAAAGGTTGTGGTCTTTCCTGCACCATTAAACCCCAGCAAACCGAAACACTCGCCCTTTCCGACTGCCAGGGACAATCGGTCCACAGCCAACAGCGACGGTCCACCCGAGTACACCTGATGTAACATATGTCAAAGATTTTAAACTCTGGCAAAAATGAAAACTAGTGGTCTACCGATGTTTTTTCTTTTTCTTTTGGCCTATATTGATAAAGCATTGTGGCCAATATTAAACCGATGTAACGAGAAAGTAATTACGGCAAATCTCCCATTTGCTGTAATGACACTCTTGTTATATCAGTCTAATATCGATTAATTGGCCACATAGTTTAAGCAATCTCTAGTTTTCAGAATTCAGAAACTAAAGAACATTTATTGTACAGAAAATGTATAAATACAGGCTTAAAAATATTGCAAAATATTTAATTATATGAAAAATCTGCTATCAGAAACGGTCGAAAAATTTTATATTGGTGCATGAAACTCACACTGATGACACAAACATATTCAATGTACTGTAAAAGGAGACTTGTGAGAGCGTGTGAAAGCACAACCAAGTGTCTACAAATGTAAACAAAAACATCAGTAAGATGACCCTGTACCTTACTAAGCTCCTGCAGGATAAGTGGGCTGCCCACCATGGACTCGACCACCGGCTGACACTCTAAAATTCTCTTCCTCTCCTCCGCGACGTCTCTGTCCTCAGGCTGAAGACCTTCTTCTACCAGCAGCAGGCCCTGACAATCACACACATTCATGACTGTGAGCTCCTGCAGAAACCCAAACCTTTCAAAACACACCGGACGTCCATCTTCCCTTCCTCTCTCACCTTCTTGTGTCTCCTGCAGAGGTTGAGGAGCGTGTGAACGCACTGGAGCTCGATGAGGAAGAGGAGGATGATGAACACCACACCCTGCAGGGACATAGCTACCAGGAATCGACCCACACCGGGCTCCTCCATGGAAAAGTAGTTGACTTGATATGTAATGTCTGCAAATAACCGGCAAAAACCGTCATGAGAACAACAAGGCGGCAATACTTCCATGAAAACTCTTGTGCTAGCACTGTTAGCTGTATCTCGAATACATTTGTGGTGATAATAATGGATATACAAGTATGAGACTTGCAATCTGCTATCATCTGAGACCTTGACCATCACAGCCATGATAATAAACACCCAAAACGCACTTTTAGTCACATGAACACCCAAATAACTGAACAAAAACCCGCCAAAGATGGTTAAGCTGGTCTCCCAACCTGGTTTTGGCTGGGTAAACTGGTGTAGCAGCCTGGTTTCTAAAGTGCTTTTGGACACTTTTTATCTGGTTTTAGCTGGTTAGGCTGGGAGACCAGCTGACCCACCAGCTTGACCAGGCTGAAAGCTTGGCCAGCTTGGCTAAACTGATTGGCTGGTTTTAGCTGGTTTAAGCCTGGAAAGGCTGGTTAAGCTGGTCTTCAAGCCTGTGGCTGGTTGCATAAACTGCTTAGACTAGTCATACAAAGTTAGTCATCTAAGTTTTTCTTCAAGACTGCTCATAACTTTTTACAGTCAGTTATAAAAAGGTAGATTGGTCTAAGGATAGGACTGTTTAGTTCGAACTATTTGCTAGTTTGTCAGATTAGTTCTTATAACACAGTCTTAACTAAGTGGCTATGGTTATGCAACTGAACAGTGGTTTTAGCTGGGTAAGCCGATCTAGCAGACTGGTTTTATGGAGGTTTTGGACACTTTTTACCTGGCCTAACTGGTCAGGCTGAAAGGCAACTTGACCCACCTTCTTAAACCAGCTTGACCAGGCTGATTTTAGCTGGTTTAAAAAGGAAGTAGCTGGTTTAAGCCTGGCAAAACTGGTTAAGCTGGTCCTCCAGCCTGTGACCGGTTGCATAAACTGCTTAGATTAATCATACAAAGTTAGTCATCAAATTTTTCCTTCAAGACTGCTCATAACTTTTTAAAGTCAGTTATAAAAAGGTAGATTGGTCTAAGGATAGGACCATTTAGTCCTAACTATTTCCTAGTTTGTCAGATTAGTTTTTATAACACAGTCTTAACTAAATGGCTATGCTTATGTGACTGTGCACTGGATTTAGCTGGGTAAGCTGTGGGCAGTTGCATAAACATAGCCGTGACGTTAACACTGTGTCTTAAGAATGATTCTGACTAACTAGCAATTAGTTAGTGCTAATCAGGGTTATTATTTGGATTTAAATTAGACCAATCTACATTTCTATGTAACATACTTAAAACAGATATGATCAGTCTTGAAGAAAAAAGATCATGACTAACTTTTAAGACTAGTCTTAAAGTTTTATGCAACCGGCCAGTGGTCTAGAAGGCTGGTTTTAGAGGAGTTTTGGACATTTTTAGCTGGTCGGGCTAGGAGACCAGCTTAATCAGATTGACCAGGCTGGAAGCTTGGTCAGCTTGGCTAAACTGGTTGGGTGGTCTTAGCTGGAAGTAGCTGATTTAAGCCTGGCAAATCTGTTTAAGTTGGTCTTCCAGCTTGTGGTCGGTTGCATAAACTACTTAGACTAGTCATAAAAAGTTAGTCATCTAATATGTTCTTCAAGACTGCTCATAACTTCAAAGTCAGTTATAAAAAGGTCTGTTTAGTCCTAACTATTTGCCAGTTTGTGAAATTCGTTCTTAAAACACAGTCTTAACTTAGTGGCTATGCTTATGTAACTTGGCACTGGTATTAGCTGGGTAAGCTGGTCTAGCAGGCTGGTTTTAAAGTGGTTTTGAACACTTTTCTTGGCAGGTCAGGTTGCGAAACCAGCTTGGCTAAGCTTTTTTGGCTGGTCTTAGCTAGTTTAAGATGGAAGTCACTGGTCCTCACAGTCATAGCTGGTCTTCCAGCCTAACCAGCTAAGATCAACTTGACTAGCTTAGAAATGAGCCAAAACCCCTCTAAAACCAACCTGCTACACCAGCTAAACCTGTCTGGGAGAACAGCAAAAATCAGCCAACCATTTTGTTTTTAGCTGTTGTTTTTTCAGTAGGAAATGTGGTCGTCTTGCATGTAAACAGTCCTTAACTCCTCATATTTTAGATCGGGGGGGTTTCTTTGAGGTGATGTGACACAGACACTTACTATAATACTTGCAGATGTACTCTGCTAACTTGCTGGAAGTGCAGAAGGTGATGACCTCATAGTTCTGGTAGAACTGGCTGAAGGACATTCCCAGACAGTAGTTCGGGAAGAGCAGGAAGACTTTATCCAGGAGATGAGAGAGATCTTGCAATTTCAGCTCTGGGAGAAGATGATCATAAGATTCAATGACTGAAGGCAACAGATGGTTAGACTAAGAAGCAGCATTTGCAAAATAATGTACGAAAGCAAGTGACACATGCTTGTGTAACCTGATGTCATAGTACACAAGTAAACAGAGTATCTTTGCAAAATAATGAATAACCGTCCATCAAATAAGATTAAAATCTGTATTATTACAAATCGGAAAGCGAAAAACATTTGGAAACTCTAAGAAGGTAAGCGGGTGTCTCACCAGGTATGCTCAAGATGACGACGGCGAGGAACGTGGCCGTGCCGCTGATCATGTTGAAGATGGTGAGGCGTGTGTACGCGGTGGCGGCCGTGGAGAACAGGAAGCTGAGCAGATACATGAGAGGAATCACAGCCCACCCATACAAGAGCAACAACAGCAGAACATCCACCAGGTGATTTTCAGCCACAAACGCGTCCACTGAAAACCCCCGAAACACAACCTGAGGGACCACAAAACACGTCCGTGACTTCATTTTTATCTGGTTTGGTTATGATGAAACTGAAGTTTAAGTTAAGACTGACCAGCATGAGCAAACAGGGCAACAGGAAGTTGACGAGGTCCCACAGCAGGGCAGAAAACCAGAAGTTGGAGAGGTAAACACCGCTGACCTTCTGCACGTGCGTGGACTTCACCGAACGCTCGGACACCAGGAGCAGAGCAAAGGTGCTGGCTAATGATGCCATACCGTACATGAGGTTTATGGCGATGGCGAAACCTGTCGAACCCCTGTGGAGTAAAATGAAGCGAAAACACAAAGTTAACAAGAATTTATGCTGAATTAAAACATTTCACTAGCCTACAACTACATAAAGCCTAAACTGACTTGAAGGATTGATGTTTCCCTTACTAGCTGTTTAAAGATGCCAAAAAAATACATTGATATAGTATGTTACAATGTTCTCTGATATCTACATAGAAATGATCCAGAGACGGTTTTACATGTCCATTAATTTATTAGGATTTACCTTTAATATGAAGTGGTCTATTATTACCTTATTTGGAAGGTCATGAATAATTATATTGAGCTCTGCTCTGATTGGCTGTTTCTCAGAGCGGCTCATTTCAGTAGCTCTGTGTGTGTGTGCAACAAACCTTTTTGTGAAATGATCAATTATTCGGAGATTGGAAATGGATGTTTCTAAGTGGTAAACGTCAATAGTAGAACTTCTGCCTAAACGTTAGCATATAGCATTAACTAGCATATAGCGCCAACTCTGCAGTCACAGCTTTGTTTTTAGCATTGTAATAACATTGTACTTAATTTAATGTGAAATTTAATGTTGGGGGCGTACATCTCGACTGTAACGTCACAGTCGGTGTTATGAGATTGGTCTGTTTTCCAGTGGTCTTTAGCTTGCACGAGGTTTATATAAGGAGGAGGAAACAATGGTGTTTGAGGCTCACGATATGTCATTACCATGTACAGAGCTCTTGTTGTTCACCTATAGCAGGGGTCTCCAACATTTTTATGAGCAAGGGCTACCACAATGGATAAAACAATCTGGAGGGCTACTTTTTGATATAGTCTACTTCAAACTTTTTTGTTTTACTTGCTAATTTTAATTAGCAAGGGCACCACGTTGGTGACCCCTGACCTACAGTGTTGGGGGTAACGCATTACAAGTAACATGCATTCCGTATTAATATTACTTTTCTGAAGCAACGAGTAAAGTAATGCATTACTTTTTAAATGTACACATTAATATTTAAGTTACTTTTTTTAAAATAGTAATGCAAGTTACTTTTTTTGTTTAATTAATTCGATGAGTATTTGGTTTAATGTGGGAACAGTTTGAGCCAGAAAATGAGATGGCAGGCCAGAGCTCAACATTTTTGTGATGAAATATGCAATTTCTGAATGCAGAACTTTTCAGTCATAAAAACACCTGCAAGGCCTGAAAGAGATCAAGCTTCAGTCAAGAAAAAGTAACGCAAAAGTAACTTAAAAGTAACGTATGCATTACTTTCATGAAAAGTAACTAAGTAACACAATTAGTCCATTTTTTTAAGAGTAACTTAATATTGTAATGCATTACTTTTAAAAGTAACTTTCCCCAACACTGTTGACCTATGCCTAGCTAAATACAGTTTTACATTCTACGGCACCTTTAACACAACTCACTTTTTTAAACTTCATGTCGGGTACAATAAAATAACAGGATAAATCTTTAAGCAAGTGCATCAATTTATGCAAATATGTTTTTTGTTTTAATTTTTTTGAAACAGAGGGAATCAGGTTGGTATAGGCATTTTCAAAATAATAGTGAAAAGCTATAATAACTTTACATAAAGCATTATTGTATTGCATATAATATATATATATATATATATATATATATATATATATATATATATATATATATATATATATATATATATATATATATATCGTAAAAAAATTAGTAAAATCAATTTAACTTAAAATATATTTACAATCAGACATTAGCAGATGCTTTTATTCAGAGACTTACAAAAGTGGGAAAAACGACAACCTCACTGCTTTAATATAACTTTACATAACTTGAAATATTAAAATTATTTAGCTATTGCAAACCATTGCAATATGCTTAGAGCAATATGCACATTTGCGATATTTCGTTTCATCTTGCCATCCTAGAAGTTTAACTTTTCCCCGCCATTGACAAGTTATCTCGTCTATAAAGAAAAAACATTTGCATAATAGCATAAAAAAAGTGTTTCTGAAGAATTTTACCATGATTATCCACAAGATGACACACTGACCCAATTTATGAAAAACTGAAGCCAAAACGTTATTTACTGATTTTAAACTCTGTGTATGTTTTAAAAATACCCATATTTAAAGGATTAGTCCATTTTCTTAAAAAAAAATCCAGATAATTTACCAGATGGCGAGTCACAGGACCGGAGATAGACAAGAAGTTGTGGTTTAAAAGTGCATATTTTAAATTTTTCTTGTCAAGAATGACAATCGTTTCGCTAGATGAGACCTTTATGTCATGGTCTTGCCAGACCTTTGTACTAAATTCAGGTCTGAGTGTATCTGGCAAGACCATGACAGTACTATGTTCTGTGTGGGGACACGTGGAGTCATATTGTGTGTGTGGCTTCCATGTGTTCCCAGTGTCTTGTCGCTGTCATGGTCTTGCCAGACCTTTGTGTAAGATTCAGGTCTGATCTCAGAGGGCAAGATCATGGCAGCATTGTGTTTTGTGTGGGGACACGTGTAGTCACATCATGTGTTGGTGTCACGTGTACCCAGTGTCTTGTCACTTTTACCCTGCTCCCTTATGTGCTCTCGTCTGGAGTAATTAGTTATGTTTACCTGTTCCCCATTTGTGTGGTGTCTATATTATGCCCTCTTGTTCTCTGTCGTGTGCTCGTTCGTTCGTCTTGATTCAGTGTGTTTTGTTCCCGTCATCCGGGTTACCTGAATCTTTCTCAGAGTCTTCTGTTATTTTTGTATCCCGTGTTTGTTCCTGGTTTTGTGTCACATCTTTAGTGTTATTATCTGTTTTACCCCCACGTGGGTTTTTGTGTTTGTTTAATAAACCTTCAGTTTATTATTTACGTCGTGTCTGCGTTTGGGTTCTCTCTTTGTTTAATGTACCGTGACACTTTATGCCTCGTTTGGGATCGTTTAGAGTCCTTTGAAACTGCAATTTAAACTGCATTTAAACTGTTAAGTGTTGGGGTCCATTAAAGTCCATTAAAATGAGAAAAATCCTGAAATTTTTCCTCAAAAAACATAATTCTTCTCGACAGAACAAAGAAAGACATCAACATTTTGGATGACATGGTGGTGAGTAAATTATCTGGATTTTTTTTTAAGAAAATTGACTAATCCTTTGCACTAACATATCTTAAAACACATCAGTGCCCTTTGTTTTGCCAAAAAATGCACACAAGTGATGTTTTTAGTAAGGCATGTTTGTTAAAACTAGTTATATTTCCTAATTAAACTAAGGTCTAGTCTAGGCTTAAGCTAATCCCTGTCCGGTAAACCACCCCTAAGAGTTTATAAGCAGAGAAAAAATATAGTTTTTCCCGTTTTGTTTATTGTTTGTTTGAAAGCAGAGGGTCTGTTCTTTCATTTGATATATTTATATGTTTATATATTTTAGAAGAAAATTTTCCTGGAACGCATTTTGTGAAAATCACAAAAAAAATGCTGGCGGGGAATGAGTTAATACTGAAACCTAAATCTAAATATTATTCGGGAAAGGAGACACTCACTCCGATAGCTGGCTTTGGGCGTTTTCAGACATATTGCGTGGCATTGGGTAATTTCCGGTTAGGATGGAGGCGTTGGGTCCAGCCAGCTGTTTGTAAAGAGCGTTGTCGATCAGCATGAGAGCCGTGGCGGAGGTGTGATAGCCCTGATTGTTGAAATAGCCGATCATCTCGGTGTGAGTCCTGGATTTGCTGAGAGCGGCACCCACCACGCAACGTTCATTGAAAGCTCCGCCCTCTCTCATAGAATTGTACAGCACATAATCTGAAAAATCTGATAATACAAACAAATAAAACAATGGTGTTTAGCCCTAGCAACTACTGTGTGCATGCCAGAATATGTTAAGTGCACTTTACCTGTTATATTAATGTCAGCTATTGCATTCTGGGATGGCAGCTGCGCTGCGTAAACCTCAGCCAGGGATGCGGCCAGCGGTCCGGCATCGACATCCAGAGCCACAGGTACGCGGGTAGTGCCGTACATAGCCAAAGGCAGACGCAGCTGCGGGGCATTGTGGCCCCCGGGAAGAGTGCGGGCCACCACAAGTGCCAACACGATGAAAATGAGCGGCACCAAAAACTGAGCCACCATCACTTTCCAATTCCTCCAGCTGTAGAGCGCCCTCTTCAGGAACATGGCATAAAACTGCTGCATGTACAGTCGAGCCTGAGGATACAATTGAGCATATTTTAAAGTCATTTTGGACGCACAAAGCGCAGTTCGTGTTCAGTAAAAACATCAGCTCACCCCCGTGTTCAGTTTGATGTTGGAGCAGTCTTCGGAAATCAAAGTGCCGCTGTCAGTAAAATCCGTCACGTCAGTCATACCGCTAACACTGCTGGAGTCGTCCGTCGTCCAGTCATGTGACCTGCGTTCATGCTGATACTGCAGAGGCGGAAGCTGGATGGCCTGAATATCCAAACTGGAGTCCACGAGCTTGCCGACCCTGATATATACATATGCAAATGCACACAGATATGAACTCAGACACATCTCAGGACACATATGGCTTACTTGACATATGCCAATTTCTGCTGTTAATAAATTTTTTTAAAGGGGATGTATAATGCTATTTTATACATTCTGACTTATTAACACCATTAAACAATTAGATTCTCATGCTAAACATGAGCAAAGAGTTAAAAGAATAGTTGGACTCATGACTGAGTATTTCTGTGCCGAGTAAACTAGGACAAGGTTGTATAAGCCTCAAAAAGTTTTGGGGCCTTTATGAAGTCATAAGGGTGAACGTCCTTGTATGGGATTTGTACCATCTCAAAGGATTAGGGACTTTTCTATGAATACCTGAGAAAAACCTCCTCCATGGTCGTGACTGACGCTCCATAGCTGGCGATGCCCAACTCCTCTCGATTCATCTCCAACTCGGCAAACAGCAGCTCAAATCTGCAGAGAGATTTCAGAGCAAATAAAAGCTTATTATTAGCTGAATTTTATGAGATGAAATCCTTTTGTTGACAGTTCTCAGTAAAAGAAGATTGTCTGTGTGTGTTTATAGAAAAGACCTTCATCACCACGCATCAGACTATTGGTTAAATTTAGTCTGTCTGTGCTACAGCACTATTACTCAGACTTCACCAAGTTATGTTTATCATATCAGCATTTAGGCTGGATAATATGTAATATTTACATATTTTGCTTTCTTTAATTTCTGCCATTTGTGTTTGCATAATCACAATCTTGAGTATTCACAATAAGTTAATAAAATCCTTACACATCTGCGCAGAACTAATAAAAGATCTTTTCCACTGCATGGTACGGCTAGGTTCGGCTCAGTTCGCTTTACTTTGGCTCGGTTTGCATTTTCCCTGCAGTTTAGTACCGCTTCAAAGTGGGTGGGAATTTAGATTTATCGTTATAGTTGGGGCGTCTCTACTGTCGTGACATCATCATAAACTCAACACAGACAAACGCACAACACAGGAGCAATGGAGCATATATATGACATGCTGTTCTTGATTCATGTGGAAGTTTTTCGCTGCTAAAAAGGGAGTTTACATTACTTGGTTTTTGCTTGATGGTGCACAAGGGTAAGCTTATCTTAAATTTAGCAATGACGCTGGTAATGACGATTCTCCATCAGTGATCTGCAGTCAATCTCTACTATTGGTATATATATATGGCAGAAAATTAAAAAAATGCCTGCAGCTTTCAAAGGCGACGTGTGGAAGCACTTTGGCTTTAAGAAAAAAATTCATCTTTTTTTCACATAAAAAAGTATTGCAATGTATCGCAACGCACAGCGTATTGTATCGTATCGTGATACATTGTATCATGCCCCATGTATTGTGATATGTATTGTATCGTGAGGCCCTTGCCAATACCTAGCCCTAGCGGTCACACTACACTTTTCGTTCCAATGACTTCCATTCATACGCATGCGAATGCATCAGACTGAAAACACAAGTTTGTGGGAAGATATTTCAAATTTCGCTGCGTACCAAAGTTTAAGGCCACTCTGACATGCCAATTCGTATCACATGAACTTCATTCACACTGCACTTTGGTCCCAGAAAAATTTCTGTAGAATAGACAAAGAGGATGCTGTGCGAACGTAAATGTTCTGGGATCAATCCTGTAATAATATTAATAATATTAAATACTAATAATATTACCGTAACATTCCCGGAAAGCATTCTTTGAGAACAAGACGCAGAAACAATGCCCTAAGGGGCATGCCGTAGTGAGGACGTGCGTGTCATCACAACCAGAAATTCTGGTTTAGCTCTTTAAAATGTGGGATTTACATGCAGATTAACATTCACGACGAGAAATGTCGGCAAACTGGACTGATGCATCAGGGAATGATAAATGAAAGACAAAAAACAATGCTTTAAGGGGCGTGCCTTAGTGAGGACGTGCGTGTCATCGCAACCAGAAATTATGGTTCAGCTCTTTAAAATGAGGGATTTACATGCAGATTAAAGCTCACGTAACACACGCTGTTTCTGCATTTCTGATATTAATCTGGAGTACCTATAAAGTAGTATGACATCCTTTATATCTCCGAAGAGTCTTTAGTTTAATCAGATTTATAAAAGAAAGATTAGCTTTACCGAATCTTTCCGATAACGTACGAAAAAATGAAGGAGGAGTTATACCGCGGAAGGAGCGAGTACGAGTCATGCAACACTATACAACACTTATAACTTATGATTCACTACATGTTCGTGTCATTTATATAATATGCACGCGCCTATTTCCAACATAAGACAGAAGTCTGTCTTACCGCGTGCAACTCATGACCCGGTTGGGAAAATCCAGCGCATTAAACACACACGCAAGACTCCGCTACTACCCCGGATAATAAACTATATCCATTGTTTCCATAAGGCTGGATTTCTTCTCCTTACATCCACAAACACACTTCTTCTTTCGTGCCATTGTTGAGTTTTGAAATTAAACAAAGCTGTATCGCTTGATAAGATGTTTGCAAGTCTCCCGCTGATTGACGGGTGGGCGGGGATTTCCGGGGGAAGTGCCCATATAAAGAAGTGATACGTATAGAAAGCCTGAAACGTCAGTTGGACCAGTAATCGAAAAAAACTAGCCGAAACTTGTACGAACCCTGGCGAAGTGCATTCGGCACAGAAATACTCTGTAACACGCCCTAATGCTTTTTTGACACTTTGCCTACGTTTAGCATGAGGAAACGACTCTATAACTGTGTTAATAAGTCAGAATGCATGAAATACCATTGAACCCCCCTTTAACATTCACGACGAGAAATGTCGTCAAACTGGACTGATGCCGTTTTCAGGGAATGATAAATGAGAGACAGAAACAATGCCGTAAGGGGCATGCTGGCTGTAGTGAAGACGCGTGGGTCATGCCATTTTCCGTGTATTTTCCCTAATGTCTGTGTGAAAAGAGCTGAGATATGTGACCAGTAGAAAACCGATATTTCACGGCGTTACCTTTCTCTCTACAAAAACAGGAAAGATGGACGAAGCCAAAGAACTTGTTTTGACAAAGCGCTCACCACCAATATTCGCTGTAACGTCCTTAAAATATTACCATGCTAAAAGTCACTTTTTTGGATAATTTTTGAAAGTATGTGGTGGTACGCAAATTTGTACATGCAAATGAATTCTAAGATGACCTACTTCATGATCTATCGCAGTATTAAAGTACAACACACTAGGTAAAATCCCACAATGCAATGCACTCGACTGGACCATTAAATTCTGAATGTGTGACAAATGAACTACAACAGGGAACCCCTAGTGGTTTGTGAGTGAATTGCAGGGGGTTTGTGATTTGATGAAAAACAATAATTACAATTAAAAAATAAAATGTAAATAATTAAAAAATAATAAATCTAAATAAAACACTTCCTAACCAAAAAAAATAAATATTTTGTTTAATTCTGCATGTCATGTGACCATTACAAAACCCTACAATATATCCGAAAACTAAGAACTTGATACGTTTTATGTACCAATAAAAGGAAATTACCAGATAAAGGTCAACTAACAGATAATAATAACAATAACTATGTAAAATACTATTGATATAAACTTTAAAATGGATGAAAAATAAAAGTTTACATGCAATTGTGCTTTTAAATTATTAAAATTTCTCCTTAAAATAACAAGGGGTACTTCAAGTAAATAATGTAGGTCAAGGAGGTTCGACTTGCAAAAAGTTTGAAAACACCTGAACTAGAATATTACCCATTAATCTTAATTTCTCTTATTTTTGTCAAATTCCTTTGCTTTATATTTATTTTTTGCCATTTCTGTTGTTAGTTGATGCAATTATACTTATACGGGATAAACATGTAATGTGAAGCGGTCTCTCACCGGTTGGTGCTCTCTTTAGGCAGTATGTAGGACAGCTCAGCTCCAGCGCTGCTCTCTAATGTAGCGTTTGGCACATACATGTGGACCAGACGGGTGATCTCTGACACGTTACATAAAGCATCCTTTACGATCACCATGTGGTAACCAGCACCTGTAAGAAGTTGAAGAGGAAGACTTGTAAAATGGTTGTCTGACCACAAGAGAGCAGCATTTATTCATGTTAGCAGTCAAAAACAAATATCCCATCCGTACCGTATTTGTTTTTGAGAAAAAGTGGCGAGCCGCAGCACTGCAGTTCTCCGCCAGCCATGATGGCGATCCGATCGCCCAGCAGATCGGCTTCGTCCATGAAGTGTGTGGTGAGCAGGATGGTACGGCCTCGCTTCTCGCCCTGCAGCAGGTCCCAGGTGGACCGTCGGGCTGATGGGTCCATACCCGAGGTGGGCTCGTCCAGCATCACCACCTGCAGGGAAATAACAAATAACAAACGCATGCGTGATGTCATCACTGGGGTCGAGAAATGACACGCTTGACTTCAAACACAGTTTGCGCAGACCGACCTTAGAGTCTCCGATGAGGGCGATGCCGATGGAAAGCTTCCTCTTCATTCCTCCGGACAGAGTCTTGGATTTGGCATCCCGCTTATCTTCCAGGTTAAGAATGTGAATGATGCGCTCAACCTCGTCTGGGATCATTTTGCGAGGGAAACCCTTTAGCTAGAAGAAGAGAGTGATACAAGAGAAATTGGAGTGCTGCAGTGAAATAAATATCTCAAGGACATAATCGGCTATTAAATTGACATTTATATTTATGCGTTTGGCAGACGCTTTTATCCAAAAGATACAGACTTAAGCTATACTTAAACTGCAAATAAATTAAACTTCATTAACAGACTTAAGGCTTGACATGAACTCATGAATAATATAAAGTTTTTAAGTCTACACAAGGAAACATAGGAGTTCAAAATAAATATAAAATACAAAATAAATTTGGCTTCAAAATAAAGAGAATATTGACCCAAATATATATTCAGCAGTATATGATAGATTACGTCTATCTACTTCATTACGTCTGACTTCAGTGTGCATTTCTGTTTTAAAGATGGATGGTTATATCAGACGGTATTGTCTCATTCCATATCCGGCTGGGAAAACATTCCGATATATTGCCCAATCCTAATATATTATCTACAGTAGATAACATAAGTGGTGATTCCTAATACAGACTCTCAAGTGATCTGTGTTTACCTGTGTGTAAAAGAGAAGATGTTCTCGGACGGTGAGATTGTCGAAGAGGACGTCGTGCTGTGGACATAAACCCAGACTGCGGCGGATCAGAGCCATGTCTTGACATATATTATAACCATTAATGTATGCACAACCGCTGCTGGGAGGGAAGAGACCTGAGAGGAAAAAACGAAACACGATGATAGTGAGTACTGATAAACCTCATTCTTACAGCACTTTGGTCTAAATTTTTTTGCACAATTGGCAGAGAGGCTTCTTTGTGAACACAAACGCTTCCGTAAATGTTCTGGGATCGCTCCCGGAAAAGAGGACCTAGTAACATTCCCGTAACATATATGGAAAGTGAACAAGATGCAGAAACGATGCCGTAAGGGGTGGCCGTAGTGAGAATGTGCGTGTCATCGTAAGAAGTTATGGTTCAGAGACTAAAGTCATGTGACTGCAGTGACGTGGCTGACGTGTTATCTGGTGCGCCCCGGCTGTTTTCTTTTTTGTTTTTGTTTTTTTTGTGCGCCCGGCTTCGTTTACAGTCTGAGGGAGACGCACGCTGTAAATTTGAAAAAAAAAGAACTTCGCAAACATGTCTGAGGTTAACACGTCAGCCGTGTCACTGCAGTCACGTGACTTTAGTTTCTCGCATGCGCTTCACAACAGACGCGGAAGAGAAGACAATGCTGAATAAAGTCATATTTTTTTTTATTTTTGGACCTAAATGTGTTTTCAATGCTTCAACACATTTTAACTGACTCACTGATGTCACATGGACTACTTTGATGATGTTTTTATTACCTTTCTGGACATGGACAGTATACCGTACGTAGATTTTCAATGAAGGGTCAACAAGCTCTCTGACTAAATATAAAACATCTTAAACTGTGTTCTGAAGATGAACGGAGGTTTTACGCGTTTGTAATGACATGAGGGTGAATCATTAATGACATTATTTTCATTTTTGGGTGAACTATCCCTTTAAGTAAACACCTTGATACATCCAAATCCTTTCAGTTAAAATAAATAATTTGTTACTATGAAGGCACAACTAATATTCCAATTAATTACACTGTTAATTTTTTTATTTTACTTGGAAAAAATTTAATTCACAAACAAAAATTCTCTAAATCGCAGCCTAACTTTCCACATTTCCTAATTGAAATTGAAACATTTCAAAAATCTCTTAAATTTGTTAAAAACAAGAAAAATGAAAGATTTTGAAAGACTTTTTCTGCAATACCACTAATGCATAATGTTCAACTTGTTGCATTTTTTATATTTTTATTTATTTCTGTTGTAATCATATTTAATTATCCTTTCTATTCTCTTATTTTATTTGTGAGCACACTCCTTATGATCTTATCATAAACCAAAAAGCATGCATGTGGTTTCTATAGAGAGAAAAAGCAGATAATTAGCAAACTTTTCATGCTGTGGAAAAAAAAATGTCACGTCTCTATATGGGTGATTCTCACGAAACCATTAAAACACCACGGCACTAATGATTTTAGCTTTAAAATGTGTAATATAGTAACATTAAAAAGCATCAGAATTAACACAATACTGTGTTCTACCTTGCACAATGTGTCATTTCAACATAAGAATTTATAATTGGAAATTTTATCTCATTTTCTGCTGAAATTCTCATTACCGCAATGTGTCCGGCTGTGTTTGAACATGCGTTATGTTGTAATTTAATCAAATTAACACAAAAATATTAAGAAAAAAAATAAATGGATGTTTTGCTAGACTACTTTAGATGACAGAAAAAATATTTACTGAATATTCATGTATAATAATAATGAAGAAAAATTAGGAAAATGATGTGTCCATGCCTGATGTTCTCATCCTCCGCAACACTTTTTGAGAACAGTTTAAGCACACATACAGAATTTTAATAAAGTTTGATTTTGAGTGACCAAGCACATGGACCAGTTACTTCAAGATGGCTACCAGGTAAGATCATTTCTTTACAGTTAATTTGAAATATTGTCTTGTCAGAATGCTTACACGACATTTTGATTATCATTACCGCAACAGATGCTTATTAAATGTTAATTTAATTCATAGAAGCATAATACTTTGATTTTAAATGCATGTGCAGAATCTCCAAATTATGTTCTTTCAGGTTTGTCATGTCATTTAAAAAATATGTCAGTGTTGATGTTTTCTGACTATTGCGGTAATGAGATTTTTTAGGACTAATTTTTTAAATTATGTTACAAAAAGTGTTAAATGATAAGTAAAAGTTTTTAAATAAATGTTCCCATTTACTCCAGACTTTGTTTTTCAATGTCTGGTGGGAAAAAAAGTAAATTTAAGCAATTTTTACATTTTCATGCTTGACATTTTTAAAACCAAGTTTTCATGAGAATCGCGCATATACAGGATCGGAAAATCATTGTCAGTGTGAATGAACCACAAATCAAACGATCCCGGAAAAATTTTCTGTGTATTTCCCGTAATCTTAGTGTGAAAAGGGCTCTGGTTAACTGATCTCTGCTATTGTTGTTTACAGTGTTAGGTGTGAGAGATCCCATTTACATTGACTGTACTGATGTGTATTCACATGTGTATTTGGCTGTGTCTGGCCTTTATACTTCATCTAAATCAGTCTTTGTACAAGCAATCGATTGTACTTTTCATTTGCTAGTTTGTAATGCAGTTAAGTACAATCTAAGTGCAAACGTTTGTGCAATCAATCACAATTTATATATCAATAATAATGTTTATATATCATAACTCTTACCTGTGAGCATTGACAGTGTGGTGGTCTTGCCAGCTCCGTTGTGACCCAACAGGACGGTGATTTGGCCTTCAAACATGTTGATTGTTAGGTCTCTCACTGCTTCTTTAGTCTTACTGCCAACTTTAAACACCTGTGACAAAAATCATCCATGCACATTGAGCTAGTGGAGTCTTTCATGTATCTTTAGTGATTCTTAAAAGGAATACACCCCCGTTTTTCAATATTTTACCATGTTCCTACCTCAATTTAGATTAATTGATACACACCTATCTTTTTTTCAATGCGTGCACTTTTAATCTTTGTACAGGGCTTCTTGAATGTGTTAGCATTTAGCCTAGCCCCATTCATTCCTATGGCTCCAAACAAATCTTTTATTTGTGCCACCATACTTACTCGTGTAACTGCTCATGTAACAGTATTTAAATAGGAAAAACATGGAAGTGTTTGGTGGCTTCTAAATTCTGTTTGGATCCATATGAATGAATGGCGCTAGGCTAAATGCTAACACATTCACAAGGCGCTGTACAAAGATTAAGTGCACGCATTGATAAAAGATAGGTGTATTAAATCATCCAAGTTGAGGTAAAAGCATAGTAAAATTTTGAAAAACTGTGGTGTTTTCCTTTAATAATAAATCATAATAATGTACCTTTGCTAAATGTTTGATCTTGACTCCTGAGACCAGACCAGCTGGCTCTTCCTCGATGAACTCGCTGATCTGGGCCTTCTCAGCATCTTCCTCGTCCTCTTTCTCTTTCAGGAAGGCCACGCGAGGACTACTGCACCAGTATGACGGCTGTGGGCGGTAGATATGGAGGGCAAATATTAGACTAAAACATTATAGTAATTCTGTATGTAAACATGAGGACATGATAAACAAAATGACTACATTTGAGCAATTTATTTATTAAAAAAGCACTCCAGGTCGGTGGCATCCAGTGTGACCTTTCTTAACGCTAAATGAATTCATAATGCTAAAACTTTCACATGCAGACAGATTTAACCACAACATCAGTTCCAGTATGAAATATTTCATTTAACCTTAACCTCCAATTTAACAAGTCACTCTGTGTTTAAATGTATTGCGAGTAAAGGTGCCAGACACCATCAACTGAAAGGCCATTGCTGAACTTTTACTCCAGCAGGATTTTTAAAAATCATCTGCGAACACAAACATTAACGCAGTGGGTGTCCTGCATATACAATAGCTCACTTCTCTCCCATTACACATTTCACAGTAAATCACGTAGGTGAGGTGATAAGCTTGCGTATGGACTTCCTGTGATGTCTTGATGACATAAGCAAGGTTTCCTGCTGAGATTAAATGCTTCCTGTCTTTTAAGAGTCTGTACGTCAGGAAGCTCCAGCTGGGAGAAGATCAAGCCTTGACATACAGTATGTTGGTTTCAATTCTGCTAATGTTATTTTGACCCGAGATTCACACACATACAAACTCACATGATGACCACGAGAATAACAGATTTAACTATTGTGATTACTGGATGATGACAGGAACCACAACCTTCTCCTTAAAACTTAAGTACGTGTCTGGACAAGTTTGAGCAATGTTTTAATGATCATTTATCCTCAATTTTCAGTCTCTTTATTAACTCATTCCCCGCCAGCCATTTTTTGGAAAGTTGCCCACCAGCATTTTTTGTGATTTTCACAAAAGTTTCACAAAATGTTTTTCAGGAAAATTTTCTTCTAAAAATATATAAATATAAAAATATATCAAATAAAATAACAGACCCTCTGCTTTCAAACAAACAATAAACACATTTTTCTCTGCTTCCACACTTTAGTTAACTTCAAATTGAATGACCTTTCAAGAACTTTCCAGGTGCAATACCCTCAAATTCAAAGACTAAATGTGGAGACACATTTCAAGTGAGAGCAAGGTCACCTTTAAAGATATATTGTTACAGTTCCCTTTCGCAGGAACTCGCGCTGCGTCACTACGGTGACACTTTGGGGACGCCTCAAGGGGTAAGTGCGTCTGAATGTGTATATCAAATTAAACCAACAATGAGGATTATTGACAAAGACAGGAAGACGAAAGCCAGGAAGTATATCGCGATCTGAAATATTGCCAAAGACGGCGTTACAGGGACACAGGAAGTACGGCAAGGAAGACGCAGCGTCTCGTTCCCTTCTCAGGGAACAACAGTTACATACGTAACCCGAGACGTTTTCATGTGTCAAACACAACTATACAAAAAAAACATTTTGGTATGAATCAACATTTGCATACAGAAGATATAAGCATTTGAAGCGAACAGTTTAGCACGTGTGCATAAAAAGTCTAGAGTTTTTATGATATTATCCTACACTACACAAGGAATAATATTGATTTTTTCCAGAAAACTTCTTGCATAAAATAGATTCAAGCACTTTCAATGACCTGTATCTATGCATGTATATTTTCAGGGCCTTGATTTTTTTCCCCAGATTCATAAACTTTCATGGATTTCAAGGACCCGTGGGAACCCTGCTGCTTATAAACTCTTAAATATGAGTTTTTTTAGCAAAAAGCTGAAATAATTGCATTTTTGTGAAGGAATTTTGTTAGAGATCAGATTCAGAACAATTATCAAAACATACACTGAAGCCAAAAAAGTTATTTACTAATTTTAAACTCTGTTTTTGTATAAATTTGGTAAGTGCGGTAACGCAGATTAACATAAGAATTCATCAGGAACACGTTATTTTTAATGCAAATGTTTTAATGTCTTAACTGATGAGATAACTCGTCAATGGCAAGGAAATAGTTAAGATACAAACAGAAAATAAAGGAAATATGTACACAAACTGTAAAAATTTGGCTTCTGCTTAGGCATCTAAGTAGTTTTAAAGGGACCTATTATGCAAAATCCACTTTTACAAGGTGTTTGGACAAAAATGCGTGTTGGCGGTGTGTGAACACAACAACCCTACAATGAAAAAAAATCCGGCCACTTCATTTTTTTTAATCCCCATTTAACCAAAGTGGTCTTATAAAACATGCTGTTCGGATTCTCTTGAAAATATGACATCACACTGATAAAGCCCCACCCACAGCTACCGACTGACAGGCCTGCACTGCCATAGTTTCTGCTCTCAGCGAGTTGTACACGGTCCGCCATATCTCAATAGTGAGATACTATTGTCTCAGACTGTATAGAAATAAGATCTATTTTTTAAATGAAAACGCTTACTGTTTTTTGTAAGGGAGTAAAGAACAGCAGCTAATTTGCATTTAAAGGAATACACACTGCAAAAAATGACTTTTTTTACTTAGTATTTTTGTCTTTTTTTCAGTAAAAATTTCTAAAAATTCTTAAATCGAAATGTATTTTCTTGATGAGCAAATGACCTAAGAAAATAAGTCTAGTTTTTAGACAAAACATATCAAATTTAAGCGAATTTGTGCTTAAAACAAGCACAAAAAAAATCTGCCAATGGAATAAGAAATCTTTTCTTGAATTTACTTAATACAAGAAAAAATAAGCAAAAAATGTCTTATTCCATTGGCAGAATTTTTTGCTTGTTTTAAGCACAAATAATTTGCTTAAATTTCTTAGGTCATTTGCTTACCAAGAAAATACAACTTGATTTAATAATTTTTTTTATTTCTACTGAAAATAATACTAAAATACTAAGTAAGATAGTAATTTTTTCCAGTGCACATGCAAATCATAATATGACGTATTTTTGCCACCCACCTAAATTATGGCCATTTTGGACATGCTATAATAAATGGGGTATTTTGTGCTGAAACTTCACACTGCAAAAAATGATTTTCAAGAAAAAAATTCTTAGTATTTTTGTCTTATTTTGAGTAAAAACATGTAAAAATTCTCAAGTAATGTTGTGCATAAAACAAGCAAAAAATCTGCCAATGGGGTAAGCAAAGTTTTCTTGAATTTAGTGTTTAAGAAAAATGTTCAAGATTTTTTTGCTTGTTTTATGCACAGAATTACTTAAATTTAATATTTTTGGTCTAGAAACTAGACAAATTTTCTTGGGTTGTTTTGCTTATCAAGAAAAAGCATCTTAGTTTAAGAATTTTTAAGAATTTTTCCTGAAAACAAGACAAAAATACTAAGAAAATGTTTTCTTGAAAATCATTTTTTGCAGTGCACAGATATATTCTGGGCACACCTGAACATTACACTACATCTTGAAAAAAATGGGCATAATAGGTCCCCTTTAAAGATTAAAAGTCAACATCAAAGAAAAACAAATCTATCTCTTTCTCAAAAAGCCTTTGCAATTTCTCTGTCTGATATACATGACGTGACATGTCCCAAGATCTTGTATTCACTTGTTTTACGGTAACAGTCAATATAAATCTATGCGACACATACCAGGATGAAGAAATACCATGGCAGAGGGACTCCGTACTCTCCGGGGAACACCGCTTCGACGTACCAGGCGACCAGGCCGTACAGCAGAGCGTCCAGCAGTAGCAGTCCGAGCACCTGAGCCAGAGAGAAGTCATCGTCCACCGTCACCGGATCAAATAGGTTATGCCACTGGATGCCCGTCCCTGAGAACAACACGGAATATGAACGACAACTCCCATATAAAACCAGTATGGAAAATCATGGTATAAGGAAACATTAAGTTAAGTTTGACCCCTGACCTTTGCCCTCAAACATGCCGATCAGTTGGGCTCCCATGGCCATAGCCACATTGGAGATGAGACAGGCGGAGACTTTCTGGCCGTGTGACAGCAGGTCATAGCGAGGCCACAGGAAGAGATACGGCAGGTAGCTCAGGAAGTAGATGAAGCCACCTGCGGCTGCTGCCACATTCGCTACAATGAGAGGACAAATTATATGAAAGTAAATCAAAACTCGAGACCTGCATTATATAATCCATCAAACAAACATTTGATTATAAGCATTTAGATTAAGATTCAGCTCTTAAGCCCTTTAAAGAGCACCTTTTTCATTTCTAAAAACGTCGTTATTTTGTGTTCGAGTGGTTTATTATAAAAAACAAACACCTTATTTGTAGCTCCAGATTTCACACTCTTCCTAAAATGCACGGATTTGAAAAGCTCTGTGTCCCTGATTGGCCAGCTAATCTGTACGTTCGTTGTGATTGGTCTGAATACCTCTGGCATCAACAGGAAATGTGACGCTCCTTACCATGTTTAAAAGATTCGCTCACAATGCAATGCTAAGAGTTAACTTACAGGCTGCGAGTCAAAGCGGGAGGAATTATGATAATGTCGGTCTTCTCTACATCACCAATCCCAGGAAGTAAACTGTTGCTTACAATCCGTGTGTTTGTTGTAGTCCAAGAAAAGAGATTTAAGTTGGAAACAATAACTCGCGTCATTGTTTACTTTGTGGTTTATAACTTTAGCATATTGTTAACATGTACTAATACACACTTACACACCAAATGAAATATAAAATCGTGAATCAAACCATAGGAAGTTGCGCCACTAGGCGGCTATGTTTGCCAACGTCTCCGGGCAGTTATCTCAGTCATGCAAGACAGATATCTTTAAAATCGCAGGCTAAAACACAAACGAAATATTTCTAACCAACAATTAAACCTAACATGAACTGTACCATAACTTGTTTCTTAAACTCAAACTGCGCCTTGTTTCAGCAACTGCGTATCATCACTCTTTATCGAATGATGATTGGTTCTTTTAACTGGAAAGCGGGACTTCTGTCACTAGAGCGGCCATATTGACCATATTGACTGGCTACGGTCATCTTAATAGTACTTAAATTAAAATTTCAAATTTATTTATATAAAATAAAAAAAAAAATTAAATTATTTTACAATGCTGCATTGTTTTATAGACGGTTTCATTGGACGCACGTGCGCTGACGCAATACACGTCTGGATCTGAACTTTACTTCCTCTTTCATTTTTTTTAATGGTCTGACTAGTTGCTAAACTGATCTCTTGAACAAATGCCTCGTCGAAAATAACAAATGTTTTGGTTTCCTATGTAATCTATGTGTTGTTTTTTTGCTTGTTATCTACGTTTAAAGAACTTTGTTGTTATTTATTCTTAGCGGAGTTTACCGGAAGTTACGTGCGGACCACGACAGCTGTTTGTTTATGTTGTTACTGCTGAAAGCGTCTATAGCAGCTTTCCATGAAGAAGAAAAAAAACAGAAAAATGGGAAAATAATTAAATAGACAATATAAAGAGTACAATATAATATACATCATATTATTGCACATTTTATTGTGTTTATAAATGGATTATAATCTAATAAAACTGAATAAGCACCTTTCTTCAACTATCAAACATTTAGTCAACTAATACGGTAACATATGAGGGCAACTTATATAATAAAAGTCATGGGGCATGAATAATAAAAATGCCACAATGCCAAAAATCTCAACAATTTTAAAATGATATTTTTTTCATGCTGAATGTAATAGATTAAATTTTTCGGGTGCAGCGTAACCGTGACATGAGCCTGAGTATTAGCGTAAATCTGCTGTGAAGATCTCTATTATAAACCTGAATGTGATGTGAGGCTCTTCTCGTCTTATCACCATCAGACGGCCACAAAAGAGAAAATACAAGAAAGGACAGGAAAAGAAGGAGCTGCACCGCTGAGCAGAAAATGAAGTAAAATGACACACCGGGTTATTTTTGCATTCACATCTCAAATGGACAAAAAGACGCGTGAGGCCCTTCAGACTCAACAATGTGTCATTTGGTGTTTGAATGGGCCGGACTGACGGAGCGGGACATGTTGATTAAGCTCCATTTTCAGCATCTAGAAATCTGTGATTGTTAAAATCTCTACAGGGTTTAGAATAAAGAAAGTCGTTGAAGGAAGAGATTCAATCTTAGAGTCGTGGTCTTGCTGTGCTGAAAGATTTGGAGGACAAAAATAACTAACTTTATTGTACATCAGATTTATCATGCTGTTTAGAAATGACATTTAGAGAATTAGGTTTATTTTAAGATTAAATTAAGATTAAAAATATTTTATGATTTGAATACATTTTCAATGATTATGTTTACATGCACCCTCATAATGGGATTATAATGAGATACAGTATTGCGATTACACTTAATCTCATGTAAACACAATACTTTGATTAAAATAATGCGATTATGCTCATTATCGCAGCAAGTATAATTGTATTAAAACATGTGTATGCCGATTTTAATCGCAATACACGGCCATGTAAACACTTTAATCACATCTATACTCCATTAAATGAAGTGCGCGTGTGTTTTTGTCACACATCTTAAGTGGAAATTCATAGTAAACTTAACAATAGGAAATTTTCCCCGAACGCTGTCAACACGACTCGCAGTCTTGCCAATATCCAAAAACAGCGCAACGCATATATAACCATTACAGGCATATTTTTCTGTCTTCATTACGACACCAAATAACGAAATACGTCCACAGTAACGTGTTTTCCATTTAAATTAATTAAATTAAATACGAGTTCATCATTTGTGCTGTGCATTGGGCTTTGGAAATAATAACCACAATTATTACATTTAGGCATTTAGCACACGCTTTTATCCAAAGTGACTCACAAAGACAAGGAAACAATCAAGTGATATGTCATAGAGCAGTGGTTCTCAAACTTTTTCTGCGTGCGGCCCCCCTTGTGTACACTATGTTCCTTCGCGGCCCCCCAAAGAAAATTTATGACAAAAAACTGTTCGAAAAATTTAACATTTTAATTAAACAAAACATATTAAGTTATACAAAGTGGTGCTGTTGGTTGGTGGCTTTATTTTTTCGGGTTTAATTGCACAGAATTCATGGTAAATTAATGTATTTGATAAAATGTCATAAAACTGGGGCCCCCTGGCACTATCTCGTGGCCCCCCGGGGCCCCCGGCCCCCAGTTTGAGAACCACTGTCATAGAGAGTCAATAATACAATAGGTGCTTATACAGAATTACAAGGTTTCATAAATCCGAGACTATACCTGTTATTAGCGGATAATTAGAAAATAAAACTACATGGAAACAAGAAGTATTTACTCTCATTATTGGAAATAATAACATCGATATGTTATATGTTAAATTGTGAAGTATTAAAACATCATATTAATAATTTTTTTTTAAATGTATAGTGTCTGGGCAATAAGACATTAAAGCAGTAGTGACATTTTGCCAGGGTCATTAGACTAATTGTCATGAAAATAATGTTGCAAAAATTAATATTCGTAAGTAGAAGACTTTTCTTTATGTAAATATGGAAATTCTCTATGACAATCAGCCATTAAAATGAATGAAGTATAAAAGCTCTGATGTCTCTTGCATTCAGGAATGGATGGACAATTTTGGGTTTGACAAGCTCATTTCCGTTTCATTAGCCAGCTGAAATAGGAGAAAAGGCTTTTGAAAAGCTGAATCTTCCATCAGCAGTTCATAAAAGATTATTGCCAGACAAAGCTTCAATGTTACAGTCTTATCTTTATAGCTATTTGGGCAATTCCATGCAAACCTTATCATGAAAAATAAAGTTTTTAACCATATCGGTATCTCGTGCGTCAATATTGCATGGTTTAAATACCCATCCAATGTCTCTGTTTAAGTCTTTTAACCTTTTTTTTAAAGGAACAGTATGTAAGAAATGTATATTAATTAATTATAAAATGGCCCTGATATGTCACTAGACATTAAGAAATCATTTTCGTTTCAAATACTTATATCACTCACAGCAGTGGTCTGGCCAGGATATTGTCATTTAAAAAGTGGAGTTGCAGCCCTCAACTGATGTTTATGTTGTCATTTTGTGTATTGGTCACCAGTTGTGTGATTGCAATACCAGTTTTAGCCACAAGTTTTGTGATTGCAATACCAGTTTTGGCCACAATCCTACATACTGTTCCTTTAATACTTTCCATACAAATGCATATTTATGTAAAATAATGATTAAATGTTCTTCGAAGAGCCGTCCTTTTTCCATTTGTTATGGATTATTGCTTCTGGGTTGTGCAATTTAATGTCTAAAATTCTTTCAAAGTACCAAAAACTTTCCAAAAAGCCATTTTTATTGCCATGTTGGAAGACCCAGCCTTGTGTTGTTCCCCAAAATCTTGCAATACATGGCCCCCGTCATCCTCTCCTTAATACAGTGCAGTCGCCCTGTCCCATGTGCAGAAAAACACCCCCAAAGCATGATGCTACCACCCCCATGCTTCACAGTAGGGATGGTGTTCTTGGGATGGTACTCATCGTTCTTCTTCCTCCAAACACGTTTAGTGGAATTATGACCAAAAAGTTTTATTTTGTTCTTATCTGACCACATGGCTTTCTCCCATGACTCCTCCGGATCATGCAAATGGTCATTGGCAAACTTAAGACGGGCCTGGACATGTGCTGGTTTAAGCAGGGGTACCTTCCGTGCCATGCATGATTTCAAACCATGACGTCTTGGTGTATTAACAACACTAACCTTGGAAACGGTGGTCCCAGCTCTTTTCAGGTCATTGACCAGCTCCTCCCGTGTAGTTCTGGGCTGATTTCTCGCCTTTCTTAGGATCATTGAGACCCCACGAGGTGAGATCTTGCATGGAGCCCCAGTCCAAGGGAGATTGACAGTCATATTTAGCTTCTTCCATTTTCTAATAATTGCTCCAACAGTGGACCTCTTTTCACCAAGCTGCTTGGCAATTTCCCTGCAGCCCTTTACAGCCTTGTGGAAGTGTACAATTTTGTCTCTAGTGTCTTTGGACAGCTCTTTGGTCTTGGCCATGTTAGTAGTTGGATTCTTACTGATTGTATAGGGTGGACAGGTGTCTTTATGCAGCTAACGACCTCAAACAGGTGCATCTAATTTAGGATAATAAATGGAGTGGAGGTGGACATTTTAAAAGCAGACTAATACAGGGTTTACACCAAACGCGTTTTGGGCGTCAAAATCGCATCTACCGCGCCTAGTTTGTCGCTTGAACACTTTGAATGCATTCGCGCGTGTAGAGCGGAGTAGACGCGCGGAAAAAGCGAGCATTTGACGCGCGTCCGAGGCAAAATCTGCTTCTTGTGGGAGGGGCAACTGCTGTGCGAGTGTCTGTTTGCAAGATGACTGATGTTACTTGTGTATTTATCAAGAGAGTTACCAGTTTGTATTGGGCAACCTTACTATAGGGGGAAAATAAACGGCGCGGGTCGATAAACGTCACGTGACTCAAAAGTGAAGTGTGTATTACAACTTACCAGGTTGCCCAAAGTCCTTACTGACACTCTTCCAAGCGAGGTCTTTTTTATTCCTGTCTCCTAATAGAAATAACAACTTGTGTCATATAGCTCCGAGTGACTACTTGAGCGAGTGACTCGGGGCGGGGCTGCCACCACAGCAGCAGGCAGGCTCCTGATTGGTTAACGCGGCGCGAAATTCCGAAGTTAAAATTTTTCAACTCGGGCGTCAGCCGCAAATTCGCGTGAACCGCAAAATGCACAATAGCACCATTCGCGGGTACCGCGCACAACGCTCAATTCGCGCCTTTCGCGCGAGGTTCACGCGCTAATGAGGCGGAAACGCGTCTTCCGCTCCGCGCCGAACGCCTCTTCCGCGCCGCGGGACCTCCTGACGCGCGTCAACGCGTCTGCACATTGACTTAACATTGAAATCACTCGCAATTCACGCCTCTACCGCGGTTGGTGTAAACGCACCATTACAGGTCTTTGAGGGTCAGAATTCTAGCTGATAGACAGGTGTTCAAATACTTATTTGCAGCTGTATCATACAAATAAATATAAAAAAAATCATATATTGTGATTTCTGGATTTTTTTTAGATTACGTCTCTCACAGTGGACATGCACCTACGATGACAATTTCAGACCCCTCCATGATTTCTAAGTGGGAAAACTTGTAAAATAGCAGGGTGTTCAAATACTTATTTTCCTCACTGTACATTCCCAGGGAATTTATATTTTAAGTTTTGACTGCAAATGTCACATCCATACAACACTGGAATTGCGAAAGTAACTTATGCTTAGGGCTCTAGGGCTATATATATATATATATATATATAAATGTGAGGGATAGTTTTGCCTCAGCTTGCATGAAATGCATAAAACTTTACAAACATAAATAGGATTATAACTAATGCTGGGTACACACCAAAAGATAATCGGGCTGATTTTGGGCCGATTTCCCCCCTTCCGACAATCCTAGCTATGTCCCGAGTATCGCAATGGTTTTACAGATTATCTTATCAGATTTTCCATTGGTGTGAGGTGTGTTAAGAATGTCCGAACCTGCTCGGAAGAACGTCGGAGCCGCGCCGATCGCGAATCGTAAATATTCAACATGTTGAATATTTACGATCAGAAATCCCGATGTGTGTGGGGAATCCCGAGGACAAACGCGAGCACGCACGAATGTTTATAGCACGAATGTTTATACAACGTGTCTTGTTAAAATTATTCCAAGCACTATAATTGAAATGTCTTCCTGCATATCGTCCGCCATTCTGAAGTCTCGCGAGATTTTGTGGGATTTCCTGTGTTCACAGTCGAGACTCTTAAAAATCTGTTTGTGTGTGGTGTGCTGTCTTTGACACATAATGGCACACCACACACTATAGGAGCAAAACGGTTAAATCTAGGATTTTTTTATCCTCATGTTTGTGGTCTATCACATTTTTTTAATCTTATAAGATGTAAAAAATCTTTTGGTGTGTACCCAGCATTAGCAATCTGACTTCAGACAAATGCGAGGGCGCAGCTGCCTGCATGTGCAAAAGAGAGCGATAGAGGCGACAAGATGATTAAAAAAAATCATTATTGAAAAACGAGCATCAGTATTTGCATGCTTTTGTTGTATATCCAAGTCCATTGCACATCTAAAATTTTGCCTATTTGAAAATTTTATGTGCATATGGTGCCATGAAAAAATTGTGATTCCTGTGTGAACTTGCCCTTTAACTCAAAGCCTCTTCTGAGTCAACATGGAGCTGAAACACAATGTCTCGAGTACACACGACTAAACGACCTGTTCTCAGATCAGCACAATAACCATAATGAGTCCCATGAGAACACAATAGCACTACTAAATAGGAAACTGAATGCAGCTTGCGGTCCGTATACTGAAGCTTGCATGATTTTATATTCTTACTGGATATCAGATATTGTTCTGGTCTTAAAGCCGTCGAGCAGCTCTAAAACATGAACATGGATCTTATTGTTAACTCCTGCACATAAACACCAATCAAACACAACAAAGTACAGTGATAACCTTTTCTTACAGCAATCTCACTAAAAGCCCTACAAAACAATCACAAGGTGTCAAGAATGGAAACCTGAGGTGTTTACCAGCTTTTAACAACAGGCATTTGTGGTAATTTGAGGCTTTTGTTAGGCGACAGAAAGGAGAACAAGTTACTCATAATGGAGTTGATTTTCAAAGGCTTTGTGCGGTTGGTACAAACACTTTAAATAAAGACAACAGACAAAAGTCTATGGCCTCGTACACACTGCAAACTTTCGGTAGTGACAACCGCATTTAAATGCAGAAGTGAATTCGCTAAATGATCGTTCAATGTGTGTACAGAACAAGTCTCGCTCCTAAAATTGTGATGATTGACACAGAGGTAACCATAGCAACGCTTTGCCGTATCGCATGCTTATCATTCACAGCTTTGATCAAAATAAAAAACAGCAATATGTTTTGCAATAAACGTCCGTCTTGGCATTGTGTATTGTAAGCATTTGTAACGCTGCTTCTCTCAGCGTTGCCAGATCCTCGTCTTTTTTGTACTTAGATACCGCTATGGCGCCTAACCATTTATGGCTCTTAGCTTACGAAGCGATAAAATTTTTGGTGTTATTAAAGTCTGAAGCTACTGCTCCAAATATTTTGGTATTTGAGGTAAAGCATTTGGATTTATTTTGGTCTGGACGTGTGAACAACAGATAAAGCGCAAATGAAAGTCTTTCACACAGACCTCAATTTCTCATTACTGTAGAAATCTTTTTTTATATAAGAGCGATGAGTATTTTTTTCAAACGTTCACACATCTCAGCCGGCTCACAAACACTTGTGTCCGTAGTGGGCCCCACAGATAATTGAAAGCATTATCTGGCTTCGTGTCTTCACTGCTTGAGATGACTCGACGTGAACATTTATTCACGTCCTTGTTTACCTCGACCGCCTCTCGCTCACCTGCCTCATCTCTCTCTCCATCTCCTCATTATCAGCCTTTGTTGATCTCAGAATAGGGTTGTGATGATAGTCGGAAATATGGCCAATAGCGAGCCTTCATGCCAATTAATGTTTAAAATTATTATGATGCTAATATTAGGGATGCACCGAAATGAAAATTCTTGGCCGAAACCAAAAACCGAAAAAAGGAAACCAAGGCCGAAAAACCGAAACCGAAACACCGAAAGAAATTATTATGCCAATTATTAGTACAATTGCATTTATGGCTATCACTGTGTACTAACTTTACTAGGGGTGTGTGATGGATCAAAAAACTGTTTTTGAGGCACAGATCAGATTATTTTTCGGATCAGCAAAAAGCGGGTGGGAAAAATCTAATAAACAATAAAGAAATTGCAAACATTTATAAAAAAGAACAAAGTTGTACATTAATAAGGTCTGAAATTAGCATTAGGTACAGAAATCAAATTAAATGAATAATAACACAATAATACATTTTATGTTTGCTTGTTTTTTTTAAACGCGTCTCTCTCGTATGTGCACTATTGAGGGCACTTAAACGAGCGCGCACACAGAGAAAGGAGGGTGAATCCCAAACTGCACAACAGTCTCTCCACATAAAAATGTTACGTTGTGTTTCGTTGCTTTATTCGGCAAATGTATGTTAACGTGAGTGAAACCCAAGCGCTAGCGCACAGATGGGAGGGGCGCGGTTGACATTTTCGGCTGGATTTTTTTGTTTCGGCTCAAAACCGATAATTTTTTTAGCGACCAAAATTTCGGAGCTTTTTCTTAAACATAATCCTGGGCATTACAGAGTATACAGCATATACAAGCCGTAACGCTTAATGCAATGAACGTAAAGACACATAATGCAATGATGATCGAGCATTGATGTGAGAACTGACCTCTGGAGAAGAAGACGCTGACCATGAAGCTGAAGTTGATGGTGGACACCGCAAACACAAGCAGAAAGACGAACACCAGCGTTGGGTCACTGTAGGTCAACACTGCTCCGTTGGGACTCACCTGTTAGCATTAAAACACCCATGCAAAACTAAACAGGACTGTTATGGTAAAACATCATACACAATGACTATAATGACGGAAGTTGAAGATTATTGTTATAATTCCCATGCAACTTAAAGGGATGGTTCACACACCAAACATTACAAAATTACACTATGATTTACTCACCCTCGATGTATATGATTATATTCTTTCAGACAAAAACAATTTGAGTTATATTAGAAAACGTCCTGGCTATTCTACGCTTTATAATGGAAGTAAATGGTGCTTTTGATATGAAACCCAAAAAGTCCATTGCGAGAGGCTCCCTCCTTGTCATCTTTGGCTTATAACAAAAAGCAGAATAATGGCCAAAAGCTGCCGTGTGACAAGGTGTACAGCTAACAAGCCTAAAAACCAGAAATAAGTTTTTATAAGCTGTCGACCCCAAAAAAAACGAGCGTTTAAAGACACAAAAGTAAATCGACGACTATGTTTCCCACCAGTGGGTGGGAGTTGCCTGTATCCACTTTTGTGTCTTTAAACGCTCGTTTTTTGGGCTCGACAGCTTATAAAAACTTATTTCTGGGTTTTTTGGCTTGTTAGCTGTACATATTGTCACACAGCAGCTTTTAGGCATTATTCTGCTTTTTATTATAAGCCAGAAATGACAAGGAGGCGGCCTCTCGCAATACAAAGTCAATGGAGACGGATGGATTGTTTCCCCCCGGTGGGCGTGGTTTTCAGGTTATGACGCACTGCGCTCTGTCTCTATACTATTTTTGATAAACATTTTAAATGTATTGCAATAAAACTTGTGTGTGCCTTTTACTACACATTTGTATATGAACAATGATTCAGTGATCAAAGTACAACATAATAAACCAATGACAGATAAATGAGACTCATTTAAACCAATAACTGATGAGCTTGAGGCAGATTTTAGCACTGCTTGGCTGATTTATTTATAACATCTGAATCATTTCTTTATGGATCAGATTGTTATTTATGGTAGTCAATTTCTCTCTCTGCATATTTAATTCCGAATGCAAGCACAACTTGACTATAATACATTATGTCTTGCAATGGATCTGTAGATTTCATAGCAACGCAGGAAATTCGTTTGGGGAAGAATGCTGACGTTCCAGAATCATTAACACTATCTAAATGTTTAATCATCGAACAGGAAAATCATTCAGTTCCAGTACACTTCTCTAAAAGTAGAACCGGTTCATGATTCCCAACCTCATAACTTACTTATTAATGACAATCGCTACATTAGTAATGTGACATGTGTAACACCAACCTTGATACAGCAGAGCAAAGTGACGAAGAAGATGGAGATGGACAGGAAGAGGAAGAACATGAGGAACCAGGCGCTCCAATGCAGCCAGTTACTGAGACCCATCATGCGCATGTACTCCTGAAACACACACACGCGAATAAAATTAACACTGTGCATTACCTGCACGTCCATGCAGCATTGTAATGCATGCGTGACATTTAAAATCCATAAAACATCAACCATCAGGATTTCTTTTAATGCACAATCTGGTTGGGAACCTTTACATCTTATACAGATACAGTACATCATTAAAAATGCACAAAGATCGAGACCTTCAGCTTCCTCTCTTTCTCCTGCACCACCGCACGAACGATGTTCAGAGACGTGTATGTGAAGCTGAGCACAAGCAGCAAGGGCAGCTGGTTCTGTATGGCCAGAATAAAGACGTCATAGATGAACGGCGGGAAGGGAAAGCGGGAAAGCCGCACGTGAGTTTGGTCGAGGAGGGCCGATGCTGCCGTGCTGTTGAAAGCCTTCATGATGGCCTTGTCCACCGCATGCTGGACATGCAGAAAGCCCTCGCGGAAATATCCTGTCCGGAGACAAAGAGAAAAAAACTATGATGGTACTTCAGATTGATTGTATATTTCAAATTCAAAAGAAGGCATTATATGCGGGTGATTCTCATGAAGCCATTGAAACACCACGGCACTAATGATTTTAGCTTTAAAATGTGTAATATAGTAACATTAAAAAGCATCAGAATTAACACAATACTGTGTTCTATCTTGCACAATGTGTGATTTCAACATAAGAATTTATAATTGGAAATTTTATCTCATTTTCTGCTGAAATTCTCATTACCGCAATGTGTCCGGCTGTGTTTGAACATGCGTTACGTTGTAATTTAATCAAATTAACACAAAAATATTAAGAAAAAAAATAAATGGATGTTTTGCTAGACTACTTTAGATGACAGAAAAAATATTTACTGAATATTCATGTATAATAATAATGAAGAAAAATTAGGAAAATGATGTGTCCATGCCTGATGTTCTCATCCTCCGCAACACTTTTTGAGAACAGTTTAAGCACACATACAGAATTTTAATAAAGTTTGATTTTGAGTGACCAAGCACATGGACCAGTTACTTCAAGATGGCTACCAGGTAAGATCATTTTTTACAGTTAATTTGAAATATTGTCTTGTCAGAATGCTTCACGACATTTTGATTATCATTACCGCAACAGATGCTTATTAAATGTTAATTTAATTAATAGAAGCATAATACTTTGATTTTAAATGCATGTGCAGAATCTCCAAATTATGTTCTTTCAGGTTTGTCATGTCATTTTGAAAATATGTCAGTGTTGATGTTTTCTGACTGTTGCGGTAATTAAATTTTTTAGGACTAATTTTTTAAATTATGTTACAAAAAGTGTTAAATGATAAGTAAAAGTTTTTAAATTAATGTTCCCATTTACTCCAGACTTTGTTTTTCAATGTCTGGTGGGAATAAAAGTAAATTTAAGCAATTTTTACATTTTCATGCTTGACATTTTTAAAACCAAGTTTTCGTGAGAATCACCCATTTATGCTTCACATGCATCTAAGCACAAACTTCATATTTCATTCAGTAGCCTTAAAAGTTCCCATCCCATCTAATTTCCATTTAATCTAATTTTATGCTCATTAAACCATCAGGTCATTCGTTGAACAACATGCCAATGTCAAATTCATGACATTTAGTATCATTTTTGGACAGCAAGGCATTTGTATGTGTTGTGCACATGTGCTTATGAAGACTGTCGAGGTTTATTTCGTAGTCGGCAACCATTTAATAGGGCCGCTTCTAAGTGTGCTATGCATTCACTGCGTCATCGCGAAACCTCCTAATTCAATATAATGACTAGCTATAAAGACTAACATCCTGTAGCACAAAACATGACAAGTCCTCACTGTCTCAACGGCCTTTCAAACCATAATAGCCCTTACAGATCAAAACACTTAATGTGTTGCCCTTTGTGCTTTCTGTATAAAGTCAGTCAGCGTGATTAAATTTATATCAAAAGACAAGGCGTTTCGTCAAAAATTACGATATAAAATGACAAATCGAGCCAGAAATAGAGGCTGACAGTCATCAAGGACAAAACGACTCCAGTATGAGATCAAAGAGCAAACATGAGCTTAATGTGAAAACAAGTGATGATCAAACACACAGCCAGTGCAAGCACCATGAGCGCATAACATAATATTTTCTAATCAGTACATAGTGGTGTAAAAGGACACGTCAAGTTTGGGAGGAGACAGATAAGAGCGATAGCCCAATTTATTGCATTTGTTTTATTACAGTAACCTAGCATGCAAAGATGATATCAGCTTGTGCTGAGAAAATAAACAAACCTGTGATGATGAGTAAGCCTTCATCATTTATGGAAATAATTATTACCGCCAACTATGTCACAAGTTAGGATATTATCACAGTGGTACACAAAAAAAGTTAAAGACTAAGCCTAAAATGCAACTCATATCGCCCTATAAATTTGCTTTCAAATAATTTCAAAAAAGTAGCTAAGATGGTCCATAAGCTAGGGTGGTCCTTATTTGTCAACTTTTAAAAGTTCATGCTCTCACCCCACCAATATGTTTTAATAAGTAAAAATAAAGAATCAATATAAATTAATATTTAGAGGTTGCTCAAGACCTTTGAAGTTGTGCGTTTTTAAATGGTACTGTTCTTGCAAAAATATGTGACTTCGGAAATATTTAAAGACTTTGAGTAACCCCTAGATATTGTAGAAACAATTTTTATTGATATCCTAACACATTTAAGGGGTGAGAGTTGAACATTAAAAAAAAAAAAATGTACCCATTATAAGGACCACCATAGCGTAAGCGTTAACGCTTCTCGTTTACTTTGACGTCGTGCATTGACGAACTGAATTGTGGATCTGCCTGCGTCGCATAACTGCAGTTGCTCACAGCAGAAGTTGAACATTTCCCAACATGTGCAATAGCCAATCAGATCGCCTTATGCAAATAACATAGTGCAGCCAATTACGTTTATGCAAGACCGGAGAACAGAGGAGCATGTGTTGCAACAACTGTGATTGGCTGTTGATCATGCTTCAGACATGCCATGTATATGTACCTGAACTCTTTCCCCGCCTTTGACGAGTTATCTCGTCAATTAAGAGAAAACATTTGCATGAAAAAACGTGTTCCAGATGAGTTTTTATGTTAATCTGGAATACCGTGATTACTTACCCAATTTATAAAAAAAACTGAAGCAAAAAAAATTCTTTACTAATTTTAAACTCTGTGAATGTTTTGATAATTGTTCTGAATCTAATCTCTAATGCAGGGTTCACACCAGATGCGGTAGAGGCGGCAAGCGTGGATGATTTACATGTTAGATCAATGCAAAGATGCAATTAGGCATCCTGCGGTGCGAAACAAGCAGAAGCGAATTGAGAGTTACCGCGGGAAGCGCGCAGATTGAAAAATCTGACCTTCGGCGGATTTCCACACCGCGTTAACCAATCAGGACCTTGCTGTAGTAGTGACTTGATTACATGAAGCGAGCGGAGTCTCAGCTGAGTCGCAGAAGCCCCTCCCATGACACAATTTCGAATGACTAGAATTTCACGCGCGGCTTTCACGCGCAAATGTAGCGAGTAAACTCAAATGTTCAAGCGTCCAACTACGCGCCAATAACGCTTTTTGCTGCCTTTACCGCGGTTGGTGTGAATGCAACTTAACAAAATTCCTTCACAAAAATGCAATTATTTTGGCTTTTTGCTTTAAAAATATTTAAGAGTTTATAAGCAGAGAAAGCATTGGAAGGCATTTTGTGAAAATCACAAAAAAAGGCTGGCGGGGAATGAGTTAAGGCTGAATTCTGCCATGCAGTCCATTATACATCAAGATCAGATAGGATTCATATCATTGGACATGCCCATTGATATTTCCCGTGACTTCCTCTTTTAACGGTGAATATGCCAGCAGGTATTACTGCAGTTTTCGACCTGAAATTCATCCCAAAAGTCACCAGCGTTAACTGACCTGGAGTGCCGCCACGTGGATCGTGTTGTTCTCTGGGCCCGGGAAGCTGGAAAAGCGGGAAGAGGCTGAGGGTGTGCCAGTCCAGATCATTGTTTGGGTTAAGCTCGGATTTCTCGCGAGCCGGAGCATTTCGAGGGCTGTACGAGAAACGGAGATGATAGGCAACCTGCCAAAAGAGAAGAGTTATATAGCAAATGATCTCCAGCAACTTATAATACATTATTGTTGAAAGAGTCATCCTGAGGTTTAAGCTCTTGATCATAGGCACAGAAGTGAAAAGTTGAAAGTATTTTAAGTGAATGATTAACCAATAAGAATGTAATTATTAAATGGACAGTCTCATTTTCCATCGTGTCAACCAGGTGAAAAACACAGTTTCTATGTTTCAGCACGTTCATATACACGGATTAAGCTTTCACGGATGTTGGTCAACAAAACCTCAAAACTAAAAAGTGCAAAATGTTGTTAAAGAGCTGTGAAGAAAGAGGTCATAAAAGTTGGTATAAATTAGTCATAATCCATTTTAAAGCAGGGCCTCAATGGAGACGAGGCAAATTCATTAAACATTCAGGAAGAAACTCGCTGCTCGTGTCTGAGATCCCAGAGCTATTATCTTAAGTCAAAAACAGATCGTATCTCTCCATTAGACATAAGAAGTAGAAAACACATCACAGAAATGCTGAAACTGGCTGAGCTACAACAATTAGTCGTTCATAAACACAAGCAGGAGCTGGAGGCCATATTTTTAGAAGGTATTTTTAGTATGACCACTAATGTTCGACTACATCTTACCTATTAGACTGTACTTTCCAGTTCTGTGAAAAGCAGGACAAAGAAATGTTTTTCACTTCTTCAAACAAGAACATTTCCTTCAGGAACACTTGTTTTACATAAAAGTTATCATTATGAAGGACAGAAACCAGAGTTCAACCTTAAAATCGAACGTAAAATCATATTACAAAACAAGGCAATTAAATGTTAAAGCAAAGTTACAAAAAAGTGCAGATGGAAGTGGACATATCTGCGGTTGACTTACTGACAAGAACATAGATGCAACATCTAGTTTCCATAATAATCAATGCAAGACACACTTTTCTTGGCCGTTAAATAATGTCGCAAATAGCAGTAAACTTACAGTAGTATATCACATTCAGGGCTCCAAACTGCCACCAAATTTGAGAGTGTGCCACTGAATTTTACATCCAGTCGCACATGAGCGACCAGTAAATTTGACCTTTTTTGTGATCAGAAAAAAAAGACAGCACATTGTCCTTTCTGCATTTATAATCAAAGTAATTATTAGTAATACAGTATATTACTTAATAGAAATGTGAATATTTGTTTAGCATGTTGATTTACGGTATGTGCCCCTAAATTTTCTGGTTGCGCCCCTAAAATTTTCAGTTGGGGCTCCTAGTGAAAAAAGTTAGTCTGGAGCCCTGACATTGCGTAATTTATTTATACTCTACACCAAATATTTTGCATCTGAAATACAAATTAAGAGTTTGGTTCCAAACGGCTTTTTTTTAATGAGTTACCGCCAAAATCAATATTGTATCAGGTTAGTATTTAAAAGTAAATTCTTAATTTTACGCAAAATCTGATATCCACCATGTTATTCTGTTATCTTTTCTCTATTTTTCCCAAAACACAATAAACGCCACTCCTCCTTTTCTGCAGAATGCAATAAATCTACTCAACCAATCACAGCGCACCATTCCATGCATTGTAAACAACAATGGCGGCCCGTTGAATACACACAGAATCCTAGTTTTCCTCATTTTGTACTTCATGATCAACAAACAAACAAAAACAAAATAATACTTTTGATGGCATTTCTTAACCTGTGTTGGTTTTCTGTGACGGGAAAGATACGTAAGCCATCAATAACGAGTAATTAGGAGAGGCACTCGGGTGAAAAAAAAATGCCGGGTGTTGCTTTTCTCAAAGGACAGCATCAAGCTTCTGTCATGCTAACACATTGACCCCAGGGGATCTTATGAAAACTTTCCATCATTTTACACGAAGCCAAAGAAAATCGAGCAGGACCAAAACATTTTACAGCTGATAGCTGTGGAAAAATTTCAGCGACACGTCTCAAGTATGACAGCAGCAATGACAGTGATCTTAATATGATAAAGTAAGTGTTTTGATTAATGACATTAATGTTTATTATTTAATCAGTGTATATCACTAGTCAACTAAATGAATATAACATGGCAAAGATGAATGCACATTTATACATTGATTCAACAGATTTATAGCATTTTGAAAAAAAAATTGTGGATATATTGCATTTTGTGAAAAAAATAATCAGTTTTTATAATAAATCTTTGAAAATCAAATTATGGATATGAACATTTATGTTTTAATAGATGCTATGCGAAAATTTGTAACAGAAAATAGTGGTTTTCATCTTCGTGTCTTTTCTAAATCTTGACAGGATCGTTTTTAACACCAAAAGATGGTTTTGTGCTGGCGCAAGCGGTTAGTAAATCTGGCTTGTTATGTGCAAAGAAAATTATATCTATACATATGACATAATTAAATTGCACAATTGTCACTGCTCTAAACTAACAGTTAACCTATTTTTAGTATAACAATAACATCTGAGTAAATCTGTGCTTAAATGCCATCAAAACAATATCATCAAATAAAAATAAAATAAGCTTAATTTACGGTAGATTATTATGGGGTATGCCTGGGAAAACGCTGACAACTTCCGGCAAATTTAGCAAATCTGCAAGTAGTCTGGCAAAGAGGCCATTCAAGACAATTTCTAATGCCGAGAAATCGCGTCACCAATCAGAAACGTTGTGGCGGGCTTTACACGATGACGACAGCGCAGCAACAACGGTAAAGCAGATTTTGTACATTACACAGATGGATGCCACTATGAAACTTCACTCGTTCGAATCAGCTATCTCGTCTGTTTTAAGCGATTTAAACTTTTCCTTTTGGTTAAAACCCGAGCAAAGAACAACACTCGAAGCCTTCATATCTAAAAAAGATGTAATTGCTGTTTTACCGACTGGATTCGGCAAAAGTCTGATATACCAGCTTGCAACTTCGGTGGCTAAACAAATGGCTCTTAGCGAGAGCGGTGGTAGTGGTGCATACGTCATCCCCTTCATCGCTCTGATTGGTTTTAGGTCTATCCAATTATGCCCAAAGGCATTTGAGCGAGGTCTGTTGGTGACGCCTCTTTGGAAATGATTTGTCTATGAAGCTTTGCCAGACCATAACTCAGTTACTTCTGAGAATGGTCTGGTTTTAACCAGGCTACTGACCTGGGCATTTCTCCACGAGATTTATGTGATGCAGTCAGACAGGCTGATCTCGGTAAACAGGTACAATTTTAGGATGCAGACAAGAATGTTAATATTTAACACATGGGTGCTTAGGGTACAGGGTGCGAGATCTCACCTGCAGGGGAAGTGGCTCATCATCGGAGGTGAATGTGTGCTCAAACACAACAGCTGCCAAGACGTCGCTCGATTGTGGATCGGTCTTCACAAACGTCTCAAACTGTTCCTCTGTTTCAAAGCCCCGGACTGAAAGACAAACAGAGGAATATTTAGAGCTTCATGAATATTCATTTATTATTTGAATAGCACTTTTAAAATAAATTTAAGTCAGAAATCACCTAAAATATATTCATGATATGAAAAACATATGGTGCATGGACACATGCTAAGCATTTGTAATTTATTACAATCTATTACACCATGTCAGCCTGGTGTCCAGTCTGTTAATATTATGAAAAGCTAACAATAAGCTAGTGAAAACTAGATATTCAGCAACACACAAAGAAAAAGGTGTCCCAAAAGGACTGTAACCATCTTATGTTCATCCAAAAATTACAATTCTCTCATAATGTAGGTCATCATTCTGTCAAGAGGCTTCAGACATTTTTACTTTCGTGGTCCATAATAACACCATATGGAATTTGAGTAAAATAACACGGTAAATGTTTGGTGAACTGTTCCTTCAACCTGTTGCATGATGTCCTTACATGACTCCCTGTCTATTGTGTGGCACAGTCTGTTGATATCTTTAACTGATTTTAAATAAAAACAGGACTGGCCAGTAAATCAGGTTTAGGAAAAACAACACATGTTAGTGCCCTGTAAGGTCTGACCTGTCTGTGTGTTAAAGATCAACAAAACCTATACCATCTCCAGATGATTTATAAGCATGTTTAAACAAGGCAATGCAAACACAAGCGAAGAATTACTAAGTGAATTATTGATCCTGTTGGTCTCCATAATATTTCCAAATATATATATTTTCAAATATAATGTTAAATATATTTCAAAATGTATGAAATATATTTTAAAGCATTTATATTAACATTGCATTGAAAGAAAAACTTTGTATGTTACAAACCTGTAAACATAACAGGCTTGAAAAGATTAACACTAAATATATTTTTACCTGCAAAAGTATACACAGGGTTAGGCTTTAACACACTTTCCAGGTCCAACACCCTCAAATTCAAGGACACATTTCAAGAGAGCGCAAGGTTACATTGTGTTACCTTTTTAGATACATTGTTACAGTTACCTTTCGAGGGAACTCGCGCTGCGTCACTGCGGTGACACATTAGGGACGCCTCCAGGGGTATGTGTGTCTGAATGTGTATATCAAATTCAACCAATGGTGAGGCTTAACGACAAAGACAGGGTGACGCGAGAGCCAGGAAGTATATCACTGTCTGAAATATTGCCAAAGACGGCATTACAGGCCAGGGACGCAGAAAGTATGGCAAGGAAGACGCAGCGTCTCGTTCCCTTCTCAGGGAACAACAGTTACATACGTAACCCGAGACGTTTTCATGTCAAACACAACTATGCAAAAAAGCATTTTGGTATAAATCAACAGTCGCATACAGAAGATAAAAGCATTTAAAGTTTAAAGTTTAGCACGTGTGCTTGAAAAGTCTAGAATTTTTATGATATTATCCTACACTACACAGGGAATAATATGGATTTTTTTCCCAGAAAACTTCTTGCATAAAATAGATTCAAGCACTTTCGACTTGTATCTATGTATGTATTTTCATACTTCCCAACTTCCTAGATTCACAAACTTTCAAGGAATTCAAGGACCCGTGGGAACCCGTATACATTTTTTTACTTATACATTTTATACAAACTTTTATATTTTGGCCAAAAAAAAATTTCATATGGGTTCTAAAATAAGAAATGTATTTGTTGCCCCTAAAAATAATTTTGAAATATATGTTAATATATGAAGGGTAAAACAAAATATATTTTCTAATTCCAAATTAAGCTTTACTTTCTACAAAATGTATTTAACATATATTTAAAGCAACACTAAAGACTTATTGCTCTTTGTTCCCCCTACAGGTTAGAAGCGTAATTGTTCATTACCACTGTCGTAAATACTGCAGCATAGCTGGCTCTGATTGGATTGTAGGTCTGCCATAAAGCAAGTTTTTGTAGTTTTCATTCGAACTACAGGACCGCTACCCGACGGTTGGAAACTTCTTTAGTGCGGTTTTGGCGGATAGAGGGCTGCAAAGCGAATGTGAAAGTGCCATTCGCCCTGTTTTGAGTGGTTGAACCACTAAAACTTTTTTGGAAATGTTATTTTAAGGTAAAAAAAACTCTTTGGTGTTGCTTTAAAACATATTTTGGGCCAGAGAAATGTATTTATTTGCCGTATGGAAATACACAGCATCTTGTGCAGACATGTGCCACTTTTTGTGTTGATTCAGCTTGTTGTGGCTACCAAAATGTCCCAATCTTGTGATTTTAGTATGCAATCACTCGGGCCTGTTCCTCTTTAAACCCTGTCATTCCCTATAAAGATGTTGTTAACTATAACACACTAGCATTTAATATGGCTAACAACCAGATAACCCTTGCAAAAAGGAGTCTAACTATTTCATTAAATTTACATAAAACTGATATAATTGCTCTGAAATGGCTTATGAGGGAATTTAAATCATTCTTTGTGTGCATGTAATATTGTTCCGGTAGCTTAGCTTTAAAGGAACAGTATGTAAGACATTTATATCAATTAATCACAAAATGGCCCTGATATGTCACTAGACATTAAGAAATAATTTTCATTTCAAATACTTATATCATTGACAACACTGGTCCAGCCAGGATATTGTCATTTGAAAAGTGGAGTTGCAGCCCTCAACTGATGTTTATGTTGTCATTTTGTGTATAGGCCACCAGTTGTGTGATTGCAGTACCAGTTTTAGCCACAAGTTTTGTGATTGCAGTACCAGTTTTGGCCACAATCCTACATATTGTTCCTTTAAATCCCAGTGGACAAACTAGGGATGCACTGAATGTTCGACAACCGAAACTATTCATCCGAAAATAGAAAAAAAGCTTTATTGGTGTTTGACCAAATAAGCGAAGACCAAATAAATTGATTCAAACAATACAGTTTTTGATGACGTTATATTAAATAGCAACCAGCGCAGAGTGAGAGGCGCGCATGCTTTATCAATGCAGAAAACATGTCGGCAGTGTGGAAGCATTTCAAAGTGTCTGAGAAAATGCTATTTTTTTGCTATTTTCGGCCAAATAGTTTGGTTGCCGAACATTCTGTGCATCCGTAAAACACACACACTAGCTGCGTTTCTATTACCCTTTAAATTGCACAAACTGAAATAGAAAATGCACCCAACTGAACCACAGCATAAACTCCCATACATCGCAAAAAGTTTTACACTCAGGTAAGGTGTTTTTTTTCAGGTAATTCGAAAAATCAACTGCAAGGGAAAACATTTGAAATGCGTAAAAGTCACATGATCATTCTTTAAATATGGCACGATATGTTTGGTTGGAGGACAAGACAGAAGAGGTGTGGTCGACCTCATAAGGCGTTACAAGAACCAACAAAAGCATGACATCAAATTACAGCAAGAGCGATTCGGGAGTTGATGTGTTGCTCTTGCTAGATTTTGATGTCATATGCATCTGCGCGCAAAAAGTCGAACCCACCCTTCGCCATGATTTTTTGAATGACTTATCACGATGAGGGATGTGCAATAATTTTCATGTGATTGACATTGCGCATCTCATCTAGGGCTGGGGAAAAAATCTATTTTTCGATTAATCAGTTTTTTTTACGTGGTCGATTCAGAATCGATTCTCAATGAGCAGAATCTATTTTTTTCATATTTTTTCTGCAAACATTGAACGTAAGATTAACGTTAATCAAATTACTAGTCTTCTTCACGAGATGTCACCCTCTTTTTTTGCCTTGCACGATGTTACCAAGGAGTCTGTCATTCGTTCATTCAGTGCTTAAAATAGCGTTTTCAGGTGCTTCATCGACGTTGATGCCACCTTCACATAAAAAGTCAGAGGAATGGAAGCATTTTAGATTTCACAAGCAAGACGACAACGATAGTGTTGTGGCTTTTACTTTTTTTATTAATTACCCACTTGTAAACTGCTGTTCACTGTTCTTTGTTATTAATATAGTATTTGTATTAAATCTATATTCATTGAGATGAATTGAGAATCAAGTATAAAAACCGACACGAGAACCGGAATCGAAAATCGAAATCGAATCGATCTGGAACATCTGAATCGATAATTTGCATGCAATATCGTGCGCATCTCGTCAGTTTACGTGATTAGTAGTAAATCGCCATCACCTGCTATTCAGATTGGGCGGCATTTACTACACAAAGCAGTAGTTCACTAACAATTAGGGCAATTTCAAATTAATTATCGCGGACGTATCGCCTGCGATATGTATGCGATATGGCCCAGCCTGTCAGTGAACTACAGCTTTGTGTAGTAAATGCCGCCCAATCTGAATAGCAGGTGATGGCGATTTACTACTAATCAAGGAACCGGCTTCACTGACGAGATGCGCATGATATTGCATGCAAATTATTGTGCATCCCTAATCGTGATAAAACAAAATTACGCTTTAGTTGCATAACAGTTAATGCAACGCAATAGTTTTTATCAACATTTAGAAAATAATGCTAAAGTTCTACGCAAATCTTTAAGGGATAAAATGTATAGCTGAATACACCGTAAGCAGCTTTTATTACAAGCATCTGTAAAATGCATAAATCGAAATGTTTTTACTACACATCACCTTACATCAAATTTTTTAAGTCAGTGTTTTAAACACAGATGATTTACCGACGATTTCTGTCTTTATGTGAAGCTTCCTCTTTAGGAGATCCCACAACGCTTAAAATCCTACAAATCATGATGGAGATCGGATACAAACCATCACTGCTGACTCTTCTAAACCAGCATTTAGTGATTTAATCCTTAAAATTAACCCACCAGTAACAGCATTAAAGCTGTTCATTTACAGTCAGAGCTGAGCCATTTGATGATAAATGAGGGAAGATGCAGAGGGAGAGAGAGAGAGAGAGAGAGAGGTCGGGCGTGAGTCATATAATGAGAACAGAGAAACATCTCTCTTCTGACTCAACACCTGCATATGTCCCCACAGGGCTCACAATAACACAACCCCGAGAAAAGCACAGGCACGGATAGAGGATATTTGGATGCTTTTGATGGGGTCACGAGTCTCTTCATTAACTCCAGTGCAATGCTAAAAAGATGCTCGTGGATGAGTTTATAACACGTAAATGCATCAAGTCATTTGTACACTTCATAATAATAGCAATAATAGCTGTTATCCTCCAGTCAGGCTTCCCACAGATAACACGCAGACTGAAATAAATGTACAGCATACCCGAAATGCACTGTAAGTCACTTTGGATAAAAGCATTTGCCGAACAGGACAGGAAACGATGCAAAGTAGTGGGAACATGATCGGATTAATGTGTCGTGGTGCATGCACATTTATGAATATAGACCACTAAAACACACTGAAGCTCTTACCAGAATTGATGCACCACTTTAGGCTTTGCTGAACGTCCTCGGCGATCTGCCTCACCACGCTGGCGTTGCCGGGAACGTACGCCAGGTCCTTGAAGCAGACCTCGCCCGGCAGGTCGTTCACGTGGAAGCTGTGGTAGTGCGTTGCATTAGGGTAGATGGTGTAAGTAACCTTTTGCCGCAAGACGATCAAGATGACCGAAAAGAGCAAAGGCAGAGCGATCTCAACCAGCGTGACCACGATCTGGCGCTTCTGCAGATAGAGATTTTTTAAATAGGTTAAAAATAAACAGGCACTATAAAATCCCTTAAGTTATGAGTTATAATGTTCCCTTTATTTTTTTGACCTCACTCATTCGATTCAAAGGTTTCTTTCATCAATATAACACACAAGCGGTCTGTTTTTCACAGGTGGATTCATTTGACCATCACATTTATTGTTTGGATGATCTATTTTTCACGTTTATTAAATGATATATTTGCCATTTTGCTGACTCGTTTAAGGTCATGTAGAAGAGATAAAGCTAGCTTAACTTTCAAAACAAATCAATCAAGCTCGATCAAAGGACCACATGAAACCACGTTTCGATTCCCTCCCGGCTGTTTGCTAAGGATTCTGCTCAAGCTGTTGCTAAGAAACCCGAACTCGGGTTGTAGAGGCGGTAAACACGGGGCTCTTCATTGCCTCATTACCACAGGCACTGACGCCTCTCTGACCCAGATAAACGGATCGAGTTCAAGGGTCTAAAGTTCTTCACTGATCTAGATCAAGATTCAGGTGTTGCGTGGGCGCCTGTCTGTTTACACACAGATTTATTTATTTTACACATTAAATATAATGCTTGGAACAGACAAATGTGACATTCACCTGTGAATGAAATCATACAAACATGGGCAATGGTACAGATGGTAAACAACTAATTATTTTATCAACGAATAAAACGAAGTTGCTATAACTATAAAACTTTTTTTATTTTTATAATTATAGTTATCATCCATAGTGTAAACAGCCATTTAAACCTAATGTAAAGTATAAGTTAATGTTTTTATTTGTAGGGCTGGGTATCGATTCAGATGGTTCAGATCAATTAGATTTCGATTCATAAGCTATCGGATTGATTCGATTTCGATTCTCGGTTCGATTCAGATTCTCTGACCGTTTTTTACACTCAATTCTCGATTCAATTCAATGAATATAGATTTAATAAAAATACTTTATTCATAAAAAAACAGTTTAAAAAAGTGGGAAATTAATAAAAAGAAATGAAGATCCACCAACCTGAATATTGCACTTTTTTTATTTTAGGTACACTTGGGTACATTATAACTAGGGATGCACCGATATGGAAATTTTGGGCGATACCGATAACTCTTTATATTTGGGGGCCGATAACCGATATATATATATATATATGCGAATAAATATTCATATTAATTTCACAATGAAAAACTCCCAGACCGCGGACATCGTCTTTGCGCTAGACTAGCATACTCTTCTTAAGCATCAATCAAAACTCCACATGGCCAGCAATGAGCAAGTGAAGTGGTTCAACACACCAAAATAATCCATCATTTATCGGCTTTCATTTATCTGCCTAATTTTGCTATCAGACCGATAACCGATAATATTAAAAATAAGCAGTTATTGGCCGATAACGATATGTCGGCCGATATATCTCGCATCCCTAATTAAAACAGAACCCATTTCTAATTTTCAAATGCATCCAATTATGTTAAATACAATAAAATTTTGATGCAAGATGAAAAATGTATGCTGAAAAAAGTCAAATTATTTGTGGCCTTTGAAAATCGATATTTAATCGACCACGTAAAAAAACGATTAATCGAAAAATCTATTTTTTCCCCAGCCCTATTTATTTGCTATATACTGATGTGGTAATAAAGTACAGTAACCGATTTACTGCTTGTAAAGGAAATGTCATTGTGTGATAAATAATATTCTTAATAATTTTTTATGTTTCAAATAAACTTTTTCCTTATTTAATACATTCTCCTCATTTGATACAGTAATGACATATCATTTGATACACGACATTTTCGTTTTTCGAACGAAACGGTAACATTTTGCAGTTTGGCTTTTCATTTACACGACAGTGGAGTTTTGCGTTCCTCAAAGTTTTAAAGTTTTGGATAACAACGGCTTTCTATCTCCATATAAACTACGGAAACGCGAATCTGTGAAAACGTTGACGTCACGTGCATTTGCTAATTTATTCTATAGACGGTTTCATCGAACACACACACATAATTTTTTTTTTCAAGATATCAGAAATAACTACTCTAAAAGGACTCTGTTGTTATTGATTATTTGTAGTGCTGCCTCACGATTAGTCGCGACTAATCGTTTGCAGAATAAAAGTTTTTGTTTACATTATATATGTGGATGTGTTGTGTATAATAAATATGTATAAATACACATACACACATGCATGTATATAATTAAGAAACATTTGCATGTGTATATACATGTTAATATTTATATATAATCTATATTATATATATATAAATATAAATATTTATTATATAAATATATTTTTTTCTTAAAATTATACATTTATGTGTGTGTATTTATATAAACATAATTATTATACAGAGTACACACACATTTATTTTGTAAACAAAAACGTTTATTCTGCAAACGATTAGTCGTGACTAATCTTGAGGCAGCACTAATTATTTGCGGCTTCTCCTGGAAGTCTTGTTTGCTCCATGAAAGCCGTTTGTTTATGTTGTTACTGCTGAAACCATATTTAGGCAACTAGGCATGTGCGAGTATAACCAAAACAACAATGGCGGCCTACAAGACTGCATTTGTGCTGCTCAAGATACTAAGTTTATTAACTCTTGTCCAACAAAGTTTAATCATTTTGCCGCTTAATAGTCCATGGTTACTCATAGTAATAAACCAACCTCATTGTCTGTCTAAACAAAACAGCTCAATGCTTTTGTCATCTTGATTGTTTGTATTTATTGCTTTGTACTAGAATGTAAATGTGCGCAGGTGTGTAGTGCTTCTTTGTAGAGACGCAAACAATTTTTCTTTTACTTCATCATTGTTGTGTACACGACACGTAGCATAAAATACTATAAAATTGTTTTGGTAATTAGAATTTACCATGCAGCTGCTTTACAGAAAGTTATAAAACATTTCAAAACATCAATGTAAAATTTGTTAATAAGTATAATTTTTGTCATAATCCTACAGGCCTATAAAATACATTACAAAATGGGCTACCCGTTGACTTTAACCAAGGGATTAACGTAGTGTGAAATTCCTTAATATCGCATTGCCCAAAATGTCGTCATTTACTCAGGTTTAACAAAAAGTAAGAAAATGACTCACTTGATGAATGTAGTTTTTCCAGAGCAGCAATCCGAACTGTTGCAACACAGCCATCGCAAACAACAGATCTTCACAACCTACAAGTAAACATCAGATCAATGCAAAACTTCTTCAAAATAATGGACAAAAATAATAGCAGAGCTATTTCTGGAATTGTGAAGCAATTCAGAGTTCGTAAACAAGCTGGGAACGTTTCACAATGAGACTATACACAAAGACGACAAACAACCAGAATAAATCAGATGTGATTTACAGTACACAAGAAATACAAGCAGCTTTATATGTATGTACACAACATAATGAGATTAAACAAACATACAGGGAAACAAACTAGACAAAGCACACAGCTCTATATGTGTGTACAACAATGCCTAAATGTACTGTAAATATACTGACCACAACATACAGCTCACAGAGAAGATATTAAAGAGATAGTTCACCTAATAATTAAAATTCTGTTATCATTTACTCACTCTCGTGTTGTTACAAGCCTGTATTTCTTTGTTCTTATGAATACAAAGGAAAGTATTTTGAGGAATGTTTTTAACAAAACCAATCATGAGCACCATTCACTTCCATTGTAGGTGAAAGGAATACAATGAAAGTGAATGGGGCTCACGAACGGTTTGATTACAACATTCCTCAAAATATCTTCCTTCATGTTCATCAGACCAAAGACATTTATACAGGTTTGTAACAACACGAAAGTGGGTAAATAATGAAAAATGTTGCTTTTTTGGGTGAACTATCCATTTGTTGTGGCTGGAATGACAATTATATAGTAATTTAACGAGATAAGATCCTTTAGAGCTTTTTGTTTTTAACTACAGCTCTTCTTATAAGGGGACATTTCATGAAAATCTGACATTTTTCATGTTTAAGTGCTATAATTGGGTCCCCAGTGCTTCTATCAACCTAGAAAATGTGAAAAACATAGTTTTGATAAATCATTCTCTGCAAGCATGTGAAAACATAGCTCATTGAAATTTGGCTCCCCTTGTGATGTCAGAACAGGATAATACCGCCCCTTAATCTGCCCTATCCAACTACTGCACTGCCATTTGGTGCAGAGATCAACTCATTTGCATTTTAAATGACAGACTCAATAACAGCACATTTTTGCTCACACCTTCAAAGAGGCAATTTTAACTTTTTTAAAATAAATTATCTATATGGTTTTTTGAGTTAAAACTTCACATATGTACTCTGGGGACACCAAATCTTTAAAAAGTATTGTAAAATGCCCCCTTTAAATATGTCATATCCTTTTGTGTCACCAGTTTAGAATACATTTTAGTAAATGAAAAATATACAAATAATACCATTCATGATTAATCATATGCATCATCATATAACTGTATAATAAATATAATAAAACCACGAATATTGGTATGCAAGAGCAGTTCTGAAGTTAAATCTAGATATATTTATGCTCAATAAATATACTCTACTGTAAAGAAAACATTTATTCTTATATTACAGGTAGTTTGTAACATTTCAAGCTGTACGTTCCCAATTCCTCATTTAAAAAACAGCTTGTTTAAATAACACAGCAGCCACAGACATCACGATGACGCAACTGCTGTTTGTCTGCCTGCCTCACCTTTCTCACGCTATGTGAAAATTACACGCATGTACTGATTGTTGTTATTTTCATTTATTGTGTCGGTTTTACCTCCATGCGATAATAATAAATAATTTGCATGGATTCTCTGCTACGAATCCGTTGATGAACGCACAGGGCTCGCAATACCATCGTTTGCAAGGCCAACCCGACAGCAAACACACAATGCATAACACATTTGCATTATAAACATACGCGCGCGCACGCACGCTCGCACCAGCATCAGCTGTGGAAACAAAACGAAGACAGCTTACCTCGCGCTACGTCAGTCTCTCCGTCATACGGCAATAACGTCGCATTCAATCCGTTAGCATTGAATAAACTATTGCAGTCGATAAATATCCGTCTTCGGCACTATAACCGCTATAAAGATGAGCGTGGTGACATTGCGGCGCAGAGGCCGGTGCGGCGCTGACACAACAAATGCCGTCACGTGATCTCTGGCAGCTGAAGGACTGCTCCGATCACGTGACAGATGCGTTTGTTGGATTTTCTGCCGCACAGACGTATCGGCATATAACATCGAAGTCCCGCGAGAGCGATTGAAACGCTATGCTGTCGAATTGCTCTCGCGATAGTTTAATGTCATACACTGATCTGCGTGAAGTGGAACACGCCTTTTTGGGGCTGTAAAGCAGCGCTACGTCATCGTTCGTTCCCGTTAAAAAAACACTGCAGGCAGATGGATTCAAATATTTGTTCATTAACAGAATGAAACTTTGCCAAATTAAAGAAAATGTTTTAGTTCTATAAATTTAATTAAAGCACATGTTGTTAAGATCAGGTAAGTTAAAGAAATTAATTTACTTACCACGCAAATATCTTTTTCATTATGTGTGCAAGTGATGTAGACTCCATTAAAGTAAACTGTGTTTTTTATCCTCTTAACTATCACTCCTCCTTTTTGAGGGTGGGGGTAAAAAGTTGATGGGCATTTTCATATTTAATTTTGCTGTGGCATTGTTTAATTTGAATAAATATAATGCAATAACATATTAATTTTATAAACAAAATTATACAAATGTAAATGTTTCCTGACAGAAATGCTATAAACATGAAGCCACAAATCTCAAGTAGTTTCAAGTTAAAATCACAAAAAAAGTCTGTCTCACCTTTTTAGTTGTTTTACCAACAAAGGCCACTAGGTGTCATTGGTTTTCTGGGCACTGCTGTCACAAACTTATAAATTACTGTCACTGCATTATTATTACTGCTAAAAGGTTTATAATATAAAAACTGTATTCTTAGAGATTTTCAAAGATATATAGTTTGTCAACATTTTTGAATATTTATAATATAGTGCTATGAATATATAAATTGAATATGCATTCCTATGGGGGGCGGGGTCATGCAACTAAAAACTACACAATTTCTATCATCGATTGACCCTGAAATATGAAAACTACATTCTGAGAGCTTTCTAGTGATATATAGTTTGTCAAAGTTTTTAGGTTGAAGGATAGGGTTTTAATGTTATAAATATGTAGCCTATAAACAAATTGGGCCCATGACATTATAGAAACTGACTTTCACTACATCATAATTTTCCAAAAATGGTGATAAAATACAAAATCTATACTCTTAAAGCTTTCAAAAGATAGTTTGTCAAGATGTTTAGGTTTAAAATAGGATATTAGTGCTATACATATCTAAAAACATGTGGGCCTGCCTGTGGGCCGTGATCTTTTAGAAAATGACTCACACTATGTCGATCTTTTCCCAAAACGATGATAACAAATGAAAAATCACTTTTAGAGCTTACCAAGATATAGTTTGCCATGATTAAATAAGAATTCACATGCAAAACACTGAAGAAAATATAGGCGTCCCACAGGCGGGACAGTGACATTTAGCAGGATTATCAATGTTTTGAGGCACACTCTTATCATAAATGAATCAATTACTCTCCCTACATAATTTATTTTTTATAAAACACTAATGAAATCTGTATTTTAAAGGCTTACACCTTTCCAACGATATAGTTTGTTGTGATTTGATAAACATTTACATCCAAAATATTAAAGTAAATTCAGGCGTTCTGTATACAGTATGGGTTACAATAAAGGTTATATATATATGCATGTAAATTAATTATGTTTTTTGCCTTAAAATGCCCATAAAATAAGGCACACCAGCAATATTTTGTGGATATTAAATAGAGTATTAAAGCAAAATCCATGACTACTATTTTTTGGGAAAATCAAGTAAATGTTGCATTATATAGCCGAAATTTATTATTTTTATTCCACCAAAAAGTTAATTGTTTGTATATTAATGCTGCAATAATAATAATAATAATAATAATAATAATCTTAAGCAATAATATTGGTCAGTTAACTTTAAAGAAAAGCCTTTAAGTGAAGAAAGTATTTTAGCATTTACTAATAAATGAAAGACAATTGAAAACAGAGGCAAAATGCTGGACAATCAACAAATGATTTACAGGCTAACATCTCATTGCATTTTATTGTTGTCGTTTCTGGTATATAACACACATACGTTTTGTTTTCAAGTTCACATGTCCTTTCACAGTTTCATACATTTATATATTTACAGTTATAAACAGAAAAATATTTACAGTCGCAATCCTTAGTGATGTTCGATATACAGTACCAACAAGACCTGAAAAATAACTTAATGCTTTTAGTGTCGTATAACCTCAAACACCAGTATTGTAATAATACCAGGATTAACACTGTTTCACACGCGTATGATTGATTGTTCAAGCATATTAAAGGTCACTATAAAACATTAAGACAAAGCATCGGTTATGCTTTTCACCAGCATTAAAAAGTGCTCAGCGTCTCTCGAGGTCATCACGAAAAGCACGTCAAACGATCACATTCATCAGCTGTTGCATTGGATCTGTCATAAACAAAGTATCGGTTTCACAGGTCAAAATATCAGTGGTATCACAAAATAGAGTGATGTACGGCGGTCACGAGGGAGATAACAGACACGTGACCGTTGGCAACAATGGCGGATGCTAGCTATGCTAGCAAAAGCAACTTTGGCATACACAAGACAGCAAAACAAAACGAGAATTCACAACAACAACAAAAAAACTGGAATAACTTCAGTTCGAGATAAATAATCAAAATCCATGAGGAAAAACCTATCAGTGCCCTGAAATGACAGCGTAAACCTTTTCCGATCGGACAGTGCGTGTTTAAAGTGTAACATCTTGATCTCATTTTCTCCTTAGCTGCATGAACCATTGTAAAAAAATATTTAGATATTTTCAGAATTGGAAAAACTACATAGCAACATATGAAATAGCCCTGCTTTCTCTGGAAGCTGGGCTGCGTTGTAAACAATCTGGATTTTAAATACTTTAAACGTATTTAAACTTGTGAAATATATACACAAATGAGTGTCAGTTCCAGTGATTTTCAACACGGAAGGAATTAATCATTTTGCTTGTCAACAGCAACATTCGAAAAGAAAAAGCGTGCCCACCGTCAGGGGCCTCCAAATGTAATGATTTATGGAAAAAAGCTCAGAAAGGACGTTTTGACAGCCGGTGGTCGAACTCTCCCCGGTGTCCCTCTGAGATAAAGATTATCAGCACCGGTGGACAAAAGTGCTCCTGGAGTGAGGCCACGAAGTGATGCGTTAAGGGACAACATCCTTATCAGCTGTCAGTCAAAGCCCACTTGATATCTTCTTTCACCAGCTGAGGAAAGCCACATCGGCAGCATCCTCTCCCGGTTCCAGGTCCCCTTCGATTTCCCCGCCGCTGTGTGCGGCCGTGTTTTTCCTCTTCACCTGTCGGCGGGTTCGCTGCGAGGGCGGCAGCAGCAGACAGAAGCCTGCTGAGGTTGAATTCTGGGGAACCGATGGCGCGGAGACGGATGGACTGGGAACGCTCTGAATGGAGGAGTAGCCAGAGCTCTGGAGATCCGTACAATTGGGACACGATGAACAGGAGGATGAGGACAGGTGGCGTAGCCAGGGTCTGGTGCGGCATGTTGTTTCTTCATTATTCTTATCTTCACAAAGGCTGTCATCCTCATCACTAGAGAGCACACAACAGTGAGGCCGTCTGTCACCGGATTCAACGGGAATCTCCATCTGCACCTCCATGAATGATACTGTGAGGAAACAAAGAGAGGATCAATAATCGAATGACCTTTGTTGACCTCAAATGAGCTTTAACAATAATGCATCCATACAACAAACTCACAATCTCCATCCTTCTCTCCTTCACTTTCCCGATCTCCTTCATAACCGGAACAGGAAGTGTCCAAGCTCCAGTCCAGGATGTCTCCCAACAGCGTCTCCTCCTGACTGGACAGCTCAGCGGTGGGCGTGGCCATGAAGCTGCCTCTGTGTGCCTGCATGTCATCCTCTCTTCTCCTATTGGATCCCAAAAATAAGCATGTAGACAGTTACTCCTCCATTCACCGCATATAAACTTTACTTTAAAAGGTTCAGATGTAAAAAAATAAAACTACACCCATCAGTTCTTCCACACCAAAACACATCTTTTAAAATCCTCATCATTATTTTTTCTCACCTCTTGCTGTTGCTGGCAGGAGAGGAGAGAAACGTGTGAAAGTCTGTGAGGTGACTGCTAGCGCTGGACACCTCCATCTGCGGCTCCACCTCTGGGACCTCCAACACCTGGCAGAGCTCCTTAAATCCAATCACCTGATACCAAACACAAGCACTGTTCAGTCGCTACATCTCACCTAAACTAACACGAGCGCAGAGACCTGAGCTGATGATGATGATACTCACCACGTCTTTACTAATCTGCTGGTAAGCGTCATCTTCAAATCTCTGTTGAACACCAGTCAAAGACATGTGCCTGTAGTCTTTGGGTATCTCTTGACCGAAACTATAAACCAAGAAAACATGTTGATGAGATAATAGACAAGACAGTAAATCATTGTCTCACATGTGACATGCACAGAAAAGGAAAGAGGGGAAAAAAGGGGAAACTAAATACAGGCATATACACAGAGATCTTACTTACGATTTTATCTTATGAAAGTTGTGTCGTCACATTTTTTTTGTTTTAATATTTGTATTGCATATTAAATGTTTTATAAAAGCAATATGATAGCCCGAAGTCTAGTGCTGTATTGTTATAGTCACGACTGAAGGGTACTAGTAGATTCAGTTTTTCATGGGGTCGACCGACTATCGGTGCCGATATTATGTTTTTTTATGGTCATCTGTGATTTTTAAAACTGATTTGCCAATTAAGGCTATGTACACACGAAGCCGGTGCATTCTCTATCCGATCATTTTTTTTCCTTGCTCTAAAAAAATAATCCGTAAACACGAAACCACTGAAACCGACTGAAAGTGGACCAGTATGGGGCGCTGTAATTCTGCCACAGATATACACTATACACAGAGAAGAAGACTTTGAGCATGCGCATAACCAACATATGATGTTGTCCATTATCGCTTGTTGGTCACCACAATTGCATAGAAGCAATAGATTTTGCTGTAATTAAGCTAGTAGGCTTTAGTAGCTTCTGTAGCACGAACACAATCATGTAGTCCGCCATTATTGTTGTTGCTGTTACATGTGACGCTTCCGACACGTGATGTAATGACGTTTTCGCTTCACAAAATATACGGATTGGCTGTACAGATGAAACCGCAAGGGTGTCGGTTTCAGATTTATCCACTTTAGGACCCGTTTTTAAAAAATAGCGGATTCAGTCTCCCAAAACGCCGGATCCGTGTGGATGAAACACCAATACGATAATAAATTAATAAGTATACAGTGATACGCGTCTCCGTGTGGACAGCCCCTAAGTCATTTTATTTTGAAATGTGCTATTTGCTCTGAAAAAAAAGTCCATCCATTGTCCATTTGTTTGTTGGGAGTCACGAGTCCAGCACTTATGTTACGATTTTTATTTTTATTAACAGTGCTTAGAATTAAAGAGGTTTACAGCAAAAAATTATTTTTGTTACATAGTATTTTTGTCTTGTTTTCAGTAAAAATTCTTAAATTAAGATGCATTTTCTTGATGAGCAAACTGACCTTGGAAAATAAGTCTAGTTTTTAAGACAAATAAATAAATAAATAAAATTTAAGCGAATTTGTAAGCAAAATAAATCTGCCAATGGAATAAGAAAAAATTTCTTGAATTAAATGTTTATGAAAAAAGTAAAACTTATTCAAATTTTTCTTATTCCATTGCCAGATTTTTTTGCATGTTTTAAGCATTAATTTACTTAAAGTTTATATTTTTACTTTCCTAGGTCATTTTGCTTATCAAGAAAATACATCTTACTGAAAATATTTGGTTATTATATTTATTGGTTCTTCCTAACCAAAAAATAGCTGGTAGAAATCTGAAAAAAAGAGACAAACCAAAGCTCAGGTCTTGGGAGGTTAAACGATTTTACACTGCAAATAATGATTTAAGAAAAAAAATTCTTAGTATTTTTGTCTTGTTTTCAGTAAAAATATCTTAAATTAAGATGCATTTTCTTGATGAGCAAACTGACCTTGGAAAATAAGTCTAGTTTTTAGACAAAAAAATAAAAAATAAAATTTAAGCGAATTAGTAAGCAAAAGAAATCTACCAATTTAATATAAGAAAAAAAATCTTGAATTAAATGTTTATGAAAAGAGTAAAACTTATTCAAGAAAATTTTTCTTATTCCATTGCCAGATATTTTTTTTGCATGTTTTAAGCATTAATTTACTTAAAGTTTATATTTTTTTGTCTAAAAACAAGACTTACTTTCCTAGGTCATTTTGCTTATCAAGAAAATGCATCTTACTGAAAACAAGACAAAAATACTAAGAAAATATTTGGTTACTATATTTATTGGTTCTTCCCAACCCAAAAATAGCTGGTAGAAATCTGAAAAGAGAGACAAACCAAAGCTCAGGTCTTGGGAGGTTAAAAGGTTTTACACTGCAAAAAATGATTTTCAAGAAAGAAAATTCTTAGTATTTTTGTCTTGTTTTCAGTAAAAATATCTTAATTCTTAAATGAAGATGCTTTTTCTTGATGAGCAAAATGACCCAAGAAAATAAGTCTAGTTTTTAGACCAAAAATATCACATTTAAGTGATATTGTGCATAAAACAAGCAAAAAAATCTTGAACATTTTCTTCAACACTAAATTCAACGAAAATTTGCTTACTCCATTTTTTGCTTGTTTTATGCACAAGATCACTTAAAGGTGCAGTGTGTAATTTTTTGAAGGATCTCTTGACAGAAATGCTAAATAATATACAAAACTATATTATCAGGTGTGTATAAAGACCTTTCATAATAAACCGTTATGTCTTTATTACCTTAGAATGAGACGTTTTTATCTACTTACACAGAGGGTCCCCTTACATGGAAGTCGCCATTTTGTGCCGCCATGTTTTTACAGAAGCTCTTAACAAACAAACTTTTTTACTAAGTTGTCTCTGGCAATGACATGTTTGTCCGGTGGCTGCTACTAGAGCTGCAAATTTCGACTATTTTTTCAACCGATTAGTCTATCGATTATTTTTTCGATTAATCGAATAGTCTAAAGATTTTTTTTACAAATAATTAATGTTACATCTGCTATTAATGCCAACATTTTATTGAAGCATTTTCTCAATTAAACAAATACACAAACAGTGCCAGTGCCAAGGAAAATATAACAAATCACATAAAAACAAGTCCAACATTAATTCAGCCTAACATAAACAATGCAAAAGGGGCATTATTCACCTTAAACAAATAAAATAAAATATATTAATATTAAAGAAGTAAAATAAAAATAAATCAAACTGAATAATAACTCCTTATTAATATAAAAACATGTCCCGCTTTTTATTGTTCCAGCCCTAGTGCTAATCATAAACTAATGAAAAGTCATCATTAACTACAAAATGACTCACATGAAATCATTGTTTATTAATACATTAACTAAAAAACATGTCATGTTGTACTTAATGATGACTCTTCATTTGTTTATGATTAGTACATGCATTTACTCAGCATTAGATCAGACTGAAGTAAAAATAAGTTCATTGTGATTCATGAACCCTTATTATAAAATGTAACCATTATATTATTACTATCAGTAGTAACGTTACTGCATTCTCATTTAGCATCAACTTTAACATTTAACTTTTCTTAAGTCTCGGGTAAATACAAATTTAGTTAGTATGATCTTCTAATATTTTATAAACGGCGTTTACGCTGCTGTTACTTTAAATAAACGCATATCAGGAATACCTAACGAGACGAGCTTTTATAATATCTGCGCACATAGCAAAAAAATAAGCTATGGGAACTCCGCGCTGCCAGCTGGCTTTCAGTGCACCCGGGCACATGCCTATCTCAGTGTAACACAGTAACTTATTACTTCATAACTTCTTAATATAAAAAGTTAAACGTGTCCCGCTCTTTATTTACTGTTTCAACATACTGCCCAGACGCGATGCAATGTCGTGTCTGTCAGGCGTCTCGCAGCTCGTATTAAACACAGCTGTATTTAGCACCATATATGCCTGCATTGATTATATTGTTGTATAAAAACTTACTGTAAAAATTCAAATACTTACGCTGCCGTCGCGTCATTCTGAGGTCGGAGAGCTCCAGGTTGTTTTCTTTTAAGATGATCATGCACAGATGTTGCGCTGCTGTGGTATACCATTTCAGTTTTACACAGTAAGTTATGTGTTTTATTTGGTCTCTCCTTAAAGTATTCCCACACTTTTGATCACGTTCTGGCTGTTTGGTATAACACTTGTATTATCCGGTCGGAGCTGAAGCCGCCTTCATTTGAAAACGTAAACAATGCGCGCATCGACGCATTTCCGGCAAATCGACGTAATTACGTAATCGACGTAATCGACTACGTCGACGCGTCGTTCCAGCCCTAGCTGCTACCATAGCTTCTCTGTGTGTTCAAAAGCAAGAGGTGAGCAGTGGACTGAGCCTTTGGTTGCAATTCACAACCTCGCCACTAAATGCCGCTAAATTTACACACTGCGCCTTTAAATGTGATATTTTTGGTCTAAAAACTAGACTTATTTTTTTGGGTTGCTCATCAAAAAAAGCATCTTAATTTAAGAATTTTTAGATATTTTTTACTGAAAACAAGAAAAAAAACAAAGACATTTTTTTCTTGAAAATATTTTTTTTGCAGTGTAAAATTGTTTAACCTCCTAAAACCTGAGCTTTGGTTTGTCTTTATTTTCAGATTTCTACCAGCTATTTTTGGGTTAGGAAGAACCAATAAATATAATAACCAAATATTTTTCTTTGAACATGAAGCAGTGTAATTGTCCACGTTTGTGTACAACAGGTAAACAAACAACAAAAAAAATTTATGTCCACATACAGTAAGTGGACATCCAGGTCTTAGGAGGTTAAAGAAAGTTTTGGTCATAGCCCTCATTCTTAATTTTTACATCAATTTTATTTTTACACCTACATAATACATCAGTTCATAATAATGGTCATCATCTTGATCTGTAATAATCCTGGAAAACACATAACATCATGACAACCAACGCCTTTCAGTCGTGACTTATTCACGATGAAGCACATCCTCTCGTACCTCATTCCTCACATAGACTTTAAAAGTGCTTGAAGTTGTTGTTGTAATAATGCTGAAGCACTAAGAGCTCAGTTAATCAAACTCAAGAGTGATGAAGGAGTCACGATTTGTACTTTATGAATTGTATAAGTAACTCAATTATCTTATTAAGAAAACCCTCACGTATAGAAATACCTCTATCATTTCTCCTAAGGGTTTATAATGCGTCATTCACAAATTAATTCAATCACCAATATGAAATCAACACAGGTCAGTAGGTGACAGAAGGAGTGAGGACAAAGTAGCTATTCCAAAATCTAATGTTTGACATTATACATAGGCAGCATTTTATCCAAAATTGAACACTTATAAGAGACTAATGTGAAACCATAGGGAGGCAACTACACCACCACACGAATCAGTGTTTTATCAAATCTTTTTAAATAATAATTTATTTCATTTCTATCTGCTGTTACTGACCCCATCACAAGCTTTCTAGGATGGATTGATGCACGAACGATAAGTGCAATGCTTGGAAATATTTAAGCTGTGTTTCTCAAATTTGAGCAGTAACAAAAGTCTCATGTACACTGCAAAAAATGATTTAAGAAAAAAAATTCTTAGTATTTTTGTCTTGTTTTCAGTAAAAATATCAAAAAGTTCTTAAATTAAAGGTGCAGTGTGTAAATTTTTGTGGCATCTAGTTAACTGCTCACCTCTCGCTTTTAAAACGCATAGAGAAGCTACGGTAGCCGCCACCAGACAAACATGTCATCATCGGTTTGTCTGGTTCACAAAAAAGTTTGTCCGTTAAGGGCTTCTGTAGAAACATGGCGGCACAAAATGGCCACTTTCATGTAAGGGGACCCTTGGTATGTTGATAAAAATGTCTCATTCTAAGGTAATAAAAACATAAGGGTTCATTATAAAAGGTCTTTATACACCCCTGATAATATAGTTTTGTATATTATTTTTTCATTTCTGTCAAGAGATCCTTCTAAAAATTACACACTGCACCTTTAAGATGCTTTTTCTTGATGAGCAAAACGACCCAAGAAAATAAGTCTAGACCAAAATAAATTCAAATATCAAATTTAAGTGATTTTGTGCATAAAACAAGCAAAAAAATCTGCCAATGGTGTAGCAGAAAAATCTTGAAAATCTTTCTTAAAGGTGCAGTGTGTAAAATCTAGTGGAGAGTTTGCGAATTGCAACCAACGGCTCAGCCAACTCCTCACCCCTCGCTTTTGAAACGCATAGAGCAGCTACAGTAGCCGCCACCGGAAAAACATGTCATCGTCAGAGGCAAAAAAATTTGTCCATTAAGGGCTTCTGTAGAAACATGGTGGCACAAAATGGCGACTTCCATGTAAGGGGACCCTCGTGCATGTAGATAGAAACATCTCATTCTAAGGTAATGAAAACGATTTATTATAAAAAAAATTCAAGATTTTTTTGCTCACCCCATTGCCAGATTTTTTTTGCTTTTTTATGCACAAAATCTCTTAAATTTGATAATTTTTTTGTCTAAAAATTAGACTTATTTTCTTGGGTTGTTTCGCTCATTAAAAAAGCATCTTAATTTAAATTTTTTTTAGATATTTTTACTGAAAACAAGACAAAAATACTAAGAATTTTTTTTTCTTGAAAATAATTTTTTGCAGTGTAGTTCTATACACTAGCGACTATTTTCATTTCAACCGGTGGGTGCTCAGCACACACACAATTTTATATGTGAAACATGAATTGGCCCTTATTCAGCTTATCAATCGAGATCCACCAATCAAGAGAGGCTGCCGAATTTCAAAACAGTTTTTAATTGAAATTAATTGAGCAATCTGCCATTTTTCCATGGGTGCCCACCTATGCTTCTATATTTCATATGATGCATCACATATTTTGAAGTAACTTGCGACAACCAGCTCGGTAAATCTCTACCATACACCCTTAAAAGCATGGTGCAAGACTTTTAAACACTTTTAAAAAGTAAGTCAGGCCGAGTACCAAAACACACTTGTAGCCAATCAGCAGTAATGTGGGCGTCTACTAACCGACATCATTGCCTGGGTTGCGTATATGTGGGATGGGTCTATCAAAAGAAGGTCCAGATTCTATTGGGGTAGGGGCGTGTTTGTTTAGCTGATTTCAAATGTCAACATTGGCTTTCAAAGATCATGCACCCCGCCTTTAAACTCATCACACCTAACAAGTGCTCAAATAACCAACATAACACGTACCACTTGACGTAGAGGGATAAAGCACAGGAGACAAGATCCTGTTTGGAGAAACCGGTGTTCTCTTCCAGCTGAGCTGGCCACACCGGGACTGTTGAGGTCAAAACAAACACACCGTTTAAAATCAGCTTAACACCACACTACTAATACTAATCAAGATAGGACCAGTTATGCAGTTTGTCTTTAAAGAAGTTATGTGGTCATACCATAGTTGTGCAGTGCTCTGGTGAGCAGCATGATGGCGCAGGCGAGTCGAGCCGGACCGGGAAGAGCGAGACGAGAGCACAACATAGACAGATCACAGATGTAGCTGTAGAGATGAGAAGAGCGCCGCTCTACAGGTAACAGCGAGAGCAACACTTGCCCGTAATCCAGCACTGTAGGGGTCTAAAAAAGCACAAAAAAGTCATTAAATCATACTATGCATTGTAATAGTAGATTTGTCTTAACGTTACAAACATACAAATTAAAGATTGCATACATGAATCTTATTGTAACCGACCTGTATCTTCCCGTCCAGCACAGAGATGACCTCTCCCATCATCCGCACTAAGTCTTCATACTGATAGGTGTTATCTGTAAGCCACACGGCCTCACGGATGGTCAGGATTTCTTTACTGATGTATCTAAGATGACACAAGACACTTAGCCACAAGACGCATATAGGCGGACGTTCTTTCAGACGGTTTGCGTGTCGTAGCTTACCGAGTGCTGATGACCATGCAGGCGATGCCCAGGAGCTGCAGTTGGGCCTTCGGTACCGAGCGCAGAGACAGGTAGCGGTCAACACAGCCGACGGTAAGATGAAGAACCTGGCTGGAGAAGTCCTTCATAGTGGCCACCTCGACTAACCAGTCCACCAGAATATACCTAACAACAGATGACCGTCAGATATAACCGAGAATGATAGAAACCATGTCGGACATTTGAGACAGAAGAGGTCGTACCTCTTAGTGTTGAGGTCTTTCTCCTCCAGATGTTGTGATCGTGATGGTGCCGTCAGTCCGGAGTTGAAGAACTGGGCCACAAGTTCGGCACAGGCACGGGGCTCCAAACCCAAAGGGTTTGCCGTACCGCAGGTTTTAGCGAACGTCAGCTGAAACATCAGAACACATACTGATGTCAGAAAACACATCGCTCTTCATTTCAGCATGCCGGCTCTCGTGATTATTACAAATAACATCATGCACTGGCAAAGACAGCATCCAGATGAGATGACAGAAATAATGAGACAACACACACATTTTTATTATGAGGCTGTATACAGGTGATTCTCACGAAACCATTGAAACACCACAGCACTAATGATTTTAGCTTTAAAATGTGTAATATAGTAACATTAAAAAGCATCAGAATTAACACAATACTGTGTTCTACCTTGCACAATGTGTGATTTCAACATAAGAATTTATAATTGGAAATTTTATCTCATTTTCTGCTGTAATTCTCATTACCGCAATGAATGTGTCCGGCTGTGTTTGAACATGCGTTATGTTGTAATTTAATCAAATTAACACAAAAATATTAAGAAAAAAAATAAATGGATGTTTTGCTAGAATACTTTAGATGACAGAAAAAATATTTACTGAATATTCATGTATAATAATAATGAAGAAAAATTAGGAAAATGATGTGTCCATGCCTGATGTTCTCATCCTCCGCAACACTTTTTGAAAACAAAAGCAGACATACAGAATTTTAATAAAGTTTGATTTTGAGTGACCAAGCACATGGACCAGTTACTTCAAGATGGCTACCAGGTAAGATCATTTTTTTACAGTTAATTTGAAATATTGTCTTGTCAGAATGCGTACACGACATTTTGATGATCATTACCGCAACAGATTCTTATTAAATGTTAATTTAATTAATAGAAGCATAATACTTTGATTTTAAATGCATGTGCAGAATCTCCAAATTATGTTCTTTCAGGTTTGTCATGTCATTTTGAAAATATGTCAGTGTTGATGTTTTCTGACTGTTGCGGTAATGAGACTTTTTAGGACTAATTTTTTTAATTATGTTACAAAAAGTGTTAAATGATAAGTAAAAGTTTTTAAATTAATGTTCCCATTTACTCCAGACTTTGTTTTTCAATGTCTGGTGGGAAAAAAAAGTAAATTTAAGCAATTTTTACATTTTCATGCTTGACATTTTTAAAACCAAGTTTTCGTGAGAATCACCCATACAGTGTTGATCATATAATGAGATAAAATGGAGACAGATGATTTTAGTAGAACACACCCACCCCACCTCTGATGTCATGATAGAAAACATACAATGAAAGTGTACAAAAATCTGAGATATATACCCAAAAGCAAAAATGTTTAAAAATAAAATCTATACAAAAACATTTCCCCAGTTACCTGAGCATCCCAGCATCCTTTAGCAGCGTAGTCTCGGAGTGTCCTCACACATTGAAGATATCTGCCTGGGTCGGCCGTCTGAAGAGAGAAAATCAACCATATCAACACCGAACATCAAAAAATAAGAACATTGTTATCGTTCACACTGAAAATCTCTTACCGATGCGTTACGGTTCAGGTCCCACAGCAGATACGAACTGTGAACGTTACCACAGCGTCCCGACTCCTCCAGCATGGCCACAGCCTCGGCGCGCTTCTCTTCATCCTAAAGAAAACACAGTATACCTGTTCAACACCTGCTGGTCTATCAGCATATGCTTGATGTCTGGCCTCTCAAAACCAATTGAGTATGAGGAGTTTTAATGAACATGAGTGTTTCCTGGATGACCTTAAGTTACATTTCTTACTTTTGAAAAAAAAGACTTGAATTTCACAAACAAAACACTCACATCAAACAGCTGAAGGACTCGAGCCAGGCAGTGAAGCAACATCCCCTTCCGGCCCTTTAAAAGAGAAGTCAGAATTTATCATACAATTTTTTTAAAATTGAAACAAAGTTAGATCAAAAATCCAAGAGGTCATCCTTTTTTTAATAACCATTAGCGTTTTATTTTAAATAGCATTTCAGCAAACCAGTGCAACCCAAGATGTTAAAGGTACAATATGCATTTTAACCACTAGAGGTCTCTAAACAACAACAACAACAATGGCATAGCTTGATGGCGCTGTGAAAAAGCGTAGAACGATGGGAGTTCAATAGAAATCGATCTGACAGGACTCGTGAAATAAAGTTACACATACGTAGCTGCGCAGACCGTTTGGCGAGGCAACAGTACTGCTTTTAAATCGCTCTCGCAATGTCATCGGCTGATCGGTCTGTGCAACGTCGGTTTATTCTATACCAGCAAAAGTAGAAAACGAGGTTAACCTGGACATGATGTCACTAGCCGGGTTTCCATTGAAACGCAAAAACAAACGCGAATTAGATGCATTTCCAAATAAAACAAGGCACGCTTAGAAAATGGAGACAGGACTGCATTTAGTTACGATTTAGCAAGTTAGAAATTTACTAGCAGCACAGGTTGTAATTGCTTTGCAAAGAAGAAGGAATGCAGGATTTTTGATGCAGGCATTAGCAGCAAGGGCATTACGATGACGTCGAGCCCCATATATGGTAAAAACAACGTCAGCTGACAGCTAGACGATCAGTCACATGAGTTTAATGTTCGCTACGTCAGAATTTATTCTGCAAATGTGTTTCCATCATCGATTATTCGCATTTACTCTTTTTCGCACAAGTCAAAAACCTACATTGAAAAAAGAGATTAAGGGATTTTTATTCGAAATTTGGCGTTTCCATCACTCGTTTCTTATGTGTGTGATGGAAACCCAGCAATTGACAAGTGACGCTATGAACAGAAGCGCTGGTTAAAGGATTAGTCAATTTTCTTAAAAAAAAAAATAAAAATCCAGATGATTTACTCACCACCATGACATCCAAAATGTCGATGTCTTTCTTTGTTCAGTCAAGAAGAAATTATGTTTTTTGAGGAAAATATTCCTGGATTTTTCTCATTTTAATGGACTTTAATGGACCCCAACACTTACTAGTTTTAATGCAGTTTAAAATTGCAGTTTCAAAGGACTCTAAATGATCCTAAACGAGGCATAAGGGTCTTATCTAGCTAAACGATTAATAAAAAATATGCACTTTTAAACCACGACTTCTCATCTTCCTCCGATCCTATGATGCCCAAACGTGACCTCATGTAAATACATCATCACATCAAGAGGTCACGGATGACATATGCGAAACTACGCCTCAGTGTTTACAAGTGTGAAGAAAGAGGACCGTTCTGACATTGTTGTATGTCTAATGAAACTAATTTATGTCTTTGTGTCAGTTTATTGTTTAAAATGGTCCACAAATGTGCGTTTCAAATATGTAACACGTGACCTTTCCAGATCATTACGCAATTACGTACGGTCGCGCTGGCACGTCACATGACCGGAGACAGAAGAGAAGTTGTGGTTTAAAAGTGCATATTTTTTATTTTTCTTGCCAAAAATGACAATCGTTTTGCTAGATAAGACCCTTATGCCTCATTTGGGATTGTTTAAAGTCCTTTGAAACTGCAATTTTAAACTGTACTAAAACTGTTAAGTGTTGAGGTCCATTAAAATGAAAAAAAATCTTGGAATATTTTTTTCAAAAAAACATAATTTCTTCTCGACTGAACAAAGAAAGTCATCAACATTTTGAATGACATGGTGGTGAGTAAATTATCTAGATTTTGGACTAATCCTTTAAAATAGCAAATCCTCTAAATTCAAACATTTGTGATGATATGATATAAAGTACACTGTGCTAGTAGTTTTTGTGTTATTTTATGCCTTCAATTTCTTCTATTTCAGCCTAATGTGCAGATATATGTGGCAAATCACAGTCTTCCCTAAAAATTTCTGTCCCCCTTGTTGCTGTTTGTTTAAGTATTCCACAGACATCAACAGAGTGCTTGCCATTAAAATGTGTAAACCAATGGTTAGTGTTTGTGAACTTACCGGGTTGGTGTCACATTCTTCTTTTAGCCGATCAAACACCACAGCCTTACAGCAGCCCCCCGACACAGACCACGGAGGGCGGATGAAAACCCAGGTAAAGGGATCGGACATTGGAGACCTGAGACTTTCGGCCAGGCTGAAGTAACGTGACGCCATCTTGCCGCACAGATCAGCCCGCCCCGCCTCACAGAGTGATGCTACACAGACAACATTACACTTTATAACCTGATCAACACGGTGATCAATCAATCAAAACAATCGTTAATCAAACACGTCATAGAAACAATGGATACTTACGTCCTTCATTGTACAAATACGCAATTCCTAGTTTCACAGCAGCCTCAAAGTTTCCTTTATTAGCAGCTCTAGAGAAAGAAAAGTCACACAAAAAATTAACAAATCGCCTTCATTTCCATAACTTTAACATTGTGATTCAGACTGATTCATGAATTCATGATTCACACCAATTTGAATATGTAAGAATGAATCAGACCACTCTTATTTATCTAACATTAACCACGTGTTATCCATGGCCAGAAAATGTAGCGCTAATGTAAGTCAAACATGTTTTTCCAGGATTCGTCCCAAATTGTGCCTGCCATATTTTCTTTGAATGTCAAGATGGACTTGCAGAAGCTTTACTTTTCCTGATTTATTACCCATCGTACCTCTCAAAGAGCCAAAGAGTATCAGGGGCCGGCCAGCTCTCCTTGAAGCTCACTCGCGCCCAGACACTTGAGTTATTATCAATAATATCACGAAGATGAGAATGTACCTGCAGAAAAACATCATGATAAACATTAGAAGTCACGTCACAGATCCTGAAACAGCTAATATAATGTGTCCTATATGAATGGGTTACATATGAAGCATTAAAAGGCTGTTTTAGAGAAATTGTGAAGAAGATTGGATGTCACTAACAGCTCTGACAGCGAGCAGATCTTCAGCAGAGAGACACTGAAGAACCGACAGCAGAAGCTCTTCAGGAAGAGACAGAAGAGTCACGGCAGACGGACGCTTTCGAATCCGCTTCCTTACAGGGAAAGGAAAACATTTGGCACATCGGCAGTGGAGCACTGGGGCAGAAAGAAAGAAAAATGAGAGTTAATTAACAATTAACTCACTATTAAGAAATCATTGATCCCTATATATTGGTTACAAATAGATGTGAAAGTAAAGTTGCGAATTAAAAATATTTTATTATGCAATGACATGATGCAATAATAAATGTAATAAAATAAATAGTTTATAATAAAACAAAAAGTTAAGATGTGAGACATTTATATTGTTGAGATGGTATATTATGGTATACCATGGTATATTGATAAATAAATAAGTAAATAAGACCATATTCTTATAATACGGTATTTTTGCACGGTATATAGGGTTAACTGAAGAAGGTTGCACTTTTATATAACGGTATTTATGAGGTTCACAACTAGTAATATGGCACCACTTTCCTATACTATAGTGATTATCAATATACCGTGGTATTAACCATCTAAAGATGACCATATTCTTTTATCATGGTATTTATGTGGTGCACAACTAGTAATATGGCACCACTTTCCTACACTTTAGTGATGAGTTTGTAATGCCACGGTATAGTGATAACTGGATATGACCATGTTCTTATATAATGGTATTTGTGTGTGTTGCGCAACTAGTAAAATGGCAACATTTTCCTATACAATAGTAATTAAATAGTAATGCCACGGTATATTGCCAAATAAAGATGGCCATATTCTTATATCACGTTATTTATGTGGTGCACAACTAGTAATATGGCACCACTTATCTATACTATATGAATTAGCTTGAAATACCACAATAAATTGATATTGCCGTGTGCTTATATCGCGGTATTTTGTGTTGCGCAGCTGGTGATATGGCACCACTTTCCTATACTATAGTGATATAGATGGTAATACCACAGTATATTGATAAATAAATATGACCATGTTCTTATATCACATTATTTAAGTGGTACACAACTGGTAATATGGCACCGCTTTCCTATACTATAGTGATTTTATGGTAATACCACGGTATTTTGACGAATAAATGAGACCATATTCTTATATTACGTTATTTATGTGGTACGGAAATGGTAATATGGCACCACTTATCTTTACTATAGTAATTTGCTCAAAATAACGCTGTATATTGATAACTGGAGATTGCCGTGTTCATATATCACGATATTTGTGTTGCGCAGGTGGCGGTGACACTGCTTTCCTATACTACAGTGATTTTATGGTAATACCGCGGTATATTGGTGAATGAAACCGGGCACATTTTTATATTACGGTATTTATGCGGTACACTGTAATATGGCACCACTTTCTTATAATATAGTGATTATATGTAATACCACGGTATATTGAAAAATAAAATTTGCTGTGTACTTATATCACGGTGTATGTGTGTCGCAACTAGTAAAATGGCATAACTTTTGATGGTAATACCACGGCATATTGATGAAGAAAGATGTCCATGTTCTTATATCACGTTATGTGGTAACTGTTACTTCAAGATAGTAAAAAAATACTACAGTAAGTTACTAGGTAAAAACAAAAACATGGTATGACCACTGTAACATATTCAAAAACTATGGTAGTTGGATACTTTACCTCAGCAATAGATCATATATTTGCATATGTTTAAAAGTAAAAACCTTAAATCGAGTAATATATTAAAATAGAGTTAAATAACTAAATAGACTTTAATAACATTTTGAATCTGAAATGGCTGTTTTGACACCCAGATCATCATCACCGAGTTTTCCCTCCTGAATGAGTTAGTGAGGTGAGAGATCATAACCGACCTCTGGCTCTGATGACGATATAACTTAAGTTTTTACATCTAAAACAGATTAACTAAACTTATTAATGTGCTTATTATTAACAGGGTGCTTGTATTTGTGGGTTTAACGTGTATTTTAAATGATAAACCGCGTAACGAGTCTGTAACAGATTTATGTCTGAGTAACGATAAGCAAGAATATTTAAGAAACTTGAAACGTTTAAGAAGCACTGGTTAAAATAGAAATACTATATTAACATTAATAAAATACTGATTTTATAGAGAACTTACATTTTAAACGAACCATAAGAGATTAAAGTAACTTAGCTACTTACCGCCCTCTTTCATTTCAGTGGAAGATCAGTAAAGTCTGTTTGAAGCAATGATATTTACAGTTGCTAAACGCAGAGTTATTATTAAGACACGATATCTAATTTAACAAATTTTGAACTTAGTTAACGTACTAAGTTCCTGTTAACTAATAGTGTTGAACTGTTTAAAACACAACTCTGCTCTGATTCAACCATGCAACTTCCTCTACGCCCCTCCCCAATGTGCTTAACTCCGCCTGCGCGGACAGTTTAAACATCAACTACGACCGTTCATTGGCCAAGAGAAGGATACGCCCATGTGACTCGCTGCTTCGTTCTGATTGGTCTTTACGTAGAACTCGATGCGCTATTGGTTTGTATTTCTAAACAGATAAAAGCCATCGATTCATTGGCTGACCGGATGCTATTTCGAATTACGCGCTTACATTCTAGTACGATAGGATTGGTTAAAGAGATGTCGCGCTGGGATTTCTGGGTAATGAAGTATAATATTAATACTACGTCACGCATATATGTAGTATAAAGTAAGAATTTTCAATGAAACGCGAATTATAAAATATGTTTAGATGTAACGCATTGTAAAACATAAAAAAAAATGTAAAAGTTAATAGTTAATTAAAGGCACGCATCCAAACAAAACGTAGGCCTATACAATGTGTAAACTAAGCATAACATTCACCTTAAGCATATCAGATTTTACTAATCTTTACTAATTTAAGATAATCACATCTTTAGTAGATTCATCTTAATAAATTATAACACTTTTATTGCAATTATTAATTCAATACTGTAAATAAAAATATCTATGTGGGACATTTGTTGATGACATGCTTCGTAAAAATATTAAAAATGTTGAATAAATTCTGTTAATATTATTTTATTACTAAGATATAGAAATGATATATTATACTAATACTAAGATATATTAATAATATACTGTGCAATTTTTTTCAAATCATATCCCGTCTAAAGTATAAAGTAGTTCACATAAACTGGTATTATCTGATAGTAAAATAAAAGTTTTAGGGTTCACACAAAATCTCCATTAGTATTCACAGTGGTCCTCATAACCGTCTGGCTGTACATTATCTCACATATCACATGGCTAATTTTCCAATAAATTAATTAGAGCTGGGCAAAGATTAATCTAAATTAATCTCATACAAAAGAAAAGTTATTTTTTGCGTAATATATGTGTGTGTGTTGTGTGTAATTATATGCATATTTAAAAACACACACATACATATAAACATTTAATTTTTTTATTTATATATATATATATATATATATATATATATATATACACACACACACACACACACACACACCATAATATAGAATATATAAAAATGTAAATAAACATATACATGTAAATGTTTCTTAAATAAATACATGAATGTGTGTGTATTTATATATACATAATAATCACGCACAGCACACACTTTATGTAAAAAATCACTTTTATTTTGTATGCGATTAATCTAGATTAATCTTTACCCGTCACTAACATTAATACACAGATATGATATTTTGTTTTAAAATTACTGTATTTATGTAATCAGAAAACCATGGTGTGATTTGAGACATAAAAAACAAATCTATGTAGGAAACCAGTTGCCTGTGACAACATTCAATTATACAGTACAGTATATTGCTCATTATATTAACATATTTGTCATCATTTGTCTAGTATGTGGGCAGTAATGTATACATACATGTCACACATTTACTCCTCCGTATTTAACCAGCCATCATCTGCTCTGGATATAATATTCAATGTCATCCACAGAGCATATTAAAGACTTTCATCAATGATAAGAGTCTTGTAGTCAAACCTGACAAAGTGCTGCTAAATGGCTCTCAACAGGCCTGCCACACCTGACAGTGATTATTAAAGGCATTCACTCAAGACGATAGGAAAATGTATATTTATATGTATAAATAATAAAATGGAAAATGTTTAAATACATATACTTAATAACAACTATACGGCTTGTGTATATTGCATAATTTAAAAGCTTCAAAATGCTTTCGGTGATACCAACATGATGCTTTTATATTCTATTATTTATAATAGCATATCATCTCTTTTATGCAACATCTTGTGCCCACTGCAATACAAACACAAATAAGGGCTTGAGTGTATATTTAATCAAATCATACAAATCTTTTCACCTTGTTATAGCAATAATCATATCCTAATGATATTAGTAAAGATGAAAAGCTAAAGGTGCTTTACTTTAATCTTCGAGAAGTACAGCAACATGTAATTGTATAATAATAACAAGAACGATCAATTAGTTCTAATGCTATTATCTTGTAAAGCAAATATCAATGTTTCTAACCAGGAGTCTTTTGTCATTGTTTGTATGTATATATTTTAATAGCATTTAATTTGGTAAATCAAGAACGTCTATAAATCTATTGAATTCTCAGGTACTCTGTGAGTTATCAGATATGCAGCCGTATGTGCTTAGGTTCGGGTTTGAGACCTTGTTTATTATCAAATATAGGCATATCAAGATTTATCTTTATATATAGATACAGATGTAAAGTTTTATGGAATCTGATATGATTACACAACACTAGGTATTCATTTTCATAGTAACCTACTTTGCAAAAATCTTAGGCCACCATGCCAGAATTAGATTTGTTGTTTTAGCAATGTTATAGAGATCATATAATTATTTCTCAGTCTCTTTAGTAGCATACATACAGGAAATGCACTGTAAAAAAATGCTGTAAATATGCAGCTGGTTGCCAGTAACTTACTGTAGTAGAAGATAAAGACTGAAAATGTTTCATGTTCATTTAACTTTGAACAAACTGTTGCCAGTAAATAACAGAAATGTAAAATCTACAGTAAGTTACTGGGAGCTAGTTGCCAGTAATACCCAGTAATACTGTAATTTCTACAGATTTTTTACAGTATGTGTATGTAGTAAAAACTGTATAAAAATGTAAACTGATGTGTCAAGTTTTTAGGGTAAACTCCCCTTCCACTTGAGCAAAAGCATGAAACTGCAGGATCTCTTAAAGCTAAATAAAATTAAATCCTAATTTCTAATTTTAAAGAAATTAGTCTTTATTAGTCTTTCATTCTGCTCAAAAACGCTCAAGATAATGCCTAAAGAAGATATGTAGTCCTGAAAATTTTATTTTTTATTTTTTTGTACATATTTCTTGTATTTTCTGTTTATTTCTTAATAAAACAGATTGAAAAATAAATATGGATGGAAATTAAAACTTCTGAAACAACAAGTCTGGTGGTGGTGGCTTAAGACTTGCAGACTACTGTATTTGGCAGATGCATTTAAGGTACTCACACATGATTGTGGTGTTGCCAGCGGCAATCTCTAGAAGCTGGACTATACAGAAAAACTCAACATTCATCAAATGCTTAAAAATTGACTTTCATTTTCAGCTCAGCCGGCTGCGTAAATGACTCTTATTCAGAGCTGAGCCAAAATCCCATTGATTAAAAGGCATAAAATATCCAATCTACAGTAATTGACCATCTCAAAATTGGAGAGCGTGTGCCTGTCGAAGAATGAAAGGGACCAAATGAGGACCGAGTATACCCTGCATGGGTTTCCATGACAACCTGACACAATATTATATTTTGAATGCATTTGTAGCAGGTGGTGATAGGGACGCGAGGTGTTATAATCCACCGGCCAAATGGAGGAGGCTTTTAGCCGTCTGGAAAACAGATTTGAGTTGTTTTTCAGGGTTTACTGGCTCCCGAGCGCTTCTGTGAAGCTCATTGGAACAATCGTTCAAGTAAATGTGTTTTAAAAAGCAATTTTTCACGTTTACTTGTCTCTGCAAGATGTTTATGGCCAAAAAGAGCTGAAGGGGCTCAAGTCACCACATGGTTCTCTTATGGCATCACTGTGAGGAACCGTTTAAGCACTTTACGGTGTACAAGGTATTTTTATTTATAGAAAAAACATATTTAATTATTTTACCAAATTACAGACATTTTGGCCAAAATACTTATAAATGAAGGTTTCTCACCTAGAAGAACTATTTTTGGTTCCTCAGGGAATGATTCAATCAAAGGTTCTCAGAAGAACCATTTCTCTTCCACTACAAAGAGCCTTTGGTGAGACAGAAAGGTTCTTCAGATGTTAAAGGTTCTTTATGGAACCATACAGCCAAAAATGATTCTTCTATGGCATCGCTTAGCACCTTTATTTTTAAAAGTGTTTTATGACACGACATTTCTGTTTTTTCATGAAACACTAGATATCGTCCTGATTTGTTTTGACATTCCTGACCATGTGAACCGAATCTGAGGATAATTGAAAAACCCCAAGCAGGCGTTTTTCCAGGAAACTGGCGGTGTTTAATTGGTGCATAAACGCTGTGGAACATCTGGTAGAGTTCACCCGGCTATCTGATGCAACAGGCGATTTAGCACCTCCACTTACTCTCCTCGAATTTTCCTCACGGGGCTAAATCACCCCGCCCCATAAGAAAGGCTGCGTGATGGAGCAAAATGAGAAGCATAAAAGCTATACATGGATTTCTAGGACCACGTAATTTCATTTATCTTGAAATATTATATTAAAATGCAGTTTGGTTGCCTCGGCTGTCACTGTTCGTTCAGGGACGCATAAGTAAAATGTTTAGGTGATAAAGCCAAAGAGCCATAGCTGTCGAACAGCACCACGATCACAAGCCTTTCTTTAAAAAATATTTGATCATTATCATTTAAAGGAAATATCATTTGAACTTAACACCTTCAGCTTCCCAGAAAGCAATTTTGTGTTTAAAAGTTTAATAGCTCTGCAAACACAGCACAGACATCTAGGCTAAAATTTGGTCTGTCAGCGATAAGTTAGACATCTAACAATAGCCCACAAATAAATAAATAAATGATGCAAACACCTTGTAATCATGGTTGACTTTGCTTACATGATGAAAAATCAGACATCTCAGTTATTTTGGCAAAAACGACACCAAATTCAAGTTTAGTTTTTCTAGATGTGGGTTATTCGAGCCTAAACTTACGAGGAATTCGTACGTATTTTACAAGATGGCTAATTCTTATAAATTCGTACACAGTGAATCGTACAAAAACATACCATTATCATAAAAAATAATAACGAAGCCACACTCCTAACCTCGCCTCTAACACCAACGTCGCAGGGGCGAAAGCAAATCGTACAAAAATGTAAGAATGTGGTCGTAGGGATTAGCCATCTGGTAAAATATGTACGAATAACAATGAGATAGCGTTGGTTGCTCATAGTCTGACTATATTGTGTCGATATTAAAGGGCCGCTAACGTAGATGTTTTTAGCAATATAAAAATAGTCTCTGGTATCCCCAGAATATGTCTGTTTCAGCTTAAAATATTTCTGCATACACACTGGCGACTCATTTTCTGATAGAAACACATTTTAAAGTGCATTTTCTAGGATGGGGGGCTTAAAACTCAGACAGAAATGACAGCTATAGTTTGCTGGGTTTGAGAATGGGGTTAAGGATTTAATGCTATAAAAAACATTTCTTCTGGTTATTCAGTGGTTCTTGCTATAGCAAATATCGCTAAATGCTTAAAACCAACTATCTCTCATAAAATAACCACTAGTATAAAAATAAACCGTTTAAGAAGCGTTGACTAAACTGTACCTTTTCTGTCGCTGGGGTGGTACCACGATGAGGCGTACACACCAAATGTGAATTCAACAATTTGCGCAAAAATATACTGGTCAACATTTGAAGTGAATCGAAAAAGTTCATTAAAGTTGTCCTAAGACAAGAACGGGTATAAAGTATTGGTTTTAAGACAACTTTTAAGAAAGGTTTTGATCCACTTAAAGACGAGAAATCACACAGGGCCATGCGAATGACGCAAATTGGGTGGCACGATTGCTGCAAAAACACAAGCTATTCGTCTCAAACGCGTCTTTGTGCAAGTGAAAATACTCAACTTAAGCAAAAAATTTGCATGGCACAAAGTTAAGTCCCACTAGTAATCTAGAGCGAGGAACGCGATGCTTCGTGCATGGTGTGTATGCAGGTTTAATTTTGTACCAACATAATACAATGTTGTACCTTTTGTGTCTTTTTCTTTACTATTGAACCATTTTTTACCATTAACGTTTTGTATCCCTAAAATTTACAAAATTGGTATAAAATTAAGGGACAAAATTGTTGTAGCTAGTGCTTTTTTTCCCTCTCTGGTATGATAGTTTATCAATATGGAGGAATGACATGGAAGCCTCCTTGGACTTACCCGTTCAATGTAAGTAACAAAGAAATTCTAAGCTTACAAAGAAAAGTCAGATCACTGGCAAAAAGGTCATTTGACACCAATGAGGACATAGTTATGAATAAAGACATTGATCAATAAAAAACACTTAAAACCTTACTTACTGTCCCTTTAAAGGAACACGCCGACTTTTTGGGAATTAAGCTTATTCACCGTATCCCCCAGAGTTAAATAAGTCCATACACACCCTTTTCATCTCCGTGGATCCGTGACTCTGTCTGACTCACCTACGGCTAGCCTAGCTTAGCACAAAGACTGGAAGTAAATGGCTCCAGCTAGCATTCTGCTCCCAATAAGTGAAAAAAATCTACCTTTTTCTATTTATGTGTTGTGATTTGTATAGTCACATATGAGACACAGACATCTTTTAACCGTATACATACTGTGAACTATATTCTCAGAAGACGAAGCACTGTTACTGCAGAGTGATTTGCTCGCGGCACCTGAGAAGCCCCGTGGTGAGGAGCGCTAATCACATTCAGTCTTTGTGCTAAGCTAGGCTAGCGGTGTGTACATTAGACAGAGGCCGTTTCTCAATACCAAGTACGCCAAGTTCGGACTTGTGTCCTTCCTAGTTCGGACTTGCAAGTTCAGACTCGGAAGAGCGAACTTCTGACGCGAAATGCATTCTGGGAAACTTCGCTGTCATAAGTCCACACAAGTCTCCTCTGATGCATCCTTGATAAAATGGGCGGATCAAGAACACATCCGGGGATTTTATGTGAACTTGGGCTTGATGCGAACTTTGAATTGGAACAGTACTTGGGCCGCGACTGATGACGTTTCACAAGTCCACAAGAATGCAAGACCAGACAAGAACGCATATTGAGAAATGGCTTCAGATAAAGGACGCACGTTGATGAAAAGGGTATGTACGGACCTATATCTAAATCCTGGGGATATGGTGAACAAGCCAAAGTCCCAAAAAGTCAGTGTGTTCCCCTAATGTACACAATAGGTCCTTGGGGTATTATATTGTACACCAAAAGGTATACAACATTTAATGTGTTGTTTACCCAAAAAGGTACAAAACTTTAGTAGCACCATTATCTTTAATAGCGTACTATGTAGTTTTTCTCCTTCAACATCACATTTATAACCTTCAGATTTATTCCAGGTTCAAAACAAAATGGAAATTGAAAGAAGCTTTTATCACTTCTCAGCTAACAACTTCAAGTTCAACAAAAAGTGACCCATTTATAAACCAATCCTCTTTTCTCTTCGTTGGAAAGAGGAAGCAGGCGTGTTAAAGTTGTGCTGAATCCGTGCGCATGTGAGAGCACAGGAAAGGGAGCGTGTGCAATTGATCTGAGGGTTCAGTCGAGTTTAGTGAGAGAGGTCACAGGCGGACGCCTCTAAAGCCAAGACTGTGTGGAACAGGAGGAAAAGCTTCAGTGCCAGAATTCCTGTAATCTTCACTGACCATCACACGCCCAGCGTCACCTCCTGTGGCCTTTTCCCCTTTTCCCTAAATCAACCTGTTTCCTGCTCAAACATTCACACGCTAACTGAGCTTTACTCAGTCTCATGTGGCTGCCTGGATTCGGATCATTTACATTTGGTTTGCTATAAGTGATAAAGCGCATGTGTGAAAGAGATGGACGACATATGGTAAAAACCTGGGTTTTTAATGGATTGCTCACACAATACAGCAACAGGACTTTCATTCCTTAATAAAAGCTGTTTATAACACCTGACTGAAAAGCCTTATGAGCCATCATGAAGATTTTAACAGTTGGTCACAATAATAATAATGATGTATGTCATATAATAAAGTGAATAGTACATTAAAGTTAAAATCTAGAGTATAGTCTTTTTTTACATGTACACAAACATATGCGCACGGTCAAGCGCACAGCATTGCAAAGAAAAGTTTATTTGATTCGTACGTGTACACAGACGTTCAACGCATGCACATTGCGACAAAATGCAGTGCATCTGCTGGGCTACATACTACATTCTCCTGTACGCGCATGCGCGGCCTACGCGTACAATGACCTACACGCGCATTATTTTGATGAAGAAAATTGTGTCATGCGCACTGTACACGAACCTACAAAATAAAGGCTGGATTTAAAAAAAAACATAGTGCATAATTTTTCCATCAATTTTTTTAAGTAAACAAGGGTTTGAAAAATCCGGCAGTGTGCGTATGTACATGCGCACTCTTTTGATGAAGAAAATTGCATCACGCGCACTGTACGCGAACCCTTGCATACACATAAAAAAGGTGGCTGTTTTTTAAATGTACGTGAACGTAAGTAGTTTATTTGATTCGTACGTGTGCACAGACGTTCAATGTATGCGCATTGCGTCAAAATGGGCAACAAACTGATAATAAAAATTGTGTCGCGCACTGTACGCGAACCCTCACGTACACGTCAAAATTGACTATACTTCGACCTCAAAGCTCTTTTTTACATGTACATGAACGTACATGCACGGTCAAACGCACAGCCAAACTGTAGTTTTTTTAATTCGTATGTGTACACAGACGTTCAATGTATGCTCATTGCGCCAAAATGGGCTACATACTGATGATAAAAATTGTGTCGTGCACTGTATGCAAACCCTCACGTACACATAAAAATGGACTATACTTCGGCCTTAAAGCTCTTTTTTACGTTTACATGAACGTATGTGCAAAGTCGAATGCACAGCTTAGCAAAGTATAGTTTTTTTGATTCGTACGTGTTTACAGATGTTCGACACATGCGCATTGCGCCAAAATGGGCTACATACTGATGATAAAAATTGTGTCGCGCACTGTATGCAAACCCTCACGTACATGTAAAAATGTACTTTACTTCGGCCTTAAAGCCCTTTTTTATGTGTACACGAAGGTATGTGCACTGTCGAATGCACAGCTCAACAAAGTATAGTTTATTTGATTCGTACGTGTTCACAGATGTTCGCCGCATGCGCATTGTGCCAAAATGCATTTCCTGTGCTACATACTACAGTCTCCTGTAGATGCATGCACGACCTATGCATAAAATGTATGTTGGGTTTAAAAAATCCGGTGGTGAAATTCAGTCCAAAGTCTCACAATGTAATGATGAGATTTGGAGCATCAAAGTTTGCCCAATTTTCAAGATATCAAGATATTATTTTTACAGAATGTTTTTTACATTATGTAAGATTATTTTTCAGAAAACATTTAATCACAAACAGGTGTGAAAAACCATCTCGTCTCCTCTGAACACTACACCTGCAGAACAAATAACAGATTGCACAGATGTTTAATCTCTGCAGTGAAGAAAAAAAACACCCGTGACAGGCAGCCACTTAATTTTCCTCTTGGACGCCATATTCTGAGATTCAATCACATCTTATGTTCAGAAGTTAAAGATATCAAGTATGAATGTTGCACATCTAACTTAATGAATTTCTAAGAATAAATTCCTGTCTATAATTAAAAAAGCTGTCACTGGCGTGGTACCCTTTACATATTTGTACCAAAATGGTACACATAAGGGCCTTTTTAAAGGAACTGTCGCAGTGAAAGCTTCCCAGATAGCACAAGTACGTCTGTAAGATGTCTGCTAAAGATCTGGAAAACATCTCGGGTCTCATTTATAAAACATGCTTACGCACAAAACGGGGCTGGAAAGATGATTCATGTATGCACTTCCAGTTGATCTGTCATTTATAAAGGGAACATCGCTTTGTTTTATAAGTCTTAATATTTTTAGCGTATGCCATTTTTGGCTTTTGTGCGTACCTACTTAAGACTTTTGGTAAGGATACTATACACAGTTTTATAAATGGGACCCTTGGTGTGTAAAAACGTCTGATTAAAGTCTTAGAAAGAGCTGTTTTACATTCATTCTAAATCAAAGTCACCTTCAATATATCTATATGACATCTTTTAGAAAATGTCTCAGGGGGGTCAATATCACTATAAAGTGCCTTCATCAGAATCACTCCGTCATCATGAATAAAATCCAAACTAATGAAATTCTGAGGTTTTATTATAAATGGCCAAACATTTACACACATACAAGTTCAATGATAAGTCTCTTGAAATATGTTTTCTCATTTTATACCATTTTCTTTGATTGTATGCATGCGGTTTTGGGATGTCCCAGATCCTGCTCAGCTAAATTTAGTGAGTGTAAAAAGTTAATAAATGACATAAAGTTCAAAGTTATTTGATAAAACAAGTCATTTTTATAGACCGTTTCATCGGGCGCATGTGCGGTGTCGCGTTAAGCGCCTGGTCCGAACTTTACTTCCGGTTTCTGTTTTGATAGTTGCTGAAACTGACCTCTTAAACAAATACCTTGTTAAAAATTACAAATGTTTTGGGTTCCTATGTAATCTACATGTTGTTTATTTTGCTTGTTATATAAATAAACTACTTTAAATGGACTTTGTTGTTATTTATTCTTCACAGAGTTTACCGGAAGTTACGTGATGACCACGAAAGCCGCGTGTTTGTTGTTACTGCTGAAACCTAGTCTATAACTTATACTCATTTTCATAATAATATTAAGCATTTTGCACGTGTCCCTAAAATTGCTGTCCACCCTGTCGTTTGGGGGTAAACGTCCCTTAAAGAAACCAACTGATGTAGTCAGTGACATCCCGTCTCCCGGTTGGTTTTTCTGCAGTGGAAGTTAAAACATACAATGCAGACACAGTACGTATTTGCACTTATTTTCCCTTATTTTCATCATATTGTGCTTGTAGCTGCCTAGTGTCAAGCTTAAAATGTCCACCCTGTCATTGTGAAATGTTAATTAACATAAAACTTTGCTCAAAAGTCAAAATATGTATTTTAAACTGTGCACAGTCAGTTTAACCACTAAGTTAACTGCAGCTACATCATGTGTTCATTAAATGCTAAATTTAGCTGAAAATGCCCACCCTGTAATTAATTTTTTACATTGAATTTGCATGACAGGGTGGACATATTTTTTTGTATGGTGTTTGCTTGCAGTTAATTTATAAAACGTGCTGGAGCTTGACCAATGCATTTCTAACAGCCTATGTCTCTTTAATACAAAACATATGAAGTTAAATGGTTAATTCTCAAATTTTTTTTGTGGGGAAATTTTTTAGTCTCAAAGGCACTTTATGGTGATTTTGACCCAGAGACGTATTGCAGATGAGCAAACAATCAAAATAATACATCTTGCAGATGTAAATGCAGACATTTCCAAGATGTATCGTGCTTTTGGGGTACTGTATGGCAACTTTTTTGGACATACTTTGATGTCATGTCGGGGCAGTGCTGCATAAATTTTAACAATGTCTATTCAAAGCCCTATTCCAACGGTAATTGTTTCTCATGAGTCATGAGTGCAGAATGACTTTTGCATTGATCCCCTTTTATAAACTCAAAGATGTGGATTTGGACGGCAATTAAAGTACTACACGACCTTGGTGTTCATCAAAAAACAGTAGGTATTTCGGCCAAGTATTTTTACACGAGTGGTGGGAGAAAAACACTGACATTCGGGATTCTGACAGCAATAAAATCGCTGACTACCCCCTACAAAATGATGAAAATACCTAAAGTCCCCATGAGAATTAATTACCGTCCAAATAGGGCTTTACACATAGCCGCGGTTCTGGACTACTGCGTCTAATGAAGCAGCGGAAGAAACATTGGAGGCACACAGTTTTATTACTTTCTGCCGTATCCACTCGCACATCAACAACACAACAACCTTGCTTCTGATGCAACATCTGACGTGCTTACATTTAATGTGCCGTGAGAACGTGAAATAAGTAATAAGCATAAAATCCGATCAGAAATCAGATTTGAATATGATTTCGTAAAAATGTTTGTTTTTTACGTTCACACATGCTAAATTATGATCAGATATGTAGAATAATCGGACTGATAGTGTGAACAACACTCCAAATGATATCAAATCAACATATTTTGTTAAGTTAAAGTAACATAAAAAAGTCAAAACTTAAAAAAGGTAACTTGAATTGACTTGCAAAACCAAGTTCTTTTTACTTCATGCTGCATTTATTTTTTACAGTGAAGGTCTGAGAGACACGACCTTAGCAGTAATATTTAAATGAACACTTAAAAAGACAAGGGCTGCGTCCGAAAACTCTAAATTGCTGCCTTCTGAGGCAGCTTTCCAAGGCAGGAAGGCATCGAGGCATGTCCGAATTCAATGTTTGGTTTACTTCCTGTCTCCTGAGATACCTATGCATGGACGTATATTAATGTGATTGGTCGAGCCCGGTCGAGTTCGAAAAAATAAAATGTCGGCCAAGGACGCAACTGGACCACCAATTTAGTGTAAATAAAGGTAGATTTTCACTTTTTACAGCTTTTAATTGCATTTCTAGCGATAAATTAGTATTGTAGTTTTCAAATATGTGATTAGTTATCACAAAGGCGCTCTCTGTTTAAATTTCAAACACGCTGCCTTTGAAGTGTGTCCGAAAGTCTTTCTCTGAGCTACCTTCATGCCTCCGAAGTCATTTCCTCATGAGGCAGCGAGGCAACAAGTCACTGCCTTGAGTTTTCGGACGCAGCGAAGGTTTCATTTGTAAATTTGATTATATTAGATGATTAATATATGTATTTTAAACAATATTAATTGACATATTTATTTTAATCTCGTCACCAAGCAATATTTTAGACAGGCAAAGAAAAGAATACCCACAAAAAAACCTAAGTCAATGGCCGTCTCTCAATCCGAAGGCTGCAGCTTCCGGAGGTCGGATATCTAGGCTGCATACGTCATCAAGACTGTCTTATTTCAAAATATTAACAATTATAAAGTTGACTATTATTCTCAGTTAATCGTAAGTTGTTGTAATATGCTTATGACTTGCGAATGTAATACTTAGTTAACTTAAATAAACCAGAGGCGTGATGACGTATGCGACCTCCGCAGGCTGCAGTCTTTGGACTGAGAAACGGCCAATGGATTCAGGTTTTGCCAGAGGCTTGAATTTCGCATGACACAGGTAAATCTCCATTAGCATTAGACTGAGAAGGGATGAAATAACGCCGGATGTCACAGGTTGGTAAAATCGAATGATTATACATCTCGCGAGACACGCGATACATTCATCATTATATTATATGTGCTCAGCAGATGGGATCTCTGTCTGAAACCCACGAGCTGACTTCAGGGATTAATCCTTACGTGCCTTGGGATTTACAAATTGAGTATTTCCATGGGCCGTGGCAGTGATGTCAAGGTCTCGGGTTTATGTTTTCTGTCGATCTCCGGATGACTGCGGAAATCTGGCAGCATTTTTGGCCATCGCGAGGCGTTAAACTCGACAGCAGAGCATTTGGTTTGAAAAAAGATGTCAGCTTCTATAATGTGAACCCATTAACGCTTCAGGATCAACGTGCCTGAGGTAAAAATTCACTATTGGCTCCACAGGGATTTCACCAACGGCTAAACAAAGCAATGATTAAATCCTACACTTCATTATGGTATTTTTTTCATCAGAGTCAAACATATCATTATCTTTTTGCGCGCGCCTCTGTACAGAAAGCAGACGGCCTTCAAAGGGAAGATCCCTATGACTCACATACAGTCTCTCTCTCTCTCTCTCTCTCTCTCTCTCTCTCTCTCTCTCTCTGTAGATATAAATAGATCTGCCCACCGGGGCCACACTTCCATATAGATCTATGAAAATCAAAAGCTATGGGGTGAAGCTGTATAACATTTTTCCATATGAACCCTACTTCGGGGGATCAGGCACATATTTATTTCTAGGCATATTACGACTAGGGGAAACAATTTTAAAAATATTTCCTGTCTAACTAAAGCTACCCATAATTTAAATGAATTTACAGATGTACAGTAAAATCTAAGACTAAAGTAGCTAACTGAATATATTAACTTTAATAAGGCAATGTGGTACAAAGTTAATAGCATCTTTATAGGGACAGTTCATCCCATTTTGTCATTATTTACTAACCATCAAGTTACAAACCTGCACAAATGTATTTTTCTGCGAGAATCAATCATGCAAAAAGCAGAAGCACCATTGACTTTCATAGTAGAAAAAATTGTCCAAAATCTAAAGACAATGGAAGTCAATGGTGCCCCAAAATTGTTTGGTTATGAACATTGCTCAAAATATCCTTCTTTGTGTTCAGCAAAACAAAAAAAATGAATACAGGTTTAAAACAACTTGAGCAATGTTGGTGAGCAAATGCTAAAAACATTTTTGGGTAAACCATCCCTTTAAAGGGGTCATATGAAGCAATTTTATGTAATCCTTGTGTTAAAAGCTGTGTGTGCATATAGAAGATCTGTAAAGTCGCAAAGATTAACTCTTTCCCCGCCATTGACGAGTTATCTTGGTAATCAAAAGAAAACATTTGCAAAACATGTTCAATACTAACAAAATGTTACACTGTAATAACACTTACCCAATTTATAAAAAAAACAGAATCAAAAAATTATTTACTAATTTTAAACTCTGTGTATGTTTTGATAATGTTCTGAACATGATCTCTAAAAAAATTCTTTCACAAAAATGCAATTATTTCAGCTTTTTGCTAACAAAATTGTATTTTTAATGACAAATACCCAAATTTAAGAGTTTATAAGTTTATGGTGTTTTGTTTGTTTGAAAGCAGAGGGTCTGTTCTTTCATTTTATATATTTGTATGTTTATATATTTTTAGAAGAAAATTTTCCTGGAAGGTATTTTGTGAAACTTTTGTGAAAATAACAAAAAAAATGCTGGCGGGCAACTTTTCAAAAAAAGGCTGGCGGGGAATGAGTAAATGTTTCAAACCCAAAGAGATATTTTCTAAAAATCCTAAAAGTTGACACCTTCCTACACCGCCTCACAAGCTACATCACTGTATGGAAAGATTTGCATAACGTCACCCAAATGTATAAAAAAGGCGTACTTTTTATTCTCGCTGTAGTGATGTTGCTGCCGCCGCCATTTCGTGAAGAAGCTGTCACTGTGTCCAAAACCGCATACTTCCATACTATATAGTAGGTGAAATTCAAAAGCAGTATACAAGGTGAGTAGTGTCCGATTTATTAGTATTCGAAAAACAGTAGGTGGAAAGTACCCGGATGACCTACTACTTCCGACAAGATCCTGAAGTGTTTATTCGACACTTTATTATCCCATAATCCCAAAAGAGAAGTTATCCAACAAAGAAGAAGAAGGAGAGGCGTTTTATTAAAAAATGCAAATCTGTAAAAAAACTTTGCAGCCTTAAAATTCCTTGCTAAATCAACTCAGATTTACAAGTCATGTCAACAGAGGTGAGTTGTCACAACTTATAAAATATAGTTGAGAAAAGTCAACTTAATTTTATAGGTTATAACAACTCGCCTGTAGTTATAACAACTCATCTCTAGTCAAGATAAATAATAGTAAATTGAAATGACTTGTAAATCCAAGTTGATTCAACAAAACATTTTAAGGCAGCAAAGTATTTTTACAGTGCATATATATATATATATATATATATATATATATATATATATATATATATATATATATATATATATATATATATATATATATATATATATATATATATATATATATATATATATATATATATATATATATATATGTTAAATTGTGGTTAAATTGCACTTGTTTAAAGTCATTTTAGTTAATGAATAACTTTTTTTATGACGACGTATGTCACGTGATGCATCAACATGGCGGATGTAGTACATCCGAATTTATTTATACTATCCATATCCATACTATATAGTATCTACTGTTTTACCGTGCGTTCACACCAGGCGCGGAAGGGGCGCCAAAAAGCGCTGTTCCCGCATAGTTGGACGCTGGAACATTTTGAGTTTACTCGTTTCATTCGCATGTGAAAGTCGTGCGTGAAATTCTGGACATTCGAGGCATTCACACAAAAATTCGTGTCATGGAAGGGGCTTATATAGCTCAAATTGAGTAAACTTACCAGATTGTTCGACCTCCTCTGCTTGCCGCCTCATCAGCGTCTGGTGTGAACGCACCATTAATGGTTGATAAGTAGGTACTTCAACTAATTTAGTACCTACTGTCACAGTATGCAATTTCGGACGTGGCGTGTTTTGCTAAGGGGCGTAAGATTTCCATCACACTTGAGGTATTCGATCAATCACAACACACTGGATAGCTGGCCAATCAGAGCACACTGTGCTTTTCAGAATGCTGAGCTTTGTAAAAATCGACGCATTTCAGAAATACGGGGCATAGAGGAGCAACAACAATGTACGATATGTGGAAAATAATGTGTTTTTGAACCGTAAACTACGTAAACGCATTGCTTTACACCAAACACACAAAATAATACTCTTTTTAGCGAGGTCATATGACCCCTTCAACTGGTTAACAAAGCAAAATGACACAAAATTTAAATATTTCACATGACAGTTCTTTAATACAACTTTTCCAAAGTCTTATCTGATATGAATATAAATGTAAAAATATAAATAACTAGTATATACATCACATAATTTGACAACTAAGTTCGGCATACGTTTGCCTCCCGCTAAAATACACTCTCACATCCCGAGAGGTAGATGTACTCTTCTTCATTTACAAAAAATAAAATCGACAGAACATAAATTCATTCGCAACTCATTCACGACACTTTTCAAAAGTTACAAAACACAAATACACGTATATTTAAGTTTTTACATAGACAGATGTGAGTTTATATACAGCACAAGACTGCAAAAGCAATAAGCAAAGCTAAGTACATATATGGTTTCAATATGTTTGCAATTGTGCATTCCAGGCATTCCCGTGTATCCATCAGCCTTTGTGCTTTCAATGACATTGCACAACACTGTAAATGTGTTCAGCCTCTATAAATCTCCCCAGTGTCTGGCTCTTGTAAAAAAGCCTTATAAACATCTGAAACCTGCTGGAGAGGAACGACCCTCTTACATAGATCTGCATTTACGTACAAACAAAAATAAACCAAAGTTGCAAAGCGAAATAAAATGAAAAACTTGTAATGTGCCACTAAATAAATGGTTAAAACTGTTAGTTACATTTTTCTTTTTGTTTGTTTAATTGTTTTTATTTTTTTAGATCAGCACCATGTTCCTAATTCTCTTTTCCTGATGCGCCTCACATCTAGACGTTAGATCCGTATGGTGCCATGTAAACACCTCTCCTGCTTTACTGGCTTTCCAAGATACGATCTGATACTCGGTTAGGCTCGGTTTATGATAGCTAACAAATCCCATCTGGTCCCTCTGGAATCCTTTTTCCACCTAATCTCCAACTTCATCCCTGATTTAACGGCAGCCCGACTGTAAGCCGAACTGCGAAGAAGGCGTTGCGCGTTTAGGCGTTTAAAACCGTCTCCATCGTGTTTTCGGGCACGTTGTGGAAAAAAGGCCTTCTATTTTTGTAAAGGGACACGAGCGACATTCGAGTGTGAAGCAATTACGATGCTAGAGGAGGCACGGGCTGCTCTCGGTACGTATATCAGTCAACAGAAAGGCACTGTGTTGATCCATAGCCAGGTGTCATCGGATGCCAATGATATAAATCAGTTTCACCTGGACCTGCACTAAACCGGGGATCTCATTGTGTTGCATGGCAGGCATGATTCAGCGCTCTTAAACATTACACATCTACGCCAGCCTTTATTAGATCAGCCCATAAACTGAGGAAACAAAAATTGCAAATAATACTATTATTGTTTCTCATAGACATGAATTAGCTGCATCTCAGTCTGCTCTTAATGTTTTAAAATGCATTTAAACTCAGACCAAATTGAATAAGCTTCTGCTATTTATAGATTTACACAATTTGTGTTTCAAGAGAAACATTCGAAACAAATTTGATACTAATAAAAAACATACTGTAGCTGGGAACCAATAGACGCTTATGAACATTGAAAGATCATCGCCAGCAATAAAACTTTCCATTGGGCTCACAAGCATCCAGTAAGCTGAGCTTAGTGCACATACTAACAACTAAACGCCTTAAAAACTGCCTATCACTTAGGGTTGTTTATGCATCTATCAATCCTATTTCAATCACTATCCCTCGATATCTCCCTCAAAGTCTTTTTTCTAACATGAACCCCTGTATTCCATTTATCCTTGCCACAAGGCAATAAATTGGTGTGCATACTGTAAAAAGATTTACTTGGAAACTGGGTTACCAGAGCTACACATCTGAAACGGGGAAAATTTGGAGGGTGGCATCTCTTAATTCGGTTTTTCTTACACACCCACTGTATCCATGACAAACACTTCCCAAAGCAAGGCACTGTAAATGAGCGATATTCCCAGTGCGAAGGGTGGATGCGTGCTTCTGCCTGCGAGGGGTCTGACCGGGTCAAAGCGACGACGTATTCATGTGTGTTTTAAGAGGAGGTTTTCTCAGAAGCGTGGTTAAACTGCTGAGTTTGAGGTTTGAAGCTGGCACGGGATGAGACGGAGAGAGAGAGAGAAAAGAGTAACAGAGCTAAGGTTATGTACCATGATAAGTCCTATAACCGGTATAAAAGGCACTGGAACGAGAAAAACCCTTTACAAACGGTTTTGGCATCTCATGTACCCTCGTAATCTTGTTTATCTGTCTGAGGAAATGAGTTTTCTGTTTAGACAAAAGATCCTTTGGCCCGCTCGTCTTTCTCTGAATCACGCTATTATAAAATTCCTCTGTGGTTGTTTTTTCCAACTATTGAGGTTCTTGAAGGCTCTGGATTTGCCAGCTTTCTCTCACAAACAGACACACACACCCACACAACCCAAAGTAAAAGTCCGTCAACAGACCGTACACCGTGTAAAATTCCCATGAGTGTCCTTAATATCAGATGCTGCACCCTGTACTAAATCATTAGAGACTACGATTGACGAAGGTCTGACAGCAAAAGAGGGTGAGCAGGTGTCCCGTCTCTCTAGTTCATATTCCTGCACACATACACACACACAGACGGACGCATTCTCGACCTCTCCGTGTCCGTGCCCTCCTCCTATCTTGATCCGCAGCTGCCGGTCCGAGCAAGCAGACGCAGGTTCAAGTTCCACTCTCCCGTTGCGTAAAAAAGCTCACACATTGCTACGGTGTCACAGGACGGGCGAATGACGTGCGACGGTGACGGAGGTGAACTCCTCTTTCGCCGCGGTGTCCGGTTGCCACCTCTGGCCCGCTTCTTCACTTGGCATCACATGGTGCGGCGGCAAGAATGCGCGTGTTGACGGCAGCACTGGCTCCGGCGTCCGCTCGCAGTTATGGCCCTGGAAGTGTTAAGTGTCCTGTGTGCGTGCGTGCGTGTTGATATGTGTCCTCCTCTCCGGGCTTGTTTTGACACCAGACACCTGCCGAGCAACGGTAAACTGCGTGCGTGACTCTGGTGAAAGCTCACCTCCCGTGTTTTCCGCCCGAAATCCTGGAGGGGCCCTTGCCTGCGTTCAGCCCAGCGGGCGCAGACAATGCTTTCAATCCCAAGCGTCTCTTTTCGCCACCTTTCGTTCGCTTCACAGGGGACACTGTTCGGAGCTGAGGGAACCCCCTTCTTTCTTTTTCCTGCGCTTCTTTTTATGGGCCGTCCAGCAAGCCGTAGCCATCACCACCAGAACGAACCCCACGATCAGCAGGACCACGGACACCACTTTCGTCTGCGGGAGATCGTTGTACGTGTACGTCACCCCGGTCCCGGCCACTCCGATCACCAGGGAAATGATTCCGAAGGGAAAGATGCAGCGGTACCAGGACTTCTCCATCCCTCCGGTGGCTTGCGAGAGCCTCTCCAAGGAGGACAGCACCTCGGGGACTTTCGGGTCCTGCGATTGGCTCTCCGGGATAGGAGCTGCCGTTGTCTGCGGTTGGCATGTGAAGTGCCCGGTGGTGCAGCCCATCTTGAAAGCGGGGCAGTGGGACGACAGCCAGGCAGGGAGGACGGTTATTGAGCTCTGAAAGAAACGCTGAATGAATCTGGGTAGATGTGGTGGTGATTCACTCACAGTGCAACTGTGCTCTGCCTCCTGAGGCACAGCAGCACGTTGAACACTCAAGCAAAGAGAATGAACCCTGCTATATATGAGACCAGAAGGAGAGGCGGAGTCAAGCAGCATAGGGGGCTGCCCAAGGCTTGTGATTGGCTACAGGAGTGATCTGACGTCAAATGTCGTAGTATGAGACTGGGCTGGTGGACAGCAAACAGGAAGGAGGATGGGGAGAGAGGGGGTGGAGCTAACCGTTCATGCACTTTTACTTCATTCTTTGGCTCTCTTGCTTTTCATTCTGCTAGATGAAGGATCCCTGAGAGAATTGTGCTATCTGTGAATGGGACTGCAAATTAAATGCTAATTCCCTGAGCCACATTATTCATTATTTTGGGACAACGCAGTATGAAAAACACATGCAATGAATTTTCAGATGAATCCAGAAACATCACAGACGCATACACACACGCATGTGACTGCTGTGCACCCCCGCATGCATCGTCCTCCCACGCTGCGGCACACACACACACACACACAAAAACACCAAACGCTGAATGCAGCCTTTGAGCGGATGTCCATTTTTAATCCCGTCGTCTTTTTCCTTTCATGGTCTGCGCAACGGGGGGAAATCAATGTGAAAAAGCAAATAATAGCTCCTGTACGCGCACAAGGGAACACCGATGCAATTTATGGCTCAATGAGATCCCTTGTGTGAAATCATTTCACACATCTAGAGGGAGCAGATATTGACGGACAATGATGTGTAGATATGTGCTAACACTGCAAAGTGACAGCACCTTTTTGAAACAATGAAAAGAAGGTTATGAAAAACATATTTTGCATTTCATAATGATATCCAGAATTCTGCCAAATTAAAAAAAAATCATAATCTAGGAGCATCAAAGTTTAATCTACGACTCAGTCTATATTAAAGATATCAAGGTTATTTTTCACAGAATGTTAGGATGATTTTATGTAGGAAACAGTAAATCACAAACAAATAACGCAGACACAACACCACATTGCACAAATAAGCATCTCTTAATATAGACAATTCACATGACCAAAAACAGCCTTAACCAAGTTCACAATATTCCACAGCCTCATGCGTCTTACAGCTTAAGTAACCGTTAATGGATTAATCAATGATCATCACGTCTTTGTTACGAACGTCAATAAACAACACAGTGTTTACGTCACGTACTCTATCTGTCTGTCTCTTGTGGCCTGCATGGTTTAGTCTTAATTCTGAGAAACAGGATGGGAGATATTATTGATGTCATCCAAACCGTACCTAAATCAATATGAAATGACATTTACAGCCCAATGCCATACCATATTCCAAGTAATTACTGAAGTTTAAAAATATTCTAGATGCACTCATATCTCTCTGTCGGTGACACATTTCCAAGTGAAACTGGAAATTGAGAAAAAAATATGTGATCCTCCGAGTAAAAATCCAGCTAAAGTCGTGTTTTGTGATTTACTGTGTTCTACATAAAATCATCATATATAATGTAAAGAACAATATCCATCTATATCTATCTATATTCATCTATATCTATTTATCTATCTATCTATCTATCTATAGCTATATATATCTATCTATATATATATCTATCTATATATATATCTATATATCTATATATATATATATATATATATATATATAGATAGATAGATAGATAGATAGATAGATAGATAGATAGATAGATAGATAGATAGATAAATAGATATAGATGAATATAGATAGATATAGATGGATATTGTTCTTTACATTATATATGATGATATTATGTATCTATCTATATCCATATCTATCTATATCCATCTATATCTATCTATATCCATCTATATCTATATCCATCTATATCCATATATCTATCTATATCCATCTATATCCATATATCTATCTATATCCATCTATCGAGATAAATCCATTTTTTAACATTTTTGACAAAACATGTTTATTATTATGTTATCATGTTATTATTTTGTTTTATGGTGCTACTTAGCTGTATTTTTTAAGTTATGAAGGTTTTAAATAAAAAAAAAACAACTGCAGTTGCATTGAAATTAATTGGAATGCACAACCAAAAAACGTGATTTCTGAACAATTAAAAAAACGGTGGTTATCTTGTTTTGCAACGAAACTCTTCATATATATCCATATATAACCAGATATCTATCTATATCATCTATATATCTATATCCATCTATATATCTATCTATATCCATATATCTATCTATATCCATCTATATATCTATCTATATCCTTTATCCATCTATCTATCTATATCCATCTATCTATCTATATCCATCCATATACTGTATCTATCTATATCTATCTATCTACCTTAAAGAACAATAATAACCATTATATCTTTAATATTGACTCAGTAAAATCATGTCAAAGATTAAAATCTATGTAAAATTACATTTTAATGCTCCAAATCTCATTATTAGATTGAGACTTTAACCTGGATTTCATAGAAAGGGCCAAATGTAAAGTGGGAATTGATTTGGGAAATTATCAAAATAGGCAATATGGTGACATCAGCAGATAAGATGCTTAAAGGGACAGTTCAACCAAAAATGAAAATTCTGTTATTATTTTCTCATCCTCATATTGGTCTGAACCTGAATACATTTTTTTTTTGATGAACACAAAAGAAGATATTTTAATTAATGATGGTAGCACACAGCTGATTGTAACCATTGGCCTCCATAGTAGGAAAAACAAATACAATGGAAATCAATGGGTACTGTCAATTGTGTGCTTACCATCATTTATCAAAATACCTTTATTATTTATCACAATACTTCCATAAGGTTTGCTCTCCTACTATGGAAGTCAATGGTTTCAATCAGATGTGTGCTTACCATCATTTATCAATTTGATTTTTGTGTTCATCAATATACAGGTTTACAACAATGAGAAAATGACAGAATTTTCATTTTTGTATGAACTACTTATACCTTTAACAGGCGAGCAAAGGCAAAATTTTGATGGATTTTTATGGAACAACGTGCTTGAATAAATTATGAACAATATGAGTGTGCATTAGGAAAATAAATATAATTTTTAATTCATGTACAAAAAACGAATCAATAATTCAGACCAAAGCCTTAGTCAAAGAGTCGACACGCGTCTGCCTGTTCCATTTCAACACAGCTACTATCTTATGGGAAACACATGAAAAGATGTTTTCAATTAGGGTTTGCAAATAAATATGTCTATTAAGACTGCTACTTTGATGAGAAGTGCTAGCTGGTAGATTGATCCTCCTTTGTGTGACAGTAAGAATGGGATGAAACCGATGACTAGCGAGAAAGAGAGCATGACAGAGAGCGAGAGAGTGACTGAAATTGCTTACAGCATCCATACAAATTATTTTCTCGTTCAATTTGAACATGACTCACAAGTCTGTAATACCTGGAGACAGAGTATTACCCATTAATATCTCCATTGATCTCAATGACAGCTGCACGTCTGCCACTCGTCTGGAGGTTTCAAGACCTGCATTACTGTCTGTGCCACCACGTGACTTAATCTACAGAGACATGGCATGCTGGAAACTCAATACAGCTCATATGATAAGCATTGTTTAATAAAAGTGTTTTAGTAACATTTTTCTCAAGTAACATATTTCTAACTTTGCTATTGACATAAAATGTTCACCAGATGTTGGTACAATCCATGCAATCCACACATTCAAAGACATCAAACCATAGATGTCCATAATTTAAGTTATGTGTAGCCGTGTAAAATGGCAAAGGAAATAGGTATTAAACATTCTTACTAAAATGTATTTAATACTTTGTACAAAAGCCTTTGTTGGTAATGAAAGCTTCAAGACGCCTCCTGCATGGAGAAAGCTGGCTGTGTTTGGGTTTACCCATCATGAGATGTTTCTTGCATGACACCTTGGTAATGAAACACTATTTTACAGGCTATCAGTTGGGACTTATTCTCAGGCTATATTTGCACTGACAAGGGGCAGAATTGCTTTTTTTATTACTGACTGTCTTGGCTTTCCATGCACCTCCTTTTCTTTAGAGTCTAATACTTTTGCCTGTGTCATTACGTTAATAACACATCTCTTAATTTATGGACAAATATGGTTTGATTTCTTTGCATCTGTGGATTGCATGGGTTGATGCCAACATCTGTTGAAAATTTAATGTCAATAGCACCTTTAGAAATATATTTACTAGAATTTTTTACTATTTACTAAAATATTTACTAAAAAATATTAACTAATTTACTAAAATATTTACTATTTACTTAAAAATGCTAAGTGTCACTGTATGTCAGATCAACACAATCTCATGGCAATTTGTACATATTTTACAACCAAATTCATATGGGTTAGGTGGGGTATCATTGTTGATTTTTAAATTAATTGTATTTTTTTAAGATTCACTTTGTACAAATTTATACAAATTAGCCAAATCATAAAATATGTAAAAAAATCCAATGAGATTTGAGGTTGTTGTCAACATCTGGTGAAAATTTCATGTCAATAGCACCTTTACAAATATATTTACTATTAGGGATGTCAAGCGATTAATCATGATTAATCGCATACAAAATAAAACCTTATATATATAAATAAAACATGGATATATAAATATAATTTTTCTTAAATTTATACATGTATGTGTGTGTTTATATATTTATACATAATTACACATAGGACACACACACATATATATTAACCAAAAACAAACTTTTATTATTTATGCGATTAAATTACTGAAAATACTGACAGTACTACTTACTAAAAAAAAAGGTGAGATGTTCAAAATTTATTTTACTCGCTGTATGTCAGATCAACACAATCACATGGCAATTTGTGTGTATTTTACATCCAAATTTATTTGTTTCTGTTCGATTTGCTTTCGTCCCTGTGACGTTGGGTTTAAGGGAAGGGTATCATTGTTGTTATTTTTTAAATAATTGTATGTTTTTGTAAGAATTCACTTTGTACAAATTCATACGAATTAACCAAATCATAAAATAAAAGTAAATTCTCATGAGATTAGGTTGTTGCCAACATCTGGTAAAAAGTACATGTCAGTAACACCTTTAAAAATATATTCACTAAATTATTTATTAGGGCTGTCAAACGATTAATCGCATACAAAAATAAAAGCTTATGTTTGCATAATATATATGTGTGTGTCCTGTCTGTAATTATTATGTATATATACACTCACCTAAAGGATTATTAGGAAAAAAAAACCGTTAAATTTCTCATTAATGCAATTATCTAGTCAACCAATCACATGGCAGTTGCTTCAATGCATGTAGGGTGTGGTCCTGGTCAAGACAATCTCCTGAACACCAAACTGAATGTCAGAAAGGAAAAGAAAGGTGATTTAAGCAATTTTGAACATGGCATGGCTGTTGGTGCCAGCAAAGCATTTGTGAAGCCACAACATGCACAACCTTGAGGCAGATGGGCTACAACAGCAGAAGACCCCACCGGGTACCACTCATCTCCACTACAAATAGGAAAAAAGAGGCTACAAAATTGGACAGTTGAAGACTGGAAAAATGTTGCTTGGTCTGATGAGTCTCGATTTCTGTTGAGACATTCAGATCAGAATTTGGCATAAACAGAATGAAAACATGAATCCATCATGCCTTGTTACCACTGTGCAGGCTGGTGGTGGTGGTGTAATGGTGTGCGGGATGTTTTCTTGGCACACTTGAGGCCCCTTAGTGCCAATTGGGCATTGTTTAAATGCCAGAGCCTACCTGAGCATTGTTTCTGACCATGTTCATCCCTTTATGATCACCATGTACTCATCCTTTGATGGCTACTTCCAGCAGGATAATGCACCATGTCACAAAATTGGTTTCTTGAACATGACAATGAGTTCACTGTACTAAAATGTCCCCCACAGTCACCAGATCTCAACCCAAAAGAGCATCTTTGGGATGTGGTGGAACAGGAGCTTCGTGCCCTGAATGTGCATCCCACAAATCTCCAACTGCAAGATGCTATCCTATCAATATGTGCCAACATTTCTAAGGAATGCTTTCAGCACCTTCTTGAATCAATGCCATGTGGAATTAAGGCAGTTCTGAAGGCACAGAGGACACAGTATTAGTATGGTGTTCCTAATAATCCTTTAGGTGAGTGTATATATATATTATGGAAACACAAACTGATGTTCAGACTCAGATCCACACAATCTCATGGCAATTTGTATGTGTTTTACATCTAAATGTGTATGTTTTTGTGCAATTTGCTTTTGCCCATGTGACGTTGGGTTTAGTAATGAGGTTTTTGTACAATTCACTTTGTACAAATTCATACGAATGAGCCAAATCATAATATGCATATGATTTCCTATGAGATCAGGTTAGTCATGGAGCTCATAACTATAAAAACAAATAAAGCAGACTATTCTTACAACCGCAGCCAGCTGCTGCAGGAGTTAAATCTTCAGATGTCTGCAATGACCCACATAAAGTCTGACCTGACACTTCAATAAGACCAGACTTATCTGGACACATCAATCCATTTATTTAGATAAAAGCATTTCGAAGGTGTACCAGCTGTGTCCTGCATTACTGTCCACCTCAAATCTCTACCAGCAGATCATTTCAAGAGTACAAATCCCACTTTACTGCTTTCCTTTATACAAAACCAATTGCTTTTCCTAGAAGCCTTGATGATATTTCTGGTAGACTTGAATGTTATTACTCAGATAAGCTTTTAGAGTTCCAAGGAATAGATTTTATAAACATGAGTTTTCGGGATCCCAAATAGTTCAAGCACAACTTGACACCGTGCGTTTTTTTCATTTATACAGCATTCCTGTGTTTTCACAGAATCGTACAGTAATGGCCCATGGGGCTCGGCTAAATGAAAACGTGTGTGAGACCAGCTGGAAAAATCAAAGCTTTTATTTGCATGTTTTATGTAACAAGCGCAGAATATATTTCAAGCTGCTGGAAAGGTCGTCGGTACTCAAAACGCTACGCGTGCTGAATGCTTTAAAGTCAAGAGCAGACGCGAGTTGATGAGTCAGGGTTCAAGAGCTTGCAATTATGCATTTTAATACTCATTTCTCAATGAAACTTCATATTAGACAAAGACTTTATTTGATCCATCTTGTAAACGCGAACCATGAAGTATGTTTTTTATGTTTGCAACTCAATAGTCTTTGAAGTAGACGAAGATTTACTTTGACCTCAGTGGTACCGATTCAAAATCCAATTCAACCCGTCACCTCTCGGCCGCTCATCAGGGGTTAATTGTGTTAAGGGTGCATTGTGTTAGGTCATGGGTTCAACCCCAGGAAACACACATATTGATCAATGTATGCCTTCTGATGCGAAGCTGGGTTTTTCGTAAGGAAAACATATTTTAAACTTTATAAACTATGATTGTTGGCTTCTGGCAACTAAAATAAAAATATTTTAATTACAAAAACTCATCGCTTTACCTTGGAAAACATTTAATAACTGTGTATGGATTAGTTTTTGATAGATTCATGTCATTTTTGGAGCTTTAAAAATGGGGCACTATCCAATACCATTATGAAGCTGAAAAGACTTTCTCTGGCCAAAATATGTATTAAATATATGCTAAATATATTTTTCAATTTGAAAATATATGTTGATACGAAGGTTAAAACTAAATATATTTTAAAATGTATTTCCAGGGCACGTAAATAAATTTCTAATTTACAACCCATATGGCCAAAATATATATGCTAAATACAGTCTAATATTAAGTATAAGTATATTTGTTGAAGTTGAAAATATATTTAATTTTTACCTTTTCAAACCTTTTATGTACAGGTTTATAACATAAACATGAAGCTTTTCTTCCAATAAGACATTAACATATTTCCTTGATTTAAAACATATTTATTTTTAAAATATAAAAAATGCCAAAATATATTGGTGAAAATATATATATTTTTTAACATATATTCCAATTTTTTAAAATATTTTTAAAACATATTTTTTTCCGCATGTAGAGCCATGGTATATAATTTATTATATAACCCCGTGTTATTGTGTAAATAAAATCTGGGCTAATTTTCATTTATAAGCACTTGGATTAACACATCTGCCTAATCCATAAAATGTAATACAAAATAGTTGCTCCCTGGATTTTATTTTCAGAAGCATTTTAATTTTACCAAATGCTACAATCAACACTACTCACTTACTTTAATCGCAACAATTTTAATATATTTAGTTAAATTATGCAGGTCCATTTGATTTCGTTAGGGGACACATCTTGCTAGCAAGCCCCTGACTAAGACCTCATCTGTTGTTATTTTAACCTATCTTGTTTCTTTCTCCCGTGACTGGCGTAGCAGTCCCTTGAACGTATTCCCAAATGAGTCAGTGACATCAGCGGTGAGTGGGCGGGGACTGGGGGAGGGTGCCCACCCACGACTCGCTGTGTGAACCCAGCGCCACCTGTCTCCGGGTCTGGAACAGCTTGTGCCTTCTGCCTGTGGGCTACTGTCCCCTAACAGACCTCACACAGAGCTTTCCAGAACCACGGCCCAAACCGTGAGCTCTCAACTTCTCATATTCACACTCTCGGGGTGAATTCAACATAAATAAAAAATTTTAGCGCCCCCTAAACTGAAGGGTGCCTGTTTACGGTATCATGCTGTACCCGAGCATACGTGCTTTTTATTTAACTCGGTGATTTGAACTCAATAGGCTACTACTTTTCGATGCATCATGTAATGATCTATTGATCCGTCTTGGAGGGTTGGCGTGGCGACCGTGACAGCTTTGGCGCACTACATGCAAGGAGAAGCGTGAAAACCACGTGGGACTCTAAAAGCAAGATGAAATCGATGAGAAAAAAGCCCCTTTGTTCTTCGCGTGACTCATAGATTTTAAAAGTCAGGCATTAACAACCACACAAACCATTTTGCATGCGGTACAAACTCACTAAGTGGACGAAATGACTACATACGCATAGTTTAAGAGTGGGAGTGAATGGCAAAAAAATCAGGGGCTGTTAAAATGTTTGATCCATCTGTACATACAATATACTCATACTTTTAACCAACTTTCATTTTAAAAATGTCAAACTGTAATCATTAAAGCTGTCCAAGAGCTTTCATTAATGACATTTATAATCCTACGTTTTAGCATAATCTACTGTATTCTATAGCCTAAAGGTTTCAGCAGTAACAACATAAACAAACGGACTTCGTGGAACAAGCGTAACTTCCAGTAAACAGTAAACAAGCAGATGACCTCAGTTCAAATCATAGCTAAACCATATCAGAAACTACACTAAGCTAACGTTACCATGTAAATGTGTACTATATAATGTATACAAAGCAATCTACAGAGTGACTAAGAGCTGCGTCCGATGAAACCATCTATAAAAACTATTAAAAAAACATTGTTGAAAAAACATTTACATTAAGAAACGTAAAAATTAGGTATGTACCAATATGTGTGCCGATACCGATATTCAATACTTATGCTGCGTTTACACCAACCGCGATAGAGGTGTGAAGCGCAAGTGATTTCAATGTTAAGTCAATGTGAAGACGCGCTAATGCGCGTCTGGAGGTCCCGCAGCGCGGAAGAGGCGTTTGGCGCGGAAGACGCGTTTCTGCCTCAAAGGCGCAAATTGAGCATTGTGCGCGATACGCACGAATGGTGCTTTTTGTGCATTTTGCGGTTCACGGGAATTTTTGGCTGACGCCCAAGTTGACAAATTTGAACGTTGGCAGAATTTCGCGCCACATTAACCAATCAGGAGCCTGCTTGCTGCTGTGGTGGCAGCCCCTCCCGGAGGCACTCATTCAACCAACGCTTGATATTGTCCGTGAGCAGTCACCTGGAGCTATACGAAACAAGTTCATATTTCTATAGAGACAGGAATAAAAAGGACCTCGCTTGGAAGAGTGTCAGTGAGGACATCGGGCAACCTGGTAAGTTGTAATACACACTTCACTTTTGAGTCACGTGACGTTTATCGAGTCATGTGACATTTATCGACCCGCGCCGTTTATTTTCCCCATATAGTAAGGTTACCAAATACAACATGGTAACTCTCTCGATAAATGCACAATCAACATCAGCCATCTTGCAAACAGACAACCGCATAGCACTTGCCACTCCCACAAGAAGCGGAGTTTGCCTCTGACACGCGTCAAATGTTTGCTTTTTCCACGCGTCTACTTCGCTCTACACACGCGAATGCATTCAAACTGTTCAAGCAGCAAAATAGGCGCAGTAGACGCGATTTTGACGCCTGAAACGCGGTTGGTGTAAACTCAGCATTAGAATGACATCTACCGATACAAATAGATACTGATAGTTTTTTTTACTCCTTGTTTCTTGAATCACAGAAAATACTTCTGAGTTCTGATGTCATCCTCTTTAAATTGCCAGGATTATAATCTGCCCCATCATCAGCTGTTTTTAAACAATCACCCGATATACGGCATATGTCGACTGTCACGTAGGGCTGGGATGATTCATCGCAATTCAAACAAATAATGCCTGACTTGTATTAATTCTGAATTGCAAAGGCGATATTATGAACAGCTTTTTCACGTACTACAGCTCTTTGATCAGTAGGAAGCCCTTATCAATCTGAAATCACTGTGACTTTGAGTCATTTATAAGTGCATTTCAAAAGGCAACACTCGTCAAACAATCATTATAAATATTCTTTATTGTCATGAAATACCTGAAAAAATTGATATAAATATGCTTTGCCATTTCATAGAGCTGTGTGTGTAAATGGTACTTCTTCTGTGGCACATATTAAATTTTTGCACGAGAGAGCCCCTGGCTTTTGGATGTAGCCGCATTTCACCTCGATCGTGCTCCTTATCACCTTTTTCAAAAAAACTCTCTACACAAAAAAATCATCTGCAGACGACGATCCACAATGGATATTTTAATATCTATTCTGTGGAGTGGTTTCTAAGCGACTCTGTGAGAGGCTAGCCGGCCCTCTATGATACCAAAACAGCACATACACATTCGGGTGCGCACGCATGTATCTGCATGTGTAAAAGCAGATTTGCGTAGAAGTACATTTTACTGACATAAGTTGAATCCTTGTAATCGTTTCATGATTGGTTACTACCCCATCAATCAAAACTTTGCTGGATTGGCAAAAGCTGGCTTCATTTTGGCTTCATCTAGTAAAAAGCAAAGGTACGCAAAATGACACCTCGCTTACCCAATGTGCGCTTCCAGGAACAGAAAAATAAGGCGGAATATTCATCAGAACAGTCTAACGAAGCAGGAAGAGATGCATTTTCAGTGATAAGAATCGATATTTGATAGAAAATAAACCTGATTGTTCATATTAACTGTAAGCGCACATGTAAACAAAGGAGGAACTTGCGGGATTTCTCCCTATTTGTTTTGGATTTAAATGTGGAATGCATTTTAAAGCTTCCAATAGTAGAGCCCGACCGATAAAGGATTTTGAAGGCCGATACCAATACAAATGTTTGTTGGTTTTAAAATCCGATACTCTGATATATCGGCCGATATATATATATATTTTTTTTTTTTTGTTTGTTTGTTTTTTTTTTTTTTCAGAAACGCGCCACAAAACATTAGCAGATTTCCCTAACATTAGTTATTTGTAGTTATTTATGAGTTTTAACTAAAATAATATGATATTTACTAGGTAATTCCGCTTCACTCTCGGCTTATTTAACAGCAGCAAAACTGGACATGAGAGCTTATTTCAGTTAAGAGAACTGATTGGGATGTTCTTTTGATTGTTATTCAAGCAATGTATGTCTCGTGACAAACTCGCCATGATATATCGGTCGGGCTCTATCCAATAGTGACACCATATAGGGAGGGAGGACAGGAGATGTAATGCAATACAAACTGAATTACAGATGAGAAAAATAAGATTAAGCACAAAATAGAAAAGGGGAACGTTTTTTTGTGATTGTTGGGGGCAAAAATCCTCGATTTTGCGGCACGTTTTCTTAAAAAATGCGATGAATATGCGGGATATTTATGCAATTTATGCTATGGAATTGCGGAACTTGCGAAAATTGCGGAACTTGCAAAAGCTGCAATGATGTTCACGTCACATAATCATGTCACTTCATAACGTTCCCATGGCAATAGAGGACACGGCTGCGCTTTTGGGAAGTAAATGCAACATTTTTCAACTTTCTGCTAATATATATGTGACTTTTTGCTACGAAAATGCGGAGATTATGAAATCATGCAAGCCCCGCATATTTTGTGCGCAGAAATATGTAATTAATGCAGCGAAAGTGCGTCGTATTTGGAAAAAATGCAGCCCCGCATAAATATGCGGACTTTGGCTGATTATGCAATACATTGCGCTATCGCACAATCGCGTTTTTCTGGAGGGACTGAAAGATGAGAAATGTGCAAAAGATAAAAGTATGTACTGTATGCAGCTATGACATTTGTCTCATTATGAGTAAAATATGTACATAATGTAGTATGCTAGTATCTAATATATGATTATGTAGCTTGCTATGCAATTACAAATAGAGCTTTAATATTATTTTTTCTGTCCAACTATCTTATGTAACATTAAATAGCCTACTACCATTCAAAAGTTTTAGGGTTAATTTATTAAAATTTTTCCTCATATTCCTATAATAGCAAATTGATCAAAACTATAGAAGTATGAAAGTTAATACTGTGATTGAAGAAATCCATTTATTTGAGACTGTATTACTGCATTTCTCAATGACTGAAATGTGAACCTTGAATGTGAAGTCTTATGTTTATTTGACAGTGAGTTTACATTAAATTTTGCATGAAGGCTAAATAAAAATTAAAAACAAACATCAATTTATTTTATAGGGAAGGCTTCATAGACGTATGTAGGTATAGACATTCGTTGGGGGCATTCTTTGCAATATAACCCAAGGCCTTTTTAACATTCATACCGCTATCGGATTTATAACGTACCGACTGAATTTTAGAAGTATTTCGGCGATAGAAATTTTGGCCTTATCGCCCAGTCCTATTTAGGACTTTAAAATGTACATCAATTTTCTTTTAGGAAAATTGGACTTAAAAGGTTTTTTGGTGAACACAGAGTGGTTTTCTTATGCCATGACCGTGAAGCCTCTTTTTAAAACCTTTATTTTTATTTGGAAATGAACTCGGTGTTTAGCTTAATTCTGTATGCATTAAATCCATTTATCTGTAATTTGGTTGACAACTACACATTTTTCTGATTGTCAAATGCTGTTGTGACTCCCATAAACACCAAACTCTTTGTGAGTACAGAACTTGCTTTCACAAGTGAAACTGCAACCGGATCAAAGATAAAGCAATGAACATCTGGTTACAATTGGTTTGCTGAAGTCATCAGAAGACTTGGACTACAGCGAGTAAGTAAACGATGCGTTTTCACCTCAATTTGTGAACAAATGAACCCTAAAAGGGGAATAAAGTTAATTTACTTAACCCATGATCTGCATCTATTTCTCTTGTAATTAATTCAGCGCAGAATAAATAACACACGGCCCTCTGCTGGCACAAACACAACACTACAGGCATCACACTGAATGTATTAGCACTGCATTGGTATTCAAGTGATGCCCGTGGTTTGATTTGTGAAGCTTAAAGTAGTTGAATTCAAACAGGAAGACCTCTGCAGAGACCCAAATAAATGATAATGTGTTCGGATGAAATAAAATCCTGACTCATGGCGCATGAGAGTAATCAGCTGGAGGTTTTATTCCCATTTCTAAAGCCCAGCTGCACTTCCTCATAATTTCCTCAAATCACATGACTGATAATCATTTGAGTCAAAGGTTCACACAGAATACACTCGACATGAAAATACTAACGGATCCGTCATCGGCATACGGTATATTGTTCCTGCGGAGCTCTGTGAATTGTAAGTGTATTACCCTAATAAAGTCATTTTTGCTCATTCAGAGTCCAAAACCAATGATGGGAACTGCAGCCCTCCCTCTGCCAGCAGCGAGTACAGGCCACGCAAAACCACAGCACTGGGCCGCTCCGTACCAGAATCCATCATGGTCCAGTATGATGCAAGATTATCAGACATTGCCTGAAAAACAAAGAAATGACTTAAATTAAATATAAAATGATACATGTAAAACCCTTGCCAAAGTTTTGCCATTGAAAGTATAACAGTAAAGTATTACTACTCTACTTTGATCCTTTTCTGAGGTCAGCTAGTTAAGGTCGGGTAAGGTTTAGTTGATCTTTCAAACCCCATTTACACACCACTTTGGTCCCAGTGAAATTGGCAGAAGGGTGATTCTAGCGAAATTAGACTTGCAAGGTGTCATAATTTAGTTGTTTTTACACATTTAAGGGGGGAAATGTCATTACCGCAACGTGTCCATGACTGGATTTGGGTTCTTTGACATGGAAATATTTATCATTAAAAAATCTAAAAAATTTAAAGCTTCAGTGCATGTTATACTATAAATATTTACAGTAAAGAAACATGTGGTATTTAGTGATCATTGGTAAATGTAGGGACAATAATAAGGAATATAAATGTGTCCAAGACCAATTTTCTCATCCTCCGCAACAATTTTTAATCATTGTTTAAGCCCTCAAGGAACTAACATTTTCAAAAAAAAAAAAGTTGGAAGGGACATAATTGACTGTGACACTCAAGCTGGCTACAAGGTAAGCAGTTCTTATTTTTCTTTCCAGATAAAAGTTAAAATTTGTTTGTCATAGTACCTAGACAACTTTTTAGTTCTCATTACCGAAACATGCGTTTGTAAATGCATATATTTAATGTAATATCATGTTGCGATAATGATAATTTTTGATAATGATAATCTAAAAAATTTAAATAATTCTATAGGAAATATTTTTTAAATCAATGATTATAGTAAGAAGAAATCTTATATGTGCAAAAAAATCGGCTTCAAGGGCTTTTTAAAAATTCTGATGCTGGACACCTTCTAAATCTGAATTTTCGTGAATTTCGCTCTAGATTACTTGCGGGATTTAACTTTGTGTCATGCGAATTTTTTGCTCGAGTTGAATACTTTCAACTTGGGCGAAAATGCGTTTGAGGCGAATAGCGCGTGTTTTCACGGCAAACGCGCCGCCCATATTGCGTCATTCGCATCACCCCACGCGAGGACGCCTCTGATCGCGTTTTTGCATTGACTATGTATGTAATCTACTTGCGCAAATCGTTGAACTCGCATCTCGTATAAACCCACAGTTAGAGGTATGACACTACATCCATTAAAGCTACAAAAACAAAGAAACCCACATAAAAGACAAAAATGTGCACCTGTTGAAGGCTGACAGCCTGCTGTAGTTGTTCCACTTGAAGTCTTTGGGTTTCCAGTTGTCTCAGTTCAGTTTCACTGGTGTAAGACAGGACGGGCGGCAGACAAGGACAGTCTGGATCACCCCATTCCCCTTTTCTTCGTACAGGACACAGAGTTTCCGAATGACACTTGTTCCACCTTTCCCAGTCTGAACAACACAATTTAGACTTTCATAAGCTCGGTTATGTGCAGTTCTACTTTACTGACCACTATGATTCAGATCAAGCTGTGTACACAGGAAAGTGAACTATTGAATTTCAAAATTTGGAAAATATGGCTTCGGTTGGTAATATTTTCTTTAGATAAGAAAATAGATTATAGATAAGGAGCTAGCTTCTGGACAAAATATTACTTTCCCAAGAAGCAGGAACATGAGAACTTTTGTAAGTGGATTTTTTGAGGTCAGGGAAGTCAGTGAAATTATGTAGGATGATATGACAGTTTCACAATGACGAACTGCATCTGTGTGAAGACACTATGAGATAATGTTAAATCCGGAGGGAACACTTAAGGCCACATGAGAAAAATTTAACCAATGTCACAACGTGAGAACTTCAGCACACATGTATACACAGGACAGCTGTGTTAATATTAAGGCTGGTATTAAATTTAAGATCATGTTCCATCAAGATATTTTGGAAATTTGCTACCATAAATATATCAAAAATGTATTTATCTTTAAGATTTGTGTTCCTAAGGACTTTGATTTTCTCAATATTTTGTTCATTTTGCACCCTCGGATTTAAATAGTTCTATCTCGGCCAAATACTGTCCAATCCTAACAAACATCAGCAACGGAAAGCTTATTTATTTAGTTTTCAGAGGATGTATTTACCCTTTTGACTGCTTTTGCAATCCAGGTTGACATTGGAATTAATAGTTTTACTTGACTTTATTTGACGTTTTCCCCTGTAGTTTACTTACAATGTCACTCCAGGTTTCTTGAACCAATAATAAATATTATGTTTTTCATAACTGGGTGATTCTCACGAAATCCAGACTGAAAAGGTGTCCAGCATCAGATTTTTTTAAAAAGCCCTTGAATTGAACCCAATTTTTTTTGCACATATAAGATTAAGGTCTGAACTTACTATAACTATTATTTTTAGATATTTTAGATATATAACTATTATTTTAAAATATTTCCTATAAAATTATTTACATTTTTTTAGATTATCATTATCAAAAATTATCATTACCGTAACATGATATTAAATTAAATATATGCATTTACAAACGCATGTTTCGGTAATGAGAACTAAAAAGTTGTCTAAGTACTATGACAAACAAAATCTCAACTTTTATCTGGACAGAAAAAATAAAAACTGCTGACCTGGCAGCCATCTTGAGTGTCACAGTCAATTATCTCCCTTCCAACAATTTTTTTAAAATGTTTGTTACTTGAGGGCTTAAACAATGATTGAAATTTGTTGCGGAGGATGAAAAAAATTTTCTTGGACACATTTATATTCCTTATTATTGTCTCTACATTTACCAATGATCACCAAATACCACATGTTTCTTTACTGTAAATGTTTATAGTATAACATGCACTGAAGCTTTTTATTTTTTAGATTTTTTAATAATAAATATTTCCATGTCGAAGAACCCAAATCCAGTCATGGACACGTTGCGGTAATGAAAACTTTCCACTTAAATGTGGAAAAAACAACAAAATTGGTTTGTATGATGTAATTTGAAATCATGTGCAAAATAGTACATGAAGAGATGTTTGTAACTGTAACTGTGTTTCTTATTTTGATACCCTTACTTTGCATTTACTTTTTTTATCAAAATGTTTCATGACACCTCATAAGTCTAATTTCGAGAGAATAACCCAGCTGTTTTCCACCCTTGAATTAAACAGGCTATTGTTGGTAATGCATGATAACTAGCTCTACATGCACCCTAATCTGAAAATTGTTGTTAGAGATTTTGAAGCACCTTTCTTCAGACGATCGGCACTTGTGAGAAGTTCTTCAGTCATCTTCTCCAGACCTTGAAGCATCAGTGAAGACTCAAACCATTTCTCACCCGACGAACCTGTAATACACAAACAGTTTTTCAGCAACACCCTCCTTTGGCGAGCTAGCACAAGAAGGCAAGCTCCACTATGCACAAATCCCCAAAAATTAGACTCACAATTTAATTGAATTAAGTCACGTGAACTTCAGTAACATATCTCTAATTTCTATCTACTTTAAATAAGCAGCCTGCCTGTAACAAACATCCCATGACTCATATGAATAAAGGCTGGATGAGAGTGTAATCATTGGACGTATCCTTCCTTATTGTACTATTGCTCATTTTTTAGCCTCCTACTTTCACCCACACACTTCTGTGTATCATCATCCCTCTGCACCAGACGCAGATACCTGGCTGTGATCCCGCTGGGCAGCCCTGGTAAGTACACCGGCTCAGTTCAGCATGAAAGCAGTGCGTCAGGTCCAGACAACGCCGCGTGAGTTCGTCCAGCTTTGCTTTGATATCTGCAGGACATCCAGATGGCCATTCTGATGGAAACTGATACAACAGCAGGTCAAGGAAAAATACTCAACTTTTACATTCAGCAGATGGTTTTATCTAAAAATGAGGAAAACAACAAAGCAATTCATCTAATAATACAAGAAGTTTGAATAAAAACAGCTTTTCGAGTCAACCGGTATGTGCAGGCTTATGCTACACTACATTTTACCAATTAATACAGACATGCCTTTGATATGGGAGAGAAAGAGATGTTTTATTTTACAGAAATGACACTGCTTGTATATAAAAGGACATTACACATAATTGAAAAGCTTTAATGTAGGATAGGATACAGTTGAGCGGAGTCTCTCAGTAAAATGATCTCTCTCTGGTACAGACTTGGACTGATGAGTTAGTACTTTATTGCACAACCTGGGGTTAAAAACACATCATTTTATGTTTACAGCAAGAAACAAAACAAAGTGCCTGCATCCCATGTTTTTTTGTTATGGGAAAGTATAAACATTTAAGTCCATATAAAGAGATGGGACATACCAAATCTATTTTCGACTATTATGTAGTACTGATAGTATGCAAATGGGAAAGCAGGGAATGTCTTAACTTGGCAGGCTATTTAAAAAATTTTGTCACAAAGCAGACTGGGGCTGATGTTGCTTTTGGTTCATATGTCACACTTGAAACAAAGGGTCAGTGGGACACAGTGCCTTGAGCAAACGACGCAATACATTTTAGAAACTGTTAACAGTACATATGCTGCATGCAGGGCTCCAGACTGCTATCAAATGGTGGCATTTTGCCACCCAAATTTTACATCCAGTTGCACATGTGCGACCAGTAAATTTGACCTTTTTTGTTTGATGTGACACTGAATTTGAAACAGCACATTGTACTTTCTGCATCTATCATCAAAGTATTTATGGTATGGATTTACGGTATGTGCCCCTAAATTTTCTGGTTGCGCCCCTAAAATTTTCAGTTGGGGGCCACTGTGCTCCTAGTGAAAAAGTTAGCCTGGAGCCCTGTGTAAGTTACTAGTTTAACATGCTATAAATCTAGAACAAGTACTGTATGGTACTTACCTGATCTGTTTTGCTCTTTGTGATCGCCAAACCGGTAATAAAGGAGACTGTATCCTACAACAACAGATAAAACTAAGTTGTGAGTAGGGTTGCAAAGGGGTCCCCCTTTAATCTGGGGAATTTTGGAAATATTCCAGATTGGAAACTTAATGGAACTTTATGGGAATTATTTGTAAATTTATATAAACTTAACTATATCATATACAAACATAAATAAACATTTAAACACACTTGTAGCCAATCAGCAGTAAGGGGCGTGTCTACTAACCGACCTTCTTGCCGGGGTTGCGTATGTGTGGGGCGGGCCTTTTAAAAGAAGGTCCAGATTCTATTGGGGTAGGGGCGTGATTGTTTAGGTGATATCAACATTGGCTTTCAAACATTGTGCACTCCGCCTTTAATGATACTTGCGCTCATCAAGCCTGGATTTATTTGATCAAAAACCCTTTAGAAATTATTCTAATATGAACACACATCACAAGAAAGTTTTAAACAAATTAAAAATATATAATTTATGTGAATACATGCAAAGATGGACATTTTGACATTATTTTGTGTGCAGGATTCAAGAAATTATTTGTGCATGTTATGGAAAAAAACAATTACATGCAAGGGTGTGGCCTCAATGGCCCTTCAGTAAGCAGTGTGCTGTGTGCAATTTGCAGGGTAGAAATTCAACTGAAATGGCATTAAATGTTGTTATTTTAAACCAAATTAATAAATTTTATTTAAAGGGGACATTTCACAAGACATTTTAAAGATGTCAAATAAATCTTTGGTGTCCCCAGGTTAAGTATGTGAAGTTGTAGCTTAAAATACCATATAGGTCATTTATTCAAGCATGTTAAAATTGCCACTTTGTAGGAGTGAGAAAAAAAATGACATTTTTGGGTGTGTCCTTTAAAATGCAAGTTGTCTGATTCCTGCACTAAATTGCAGTGCCGTGTTTGGATAGTGCTGGAAAAGTGGCGGTATTATTATAATAAGATCCCCTTCTGACATCACAAGGGGAGCCAAATTTCAATGACCTATTTTTTCACATGCTTGCAGAGAATGGTTTACTAAAACTAAGTTAGTGGGTTGTCCTTTTTCCACATTTTCTATGTTGATAGAAGCATTGGCGACCCACTTATAGCACTTAAACATGGATAAAGTCAGATTTTTATGATATGTTCCCTTTAACTACATTTAAGTTCCCTGTTATAAATTTTCAAATTCCCAGTTTATTCCTGTTAATTCCCATATATTCACATGAATATTCCATAATTTCCATGGAGAGTTTCCAGCCTTGAAAATTCCTGGAATTTTGTGAGCCTAGTTGTAAGTAGGCTGACATATAAAGATTTAACATATACAGGTCTGTGCAAAAGTAGCCACCACCACCAGACTTGTTAATTTAAAAGTTTTTATGTCCATCCATATTTATTTTTCAATCTATTTTATTAAGATACAAACAGAAAATACAGGAAATATAAAATAAAAAATAAAATTTTCAGGACTAAATGTCTTCTTTAAGCATCGTCAGTGTTTAGTGTGACCTCTCTTGGCACTAAACACATCTTGAGCGTTTTTGAGCAGAATGAAGTAAAAATACTAATTTCTTTAAAATTAGAAATTAGGATTTAATTGTATTTTATTTAGGTTTAAGAGATCCTGCAGTTTCCTGCGATTGCTCAAATGGAAGGGGGGTTTACCCTAAATACTTGACACATTACTTTACACTTTTTATACAGTTTTTAATACTATATACGCATTTCCTGTATTTTCTGGATGTATTCTATTAAAGAGACTAAGAAACGATTAAATGGGTGATTCTCACGAAAACTTGGTTTTAAAAATGTCAAGTATGAAAATGTAAAAATTGCTTAAATTTACTTTTTTCCCACCAGACATTGAAAAACAAAGTCTGGAGTAAATGGGAACATTTATTTAAAAACTTTTACTTGTCATTTAACACTTTTTGTAACATAATAAAAAAAATTAGTCCTAAAAAATCTCATTACCGCAACAGTCAGAAAACATCAACACTGACATATTTTCAAAATGACATGACAAACCTGAAAGAACATAATTTGGAGATTCTGCACATGCATTTAAAATCAAAGTATTATGCTTCTATTAATTAAATTAACATTTAATAAGCATCTGTTGCGGTAATGATAATCAAAATGTCGTGTAAGCATTCTGACAAGACAATATTTCAAATTAACAGTAAAAAATGATCTTACCTGGTAGCCATCTTGAAGTAACTGGTCCATGTGCTTGGTCACTCAAAATCAAACTTTATTAAAATTCTGTATGTGTGCTTAAACTGTTCTCAAAAAGTGTTGCGGAGGATGAGAACATCAGACATGGACACATCATTTTCCTAATTTTTCTTCATTATTATTATACATGAATATTCAGTAAATATTTTTTCTGTCATCTAAAGTAGTCTAGCAAAATATCCATTTATTTTTTTTTTCTTAATATTTTTGTGTTAATTTGATTAAATTACAACATAACGCATGTTCAAACACAGCCGGACACATTGAGGTAATGAGAATTTCAGCAGAAAATGAGATAAAATTTCCAATTATAAATTCTTATGTTAAAATCACACATTGTGCAAGGTAGAACACAGTATTGTGTTAATTCTGATGCTTTTTAATGTTACTATATTACACATTTTAAAGCTAAAATCATTAGTGCCGTGGTGTTTCAATGGTTTCGTGAGAATCACCCATATATGATTACTGTAACATTGCAAAAACAACAAATCTAATTGTGGCATAGTGGTCTAAGACTTTTGCACAGTCCTGTATGTTTGGCTAAAGATCAACTCCATATTAGCGCAAAACAAGATAAGTATCTCACCATATACATACCATTGTTCATTAGATTGTGAAGTTCCTGTTTTGGACACAGGAACATCTTCACAAAGACGCTTCATTGACTGATCTATCAGTGGCTCTTTAGCATTAATGGTTTCATCACAGATCTTCTGCTGGGATCCTGTGGAAGAGATCTTCACCGGAGCACTCTTCTGAGCTGACTGTTTCCCTGCGAAAACCATACGAGCTTTCTGAACTGAAACCGGCCGTGTCAATATTCCTCCAGAGTTAACACTGCTTCCAGTTGATCGCACACGTTGACCGGGTTTTCTTTTATCATTGTCTTTATGATTGATGACTGATTTGTTTCTGATGTCATTAGGAGGGGTTTTGATGTCACCGTCAGAGGAAAGTTCCTTATGACCTTCAGATGCACTGCGAATTTTCAGGGCTTTCTTTAAAACTTTATCCAGCAGTTCAATTTCTTGTTGTTCTTTGGGTGCAACATCTAATGTAAAAATTTGAAAAAAAGGTTATAAACAGCATGGGGATATAAGCAAAATAAACAATTAGCAAACGAATCAATGAATGGGTGTTTTCTAACCGTCTTTGGTACTGATGGCAGCTGCATGATCCAACCCACTGATGTCAGTCACACGGGTTCTCCTGCAAAAATATAGCATTATTTAAGTGCTTCTTAAAATAATACCTTTACAATCTTTGTTAGTGGATCTTACATTGAGCGTAAAAGGTCCTTGGACTGTCTGATGCTTTCTGTCAGTCTTGATTCTTCAGCTTTGCACATTTTGATGGCTTCATCAATAGCATGAAGCAGAGACATAATCTATATCTGAGCTACAGGTTAGAGACAGAATACACGAACATATACATTATATTGTGTATATATACACACATGGATACCATTATATATATATATATATATATATATATATATATATATATATATATATATATATATATATATATATATATATATATATATATATATAAATATATATATATAAATATATATATATATATAATACATTACACTGCATTGCACGCTAAATATACATAATATTCTATACTAATCTATACATTATATAACATAGAAGACTATATTATATTGTATCCTATGTATAAAGACTTTAAGTTAAATACAATATTATATTGTATGCTTTATATGGCCACTTAATATACTTACTATCTATCCACATGCAAGCATGTTTACACAGCGGTGACAATACAGAAAAAAAACATTCACACATGGCTTGTTTTTATAACAATAATATAAAGGAAAACCTGTCGTCGTTCATAACTGTTAACGTTAACGTTACCTGCATTCGTGTTTATAAAATATTCAAGAGTCCAAAAACGATTCAAGTTACCCGCCCGGAAATACACGTTTCTCTCGGAAAAACACTGCTTTAGCTTTCCACGATCCACCGAGTGTATACCTTCAGGATTAAAAATGTGTAAAATCTGTCTCTATTCCCATTGAAATGAACTAAAGTTTACAATTTCACCGTTAAACTTTAGCCTTGGCCGTATCTACTGCGCGCGACTGCTCTCAGGCAGCGCGACTTCAACTCTCGCGAGAAGAGAGAACGCGATGTCATGTGGTTGCCGGGGAAACAAGAACGCCTGGGCGTGCAGTGTTGATCAGAAACACACATCAGAAACTTCATATGATGGAGTCAAACAGAGAGTTTGGGAAAGCGGTTACAGTGCAGATTACTGTGTTGAAAGGAAATCATTTGGTAAGTTGGAAAAAGCCGTGTCTGTTCAATAACATTAAACAGCCATTAAATAACTGTTCAAATAGTTTATAAAGTGTTTCCTGTTGGGTATGTACTCTTGAAGACATATTTAATAAAGAAAAATGTTGGGTAAAAGCCAAAAACTTTTGTTTTGTCCATCTTGAACATAATATAGGAGATGTTTGGAGACATCCTGCGGCATTGCTCAGACCGATCGGCGTATGACATCAAAGTATCACGAGAGCACAACTTTTGGGTCGCTCTCGCTGTACTTTTACGTCATACGCCGATCGGTGTGCGCAGCGCCGCACAAAGTCAGTAGAAAGAGGATAGTTCAGCCAAAAATTTAAATTCTGTCATCATTTACTGACTAATACAAACCTGTATAAATTTCTTTATTCTGATGAACACGAAGGAAGACATTTTGAGAAATGTTTGTAACCAAAACAACAATGAGCCCTATTCGCTTCCATAGTAGGAGAAAATAATATCTTTCATAAAGATATCAGAACAAAAGAGATTTATACAGGTTTGTAACAATATGAGAGTGAGTAAATGATGAGAGAATTTAAATTTTGGGGTAAACTATACCTTTTTTTTTTTTTTGCAAACCAAACCATGAGCCGCCATCTAATTTGGATGACAAGTTGCGTGCACTTTATTCAATCAAGTTTAATGCACTGAATGTGTTTACGTAAGTCATGTGACAGAGCCTTTAAATTGTTTGACTTTCAATGTCATTGTAGAGCCATTAAATAGCTTATAATATAATTTAAATACAGTTAGGACATGTTTACGATTTTGGATAATTTTTATTTTATTTTATGTATAATTCAGAGAGGCAGCGGGGCTGAATCATGTCTCAGTTTTGTCCGTGTGGAGTTTAATGGATGTGCTCTGGGAGACTCACAAAAACTGGATGTTGCTGTGGACAAGGATGCAGTTTACAACTTCACCTGTAGTTTTGAATGTTCAGAAGGAGCCCACACCCTGGATGATCTGGCACATAAACCTCTTATATGTGAGCACTCAGTTGCTTTAATTTTCACAGTTCTGGGACATATACAAGGCAATCATGTCTAAATTCATAAATCTATATAAAGTAGATTCCACACTTAAATATGTGTGAATTTTTGACAACAAAATATCAGACCAGATCTATTTAAAACTATGTGAACTTAAAGGAATCTGTTATGCAACCACTAATTGCACCACCATATTGCATCCTGAACCACCATACTGCAATGTAAAAGCATATAAACCTGTGATTTTGTTGTGTGTTTGTACATTCAGTAACAGTCATTGAAATTTTACCCAAAGAGAAGAAACAGAAAGAGGAGAAAACTGCAGTTCTGGGTCAGGCTGTAGTGGATCTTCTGCCTCTGCTGAAAGGTTAAAGCACTTTTCAATCCTGTTTATAAATCTCTCAGACACCATATAGGATTAAGACAGTTGTGTCTTTTATTACAGGTCAGTGTAGCTTCCTATCCTGTGTGCACCTTCACTCGGCATCCGGATCACCATTAGACGACGGTGTAAAAGTAAGACACGCTTACTTGCTATGGGCAGAGCAATGGACAGTAATCTCACACATGTGGCCGCTTAAATCTCAGACTTTGAATTCCAGACAGTGATCTTATATTTTTCAAGAATAATGCATATCTTAATTGTATTGTCCACTGTTACATTAAAAGCACAATATGTAGGATTTTCACCACTAGAGGTCGCTATTTTACACTAACAATAACAATGGCGACTAAAGGATTATTCCACTTTTATAAAAAAAATGTAAAATTTGCTCACCCCGATGTCATCCAATATGTTTATGTCTTTCTTTGGTCAGTTGAAAAAAAAAATATTCCAGGATTTTTCTCCATATAGTGGGTTTTAGTGGACCTCAACAGTTTACAGTTTCAATGCCGTTTACAATTGCAGTTTCAATGCAGCTTCAAAAGGTTTTAAATGATCCCACCTGATATATCGTCTGATATTATCTCTTCTAGCTTTCAAATTTTCTTTTGAAGTGTGTAAATTTTGTGTGTGCTCTTGTTTTAAGCCCACTCTAGATGTGTCGGTGAGCGTTCAAGAACCTTTGCTCTCAGATGTCCAGATCTCTGAATCCAATCTGTTGATGGTCACCGTGGAGACGGCGTACTCCATTCCTGACATCTGGAATGCCGCATCCACACCTCCATCCAGCTATGTGGCTGCCTTGCAGATTCCCCTATCAGCTGGGGTAAGATTGCACCGTTAAACACTGGATTGAAGAATATCTAACTATATGCAAAAAGTGCCCTACTGAAAAATCCAGCTAAGACCCTAAGGTGGCACTAGCTGGTTTACGCTAGTCCTCCCAGCATGACAAAGCTGGTCATGCTGGTGGGTCAGCTGGTCTTCCAGCCTGACCAGCAAAGTCCAGCTAGACCAGCTTAAAAAGTGACCAAAACACAGCTAGACCAGCTTGCTACACCAGCAAAACCAGCTTACTACACCAGCAAAACCAGCTAAAACCAAGCTGGGAGACCAGCTAAAACCAGCTCACCAGTTTATGCTGGTCTTAGCTGGATTTTTTAGTAGGGTGAAATGATTTTTTTACAGGAAGCACAAGCGTTATTGTTCTCCAACGGCACAGTGAAGATGGGTGGCGAAAGGGAATCAGTGCCAAGGCCCAAAAAATGGCCAGTGGGGCCCCTCCTCGCTCCAGGGGCCGAAATCATGGAGGGCCAGTTTATTGACACAGAACCCATGGATATGGGTCACGGAGAGCTTACAGATATTGAGGTGACCTGACCTTTAATATTCTGGATGCTCTCAAGAGACATGACATGGCACAGCTTGTGTATTGATCTGTGTGTGTTGTAGGACACGGATTTTAGAGCAGACGCAGAGTGTAACAGGAAAAGAGTGAGCTGGGACACAATGCAGCGTTGTTTTATTGACACAGGAGGCGTGGCCTGGTGAGTACACACCTCGTTTATTTGATATAATCATCTAATTTTTTTAAATGTCTGTTTGGTAGAAATGACAGCGTATGCCTCCTCTTTTTCTCAGTCTGTCCCGCAAGATTGCAGAATGCAGACTGTGGCCCATCGAAATCATGAGATGCACTCAAACGGCGCCGACTAAATCTGCAAAGAACAGCAAAGAAAAGCAGGCAATAAACCATTTGCTACAGTGCTGAGAGGACGGAAAGTGAAAGAAGAAAGGAAAATTTGGATTTTTTTAATGTCACAAGATTCAAACTTGGGTTGCCCACATTTGTGCTAACAGCTGACCCCCATGTTCACCAGAAGTATCCTGGGTCTGCATTTGTGGTGTTTTGACACCAGAAGAAATATGTTTATATAGGGCATGGTAAACCAGTTTTGGTCTGTTATGGACCTGGTGTAACCCATTTAAAAATGATCCCCACATTTTCCAATAAGTGAAACATCAATCCTGATACCACCCGTCACAGACGAACAATAGCAAACATCAAGTCATGATTCATTATTGTGTGTAGTTACTGATATAAACACAATACAACATTGATATTTCTGTCTGTTATAGGGGGAGGATGAGGCTCAGATCTCATTTCATGGAGTGGTGTACATGGACCTGGCACCACTGTTGTACCCAGGTGTTCGCCGTATACATGGAGCGTACAGGATCTATCCATTTTATGAGTCTGATCTTCTGGCTAAGGTAAATCAGAGGTTATTTTTGACTTGTTTTCAGTAAAAATATAAAAAAATTCTTAAATCAAGATAATTTTCTTTAGGAGCAAAATGACCTAAGAAAATAAGTCTAGTTTTTAGACAATAAATATTACATTTAAATATAATAAATAAATATAATAAAACTTTTAAAAGATTACTTTTTTCTTAAATACTTAATTTCAGAAAAAATCTAAAAAAAAATTCTTACCCCATTGGCAGATATTTTTTGCTTGTTTAAACACAAATTCACTTAAATTTTGTGTTTTTTGTCTAAAAACTAGATTTATTTTCTTAAGTCATTTTGTTCATCAAGAAAATGCATCTTCATTTGAAAAATTAGTGCTGGGCAAAGATTAATCGCGATTAATCGCATACAAAATAAAAGTGATTTTTGGCATAATATATGAGTATGTGCTGTGTGTAATTATTATGTATAAATAAATACACACACATTCATGTATGTATTTAAGAAACATTTACATGTTTATATATATTTATTTATATTTTTATATATTCTATATTAAAAATAAATTTAAAAAAAGTTATATATAAGTAAAACAATTCTGAAATGAATATATGAATGTGTGTGTGGTTAAATATACACAATAATTAGACACAGTACACGCACAAATATTATGCAAAAAAATCACTTTTATTTTGTATGTGATTAATCGCGATTAATCTTTGCCCAGCACTATGAAAAGTATATATATTTCTAGTGCTGGACAAAGATTAATCACAATTAATCGCACACAAAATATAAGTGATTTTTTGCATAATATATGAGGGTGTGCTGTTTGTAATTATTTTGTTTAAATACACAGACATTTATTTATGTATGTATTTAAGAAACATGTACGTATATATATATATATATATATATATATATATATATATATATATATATATATATATATATATATATATATATATATATATATATATATTTATTTATTTATTTATTTATTTATTTATTTATTTATTTATGTTATATATTCTATATTATATATAAACAAAAAAATTGATATATAAATAAAAATGTTCTGAAATGTATATATGTACGTGTCTGTGTTTAAATATACATAATTATTACACACAGCCTCATATATTATGCAATGAGTTATTATTTGATGAGCAAAATGCACTTTTATTTTGTAGGCAATTAGTGGTGATTAATCTTTGCCCAGGACTAATTTATACTGAAAACAAAACAAAAATACTAAGTAAGAAAGTCATTTTTTGCAGTACATACACTCGTGTGTGGAAAAAAACTGATTAAAATTCAGAATGTATGATTTACAGTCACTTATGATATTGCATAATTACATTATTCTTTTATAAGATTTTCTGTTGCTTTAAAGTTACCCTTTTGGATTAAAGATATAGTTTAGCATATAATTAAAATTTTGTTTTTTACATGTTGTTTCAAACCTGTATGGCCTTTTCTTCTGGGAACACAAAAGATGTAATTTTTAATAATGCACTGGTGTTTTTCTGCATGCAGTTACAATGAATAGAGCTTACAAGCTTTATAAAGGCACCATAAACACTTCAGTCTCTATTCATTGTAATTGTATGAGTAAAAAACAAGCAGTCCCAAACAACCATTGTTCTGCAGGCTCAGAGAACACACAGCGTTCTGAAGGAGCAACTCAGAGCACCAGGGAACAAAGATGCTTTCAAAAAGGTACTAAACAAACTGTTTATTTTCCCACCATCAACCTATATGAGCTTCTCTATAACAGCAAGAAGGTCAAATGGAGGCTTTGGCTTTTCAGGAGACTTGCTCCCCTCATAAACAACCCAATTACTCCAAATACATCTCCTCTAAAGTTCAAGAAGGATCTTAGTAATGTGCTCAGGCGTACCAAAATAATGTCTAAGTGCGCAAAAAATGAAAGATTTCAATATCAACACTATACTATGTCTCAAAAAAATCTCTTTTGTGTTATTTTTTAAAGGTGCTATAGGATGTAAAACTGTATTTACTTAGATTAATTATAAGAATGCTGTGCATGGTAATGACATATCATGAGCCTCAAACACCATTTAGCACAGTGGCGGCTTGTGACTCCTCATCCGAGGGGCGCTAATTCAAAATAAGTGTTCGGAGTATCATGTGTGTGGTTCCCTTTCCCAAAATATGTGTCCTGCGTGTGGGTATCACGTGTTTTGTCAGGGTGGGTGCCTGCTGCACACGCGTCGGGACCGTTTATGATAAAACAGACGCGCATGTTCACAAAATACACACAAGACACTCCCTTAACATTAAATTTTTTTGCGAGTATCTCGCGATCGTCTCTTTTATCATAAACCCTTTAGACGCGTCTGTAGCAGACACTTATTTTGGCAGGACACGTGTTGCACACAGGACCTCTCAAAGCGCATATTTTGAAATTACGAACCACACACATGATGGGCTACATATGTTGTGACGAACTTCGCATCGTGCGCCCTCAAAAAAAAGAAATCACCAGCCGCCACCGATTTAGCACTATATGCTAGTTAATGCTATATGCTAGCGTTTAGGCTAAAGTTATTCTATTGACATCACAGTTACGTTTTGCTCAGAAACGTCCATTAACAACCTCCAAACAATTGATTATTCCTCAAATTCTGTATATTCAGTGTTGGGGAAAGTTACTTTTAAAAGTAATGCATTACAATATTAAGTTACTCCCCAAAAAAGTAACTAATTGCGTTACTTAGTTACTTTTCATGGAAAGTAATGCTTCTGTTACTTTTTAGTTACTTTTGCGTTACTTTTTCTTGGCTGAAACTTGATCTTTTTTAGGCCTTGCAGGCGTTTTTTATGACTGAAAAGTTCTGCTTTCTGAAATTGCATATTTCATCACAAAAATTTTGAGCCATCTCAGTTTCTGACTCAAACTGTTCCCACACAGGCGTGTACACATAGAGTGCATTATGTGACTATGTTCAGTTTAATTCAGTACATCATTTTTTTAAACCAAAATTAATTAAACTAAAAAGTAATTTCCATTACTTTTTTAAAAAAAGTAACTCAAATATTTATGTGTACATTTAAAAAGTAATGAGTTACTTTCCCTGTTACTTCAGGAAAGTGATATTATTATGTAATCCACGTTACTTGTAATGCGTTACCCCCAACACGTAACGTTACAGTTGTGATGTACACCCCCAACATTAAATTACACATTAAATTCGTTTCAATGTTGTTACAATGCTAAAAACAGTTGTGTGTTAGCACTATATGCTAGTTTATGCTATATGCTAGCGTTTAGGCTAAATTTCTACTTTTGGTGTTACAGTTACGTTTTGCTCAGAAACGTCCATTAACAATATCCAAAAACCGATTATTCCTCAAATTATGTATCTTCATCTGATACAAGCTCATACATAAGGTCTGTTTACACACACACACACAGAGCTACTGAACTGAACTCAACATTATTATTCCATTATTAGGCCATTTCATTCTAAATCCTATAGGTTGTAAATGGATTTGTAAAACTGTTTCTGGATCATTTTTGCACTTAATAAAGCCACATACCTTCTATGTAGATATCAGGGAACAATTTAACAGATTTGAATGCATTCTTTGGCACCTTTAAGGTAAAAGAGAAACATCTGAGCAATAAAACCATCATGTAGAACGTCATACACAAGCTGTATGCTAGTATTCATCTGACATGATGGATTTTTGAGCATCTTTTCCTCTTTCCGTGAATCATTGGGTGTCATGTTTGATGTCCTCTCTGCATCTGTGATTGAGACACACTTCCTAAAGCAATTAGCGGTAATTGGAGCAGATTAGCGGCCGCGTGGTCCGTGGTGAATCATCTTCTCTGCATCATCTGGCCATCTCAGGCTCCCTGTGGTCCTGCAGCAGATGGAGACGGAGAACACACACAAACACTCCAACAACTGAACATTTGATCCTGCGGCTGCTTCGGGTTACATGTTTAGGAATATTAGTTTAATATTTAAGTTGACATTTTATAGGTTAACTTGAATGAGCAGTAATGATGCTTGACTAAATAAACTCAACTGAAACTCAATCTAGTCTGATCCACAGGGGAAACCTGCTCAGACCGACAGTCCACCTGATATGGAGGTGCAGGTGAACATGGAGGGACAGGTCGGTTCATCTCTCAATTATAAATTAAAGCCCAAATAACTTTATTATCTTTATGTAGTTAAAGAAAGTTAATGATTTTCTCAGATGTACGCAGAATCAAGATCGTACATTGTTATTGAGATTGCTTTGGAGAAGCCGCTGGTTCCAAAGAGACCACCGGAAGTGCTAGCCAAACGGTAAATCATTTACAGTACAATAAGCATTGTTGTCATCATCATATGAGCACATGTTTAATTAAGTTTAAATAAATCCCTCTATATACCCAAAATACATGTTTATATAAATAAAGCTATTTTTCCAAATGCTATAAATTAAAAGTATTTTTTGTATTGAACCTCAACAACCACTAAGCTTTATTATTGATCCCCCTTATTATTTAGATAGGTGATTGATCAGACTTTTCATTAGTGTTTTCATAAAGCTTTACATTTAATATCTTTAATCTTGTGTTTATGGTTTTACGTGTGTTTACTTGTATGTTGATCTGTGTATTACAGTGTAATGGAGTTAATCCCACCGAGACCTCCTCTGCCTCGACGACCAGCGGGAGCAGAAAGGGTAAGAAACATATTATTTTTTTTATATTATTATTTAAAAGTTTTATCTCTGTCCTAATCACACAACCTCTTATCTTTTAATAAACCCTCACAATCTGTATCTTGGTTAATGTGAAATCAGTTATCTCTAACGCTCTCTTGTGGTCAGAAGTTAGACATGCAGAGATGTAAACAGCTCTTAAAGGTGCAGTGTGTAATTTTTAGAAGGATCTCTTGACAGAAATGCAATAAAATAAACAAAACTACATTATCATGGGTGTATAAAGACCTTTTAATGATGAATCGTTATGTTTTTATTACCTTAGAATGAGATGCTTTTATCTACATGCATGTGGGTCCCCTTACGTGGAAGTTGCCATTTTGTGCCACCATGTTTTTACAGAAACCCTTAAAGGAATAGTCTACTCATTTTCAATATTAAAATATGTTATTACCTTAACTAAGAATTGTTGATACATCCCTCTATCATCTGTGTGCGTGCACGTAAGCGCTGGAGCGCGCTGAGACGCTTCGATAGCATTTAGCTTAGCCCCATTTATTCAATGGTACCATTTAGAGATAAAGTTAGAAGTGACCAAACACATCAACGTTTTTCCTATTTAAGACAAGTAGTTATACGAGCAAGTTTGGTGGTACAAAATAAAACATAGCGCTTTTCTAAGCGGATTTAAAAGAGGAACTATATTTTATGGCGCAACAGCACCCCTGGGAGCACTTCGACTCGGCGCAGTCACACCCTCCCTCTCCCATTATGAGAGTGAGGAGGGGAGCGGACTTTTCAGGCGAGTCGAAGTACTCCCAAAAGTGCTATTACGCCATAAAATATAGTTCCTCTTTTAAATCCGCTTAGAAAAGCGCTACGTTTTATTTTGTACCACCAAACTTGCTCGTATAACTACTCGTCTTAAATAGGAAAAACGTTGATGTGTTTGGTCACTTCTAACTTTATCTATAAATGGTACCATTGAATGAATGGGGCTAAGCTAAATGCTATCGAAGCGTCGCAGCGCGCTCCAGCGCTTACGTGCACGCACACAGATGATTGAGGGATGTATCAACAATTCTTAGTTAAGGTAATAACATATTTTAATATTGAAAATGAGTAGACTATTCCTTTAACGCACAAAAATGTTTGTCTCCGATGATAACATGTTTTTCTGGTGGTAGCTACTGTAGCTTCTCTATGCGTTTTGAAAGCGAGGGGTGAGCAGTGGGCTGAGCAGTTGGTTGCAATTCGTAACCTCACCACTAGAAGCCGCTAAAATTTACACACTGCACCTTTAAATAACCTGAATGAATCTCACAAAGTCACATGACAATAATACATTGCATGCATTTTATCAGGCAGTACATGAATATCAGTCTCAGATAGCGAGCGTGGCCGCACAGGTTTTGGATCAGTACCAGCAGCTGTTTGGAGAGGCGTTTGTGCCGGGCGGGATTCCAGTGGATCCAACACTTCAAGAGCATCGTAAAGCACAACTGATCGGAGAACTCAATTACTCTGGGAAATACTTTGCCTTTAAAGAACAGATGAAGGTGATTTTGTATTATAATGCAGAAACCACACCATTTGACAGTCACCACCCTCTCTCTGTCCCCTAACACAGTGGTTCCCAACCTTTTTCACTTTAAGGCCCCCCACTCACTCATTTTTTTGGAATGACTACACAGATGTATATTCGCTAAAAAAAATAAGAAACATCTTGATTTTAGCTTATTTTAATGCTTGTTTTGTCTTAATTTTAAGTAATCTTGAAGCCCCCCTGTGGGCCCCAGCCTCCTGGTTGGGAAACACTGCCTTAACATACGCAGGTGGTTTATGTACCACAATACTTTATGATCTCTTATGATTGACGTATGCATATGTTAACACAGTTGCTCATTAAGGTGGGTTGAGTTACTGAATAGTGAAGTGTTGATATGTAAGTATGGCTAATAATAAATGAATGTGTTCATGTTTGTGATGTCACGACTGTTGTTGTTGTTGTAGTACTCTGTGGTACGGATTGTCCGGGAGAAGATGTTGAGGACAGAATCCTTCTCAAGCCCTGAGCAGCTCCAGGCATTCTTGAGTCAGCTCTATGTGTTCCTGGTGGATGAGATGCACGTTGCTCTCAATAAGGTGTTGCACACATACAACACACATTTTGTTTATTTTGCTAAGTCAAATGTCACAGATAAAATCACTCATTCTAGCAAGCACTTCTCTCGTGTCCTTCTGAATCAGACTCCTTTATCTAAATCATGTTGCTTTAAACCATACTCTTCTCTCTGAATCATATTACTCTGAATCAGACTTTGATGTCTGAATCATGTTCATCTAATTCAGACTCTTTTCTTTTTAAATCATGTTCCTCTGAATCAGACTCTTCTCTGTCAATCATGTTCGTCTGAGTAAGACTCTGCTCTTTGAATTCTGTTCCTCTGAACCAGACTCTTCTCTATGAATCATGTTCCTCTGAATCAGACTCTGCACTCTGAATCACGTTCCTCTGAATCAGACTCTGCTCTGAAACAACTTTGAATCATTTTGTTTTGAATCAGACTCTGCTCTGTGAATCATGTTCTTTTTAATCAGAATTTGCTTTGTGAGTCATGTTTCTCCAAATCAGACTCTACTCTTTAAAACATGCTTCACTGAACTAGACTCTTTTATCTAAATCATGTTGCTTTAAACCATACTCTTCTCTCTGAATTATATTACTCTGAATCAAACTTGATGTCTGAATCATCTTCATCTAATTCAGACTCTTTTCTTTTTAAATCATGTTCCTCCGAATCAGACTCTTCTCTGTCAATCATGTTCGTCTTAGTCAGACTCTTCTCTCTGAATCATGTTGCTCTGATTCAGACTCTCCTCTCTGAATCATGTTCCTCTGAATCAGACTCTGCTCTGAATTAACTTTGAATCATTTTGTTTTGAATCAGACTCTGCTCTCTGAAACATGTTCCTCTGAATCAGACTCTGCTCTTTGAATCAAGTTCCTCTGAATAAGACTCTGCACTCTGAATCAATTGCATCTGAATCAGACCCTGCACTCTGAACCATGTTCCTCTGAATCAGACTCTGCTCTGAATTAACTTTGAATCATTTTGTTTTGAATCATGCTCTTTTTAATCGGAATTTGCTTTGTGAGTCATGTTTTTTCAAATCAGACTCTGCTCTTTAAAACATGCTTCACTGAATCAGACTCTTTTATCTAAATCATGTTGCTCTAAACCATATTCTTCTCTCTGAATTATATTACTCTGAATCAGACTTTGATGTCTGAATCATCTTCATCTAATTCAGACTCTTTTCTTTTTAAATCATGTTCCTCTGAATCAGACTCTTCTCTCTGAATCATGTTACTCTGAATCAGACTTTGATGTCTGAATCATGTTCATCTAATTCAAACTCTTTTCTTTTTAAGTCATGTTCATTTAAATCAGATTTGATATCTGAATCATGTTCATCTAAATCAGACTCTTCTCTCTGAATCATGCTCATCTGATTCAGACTCTTCTCTTTTTAAATCATGTTCCTCTAAATCAGACTCATCTCTCTGAATCATGTTTCTCTGAATCAGATTTGTTATCTGAATCTTGTTCATCTGATTCATACTCTTGTCTCTGAATCATGTTCCTCTGAATCAGACTCTGCTCTTTTTAAGTCATGTTCATTTAAATCAGATTTGATATCTGAATCATGTTCATCTCAATCAGACTCTGCTCTATGAATCATGTTCCTCTGATTCAGACTCGTCTCTCTGAATCATGTTTCTCTGAATCAGATTTGATATCTGAATCATGTTCATCTCAATCAGACTCTGCTCTCTGAATCATGCTCCTCTGATTCAGACTCGTCTCTCTGAATCATGTTTCTCTGAATCAGATTTGATATCTGAATCTTGTTCCTCTGAATCAGACTCTTCTTTCTGAATCATGTTTTTCTGAATCAAATTTGATATCTGAATCTTGTCCATCTGATTCAGACACTTCTCTCTGAATCATGTTCCTCTGAATCAGACTCTTCTCTCTGAATCGTGTTCCTCTGAATCAGACTCTGTTCTCTGAAACATGTTCCTCTGAATCCGACTCTGCTCTCTGAATCATGTTACTCTGAATCAGACTCTGCTCTGAGTTCACTTTGAATCATTTTGTTTTGAATCAGATTCTGCTCTCTGAATCATGTTCTTCTAAATCAGACTCTGCTCTATGAATCATGTTCCTCTGAATCAGACTTTGATTTCTCAATCATTAGGCTTGTTCGACTTGGAGCCGCAAGAACAGACAGCCGGATGACTTCAAAGTTCCGGGAATCATACGGAGGAGTTTAATCTCGCTCGTGGTACTTTGACGTCATCTGGCTGTCGGTTCTTGCGGCGCCGCATGAAGTCGAACAAGCCTATGGCTGAATCCCAAACCGCCTACTTCCATACTATATAGTATGTAAAGTAGCGCTTTTTACATACTATATATAGTATGGAAGTAGGCGGTTTGGGATTCAGCCTATGTTCTTCTGAATCAGACTCTGCTCTTTGAATCATGTTCAACTGAATCAGACTCCTCTCTCGGAATTCTGTTCCTCTGAATCAGACTTTGATATCTGAATCATGTTCCTCTGAATCAGACTCTTTCAGTGGATTCTCAAGACACACATCATGAGCCTCTGCTAAGCTGCTCTCAGCTCAAACTCTTCGCCAAAGAGGCCGAACTCAACACAGACTACCAGCAGGCCGCACAGTATTATCAAGAGGTAAACTTCCTACATTTACCTTATTCTTATTACGCTGACTTGAATAAAATATTATAGAAATTGAATTGCTGAAGTCTGCAACAACATTTCAAGAAGTGTCAAGGTGTTACAGTTGGGATTTTTTTTCTGTTTAGTGTCTTGTTCGAGACGGCAGTGACCCGTCCCACTGGTTTGATTATGGAGCGTTTCACATGCTGACCACTGAGCACATTAAAGCCGAGGAGTGTTTCCAGCAGGCCCTGTCCATTGATCAAACGCACACATCCAGGTTAAATAATGAGAAGAGCTCTGGTACAGTACAGTCACATCTAAATATAGCGCTGAAATCTTATTTAACTGGCCTTTGTTCTGCTTTGTGCAGTTTGCTCATGTGTGGTGTCCTGTCAGAGATGAATGGATGTTATGAGGATGCTGAGATCTTCTTTGAAAGAGCCACTTGTGTTGAGCCCAACAGTGTGGTTGCCTGGACTGTATTAGGTGAGATTTTGGAAAAAAATTGTTTGGGTTATGAAATATTACTTTTTAAATAATGCTGAGAAACGTTCTGAATATGGTTTCAGGTCTGTTTTGCCAGTCTCAGGATAAGTCCATCCAAGCTGAAATGGCTTTTCTGGAGGCCAATAAACAGCTTAGTTCAGTGCTGCAGAAAAGGCCAATGTGTGGGACAGAGATAACCTCTCACCCTCACACTGAGTATGGTGTCAAAACCACCATATACATGGAGACTGTGCGATTTCTATTGCAGAACTATGCTTTACAGGTCAGAAGTACTAAATAAAGAGCCTAGTCACACTTTTCTTGATCTTTTCATATAAAATAAAAGCTATTGTTTCGTGGAAAGTGCGTCAAATACAAACAAAGTGATAAAAATGACAATATGATTGTGTTTGGTGTGATCCAGATGGCACAGCGGGCGCTGGCACAAGAGCTTCTCTCTCCAGATCGTGGACTCGGCTCATATCATCTCGCTTTGGCCCAGTTACAGCTGCTGAGAGGAGATCATAGCAGTGCTGAGGAGAGCCTGAGAGAGGCACTGATGGACAACTATGAGGTGTGCTGATTCTTAGATGGCTGTATGATGAAATGCTTAAATTCTGAGACTTTGGATGCTTTTATGTAAATGTGATTCCCATAGGATCCGGATATATGGGCCCTGTGGGGTCACCTGCATTACATGAGAAGGGATTTCTCTCAAGCTCAGAGCTGCTACGAACGGGCACTGGACTCTGTTCTGGATGCTTCGGACAAACACTCAATATATCTCCGCCTGGGTTCAATCTATCTGCAGGATGGAGATGTAAGATGGCGTTCAGATTTAGGAAGTTTATGTGCTTACTACACAGATTCTGACCTTGACGTCTTTTTAAGCTAATTTGCCCAGATTGTTCAATAAAAGTTTTTACAGTTTAATAATTAAATGACTAAGCATTTTTATAAGTGTCTCCTCTTTTCAACTCTAAGTTTGCATCCCTGAAATCTATATTTAATGTAGGGCAACTTTTTAAATGTCAATTTTAATGTGTATGTTTTAACTCTTTGTAGTATAAAAAAGCCAAATCTACATTCCTGCAAGCATGTAGAAGCTCTCCCTCTTGTCTTACATGGCTTGGGCTGGGAACAGCTTGCTATAGAGTAAGTATATATAATGCTAGAGTGCGTATTTGTAATGCTATAGAGTGAGTAAATGTAATGTTATAGAGTAAGTATACACTCACCTAAAGGATTATTAGGAACACCTGTTCAATTTCTCATTAATGCAATTATCTAATCAACAAATCACATGGCAGTTGCTTAAATGCATTTAGGGGTGTGGTCCTGGTCAAGACAATCTCCTGAACTCCAAACTGAGTGTCAGAATGGGAAAGAAAGGTGATTTAAGCCATTTTGAGCGTGGCATGGTTGTTGGTGCCAGACGGGCCAGATCTGCTCAGTTACTGGGATTTTCACGCACAACCATTTCTAGGGTTTACAAAGAATGGTGTGAACAGGGAAAAACATCCAGTATGCGGCAGTCCTGTCTGTGAAAATGCCTTGTTGATGCTAGAGGTCAGAGGAGAATGAGCCGACTGATTCAATCTGATAGAAGAGCAACTTTGACTGAAATAACCACTCGTTACAACCGAGGTATGCAGCAAAGCATTTGTGAAGCCACAACACGCACAACCTTGAGGCGGATGGGCTACAACAGCAGAAGACTCCACCGGGTACCATTCATCTCCACTACATATAGGAAAAAAAGGCTACAATTTCCACAAGCTCACCAAAATTGGACAGTTGAAGAGTGGAAAAATGTTGCCTGGTCTGATGAGTCTCGATTTCTGTTGAGACATTCAGATGGTAGAGTCAGAATTTGCCGTAAACAGAATGAGAACATGGATCCATCATGCCTTGTTACCAATGTGCAGGCTGGTAGTGGTGGTGTAATGGTGTGGGGGATGTTTTCTTGGCACACTTTAGGCCCCTTAGTGCCAATTGGGCATCGTATAAATGCCACGGCACATGTCCATCCCTTTATGACTACCATGTACCCATCCTCTAATGGCTACTTCCAGCCGGAATACCATGTCACAAAGCTCGAATAATTTCAAATTGGTTTCTTGAACATGACAATGAGTTCACTGTACTAAAATGGCCCCCACAGTCACCAGATCTCAACCCAATAGAGCATCTTTGGGATGTGGTGGAACGGAAGCTTTGTGTCCTGGATGTGCATCCCACAAATCTCCATCAACTGCAAGATGCTATCCTATCAATATGTGCCAACATTTCTAAAGAATGCTTTCGGCACCTTGTTGAATCAATGCCACGTAGAATTTTGGCAGTTCTGAAGGTGAAAGGGGGTCAAACACAGTATAGTATTGTGTTCCTAATAATCCTTTAGGTGAGTGTATATACATAATGCTATAAAGGAACTATAGAATGAATATATGTTACGCTATAGGGTGAGTATATATGTATAATGCTATAGAGGAAGTATATATAATGCTATAGAGTGGGTATGGTACAGAATGGGTATGTAATGCTATATGATGCTATAGAGTGAGTATATATAATGCTATAGAGTGAATATATATACATTATGCTATAAAGGAAGTATAGGCTATATAATGCTTTAGAATTAGTATATGTTATGCTATAGTGTGAGTATATATGCATAATACTATAGAGTATTTATAAGGTTATAGAATAGGTATATATTATTTATATAGAATATAGTATTATCTATTAATTTATAGGGCGCTCAATGTGAAGTTCGTCACAACATGTAGCCTATGTAGCTCGTCATATGTGTTGTTTCTTTTTTCAAAATATCTGTTCTGCATGTCGAGTGATCCTGTGTGCATCACGTGTCTTGTCAAAATAAAAGAGACGCTCGCATTTGCCAGATACTCGCATAATCTCATGCGTAATCAAAGTTTACTGTTAAGGGAGTGTCTTGCATGTATTTTGTGAACGTAAGCGTCTCGTTTATCATAAACGGGTGACGCACATGGTTCACATGACACAACAAACACATATTTTGAAAACCCAAGCAACACACATGACAAAACAAACACATATTTTGAATTTGCGCTCCTCGGTCACAAGCCGAAACTGGCCTATAGTGATATTCCAGCTCAGTTCTGCATGTTAGTGATCTGTATTTGTTCGCTGTGTATTTTTAGCTGGATGAGCTAACAGAGGCTGAAGATGCCCTGACTGAAGCTAATGCACTAAACAACAGGAACGCTGAGGTCTGGGGCTTCCTGGCTTTAGTTTGTTTACGGGTATGTGATGTCATAATCCATTTTAATGTAACTTTTCATTTACTTCCTCAATATGCACTTTTTTGTTTTTATACATCCACTATTACAATTAAATAAAGTTGCATGAGTCTTCATTTGTATGAAGTATATTTAATTATTTGTAAACAACATGTTTATCCTTTCAGGCTGGCAAAAAGCTTGAGGCTGAACAGTCATATAAATATGCTATAAAGGTTTGTATTATTTAATTACATTTTATTTACATTTATGTATTTGCTGTATGATTTTATCCAGTATAACTTACAGTGTATTTAGTTTATAAATTTCTTTTATCTGCATGTGTGTCATGTACCTTTGCGTTACTTACTCTGCTTTGAAGTGGTTTTGAAATGTATCTCATTATGTGTGTTTGTTTTCACAGATGAATTTACAGAAAGAGTCTCTTCTGCAGGAGATTCATGACCTGCAGGCACGTGTTGGATTTGGAAACCCTTCCTTTTAATCATTCTTATATTGTCTTATAACTGTTATTTTCTATGATCCTAATGAAAAGTGTGTGAATGGAAATAAAAGTAAGAAAAAAGACTTAAATCTGTGTGTTTACTGTACACAATACTGTACGCTTTGAATTTCAGGTGCGCGGCGCCTTTAAGAAGCCGCTCTGACAACGGCACGTGGTTCATTCCGCTACTTCCTGTTTTGTGTTAGTAAAGAAGGGGACAAAGCGCACGCGCATCCATCAAACTGGCACTAGATTAACAACTATATTAACATTCTTTCAGATTGATCGGATCGATTAATATTATCGCTATCATTCATAGGAAGATTTCTGGCGAACTGACTGTAAGTAAATGAGACTTTATGAAAATTACTTTTGCTTAACGACGTCACGTAGTGTCGCATTGATTCTTTACATTGAACGTTATTCCTCTAACGTTAGACGTGATATTGTACTGATGAAATGATTTGATTTGTTGACATAAGACGATGTGACTGTGATCATTTTTGTTTTGCGTCTCTGGCAAACACCAGAATGCTGTTGAATAATAGTCATCGCTGCTCTTTTGTGTTTTGTTATTTACTGACACAAACACAGTTTTACTGTGCTGAAAGACTAAAGGCTCACATTGAATGTCTGTTTACTCTCACTGCATGCCTCACCATTGTTATTTCTAACAGTCTGCTGTCAAAGAGAGATTTTTGGCTTGTAATAGCATTAGATAGAAGCCTGCAGTTACATTCAGGGGATAAATCACTGACACAACTTTTCAGGTCATGTTTCTCATCTTATCCTAGTGATGGGTGACACCCACATGAAAAAAATACCGTATTATATTTGAACATTTACTACAGTAAAATTCTCAGATACTATATTGTTTTTAACATTACAATAGTAAATATTAAAATATACTACACTGTTTACTGCAGTTTATCAATTTACTATGCTTAATACTGTGGGAATCTAGTAATTACCATGTACTACAGTAGGTGTTTTCAATCTTTTTGCCAGCCAAGCGCCCTTGGGCTACCCCCTTTCATTTTAATTTAATATGTAAATCATTTATTAGCACATTTGTATGTTTACCTTCAAAAACATTTATTTTTTATTCGTTTTAATGTTTTTATCAATAGTATTATTTTACATAAAATACTACTGATAAAAACATTAAAACGAATAAAAAATAAATGTTTTTGAAGTTATTTGTATTATTAACTATATTAGTACTTAACATCAGTGGCTAGGCTACATAAGGGCCAGGGTGGCACTGACCCACTCAGATTGACGGCTGGCCCACCCAGTCACAAATTAAAAGCAGAAGAAATCACGCATAAATTACAATAATCTCTTTAATACTTATCGCTCAAATACCCTTCATTCAGAAGCAAATAACTATTTATATATCATTAAATGTGTTTCTAAACCGTTTTTAAACAATTTGAGCGCAAATTTGAGCACAAAGAGTGAAATCTGCTTATGTTTGTGTCATTAGGTTAACCAAACAACAGATGACAAAAGGAAAATCACTTCTGTAGCTTTAAAAAGATTAATTACAATTATGTTTAATTTATAGAATAAAGAAGACCGTGTTATTATTCATTTGATTTTATTTCTGTTCCAAAATCCTAATGCTGGGCAAAGATAAATCGCGATTAATCACATACAAAATAAAAGTGATTTTTTTGCATAATATATGTTTGTGTACTGTGTGTAATTTATATATAATGTGTATATATAACAACACATGTATACATAAATTTATTTGAGAATTTTTTTAATTATATATGTAATGTTATAGAGTGAGTATGCATAATGCTATAGAGGAAGTATATAATGCTATAGAGTGAGTATATGCAACGATATATAGTGAGTATATATGCTTAATACTATAGACGGTTTCATTGGACGCATGCGTGTTGTCATGGTTATTCGCTGAACCGAAGTGAACTTCCGGTCTGTATTTATTTATTGGATCTCGGAAACAAATACCTTGTCGATAAAAAAAATGTTTTGGTTTGCTGAAGATGACCTTGTTATTATTCATTTGATTCTATTTCTGTTCCTAAATACTTCATATATTTTTATAAAAAATGTAAATATTTTTAACTTATTATTTCTTGATTTGTTTTTAAAAAATTTTCTTATTTCCATTTTTTGCTGATCCGAAATGTTTTAGATCCATGACTCAAAAAGAAAAAAACGTAATGCAATCCGTTTAACCATTATATTATAAAATTATTAGGGCTAGGCACAAAAAAAATCGATTTTTCGATTAATTTTTTTAATGTAGTCGATTCAAAATCAATTCTCAAAGAGCAGAATAGTTTTTTTTTCTTTCATATTTATTTCCGCAAACATAGAACGTAAGATTAACGCTAATCTAATTACTAGTCTTCTTCACTAGATGTCACCCTCTTTTTTGCCTTGCGCGATGTTACCAAGGAGCGAGAGGCAAGCCTGTCATCCATTCATTCAGTGCTTAAAATGGCAGTTTCAGGTGCTTCATTAGTAATTACCCACTTGTAAACTGCTGTTCACTGTTCTTTTTTATTAATATAGTATTTGTATTAAATCTATATTCATTGAGTTGAATCGAGAATCGACTATAAAAACCGACCCGAGAACCGGAATTGAAAATTTAACCAAGAATCGAAATCGAATCGATCTGGAACATCTGGATCGATACCCAGCCCTAAAAATGATGTAATTTAAGAGTAGGTTTTGATGTCCAACCCATTTTACAAAGATCCACTTAGTTTAAATTTCTGGCCCCGCCACTCATAGACAATGTATACGCAGACGCCCTTATTACATGCTGGAGCATAATCCAGCGTCGCCGCCATATTGGTTGGGTCTCCTCACTTTACGGTAGCACCAGAGTCATTGGAGTCAAAGGAGAGTGAGCAACTATGCCTGTATTTTGTGCAATTTACGGTTGCAATAACCAGCGCAGAATTGATACCAGATCGCACAGGATTACTTTTCACAAGTAAGACTGAACAATACCATTTATAATATTATGTCATTACTTGCATGTAACCAAACCGTGTGAAAATTCGGCAAAAAACTCTGGGAGTTATTATTGTAGGTGGAGATAAACCTTCCTCAGTAGAAATAAATGCATGTGGCATTGGGCACTTTGGGGACCCATCCAAGATGGCGGCCGCGTTGATACGTCATCTCCAATAGGCAGTATCAGACTCTGAGGCATCTATGTATATAATGTCTTCTGTATGTCCCCTCTGTTTAACGCATATCAGTCTGTTTTGCATGACTTCCTCAGTTTTCTGATATAGTGTTGTGTAATGATGACATGACATTCAGATTAAACAAATAAAAATGTAACTAACTTTGTAATGTTGCGTCAAACCGTCAGGAGAGATTAAACAGAAGTCAGTGGAATGTCTGCAATAAAGGCAGAAGATGCAGCCAATGGGAAGAGCACAGCTAACGGAGGAGGAGGAGCCATGTATGAAGAGGGAGGAGTTACAGTCCTCAGGTGCATATTATAGGATTTAAAATGTGTTTAACTTTGCTTATAGAGAGAATATAAACATTAGTTGCACTTCAGTCTTGATGATTATGAACACATAGACATTTTGTAAATCCCACAGACCTACAGATCTCTCTGAGATGTTGGCTGCGGGAACCAAAGAAGTTCACGAGAAGGCCGAAAACACCCAGTTTGTGAAGGATTTCCTGAGGGGACGAATTCGTAAAGAGCTTTTTAAGGTAGCACCATGAACCAACAAGATTACTTATGTGACGTATGTCTTCACACTGAGATCTTGATCTGTGTTTGTGTTGTCAGCTTGGTCACGTGGCTTTATACTTCACTTACGCTGCTATGGAAGAGGAGATCGAGAGGAATAAAGATCACCCACAGTTCGCTCCCCTTTACTTTCCCAACGAGCTCAATCGTCGGGATGCTCTGGCTCGGGATCTGGAATACTTCTACGGTGAAGACTGGGAAACTCAGATCAGCTGCTCTCCGGCCACTGAACGTTACGTGAGTCGCATCCACGAGATCGGCCGGGAGGATCCTGTGCTGCTGGTGGCTCACGCTTACACCCGCTATATGGGTGACCTCTCGGGCGGTCAGGTGTTGAGGAAGGTCGCCCAGCGGGCTATGAAACTGCCGCCCACTGGAGAAGGGCTGAACTTCTATCAGTTTGATGGCATCCACAACGCCAAAGCTTTTAAGCAGCTGTACCGTAGCCGTATGAATGAGCTGGAGCTGGACGTGACCACCAAAGAGAAGGTCGTGGAGGAAGCCATCCGTGCCTTCAACTTTAACATGGAGGTGAGGTGTAGCTTATTATGTCATATGATAGATAGGTTATCTCTGTACACTACATATACATCTTTGGTATATATCTGTGTGTACGCTTGTATCATATGTCCTATTATTAGGTTTATGAGTAATTGTATTGTAGTTTAGTGATCTATTTTGGAGTTTTAAAAAGCCATATATACCTCATTAGGGTCCCTATGTGTCGCTATAAATAAGTCCTCTTCTATATTGGAACGGTCCAAACCCGTGTTGCCATGTTTGATGTGTTCCTGCAGAAACGGATTACTTTAAAGGTAAACACCACCGTTTTTCAATATTTTATTATGTTCTTACCTCAACTTAGACAAATGAATACATGCCTTTCTTTTTTCAATTTATGCACCCAATCCCTGTAAAGCGTGTCACAAATGTGTTAGCATTCAGCCTAGCCCCATTCACTCCTTAGGATCCAAACAGGGATAAATCCGGAAGCCACCAAACACTTCCATCTTTTCCCTATTGAGCCACCAAACACTTCCATATTTCCCTACATGGGTAAGTATGGTGGCACAAAATAAAACGTTTTAATCCACTTAAAAAAATCGCCACATTTTGTTTTGTGCCACCACATTTACTCGTGTAACTACTCATGTGACAGTCTTTAAATAGGGAAAAGATGGAAGTATTTGGTGGCTTTTAAATTGGATCCTAATGCTGTGTTCACACCAGCCACGGTAGAGGCGTCAAGCACGAGTGATTTCAATGTTAAGTCAATGTGAAGACACGTTGACGCGCGTCTGGAGGTCCCGCGGGGCAAATGAGGCATTTAGCGCTGCACGGTAGAGGGGAATTTGGCCTAATTCGCGCGTCTAGTTTGCGAGCAAACGCGGCAGTTGAATAAAGTGAACTTTGGCGGAAAAACGCACCACGTTAGCCAATCAGGAGCTTGCTCTAGTAGTGACGTGATTACAGGAAGCGAGCGGAGTTGCAGAAGCCCCTCCTATGAGGGAGAAGACGCGGATGCAGGGGGGGGTTATACATCAAAATGAAAACCTACCTTCGGGCGGGACATCACGGCGATCTGCTTGGCCACGGCCGCAGCGAGGACCTTTTTGTCCCCTGGCGACTGATGGAGTTACCCTACAGGTGGCTTCGACCTGTTCTCCCCCTGTCTCCACACCATGGCATCCTGGTCGGCTCTCCTCGGATCTACCGCTGTCACCGACGAAATGGAGTGACCCACGGTAACCTGCGCTCGCTGAGCAGATCATCGTGCTCCCCGGCGGCGATTCCTCCACCAAAAATGGCTCTTATTAACGCTCGATCATTGGTGAATAAGACCTTCCTGCTGAACGATTTCTTTACCTCTCATAGCTTGGATTTTATGTTTATCACGGAATCATGGACTAAGGTTGGTGACTTGACTCCCTTTTCTGATTTGGTTCCGGCTGACTGCACTTTTTTTAACTCTCCTCGCCCGAATAAGAAAGGAGGTGGTCTAGTAACAATCTTAAAAAACTGCTTCGCGGAACATTGTCGGTCTATTTCTACTGAAATGTTCTCCAGCTTTGAAGTTCAGCTCCTCTGTTTAGACTGGAATGGTCCGATTTTATTGGGGGTAATTTACCGTCCTCCTCATACCTCAACAGACTTTATTCAGCAGCTTACTGAGTTTATTGGCAATATTGCCATAAAATATGACCGCTTTGTATTAGTTGGTGATTTTAACATCCATGTTTGCTGTCAGTCTAACCATCTATCTAAGGAGTTTCTCAATCTTATTGATTCGTTCAATCTGGTTCAATGGATTACGGCCCCTACGCATGCTCACGGTCACATTTTAGATCTTGTACTATCTTATGGGCTAACTGCTTCTGACATCGCTATTTCAGATGTGCCGCTCTCGGATCATAAGCCGATTTTATTTTCCCTGTTACTTCCCACCCTCTCTCCCTTACCCAAGAAAGCTTTCACTCTCTCTCGTTCTTATTCAACGAATTTTGGGGCAAATTTTAATCAGTACTATCTGGACTCCTATGCACATCTATCCACGGACTTATCGTTATCTGATCTAGATGCCGATCAACATCTAAGTCTACTGAACTCTGCCTGGCTGGATGTTTTAAATATGTCTGCTCCATTAAAACCCTTTAAACACAAAGCCAAATCTGCTCCATGGCAAAACCGGGACACTCGTTTGGCTCGTCAAACCTGCAGAAAGGCCGAGCGTAAATGGAAAAAGGACAGGCTACACATCTCCTTTCATCTATTTAAAGACAGCTTATCCGCCTATCAGTCTGCAGCCAAATCTGCTAAAGCTTCATATTTTTCTGACTTAATTATGAGAAATCATTCCTCCCCTAAAGTCTTGTTCTCTGTCATAAATTCTGTCATTAATCCGCCTTTGAAATATGCTCATGCTGCTTCTGCTGCTCTATGTGAAGGCTTTTTAAAACATTTTATAGATAAAATATCAAATTTGAGACCCATGTCTTGCTCTACGACTGCATCTATTGAGCCCCCTCTCCTATGCTCGTCTCCCGCATTCTGGGATAATTTTGAACCTGTTTCTCTCCCCTCTCTCAAAAAATAATTGAATCCACCAAGCCATCCTTCTGTCCCTATGACACCATTCATCCAAAATATTTAAAAACTATCATTGATACTATCGGGCTTGATCTGGTTTCCTTTTTTAATAAATGCCTGCTAACTGGCTCTATTCCCACTTCCCTCAAAGTAGCGACTGTCACCCCACTTCTTAAGAAGCCTTCTCTAGACCCCTCTATTTTAAATAATTTTCGCCCAATTTCAGTTTTACCATTTATTTCTAAGATTTTAGAAAAAATTGTACTTGAACAACTTCAGTCCTTTTTACATCTTAATGGTATATCTGAAACCTTTCAGTCTGGTTTTAAATCTGCTCACAGCACAGAAACGGCGCTTCTTAGAGTTTTAAACGACATCCTTTTAGCCTCTGACTCCGGTGACTCTGTGGTCTTGGTTCTCTTAGATCTCTCCGCTGCCTTTGATACTGTGGACCACTCCACTTTGTTACGTAGATTAGAATCTGACGTGGGTCTTAAAGGCACGGTCCTCGAATGGTTTCATTCTTTTTTAACGGATAGACAATTTTTTATAAAATTAGATGACTTTTCCTCTTCTGCTGCTCCCCTCTCGTGTGGCCTCCCACAAGGGTCGATACTAGCGCCAACTCTTTTCTCCTTGTACATGCTTCCCTTGGGCTCTATCTTGAGAAGGCACGGGATACGTTTCCATCTCTATGCAGACGATACACAGATCTACATTCCCATTAAGAAAAATGACTCGTCTGCTCTTAGAATGCTTTTAAAGTGTCTAGATGAGATTAAAATCTGGCTCGCCCAAAACTTTTTAACGCTAAATGAAGATAAAACAGAGGTGATTGTTTTTAATCCTACTGACCACCCACAGGCTTCCACGGTGGATCTGGGCAGCCTTTCAGCTTTCAGATCCTCCCACGTGCGAAACCTGGGGGTCCTTTTAGATGAGTCCCTAAAAATGGACAAACATATCTCCTCTGTTGTTGGTGCGAGTTTCTTCCAATTACGCCTGCTATCTAAGGTTAAACATTTTTTAAATCACAAAACGCTTGAAATGGCCGTGCATGCTTTTATTACCACTCGTGTGGACTACTGCAACTCACTCTATAGCGGTATCTCCAAAACTCAAATAAACCGTCTTCAACTCGTCCAAAATGCTGCTGCTCGCTTCCTTTATAACAGCCGCAAAAGCGACCATATCACTCCCATCCTAAGATCCCTGCATTGGCTGCCTATCCAACTCAGAGTTGATTTTAAAATCCTTTTACTGGTTTTTAAATCATTACACAACCTTGCCCCCAGTTATCTATCTGAGCTAGTTCATCGTTACACTCCCGCCAGAAACCTGAGATCCAGTGATCAGAATCTCCTTCTAATTCCTCCATCAAAATTAAAACGTAGAGGGGACCGTGCCTTTTATGTGGTAGGGCCCCGTCTATGGAACAACTTGCCGCTCAAGATTAGAGTGGCACCTTCTTTATCTACTTTTAAGTCCCTTTTAAAAACCTATCTGTTTGAGCTGGCATATTAACTTTTAGTTGCATTTCACTGTAGTGTATAACCGGTTGGCCTTAATTTTAAACTGTTTTTTGGATTTAATTGTATCGATTTTTATTTCTGCTTTATTTGTCTTCTTTTATTTTTAATGTACAGCACTTTGGTCAGTCTTGTGGCTGTTTTAAATGTGCTTATAAATAAATGAACTTGAACTTGAACTTGAACTATGACGCGAATTTCCGCGTGAATGTCTCGATGACTAGAATTTCACGCGCAAAAGAAGCAAATGGGTTGTTACATAAACTCTTTCAGTGCAAATCAACATTTGATGATAATACGACCCCTTGTTAGCATTAATTTCATACAAACACATTGTTGCCTGCAAGAGATTGTAGCTTCTGAATCTGATATGACTGTTAATGTGAATCTGTCTCTCTTGACTATGTAATGAAAGATGAGAGATGGATTTGAGTTCGGCCCATGAGCAGATGGAGAGCTTTGTCCTCACATCAGATTAAAGAAAAGCTTTTAAATTAAATGAGGTCAAACCTATTCATTCACATCAACAGACTGACATCCACTAACAAGTGTTGATTGTGTACTACAGCTTCTATATAGTTCATGTAACACACCGTATGACATCATCACACTTTCTACCCAATGTACTGTATTACCTGTGTACTGTTACTGTAAAGATGCTTTTGTGCTTCTCGCAGGTTTTTGGGGAACTAGCCGAGGTTGGAAAAACCCTTCAGGATGACGTTTTGGATTCAGCTCCCGTTCATGGTGAAATGCAGGGAGACATCAGCCAGTGTCCGTACTACGCTGCCAAAGCGGGTAAGCATGACCACCAAGATTCCTGCGAACACGGTCTGAGACAAAAGTATACCACTATTTAGATAGGGCGGACAGCGTACAACTCGCAAAGGGCAAGACTGTCAATCAGTGGCAGTGGGCGGGGCTTTATCAGTGTGATGTCACATTAACAAGAGAATCAAAAACGTAGTATTGCACATTTTACTATTGTCTGTTTTCATAGTACAATTCTCTCTTTCAGCTGCTTCTGGAGGATCGGCTTGTATTTTTCAAATGGCCGTTAGCGTGCTCAAAAGTCCGTCCGGTCAAGTCCTGTTGGCTGCCTGGATCGCCGCTTTAGCCGGATTTGCTGCTTGGTACCTCATGTGACCTGATGAGAAGAGGACGTTGTCGGATATTAATGAGAACCTTGCACAACATTTAGTCCACATATCTGCTTTAAAACTGTGAGGCACCTTGAAACGATTCAGTGAACCTCATTTGCCTGCTCGGGTAACTCTTAACATTTACTCTTTTAGTGGTCTGTTTTGACATTCTTTACTTTTAAAACTCAGTGTTCATTGAATATGAAGTTAAGGGTGCAGAGCTGCAGGAAAAAGCAAAGCGTTATTTTTATAGAGAGAAGTTTTATTGTAGTAGACGCGAGTACTAAGTCCAAACATGGTACCGAATGGAAAAACAAGATCGATTACATCGTCATTCAGAACGTACTGTAATTTATTGCGCTATTTATTGCGTCACCAAGGTGTGTTTTTTAATACTGTAGTTAACTTTCTGTATTGTAACGCATCTGATTGACTAGGTATTGCATTTCTCCTTTGTATACACAAAAACACATAATATTAAGTATAGCTATACAACGGGACCAGGCGCTTGCAATGTCTTGACCAAACACCGCATAAAATATTTAGATTTGCATTGAGGAAAGACATTTTCCAAAGACCAAGCATGATTTGTAATTAAACATAGTATGCGTTACTGCGGCAGTACATCTGCGTTACTGAAGGCCAAATTTAATCGTCTATCAAACGGTTAATGAAAACATTACAAGATTTCACAGTATAAACAGACTCTGATTCAGAGTCATTCCATTTCAGATTTAATATCACTTATAGCAGATATCTCAAGACCGTTTTTACCAGTGGCTGTCCCATGTGGGATGTGTAAAGCACAGAATTACTAATGGCTTATGCAATGGCAATTAAAAAAACAAAAAAACACTGAAAGCAAAAACAGAATTAAAGAAACATCATTTAAAAAGTATTTTAAAAGGAGCAATACTGTATTTGTACAACCCAGCAAGCAATTTCACATTTGAAAGCTGTTTAATAGCAGTCTAAGCTCAAAATTTGGGCAGACAGTTAAAATGGACGAAAATGACGGCTATTGCTTGCTGGGAAGCTAGTATTTAGAGTAGTAGGCTACCTTTGTCTCCAAAGGTGATTTATTGGTATTAAACCATTGATTTAATTTGATATTATTGGATGTAAGAGGACGTAACAGGATGCAATAATTCATTAACACTTAACCCATCACAGCACTGTGATATATACAGTAACACACTGAGGATTGTGTATGTTTGACTGTAAGTGTGGACCATATGTCTTTTGATCTATGTAGCTTTATAGAAATAAGATTGTCACCTAATTATACTGATAAAAGGTGTTTTAATCACCAAATCCTCGGGTCTGTACATGTATGGCTTTAAACAGGGCTTGATCTTTTTTAACCAAAAGGAAAACACAGGAAACTTGCAAACTGTAATACAGGTCACAATGTATTTAAAGTATTTTGCATAAATTGGTTTTACGATAACTTATGTTGTCTTTAGTTACGAAAAATTGTTTTTTTAAATCAAAGGACAGAATTGTGGTTGGTTTATCTGGACTGTGTTTGAAATAGGAGACTAGCTTACTAAATGAATGCTGCACGAGACACACTACTGCAGTGCATACTATTGTCAAAAATAGTATATGAAAGTCGGTTGTGTGCTACATTGTTGACCTCATCACTTGACGTGTGGCATCCAGTTATCATCTCTGAATAAAAAAAAAACTTTAATTCAGTTTTGTGTAAAGTGTCTTCATTTTTAGTTTTATGTTAATCGTAGATAATAAATGTCATTGTATTGCACTGCATTATGGGATGCAGTATAAGCGTTGGCATTATCCCCTTTTGGCATCACAAAGGGGGGCAAATTTCAATTAGCTATTTTTTCTCATGCTTGCAAAGAATGGTTTACCAAAACTAAGTTACTGGGTTGATCTTTTTCACAAATTTTTAGGTTTATAGAAGCACCAGGGACCCAATTATAGCACTTAAATATGAAAAAAGTCAGATTTTCATGATATGTCCCCTTTTAGTGTAAAATATTTAATCAGGCCTGTGGTTCAGAATGCATTGTTTCATTACCTTAATTCATACAAAAAAATAAACATTTTCCAGGTCACACATACAATATTTTATTCATTATTGCATATTTTACCTCTACTCATTCGAAGAATTTTAATATCAACAGTGGTCTATGTACAGTCCTAATGAAGCAGATGGATCTCATTAAAGCGTTTTACCCAATGCATGTATAGTAGATTATGTGTTTTACTGTACTGAACTGTACATGTGTATTAGCTGGCCTGTAACAGCAGTTATATTCAGGCACACACGAGCCCGGACGGAAACAAATGTTTTAATAAAATGAGAAGTTTACATCCACTTCAATTGCCATTTAGAGAACATTTATAAAGTGACTGAAACAAGCATTTATTACTGTATGTGAATCAGTATCTGCTCTTCATTTCAGAATGCCAGAAAACCAAAGACGACTTCTGAGAAAGTTATCCAGAATTACAGGATTTATACATGTTGTACATATTGGTGTTATGACTGATATCATGTATATTTCTTCATGTTCGTGATGTTGAGGATGCCGTCTAGACTGCTTCATAGTTTCATCCGTGTTTATTTTGAAGGGTTCTTCAGGTTGAAGCTACACATATCTCTTTGCTCCTGTGTTCCTCTTTGCATGTTCCTCAGGTTGTGTGGTTAATTTCCATCTGCACTGGCATAACATAGTCTCTTAATTTTCAGCTGATCTTTTACCTGTAATAATACATGCCAGAATTAATACATTTTTTTTACAATGATATTTAATAGGTGACAAGCTGAGCAGGTTAGATAGGTGTAGTTTATAGCATTCAAGCAATACTCCAGCCAAATATAAAAAAACACACATGTCCATCATCTTTCAGATGAACACATTTGGAGTTATTTTAGTAAATGTCATTGCTCTTCTAGGCTTTATAAATGATAAAAATCAGGTTTCAGGGAACAAACTCTGAATTTAAAGCCCAAAAAGTGAATCCATCCTTCACACAAGTAATACACACTACTAAAACATACAGCTAAGAACAGCATAAGTCAGCTGGTCTAACAGCATGACCAGCTTAAAAAGTGACCAAAACACAGCTAGACCAGCTTGCTACACCAGCAAAACCAAGCTGGGAGACCAGCTCACCGGCTTATGATTTTTTTTTAGTAGGGACATGGCTCCAATGGTTTAATAAAGGTCTTCTGCGGATAATCGAAGTGGTAGTGTTCTACTACTACAACTAGTAGGGTGATTCTCACGAAACCATTGAAACACCACGGCACTAATGATTTTAGCTTTAAAATGTGTAATATAGTAACATTAAAAAGCATCAGAATTAGCACAATACTGTGTTCTACCTTGCACAATGTGTGATTTCAACATAAGAATTTATAATTGTAAATTTTATCTCATTTTCGGCTGAAATTCTCATTACCGCAATGTGTCCGGCTGTGTTTGAACATGCGTTATGTTGTAATTTAATCAAATTAACACAAAAATATTAAGAAAAAAAATAAATGGATGTTTTGCTAGACTACTTTAGATGACAGAAAAAATATTTACTGAATATTCATGTATAATAATAATGAAGAAAAATTAGGAAAATGATGTGTCCATGCCTGATGTTCTCATCCTCCGCAACACTTTTTGAGAACAGTTTAAGCACACATACAGAATTTTAATAAAGTTTGATTTTGAGTGACCAAGCACATGGACCAGTTACTTCAAGATGACTACCAGGTAAGATCATTTTTTTACAGTTAATTTGAAATATTGTCTTGTCAGAATGCTTACACGACATTTTGATTATCATTACCGCAACCGATGCTTATTAAATGTTAATTTAATTAATAGAAGCATAATACTTTGATTTTAAATGCATGTGCAGAATCTCCAAATTATGTTCTTTCAGGTTTGTCATGTCATTTTGAAAATATGTCAGTGTTGATGTTTTCTGACTGTTGCGGTAATGAGATTTTTTAGGACTAAATTTTTAAATTATGTTACAAAAAGTGTTAAATGATAGGTAAAAGTTTTTAAATTAATGTTCCCATTTACTACAGACTTTGTTTTTCAATGTCTGGAGGGAAAAAATTTAATTTAAGCAATTTTTACATTTTTTGTGAGAATCACCCAGTACCTTCCAGTAACTGCGCCATCTTGGACTCGCAAGAGTGTTTTAGCGTAGCGAGCGCTCGTTGCCATGGGTACGTTGTGCATTGACTCGAAGATTTGTGTCCAAGATGCAGTCGTTACGGGAAACTAGTTATAATAGTTTATGAAGTTTTAAAATATGGATATTTTTCGTACAAAATCACATCCATTACCCTCAGAAGGCCTTTATTAACCCATTGGAGCCGTGTGGATTACTTTTGTTAAGGATGAATACACTTTTTTTGGGCTTCAAAGTCAGAAGTTGTTCCTGATCCCTGTTTTCTGCAATTATAAACTCAGAAAAGCAAGAAAATGTAATAATAAAACTCCAAATGTGTTTGTCTGAAAAATAATGGACATTTGCATCTCAGATTTCTTGAGAATGGGTAAATCATGGGTGTAATTTTGATATTTTGCTTGAGTATCGCATTAACTATGGCTGTGTTTCAGTAATAACCAGAAAGTGTTGAAAAACTTTATATACACTGCATTTACAAACTTCTTATTTTAAGTGTGCTTGTCCTTTCTTTTAAATGAACATTACATGCGTTAATATTTTATTTAAATCTTTCCCCACCAGCGTTAAAAAAAAAAAAATTCCAGCCAGCGACAGCATTTTTATGATTTTCACAAAAGTTTAATGACTTCCAGAAAAGTTTATTTTTTAAATATATAAATATATTAAATGAAAGAACAGACCATTTTAAACAAACAAATATGGGTAGGTTTCTTTAAAAATACCAGATTTTGAGCCAAAAGCTGAGATAATTGTATTTTTGTGAAGGACTATTGATCAAATTAAGTTTTACTTGGGGCTGGGTATCGATTCAGATGTTCCGGATCGATCCGATTTCGATTCATTAGCTATCAGATCGATTCGATTTCGATTCTTGGTTCGATTCCGATTCTTGGAGCCATTTTTATGCTCGATTCTCGATTCAATTCAATGAATATAGATTTAATACAAATACTTTATTTATTAAAAAAACAATGAACATAAGTTTACAAGTGGGTATTAATAAAAACAATTAAGAGCCACCAACCTGTATATTACACTTTTTTATTTTAGGTACACTTGGGTACATTAAAACAGAATCCAGCTCTAATTTTTAAATGCATATAATTGTGTTAAATACAATACAATTTTGATGCAAGATGAAAAATGTATGCTGAAAAAAGTCAAAACAGTCGCATTCCTTGATCAAACAGGATCAGGTTATTTCATAAAAATTGATTCGTGGCCTTTGAGAATCGATTTTTAAATCGACCACATTTAAAAAAAAAAAAAAGATTAATCGAAAAATATTTTTTTTGCCCAGCCCTCTGTTTTTAAAACTGCGAATGCTTCAGTGTTTTATAAGCGGGGTACGAGAGCGCAACCTTGTGGATAATTGCAGAAATATGGATTGCTGTAAAAAACCAGTCATTGGCAGGGAAAGAGTTAATACAAAGACATTCATTCATTCAGTTTTAAGCATCTAAATTAGGGATGCATTGATATATGGGTGATTCTCACGAAACCATTGAAACACCACGGCACTAATGATTTTAGCTTTAAAATGTGTAATATAGTAACATTAAAAAGCATCAGAATTAACACATTACTGTGTTCTACCTTGCACAATGTGTGATATCAACATAAGAATTTATAATTGGAAATTTTATCTCATTTTCTGCTGAAATTCTCATTACCGCAATGTGTCCGGCTGTGTTTGAACATGCGTTATGTTGTAATTTAATCAAATTAACACAAAAATATTAAGAAAAAAAATAAATGGATGTTTTGCTAGACTACTTTAGATGACAGAAAAAATATTTACTGAATATTCATGTATAATAATAATGAAGAAAAATTAGGAAAATGATGTGTCCATGCCTGATGTTCTCATCCTCCGCAACACTTTTTGAGAACAGTTTAAGCACACATACAGAATTTTAATAAAGTTTGATTTTGAGTGCCCAAGCACATGGACCAGTTACTTCAAGATGGCTACCAGGTAAGATCATTTTTTTTACAGTTAATTTGAAATATTGTCTTGTCAGAATGCTTACACGACATTTTAAATATCATTACCGCAACAGATGCTTATTAAATGTTAATTTAATTAATAGAAGCATAATACTTTGATTTTAAATGCATGTGCAGAATCTCCAAATTATGTTCTTTCAGGTTTGTCATGTCATTTTGAAAATATGTCAGTGTTGATGTTTTCTGACTGTTGCGGTAATGAGATTTTTTAGGACTAATTTTTTAAATTATGTTACAAAAAGTGTTAAATGATAAGTAAAAGTTTTTAAATTAATGTTCCCATTTACTCCAGACTTTGTTTTTCAATGTCTGGTGGGAAAAAAAGTCAATTTAAGCAATTTTTACATTTTCATGCTTGACATTTTTAAAACCAAGTTTTCGTGAGAATCACCCATATAGGCCTATAATCTGTATTGGTGAATAAAAGCAATTTTCCCACCATCGGACATCAGCTGATTGTATAAATGATCAGGGTGGATTATATCCATCAGGACTCGTACTGTGTGACCATTTTCAATTTGATGACAATGACAACAAAGTAGAAGTTTGTACGCTCTGCACTTCTGGGATTTCATAACTTTGAAACAAGGAGTAAAAAGCAAAACTATTGATATCCATCCATATCTGAAATATTAGCATCAGCACATAAATTCTGTATTTTTGCATTCCTAAACTAAATACTGTACTAATAGACAGCCACAGACCAGGTACTAAACCTATATATTTAACTATAGGACTCTAAGCGACTCATCCTACCTGGTGTGTGGCTGTCAGGAGCTGCTAAACATTTTCTTTAATCTGGAGAAAAAGCCCTCGTCTTTCTGTTCCTGCCCCTCGTCTGTCCTGTTCTGCCCTGTCTCAGGTTGTTTAGCGCCCCCTCCTGGACAAACACAGGCATTGTGTGCATCAGGCCCACTGACTGTCTCTCACATGAGATTCAAGCGTTTACACTGACCTGCAGTGGTGTTTGTTACTCCATTGACCGTTCCCTCCACGCCCGTCTCATCCTCTGCGTAACTCGTCAAGAGAGCTCGCTGTCTGTCCGTCAACATCCTGGACACGAGAACGAAGCAGATTTAATCGGGTACATAACATACAATACAATCAAAACACAAGTGTGCTACAGTAGCAAGATACTACAAGAAAAACGCGTGTATTGGGATTTCTCATGTGTGAAAGTGTCTTACTTGGGAATTTTGACCTTGACGTGGATGTAGTGATCGCCGTATCCGTAGCCACTGACCCGCGGGATGCCTTTACCAGAGAGACGGATCCTGTGGTCGGACTGGGTTCCAGATGGGATCTACGAGAGATTTCACTTGTGAGATTTCTAAAGAATGATACCTATCAGTGTTAGTTTGTGATGTGTATGTAAACGTAACAAATTTAATGGTCAGATTTTATAATAATTCAAGATAAAGTCTCACAGAGAGATTGATGGTCTCGTATAATCCCTGTGCTCGGACCGAGCCGCCCAGTATGGCCTGAGCGACAGAGATCAGGACGTCTGAGTGAATATCAGCACCATCTCTCCTGAAGATCGGACTCTTCTGGACCTGAGAGCCAAACAAACAACAGAAATGATACATCAACTACAGAAGGTTTCCACTTAATCCAGACTGTTTAATCCAACCAGAGCAAACAAAGATAGGGTCCAATCAGACAATAAAAGCCTCAGAGACAGAAATCACTGTTAATACAAGTAGGGCTGCAAATTGATTAATTATGACTAATTGTTTGCAGAATAAAAGGTTGTGTTTACATCAGATATGTGTGTGTACTGTGTATAATAATTATGTATATATAAACACACACACATGCATATATAAATATTTTGAAGAAATTTTACATTTTATATGCAAAAATAAATTATATTATAAATAATTATAAATTAGGGCTGTCAAACGATTAATCGGCATTAATCACATACAAAATAAAAGTTTGTGATTCCATAATATATGTGTGTGTGTGTGTGTGTGTGTGTGTGTGTGTATATATATATATATAAAATACACACATAAATTATGCAAAAAAGTTTACTTTAATTAATCTTATGACAGCCCCATTATAAATACTTGATATATAAATAGTTTTTTTTATAAACATACATTTTTATATACATAATTATTATACACAGTACACACATATATAATGTAAACTAAAACTTTTATTCTGCAAACGATTAGTTGCGATTAATCGTTTTGCAGCCCATTTATTAAAATGTGAAATTAACAATGAATTATGTTTGTTTAGGTAAATGGGATTTGTAATTCGGCAAGGACAAGCAATATAAGTGACAATATCGAGTCAAATAAATTTTTTAATACATTATTGTCCAAAATAGACCCCCCCCATTTTTTGCGGTGTACGGTATGATTGACATGTAAGTGCCTAAATAGTCTAAAGCTCAAATATAATCTGACATTGTTTATTGAAAGGCATTTTCATGAAAAAAAGTCTTATATTCAGAACAATACGGTAAATGGCCAGCAGTCTGACTAAACCAATAGAGAATGAGCTAGTAAAGGTTCTTTTTAATGGAATAAATAAACAACAGGAAAAGGAAATAAATTATGAAAATAGTTTCATAATTTCATTAACGAATTTCATTATCGATTATTTGGTCTGTAACATCACATGCACTTTTAAAAGTACACATCTACACGCAAATACCTTAATTTAGGGTTTTATTTAGTTATAAACAAGTAAACAAATCGAACGGAGTAGATATTTAGATTCTTATCCGATTAGTCGAATAATCAGAAAAATAATTGTCCGATTAATCAATTATGAAAATATATGTTAGTTGCAGCCCTACAGTAAACTCTATAGACCGTTTCATCAGACGCACGTGCGGTGACGCCATACACGTCTAGTCCGACCTATACTTCCGGTTTCAGTCTTTTTAATGGTCTGACTATCTGCTAAACTGAACTCTTAAAACAAATACCTCATCGAAAATAACATGTTTTGGTTCCTAGGTAACCTACATGTTGTTTATTTTGCTTGTTATATAAATAAAGTACGTTTAAAGTACTCTGTTGTATTTATTCTAAGCGGAGTTTGCCAAAAGTTACGTGTTGACCACGGACGCCGCTTGTTTATGTTGTTACTGCTGAAACCGTCTAAAGGACAGGAAACCGTGTTTCCCGGACAGGGATAAGTTTCAGCCAGGACTAGGCTCAGTTTAATTAGGAAATATAACTAGTTTTAACAAACATGCCTTAATAAAAATATTACTTATGTATATTTTGAGGAAAAACAAAGGGCACTGATTTATTTTAAGATATATCAGTGCAAGTCGTTTTCAGTTTGGACAGCTCTTACATTAATTTTAGTCTAGGGCAGGGGTGCCCAACAGGGCTTAACCTAGTCCCAGACTAAAATGCATGTTTGAGCTGCAGTAATTTAAAAACACCTTGTATTGACATATCTTAACATATATCAATGTTATAGTTTTGTTTCAAGATGCACACCAATATTTTTTTTTCTGTAAGGTATGTTTGTAAAAACGACTTAAATGTCCTAATATAACTTAAACCTTGTCCTGGGTTAATCTAAACCCGGTCCATATATCAGGTTTCCAAAGTGCTAACTGGTGAACCATCTCTTCTGCTGTACATAATAATGTTTTAATATCACTAATTTCATTTGTTGTGAATATTTCAAGAGCTATAAGGGTGTCGTATACGCACTTTGAATGTGATGAAGATCTCTTTCTTCCCCACAGGCATTCGAACCGTCTGCCCATCTTCAATACCTGAAGAAACATCTCACGGTCAGAAAACAGAAGATGAATCTAAAATGCTCGATCCAGTTTACACAACACACTCACCTGCAGGTACAGGTACCATGACGGTTTTCCTCTGCTTGGTCTGACCCGTCCCTCGACACGCCGTACAGGGCGAGGTGATGACTGAGCCCCGCCCACCACAACGGCGACAGGTGGAACGCATCACGAACGGACCCGTGTTGACGGTCTCCTAAAGCGAAACACGACAGGCTGGTTTTGAGCTTTTACTCACCGTCGTCTATATCATACAGAGTTGTTGTCTGTGTTTGTTGCTCTCCATGCCGGTGCCATTGCAGTTTCCGCAGTGCTGGACTTTAGAGCCGGGCTCGTGACCTCTGCCGTCACAGCGCTGACACGTAGTTTCAATGTTAACAGTGATTTCCTTATTCACACCTTTAGCGGCCTGAGCAAACGTAAGCTCCATGACGTACTGTTTAAAAACACAACACAGTTTTGTGTGAAGTATGCATCAGACGGTTAGTGTACTAAATGTGATTATTAGTATTAGGTAGCAAAAAAGCTTTAACATGAAGGTCTGAACCTTTGACAATGATTCAATGGTTGGATATTGTGACCAATGCCAAAAATATGGAAAGAATGACCTTCAAATTAAATCCAGGATGGGTAAATATTTGAAATATTGGGAAAAATTTATTGTGTTCATGACGTCATATGTATTATCTGACATATTTTCATCCATATGACTTCTATAAACTATGTATATGGGTTTTTTTCCTTTTAGTTGTTATGATGTTAATAATGTTGTTTTATTTTTGAGAGATGATAAAAACAAGATGTGATTGGTTGCGTAACACGTCGGTCACATGACACATGCTTGTCACATTTGAAAACTTCTAGTTTCTAGCTTGTGTACTTAATACGTAACATGCAAGGTACTCCTTACTGAAAAATCCAGCTAAGACCAGCATAAGCCGGTAGCTGGTTTTTGGTGGTTTAAGGTGGCAGTAGCTGGTTTAAGCTGGTCCTCCCAGCCTTGCAAAGCTGGTGGGTCAGCTAGACAAGCTTAAAAAGTGACAAAAACACAGCTAGACCAGCTTGCTACATCAGCAATACCAGCTAAAACCAAGCTGGGAGCTTAAGCTGGTCTTAGCTGGATTTTTCAGTAGGACTTTATTTTATCCAAATCAACTTCTATTCAAGCTATTTTCAAGGTATACATTTATTTAAGAGTATGCATCCTCCCATGGAAAACCTTCAACCTTTGAGGAACAATAAAACACAGATCTTATAAACCCTACTAAAAAACCTGCCCAAACCAGCATAAGCTGGTTTTCCAGCTTGGTTTAAGCTGGTATAGCACGGTGGTCTAGCTGTATTTTGGTCACTTTTTAAGCTTGTCAAGCTTTGCCAGGCTGGGAGGACCATCTTAAACCAGCTACTGCCACCTTAAACCATATAAAACCAGCTTATGCTGGATTTTTCAGTGGGGAATGCAAGGAGAAAGGAAGTAAACCCGACGATCTCTTTCTGACCTCTTGTGGCTGATCGAAGATGGCGTTAAAATCCCCAAAACCTCGCGCTCCGGAAAACTCCCCGAAAATCTTGCGGAAAAGCTCCTCGGGATCAACGCTGGCCCCTCCGCTCCAGTACTGCTGATGTCCGGCACCAGCACCCGGGTCAAATCCAGCAGAACCGTACGTGTCGTACTGTTTCCTCTTCACCTCGTCGCTGAGCACCTGAGAACAAAATCATCACATCAGACCCTCTTTCAGATCGAGCGAGACCATCAGAAAATCATGAGATGAGCTTGTAAGAACCTCATAGGCTTCTGCGAGCTGTGCAAACTTCTCCTTGGCTTGTGGATCTTCTTTGTTAGTGTCCGGATGATACTTCTTTGCCATCTGAATGGGAAGCAAATGCAGGTTTTATACAAACCATCACACATATTAAGAAACTAGCCATAGAGACAAAAGCTAAGGCCTTTGTGACAACTAGCCCCGGTTGCCCCCACACATGAAAAGCAAACAATGATGGTTAAGCGCTTTTAAGGCATCTTACTTGGTAATAAGCTTTCTTAATCTCCTTCTGTGTTGCTGTGCGGGGAACTCCTAATATCTGGTAGAAGTCTTGTTTGTAAGCCGGAGCGCTGGTGTGAAAGGACAGCTTAGAGATGATATGAGACGGGCCCACACCTGTCAACACATTCAAGCTTTTACTTTAATAAATTACAAATGTAAATAAATAATCTTGTATATTTTGTTTCAAACAGCACTTAATGGTACAGAGATGATATCAGACACGACATCCTGGTACTTTTTAATATATACACAAGCATCACTTACAACCTTTAAAACACTGACGTCATAATATGGTAAACTTATGCATCCTTTCTTTATAGAAACACAACTAGATTCATACAGTTGTTTATCACTGACACAAGGTCAGAGAAGTTTCCAGGAACTGAGTCAAGCCAAGTCTGTTTCTTATCAAATCCAAACAGTCCTAATCATTCCTCATTGATCAAACAGATCACTATATTTGATCTCATGTCTAGGTTACATGCTGCATCATTGACGATTACGTCACCATATCACCAGTAATCTGGATGTACATCGATGAGATGAGCTCATATAATGTATGCAGGGCACAGTGTGTACTTTGCATGTAGCTGAAACTCTCCGGCCTGTTTAAATGCATGTCTCTCACCTGTCATGCCTTTCAATGTCAAGCCTTTGCGCTCTCCTGCGCGCATCGTGCCGCCTGCAGACAACATCTGTCGGCCTGACAGCGTCGAGAAACTTCTGTGGGCTTCATGACAGCGGGAGATGTGCGATAAACCCGCATGTCTGTGGCAGGAGGACACGGCGACTGTGATCCAGCGTGAGGAGCTGCGAGCTGCGGAACACGCCATCTTTACCACTTAGCGGCGGATAGCGATCGACTGCGCATGCGTCACACAGAAACGCATGCGCAGTCGTGCCTGTGGTAAAGAAAATGTTTTTGACTAGTAGCTTGGCCACTCTTTGATGGAATTTGTAACTCTGTAAATGATCAGTCTCAATGATTTTGTTAGGGAAAAATTTATGTAAATAAATAAATAAATGTATTCATTTTATATTTAGATATCCTTAGTAGAATTTCTATCTATGGGGAAAATGGATTGAATAATGGCTTTAAAGGTAGGGAATCAAATAGAAATCCTACAGTATTGGAGTTAAATAATACTGGTGGATTAATTGAATTGGATATTTAGTCATAATAATAACTATGTAGATTATTCTTGTTTTTGTTTTGTTGAAATCACATGGAAATTTCTGTTGTGTCCTTTTTTAAATTCCGGATTATTTCAATATGAATCAATGAAGTTACAAATATTTGTGTGAAGTTAGAAGTTATACAGAAGTTAGAAAGTTTGTGTGAAAGTTTTACTTTGTACATACATGAAATACCTCATCATAACTTATACGATTTACGGCTTAGTTTATTTTTTCTTTTAAAGAATCCTTAGTTTTTTATTTATTTATTTTTATTAGAGAACATATAAACATCATTAAAAACAGGCATAAAGACAGAAACTCCAAATTTTTGAAGAAATAATAATAATAATTTGGCCACAAACGAGGTCCAGTCTGCGTTTTTCTTGCGCAGCTATTCAACAAACTGCAAATCAGCGCAGCACGGCGTGTATCGCGCGCGCTAGCTCTGCGTCACAGTAACGCATTCGTACAATTCAGAACACAACACGCCAACCCAGACACCCGGAAGATTCAAACGCGCTACCAGGACGTCAGAATGAATCGTTTTAAGACTTCCAAATATAAGAACACCACTCCGAAAATCCCCAAGAAAGATGTGAGTACATCTTCATTGTATATCAGATCCAGCAGAATGAGAGGGAAATAATGATGGGTCTCGTGATTTGGGCTGATTCGACTTATAAGGAGGGGTGCAGATGCGCTGGTGATGTCTTAACTTCCTTCATGCAAAATCTGAACATATTATTTCACAGGAATGATCGTGAGATGAAATAAACCTGAGTTATATGATGTTATCATGAAGTTGAAGTTGACACATTGTTGCAGTTTGATGTTGACTGACACAGTGTTACACTGATGCAGTTTTGCATATTGCACAATTACACCACATAACACCATGAAAGGTCCTGGACGAAGATAATAGACATATTGTTTATTAAATAATCGAAAGTTAACTGTACCGATTCCTTTTAAAATAATTATAGGCTTAACTTAAACAGTTGACTCTGTGGTGTTTTATGGAATGCTGCAAATCAAGATGGTATAATGTATTATTCATTCATTTATTTGTTTTATTTTGAGTACTTTGGTCCTGCAGACACCATATTTGTAGCAGAATAAATGTGACAGTTCCCTTGCAAAATCTCACAATGGCAATGCCTAAATGTCACAACTTGATTTCACAATCATTCTGTCATACTGTATAAGTTGTGTATTTTGTGTGTGAATTTGCATTGTGATCTGACAGCTGTAACTTTACATGTGCCAGGCAGACTCGAATGAACTGCAGTGATACAGTAAAATGAGTTGATTTCATTCTAGATGTGGACTGATAAGATATCTTGTTTTCTGGCGTCACATGTGTGAATGCTTTACATATCTGAGATTTAGATGATGTTATTTGTATATACAGTACATGGGGGAGACCTTCATAACTTGCACTACTCAGTGTACTACAAATCTTTTAGTATATAAACAGATATACTTATATTTACACAATGTTCACATTAAAGAAGATTTGATCATAACATTAAATTATGCAAATTAGCTCATATAGCACCTTACTCTTGGCATGTATTATACGTTCATCAAATACTTTTGCTTCAAATCCGCTTAAAGGGCATTTCACAAGACTTTTTAAAGATGTTAAATAAATCTTTGGTGTCCCCACAGTATGTATGTGAAGTTTTAGCTCAAAATACCATATAGGTAATTTATTATAACATGTTAAAATTGCCACTTTGTAGGTGTGAGCAAAAAATGTGCTATTTGTGGGTGTGTCCTTTAAAATGCAAATGGGCTGATCTCTGCACTAAATGGCAGTGCTGTGGTTTAAATAGTGCAGATTAAGGAGAGGTATTATCCCCTTCTGACATCACAAGGGGAGACAGATTTCAATTAGCTATTTCTTCACATGCTTGCAGAAAATGGTTTACCAAAACTAAGTTACTGGGTTGATCTTTTTGATATGTCCACTTTAAAGCCAAAAATTGCTTTTCATTTTGACACTTATATGTGTACTTCTCTCAGGTATTGTAAAGTGTTGTAAGTCGACTTGCTGGTTGACAGGAATGTAGAACTTGTTTCATTTTGGGTGATGGGACAACAAGCCAGAAACTTTATTTTACAATATTTGATGTTTCCCTAAAGTTGAGGTCCAAAATCTGTTGCTAGTGTGTTGGCTCGTCTGTTTGACTATCACAGCTACACAGTGCTATCTGAATCACATGACCGTAGTTTGCACTGTTAAAGATTGACAGCATCTGAAGAGCATGTGGCAGTGCTGAATGTGAGTTTTTGGTAAGATGTTTCGGCGGGTTATAATTTAATGATGGGTATCCGGTGTCCAGATGTAAATATCTGACTGATGGTGCAGTAAGGGTAAGGTGATATCTCCTGTCAGAACAGCAGTCTCGAGAGATAGAGAGAGAGAGAGAGAGAGAGAGAGAGAGAGAGAGAGAGAGAGAGAGAGAGAGAGAGAGAGAGAGAGAGAGAGAGAGAGAGAGAGCGAGAGAGAGAGAGAGAGAGAGCGAGAGCGAGAGAGAGAGATGCAGGATTAGACTGACTCACTGCTGCAGTGTTATCAGACAGAATCTGGTTGTTTGGGTATATTTTCAATGTGCTTTAAAAAAACTAGCAGCAAAGAACAACCACCATAACACAAGAAAAGCAAGTCCAATCGTTTATCGTGAATTTTGTGAAACACGACATGACAATGATTGCATCTTGATTTAAAGGGGGGGTTCAATGATATTTCAAGCATTCTGACTTATTAACACAGTTATAGAGTTGTTTCCTCATGCTAAACGTAGGCAAAGTGTCAAAAAAGCAGTTGGACATGTTACAGAGTATTTCTGTGCCGAATGCACTTCGCCAGGGTTCGTACAAGTTTCGGAAAGTTTTTTTCGATTACAGTTCCAACTGACGTTTCAGGGGTTTTCGATATCACTTCTTTATATGGGCTTCCCCCGGAAAACCCCGCCCACCCGTCAATCAGCAGGAGACGCTAGAGCTAGCAAACATCTTATCACGCGACAGCTTTGTTTAATTTCAAATCTCAACAATGGCACGAAAGAAGAAGTGTGTTTTTGGATGTAAGGAGAAGAAATCCAGCCTTATGAAAACAATGGATATAGTTTATTATCCGGGGTAGCAGCGGAGTTTTGCTTGTGTGTTTCCAAACCGGGTCATGAGTTGCATGCGGTAAGTAAGATTTCTGTCTTATGTTGGAAATAGGCGCGGCCATATTATATAAATGACATGAACATGTAGTGAATCATAAGTTAAAACAGTGTTGTATAGTGTTTCATGACTCGTACTCGCTCCTCCCGCGGTAGTAACTCCTCCTTCATTTTTTCGTACGTTATCGGAAAGAATCGGTAAAGCTAATCTTTCTTTTATAAATCTGATTAAACTTAAGACTCTTCGGAGATATAAAGGATGTCATACTACTCTATAGGTACTCCAGATTAACATCAGAAATGCAGAAACAGCATGTGTTATGTGAGCTTTAAATTAAACAACATAGCAAATACCAAATCTTGGTCTCAAGACTGGCCTCAAGACCATTTTTTGATGGTCTTGGTCTTGTCTCAGTCTTGACTGTCTTTGGTCTCTGTCTCGGTCTCGCCTTGGTCTCAGACTTAGTGGTCTTGGGATTTTATTTCAAGATCGGTCAAGACCACAACGGCGGGAATTACAATAAATTGTTGGTGCATTTTCTGATTTATGTGTTAAGGAGGACTTTTCACAAGAGTTTTGTAAAGTACTATTCGGACGGGATTAGTTTTACATGGGAGGTGGGGTAAAGCAATTATTATCAGAGCTTCTCAGTGATTTTAGTCCTGTCCGAATGCTCCATGTCAGTAATCTTTACGGACAATGTCAGTAAAGATTACGGCGACTTTTACCTTCCGTAAAAAGGTCTGGAGAAATTCCTTAGGTAATACTAATCCAGTATTCTACCAGCTGTAAATATACACGTAAATTGCGTCTTTTCCTGTTATTTTGCGGGTTTGTTTTAAATATAAAAGCCCTTAAAGAAGCATTTACGTGCGTTTTTGGCGGAAAAACAAGTCAGTGGCAAGTCAGTTCCTGAATAAGGGCTCAGTCACACCAAAAGCGTTTATGGCAGTTGCAGGCGCCTTTTTTGAATGATATTCTATGGGCAGGGCGCGTTTGCGCGCTGTTTATGCGCGCCGAGCGCCTTGCGGTTTTCTGCCGCCTGCCGCGCACGCGTTTTTGAAGGAGGGCTGAGAGCGGAAAGGCGCCTGACGTCATTCGCGTCTTCCGTTGTCCAATCGAATGAGGGGAGAGGCGGGCCTTACGTTGTGTTGAGGGAAGTTTACAGTTGCTTTGAAGAACCGGACTCCACTCGCTCACTCTCTCCTGCGTGTTTGTGCACCTCTCACCCTCAAACAAGGTCAGAGCAAGCGTCCTCTTTTTAAAGTTTCTGCTAATATGACAGTTAACAGCAAAAGAGCGCTCACGCTTCAATATTTGATTGACAAGACAGCTGACTCGGTGGTTGCTTAGCAATATGAAAAGCCGCGCTGCACTGCTCTTTTTAAAAAAAGGCAGTGCGTCGCGCCTTGCGTTTGCAAGCGTTTAAAGCGCTTTTGGTGTGACTGCGCCCTAACACGACACAAACTTTAAAAAAAAGTCAAATTTACTTCTCAGAGGCACGGACCTGTTTCGGAAACTGACGTTCTCCCCAAACTGAAATTAAACACACTGTTTTGCGTTTTCCTCGTCTGTGTCATGTTTTTGCACATGTGATATCAGGAAGCAAGGTAATGTGCACGCTGTGTAAACGAGTTACCCCTCCCACTTGTTTCTGAGATTTCTAGTCCCGTTCGAATTGACCATTAATATTACAGACGTCCTGTGATAAAATTACATTACGCCATCTACCCCTGTAAAACTAATCCTGTCTGAATAGAGCTTAAGATGTAAAATAAATCTTTGGTGTCCCCAGAGTGTGTATGTGAAGTTTTAGCTCAAAAATACCATACAGATAATTTATTATAGCATATTGTAGGTGTGAGCAAAAATGTGGCGTTTTTGGGTGTGTCCTTTAAAATGCAAATGAGCTGATCTCTGCACTAAGTGGCAGTGGCAGTGCCGAGGTTGTATAGTGCAGATTAAAGCCGCTCTATGCATTTTCGTCGTTTTTGTCAAACAGCGACCCATAGAGTCGCTGGAGAATACTTGCAACTGTCGTAATTTCCCTATATATCCCACTCTAGTACATCTCAGATAGTGACCAGGTAATGTTTCACAATTTCATACAAATATTAGGTTACTGCATAGTCTACTAAACTACAGATGATGGTAATAGGATAATAAGTAGTTTATTCCAAGTGTAGAGTGCATATAATAATAAAGTAACGCGTTTGCTGGCTTATAACGTTTTTACATGATTGCAGCTAAATCACAAGTAAACAGTCTATATTCTATGTCTACTGTATCATTTCATTTGTGTTCTTGTAAACATTACAAAATGCCATGACAAAGTTAATTGTGTACGTTGCATTATTTCATAACATTGGTCGTTGTAATGTCACTATACATTATTGCTATTTATACCACGGGTCTGTTGAATGCTGCATTCTGATTGGCTGAGAAATGTTCTATGGGTGTTGATTATTTTTCTGTAAACCGCACACCTAACTTTTCAACTGTCTTAAAAATAGGCACCAGAGCAATGTTTGTGGTAACCGTGGTATAAGCGGAATAATTGACTCCGGTCCTTTGAATTATTTAAAAATAATGCACACCTGCGGTGTAACGGCACTCCGCTTCGCGTCGTGCCGCATTACCACCTTGGTGTGCGTTATTTTCTTATGATTCAACGGCCCGTCGTCAATTATTCCTTACTTATCATTATAGTTTGCAAATTGTGCATGTTTACACTATTTACAGCCTCTAGGCTTATTTACGTCCTGATAATTATGTGAGATATTGACAACTGTTGTCATGATAATCGCATGACGTACTACAGGCAAGCGCAACAACATAGACCGCAAACAAGTTTACAAATAAGAGATTTACTTACTAGTCCATCAACAAGATCCCCAGATCAGCATCCCATCCAGTGCTGTCTATTAGCTCACGCCAACGAGTAAAAACCTGCCCGAGTGGGACTCTTGTCCGGTTCCTAACGTGGTCAAATTCTCTTTTCCTTTTCCTACTCTCTTCCGAACGCGCTTTCTTAACTTTTAAATCGTTAAGCCTCACGTCTCAAATTCGCACGTGCAGTTGTTGTTATAGGCTTGATCGACTTCATGCAGCGCTGCAAGAACCGACAGCCGGATGATGTCAAAGTGCCGTCTCTGATTATTCTCGCGGTACTTTGACATCATCCGACGGTCGGTTCTTGCAGCGCCACACGAAGTCGATCAAGCCTAACGTGTGTGATGTCGTTGCCATAAAAGCAAGTCGTGATTCTCGCGAGATTTGTCAGGGCGGTTCTCTCAAGCTTGCATTGCTGGTTTTGGTAGCGGCGTCCTCCCCGAGCTTCAACAGGAGGATGATTCGCCCTACTATGACTTTGTTTACCACCGAAATAACTTTGAAGCTGTTATATTAAGGTAAAATAACTGCATAGTGTGTCTTGAACATATTAATAGTGAAAAAACTTTTAGCTTTAAAAGTAATCATTGACTGATTTATCTGTCAACAAAATGAATTTAAAGGCACACAATATCCAACATGTAATTACATTCTTATTAATACACTTTCCTCTTTACTAACCTGATAGAGCTGTCACATCATTCTTATTCAGAATAAGTAAAGCGAGTAGTGGGTACTTTCTCTCTCTCTCTTTTTTTTCCTTTTGGACGATGTGTAAATGTATGTCTCCCTCTTCCTTTATTTAATTATTTATTTATTTATCTTTTATTTTTAACAAACCCTGGTGTAGTTTGTTGTGTCTGTTTGGTTATTGTTATGCAAAATTGGAAAATAATAAAAAATTAATCACAAAAAAAACCCATGTAATTACATTCATTTTTTTGATGGTCTTGTCTCGGTCTCAACTGTCTTTGGTCTCGGTCTTGTCTTGGTCTTTGCCCCTCAAAGTCTTGGTCTTGTCTTGGTCTCGTCACCCTCTGGTCTTGGTCTTGGTCTCAGTTTAGGTTGTCTTGACTAGTGATAGGCCAATATATAGCAGAGGCCGATATGTTGAACAATATTTGGATTTTTTATTATCGGCATTGACCAATAAATCTTTTCAATTGGCCAGTAAATTTCTTTATTACTTAAATTTGTGGTTTGTAATGAAAGACACTCGGTGTCACTTAATATAAAGCCAAAGTCTGACAGACAGTAAAATGACCAATCATTATTCATTTTTTAACATGATGTTATGATGTAAACGTAAACACATTTTCAAACAGTACCATGAGATGTCAGATCCCCATTAATTATGTATTGTAAATATGTTTTAAATAGGGTATATTTATAACACCAATTTTCTGTTTGTTTTTTATTTACTGTAATAACGTTTAGTTATATCTGCCTTATATTGGTATTGGTATCGGTATCGTCATCGGTCATAAAAACCCATATTGGTCAACCACTAGTCTTGACTACAATAGTGGTAAATGCATTCGAGCCTAATAGCAAGGGTACATGATGTACATACAGTATAAACTTTCTTTACTTCCATGTTTACAGCATGCTAGATTGTTATAATTCCTGAGGAAATTGTGAGTGCTGTGTGATGGGCAGTTATTTATGATGCTGGTGTGTTCTGTGTCTGAACTTGACTAAAATGCACTGAAGTTTTGAGTGATATAGTAATAGTGACTTGTGCTTTAGCAAATAGAAGTTGTGGTCCATATGTTGTCAGTCAAGAGCACATAAAGCTCTACTGCAGAATTAAATGCTAAATGGGATTTTTAAGAAGCTTGAAGCCGTTAACTTGATATTTTATTTATAGATTTTGCACTGGCTTGTTTCCTCGTGGCGTAGGAGTGACTGTGTATGTGTGAACTGAAACTATGTAATCCTGTTAAAATGACAGATGCACATGACAGAGTCTGCAGATGCACCACTTGTGCGTCTGAATCCATCCACATTTACTCCTCATTTATGCAGACACTTTTATCTATAGTGATTTAAGGAGCGATGTCAGTAGGCGGAGCTTCTGCTATAGACCACAGTTTGTAGTTCATAAAAATAACCACTTAAACAGTGCTGTCTTCGTGTCAGGACCAAAGCTGGAGCAAACGCTAGACCAGACCTCAATAGCTCAGGTTTCCACCAAATAAAACTGAATGCATTGCGTCACCAGGGTTATGTGCCACGTGTTATGTTGTATCACTTTGTGTTGTGTTATAAAGAGTGCCGCAGGGATGACATATTTTAAGACAAAACCCATAAGCGACTTAGCACTGTAGGTTCCATCAAAGTCAATGTTTTATTTTTTAATGGGGTTTTGGTTAAACTCCTTTAGTTAACACAAGCCCAAGATGTTTTCATTTATTATGACATTTTATAAAATACATTTTATTTATCAATAAATATCATAACTAAACCTTAGTGTATAAGGGTACTAACTAGGGATGCCACAATTCTCAATATATTATTGAACCGTTTGGTTCGACCTAGGGCTGGGGTAAACGATTATTTTTTACCGATTAATCTAACGATAATTTTTTTCGATGCATTGATTAATCTAACGATTCATTTTATCAGTCCGATTCGACTTCGATTCGATTCTCGATTATCTCCCTATTAATTAACTAATAGCAATTTATACGTGTTGATTTACATATCTGAATGTAAACATTTCAATATATGTTTATTGCTATTAAAATGTTATATATTTTGTCCAGCTGATTACTAACAATGTCTATAATGTTTTCAACTACTTGTGAACTATGAGAAAATTGCTGCCCTAAACAGTGACACACGGGGCAGTGCAGTCGCCTGTAAATGACGTTAATATCTACGTTACCCTTTGTTACCGCCTTTACTGACGTAAAAACCACATGACAACAGTAGCCGTTTCTCAATATGCGTTCTTGTCTGTACTTGTGTTCTTGTGGACTTGTGAAACGTCATCAGTCGCGGTCCAAGTACTGTTCCAAATCAAAGTTCGCATCAAGCCCAAGTTCACATAAAATCCCCGGATGTGTTCTTGATCCGCCCATTTTATCGAGGATGCATCAGAGGAGACTTGTGTGGACTTATGAGAGCGAAGTTTCCCAGAATGCATTTCGCGGCAGGAGTTCGTTCTTCCGAGTCTGAACTTGCAAGTGCGAACTAGGAAGGACACAAGTCCGAACTTGGCGTACTTGGTATTGAGAAATGGCTTGTGTCGTGGACAAAAGCGGAAGTAATAGCGTCTGCTTTTTTATGGTAAGTTTGTTCATCTTAATTCTGTGCTGTGTTAACAAACCATCGTATTAGACTAATACTGTAACATCTATGACTAACAATTGCGTTTTGAACATTACATTAAACCTTACATAAGGAAAAAAAAACGATGTCATCAAACACAAAATTTATAAAACTTGATTACTTTACCTCATGTGTAACATGAATTCTCGTTCCCGTCTGATTGATGGCCATCAGCGTTTGAGTTAAAGACTACAAATCCCATCAGTCCACGCTGCTTCAGAGCATCATTAATCTACGTCATTGTTATTGATTTGATCTGGCGCCCTCTAGCAGCGCGATTATACAAATTGCATCTTTAATTAAAAATTTTGTTTTAGAATATTTTATGTCATAAATTTTCTTTGGGGGGCCACCACAGGCACAAGGGGGACACATGTGGAACCTCTGTTTTACGACATAAAACACACCAGTTACAAATCAGTGTCATAAACCTTTGTTAAAACACAGAGCGCATTATTTCTTTTGCTATAATCCAAAAGTCTAAAGTGAAAATGAATGGGCTTTTTTCTGGCGTTGGATCCAGTGTCGCGCTTAGGGATGCTTAACGATTAATCGCGATTAATCGTTAGCAGAATAAAAGTTTTTGTTTACATCACATATGTGTGTAAACTGTGTATAATAAATATGTATATATATATAAATATGAACCCATTCATGTATAATTTTAAGAAAAAAAAGTATATTAATTATTTATATTGATATATAATATAAATTATACATAAATATACAAATGTATATACACATGTAAACATTTCTAAAGCATATACATGCATGTGTGTACATTTATTTATACAAAGTTATTATACACACTACACAGTTCACACAAATATATGATGTAAACAAAAACTTTTATTCTGCTAATGATTAATCGCGATTAATCGTTAAGCATCCCGACTCGCGCTAACTTCTGAGTTCGACTACAAAAATATGTCATCCCTGCGGCACTATTAATTGGGGCTGTGACGATTAATTGCGTTTCCCATTAAAAATTACTGTTTAAAATTGATTCTGAGTGGCAAGGCTCCAATTCTGTGTTACATGCACAGCTCGTGCGTGTACTACAGCGTTTCGATCAGTAGGAAGTCTTATCAACCTAAAATCATAATGAGTCGGAGTCGTTTATAAAGTGCATTTAAAAAAGCAACACATGTTAAAAAAAATAATTAAAAATAATCTTTATTATAATGAAAATACCAAAAACAAATTTAAGTAAAGCCATATAAATATTCATTTTCTGAAATAGTGTTTGGCACAAATAGAGTTTCTGCACGAGAGCGCCCTCCGGTTTTTGGATGTGCCGGCATTTCACCGTAATTCATTACAACTCATTCATTAAAGGTGCAGTGTGTAAATTTTAGCGGCATCTAGTGGTGAGGTTGCGAATTGCAACCAACGGCTCAACCCACTGCTCACCCTTCACTTTTGAAACGCATATGCTACAATAGCCGCCACCATAAAAACATGTCGTCATCGGAGACAAAAAAGTTTGTCCGTTCAGTTCTTCCGTAGAAACATGGTGTCACAAAATGGCGACTTCAACGTATGGGGACCTTCATGCATGTAGATAAAAACATCTCATTCTAAGGTAATAAAAACATAACTATTCATTATAAATAGGTCTTTATACACCTATGATAATGTAGTTTTGTATATTATATTGCATTTCTGTCAAAAGATCCCTCTAAAAATTACACACTGCACCTTTAAGAAAACACGCATTTGCACGATTAATCGTCCCAAAATTTTATTTTGCAACTTGCGTGTAATGAAGCAGGTACTTTAGGAAATTATGTGCTTTTTCATTCAAAACACAAAATAATTGCTTTGAACATTAATAAAATATCAGTTTATGTCCGATAAATTCTGTCATTTACTTCGCTTTTGTAAAAACATCTTAATAATAGCAACATAATAATAATAATAATAATATGGAATTTCTTTTGGCAACTTTTTTCAAACATATTTAGAGTTCAGCTTTAGCTGTTTCTGGACATTTTTTTTTTTAATGTTTACTTAAAGTTTCTTGGAAAGGTTTTACCATGTTTCGATGGTAAAATGCATTAGATGGCTGTGCTTTATTGATATATTGATATTATGCAACAATGTCAGGTGTTTGTGGCTTTTACTAAGTTAGTTGCTCAGTCATGTTCACCATCTGCGTGTTGTTTCTTGTTCACATTTGAAAAGGATTTGAAAGAGCTCAGCTGTGTGTCGCAGGAAGTTTTCTGCACTTCCTCCAGTTTGTGTCTTTCTGAAAGGCCTGTAGACTCTGTGTGTGTTTGTGTGCGTGCGTGTGTTCACTCAAGTAAGATGTGCTGACTTTCTGTTTCCTCTTTTGGTTTAGTTCAGGTCTTAATCGGTGCTGTGTTTTGCTCAACATCTCTTAGGACCTTTGGAGTGTTTTTTTCTTATGCACAGCTGTTTGTAAAGAGGAATCTCACTTCCTTCTCTGGACTTTTGATCTCAGTTTGACTGCCAATAATATCATTGTAACCTTTTAGTTTCGCCGACACCAACCTCATCTGAACCACAATTTTGTAACCTACATTTCAGTATTAGACTGAGAGTTAACCTCATTCAGCGTGTGCTACAGTACTGTGTGCAGGACAGGTATACAAAGCCATTGCAAGAGTTTAGTTTTATTGTAGTTTACATGTGTTCTTGTGTTACTGTGGCAGTCACAAACCTTAGTGCTCTGGGGTGATAGAGTTTACTTCATTGCTATTTTATGTAATGTGACCCTGGACCGGACCACATAACCAGTCTTAAGTCACACGGGTATATTTTGTATGGGAAAAATACATTGTATGGGTCAAAATTATTGTTTTTTTATTGTCTTTTATGGCAAAAATCATTCGGATATTAAGTAAAGATCATGTTTCCTACAGTAAATATATCAAAAATGTATTCAACGTCAATTATATGTATTGCTAAGGACTTAATTTGATCAACTTTAAAGGTGATTTATTTTCAACGTTTGAATTTTTTGCACCCTCAGATTCCAGATTTTTAAATAGTTGTATCTCGGCCAAATATTGTCCTATCCCAACAAACCATACATCAATGTGTTATTTATAAGGATGCATGAAAATTTACCCTCATCACTGGTTTTGTGGTCCAGGGTCACAGATAATATATAGTTGGGTGATTCTCACGAAAACTTGGTTTTAAACATGTCAAGCATGAAAATGTAAAAATTGCTTAAATTTACTTTTTTTCCCACCAGACATTGAAAAACAAAGTCTGGAGTAAATGGGAACATTAATTTAAAAACTTTTACTTATCATTTAACACTTTTTGTAACATAATTTAAAAAATTAGTCCTAAAAAATCTCATTACCGCAACAGTCAGAAAACATCAACACTGACATATTTTCAAAATGACATGACAAACCTGAAAGAACATAATTTGGAGATTCTGCACATGCATTTAAAATCAAAGTATTATGCTTCTATTAATTAAATTAACATTTAATAAGCATCTGTTGCGGTAATGATAATCAAAATGTCGTGAAGCATTCTGACAAGACAATATTTCAAATTAACTGTAAAAAAATGATCTTAACTGGTAGCCATCTTGAAGTAACTGGTCCATGTGCTTGGTCAGTCAAAATCAAACTTTATTAAAATTCTGTATGTGTGCTTAAACTGTTCTCAAAAAGTGTTGCAGAGGATGAGAACATCAGACATGGACACATCATTTTCCTAATTTTTCTTCATTATTATTATACATGAATATTCAGTAAATATTTTTTCTGTCATCTAAAGTAGTCTAGCAAAACATCCATTTTTTTTCCTTAATATTTTTGTGTTAATTTGGTTAAATTACAACATAACGCATGTTCAAACACAGCCGGACACATTGCGGTAATGAGAATTTCAGCAGAAAATGAGATAAAATTTACAATTATAAATTCTTATGTTGAAATCACACATTGTGCAAGGTAGAACACAGTATTGTGTTAATTCTGATGCTTTTTAATGTTACTATATTACACATTTTAAAGCTAAAATCATTAGTGCCGTGGTGTTTCAATGGTTTCATGAGAATCACCCAGTTGTAGGTTGTTTAGATTTTTGTAGGTCCATTTTTTTAGGTATTATCTGGTAAGAGTGAAAAAATGAAGCCATCTTGAGTTGTTTGGGCGCCAATAAATACCTGTAGATTTTCTATAGAGACTTAGATTTGTGTAGAGACACAATACGTTTCATGTGTTTACACTGTAAAAAAACTTTCACTGCCTTAAATTTTTTTGTTAAATCAACTCAGATTTACAAGTCATGTCAACAGAGATGAGTTGTCACAACTTATAAAATATAGTTGAGAAAAGTCAACTTAATTTTATAAGTTATAACAACTCACCTGTAGTTATAACAACTCATCTCTAGTCAAGATAAATAATAGTAAGTTGAATGACTTGTAAATCTGAGTTGATTTAACAAAAACATTTAAAGCAGCAAAGGTTTTTTTACAGTGTACTTTTGAAGACTTCCAACTTTACGAGTCATTATTTATTTTTATATTTTATAGAAACTTCTAACTGTCAAAAAAGTTGTTAATTCAAAGAAGAAATTTTTACAGTATGTTAGGGTGGTCTTTATTTTTCAACTTTTAAAAGTTCATGCTCTCAGCCCACCAATATGTTTGAATAAATAAATAAATTGATTTTTTTTCAATATTAAAGGAATATTCCATTTTCTTAAAAGAAAAATCCAGATAATTTACTCACCACCATGTCATCCAAAATGTTGATGTCTTTCTTTGTTCAGTCGAGAAGAAATCATGCCTTTTGAGGAAAACATTGCAGGATTTCCCTCATTCCAATGGACTTCAATAGAGCCCAACATCCAATACTCAACTCAACACTCAACAGCCTCCCTCAACGGAGCCTCAAAGGACCACAAACGATCCCAAACGAGGCACAAGGGTCTTATCTAGTGAAACGATTGTCATTTTTGACAAGAAAAATAAAAAAATATACACTTTTAAAGCACAACTTCTCATCTAGATCTCATCTAGATCATGATGCGTCAGCGTGACCCGACGCAATACGTCATGACGTCAAGAGGTCACAGAGGACGAACGCGAAACTCTGCCCCAGTGTTTACAAATGTGTTGAAAGAGGACCGCTCCGATGTTGTTGTATGTCAAGTCAACTGATACTTATTAATGTCTTTGTGTCAGTTTATTGTTTACAATGGTCCGCAAATTTGCGTTTTATATATGTAACACGTGACCTCCCTACGTCTCTACGCATTTACGTTAGGTCGCGCTGGACCAGACCTAAACGAAAAGTTGTGGTTTAAAGAGCATATTTTTAATTTTTCTTGTCAAAAATGACAATCTTTTTGCTCGATAAGACCCTTATGCATCGTTTGGGATCATTTATAGTCATTTGAAACTCTGTTGAAAAAAACTGTTAAGTGTTGAGTTAAGTATTAAATGTTGGGCTCTATTAAAGTCCATTAAAATGAGAAAAATCCTGCAATGTTTTCCTCAAAAAACATAATTTCTTCTCGACTGAACAAAGAAAGACATCAACATTTTGGATGACATGGTGGTGAGTAAATTATCTGGATTATTCTTTTTTAAGAAAATTTAATATTCCTTTAATTAATATTTAGAGGTTACTCAAGACCTTTGTGTCAAACTTCATTCACGTATTATGTGATACTTTGTGCTAGCATGTATAATTGTTTAATAAAATATACTTGTGGCAGCAATGGAGACTGAAATAACTGGAACAAAGTTACCCTGCAAGAAGCAAATTGTGTGTTGTGCGTTTTTAAATGGTACAGTTTTTGCAAAAATATGTGATTTTGGCAATATTCAAAGGCTTTGAGCAACCTCTAGATGAACATATATATATATATAGCAAAAGCAATAATTGCTTTTCATCAACTCATGAACCCTCCTGCAATTCCCTCACAAACCCCAGTTTGGAAAACCCTGATTTTCTAAACTTTTCATTTGTTTTATCTCTTATTAAGGAATTTTGCATCATATTTCTGGACCGTCTTAATTATCTTATCTTTTTTTCTTCCTGTCTTCATGTCCAGGGCTGGATTTCTAATGTAAAAGGTGGCAGCTTCACTTCTCAAGGGAACCACATCAAATCCAGCTGCAGTCTGGTGGCCTTCAACACAGATCAGGCTGGTAAGAGCACTTTTATTTAACATGCATTTAATAATCTGATCTGGGATCAGGATTCCTCAGTTTACACACTTTGGAAACCAGTTTCTCTCGGCCGGTAATTCTTGTAAACAGGGTTTTATCTGAAAATCTCATTCTGTCCTGGTTGGTATGTTTAGGTGGTGGAATTGTCGGCTTGTCCTCTGTGAATCCTGGATCTGATGGGAAATGGACCGTGACCCAGATTCCATGTCATGCTGGTAATACGTCCTGTCCTACTAACAATTACACACAATGCATGTGAAAAATACAACAAATGTATATTTCTTATGTCATATATATATTTGTACAGGTCATCTAACATGCTTGATTCTGTAATGTTATACTATAAGATTGTAAGCAAAGTTTGATACCTGCGGTAAATATAAAAGCTGCGACCCAGATGAATTTTTCCTAATTTTCTTTCTGATCTTCATGTCCCAGACCAGGTGACTGACCTGGACTTCTCTCCATTCGATGACCATCTGCTGGCAACCTGTTCGGCTGATGAGACCGTAAGTCCTGACTTCTTCTTTAACTCTGGATTTCCACTTTTAGTCTGATCTGAAGTCTGGTCCAAATTTTGTATTTATGATTTGTTACCAAAAAAATACTTTAATGGTATGTATGGGTTCACGTGTTTATTTTGAATTGGATTGCTTTATATTTGAAGTGTTAAGCACAGGAAGTTCAGTTCATAAGAATGTGCATCGCCTGGAGAAAGAGTCTTTGTGTGTTTATTCAGCACATCTGCTGCGGTGTTGTGCTGTTTCATCTGTTCACCCTAACACGAAATAAACACACACAGGGTTATTTATCTGGATGTGTGGTTTTATAAATTAAAATTTTAGTAGCTATAACCAACCACACAGATGCTGAGATACTTTGTTGGCAGATGGTTTGGACACCTGGGTGAATTTTTAACCTCAAATACAAAAAGTGACTGCACAGTGAAACACACACACACACACACACACACACACACACACACACACACACACACATGCACACGTGCACACACAACACACAACACACAAGATTACTAATGAATTCTGTCTGTGTAATACAAACTGCTGATTCCTTCATATTTGACTACAGCTGGGCTACACCTGACAGCTGATCCTGTGTGTATGTGGTGTGTGTGTGTGTACGTGCGATGTATTTGTGTGTGTGTGTGTTGCATGTGATGTGTCTGTGGCTGGTATGCGCTGTGTAGCATATTAAAGGGCATGTTGTGATGTGATATTATGTGTATATGTGTCTTGCTTTTGTGTGGATTGTGCGGTGCATGTGATGTGTGGATGTGGTGTGTGTGACGTGTGTTGCATGTTAAGATTGCATGTGGTGTGTGTGGAATGTGTGGTGTGTCTAGCTTGTATGAGGTGTGTTGTATGTTAGAGTGCATGTGATGCATTTGTGTTTATGTGATGTTTGCATGTTGTGTGTGGTGCACGCTTATATGTCACATATATGTGCTCTATGTGTGCATGTGTGTATTGAGTGTGGTGTATTTGTGTGGTGTGTGTAGCATGTGGTGTGTGTAGCTAGTATGAGCTGTGTTGCATGTTAGAGTGCATGTGATGTGTGTGTGAAGTTTGGTGTGTGTGTGTGTGTGTGTGTGTGTGTGTGTGTGTGGTGTGGTGCATGCATGTGTGTCGCATATACTGTATGTTGTGTATGTGTGTGATGAGTTTGGTGTATTTGTGTGGTGTGTAGCATGTGGTATGTGTAGCTTGTATGAGTTTTTTTTTGTAGCTTGTATGAGGTGTGTTGCATGTTAGAGTGCATGTGATGTGTGTATGTGAAGTTTGGTGTGTGCATGGTGTTTGTGTGTGTGGTGCATGCATGTCTGTTGCATTTGTGTGTATGTGATGTGTGCATGTTGTGTGTGGTGCATGCATGTGTGGTGTATTTGTGTGGTGTGTTGCATGTGGCTTGTATGAGGTGTGTTGCATGTTAGAGTGCATGTGATGTGTGTGGGTGAAGTTTGGTGTGTGCATGTTGTGTGTGTGTGTGTGTGGTGCATGCATGTGTGTTGCAGTTGTGTGTATGTGATGTGTGCATGTTGCGTGTGGTGCATGCATGTGTGTCGCATATATGTGGTGTATGTGTGTGATGAGTTTGGTGTATTTGTGTGCATGTGGTATGTGTAGCTTGTATGAGTTTTTTTTGTAGCTTGTATGAGGTGTGTTGCATGTTAGAGTGCATGTGTTGCGTGTGTGTGTGTGTGTGTGTGTGTGTGTGTGTGTGTGTGTGTGTGTGTGTCATATATGTGGTGCATGCATGTGTGGTGTGTGTGGCTTGTGTGTGTTGCATGTGAGAGTGTGTGTGTGTTTGTGTGTGTGTGTGTCAGTTGCTGAATCAGTGTAGAGAGGTTTAATGTTTAGTAGTCAGTTCACAAAACACACACAGAGTGGTAAGGGTGCAGTTGTCAAACATTTGCCATGGTAACCATAGTTTCTGCCAAAACACCATAGTTGAATTTATTGCCACTGTTCTGATATTTTGGTAATCTAAGTTTAGTCAACAACACCAACGACCTTCATTCATGCAAGCTTTATTATTTGTTATTACCAATAAATTATTAATGAATAATAAATGATGATTGACAAATAATTAATATTTTGTTTGTATATTGCCCTTAAATAAAATTGTTTCTGTTTTTAAAAAATGTAAATTAAATAAGAATGATCACCAAGTTTGAGACTGTGTGTTTGGGTAATATTGTGTGTTGAATAATGTAACGTTTCTTTATCCTCAGGTGAAGCTGTGGCGTGTGAGTGATCCGGGTCAGGATCAGCCCGGCGGTCCCGAGGTGACTCTGAGTCCTAAAGAAGGTCGACTGGAGATTCTTCTCTTTCATCCGGTGGCCTCAGATCTGCTCGCCGTGGCGTCTACAAAGGGAGTCCAGGTGTGGGACGTGAAGCGAGACTCCGCCCTTACAGGTACACACAGACATACAGGACACACCTTTTATTGTGTCCAAATACAAACAACCATCACTGGTCTGAGAACTTGAAATATTTTATTCGTTTTAAACATACGCCCTATTCAGATGGTGATTGTTTTACCATTTACAATCGCTTGAAATGAATGCTGTTAAATTGACTTCTCTAATGAAAAATCCAGCATAAGCTGGTCAAGCTGGTGGGTCCAAAACACAGCTAGATCAGCTTGCTACACCAGCTAAAACCAAGCTGGAGGACCAGCTAAAACCAGCTTATGATGGTCTTAGCCGGATTTTTCAGTAGGGTTTGCATCCCCAATTACACTTACTGCTATTATAGTTTTAGCAAATGTGATTTGGGTGGATGACACACACGCCCTGTATTCATGGGTTGTGTCGGCCACATAGGGAAACACATAACATCTGAACAGTGCTCTTCATAAGTGTCTGCGTCTCTGCTCTATGTTTAGTTTGTTTGGTCTATGTGTGATTTCTTTTATTTGTCTGTGTGATTTGCCGAGCCTCTGGTTTGTTACGGTCCTCTGAGGTGTAAAGTGAAGCGTCTGAGGTAAATGTTTCAGGAGATTTGACTCCTGTGGCCCACATGATGCTGTTGCTCTCTGATGCCCCCTGCTGGTGCTCAGTCAAACCACACATTTCACCATCATCACCATCATCCTCATGCCTGCCCTGCTTTACACATCTTTGTCTGTCTGTCTTTTGTATAAAGCAAAACCCGTATATTTGGACAATATGTGTTTATGGTCCTGTGATATATTTAATATCTGGGTCTTTTAACTCTTTCCCCGCCAGTGCTTTTAAAAAAGTTGCCAGTCAGCGCCAGCATTTTGATTTTTACTGAAGTTTAATGCCTTCCAGAAAATGTTCTTCTTTAAATATATAAACATAAAATATATCAAATGAAATATATCATTTGTTCTTTTTTATCTCCTCAAATATGGTTAGGTTTCTTTAAAAATACCAAATTTTGAGCAAAAACTGAGATAATTGCGTTTTTGTGAAGGACTTTTGATAGATATCAGATTCAGAGCGATGATTCAAAACATACACGGACTTTGAACTGTTTGACCTAAGGGGTTGCTTCCAGGTTTCAAGTTGGTTAACCTGGTCGATAAATGCAGAAACATGGTTTGCCGGAGTTAGTAAATTGTATTTATAAAGCACATTTAGCACACTTAATGTTTATCTAATGTTTATTTAATGTAAAATTATCTAATGTAAAATATTATGTCACCATTAAAAGGTGAGGATTCTTAGGGAAAAGGGTTGGGGGACGTGTTAAGCAGGACAATTGTTAATCGTTTATTGGGTATGTGTTACTGTTATGTGTTTGTTGTATAATGTGGGACGTATTGTAATGTTGTATATGAAACAGCTATCCCTGTGCTTTAGGACCCCCTTGAAAAAGAGATGGATCATCTCAAGGGGCTATTCTTAAATAAATAAATGAAAAAAAAGAAAAAAATTAAACACAGCAAAGCTGACCAAAGTGCTGAACAGAGTATATAAAAATAATAATGATAATAATAAACTGATATGTTTAGGAGCGGTAATTCTTCATGTGCCTCATGGTTTGATTCAAAGGGTCACTATTGAATGCATCTACACTGCAAAAAAATGACTTTCTTACTTAGTATTTTTGTCGTGGTTACAGTAAAAATATCTAGAAATTCTTAAATAAAGATGTATTTTCTTGATGAGCAAAATGACCTAGGAAAATAAGTCTAGTTTTTAGACGAAAAAATACTTAATTTAAGCAAATCTGTGCTTCAAACAAGCAAAAAAATCTGCCAATTGAATAACTTTTTTTTCTTGAATTAAGTGTTTATAAAAAAGTTATTTCAAGAAAAAAATTCTTATTCCATTGGCATATTTTTTTTAAGCATAAATTTACTTAAAGTTTCTATTTTTTGTCTATAATATAGACTTATTTTCCTAGGTCATTGTGCTCATCAAGAAAATACATCTTAATTTAAGAATTTTTAGATATTTTTTACTGAAAACAAGACAAAAATACTAAGTAAGAAAGTCATTTTTCAATGTAGTCCTCCAATTGTCTTGATGTAATAAGAGTACTTTATTTATTAAAACTGTAACCTACGGCAAATATATTTTTTATATTTAACTCATTCCCTGCCAGCCTTTTTTTTTAAAGTCGCCCGTTGATTTTCACAAAAGTTTCACATAATGCCTTCCAGGAAAATGATCTTCTATAAATAAATAAATAAATAAATATATAAACATACAATATATTTAAAATGGAAGAACAGACCCTCTGCTTTCAAACAAACAAACAAATTAACAAACAAAACGGAAAAAGTTTCACCCTATCTTCATTTGTTCTCTTTTTATCACCTTTCAAATATGGGTATTTCTCTTTAAAAATACAAAATTTTGAGCAAAAAGCTGAAATAATTGCATTTTTGTAAAGAAATTTAGATTGAAATCAGATTCAGTACGTACAAACATCAAAATATCAAAACATGCACAGAGTTTATAGAATTGTAGAATTAGCTGATGCTTCAGTTTTTTATACGTTTTTATAAATTGTGCCATCTAGTGGATGATAGCAGAATTTCAGATTACCGTAAAAACTCGTCAGGGAAGCATTATTTGCAGGGAAATGTTTTTTCTTAAAGGTGAAGCGGAGGATTTTCTCGAATTTTAGAAAAGAAACGCCTTCTCCACTTTTTAAAAATATGCAATTGCACAACACTCCTGATTGACAACTAGGAAGACCAATAGTCTTGATGATCCATCCGGAAAAAGAAAATCCTCAGCAGTACCTTAAATTGACGAGATTACTCCTCAATGGCGGGGAAAGAGTTAAAAGCATTTTTTCGATTATTAGTTTTATGCGTCAATCTAACAACTTTCACATCAGCACTGTGACGCATTGTAAAACGATGATATACCACAGCAGTAATCTTCTGTATGATATGAGCTTGTCACCCCACATACATGTTCGCTTTTCCCCAGCACCTTATGCTTCATGTGTGCTAGTTCCTCTTTATTTCACATTACATCACATGTGTTTCCTGTGTGAAAATGTTATGATTCTTCATCTAAAGCTTGTAATCTGATGATTTTGTATTTGTGTATCTGTGTCCAGTACTGGAACAGCACGCGGATCAGATTCAGGGTCTGTCCTGGAAGGAAGATGGTACGCTGTTGGCTTCATCATGCAAGGTAAATGAACAGTTTTATAAAATTCATGTCTTCTACGTACAAGTGTACTGTCAGTGGCAATCCTTAAAAATGCAAATAGGCGGCACAGTGGCTCCATGGGTAGCAGTGTTGCATCCCTACAGCAAAAAATGGTACTTTGGTTTTCTCCCACAGTTCAAAAACATGCATCTTATGTGAATTAGAGATATCAGAAATTGCCCTTCACCCGATGTGTGTAGATTAATTTACTTGTGTATAGATTAACTGGTTCTCATCATAAATCTATTACAAATTATAAACAAAGCATTCTAATAATGCGAGAACTTTGGTAGTGATTGATTTGTTGTAAACTCAGGGGTGTTGCCTAATATGCATACAGAGTGTGATTGGTGGACAGGTTTAAGCTGGGGGGTGTCTCCCAGCATTGATTGATGTTTGCTTACTTTTATTGTAACACTTTAACAATGAAAAAGAGGCTTTTCAGTAATAGATATGAATGCATTTTACTGAAGTTGACCGATATGTTTATTTCTCTTGTGATTATAAGAGGCTTTTTAGTAATGCATATGAATGAATTTCACAAACATTGATCCACATTTTTATTTTACTTGTCTTTGTAAGAGGATTTTCAGTAATACATGTGAACGAATTTCACAAACATTGATAAATATTTTTATTGTAAGAGGCATTTCAATTATTTTGCCCTAAGAGGCCTCTCATAGAAAATGGTTCCCTGTGGATTCAGCCATTCAACCAAATATCTTTTGTCGGGGTTTGCCACCATCTTACAGTTTAGGTGTATCATGGATTTGGATTTTATTTTACAAAAGTTACTGCAGTTAACATGATATATGTTGTTTCATTAATAGACAGTAAATCAGATGTGAGAAATAGAAAAGTTTAAAATTCAGCCTTAAATTATGGTTACATGCCAGTAATTCATGCAGTCAGTGCACTATAGACCCTTTTACAGCTGACGTGATCAAATAGCCTGCGCGTGCATTTTGGCAACAGAAGTGGTGTTATTCCCCAGTGGTTCTAACATGTTCGCAACTCAGAAAGTTTATTATAACCGTTTCCCAGCATCAAAATGTCTGGTTGTTGCGTTTGGTTGCACTATATAATATACTAATATACTTATACAGTGTATCTGACCACTTTATATTTGGCCTTCTGCTAACGTCTTCTATCCACTCCACTATAGTACATGGATCTGGTAGCTGTGTTGAAAAAGTTGATTAAGTCAACTTTTTCAAATAACTTTCTCTGTCTGTGTTGCTTCACTGCTGATTCTTGCCATACTTCCGTTGCCTAAATGCGCACGCATACATTGCCACGTCATCATTGTGTACAAACAGTTAAAGGGTCTATAGAAATATTCATCTAATGTGGGTTAATATGAAGTAATCAGCAGTTATGAGATTCATTCATGCTTTTTTGATGCTTTTTGCACATTGTTTTCTTTCATGTACAATGGACCCCGTAAAGTAGCTTTGGTCGCCCCCTGGCAACCACATTTATTTCTAGCTCTGTCACTCCTTGAGGGTGCCCGAACAACAAAATACACTGCAAAATCATCAGCCAATAAGATGCAAGTCTGTATTGGTTTTTATTAATCTGTTAGTTTTATGCAACAATGTTATGTTGGCTAAATTAAGTTCACATTGTTAAATTGAATTTTTTAAGTACAACATGAATAGATTAAGCTTTTTTTCTTTCTTTTTTTTGAGTTTATAGGAAACGCAGTAGCCCAGTTCCTAATTCGGTTGTGTTCTTCTTGGCTTTGTGCAATAACACGGCCATTCCTCTTTAGTCTGCAGAGAGATGAACATTAAAGGAAATATGTTTAAAAACTCCAAAAATGTATACATACAGAAAACTGTTTCAAAAGCTATTTCCAGTAAACAAGCCTTTCACAATCCAGCAAAATGAGTCACAGTGACTCAAATTTCAAAATTGAGATTTTGGTATCAATGGAAATAGGCTTTCAAATGATATCCTAGTCAAAGTGAATGTTAAGTTAAAGATATAGACATTTGACTGTCTGCCCTGTTTTCCAACTGAAAACCTGAGAAAATCGCCTTTAAAGTGTTTTGTGTGAGAGAGAGAGAGAAATTGAGAGAGGCAGAGAGACAAGCAAAAAGAAAACAAATAATGCTAGCCTATGCAATCATGGACCCTATCTTGCACCCAGCGCAATTGACTTTGTCAGTGACGCATGTATCATTTCGTATTTTGCACCGGCGCACAGCGGGTTTTTCCCTCCACAGACGCACATCGGCAAACTAGGGAATGAACATGCGCTCCCTGGGCGGTTCAGCGCAAAAAAGGAGGCGTGTTCCGGCGCAAACCATCCCTGATGCTATTTTGCAGTTTCAAAAAACAATTGCCCCACTAACCAAAAAAAAAAACTAGTCTAAAGTCAGTGGCGCGTTGCGTGTGGTTCATTATGCTATTTTTAAGGGCGCATGCTTGACCATAATGTATAGCGTGCACAACGCGCATTTCTTATCTAATCTACACAGATGCAACAGTTATTTTTGCAAATCATAAATTGTTACAATAAAAAATATTAATACATGAGATAAGGGAAATCATTGTGGTGAGCATTGTTTTTATTTATTGTGTGGCTGCGTTAAAAAATTCTCACGCAAATAACGATTAAAATATTTTCATAAGTTTGTTGTGTGGCTGTATTACGTTTATTTTATGTAAATAATAATTAAAATGTTTTCATAAGAAACCTTAATGTATATGAACTTGATTTGTAAGTGTACTTTGTGGTTGGACCTTGCTTGCGTTTCTTGGGTCCGATTTCAAATCCCCCAAACCCTTTCAGCGGTGAGGGTGGACGCAGCGATGTCCTCTGCTGGCGTCTGTGTATAGGCAGATCCACCTCCCGTTACACGGCGTGCCCGATTTATGCTGGCAAGCTTGGGATTCCCCCCTCTCCTGACATCATTGAAGCGCTTGGCGCAACGATGGGGATGCCAGCTGATGACAATGAGCAATGACAATTGTGGCTATTTCTATTGTGGGTTTCTCCTATCCCCATACAAAACAACTTCTCTGTCTATGACTGCTCTTACAAGAACGTGGGTCTCCTCGGCTGTGAACCGCTCCTGGCGTGCGTCTGGTAAATCCGTCATAATAATAGCAACTCGCCATGGAACTTGCGCCCTTGCGTTTAAAGGGGAATGTTGGATTGCGTTCTGATTGGTTTATTTGACGTTACGCCCAAACCACACCTATGAATAATAAACCTACTTCAGACCAACCCCTTATTGATTTGCGCCTCGCGCAAGAGTTATTTCTCCCGCCCGGAAAATAACAACAGCGCCCAAGATCCGCCCACAAAGTCACTTGCGTTTTGCGCTTCGCACTTGCGGTTCAGATCGTTAAAATAGGGCCCCATATCTTTGTGTAGGCTAGTATAACAAACTCATAAAGGATATACCAACAGTTAAATATTGGGTTAAATTGTTTACAGAGAGCGCTGCGAAGCTGACAGGAGGATGGCTGGACCAATCGTGTCCCCCGGGGCTTTCTATTGACAAATGATCAGCGTTTATGTAGATTTCTGATTTACACAACGTGTAACACCATATTTGGAGAGATAGTGACGTTTCAGGGGATACCGCAATGATTATTTTCACGTTTAGCGCCACGTTGTTTTAAAAGCAAATGTATTTGCGCCTAATTTTGCGCCCATGGGAGTTCTGGTCTGAAAACGAGGTGTGTTCAGGCGCTTTTTTGGAACGTTGCTATTTTGAGACAACTAAAATAGACTACGCCATTGAAAAACTAAAACCTGCTCTAAAGCATGTTATTTAATGAGCGCGTTATAATACAGGATGACAATGCACATGGATGCCCAGCAGAAAACAACCCTTTTTATTATAAAAAATTAAAGGACTAAAATGTAAAAGATTATTATGGAGTCTCTTGGACATAAATGAAAACCAATTATGAGACGTTAGAAGGCGTAAAGAGCTGCTTCACCTGTAGCCTGTTAAGTAAATAAATGCTTTGCTTTAAACAAATTCAACTGTTTTTAAATGCTACCCTATGGATTTATTTAATATGATGACTCTGTCGATATGGTGAGATGAGAAACATAGTAATGTTTTTAAAAAAAAAACACGGCGCTGTCCGAGTGGTGAAACGGCTCTTCGCACGTTTGTAAATTCTCTTGTTTGTATTTTTAGAGTACAAACCTTTTCTTGCATATTTGCAAATTATTTTATTACAATTGAAAACAACAACATTTTTTTTAACATCAATCTTAAACTTGTGGTCTTCTTCCTCCGCTTAGTTTTTCAGTTTACAAATTCCTCCATCAAAATATAGGGATCAGGATCAATTGCTTTTGAAGGGGATGAGGGCTGAGATTCTCATTGGTTTATTGCATGTTACGCCCAAAACACACCCGTTACTCATTAGGAGAATAGGAACAACCCTTTTAGGCTGTGTGCCGTGCATTTTAGACAATGTGCTTAGATCGTGTAGGGCCCAAAGAGTTTAGCATTTTATACCATTCAGTTATTAGCAGATTTAGATGAAGTACTGACCATGTCTGCGAAATCATTCAAGCCCAGACAAAAGCTGCTTAAGCCCTGTTCATACTGCTGGTTATGAGCTTCAATAAAAATCTTCTTGTTCTCCCAAATGGCTCGACGAAAAGCCTCCTCCTCCTGTCACACAAACATACATACACGCTGGTAATAAATTATGAATTTAATAACTGTAAATCATATTGTCAGAAAATCAATATGGTCATGGTCATGTCCACTGGTTATTGTGCGTCTCAAAAATCCAGAAGGATGCTATCTGTGATTAAATATACAAACACGCCAGCTTTGATAAAAATATGTAAAGGATTTAAAATCCTCTTTTCTTAAAACTTTCACAAATTGGACAGGATGTTGACTTACCGGACTATTGTACTTTTTCTCGAAGGTGGTTTTCCAGCTCTCCCATTCTTCATCTAGAGGATTCATTATAGAGCCTGAAATACACATAAAAATAAAGGTGCTAAATAGTTCTTTGCAGCATTGCTGTTACTGAGTTTACTAAGGACTGTATTAACTGGTTTAAGGTAGTTCTGTTCGCACTGGTGTGTCGATCAGAAGACAGGAATGCAAGTAACAATCTTTAATCTTTAACAAACTTTAATTAAACAACACAAATGAATAGGTACAGCCAGACCAAAGGGCATTTTAAAGGGATAGTTCACCCAAAAATGAAAATTCTGTCATCATTTACTTCCTCTCATGTTGTTACAAACCCGAAATAGTAGGAAAAAAATACAATGGATGTAAATGGGGTGCACGATCTTCCTTTGTGTTCATCAGAACAAAAAAATTATACAGAAGTTTCTAAAGTTTAAAATATGGATATTTCTACAACAAACGGATTTCTTTGGGGAAGGATAAATGCACATTTTTTGGACTTGAAGGAGGTGGACTTTACTGTTAACGACTGGAAAATCTATACTGGTTTAATATCATTTTGGGTCGAACTGTACCTTTAATGCTCTGACGAAGTTATCCGAGGATCTTTTCCTGAGTCATTGTGCACGTGAATAACTCAATATTATCGTATTGTATACATTATTCGCTTCACAATAGTCAAACAATATATTCATACACTCAGATTAAAAACATCAATTGAATTATTGAATGATTCGTGCTGTGAGTGGTTGTGGTTTATATTTCATACAACAGAAAATTATTTGTATTACCATTTATACATCCCAACGTTAACTAATAACAGTAGCCTTTGCCAGTAATGAACAGTTCACATTCGTTGATTCTCCTTATAAAGATCTTTTATGTGAATGCATTTTTCGTGTGCCAGTTGCATCTATTTAATTTACAATAAAATACACGGATGAGATCTCTGCCTTTTCTAACATTTCAGTGGAGGCGAGTTGCATCTCAAACAAGCCTATTCATACTCTTGTTTAGTTGCTTTTCCACCATTATTAAATAAGTTGTTTGGCAAATAGTTACTTTAGTAAAGAACATATATAATAGTTTTATTATTTAACGATAATTTAGTGAATAATGAGATTAAGAATAATTGAATAACCACCCCAAGATGCCAACCCTCTTTCTCCCCCTAAAACAAAGCAAACGTTTGTCCTGTCAGTTACCTTGATTAAATGATTTTTGAAGTCTAGACCTCGGTTGAGAGACAGCAAACTGAAGTCGCGGCAGAGGCAGCTCAAATGGCAAACTTGGGGCTATGGGCGTATTTTTATATGATTTTATTACTTCCTCATCTATGTCATACTGCATCTCACACAGCTGCTCGTCTCAAAGCAATGGGCCCTTTGCAAGCCTCCAAATGACTGAATCATTCTGGAAACATTAAATTCCTGTTGAATTACTGTAAGCACCGTCTTTCCAGTCTGGGAAAAAACAACCCATTATTTGGGTCATTTTAACCCATAAATGTGTTCTGTCCAATAGTTACCCAGCCCTGGGTTAAAAACAACTCAACATTTTTTAGAGAATATACTCTACTTCCTGTAAACTTACACATTACTGCACTCACAAATCACACAAATTCCATCATCAAATTTGCAGATGATATCACAGTGATTTGACTCAGATGATGATGAATCAGCCTACAGAAATGAAGTTTCAAAATTAGTGGAGTGGTGCTCTGTAAAGTCATTGGCTGTCCACCACCCTCCCTGCAAAGCATCGCTCACTCCCATTATAGGGCCAAAAACATAATCAAGGACATATACCAACCAGGACACACCCTGTTTAATCATTTGCCCTCACTAAGAGTAAAAACCGCCTGCTTAAAGAACAGTTTCTTCCCAGCTGCATCAAGACTTTAAACTCATAATGCACTAATTTCAAATACCATTTCAACCACGCTATTCTGTTTTATCTGTAGTCACTTATTTCATTTAAATATCTTCTGTTTATGCTGCTGCTATACAACATGCAATATACAAGACATACAATTTTTAAGCAATATCACTCCAGTATGTTAGATCAGGTCTTTATGCTAGACAAAATATTTAGATTCTAGCCCGGATGCCAGATCCCGTCACAATATATAAGCGGAGCTGTTAACACTAAAATTAGCGTTTAACAGTCTTTTAAGCCAGAGAAGAGCGCAAACAAGGAAAACATTACAGGATTTTTCTAATTTTAATGGACCCCAATTTAATGCAGTTTAAAATAGCAGTTTCAAAGGACTCCAAGCGATCCCGAACGAGGCATAAGGGTCACAGTCCAAAACATGGAAGTGTTTGGTGGCTTCTAAATTCATCCCTGTTTGGAGCCATAGGAATGAATGGGGCTAGGCTAAATGCTAACACGTTTACGAGGCGCTGTACAAAGATTAAGTGCACGCATTGAAAAAAGATAAATATGTATTAATTCATCTAAGCTGAGGTAAGAACATAGTAAAATATTGAAAAACTGTGCTGTTTTCCTTTAAAAATCCAAATAGGTGGCACGGTGGCTCCATGGGTAGCACTGTTGCCCCACAGCAAGAAGGTTCATGGTTCCAGCTCCAGCTGAGTCGGGAGATGAATTTGCATCAGTGTGGGCTCACTGCAGGTACTTTGGTTTCCTCCCACAGCCCAAAAACATGCAGGTTAGGTGAATTGGAGATATCAGAAATTGCCTTTCACCAAATGTGTGTAGATTAATTTACTTGTGTAAAGATTAACTGGTTCTCATCATAAATATAGCCATAGATGCTATAATGACGTTAATAATAAATAAATGAATAAAAATGCAAATTAATATGAATTACACTGCAAAAAAAAAAAGACTTTCTAACTTAATATTTTTGTCTCGTTTTCAGTAGAAATATCAAAAAATTCTTATATCAAGATGCATTTTCTTGATAAGCAAAATGAAAATAAGTCTAGTTTTTAGACCAAAAATATACACTGAAAAAAAAACAACTTGTAAAATTTACTTAAAAAAATCCTCGTAACAATTTGCACAAACTTTTTTTAAGTTTGTTACTGCTTTTTTTATAAGTAAAACTTACCTACTAAAATCAAATAAAATTTACTTAAAATTGCATGATTTATTTTAATCGTTTAGGTAAAGTCTATTAGGGTTTTTTTGAAAATTGAAGCATTGCTGTCCTAATAATATTAAATAAATCGTATTTTGTGTTTGTTATTTTCTTTAACATATTCCTATGGACCTAGTTATTTTTAGTGTTATAAATGGCATTATAACACAAAATTCATGACTGACAACAAGTCAGTCATTGAATAAACTTGATTCGGAACAGAAACGCACACAAACTGTGTTTCTGACATGCATAATCAGCACTGTGGAGAGAATTACAATACAATGTTCTGAACAGGGTTCATGTAAAGAAACAATGATCACCTGAACGTTGACTTCACAAAACTATTATTTACAACAAAACAACATCAATAATATAAGAGCTTAAACCTTTATGACATTTTGCTAACAAATATTTAAGTAGTTAAAGTTCTTATCAGTTCTTATTCTGTGATAAAGCTTAAAAAATAAAAATATTCAGGCGCAAAGAATTGTGGGTATTACTTACAACATGTGCAAATAAATGTAATTAAATTTTACTTAGATTTTTTAGTTTGATGGATTTAATATTTTTAAGTAAAATGAACTAAGATTTTTTACTTGAATCTGCTAAAGTATTTGATAAATAATACAAGAAAATATCTAATATGACTTACTATTCCCACACAGTTCATTTTCTACATGAATTAATTGTGTATTTATCATCATTTTACTTAGGAAAATCTAGTTTTCAATAAATGTTAATATTATTATGTAGAAATTATGAGAGTTAATATATATTACTACACCAAAAAGTTCGTTTTTTCAGTGTACAATTTAAGTGAATTAACTAAAAATATCTGCAAATTACTGCAATTTTTTCTTGAATTAATTGTTTAAAATAGTAAACTTATTAAGATTTTTTTCTTACCCCATTGGCAGATTTATTTGCTTGTTTTAAGCAAGCATTTATTACATTTTTTTGTCTTAAAACTCTTTTTTTTGCTTTTGTCATTTTGCTCATCAAGATAATGCATTTTGATTTAAGAATTTTTTGATATTTGTACTGAAAACAATTCTTTTTTTTTTGCAGTGTAATAATATAATTACAAAATGAATCTTTTAGCAGGTTTTCTGGTTCTTGCCAAATGTTTTAATGTGAATTTTTGTTGAATACTTTTCAATAAACGTACAAGTTTATAAGCCTTTAACACAAAAACAGTCGTGGCCTTTCCAGTGTTATTGCAGATTGTCCCCAAAAGATGTCACTAAATGCTTGTGTGTTGTGTTCATCTGTGCTGATGTGATTCACGTTCATTAATCAGGGCAGTGCTTCCTAATCCTGGTCCTCGAGGCCCCCCTGACAGAAAGTTTTAGATGTCTCCTTATTTAAAACACCTGATTCAACTTATCAGCCTACTTCAAAAATGGTAAACATGTCTCCCTAACGAGCTGATGAGTTAAATCAGGTGTTAAAACAGGAGACATCTAAAACTTTCTGGGAGGGGGGCCTCGAGGACCAGGATTGGGAACCACTCACCAAGGGAAATTGATTACACAGATATCAGTTTATTAGGATCACATCCGCAGGAGTGAAGCTCATGACCCCTATCAGTATTTGTGGTCTGGATGAGGTCTATAGGCTTCTGGACACAGCATCATCTGTCTGAAACACATAGATCAGGAAATATGCTGATTTAAAAGACATTTATGCTGGTTACATTTGACCCCTAAAATCTGTTTATTTTTCTGCAGTGTTAATTGTAAGTTAACACTTCTTTTGTTTTGTTATGATGTTAGAAGTTTAAATAAACAGATGTTCCAGTGAGAGCAACCAAACCTACTGTGACTCATTTGAAACATTAACCACCGTGTCTTTTCCTTGCTTTCTATTTCTGGACAGAAAGGTTTCTTTTTGGCTGGAGTAATGTTTTGATTGACTTCATGCAATATGCTTTTGTTAAATCTAGTGGATTGAGAAGCCCCGGACTCAGTTTAGTGTCTTAAATTCACATTTGATACTTTATTTTCATATATTTCAAGTTCCAATAATAAAACTAGAACTGAAAAGATCCAAATTTTATTTGTCAGCCTCCATCAGTGTATTATAAGATTGCAGTAAAATCCACATATTTACAGGAAGAATTAACATTATATACAAGTACAGAATATCAACAGTATCTTGTATACACTCAAAAAAATGATTCATTGGAGAAACTCAATAAAATTGTGGGCAGGATTTCCATCCAATATGAATGTGTTCCCCTAACTCATAAAAAGCGGCTTTACACAATAAAAATATATTGTGTTAGTCCAACTCAATTTAAAGTAAATGGCAATACTCAATTAGTTGCCTCAACTCAATTTAGTGTAGTCTGAATAACTCGATTTAGCGTAGTTTGAATAACTCAATGTAGTGTAGTCTGAATAACTCAATTCTGTTATTTTATATAAAAAGTTTTTATATCATACTAATTAGCATAAGCACATGTTAGCATGCTAATTATAATAACATATGATACTTTGGATGAGCATGTGAGAAGAGACTAATCTCCAAACAGGCATTAACACAGTTAGTGCTCATTGAGAGAAATACGTCACATCCACAACCTAACCACAAGCGCCACTCTTCTGCACGATGGTAACCAAACAATTTGAAAAAATATAACACAAACGCTTCTAAATCAATAAGATAAACGGACATTAAACACTATTAAGTCTTTCTCTTCACCTAAAATGCATAAAATAACACTTTATTAAAAAAAATACACAATTAAAAAGAAATCAATAAATTATAGTACATATTCATTTTGTGTTAGACTAATTAAATATATATACTTATTGCTCTTAATGAGGTATTTTAAATTATTGAACACAGTTTAAATGTGTCATTTCTAAGAAGGGCTTGAATAATTTTTTTGAGTGTATAGCAGAACTTACTATGTATTAATACTAAACTGTTATGGACAGTAAAAAATATGGTTCAACTTAAAAAATTATGTTTTCTGGTTGCCTTCATTTTTTAAGTTAATTCAAGTTAAAAATATTAGTTAACATTTTAACTCTTATTAATTCATATTTTTTAAGTTCAATTAACTCAAATATTTTAAGGCTACCAGGTAACTTACTTTTTAATTTGATACCAACAAATACCAACAGTGTGTTTTTTACAGTGTGTATAAAATTGCAAGGTGCAAATAAGTCGTTTAACATAAGTAAAGCAATGAAACTAAATGCAATATGAAAGAGTGTGAATGAAGGTTAAACTTCTAATTTACAAATGAAATCCACCTGCGATATTTAACAAAAGTATGTCCAGTCTGAAATCTTTGGGTCAATTGGGTCTATAATATAATTTGTAATAAATGTTGTAGTAGGTTTAGATTTAACAAAACCATTTTCCATGAAGTCTTTCAAAACACAGAAACCTTTTGTGTTGACCCACACATAAATTTCGCGAGTTTTACAGCCGTACTGTAATTTCATGTGATGGATGTTGAGAGCGTGAATCTGCATCCTAAACTTTAATGACTTTAAAGTATTGAGAGAAATAAAGTGTGCACTTCTCTCTGTGATTTAACACCCTGACAGAGAGTCTGAGCCGGGCACACAGAGGTCCACTCAATCCAATGTCAATCCAAGCTAGGATGATCATAGTTACAAAAGCCAATTAACAATCCAATTCAAAATACGAAGCATAAATAAATAAATAAATGTAATCAATAGAATGCATACCTGGCAAAAGAATGAAGATCTGGCTACAGATTCCTCAAAACAAAAGAATAAAAATACATGATGCTTTATCAAAAGATTCATCTTTTGGTTCCGTCTATTCAGTCATTTGGTGCTGATCTTACAAATATCTTTTGTCGGGGTTTAACACCATCTTACACTCTTAAAATGAATGTGTTAAATTAACACATCTTGTGTCTAGTTAAGGACAACACATCTAGTGTGTTGTCCTTAATTTAACACATCTCTGTGTTATTTTTGGAACAACACACTGTGTTGTTTTAACACATCTTGTGTTGTCCCTTTTATTTTTTATGAACTTAAATGACACTTAATGTGTTAAAAACAACACATAATGTGTTAAATAGTTTAACACAAAGCAATGTGTTAAAATTAACACATCCAGGGTGTGTTAATTTTAACACATTGCTTTGTGTTAAACTTTTTAACACATTATGTGTTAATTTTAACACATTATGTGTCATTTCGTGCTGATTTAGAGTTCATATAAATAAAAGGGACAACACAAGATGTGTTAAAACAACACAAAGTGTGTTGTTCTAAAAATAACACAGAGATGTGTTAAATTAAGGACAACACACTAGGTGTGTTGTCCTTAACTAGACACAAGATGTGTTAATTTAACACATTCGTTTTAAGAGTGTACAGTTTAAGGTATATCATGAGTTGGATTTCATTTTACAAAAGTTACTGCATTTAACATGACATCTTTTCCTTCATTAACAGACTGTAAATCAGATGTGAGAAATAGAAAAGTTTAAAATATTTATCTAATGTGAGGTTATGTGAAGTAATCAGCAGTCATGAGATTCATTCATGCTTTTTTGATGCTTTTTGCACATTGTTTTCTTTCATGTACTATGGACCCCGTAAAGTAGTCTTGTCGCCCCCTGGCAACCACATTTATTTCTAGCTCTGTCACTCCTTGAGGGTGCCAAAACAACAATTACCCAAAATACACTGCAAAATCCTCAGCCAATGAGATGCAAGTCTGTATTGGTTTTATTAATCTGTTAGTTTAATGCAACAATGTTATGTTGGCTAAATTAAGTTCACATTGTTAAATTGAATTTTTTAAGTACAACATTTTTTTTGAGTGTATAGGGCAGGCGGTAGCCCTTCCCAGTTCCTAATTTGGTTGTGTTGTCTTCTTATTCATGCAACCACACGGACTTTCACCTTCAATCTGCAGAGAGATAAACATTAAAGGAAATATATTTAAAAACTCCAAAAATACATACAGGAAACTGTTTCAAAAACTAGTTCCAGTAAACAAGCCTTTCATAATATGTGACCTGATCCAGCAAAATGAGTCACAGTGAACCAAATTTCAATTTACAAATTGAGATTTTGGTATAAATGGAAAGAGGCTTTCAAATGATATCCTAGTCAAAGTCATACCTTGAATGTTAAGTTAAAGATAAAGACATTTGAATTAAGGCTGTCTGCCCTGTTTTCCAGCTGAAAACCTGAGAAAATCGCCTTTAAAGTTTTTTGTGTGCGCGCGTGAGAGAGAGAGAGAAATTAAGAGAGGCAGAGAGACAAGCAAAAAGAAAACAAATAATGCTAGCTATGCAATAATATCTTTGTGTAGGCTAGTTGACAATAACAGTATAACAAACTCATAAAGGAGATACAAACAGTTAAATATTGGGTTAAATTGTTTACAGAGAGTGCTGCGAAGCTGACAGGAGGATGGCTGGACCAATCGTGTGCCCCGGGACTTCCAATTGACAAATGATCAGCGTTTATGTAGATTTCTGATTGGCTCTATATACAACGTGTAACACTATATTTGGAGAGAAAGTGACGTTTCAGGGGATACCGCCATGATCATTTTCACGTTTAGCGCCACATTGTTTAAAAAGCAAATGTATTTGCGCCCAATTTTGTGCCCATTGGCGTTCTGGTCTGAAAACGAGGTGTGTTCAGGCGCATTGTTGGCACGTTGCTATTTTGAGACAACTAAAATAGACTACGCCATTGACCAACAAAACAGGCTCTAAAGCCTGTTATTTAATAAGCTTGTTATAATACAGGACGACAATGATAATGTAGGATATCAATAAATTTACAGCAATTTAAAGCATGCTATTTTTACTTACATGACTGAAAGAAAACGACTTTTAAAGGTTTTAATAAAAAAAATAACAATTTCAATACAATTAAAAGCAACAATTTTTTTTAACATCAATCTTAAACTTGTGGTGTTCTTCCTCCACTTAGTTTTTCAGTTTATAAATTTCCCCATCTAAATAGGGATTAGGCATGGCGACATGCGCAACTGGCCTTTAAAGGGGATGAGTGCTGAGACTGTCATTGGTTTATTGCAGGTTACGCCCAAAACACACCTATTACTGATAAGGAGAATAGGAACAACCCTTTTAGGTAGTGCACTTGGCGCAGAAACCATTTTTCCCGTCATCAAATTAGCAAAAGTGGAATCGGACACGCCCATTTAGACCGTTCTCCGTGCATTTTAGACAATGCGCTTAGATTGTTAAAATAGGGCCCAAAGAGTTTAGCATTTTATACCATTTAGTTATTAGCAGATTTAGATGAAGTACTGATCCGGTCTGAAAATTGATTGAGGCCCATCGTAAAGCTGGTTAAGCCCTGTTCATACTGCTTGTTATGGGCCTCAATATAGATCTTGTTCTTCTCCCAAGCGGCTCGACGAATAGTCTCCTCCTCCTGTAACACACACATACATACATGATGATAATAAATTATGAATGTACTAACTGTAAATCATATTGTCAGCAAATCAAAAAGGTTATGATTTTGGTCATGTCCACTGGTTGTTGTGCGTCTCAAAAATCCAGAAGGATGCTATCTGTGTTTAAATATACAAACACGCCAGCTTTGATAAAAATATGTAAAGGATTTAAAATCCTCTTTTCTTAAAACTTTCACAAATTGGACAGGATGTTGACTTACCGGACTATTGTACTTTTTCTTGTAGGTGATTTTCCAGCTCTCCCATTCTTCATCTAGAGGATTCATTATAGAGCCTAAAAAACACATCTTTAATTAAACTTTAATTAAACAACACAAATGAATAGGTACAGCCAGACCAAAGAGCATTTTAAAGGGATAGTTCACCCAAAAATGAAAATTCTGTCATCATTTACTTCCTCTCAAGTTGTTACAGTTTGGTTACAAACATTTCTCAAAATATCTTCCTTTGTGTTCATCACAACAAAAAAATTATACAGAAGTTTCTAAAGTTTATAATATGGATATTTCTACAACAAACAGATTTCTTTGGGGAAGGATAAATGCACATTTTTTAGACTTGAAGGAGGTGGACTTTACTGTTAACGACTGGAAAATCTAAACTGGTTTAATATAATTTTGGGTCGAACTGTACCTTTAATGCTCTGACGAAGTTATCCGAGCATCTTTTCCTGAGTCATCGTGCACGTGAATAACTCAATATTATTGTATTGTATACATGAATTGCTTCACAATACTCAAAACAATATATTCATACACAATTGAATTATTGAATGATTCATACTGTGAGTGGTTTATATTTCACACGACAGAAAAGAATTTCTATTATCTTAATATTTACTAATAATACACTCTTAAAACGAATGTGTTAAAATAACACATCTTGTGTCTAGTTAAGGACAACACATGTGTTGTCCTTAACTTGACACATCTCTGTGTTATTTTTAAAAGTAATGCATCGGATGTGATCTCTGCCTTTGCTGACATTTGTGGTTGACTGGACTGTGAGATAGGTGAAGTGTCTGACTTAAAAGCTATTTATTCACTTCTCCTCTCACAGCAGCCGTCTGCTCTCATCTAAATTTCAGTCGAGGCGAGTATCATCTCAAACAAGCCAATTCATACTCAACAATTCAACCCAGAAATAGCAAAACTTCCACACTATTATTAAATAAATTGATTGGCAAATAGTTACTTTAGTAAAGAACATATATAATAGTTTTATTATTTAACGATAATTTAGTGAATAATGAGATTAATAATTAAATAACCACCCCAAGATGCAAACCCTCTTTCTCCCCCTAAAACAAAGTAAACGTTTTCCCCTGTCAGTTACCTTGATTTTGAAGTCGAGATCTCGGTTTGCTTTCCTTGGTTGAGAGACAGCAAGCTCAAGTCACAGCAGAGGCAGCTCAAATGGGGAACTTGGCGTTATGGGCGTATTTTTATATGACTTTATTACGCATCATCTATGTCATTACTGCATCTTAACTTAAAGCAATGGGCTGTTTGTAAGCCTCCAAATGGCTGAATCATTCTGGAAACATTAAATTCCTGTTGAATTACTTATTTATTTAGCTGACGCTTTTATCCAAAGCGACTTACAATTGCTATATATGTCAGAGGTCGCAAACCTCTGGAGCAACTAGGGGTTAAGTGTCTTGCTCAGGGACACAATGGTGTGTCACAGTGGATTCGAACCCGGGTCTCTCAGACCAAAGGCATGTGTCTTATCCACTACCCATCAGTGCCTTCTACTATACTCCCTGTATACTTACGTATGACTGTACTCCCACTCATCACACAAATTCCATCATCAAATTTGATACCACAAATTTGATACTGCTTATGTATCGCAATAACAGTAGCTTATATATCAGAGCCGTAATCATGTCTTCTGACACAAACCTTCTGAGGTACACAGTGGTATATGGAAGGAGATAGCATCATTAGTGATGCCAATAACAGAAATATCAGTATTGAAACTGATAAAATCCTTTTTCAGACAGTAATACCTGTTATGGGGCAAGGTCTGTGTTCTTGAATGGGTTGGTTTTATTGGCGTCATGTCCACATAATCATCATGTGGGCAGACAAAGTTTTTAATTTCTATTTTATAGTTGAGAGGCATCATCACATTCCTCCTCATCAGTTACATTAGACTCCCGTTACAAAGTAATTTTTCCCAAATTTAGATGATATAAATGACATCATACGCATTGTAGATAAGACTAGTAGCATTCTGAAATAAAAAACACACTGATTATGTCCATGCTTATTAATCTTGATGCAAATCAATTTCAATCAAACGTAAACATGTCAAAGTATTCCACAAAATTCACACAATACTGTCTAGCGAGCTCATTGTCCTCTATTTATAATGCTAATATCACCTGTACCCCACCCCACATTCCAGAACAATATCACCTGACCCTCGTGCAGCAAACAGATATATGGACAAACAAAGCCCAGACAAAAAACAAGAGCAGCTAAGAATATTTTATAAGCAATAAGATACAGATAGTTTCAAATAATGCCACATAAATACTTTCAAACTATCAAATAAATAATTCATTTCCTAAATACTTATTATAAAACGGCCAGTTCTGGTTCTTCATTCTGATTGGTTGAAACGCGTTCTCAGCTGTGATAAAACTCACCGGTAAACCCACGGCTCAAACCGTATTACATAGCTTGTATCACTGCGCCACTGTTGTTGTGTACTGTAGAAAATAACTGTCAAAATGTCGGATTTTGTTGTCAATTTTGATTTATTGGGTGGGCTAATTATATTATATTGTATTAATTATAATCCTCAACAATTGAACAATTAATGGCGATATCCAGATAAGTGTCAATAAATATTGTTGAGTTTTCTTGTTGATTAATCATTAATGCTTCCGTGAGGAGTAGTTGTACCGTATATTATCCACTGGGTGGCGATCTTACACAAACACTGATGCTTTCACTCAACACTTTAAAACTCAAGTGTATTTTTTGATCAGCGATCTGAATCGGATTTCTAACAAAAGTCATTCACAGAAATGGAATTATCCCAACATTTTGCTCAAAATTTGAGAGGATAAAAGAACAATTGAAGGTAGGGTGAAACGTTTTTATTTTGTTGTTTGAAAGCAGAGGGTCTGTTCTTTCATTTGATATATTGTATGTTTATATATCTAAAGAAGAACATTTTTCTGGAAGGCATTAATGTTTAACTAAAGCTGGGTGGCAACTCTTTTAAAAAACGCTGGCAGGGAAAGTGTTAAGCATGCTTCCAAGCATATTTGATCCACACGTCAACAGTTGCACGGTATAAATGTTAATGTATAAATTAGATGAATGTTAATTTATGAAAATAAACACCACAGTCTTAATGAATCATATTTTCATTGTGTCTTTGCTCCGTCTGTTTTGCTTGGGAACCGCTCTGTTGCAGACACACTTGAGTCTGAGGAACTACTTTGTTTGGCGGAAGACTAATATCTGTACTAATATAATTACAACTTATTTGCTGTGTTTTATTATATGAAATCCTGCTATACATAATTTGAAGCAACCGTTTTATAAAGGCAATAAGCCCCGCGAAGCAGTGGGTTACCAGTGCATTTTATAACGGCTAAGGGGGTTTTAGGCACTCCGCTTCGCGTCGTGCCTAACAACGCCCCTTAGCCGTTATAAAATGCACTGGTAACCCACTGCTTCTTGGGGCTTATTGCTTTATTTAATAACCTTAAAACTCTTATTAAAACTCAATATAGTATCAAAGATATTTAAAATCAATATTATCTTTGTTGCTACCAAAGAAATGATTCAAAAAGTAAATTTTAGAAGTACAGTTTAGTACAGCAATTTCATGTAATGTGCTAGGTGCACAAGTAAATTTTGCTACCCTTCAGGTCCAACGTTGTAAAATTACAACATTTACATTTTTGATGCTTTTTGCACATTGTTTTCTTTCATGGACTACTGTAAAGTAGCCTTGGTGGCCCACTGGCAACCACATTTATTTCTAGCTCTGGCACTCCTTTAGGGGGCCAGAACAACAATTACCCACAATACACTGCAAAATCCTCAGCCAATAAGATGCAGGTCTGTATTGGTTTTATTAATCTGTTAGTTTTATGCAACAATGTTATGTTGGCTAAATTAAGTTCACATTGTTAAATTGAATTTTTTAAGTACAACATATTTTTTTTTTTGAGTGTAATTTGGTTGTGTTGTCGTCTTCTTTGTGCATCACGCACACGGCCATTCCTTTTTAGTCTGTAGAGAGATAAACATTAAAGGAAATATATTTAAAAACTCCAAAAATACATACAGGAAACAAAAAATATTTCAAAAGCTAGTTCCAGTAAACAACTTTTTACAATATGTGACCTGATCCAGCAAAATGAGTCACAGTGAACCAAATTTCCAAATTGAGATTTTGGTATCAATGGAAAGAGGCGATCATAAGCTTGATATCCTAGTCAAAGTTATACCTTGAATGGTTTTAAAGCTATAGACATTTGAATTAAGGTTGTCTGCCCTCTTTTTCCAACTGAAAACCTGAGAAAATCGCCTTTAAAGTTTTTGCCCATTTTTTGTAGATATCTTTCAAAATCCATTGCATTATTAAAGGGATAAACTATTTATTTTACAGCTTAATTTGACCATAAACATTTAATATAAATGCTATTACAGTAAACCAGGCTAAAGCTCAAATTATTGTAAAGTATTTATTAGGGGTGGAACGGTACACAGAAGTCCCGGTTCGGTTCGTACCTCGGTTCAGGCGCCACGGTTCGATTCACTTTCGGTACAATGGAGGGAAAAGCAAAACAAAAATTAAAGATTTTTTTTAGAACTTAAGCTAATCTTAAAAACATAGGTGTCCTTATCAGTGTTATTTTGAGATGTCATGAATATGAACTGAAATGCATTTAACATACTATCTTGTATTTCAAAAATGTATACCACTTTAAGTAATCTTGTACTCATCTTTCATACAAATATGGGTTCAATTGTATTACAAGTGTTACCTAAATACATTTTAAAATTACATTTTGGCCTTATTCCATATTAATGTACTAAAGAACAAAAAAAAGGCTCTTAGGATGAATTAATAGGTGTGTTTGACTTCACGAGGCGCTGCAAGAAACGACAAGTGGATGACGTCAGAGTAACGCGAGAGCGAATTGAAATCAGCCTCCTCCGCAAGATTTCTCGCGGTACTCTGACGCTGATTGTGCTGCGTAAAGTTGAGCACGCTTAAAAAACTGAAAGCAGCTGAACTCGACAGAACTGCCCTGCGTATGCCTGTTGTATATAGCAGGACAATTTATCTCCTACTTCTCAGCGTGAGAAATACAAAGTGTGGCGTTTGAACTGACTGAAATGCGTGTTTGTCAAGGTGAATGCGTGAGACTTGAGAGCCCTGATTAGATGCATTTCCACTCACATACCTAACAACTGCTGAACAACGCCGACGCACAGTCCTCGTCTTTTCCACCACTCTCTCGACTGTACTACTGTAACTGACTGGAAAACTGAAGTTTTGCCAAACTTGCGATGGCTGGCGGAGCCTCTAACTCTTATGGAACACCACTTGCCATTCGCTGCTCATTCACTGACTGGACCGGGGTCGACGTGACAAAAAACTGCAGAGTGCCAGAATGTAGACGGGCTCTGATAGAGCGCATACATAGGCGGAGCTCAGATGCATCGGCGCCAATCAGAGCTTCAGAGCTAAAGCGAGGCAACAGATTAGCTGTCCATAAAGAACCCGCGTATCTAACAGTAGTTCCGCATTACATTAATTATTTTGCACGCAAGTTTTTTTATTTTCATACCGTGTATTCTCCGTTTAAATTCATGCACCGAACCGTGACCCCCGTACCGATTCGGTTCGAAACGAATACATGTATTGTTCCACCCCTAGTATTTATTTGAATACACATTTTAAAAGGCAGTGTTAAAAAGATTTACTAAAATCAGAAAGATTGAACAGAAGTGCTACATTTTTGCTAGAGAGAGAGTGTGTGTGTAAGTGTGTGTGTGTGTGTGTGCGTGCGTGTGTGTGCGCGCCTGCGTGTGTGCGTGTGTATGTGCATGTGTGTGTCTTAATCTTAAACTAGTGGTCTTCTTCTTCCGCTTAGTTTTTCAGTTTACAAATTCCGCTTTCTAAATAGTAATTAGGCATTGGACCAGGCGCAACTTGCTTTTGAAGGGGATAAGAGCTGAGACTGTCATTGGTTTATTGCACGTTACGCCCAAAACACACCTATTACTCATAAGGAGAATAGGAACAACTCTTTTAGGCCGTGTGCTTGGTGCATAAACCATTTTTCCTGTCGTCAAATAAGCAAAAGTGGAATCGGACACGCCGTGCGTTTTAGACAATGTGCTTAGATCATGTAGGGCCCAAAGAGTTTAGTATTTTATACCATTTAGTTATTAGCAGATTTAGATGAAGTACTGACCAGATCTGAAAATTGATTAAGGCCCATCGTAAAGCTGCTTAAGCCCTGTTCATACTGCTGGTTATGAGCCTCAATATAAATCTTGTTGTTCTCCCAAATGGCTCGACGAAAAGATTCCTCCTCCTGTCACACAAACATACATACATGCTGATAATAAATTATAAATGTAATAACTGTAAATCATATTGTCAGAAAATCAAATAGGCTATGATTTTGGTCATGTCCACTGGTTGCTGTGCACCTCAAAAATCTAAAAGGCTGTTATCTGTGATTAGATATACAAACATCTACAAACACGCCAGCTTTGATAAAAATATGTAAAAAATTTCTTAAAACTTTCACAAATTGGACAGGATGTTGAATTACCGGACTATTGTAGTTTCTCCCGTAGGTGACTTTCCAGTTCTCCCATTCTTCATCTAGAGGATTCATTATAAAGCCTGAAAAACACATAAAAATAAAGGTGCTAAATAGTTCTTTGCAGCATTGCTGTTACTTAGTTTTCTAAGGACTTTCATTCAAGATGAAAGCGTACGCAGTTTATGGAGGGTTCTGTGCCGCTGCTGGTCTTGCGTTGCGAATAAGGCGTTTAGTGCGGCGCGGTAGACGCGTGTAGTTTGTGCAAATGGCGCGATTTGAGTGTTGCCGCAGGAAACGCATGAGTTAAAAAATGTGAACTTGGCAGAAAAACGTGCCCCGTGAACCAATCAGGAGCTTGCTCTAGTTGTGACGTGATTACAGAAAGCGACTGGAGTCGCAGAAGCCCCTCCCATGACACGAATTTCCACGTAAATGTCTCGATAACTAGAATTTCATGCGCGGCTTTCACACGAGTGAACTCAAAATGTTCAAGCAGCAAACTGCACGAGGTAGACGCGAATTTGACGCCTCAAACGCAGCTGGTGTGAACCCACAGTAAGATGGTGGCATATCAGAAGGACGTTATTTTCGTTTCTAAAGGTTACAAAAATATTTCATAAAATAAAACACAAATAAGTTGTAATTATATTAGTACAAATAAAACTCTTCCGCCAAACAAAGTAGTTCCTCAGAATCAAGTGTAGCTGCTACAGAACGCAGTTCCCAACCAACACAAACGCAGCAAAGACACAATGAAAATATGATTTAAGACTAGTGTTTATTTTTATAAATCAACATTCATCTAAAATATACATTAACATTTATATCATGCAACTGTTGAAGTGATGATCAAATATGCTTGGAAGCATGCTTGACTCCCTGTTAATTCCCCGTCAGCATTTTTTTTTTAAGTTGCCACCCAGTTTTAGTTTAATGCCTTACAAAAAAACGATAAACATAAAATATCAAGTGAAAGAACAGACCATCCACTTTCAAACAACAAAAAACCCTGTTTCATCCTACCTTCATTTGTTCTCTTATCACCTCTCAAATTTTCAGCTAAAAACAGGGCTTGACATTAACTTTTTGAGGAACTTGTCCTTTGGACAAGTAAATTTATGTGTCACTTGTCCATGCACAAAAGTCCCTTGTACGGGTAAAGATTTATAATATAATGTATTTTTTGTGTTTTGCTAATCAGTGGCGGAGGGGATTTTTCATAAGGGTGGCCAGGCAGGGGCCAGCAGTTACTCTGGGGTGGCACATAAAATCTCTATCATCCAACCTTAAAATACTTTTAGGTATTATAGGTGTGTTAATCAGAATAATGGATAACATACAATTGCTACAATACATTAATTTTAATTCAAATGAATTGAGATTAACATACAATTTATAGTCATAATTCAACCAAATGTTTTTTTAAACTATTTAATCAAATAAAACTTTTGAAATTTACTTTGAAACCAGAATTTATATTTTCCATTGCTGAAAAAACTAGAGACACCAGAAAATCACGTGAATTTTGTAGGCCACTGAAATTCATTTTACTAAGATTCATTTGGCTGCTTCTTGCTACTCTTTCTGAAGAAGGATGCTATATCTGCTGCCTTTCTCTTCATTTTTCCCACACTTCAATGATTGTCTGACATTAAAAGACTAAAGCAAAACATTAAAACATTACCATGTTTTAAAAAAACTTATTAGGGTAAATGTATCTAGATTATCTGTTATATATATAAAATCAATCTTAATCCTAGCATTTACGCTGTAATGTTTGTGTGGAATTTTTGAATACAGTGATGAACTCTGTCAGATTCAAACGGTTGTCGCGCGGCGGGCACACACATAGACGCGCTGGAAGAGAGATTCTTATTATAAAACAAATTCTTAAACAAGATTTTAAGCCCATTATGTGTTTTTACCGAACTTTAGAAGAGAAAAAATACGGACTTAAATCTGCTTTTTTTGACACACAGTGATGAAAACTCGGTTGAAGTGCCTGTCATTTATATATTCATGCCGGAGCCTGAAGAAACATCACTCTCCACTCCACTCCATGCTGTCCCGCCCCCCGTGTTTGGCCATTAGGTTTCATGCGCGCGCAGCTTGTTTAGTAACAATAAACAGTAAGGTGTAAACGTGTGTGTGTGTGTTTGTGTGTGTCGACGCGCTGCGCTTTCTGTTCAATATTCCGCTCTGTGTTTGCGCTGCACGTTCTGCTCTGTCATTAACGGCACATAACGTTAAGTAACATTGTTTGAAATTGAACTTGTCCAGTCGGACAACTAATTTTCTCTTACACTTGTCCTTCAAAACATCCACTTGTCCCGGACAAGCGGACAAGCCTTACTGTCGAGCCCTGGCTAAAAGCAGAGATATTTCCATTTTTGTGAAGAACTTTTGTAAGAGATCAGATTCAAAGCCATAACCAGTATTACACGGTGTTTGTTTTCAGTGTTGAGTGAATGCGTCAGTGTTTAAGTTGGGTAAGATTGCCATCTAGTGGATAATAGCGGAAACATGAATGTGAGGTAGAAACTCCTCAGGGAGCGTTTTCTCTTTATTGATGAGATGACTCAACAATATTTATTGACATTTATCTGGATATCGCCATAGACAAATTAAAAATATGATTAAAGACTGTGGTGTTTATTTTATCACGGCTTAGAACGCGTTTCAACCAATCAGAATAAAGAACCAGAACTGGCCATTTGATCATCACTTCAACAGTTGCACGATATAAATGTTAATGTATATTTTAGATGAATGTTGATATATAAAAATAAACACCACAGTCTTTAATCATATTTGCATTGTGTCTTTGCTGCGTCTGTGTTGTTTGTGAACTGCGCTCTGTTGCAGCCACACTTGATTCTGAGGAACTACTTTGTTTGTCGGAAGAGTAATATTTGTACTAATATAAATACAACTTATTTGTGTTTTATTTTGTGAAACCCTGCTATGCATATGATGTCACCGTTTCATAAACGTAATAAACCCCGCAAAGCAGTGGGTTACCAGTGCATTTTATAACAGCTCCGCTTCGCGTCGTGCCTAACAATGCCCCTTAGCTGTTATAAAATGCACTTGTAACCCACTGCTTTGGTTTGATTACTCAAACTTTGTTTGATTACTGTGATTTTAAAAACTCGCTGTAAATCCTTTCCAGACAGAGTTTGACGCATGCATGCACAATGCAACATAGTTTTTTGCACCAGAAGGGAATTTAAGGGATAATGTATTGTATTCCTTCACAGTAAACTTATTAAACAGATTTATTTATTTATTTTATCACAGAAATAATTTCAGGGACATGAAATATTAAATAGTGATTTTAAAAAATAAAACTGTGTATCAGTTCTTTATGAACATTTCCATCTACATTTTTCTGCCTTTGCTGACGTTTGTGGTCGACTGGACTGAGATTGGTGAAGTGTCTGACTTAAAAGCTATTTATTCACTAACAGCAGCCATCTGCTCTTGTCTAAATTTCAGTCGAGGCGAGTTGCATCTTAAACAAGCCTATTCATACTCTTGTTTAGTGGCTTTTCCATCATTATTAAGTTGTTTGGCAAGTAGTTACATACACTGCAAAAAATGACTTTCTCACTTAGTATTTTTGTCTTGTTTTCAGTAGAAATATCTAAAAATTCTTAAATTAAGATGCTTTTTCTTGATGAGCAAAATGACCTAAGTAAATAAGTCTAGTTTTAAGACAAATATACAATTTAAGTGAAATTGTCCTTAAAACAAGCAAAATTATCTGCCAATGGGGTGAGAAAAAAATTGTGAAATAAGATTTCTTTTTTCTTAAACACTTAATTCAAGTAAAATTTTCAAGTAAAATTGTATATTTTTTGTCTAAAAACTAGTATTATTTTCTTAGGTCATTTTGCTCATCAAGAAAATACATCTTGATTTAAGAATTTTTTGATATTTCTACTGAAAACAAGACAAAAATACTAAGTAAGAAAGTCATTTTTTGCAGTGTATATAATAGTTTAATTATTTAACGATAATTTAGTGAATAATGATATTAATAATTGAATAACCACCCCAAGATGCCAACCCTCTTTCTCCCCCTAAAACAAAGTAAACGTTTTTCCCTGTCAGTTATCTTGATTAAATGATTTTTGAAGCCGAGATCTCGGTTGAGAGACAGCAAACTGAAGTCGCGGCAGAGGCAGCTCAAATGGCAAACTTGGCGCTATGGGCGTATTTTTATATGACTTTATTACTTTCTCATCTATGTCATTACTGCATCTCACACAGCTGCTCACCTCAAAGCAATGGGCCCTTTGCAAGCCTCCAAATGGCTGAATCATTCTTGAAACATTCAACAAGTTCCTGTTGAATTACTGTAAGCACCGGCTCTCCACAAGGCTGACTCTAAAAATATTGAGTTGTTTTTAACCCAGGGCTGGGATAAATATTGGGCAGAACACATTTCTGGGTTAAAATGACTTAAATAATGGGTTGTTTTAACCCAACTGCTGGGTTGTTTTAACATGGTTGATTAACAATAACCTCATCACCCGAGTATGTTAGATCAGGTCTCTAAGCCAGAAAAAAATATTTAGGATCCAGCCCCAGACGCCGGATCCCGTCAGAAAATATTAATTACTCAGCGGAGCTGTTAATACTCAAATTAGCGTTTAACAGTCTACTGTCAGTCAAGAGGTTGATCGATTAAGACAGAAAAGAGCACAAGCCAAGCATGAGACAAAGTTATATGATGGTTAGTAAATAGGAACAGAGTTTATTGAACAGTTATCTCAGTTGCAAATGTCTCAATGTTCAAACTTCCTCTAACCAGCATGAATTCAAAATGCAACATCCCATAAACTTCAGCTTCCATAAACATTTTCTTTATCTAACACAGACAGGACAGCTCATGAAACTTCACAAACATGAGATTAAACAACAATGAAGTTTATAAGACATAAAATATAGAAATATAATGAATACATTAATAAACATGTAAAATATAGAATTATAAATGATCAAATCATTAAATTAATAATAATAATTATAATAATATTTAATAATAAAATAAACAATCATAAGGATAATGATTATAAAACGATTATGTAAATAAATGATTAAAAATAAACTAAAAAACACAATAATAAAAACATTCTGCATGTGTCATGTGATATAGCTCTATATCATCACGGCTGTGATTAGGCCAGAGGCACGAGGCCGTAGGCCGAATGCTTACGGCCTCGAGGAACTACTCGTTTTTTGTGTACTTCTACTTTTTTAAATAGTTAGTGAAGTATGTTTTGTTTAAAGTATTGTACTTTGCTACATTTGAAATCAAATCTGTAACTGAGTAAAAACAAAAAATTTAGTGATAAAGGCGCGCCACAGATGATTGACTGATTGGGCGGGGGAACTCACAAGAACCATAGAGACAGATGAGACAGTTGCAAGCTGATGCAGACCCTCATTCAATGAAAGAAACCCCGAACATATTTATGTGACCACTTTCCACTGACGCGAAGTGAGTGTTTCATTAGAGGTAAGTTAGGTTTCACTCCTGAGTACGGAATTGACGACCACGTTTTTACCGCTCATTTGCACAACAAATACGCATTATCTTCCGAGGTCTAGCAGCTTTGCGTCAAGTCAAACACAACTTAAAGGAAAACACCACCGTTTTTCAATATCTACTATGCTTTTACCTCAACTTGGACGAATTAACACATTACTATCTTTTTTCAATGCATGCATGCATGTTTGTACAGAGCGCCGTGAATGTGTTAGCATTTAGCCTAGCCCCATTCATTCCTTAGGATCCAAACAAACATTTTATTTTGTGTGCCAATACTTACTCGTGTAATTACTCGCATTGCACGCATTGAAAAAAGATAGGTATGTATTCATTCATCTAAGCTGAGGTAAGAACATAGTAAAATATTTAAAAACAGCTGTGTTTTCCTCTAAAAATGCCAATAGGCGGCACAGTGGCTCCATGGGTAGCACTGTTGCCCCACAGCAAAAAGGGCCCTGGTTCAAGCTCCAGCTGGGTCGGGAAGCGAATTTGCATCAATGTGGTTTTACTGCGGGTACTTTGGTTTCCTTCCACAATCCAAAAACATGCAGGTTAGGTGAATTGGAGATCAGAAATTTCCCTTCACCCAATGTGTCTAGATTAATTTACTTGTGTATAGATTAACTAGTTCTCGTCATAAATATAGCCATAGATGCTGTAATGACGTTAAGAATAAATAAATGAATAAAAATGCAAATGAATATGAATTACACTCCAAAAAAATGACTTTCTAACTTAGTATTTTTGTCTAAAATCTCTAATTATCTAAAAATTCTTAAATCAAGTTGGAAATAAGTCTAGATTTTAGACAAAAAATATAAAATTTAAGTGAATTTGTGCCTAAATGTAGCAAAAATATTTGCCAATTATTGCATTTTTTTCTCAAATTGAAAAAAAAATTATTTCAAGATGTTTTTTTTTACCAAATTGGCAGATTTATTTGCTTGTTTTAAGCACACATTTATTAAATTTTTTGTCTACACTGCAAAAAAAAAAAATTCAAGAAAAATTATCTTAGTATTTTTTTCGATTTCAATAAAAATATCTAAGACCTCTTAAATTTAGATGCTTTTTCTTGATGAGCAAAATGGCCCAAGAAAATAAGTCTAGTTTTTAGACCAAAAATATCAAATTTAAGTGATTTTGTGCATAAAACAAGCAAAAAAAAATCTGCCAATGGTGGTAACCAATTTTTTTCTTGAATTTTTCTTGAATTTAGTGTTTAAGAAAAATGTTCAAGATTTTTTGCTTACCTCATTGACAGATTATTTTTTGTTTGTTTTATGCACAAAATCACTTAAAATTCGCGAGTTTTACAGCCGTACTGTAATTTCATTTGATGGATGCTGAGAGCATGAATCTGCATCCTAAACTTTAATGACTTTGAAGTATTGAGAGAAAGAAAGTGTGCACTTCTCTCTGTGATTTAACACCCTGACAAAGAGTCTGAGCCGGGCACACAGAGGTCCACTCAATCCAATGTCAATCCAAGGTAGGATGATCATAGTTACAAAAGCCAAATATAGCTGCAAGCAGCGATACCGGGGTCAAGCCAAACATGGCAAAAAATGATTCATACGTGATGACTGTCATGATTTAAGATCTAAGTTTGCATTAGTTTTATGAAAAAATAGCAATTTTTTCGTATCTTGAGACCACTAGGTGGCGCTGTGCCGAAACAATAGATGGTGCCTCAGGTCATGACTGTGATGACACATACCAAATTAAGTGTAAATACGATAAACCGATACGGAGATATAGCCTTAAATGACTTGACCACTAGGGGGCACTGACCAAACAATAAATTGTAACTCAGGCCTTGATTGTGATGACACCCACCAAATTTGGTGTAAATACGATAAAGAGATGCAGAGATATAGCTTCAAATCTCTTGACCACTAGGGGGCGCCGAAAAGTTTACAAGTCCTCTCAGAACATGTTGCTGATGAACCATACCAAGTTTCATAACAATACGCAATTGCGTTTCTGAAATACTTGAACTTAAAAAAAAATTCAAAATGGCCGACACACAAAATGGCCGACCAAAAACCATTTGGTATCGTTTGACTCGCCATGCCTCACGAAATCTAACAAGACCAGTCTCATAATTTTACATTCAAATTTGCAGTAGTTATAAGCAAAAATAGACATTTTTTATATCTCGTGACCAGTAGGGGGCAGTGTGACGAAATGGTGCATGCACCCTCAGGTCATCACTGTTATGACATATACCAAGTCTCATATTAATACGCAAAAGTTTTGCGAAGATACAGGCTCAAACACATTTTGGCGTGCTCGCCCTCGCATTCTTTGATGCGTTATACGACAACGGATAGGTCTACCGAAAATCTTTTGATAACTTTTTGTCTAGAGTGTCTCTAGATGATGCATACCAAAAATCAAGCCAATCACACGAGCGCTCTAGGAGGAGTTCGAAAAAGTAGATGTTCAATATAATTCAAAATGGCCGACAGGAAGTAGGTTTGACTCAGACATATTTGATACCGTCGGACTCAGCATGAGCCAAGGAATCAATAGAGTGAAGTCTTATGTCATAGTGGCAATTTAATCAAATGATATAAAGATTTTAAACAATTTATTTACATATCCTGACCACTAGGTGGCGCCGTCCTAAAGATTTATAGGTGCGCTCAGAACATGTCACCGATGAACCATGCCAAATTTCGTAGCGATACGCCATTCGGTTTGTGAAATACTGAACTTAATAAAAAAATCAAAATGGCCGACACCCAAAATGGCCGACCGAAAACGGTTTGGTATCGTTTGACTCGGCATGCCTCAAGGAATCTAACAAGACCTCCTTCATGATTTTAGACTCAAGTTTGAAGTAGTTATAAGCGAAAATAGGCATTTTTCGAATCTCGTGACCACTAGGTGGTGCTGTGACGAAACGTTGCAGGCACCCTCAGGTCATGACTGTTATGACATATACCAAGTTTCGTGTCGATACACAAAAGTTTTGCGAAGATACGGCCTCACGTCCGTTTTGGCGTGCTCGCCGCCATATATGTTGTCAATTTATATGAGAACGCATTGGTCTATCAAAAAGCTTTTGATAACTTTTTGTCTGGGGTGTCTCTAGATGCTACATACCAAAGGACATGCAAATCGGACAAACGGTCTAGGAGGAGTTCGAAACAGTAGGTTTTACGAAAAATTCAAAATGGTGGAAAGATGTGCATGACACAAATGACATCAATGTGTGCAATTGAATCATCATCAGCCAAGGATTCAGAGGAAACAAGAATTTAGTTTCTAGGACTCACGAGTCAGAAGTTATGAGCATGAACATTAGTGGATTTTTGGACTGTTGGTGGCGCTAGAGGGTTTGAGTCAGACACACCAATGTTGCTATAGTAACTTCTGAGACTGTCCTCTACATGTGTGCCAAATTTCATAACTTTCCTATGTACGGTTCTATGGGCTGCCATTGACTTTTGGGTGGAAGAACGAGGAAGATAAATAATAATAAGAAAACTAACAATAACAATAGGGTTCTACGCCCCTTCGGGGCTTGACCCCTAAATATAGCTGCAAGCAGCGATACCGGGGTCAAGCCAAACATGGCAAAAAATTATTCATACGTGATGACTGTCATAATTTAAGATCTAAGTTTGCATTAGTTTTAGGAAAAAAAGTGCAATTTTTTTGTATCTTGAGACCACTAGGTGGCGCTGTGCCGAAACAATAGATGATGCCTCAGGTCATGACTGTGATGACACATACCAAATTTAGTGTAAATACAATAAAGCGATACGGAGATATAGCCTTAAATGACTTGACCACTAGGGGGCACTGTCCAAAACAATAGATTGTGACTCAGGTCTTGATTTTGATGACACCCACCAAATTTGGTTTAAATACGATAAAGAGACACAGAGATATAGCTTCAAATCTCTTGACCACTAGGGGGCGCCGAAAAGTTTACAAGTCCTCCCAGAACATGTTGCTGATGAACCATACCAAGTTTCATAACAATACGCAATTGCGTTTCTGAAATACTTGAACTTAAAGAAAAAATCAAAATGGCCGACACACAAAATGGCCGACCAAAAACCAGTTGGTGTCGTTTGACTCGGCATGCCTCACGAAATCTAAGAAGACCAGTCTCATAATTTTACATTCAAATTTGCAGTAGTTATAAGCAAAAATAGAATTTTTTTATATCTCGTGACCAGTAGGGGGCAGTGTGACGAAATGGTGCATGCACCCTCAGGTCATCACTGTTATGACATATACCAAGTCTCATATTAATACGCAAAAGTTTTGCGAAGATACAGGCTCAAACACATTTTGGCGTGCTCGCCCTCGCATTCTTTGATGCGTTATACGACAACGGATAGGTCTACCGAAAATCTTTTGATAACTTTTTGTCTAGAGTGTCTCTAGATGATGCATACCAAAAATCAAGCCAATCACACGAGCGCTCTAGGAGGAGTTCGAAAAAGTAGGTGTTCAATATAATTCAAAATGGCCGACAGGAAGTAGGTTTGACTCAGACATATTTGATACCGTCGGACTCAGCATGAGCCAAGGAATCAATAGAGTGAAGTCTTATGTCATAGTGGCAATTTAATCAAATGATATAAAGATTTTAAACAATTTATTTACATATCCTGACCACTAGGTGGCGCCGTCCTAAAGATTTATAGGTGCGCTCAGAACATGTCACCGATGAACCATGCCAAATTTCGTAGCGATACGCCATTCGTTTGTGAAATACTGAACTTAATGAGAAAATTCAAAATGGCCGACACCCAAAATGGCCGACCGAAAACGGTTTGGTATCGTTTGACTCGGCATGCCTCAAGGAATCTAACAAGACCTCCTTCATGATTTTAGACTCAAGTTTGAAGTAGTTATAAGCGAAAATAGGCATTTTTCGAATCTCGTGACCACTAGGTGGCGCTGTGACGAAACGTTGCAGGCACCCTCAGGTCATGACTGTTATGACATATACCAAGTTTTGTGTCGATACACAAAAGTTTTGCGAAGATACGGCCTCACGTCTGTTTTGGCGTGCTCGCCGCCATATATGTTGTCAATTTATATGAGAACGCATTGGTCTATCAAAAAGCTTTTGATAACTTTTTGTCTTGGGTGTCTCTAGATGCTACATACCAAAGGACATGCAAATCGGACAAACGGTCTAGGAGGAGTTGGAAAAAGTAGGTTTTACGAAAAATTCAAAATGGCGGAAAGATGTGCATGACACAAATGACATCAATGTGTGCAATTGAATCATCATGAGCCAAGGATTCAGAGGAAACAAGAATTTAGTTTCTAGGTCTCACGGGTCAGAAGTTGTGAGCATGAACATTAGTGGATTTTTGGACTGTTGGTGGCGCTAGAGGGTTTGAGTCAGACACACCAATGTTGCTATAGTAACTTCTGAGACTGTCCTCTACATGTGTGCCAAATTTCATAACTTTCCTATGTACGGTTCTATGGGCTGCCATTGAATTTCGGCGGAAGAACGAGGAAGAAAAATAATAATAATAAGAAAACTAACAATAACAATAGGGTTCTACGCCCCTTCGGGGCTTGACCCCTAAATATAGCTGCAAGCAGCAATGCCGGGGTCAAGCCGAAAAGGGCACAAAAGGATGTAAAATTGAGATTGGATAAGCAGATTGAAGAACCTAGGTAAATCTAATAATTTTAGATGAAAAAACAAAAAAGTTATCAACAAAATTAATCTAAGTTCTTGTCTACTGCAATCGTCCTTCTGTTATTGACAATCATGGAACATTAGAACACTGAAGGACATGTGAGTGGTGTTTGCAGTGGTCACATCATGTTACAACAAGTTTAATTAGTCAAAAGAGACCATCCCCATGTCTCTACGATGTTCTGATGCAGAGATATAGCTTTTGCAAAAACGGTTGATAAGGTATTCTCAATGGTTGCTAGGGAGTAAATTGGCAACCACCAGTGATTATAGTCAAAGCCATGAAAGGAATAATCCATGATGACTCATGGTTTTAGATGTGTTGTTGCAGTAGTTTTAGGCAAAAATACCATATTCCATCTCAAAACCAGTAGGTGGCGCAATGAAAAAATTGTGCATGCAACATCAGGTCATGATTGTGTTACATCTAGCTAGTTTTATGACTATACACTTTAGTTTAGTTAAGAAACAGTTGTATGACCATAGGGCTGGCTTGTTATCAAAGGTTTTGTTCAATTATAAGGCCATCTAGTGGTGCAAGCATACAATTTTTTTTGTGTGGCCTCAGAATGTGCTCATGCATCATCGTATCAAATCTGGTGAAAAAATCTCTTTTCGTTACAAAGTTACAACCATTTATGTGTAAAAAACACAAAATTTGAAGGTAATTTTTCGTTTTTTGCAATTTTCGGCCATTTCTGATGAAAATTTTAATATAACGCCAATAGAACTTTTTGTTCAGAAGGTAAGGTTAGTTTCTTCCTATGGTGTTTTCGAGTCGATCGGAAAAACGTTCGCGGAGATATTTACGCGTGTTTCTTAAGTGCTATTTTGCTGCGCAGGGTTAACCGTAAGGCGAATTCGGGTATGTTTGGTATCGTTGGACTCGGCAACTATTTAGAACTCAAAGGAAACAAGTCCTGTGAAAATATGTCAATCGGAGCCAAAGTTATAGGCATGTAAAACATAAGTCTGACCACTAGGTGGCGCTGTGACGAAACTCTGCATGCACCCTTAGTTCCTGACTGGCATCACAAATACAAAGTATCGTGTCAATAGGCCTAAGTTTGGCGAAGATACAGCCTCAAATCCGTTTTTTTGAGCTCTACGTAAAATTTGTTGACGCGCTATACGACAACGGATTGGTTTATCAAAATTCTTTTAATAACTTTTTGCCTTGAGTGTCTCTAGATGGTGCATACCGATTTTCAAGGCAATCCGGCAAAAGCTCTACGACGAGTTCGCAAAAGTAGGTTTTATGAATATTTAAAAATGGCGGGAAAATTTTCATGACGGAAAATGACGTCATAGGGTCCAATCGAATCGTCTTGAGCCAAGGAATCAGAGGAAACAAGAATTTAATTTCTAGGACGTACGGGTCAGAAGTTATAGGCAAAAACATAAGTGCAATTTTGGACTGTTGGTGGCGCTAGTGGGTTAGATATAGAGACTCCAAATTTGCTGTGGGGACACATTGGACTGTCGTTTATCAGTGTGCCAAATTTCATAACTTTCCTACGTACGGTTCTATGGGCTGCCATAGACCGCAATGGCGGAAGAAGAATAACTAATAATAAATATAGCTGCAAGCAGCAATGCCGGGGTCAAGCCAAAAAGGGCACAGAAGAAGGTAAACTTGAGTCCGGATGAGCAGTTTAAAAAACCTAGCAAAACCTCCTGATTTCAGACAAATTAATATAACAGTAATCAGCAAAAAAGCTGTGTTCTTATTCAGTGAAATCTCTCCCTCACGTCTTGAGGAGCATTGACAACTAGAACACTGAAGGAAATGTGAGTGGTGCTTGCAGTGGTAATACTCAGCTCACAAAATGTTACTGTGGTGTTAATGAGTCAAAAGAGCCCACCCCCATGTCTCTACGCTGTTCTGATGAAGAGATATAGCTCTTGCAAAAACAGTTGATAAGGTATTCTCATTGGTTGCTAGACAGTAAATTGACATCCACCAGTGATTATAATCCAAGCCATGAAATGAATAATCCATGATGACTTGTGGTTTTAGATGTGTTGTTGCAGTAGTTTTAGGCAAAATTTTCAATTTTCTATCTCAAAACCACTAGGTGGCGCTGTGACAAAATTGTGCATGCAACTTCAGGTCATGATTACGTTACATTGAGCTAGTTTTATGACTATACACTTTAGTTTAGTGAAGAAACAGTTGTATGACCATAGGGCTGGCTTGATATCACAGGTTTTGTTCAATTATAACGCCAACTAGTGGTGCAAGCAAGCAATTTTTTTTGTGTAGCATCAGACTGTGGTCTTACATCAGCGTATCAAATCTGGTGAAAAAATCTCTTTTCGTTGCGAAGTTATAACCATTTATGTGTAAAAAATACAAAATTTAAAAGGTAATTTTTCGTTTTTTTCATATTTCGGTCAATTCTGATGAAAATTTTAATATAACGCCAATAGAACTTTTTGTTAAGAAGGTAAGGTTAGTTTCTTCCTATGGTGTTTTTGAGTCGATCAGAATTACGGTCGCGGAGATATTCGCGCGTGTTTTTTAAGCACTATTTTGCCGCACAGGGTTAACCGTAAGACGAATCCTGGCATGTTTGGTATCGTTGGACTCGGCAACTATTCAAAACTCCAAGGAAACCAGTCCCTTGTAAATATGATGATCATAGCCAAAGTTATAGGCCTATAAAACATTCGTCTGGCCACTAGGTGGCGCTGCAACGAAACTGTGCATGCTCCCTCAGTTCCTGACTGGCATCTCAAGTACCAAGATTTGTGTCAATAGGCCTAAGTTTGGAGAAGATACAGCCTAAAATCTGTTTTTTTGCGCTCTATGTAAAATTTGTTGACGCGCTATACGACAACGGATTGGTTTATCGAAATTCTTTTAATAACTTTTTGCCTTGAGTGTCTCTAGATGCTGCATACCAATTTTCGTGGAAATCGGGGAAAAGCTCTAGGACGAGTTCGCAAAAGTAGGTTTTACGAATAATTCAAAATGGCGAAAAAATTTCATGACGGAAAATGATGTCATAGGGTCCAATCGAATCGTCTTGAGCCAAGGAATCAGAAGAAGCAAGAATTTTGTTTCTAGGGCTTACAGATCAGAAGTTATAAGCAAAAACATAAGTCCAACTTTGGACTGTTGGTGGCGCTAGTGGGTTAGACATAGAGACTCCAAATTGGCTGTGTGGACACATTGGAGTGTCCTTTATCAGTATGCCAAATTTCATAACTTTCCTACGTACGGTTCTATGGGCTGCCATAGACCGCAATGGCGGAAGAAGAATAACTAATAATAATAATTATTATTATTATAAAAAGAAAACTAACGGATACAATAGGGGTCTTCGCCCCTTCGGGGCTTGACCCCTAATTAACAATCCAATTCAAAATACGAAGCATAAATAAATAAATAAATGTAATCAATAGAATGCATACCTGGCAAAAGAATAAAGATCTGCCTGATTCCTCAAAACAAAAAAAATAAAAATACATGATACTTTATCAAAAGATTCATCTCTTGGTTCCCTGTCTATTCAGTCATTTGGTGCTGATCTTACAAATATCTTTTGTCGGGGTTTGCTACCATCTTACAGTTTAAGGTATATCATGGAGTTGGATTTCATTTTACAAAAGTTACTGCAGTTAACATGAGATCCTTTGTTTCATTTACAGACAGTAAATCAGATGTGAAAAATAGAAAAGTTTAAAATATTCATCTAATGTGAAGTAATCAGCAGTTATGAGATTCATTCATGCTTTTTTGATGCTTTTTGCACATCGTTTTCTTTCATGGAATTATAGACACCGTAAAGTAGTTTTGGTCTCCCCCTGGCAACCACATTTATTTATATCTCTGTCACTCCTTGAGGGTGCCAGAACAACTAAATACACTGCAAAATCCTCAGCCAATGAGATGCAAGCCTGTATTAGTTTTATTAATCTGTTAGTTTAATGCAACAATGTTATGTTGGCTAAATTAAGTTCACATTGTTAAATTGAATGTTTTAAGTACAACATGAGTTCCTAATTTGGTTGTGTTGTCTTCTTATTCATGCAACCACACGGACTTTCACCTTCAATCTGTAGAGAGATGAACATTAAAGGAAATATATTTAAAAACTCCAAAAATACATACAGGAAACTGTTTCAAAAGCTAGTTCCAGTAAACAAGCCTTTAACAATACGTGACCTGATCCAGCTAAATGAGTCACAGTGACTCAAATTTCATAATTGAGATTTTGGTATCAATGGAAAGAGGCTTTCAAATGATATCCTAGTCAAAGTCATACCTTGAATGTTAAGTTAAAGATAAAGACATTTGAATTAAGGCTGTCTGCCCTGTTTTCCAACTGAAAACCTGAGAAAATCGCCTTTAAAGTTTTTTTGTGTGCGCGTGAGAGAGAGAGAGAGAGAAATTAAGAGAGGCAGAGAGACAAGCAAAAAGAAAACAAATAATGCTAGTAAAAGCAATACAGACCCCGTCAGGCTATGGTAGACATGTCATTTAACCTATTTAAAGTCGATGTACTATCACAAGGGTCTTGAAAATTTATTATGAAGGTTGAAAAATTACATGGTGTCGCTTTAAAAAACCCATGGCGCTGTCCGAGTGCTGAAACAGCTCTCCTCGTGTTTGTAAATTCTTTATCTCTTGTTTGTATTTTTAGAGTACAAACCTTTTCTTACATATTTGCAAATTATTTTATGAGATTACAATGATTATGTAGGACATCAATACATTTACAGCAATTTAAAGCATGCTATTTTTACTTACATGACTGAAAGAAAACGACTTTTAAAGGTTTTAATCCAAAAAATAACAATTTCAATACAAATAAAAGCAACACATTTTTTATACATCAACCTTAAACTTGTGGTTATCTTCCTCCACTTAGTTTTTCAGTTTATAAATTCCCCCATCTAAATAGGGATTAGACATGGCGCCATGCGCAACTTGCCTTTAAAGGGGATGAGAGCTGAGACTGTCATTGGTTTATTGCACGTTACGCCCAAAACACACCCGTTACTCATTAAGAGAATATGAACAACCCTTTTAGGTAGTGCACTTGGCGCATAAACCATTTTTCCTGTCGTCAAATTAGCAAAAGTGGAATCGGACATGCCCATTTAGACCGTTCTCCGTGCATTTTAGACAATGAGCTTAGATCGTTAAAATAGGGCCCAAAGAGTTTAGCATTTTATACCATTCAGTTATTAGCAGATTTAGACGAAGTACTGACCATGTCTGAAAATTGATTGAGCCCCATCGTAAAGCTGGTTAAGCCCTGTTCATACTGCTTGTTATGGTCCTCAATATAGATCTTGTTCTTCTCCCAAGCGGCTCGACGAATAGTCTCCTCCTCCTGTCACACAAACATACATACATGCTGATAATAAATTATGAATGTAATTACTGTAAATCATATTGTCAGCAAATCAAAAAGGCTATGATTTTGGTCATGTCCACTGGTTATTGTGCGTCTGAAAAATCCAAAAGGCTGCTATCTGTGATTAAACATACAAACATCTATAAACACGCCAGCTTTGATAAAAATATATAAAGGATTTAAAATCTTAAATCTTTCACAAATTGGACAGGATGTTGACTTACCGGACTATTGTACTTTTTCTCGAAGGTGGTTTTCCAGCTCTCCCATTCTTCATCTAGAGGATTCATTATAGAGCCTGAAAAACACATAAAAATAAAGGTGCTAAATAGTAGTGCTGGGCAATTTATGCAATTAATCGGATACAAAAACGTGCCGCATTAACCATCAGGATTACAGAAAGCGTGCGGAGTCGCAGAAGCCCCTTCCATGACACGAATTTCCTCGTGAATGTCTCGATTACTAGAATTTCACGCGCGGCTTTCACGCGAGTAAACTCAAAATGTTCAAGTGGCAACTACGAATTTGATGCCTCAAACGCAGCTGGTGTGAATCCACAGTAAGATGGTGGCATATCGGAAGCTAGTTATTTTTGTTTCTAAAGTTTTAAATATGGATATTTCTACAACAAACGGCGTGGATTACCCTCAGAAGGTGTTTGTTTATCATCATGTAGCCGTTTGGATTACTTTTTGGAAGAATAAATGCAAATTGTTTGGACTTGAAGGAGGTGGACCCCGTAAATTTACTGTTAACGACTGGAAAATCTAAGACATTTTCTAAAATAACTGAAAATGTGTTAGTCTGAAAAATGGACATATGCATCTCGGACGGTGACTAAATCTTGGGTTTAATATCATTTTTGGTTGTACTATTCCTTTAATGCTCTGAAGAAGATATCCGCGGATCTTTTGCTGAGTGCATGTGAATAACTCAATATTATCGTATTGTATACGTCAATTGCTTCACAATACTCAAACAATATATCCATACACTTCGATTAGAAACATCAGTTGAATTATTGAATGAGTCGTACTGTAAGTGGTTGTGGTTTATATTTTGCACAACAGAAAATAATTTGTATTACCATTTATACATCTCAACGTTAACTAGAACCAGTAGCCTTTGCCAGTAATGAACAGTTCACATTCGTTGATTCTCCTTATAAACATCTTTGTGTAAAAGCTTTTTTTTCGTGTGCCAGTTGCATCTATTTAATCCACATTAAGATACATGGATGCGATCCCTGTCTTTGCTGACATTTGTGGTCGACTGGACTGTAAGATACATGAAGTGTCTGACTTAAAAGCTATTTATTCACTCACTGCAGCTGTCTGCTCTTGTCTAAATTTCAGTCGAGACGAGTTGCATCTCAAACAAGCCTATTCATATTCTTGTTTAGTGGCTTTACCACCATTATTAAATAAGTTCTTTGGCAAGTACTTACATATATAATAGTTTTATTATTTAACGATAATTTAGTGAATAATGACATTAAGAATAATTGAATAACCATGCCAAGATGCCAACCCTCTTTCTCCCCCTAAAACAAAGCAAACGTTTGTCCCTTTCAGTTACCTTGATTAAAAAGATCTCGGTTCTCTTTCCTCGGTTGAGAGGTGCGGCAGAGGCAGCTCAAATGGGGACCTTGGCGCTATGGGCGTATTTTTATATGACTTTATTACTCATCATCTATGTCATACTGCGTCTCACACAGCTGCTCGTCTCAAAGCAATGGGCCCTTGGCAAGCCTCCAAATGACTCAATCATTCTGGAAGCAGTTAACAAGTTCCTGTTGAATTACTGTAAGCACGTCTCTCCACAAGGCTGACTCTAAAAATATTAGGTTGTTTTTAACCCAACTGCTGGGTTGTTTCCACATGGTTGATTAACAGTAACCCAGCAGTTGGGTAAAAACAACCCATTATTTGGGTGATTTTAACACAGAAATGTGTTCTGTCCAATAGTTACCCAGCCCTGGGTTAAAAACAACCCAATATTTTTTACTTCCTGTAAACAGGGTTTAAATTGGGCCGGGGCCGTCCGGTGCTAAGCTCCGGCACATAGGCTGAAGGTCTCGCTCTGCTCATGCCAGTCTACCCGCTGCGCTTGTGCGTGTGTACTCGCTGCGCTGGTGCGTGTGCACTGACGCGAAGGGAATAATGTGTTTCCATCCATTATGGGACATACTCACCAACGCAAGTTCAACGATTTGCGCGAGTAGATTACATACAAAGTCAATGCAAAGACGCAATCAGACGCGTCCTCGCACGGGGCGATGCAAATGACGCGAATTTGGCGGCGCAATTGTCGCAGAAACACACTCTTTTCCTTTTAAACGCGTCTTCACGCAAGTTATGCAACTCGAGCGAAAAAACTCAGGAACTTCAAGAACGCGCTTTCACACAGGATCATTTGACATTGTAGAGAGAGAGAGAGAGAGAGAGAGAGAGAGAGAGAGAGAGAGAGAGAGAGAGAGAGAGAGAGAGAGAGAGAGAGAGAGAGAGAGAGAGAGAGAGAGAGAGAGAGAGAGAGAGAGAGAGAGAGAGAGAGAGAGGGGTAATAATGGTGCCCTTGTCGAGGAAACTTAATAGAAGACTAGAAACGTGTTAAGGACTAAAGTATGTATGTCACTCATCTAATTACAGTATGTTAACTGGATAACACTTCATATAACTCATATAGTTTAATACATTTATGTATTTTGATTACACAAATCAAACCTTACGATTGTTTTAGTTGCTGACCAGCATAGGGAATTTCTATTGCTAATTTATTAGACATGTTGATAAAACAGTACTGTGTGTTGTACTTTTTCTTGTTAATTTAATCTTTTTGGGTAGCCTATCTTATAGAATTATTCAAGGAGGTTGATTCCTTTTACTTCATTTAAAGTTTGATCAATTGTGCATAATGACATGTACAACAAATGGATATAGGGTGTCAAACTCATAGATTTGCATAATTTAAGATCCAGACACTGTTTATAAAATATTTGTGGTCAATCTCTGGCACAGATTTAAAGTTGAAACTTATCAAATCCTATCAGAGGTCCAGAATGTCATTAAAACACACCAGTGGCTTTGCTGTCATCAGTATTAAACATGTTACCCCTTAAAGTACCCTCCCTGCAGAGCCCCCCCCACATAACAAATCCCAATTTAACCCCTGCCTGTAAACTTACGTATCATCAGATTTGCAGATGATACTACAGTGATTTGACTCATCTCAGATTTCACTAACAGTAAAATCCACCCGCTTACAGAACCTAGTTGCTATCTTTAAACTCATAATTCACAAATCTCAAATACCATTTCAACCTGTAATCTCTATCTTTAGTCACTTATTTCATTTAAATCTCTTCTGTCTATGCTGCTGCTATACAACATGCAAAATACAAAACATACAATTTTTAAGCAAAATCACTTGAGTATGTAGATCAGGTCTCTATGCCAGACAAAATATTTAGGATCCAGCCCGGATGCCAGATCCCGTCAGAAAATATAAGCGGAGCTGTTAACACTAAAATTAGCGTTTAACAGTCTTTTAAGCCAGAGAAGAGCGCAAACAAGGAAAACATTTTTCTCATTTTAATGGACTTTAACTCTTTCACCGCCAGCATTTTTTTAAAAAGTTGCCAGCCAGCGCCAGCGTTTTTCATGATTTTCACCAAAGTTTAATGACTTCCAGAAAATGTTCTTCTTCAGATATATAAACATACAATATACGAAATGAAAGAACAGACCCTCTGCTTTCAAACAAAAAAAACCGTTTCATCCTACCTTGAGTGGTTCTTTTGTAATCAGCTTTTGAATATGGGTAGGTTTCTGCAAAAAACACCACATTTTGAGCAAAAAGCTGAGATAATTCCATGTTTGTGACGGACTTTTCATAGAGATCCCATTCAGAGTGATCTTTTAAACAGACATGGACAAGCAGAAGCTTGCCATAGGGCAATACTTCCGGGTTTAAAAAGTTGCGGAAGATATCTCGTCAATGGCGGGGAAAGAGTTAATGGACCCCAATACTTAACAGTTTTAATGCAGTTTAAAATTGCAGTTTCAATGGACTCCAAGCGATCTCGAACGAGGCATAAGGGTCACAGTCCAAAACATAGAAGTGTTTGGTGGCTTCTAAATTCATCCCTGTTTGGAGCCATAGGAATGAATGGGGCTAAGCTAAATGCTAACACATTTACGAGGCGCTGTACAAAAATTAAGTGCACGCATTGAAAAAAGATAAATATGTATTAATTCATCTAAGCTGAGGTAAGAACATAGTAAAATATTAAAAAACTGTGGTGTTTTCCTTTAAAAAGGCCAATAGGCAGCACAGTGGCTCCATGGGTAGCACTGTTGCCCCACAGCAAGAAGGTTCATGGTTCCAGCTCCACCTGGGTTGATAGGTGAATTTGCATTAGTTTGGGTTCACTACGGGTACTTTGGTTTCCTCCCACAGTCCAAAAACATGCAGGTTAGGTGAATTGGAGATATCAGAAATTGCCCTTCACCAAATGTGTGTAGATTAACTTACTTGTGTATAGATTAACAAGTTCTCGTCATAAATATAGCCATAGATGCTGTAATGGCGTTAAGAATAAATAAATTAATAAAAATGCAAATGAATATGAAAAATAAACAAAAGACTTTCTAACTTCGTATTTTTGTTGTGTTTTCAGGAGAAATATTTAAAAACTCTTAAATCAAGATGCATTTTCTTGATAAGCGACATGAAAATAAGTCTAGTTTTTAGACCAGAAATATACAATTTAGGTGAATTTGTGCTTAAATTAACTAAAAATATCTGCAAATTACTGCAATTTTTTCTTGAATTAAGTGTTTAAAATAGTAAACTTATTAAGATTTTTTTCTTACACCATTGGCAGATTTATTTGCTTGTTTTAAGCACACATTTATTTAATTTTTTGTCTAAAAACTCATTTTTTTTCTTATGTCATTTTGCTCATCAAGATAATTCATCTTGATTTAAGAATTTTTTGATATTTGTACTGAAAACAAGACATTTTTTGCAGTGTAATACAAATACAAAATTAATCTTTTAGCAGGTTCTCTGGTTCTTGCCAAATGTTTTAATGCGAAATTTTATTTGAATATTTTTCAATAAAGTTTATAAGCCTCAAAAACAGTTGTGGCCTTTCCGGTGTACTTGTAGATTCTCCCCAATAGATGTCACTAAAGTGCTTTTGTTTTGTTTCACGTTCATGAATCAGGGCAGTGCTTCCAAATCCTGGTCCTCGAGGCCCCCCTGACAGAAAGTTTTAGATGTCTCCTTATTTAAAACACCTTATCAGCCTACTTCAAAAATGGTAAACATTTCTCCATAACAAGCTGATGAGTTAAATCAGGTTTTAAATAAGGAGACATCTAAAACTTTCTGGGAGGGGGTCCTCGAAGACCAGGATTGGGAACCACTAAGGAAAATTATTACACAGATATCAGTTTATTATTATCACATCCGCAGGAGTGAAGCTCATGACCCCTATCAGTATTTGTGGTCTGGATGAGGTCTGTAGGGACACAGCATAATTTATTTTTTTGAACACACATGCAGTAGATCAGCAAATATGGTTATTTAAAAGACATTTATGCTGGTTACATTTGACCCCTAAAATCTGTTTATTTTTCTGCAGTGTTAATTGTAAGTTAACACTTCTTTTGTTTTGTTATGATGTTAGAAGTTTAAATAAACAGATGTTCCAGTGAGAGCAACCAAACCTACTGTGACTCATTTGAAACATTAACCACCGTGTCTTTTCCTTGCTTTCTATTTCTGGACAGAAAGGTTTCTTTTTGGCTGGAGTAATGTTTTGATTGACTTCATGCAATATGCTTTTGTTAAATCTAGTGGATTGAGAAGCCCCGGACTTTATTTTCGTATATTTCAAGGTGCAATAATGAAACTAGAACTGAAAAGATCCAAATTGTATGTGTCGGCCTCCATCAGTGCATTATAAGATTTAAGGAAGAATTATATATGTCCGGGAAACCACCCCTTTGTGTTGACCCACACATAAAGTCAGGAGTTTTACGGCCGTGTTGTAATGTCATGTGATGGATGCTGAGAGCATTAATCTGCATCCTAAACTTTAATGACTTTGAAGTATTGAGAGAAAGAAAGTGTGCACTTCTCTCCTGGCCTCTCGGTGATTTAACACCCTGACAGAGAGTCTGAGCCGGGCACACAGCGGTCCACTCAATCCATGTCCACGTGGAGCAATCCATAAAGAAATAATAACAACACCGGAGAGATTTTCCATTAGCCAATGATGTTATAGTTTATGGGTGAACAAGAAATTTTAGGATTACTTTTTGCCTGCTAAATAAACAATAGTAACATCAGAAATGTATTGGATTTAATGGTTTTAATGGGAATTTTATTGGTTGTAATCGAAACTGTAATCCTGTTTCTCTTTACTGGTATGTGTTGGGATTTATTGGTGGGGGCATTAAATCCTACTTGAAAAAATGAATTTTTAAGGAGTTTTAATGGTAAAAGCTAATTGTTCCTATTGGTATTTAACTGGAAACCAGTAGAATGGCAACAAAAAAAAGGAAAAATAGAAAAAGAGAGAAATGTGAGACTATAGATCACATACTGAACTCCAGAGGTTGTGCCCTCATGAGCACAGCTGTAATTTAAGCGAATAGGCCCTTCAATCTCCCCAAATCCACCCTATTAAGCAAATTACCGCTGACATGTGTGTTTCATTCCCATCATTTTCCTCCATTAGGTGAGCGGAGGGCAAGGGTACATTCGGAGACACGGACCCGCTTGTTTTACGACACACCGCTTGTGTTGTGCTCCTGAACCGTGCATATAGGCTTAAACCCTTCAAGTTCATGAATAAAGCGAACATTAAAACAAGTGTTCACTGTTAGACTTAACTGTCATTTTTACAGTTACTTACCACAAAATGCCCAGTAAAATACCATCATTTTCTTTTCCAGTTCATTACTGTAATATGCATTGCATTATGGGTATTAACATTTAATTTACAGTGATTTACTGTATGTTTTGAATTTGCGGTAGAATGCTGTAAAACAACAGCAGTAGTGCTACTGTAGTTGAATAAAACAGTGTTATAAAAGCATTTAAAATGGAAAAATTAAATATATCTATGAAATGAAATACATACATATTTGCATATTTGTTATGCTTTTAGCAGTGAAGCAAATTTCAAAATGTGAATTGTTTTTCAGCAGTGTAAATAATTTATTTAGTATTGTAGATAGAAACAAGAAAGGGATTATGGATAAATGCTTGACCGGCAGATATGAATATGACCTCAAGACTTCAAAACACTACAATGTAAAAAAATTCCGTAGAAATTACAGTGTTATTGCAGCTGGGTTGCCGGTAACTTACCGTAGATTTAAATTTATGTTATTTACTGTCAACATTTTGTTCAAAGTTAAATGAACATTTAGCATTTACAAGTCTTTGTCTTTACAGACTAAAACAAAAAACAGCATCAAGCAAAACATTCTGGGAAACAAAATCTGAAGCAAAAACAGAAAAAGGTTGATGATGATTTCTGGTTCCCAGAATGCTTTGCATGAGGCTGTTATTGTATAGTTTTATTCTGTTAAGATAAAAACTTGTTAATATTTAAAATTTATTTAACTTTAAACAAACTCTTGCCAGTAAATAACATAAATTTAAATCTACGGTAAATTACCCGCAACCCAGCTACAATAACATTGTAATTTCTACGGAATTTTTTTACAGTGTAGTGACGCCAAGATTTCGCTTTTCGGAGTATCAGGAGAGTGACAGAAGAGGCTACTTGTAGAGTGTAGTGAGTAACTTTTATTAAGTGACTCTGTGGTAGTGTTACGGACCTACGACATGGGCGACCCGCCTTCGATTCCTCTTCAAGGCAATATTTTTTTTAAACTAGGTTACAGAAATGTATTATATTGTAAAATGGAACTGCGGTAAAGGCATCATACTGTAAAAAACATACAGTTATGGTACTGTAATGGGGCAGTTACCGCATATATACAATAACATTCTAACAGTGTTGATTTGTAAGTGGGTTTATAAGAGTATTTGCGTGGTTTCGTGAGTATTTGTTATATTTAAAAGCAAATTTTATAGTTCAGGCAAAAATATATAGAGTCATTTGATTTAAAAACTGTAGACATTTCGTAAGGTGTGCTAATAATTTACAAAAATAAAAGTATTGTTTTTTGTAAAGCAGATGATGACACAAAACTACTGATGTGTCTGCAACATAAATATTCTTTGAAATCAGAAAAAATCCAAAGTGCTCAAAAATAGCTGAAAGAATTTTTTGTTTGGGAAAAATTAGTTAGGTGCTCTTTGGTGTAGGGTATTCAAAACGTGAAAAAAAGGGGAATCCAAGGCACTCTTCATATATCAAAAGTAGGGCTGTCAATAGATTAAAAAAATTAATCTAGATTAATCGCATGATTTCATGAGTTAACTGCGATTAATCGCAAATTAATCACACATTTTTATCCATTCTAAATTTACCCTAATTTAACACTTTTCAGGTTTTTAATATTCTAATCATATATACATATATAGATGCTTTATGCAAATGTATGTTAACAACAGCCTGTTTACATTTTAACAGAATCACCAGCCATTGTTTTGTATATGAATTTTCCTTTCAGAAGATTTTTCTTTCTCCATTTTTGTTTGCTGCTGCATCATTTGTGACCTGTGCTGGCAAGTTGAGTCGGAATTAGCAAATTTAAAAAAAATAGTTGTTCATATTTTGACATTCTCTATTAAAACATAGAACAATGCATGATTTGTTGAAATATAACAAAATATGACAGAACTACACGTGTTTGAAGTTGAAAGAGTCAAATTACCACAAACATTTCCACATCCATACATTATATTACCACATCAATACCTTAAAATCACTGGTAAAACTAATAGATTTAGCACACACAAAGCAAAAACATCATCAATGTATGTTCAACTTTTTTTCCTTTTTTTTGATTGACATTGAGACAGACTGCTTAAAATCTAAGTGATCTAATATAATGTTACACATCAGATAGTTTTACACAACAGTTAACCAAACATTTACTTAAAACATAACATATTATAGAGCCTACCTGAGTGAATTCTTATCAAAACAGATATTTTTAAAACTGTAATTTTGTGTAGATGTCTATATATCCGGGTCGCGCACTCGCGCGTCTGTGTGCACGCGCTTCAGATATCAGTCAGTCAGCGTGAGGGGATCGCTTTTGAGTCTTGTCGCTCTTAATAACTCTTTAACATTAATCAGGTACCGAACTTTATCTCTCTTAATGACTCTTTTAACATCAAGCAAGTCCTGCAGTCTATTTTCTAAGTCATGCATAAAAGCGAAACCAAAATGAATTGAGACGCATCTTTGTATTAGATTAAGCATTAGGAGGACGGTAACGTTACACCTCTCAGACGTATAAATAAAGATCATATCAGATGTCCAACGAGCATTTAGAGCATTGGATTTGGTAGACAATTTGCTTAATGTTCTTATTTCTATGAAAACCTTTTACTCATTTAGAGAGAGTCACATTTGTCTGCGTCTCTGTTCATTCAACTATGGGCTGGACCAAGGGTCAAACAGAAATTGCGCGTTGCGTTAATCTCCGTTAATAAAATTAGTGGCGTTAAAATGAATTTGCGTTAACGCGTTATTAACGCGTTAATTTTGACAGCCCTAATCAAAAGATAAAAAGCCTTTATTTAAATATGGCTATAACATTAAAAACATATAACAGGGCAGTAACCCACGCGTAGCGGCACAGATAGCCTTTTATTATATAATTTTTGGTAAATATTTTTGGTATTTAAAAATATTTTGTATTCTTTTATTTTGTACAAAGTAAGCCTAATTAGCTTGCTAAAGCGCTAAGGCAGACGAGATATCGCAATGACAAATTTTGACCAGACATTATTGCTCGGTACCAGTCGGGGTCCTAGGGGGGGCAGAATTGTTCATGACACCGTCCCCTTATGAAAGTCGCCATTTGGTGCCACCATGTTTCTACAGTAGCCCTAAACGGACAAACTATCCTATAGAGCGCGTTTTTGTCCCTACGTTGTCTCAGGCGATGACATGATTTTCCTGTGGCGGCTACCGTAGCTTCTCTATGCGTTTCGTGAGCTTTGGACTGAGCCGTTGGTGCAATTCACAATCTTACCGCTAGATGCCGCTACAAATCAACACACTGGTCCTTTAAGTAGAAGTATATTGTCCCAAATACTTAATTTATTCCCCTAGCAACCAGACAGAACGCCCTAGCAACACCCAAACTAAACGTAATGTAATTGCATGGTTAACCACAAACTTAAATCTGGGTGTCAATTTTTGCACAGTGATGAGCAGAAAATGCAAACCTCTATTATTGTTACTAATCTTCTTGCTGTTTGTTTTGCAACATATCAGCACTTCAGTATTTTCCCACATTAATAAAAAATGTTAATTGGAAAATGATGACGCTAAAAGATAAATAATCGTCTATAAATCACCAAGAAATGGCTTCCAGTTTTACTTTTAAAAGTGAGTATTGTCAGTTCACATTTTGTTGGTATGCCAACAGTGAGGATTGTGGGATATTTACTCGAGCATGTGTGCGATGTGAAACTCATTCTTAAAACTCATGTATGTGTTTGCGATGTGTGTTGTTTCTCTCTCTCTCTCTTGCTAACTCACTCGCTCGCTCTCTCTCTGTCTGTGATGGGCGTCTGGGGTTGTACAGGTCAGACTGTGTGTAGTCTGTTATATTTGAGAAGACTTGCAATAAAACCCTCCCTGCAGAATTGCAGGTCTCTATTTAAAGCAGTATAGATTCTGATCTGGGATCAGTTTCTTCACTCTGTTTACAGTGCTGTACAGGCAGGTCTGAGATCAGAATATCTCAGATGATTGTTTTACTAGGGGTCGAGCTTGTATACCCGGGGGTAAAGACAAACCCTCTGTCTCTCTCGGGACCGCATGACCCTGTGGGTGGGCTGCATGTGACGGCCCCCTTATACGGCGTTAACCTATAAACAGCAAATAAAATACAAATCTGCCATAACACTGAGAGACAGGAAAGAGACTGTGTACACTTCACATGGATTTTATCATGGTAAACAGGACGTCCCATTGGTTCTTGGAGTTTTGTGCCTGTGGATTGTGAAACCCCACATATTGTGATTTCTTTTAATATGTTTATTTATTTATTTTTTCTTTTAAGTTATGTTTTTGTTTTATTTAGACATCTTTGTGGAGAGTAGACAGGAAATTGTAGGATGGGGATAAGGGAGCGGGATGGGCAAAACTCGGGTCGCCGTGAGCACATTGGTGCTTCATGTCGGCACACTAACCACAGGCTATTGGTGCAGACTTCTTTTTTTCATATTTAAGTGCTATAATTTGGTCCCCAGTGCTTCTATCAACCTAGAAAATGTGAAAAAGATCAACCCAGTAACTTAGTTTTGGTAAAACACTCTCTGCAAGCATGTGAAAAAATAAATAATTGAAATTTGGCTCCCCTTGTGATGTCAGAAGGTGATGTTACACCAACAAAGTAGCAATTTTAACATGTTATAATAAATTATCTATGTGGTATTTTGAGCTTAAACTTTACACCAAAGATTTATTTTACATTTTTAAAAAATCTTGTGAAATGTCCCCTTTAAATCAACTTTGCAAATTTCCACCAATCAGCATAGAGAATTTACATACATTAAGGTCATTTACATAAAGTAGTTGCACAAATAACCGTTTTTATTTAAGGTTCAGAGTGAAGACGTATAATAGTCATGAATATTGTTATTAAAACTAAATTTAACTAAAATTTTATCTTCATACTTTGGCTTTTTCATTTTTTTTATTTCCAATGAATTATTCATTTTATTTATTTTTTATTTGTGCAGAACTAACTGCTGTTGTGTTTATTGATGCATAATAAATTACAAATACACACGTACAATTGTGTTTGGTTCAGCAAACCTTTACTAACTTAATTTAATTGAAAATCAGGGAAAATTTAATGAAATGCATCAAAAATTTACAACATGGTTCTTTTTAAAATACAGCAAAATGTAAATTTTTTATGTGTCGTGTTTTCAGTTTTATACATTTGTGTGCATCTATAAGTGGTTAGTTTTTTAATGTTGTTGTGTTGATAGTTGTCTTTGCTTTGGTGATGTGGTGTGTGTGTGTGTTTGTTGGAGATTATGGTCACAGATGATGCTGTAGCGGTTTTTGACAGGGTGCGTTGTGGGGATCCCCGTGTTATTTTCAAGGAGGGTTTGGAAAAAATCTGCTCTTAGTGAGCTACCCACATAGGCAGTATTTTAAGTCATCATAATTGTATGAGATGATATACAATACATCATAATTGATGCTTTCCAGGAGAACTTATTTTAAAATCAAATTCTGCGAGATTGTGTGTGTATCTCATAATGCAAAAACATCATCCAAGATGGATATTATAAATATACAGTTTTGTTTATAACTTAAACATATTTCCCCAATACTTGCATGTACATTAATGCATTTTGAAACCATTGCACTGTTTGTGTGACAGATTTAGTATCTTCTCCGGGGTCAGGTTGTGCACCCCACAGCTCTGTCCTGATATCGAGTGATGTAGAGATCTTTTTCTCTGAGGTTTAATGAGTGACGTGTCGGTCTCTGGTCTTCATTAAGATGGTTGTGTTGAATGATGGTTGAGCAGTATCAGTCACACACGGTTTCTATTAGCGCTCATTTCCCCTCACTGATCGTATTCTCCCTTCTGATTGGCTGCTTTCTGTGTTGTGAGGTCATCTGATGGTCACTGATTGTATGAACTGATCTTGACATAGAGATCCACTGGGGTTAAAGGAGCACTTATTTTGACTGACTCGTTACACATAGCACATATGAAGCCATATTTATCGTCAAAGGATGTACTCATAGAACGCAGGACAGTCAAATTATAAAAGTGTCAAAGATTTTTAAGGTGGTCACATCTCTAAAGGCCTGTTCAAGTCAAGAATGATAACTGTAAAAATAACCACAATGATAAGTGTGGACTATCATTATCACACTGAAAAAAATTATACATTCAATTTACACAATTTTTTTAAGATAAGTGGTTGCAATCAATTTATTTAAATACATTTAAACAAAAGTGTTTGTTTTGTTTTTCTATTTATTAAATGAATTGATTGCGACCACTTACCTTAAAAAAATTGAGTAAATTGAATGAATATTTTTTTTAAGTGCACTTTGGTTATAGTTTTCTTTGGTGTGAAGTTTTTAATCCAATCCGTATCTCAATGTAGTGTGGTTTTATCTTTTACCAATAAGCATTATTAATTTAAAATTTTAATAATACAGTGTTCACATTTTTAATTAAACAGGCATGTGTTTCTTAATTTATTTAGACTAGTTTAAGTCATTCCTTGCCAGCCTTTTTTTTTAAAGTTGCATGCCAGCCTTTTGTGATTTTTTTCACAAAAGTTTCACAAAATGCCTTTCAGGATTTTTTTTTTCTAAAAATACATACAAATATATCAAATGAAGGAACAGACCCTCTGCTTTCAAACAAACAGTAAACAAACAAACAAAAAGGGAAAAAATATTTTTTTTAGCAAAAAGCTGAAATAATTACATTTTTGTGAAGGAATTTTGTTAGAGATCAGATTTAGAATAATTATCAAAACATGCAGAGTTTAAAATTAGTAAATAAAAAATTGCTTATTATTAAAAAAAAGTATAAATTGAGTGTCATCTAGTGGATAATCGCGGTATAACAGATTAACATATAAAAACTCATCAGGAACACGTTTTTTATGCAAATGTTTTCTCTTAATTGACAAGATAACTCGTCAATGGTGGGGAAAGAGTTAATTTTACTCATGTTGAATATTTTGTCCTGAAAGCATGATATTTATTTTCACCTGTTATGTTTCCCCTTATAGGACAAGAAGTTGCGTATCTTTGACCCCAGGGCTCAGCCGTCAGCGGTTCAGGTACGTTTGAAGGTTTTCTCTTAACCAGCAGCTTCCTGTGATGGACGCATCATTTCCTGTTAAAGGGATAGTTCACCCAAAAATATTATTTGCTCACCCTCATGTTGTTTCTGTATGAGTTACTTTTTTTTCTTAAACAAAAAAGAAGATATAAAAATATATATATATATTGTAAGCACACAGTTGAAGGTACTCACAGACTTCCATAGTAGGATAAACAAATACTATGGAAGTCAATGAGTAGCTTTTATTTTTATACAGATTTTTATTTATTTTTAATTATCTTAAGTACAGTTTAGTTTCTATTGTATGGATCTTTTTTTCTTTATTTAGTTTTAAAATGTTTTATATCAGTTTTATTTAGTTAAACAACCTTAAAACCTCTTCAACTTGTTCCTTCTATTTTTTGTTTGGTTTGATTATTCGTACTTCACTATTGTAACTTCTTTTTTTAATTTACTGCATTTTTCCACCGCTACCTTATTTCAATTCGTACGCATTTTTCTATGTGGCTAATTCGTAATAAATCGTATGACCACATCCGTAAATTTTTTTGTACAATTTGCCCCTGTGACTTTGGGGTAAGGGGTGTGGTTTTGTTATTTTTTTCTGATAATCGTATGTTTTTGTACTATTCATATTTATACGAATACAAATTTATACGAATAAGCCAACTTGTAAAATACGTACGAGTTCTCATGAGATCAGGCTGTTGTTTCTCATGAGCTCCTCACCATTGAATCCTATTAACTTTGAGAAGCCATTGTGACCATGACCGTTTGAGCCGTGAGACCGTGATGGTGTTGTGAAGACTGTAGAGAATCACCAGCTCCTGTTTGAGAGTTAATCAATCCTACCGATTTTAACAGGAACGAGGAAGTTTGGGTCAAGTCAGACCAAACATTCCCACAGTCCTTCACTGAGGTGAGCTGTGACCTCACTGAAGCCCCGAGTCTTTTTGTTTGTATTGTCTTTTAAATGTACATAAAGCTCATAGCGAATCAGATCATGGTGGATTATACATTAGCCGTGCTGGTCTCTGAGTAAACAGCCGATAGTATGGAAGGTTTACTGAGGATTAGTGTCTCAGAAATGTGTTAGATCTGACATCTGAAGCCCTGCTGTGACATAAACACACGAACACTCGTGTGTGATCTCTGTCACTGTGTTGTTAGAGCATCAGATTATTGGACTTTTTCCGAGTTTGTCGTGTCGGTATGTTCATGGGAATTTCTTTTGGTTTTCATGTTTAAACTCCAAACGTCTTTGTTCAGTGAAACTGAGATGAGTCTGATATACCTACTCATTTAGCTGGTCTCCCAGCCTGGTTTAAGCTGCTTTAGCTGGTGTGGCAGACTAGTTTTATAGGAGTTTAGGCCACTTTTAGCTGGTCAGACTGGGAGACCAGCTAAATCACCAGCTAAAACCAGCTGACCCATCAGCTTTGCCAGGCTGGAAAACCAGCTTATCCAGCTTTGCCAGGCTGGGAGGAGCAGTTTAAACCAGCTACTTCCATCTAAATCCAATTAAGACCAGCCAACCAGTTTAGCCAAACGTCTAGCCTGTTCAAGCTGGTTTAAAAATGTGTCCAAAACCCCTTTAAAACCAGCCTGCTAACCCAGTGTAACCAGCTAAAACAGAGCGTCAACCTTACAATCTCTCTGATGAAGCCAATACAGAAGTGACTTAAACTGCAATTCATCAACTGGCCACTAGAGGCTCCAAATAGGAGTCAATTCCCTTAGACCCCCATATTAAAATGCCCAACTTTACAATATAGCTAATTTTGCCCCTCATGACAACTGTGAGAGGGGTGAAAGTTTTTGTAACTCATCCGTTTAAATAATATTAAGCCTTAAACTTCTGCATAATTTAGGGCGTGGCCACTTGAGTGATGGGTGAACAGCCATTGCTATCACTAGAGGCGAGCTAGGTGGGTGTGGTTTAGCAACCAGCCACCTCAGCTTCACCCACATCCTGCCCTTTTACCCATTTTCTGATATACATTATATTCTGAGTGATGCACATTAACGCTCGGCCAAGATGGCGACAGGCACCGCCTACTTTAAGCTTCAAAAACGATATTTAAAAACCTATGGGTGACCTCATGGACACTACATCCATCTTTTTTTACAGTCTATGGCTACAACCAGGCTTAGGTTGTAGACACATGAAAATAACCGACTAAAAAGATATCTATATCTTGTCACTTGTCGACTCAAGTGGTTAGGACAAAAACTTTCAAGAGCTTTTATAGATTCTGTCCCATTTTGCACTCAACTTGTAAAGCTGCTAACACACCAGATCTATCGGTCTATCTGGGTGTTGATGTGTCTATCTGTTGATCGGTCTGACTGTCTATCTGTCGATCAGTCTATTTGTCTTTGTCTATCTGTCGATCTGTATGTTTGATAAAGGTGTAGGAGTTATACAGATGAGTTGATTCTTTGTGCTGGATTCAACTTGTTTGGGAATCATGTGACTTTAGTTGAGTTTGTGCTAAAAACAGGACGTTTGCAAATTTTTCTTCATATTTCATCCTGGCACATTTGCATGTCATTTGTTTGGCACGATAACCTGTATTGGCCAGATATCTTCTATCAATATCTTCTATTGCTTCTATGAAGCCACACAGTGGGATTACATTATAATTAGGGCTGTCAATAGATTAAAATATTTAATCGCAGTTAATCGCATGATATCATGAGTTAACTCGCGATTAATCGCAAATTAATCGCACATTTTTATCTGTTCTAAATTTACCTAAATGTAACACTTTTTACGTTTTTAATGCTCTAATCAGCATGCATTTGGATAATATATTATGCTATATACAAATGTATGTCTACAACAGCCTGTTTACATTTTCAACAGAACCATCAGCCATAGTTTTATAAATGTTTTTGCCTTTAGAAGACCTTGTTCTTTCTCCATTTCTGTTTGCTGCTGCATCATTTGTGACCTGTGCTGGCAAATTGAGTTGGGATAAGCAAATTTTCAAAAATGTGTCACTTATATTTTAACATTCTCTATTAAAAACTTCAAAACAATTGGACCAATTGTTGGAATCTGACAAAGCATGACAGAACTATACCTGTTAACGCAGAGCAAAAACATATATGTTTTTCTTTTATTGTTTAATTTTGACATTGAGACAGACCACTTTAAGACTGTAGGATAATGCAAGGGTTTAATATAATGAAACAACAGATACTTTTCCTTAACAGTTAACCAAACATTCACTTCAGATATAACAGATTATAGGTCATACCTGCGTGAATTCTTGTCAAAACAGATATTTTTAAACCTGTAAATTTGTGTTAGATGTCTATATATATCGAGCCCAGTCTCCTGAAGATGCGTATAAATAGCACGAAGTGTCACGCACTCGCGCGTTTGTGTGCACGCGCTTCAGACGTCTTTTGAGCCTTGTCACTCTTAATAACTCTTTTAACATCAATCAGATCCCGAACTTTATCTCTCTTAATAATTATTTTACCATCAAGTAAGTCCTGCGGTCTATTTTCTATAATTTTTGAATGCTTTTTAAAACGAAACTAAAAAGTGAAAGAAGACGCATCTTTGCTTTATATGGATTTGGGACGGTACACCTCACAGAAAACGTGCAGATAAAGAAAACTGCACGTGCAGAAAACGTGCATTTTAGATGTTTAATGACCATTTAGAGCATTGGATTCGCTAGACGAGAGCTTAATGTTCTTATTTTTATGAAAAGCTCCGACTCATCTAGACAGCGCCAGTCACTTGCTGCGTCTCAATTTATCCAGCTGTGGGTCAAACAGAAATTGCGTGTTGCCTTAATCGCGCGTTAATAAAATTAGTGCCGTTAAAATGAATTTGCGTTAACGCGTTATTAACGCGTTTATTTTGACAGCCCTAATTATAATGTAACAGTTATAAAACGTTACGTCATCCATGAACATGATTCCTGAAAATAGGGCAGATGTCAAGATTGTCAGTAAACGTTCACTTTTACTAGTAAGATCTCTGATGCTGGTTTTCTGGTTGTAAAGATTAGTAGGAGACTGATGCCCAGAGTATCCAGTATCAAATCGTCTTTATCTTGAGTCAGGTTCAATGGAGACCATCTTGCTTTCCAGCCATGTTTTTCTGGCACTTCATTGCGTGTATGCACCCCTTCACCCCCTTTAACATTACACTTACTTGAGCATCCTAAATGATCTGTCACAGGCCAATGGAGCGCTGCCTGATGAACTCTCAAACCTAAAGCAAAGCCTCAACAGTCATCCCAAGGCCACAGAGCAAACTAAGACGTGTTTGAAGGTGGCCATATTGTTTATGAAATTGACCTCACATAACACATCCTCTTCTAATCGCAGGGTCTTAGTCACCACACACACGCTTGTAAAAAACAATGTTTTTTTGCACCGGGTGATGACTACTGTCTGTTTATGGAACTGTCGTGCGGTACGCCCGCTTTTCTTCGACAGATTGTCTGATATAGACAGGTGGGGTAAAAATAGAGGCAAATTGTAGTCCGGTTTTGCAGTATTTATGGGAAGAAGCGAGACTGTGTATAATTTACTCTTTTGGAAGGCATGTGTATGATCTGTAATCAGTGTGTGTATGTACGTGCAGGCACACGGCTGTATTTAGGTAGCTGGCACGGCTGTGTGCGTGTGTGCTGGGAGAAATTTGTGGTTTTGAGAGTCGCTTTGTAAGTTTTCTTGCTTCGTCTCGATTTTTAAATTGTAAATGTGTGAATAAGGGCATAAATTGCATCAGATTTTTCAAAGATGTTCAATTGCTCAGCGTAGTTTTCGTTGTAAAGCTTTGTTTTGTGATTCGCTACATCCTTCATCCTCATATTTTAAGAGTCCAACATTCCAGTGATTTGTTTTACCATGGTAATGGGCATGGCATGCATTGCAGTGCTAAAAATCACTTTAAATTACTCTTTCTCTCTCTTTGTTATTCACTGCTTTATAGTATTTTTTAAAAGTTTTAATACTGAATAATTCATATAAAATTCTTGTTACCATAGTAAAATCACTGTAAATCACCCTTTCTTTGTTGTTTACTGCTTCATAGTATTTTATAAAAGTTTTAATACTGAATAATCCACCTTGAACTCTCTTTACCGTAGTAAAGTCACTATAAATCACCCTTTTTTGTTGTTTACTGCTTTATGGTATTTTATAAAAGTTTTAATACGGAATAATCTACCTTAAATACTGAATAATTCATATAAAACTATATTTACTGTAGTAAAATCACTTCAAATCACCCTTTATTTGTGGTTAACTGCTTTATAGTATTTTATAAATGTTTTAATACTGAATAATGCATATATAACTTTCTTTCATATAAAACTTTCTTTCATAAAAAACTTTCTTTACTGTAGTAAATTCACTTTAAATCGCCATTTCTTTGTTTTTTACTGCTTTATAGTATTTTGTAAAGTTTTAATGCTGAATAATTCATAAAAAACTCTCTTTACCGTAGTAAAATCACTATAATCACTCTTTTTCTCTTTGTTTTTTACTGCTTTATAGTATTTTGTAAAAGTTGTAATACTAAAAAAAATTATTATAAAACTCTTTTTACCATAGTAAAATCACTTTAAATAGCTTTCTTTCTTTGTTGTTTACTGCTTTATTGTATTTATAAAAGTTTTAATGTTAAATAATTCACCTTAAACTCTCCTTAACATAGTAAAATCACTATAATCAGTCTTTCTCTGTTGTTTACAGTTTTAATACTAAATAATTCATATAAAACTTTTCTGTTGTTTACTGCTTTATAGTATTTTATAAAAGTTTTAATACTGAATAATCCACCTTAAATACTAAATTATTTATATAAAACTATCTTTACTGTTGTAAAATCACTGTAAATCACCCTTTCTGTGTTGTTTACTACTTTATAGTATTTTGTAAAGTTTAAATGCTGAATAATTCATATAAAACTCTCTTTACCGTAGTAAAATCACAAAAATGTATCTTTGTCTCTTTGTTGTTTACTGCTTTATAGTATTTGTAAAACTTTTAATACTGAATAATTCATATAAACCTATCTTTACTGTAGTAAAATCACTGTAAATTTTGCTCTTTTTGTTGTTTACTGCTTTATAATATTTTATGAAAGTTTTAATGCTGGATAATTCGTATAAAACTCTTTACTGTAGTAAACTCACTGTAAATCACTCTTTCTCTCTTAGTACTTTGTAAAAGTTTTTAACACTGAATAATTCATATAAAACTCTCTTTGCCATAGTAAAACCACTGGAAATTGCGCTCTCTTTTTGTTGTTTACTGCTTTATAGTATTTTAGAAAAGTTTTAAAGCTTAATAATTTATATAAAACTCTCTTTGCTATAGTAAAATCACTGTAAATTGCGCTTTTTTGTTGTTTACTGCTTTATAATATTTTATTAAAGTTTTAATGCTTGATAATTCGTATAAAACTCTTTACTGTAGTAAACTCACTCTAAATCACTCTTTGGGCCCTATTTTAACGATCTAAGCGCATTGTCTAAGGCGCACAGCGCAACGTCTAAATGGGCGTGTCCGAAACCACTGTGGCTCATTTAACGACGGGAAAAAAGTTGTTTGCGCCGAGAGCATGGTCGAAACGGGTAGGTCCTATTGTAATGGGAGTATTTTGGGCGTAACGTGCAGTAAACCAATGAGAGTCACAGCTCTCATTCCCTTTAAATGCATGTTGCGCTGGCGCTATGTCTAATCCCTATTTAGATGACGGACTTAACTGAAAAACTAAGCAGAGGAAGAAGATCCCCAGTTTAAGAATAATGTTAAATAATTGTGTTGTTTTTCACTTGTATTGAAATTGTTATTTTTTATTAAAACCTTTAAAACCCGTTTTCTTTTAGTCATGGAAGTAAAAAAGCAGGCTTGTAATTGCTTTAAATGTATGGCTATCCAATATCATCAAAAAATAATTTACAAGTGTAAGAAAAGGTTTGTACTCTAAAAATACTTTATTTGTAACAAACAGGAGATAAAGAATTTACAAACGGCTCTCCTCACGTTTCAGCACTTTGGACAGCGGTTTTTAGCAAAGAGGTTGTTTTTAAGCATTACTTAAAATGTTTCTCATCTCACCATATCCACAGGTACAGAGTCATCATATACACTAAATCCGTTAGGTAGCATTAAAAAAAACATTTAAAAACAGATGCATTTGTTTAAAGCAAGCATTTATTTACTTACCAGGCTACAGGTAAAGCAGCTCTTTGCGCCTTCTAACGTCTCATAATTTTTCATTGTTTACTGCTTTATAGTATTTTAAAAAAGTTGTAATGCTGAATAATTCATATAAAACTATTTTTTACCATAGTGAAATCACTGTAAATTGTGCTCTTTCTTTGTTGTTTACTGCTTTATAGTATTTTATAAACGTTTTAATACTCAATAATTCATATAAAACTATTTTTACCATAGTAAAATCACTGTAAATTGCTCCTTCTTTGTTGTTTACAGCTTTATAGTATTTTATAAAAATTTGAATGCTGAATAATTCACCTTAATCTCCCTTTACCTCTCTTTCTCTCTTTGTTGTTTATTGCTTCATTGTATTTTATAGAAGTTTTAATGCTGAATAATTTATATTAAACTCTTTGCTGTAGTAAAACCATGGTAAATTGTGCTCTCTCTTTGTTGTTTACTGCTTTATAGTATTTTATAAAAGTTTAAATACTCAATAATTTATTTAAAACTCTCTTCGCTGTAGTAAAATCATTGTAAATTGCACTCTTTTCTTGTTGTTTACTGCTTTATAGTATTTTATAAAAGTTTTAAAGGGGCCATGGCATGAAAATCTGACTTTTTTCATGTTTAAGTGCTATGAGTGGGTGCTTCTATCAACCTAGAAAATGTGAAAAAGATCAACCCAGTAATTTAGTTTTGGTAGACCATTCTCTACAAGCACATAAAAAATAGGTTGTTGAAATTTGTTTCTCCTTATGATGTCATAAGGAGCTCTTATTATAATAATACCACCCCTTAATCTGCACTATCCAACCACAATACTGCCATTTAGTGCAGAGAAAAGCACAATTGAGTTTTAATTGCAACAAACCACCATCATTGTGATCAGTGTTTGAATTTCATCCGCTCATTTGCATTTTAAAGGACACACCCAAAACGGCAAATTTTTGCTCACACCTACAAAGTGGCAATTTTAACATGCTATAATCAATTATTTATATGGTATTTTGAGCTAAAACTTCACTTTTTGTGCTCTGGGGACACCAAAGATTTATTTAACATCTTAAAAAAGTCTTATGCCATGGCCCCTTTAATGCTGAATAATTCGTATAAAACTCTTTACTGTAGTAAAATCACTGTAAATCACCATTTGTTGTTTACTGCTTTATGGTGTTTTTTTACTGCTTTATAGTATTGTATAAAGTTTAATACAGAATAATTCATCTGAATGCTCTAACAGAAGAAGCACATTTTTGCTTTTAAGTCCTGTTGAGTGTCAGCTATACAGCTATTATTAACTAAATGTTTGCAAATCACAATGAACAGTAATTTACATTGTCACATGTATTGAACCCAGAACATTACTTCAATTTGTGGACCTTCAAGGGGTCACAGGGTTTAATGGGTACGGCTTACCCATCATGCTTTGCTGCACGTGCTTTGGTCACCGTTTACGTTTTGGCCTTGCCACGGGTATTTTGTGGTCTAACCCAATTTGTAAGTCGACCTCATTTTTAGCAGAAATTCAGATGGGTCGTTTAATAGGTGGAGGTGTCAAGGTTGGGTGGGACGCAGAGTTTTGGAGTGCCATGTGTATTCTTAATGTAAATGTCTTTCTCTGTGTATGTGTTTCAAATTACAGAGCTGAAAATACTCCTCATAGTTTAGGCCACACTGGCCCCAGAGATGGAGTGATGCGGTCGCTGGCAGCAAGGGAGGCAGGAAAGGGAATATTTTCTGGACGTAGGGCCCAGATTTCTCAATTTCATCTTTAGCTTCTGCTGCTTTTGGTGAAATCAGAGAGGTTTTGGAAAGGGTTCAAGAGGTGGAAAAAGGGGGACCAGTTTGAACGCAAAACATTCAGTGCAGACTCAGCGACTGTAGGGGTTTGTGGGAGACGCAGATTCATAAAGGCTTCACAGATCGGAATGAATATGTTGAATATTAGTCCCATGGGTTAAGGTTACACAAAATTATGTTGTAAACAACCAGTGTATGATTCATCAAAAGAATGGAAACTCAGAGGGTGTAATTCATGACAGATAGATAATCTGACACAAGTCATAAAATCAAGATAAAATATAATGGAAAGTACTTTCTCTAACCATTTTGGACAACATGACTTTGAGGGCTTTTGTAGGGGATTTTGGACATCTGTTTTCGACATACTAAAGGACTTTTGGGTTGTGACATAAGAATAATGTGGCATTCCTGTATAGCTTATTTGGTAAAGCATTGCAAAGCAATTTAAAGGTCACACATAGTATGTTTATAAAATGCTTTTAAAATGACCTGTCAAATGCATAAATGTAAATATTGGTTTAAATTAACATTTACATTTAGGCATTTAGCATTTTTTTTCAAAGCGATTTACAAAAGTGAGGAAATTTCAAATAAGAAAAAGTTCAAATAGTAACAACAGTGGCTTTACTGTTTATTGTAACATTAATATCTTTTTCACAAATGTTTAAATAAAGTAAGACAATCTGACTGTTCAAATTCCAGAAAAAACTCAGTGTTTACAGTATGGAGCATGTAATACAAGTATTACATTTCATAGTATCAACATTTACAAATGTACATCCGCAGGGTGCAATTTGCCAGGGGGGGATAGGGGGGATAATCCTCCCCTCTGGTCTTTATATCACTGTCTCTGATTAATCATTTTTATCTTAGATGGGGACAAAATTGATCCCGCCATAATAATTAATATAAGCCCGTGGTTCATAATTTATTTTAATAAATAATAATATGAATATAAATACATCCCCCCTCCGATTTTTCATAAATCGCACCCTGTACATGCATTTTGTTGTACTCCAGGGATATGCAACAATAGTGTGTAAAGTGTGCTATGATTTATGTGAAGGTGGGGATGTTTGCTGGTAGAAGTTCTTGTTAATCCTGAATTGTTTTTTATCAATTTAAATTCACCATCCTGGTGAACCATACAATGCAACCGAATCCTTGGTACGTCTGCCATCACGCAGTGTCGGCCATTTGCAAAGTGTAAATGTTACTTTGGACACTTTAGAGTTAGGTTGAAGTCCATGTTAGTGTGTTAACATTCATCATGTTAATGGTGATAACCAAGACAACTTTTCATCTTATACACAAGTTTCGGGAAAATATGTGATAGGCAGGTCTTTTTTCAACAATTCTGCAGTCCGAATCACTGTCTAACCCATACTGAAGCTGTGCACAGCCATGTAAATATTAATTTTGGATGAATGGAGTGATTTTCCCATCAGGTCTTTTGTAACAGCTCCCTTGTTACCTATGAATATGTAGAAATAAGAATGTGTGAAAGAATAAAAGGAGGAAAATGGATATATAATAATACAGCTGTGTGCAAGATTTTAAAGTCTCCATGAAGAAAAATCCCAAAATTGAAGTCAAAGAGTCAGTGTTTTTGGCTTTTAGTATGGTTTTGTTAGCCTTAAGGATATCTGTAAACCAGTGTACCCCAAAAATTGACAAAAAAATTGCATATAGAAGACAAAAGTGTTTCAATCAGTATGAATAATTGATTTTTATAATATTATTTTGCACGTTAGCTCTCATTAAATTCCAGACTGTGATAAACTAAATGCTATTATCTCACTGAATGCTCACAGAATTATAAATAAAGCAATAAGCCCCAAGAAGCAGTGGGTTACCAGTGCATTTTATAACAGCTAAGGGGCGTTATTAGGCACGACGCAAAGTGGAAACCCCATTAGCTGTTATAAAATGCACTGTAACCCTACTGCTTTGCGGGGCTTATTGCTTTTATAAAACTGTTACTTCATATGCATAACGTTAGCGGGATTTCATAAAATAAAACACAAATAAGTTGTAATTATATTAGTACAAATATTACTCTTCCGCCAAACAAAGTAGTTCCTCAGAATCAAGTGTGGCTGCAACAGAGCGCAGTTCCAAACCAAGACAGACGCAGCAAAGACACAATGAAAATATGATTTAAGACTGTGGTGTATATTTTATAAATCAACATTCATCTAATTTATACATTAACATTTATATCGTTCAACTGTTAAAGTGATGATCAAATATGCTTGGAAGCATGTTGAACTCTTTCCCCGTCAGCGGTTTTTTAAAGTTACCACCCAGTTTTAGTTTAATGCCTTACAGAAAAAATATTTTCTTTAAATAAACATAAAATATATCAAATGAAAGAACAGACCATCAGGTTTCAAACAAACAAACAAACAAAAAACGTTTCATCCTACCTTCATTTGTTCTCTTATCACCTCTCAAAATTTCAGCTAAAAGCGGAGATAATTAAATTTTTGTGAATAACTTTTGTAAGAGATCAAATTCAGAGCCTGGTCAAAACACAGTGTTTTTAGTGTTGAGTGAAAGCGTCAGTGTTTAAGTTGGGTAAGATCGCCACTCAGTGGATAGCGGAAATATAAATTTCAGGTAGATGGGTGATTCTCACGAAACCATTGAAACACCACGGCACCAATGATTTTAGCTTTAAAATGTGTAATATCGTAACATTAAAAAGCATCAGAATTAACACAATACTGTGTTCTACCTTGCACAATGTGTGATTTCAACATAAGAATTTATAATTGTAAATTTTATCTCATTTTCTGCTGAAATTCTCATTACCGCAATGTGTCCGGCTGTGTTTGAAAATGCGTTATGTTGTAATTTAATTAAATTAACACAAAAAAATTAAGAAAAAAAATAAATGGATGTTTTGCTAGACTACTTTAGATGACAGAAAAAATATTTACTGAATATTCATGTATAATAATAATGAAGAAAAATTTGGAAAATGATGTGTCCATGCCTGATGTTCTCATCCTCCGCAACACTTTTTGAGAACAGTTTAAGCACACATACAGAATTTTAATAAAGTTTGATTTTGAGTGACCAAGCACATGGACCAGTTACTTCAAGATGGCTACCAGGTAACATTTTTTTACAGTTAATTTGAAATATTGTTTTGTCAGAATGCTTACACGACATTTGATTATCATTACCGCAACAGATGCTTATTAAATGTTAATTTAATTAATAGAAGCATAATACTTTGATTTTAAATGCATGTGCAGAATCTCCAAATTATGTTCTTTCAGGTTTGTCATGTCATTTTGAAAATATGTCAGTGTTGATGTTTTCTGACTGTTGCGGTAATGAGATTTTTTAGGACTAAGTTTTTTAAATTATGTTACAAAAAGTGTTAAATGATAAGTAAAAGTTTTTAAATTAATGTTCCCATTTACTCCAGACTTTGTTTTTCAATGTCTGGTGGGAAAAAAAGTAAATTTAAGCAATTTTTACATTTTCATGCTTGACATTTTTAAAACCAAGTTTTCGTGAGAATCACCCAGATACTCCTCAGGGAGCCTTTTCTCTTTATTGATTAGATGACTCAACCATATTTATTGACATTTATCTGGATATCACCATAATTGTGCAATTGTAGACAAATGAAAAATATGATTAAAGACTGTGGTGTTTATTTTCATAAATCAGTACGCAGCAACAGTGGCGCAGTGATACTTATGTAATGCGGTCTGAACCGTGGGGTTATCAGGGTATTTTATCATGGGCCGGCGCTTCAACCAATCAGAATGAAGAAACAGAACTGCCCGTTTTATAATATTTATTTTTCTCTATTAAAAATAATTACTTACTAGGAAAAACGAATAAAACCATATTTGTAAATATTTCCTTTGGACATCCATTAAAGGTGGTGTGTGTAAATTTTAGAGAATGTAATCTAGTGGTGAGATTGCGAATTGCGAACAGCTTACCCTTCAATTTCAAAACACATTTAATAGCTGGCACAGGACAAACATGTTGTCGTCTGAGACGACGTAGTGATAAAACACGCTCTACAGTATAGTTTGTCCGTTTAGGGCTACTGTAGAAACATGCCGGTGACTTCCATGTAATAGGACCCGCGTGTATTTAGATAAAAATGACTCATTCTAATATAATAAAAACAATATAGTTTGTTTTTTAAAGTCTTTATACGCCATTGATAATATAGTCATGCATATTATATTGCATTTTTGTCTTACAGTTACACAGTGCACCTTTAAAACTCACGCGAATGCTAGAGAGCGTAAGCGCCACCTATGAAAAGTACTTTTGCATTACGGAATGCTCCAAAGCTTAACTCTGACCTGTGAATTCATATCATGTAAAGAGGTGTGACCAGCAGAAGATCGATATTTTGCAGCATGACCTTTTCAGAAATTGCAGAATACACACAAAAAAAATGCTGTGTTATTTTTAACCCAGCATTGGGCCAAAAATGGAAACACCAACCCGATGGGTTGTAATTTAACCCATACTGGGCTGTTTCAACCCAAAATACTGGGTTGTTTTAACCCATTGTTGGGTCAAATGTAAAAAAATTGGGATATTTTAACCCAATGACCGGGCTTGTCCCTTTTTGACCCAACATTGGGTTGAAAAAAGCATTTTTTAGAGTGTTGCACAATCCCATTTTGTACATACAGCTTTGAAATCACAAAAACAACAATAACAATCTAAGCACACCTAAATTGATGATGTGTAGATAAAAAACAACGTCTTGGTGCATGATGTCATTGACGATTGCTATACATTTGGGCTCTCCATAAAATTTCTCATTTTGAAAGTGTGGTGTGACTGTACATTGTCAGGAAAAGATTGTCAGTCCTAGTTGGGGAAAAAAGTACAAAAAAAACATCTTATTAGTCGATCAGATGTACACATATCTGTACCTAAATGGTACATATTAAGACTTTATTAAAGTGTACTGCCCCAGTGACCATTTTTACTCACATTGTAGCTTTAGTATGCCAGAAAAAATAAGCCCAGATGCATTTAGACATTCAGTTATTTTGGAGTTTGAGTTTTTAAGTTATATTATGTTTGGCTTTGTATGTTTCACTTTTGTGTTTTTTGTTTCTTTTTGCGGTTACTTAAGTTTTTGAGCTGTATTATTTAGTAAGAGAATTAACTGTAAGTACGCCTGCACATTATCTGAAAGCTTTGTGGATTTACAACGCCATCCATCCCATGTGTATATATTTATATAATATTTTGGCTTGTTTACATTTCCAGCTACATAGGATCTAGTGTACTTTCAGCACAGATTACAGTTTATGGGGTTTATATCCATTTGGTAAAACGTGAACGAGGCGTGCGTTTTTGGAATCAGGACTTTCGGCATGTGCAGATGTGTTTTTTTGTAATGCCGAGGTCTCATTAGCACAGCCATTCTTTTTTTCTAGCTAATTAGATAAATGCATACATGTGTCAGACACCTGGAGCCAACATGGTTGCCTGTTTAGCCTCCCCCCTTTAGACTGGAAAAGATTTCAATAGAGACCCTATTGAGATCCCATCCTGAAGTCAATTTGATCACCACATCCTCAAAGCTGTCAACCATTCATTGAGACCAGGACACGACACCATCAGTTCCTGCGGATCTGGAGAAGATAATAGGCTTGGCCTGACCAGATTAAGACATATGGTTACTGTGGGCTCCAGTCGTGGTGACAGAATCCATTTCCAGACCCTCTCATCTCATCTCAAGGTTTGATCTCGGTGTACCATTGATAAACCAGATTCTTCTCCGGTTTCACACCAGGGCCAGACGTCACCAAACTGTGTCCGAGTCATTTAGCTTCTGGGTTTGTCGTCCGCACACGCCCGACTTCTGTCACTCATTACCGGAGTATATTAAGGAGCAGGGCCATAGACAGCAGTATATCCATCACATCAGAAGAAGGCAAAGAGAGTTCACAGACTGATCTTTGTACCCTCGTGTCATTGGACTAATGAGTCTTTTCCTCGATGGTTTATTTTCCTGTGTGTGCAGACTGTCCGTACTCATTAAGGTCAATGTTGATGGCTTCTCTGCATAAACTCTCATACGATTTAGGAATTTGTGTTACACCAGAAACAAACACAAGTATGCAGCCATAAGTCTTGGCCGATGCATTGTTAGCTTAACATGCTGTACTCAAAGCAATGATTGTTTGTGCCATCAAACTGGATGTGTTGTTATTTAAATAAACACATTGACAGTTTGATTAGCTATTTAACTATAACTTATATGCTTGGCATTTGAAACCATGAGTAGTTGAACAGAAGTAGAAAACTAACCACAGACGAGTTTCTGTAGGTCTCCTCACAAAGTATATACTTTAAACCCGAGTTTGGATTATGGGTTCATACTAACCTGGATAATTAATTCTGGGATTACACCAAAATCTAGTTTCAGACTTCAATGTCTGATGGATCTTCTCACCAATTTATCACAGAACCTCAGATGGCTTTTATCCATCTTATTGAGATGCTATTGGTCAGAAAAAGACCAGTTTCAGGGCCCATCTCTGACCCTGGACTACAGGTCTCCTCGTGTCCAAAGAAATGTACCTGACCCGAAATGACCCAAATCACTTTTTACCCAAACCCAACGTGCATAAATAATTTTTTTAAGAAAGACCCAACCTGAGACAAATCCGACAAAATTAGACCCGAGTCCGACGCGACCCCGTGGCAACCCGACCCAAATGTAAACTGAACCAAGGCACCAACGTGCGTGTGTGTGCAGGCCTTGCAACCAATTTGGCCCGCTGCTCCATTTATTTTCATTTGTTATCTGACGATGACACCAAGGTAACTGCTTACAGTGTGTATTCAAAAATGATTGACAACGAAAATGAACTTACCGCAAGCCACACAATGACGAAAGCTCCCCTGGGCAAACAGAGGGGGGTTTGGAAAAGGACTCGATGTTTGGGTCTTCTTGGGTCCGTTCAGCAAAAACACATTCATTTTAAATTACCTGAGACCCGAAGCCACTAATATTATACCCGACCCATGTCTCAGAGTCCTGCACGGGTCCATTTTTGGAGACCCGCTCCTGCCCGTACCCGCAAAGTTCAGAACCAAATCTGACCCGTCACCCGTGATAATATCAAAATTAAATCCGTACCCAGACCCGTTAAAATTTGGCCCGTTACCTGTACCCGTACCGCACATGCATAAATCACACACGTACCTATCTCGTACCCCACTCAACATCACAACAGCGTCATGAATGGGCTAATGAAATGTGCTAATATGGGCTTTGTTTTGCACCATTCAAATATTAAAGAGACAAATTTCTTAGTTTTTTCTGCGAATTTTTTATTAATTAATTAATAAAATAAAAAACTAAAATTGCAAAATATGTCCCAAAATTGAAAATGAAATGATAAAATTAAAATTAAAACATTGAATTAAATTGTTTTAATTTTCATGGAATGCATCTTCCATGCCAAATAAAAAAATAAAATGCATTTGATGATTTGACATTTCATTTTCACTACAATCTTAAGGCAGGACTGCCAATACTAAAATTGAAAGGTAAATGTAAAAAAAGCAGCAATTTTTTTTTTAAATACAATCTAATTCGAATGTAAATTTCAGTTTTAATTTCATGCTCTTTTTGATTGATCAGTTTTCGTTTTTATTTTCAACTTTTATGCAAATTCTGTTAATCAGTGGGTGGGGTTTATTTGCCCAAAAAATGAAGATTGGCTATAGCAGACCTATTTATTATTTATTTGATTAATTTAGAATTGGCAGAAAAAACTTCCATACTTAGATGCTTTTAAAACTTATCATAAAACAATTTATTTTAGCTTTGTGAAGCGCTTTGAGAAACTCACTTTTATAGGAGCTATAAATGTATTATTTTTTATTTTAAAACTGTTTATTTTTTGTTGTATATTTTGGCACAGATCAAATGCTTTTAAAGATCCAGAAAAATATTTCAGTAATGTGACCGTGCATTTTTAAACGGTAGTGTAATTGACATGATTTATTCCACACAAGCACCCCATCATTTAAACCTCACAACACTGCCATCAACTAAAACAAACATCAATTACACTTTGGAAAGTTTGTGTATAATCTGTCCTCTCGTAGATGTCATTTTAATTCATACAGTCAGCATAAACTTGCATGCATGTTCATTTCCATATAATGTTAACCAGGCCCTTTGTATACTTTCTTGCTTTCCTTTTCCTCTCACAGAGACAGTCGATACGCACATCTTCTCCATCACATTAAATCCAATCTCCACCTGACACAACATCAGCTCACATTATCTATTTAAATATTACTGCAGGTGAAACCAATATTCTTGAACTGTTTTCCATTCACTTATTTTGGATTAGAAGTCTTCTTCTAATATGAACGATTTTCCGTTGGCAGTTCTGAGTCCATCTGTAAGTGAAATTCAAACCCAGGCTGAGTTCATTAAGTCACATTTGTCACCTTACACACCACAGAAATACTGGACTTCTGTGGATTTTCAACCGACCCATTACAATTCTGGCTGATGCAGCTATACTACGCTGCTGAACGGGAATGTGAAGTGGGGGCCAAACGTTTGCTGGTGGTGATGGTCTGCCTGAATAGAGACACGTGGTTTATCTGCAGAATAGATACAGTACACTTGTCCTGATGTTCAGTATAGATCAGTGGATCTTAAACTTGTTGACTTCAAGGCTCTTGTTCACAGTAATATGTGAAGGCCTTGAAAGATGTATATTTGTTATAAAAATAACCCATCACTTAGAAATATCTAGAGAAATATATTTTTAGTTGTTTCAATTTTTTAGTTGTTTGTAGTTAGTGCTTGTTTTTTTAAATCATTTTAAGTCATCCCAAGGGTCCCTGGTTGAGAAACACTGGTATAAATGATTATGGAGTGTTACCTTAAATAAATCAATATGGTAGCATTAAAAATGTTTGTCTTGGAAAAATCAAGAGAAAACAAGTACATTTATAAACATTAATTTTTCATTTTCAAACCATCATCATAAATATTCATATGTATTAAAAACCAAAATTACGTTTTGCTCAGTTTAGTTTAGCTCACTTTAGCGCATTGTAATTTAGTTTAGCTTGTTAGCTTAGCATTGTGTAGCATAGTTTAGGTTTAGTTTAGTTAGGACAGTTCAGTGCAGTTTAGTTAGGGCAGTTTAGCAGAGTTTAGTTAGGGCAGTTTAGCGCAGTTTAGTTAGGGCAGTTTAGCGCAGTTTAGTTAGGGCAGTTTAGCGCAGTTTAGGACAGTGCAGTGCAGTTTAGTTAGGCCAGTTCAGTTAGGGCAGTTTTGCGCAGTTTAGTTAGGTCAGTTTAGCGCATTTTAATTAAGGCAGTCCGCCGCAGTTTAGTTAGAGCAGTTCAGCGCAGTTTAGTTTGGGCAGTTTTGCGCAGTTTAGATTGGGCATTTCAGCGCAGTTTAGTTAAGGTATTTCAGCGCAGTTTAGTTTGGGCAGTTCAGTGCAGTTTAGTTATGGCAGTTTAGCGCAGTTTAGTTTGGACAGTTTAGCACTGTTTAGTTTAGGGCAGTTTAGTTTAGTGCTGTTTAGTTTAGCCAAATATATTTAATATTACCAAGATGAGTCACTTGTATTGATACAAATTGGGGAGATCACAGCTGTCAGTATGGCCTCTGGGAGACATGGGACAAGGGACATGGGGCATGCGCAGTATCTGACAAGTTTTAGCAAGTTTTAGTTTATTTTAGTTAAGGTTAGTTTAGTTTTTTTGCAGTTTAGTTTAGCTCAGTTTAGTTTAACGCAGTTTAGCACAGTTTAGTTAGGACAGATTAGCGCAGTTTAGTTAGGGCAGTTTAGCACAGTTTAGTTAGGGCAGTTTCAGCGCAGTTTAGGACAGTTCAGTGCAGTTTAGTTAGGGCAGTTCAGTGCAGTTTAGTTAGGGCAGTTTAGCGCAGTTTAGCTAGGGCAGTTTAGCGCAGTTTAGTTAAGGCAGTTCAGCGCAGCTTAGGTTGGGCAGTTCAGCGCAGTTTAGTTTGGGCAGTTCAGCGCAGTTTAGTTTGGGCAGTTCAGTGCAGTTTAGTTAGGGCAGTTTAGCGCAGTTTAGTTTGGACAGTTTAGCACTGTTTAGTTTAGGGCAGTTTAGTTTAGTGCTGTTTAGTTTAGCCAAATATATTTAATTTTACCAAGATGAGTCACTTGTATTGATACGAATGGGGGAGATCACAGCTGTCAGTATGGCCTCTGGGCGAGGGACATGGGGCATGCGCAGTATCTGACAAGTTTTAGCAAGTTTTAGTTTAGTTAAGTTTAGTTTAGTTTTTTGCAGTTTAGTTTAGCTCAGTTTAGTTTAACGCAGTTTAGCACAGTTTAGTTAGGACAGATTAGCGCAGTTTAGTTAGGGCAGTTTAGCGCAGTTTAGTTAGGGCAGTGTAGTTAGGGCAGTTTAGCGCAGTTTAGTTAGGGCAGTTTAGCGCAGTTTAGTTAGGGCAGTTTAGCGCAGTTTAGTTAGGGCAGTTTAGCGCAGTTTAGTTAGGGCAATTTAGGGCAGTTTTGTTTAGCGCAGTTTAGTTTAGTGCAGTTTTGTTAGGGCAGATTACCGCTGTTTAGTTAGGGCAGTTTGGGGCAGTTTAGGGCAGTGTAGTTAGGGCAGTTTAGCGCAGTTTCTTTAGAGCAATTTAGCACAGTTTAGTTATGGCAGTTTAGCTTAGCGCAGTTTAGTTAGGGCAGTTTAACGCAGTTTGCAGTTTAGTTTTAGTTTAGTTTTAAACCACATGATTGAGAACTAAAGTGCTAGTAATATAAAGTAGTACAAGTAATATAACTATATAAACAAAATAAGAAAATGTGCACATTTATTAAGTGTAAACGCGTAAAGTCACAACACAAAAAGTCTCACATGGCAAAGTTCAAGAATTCTCTTAATTGTAGGAAAATGCTTACAATAAGAATAAAACATTAGAGAAAAATATCTGAACTGTGAGGAGCTTTGGCTCTTTATTCCTGAACATCTGGTGTACGACTCAGTTTACTCTAATAGAGTCAGTATATGTGCTGTTTTGTGCTGATGCAGGTGATTGGGGGAAGAGAAATGGATCAAGATTGTGTGTGTGCACTTTAGTTTGGCTCCTCATTTATGCATGGATTACACATCTGTAAGTCTCTCTGAAGATCTGGGTTTGCACACTGCACAGAGCACGAGCTTTGAAGACTTTCTAATGTGGCTGCGAGGAAATTAAAGCCAGTAAATTCCCAGTGAGTTGTGTGAATGCAGAAGACAAGCAGACATGTATGCACGAGGACGTGACCCCTCATAACTCCTCCCACCTGGAACCCGATTCCCTTTGATTGCATCTCCACATTTCTGGTGTTGAGTGACTTCGTTTACGGAGGGTGAAGAGCACTGATCCATGATCAGATTAATGGCAGACAGTTTGTTTTACTTGTTTATCCGTCACTGTTCTTGACTTTAACCACAAGTTATTCAAGTTGATATGAAATAATTTTTATCTAAACCAACTTACAATGCATTACAAGGAGTGTGTGCATTTCTTGGGTTCAAACCAACAACCTTTTGCAATGCCAATGCAATACTTTACCACTAATGCATCAACAATAATACATAAACAAATCAATGTATTTTATTTGTGTCAATTTACGAAAGTAAAGAGTAAATGTTTTTTCTTGTTGACTGGGCCGATGTGGTTTAGTTTATGTTGACACATTAGGCCATGGTGCACATGTGGGCATAGTAAGTTTTAGTCCTGCTTACTTTGATGACACATATTTTTTATAATTTAGGTACACAGAGTCATAGCTACGCATTTTTTGGTAAACTTTCCAATGTTGTGAGTCACTTGTTTTTAACCGTTACGTCAATGACTGCTGTTTTCTTTAGTGGATGGTTTTGGTCTTTTGATTTGATCCGCTTACATCACCAACATTCATCGGTGTACCAGTCCAGAAGACCATAATTTTTACTGTTTGATTTAAACCATATGCATATCTTTATAAACTAACCGGCCAACTAGTGAGTAACATAATTTTATTAGCTTACCAAATTTTTGACCCACGTTTAATAAGTGTTATTTAATAGCACATTCCTGCTCCTACCTGTTTGTAATCTCTTAAAGGTGCAGTGTGTAAATTTTCGCGGGATCTAGTGGTGAGTTGGGAATTGCAGCCAACGGCTCAGTCCACTGCCCCACCCTCGCTTTTGAAATGCATAAAGAAGCTATGATAGCCACCACCGGACAAACATTTCATTAGTAAAAAAGTTTGTCCGTTAAGGGCTTCTGTAGAAACATGGCGGCACAAAATGGCGACTTCCATGTAAGGGGACCCACGGTTTATGTAGATAAAAATGTCTCATTCTAAGGTTATAAAAACATAACGGTTCATTTTAAAAGGTCTTTATACACCCCTAATAATTTAGTTTTGTATATTATTTTGCATTTCTGTCAAGATATCCTTCTAAAAATTACACACTGCACCTTTAAAGGATTAGTCCATTTTCTTAAAAAAAAAAATCCAGATAATTTACTCAACACCATGTCACCCAATTATTAATGTCTTTCTTTGTTCAGTCGAGAAGAAATTAAGTTTTTTGAGGAAAACAGTCCAGGATTTTTCTCGTTTTAATGGACTTCAATGGACCCCAACACTTAACAGTTTTAATGCAGTTTCAAATTGCAGTTTCAAAGGACTCCAAACGATCCCAAACGAGGCACAAGGGTCCCATCCAGCGAAACGATCGTCATTTTTGACAAGAAAAATAAAAAATATGCACTTTAAACCACAACTTCTCGTCTATCTCCGGTCCTGAGACACGCCAGCGCGACCTCACGCAATACGTCATGACGTCAAAAGCTCACGGATGACGTATCCAAACTATGCACCAGTGTTAACAAGTGTGCAGAAAGAGGACCGTTCCGAGGTTGTTGTATGTCAAATGATACTAATGAATGTCTTTGGGTCAGTTTATTGTTTAAAATGGTCCACAAATGTGTGTTTTATATAAGTAACACGTGACCTTTCTACGTCACTACGCAATTACGTGAGGTCGCCCTGGCGCATCACAGGACCGGAGATAGACGAGAAGTTGTGGTTTAAAACTGCATATTTTTATTTTAATTATCAAAAATGACAATCATTTCACTAGAAAAGACCCTTATGCCTCGTTTGGGATCGTTTAGAGTCCTTTAAAAACTGCAATTTTAAACTGCATTAAAAATGTTAAAGGAACAGTATGTAAGAAATTTATATCAATGAATCATAAAATGGCCTAATATGTCACTAGACATTAAGAAATCATTTTCATTTCAAATACTTATATCACTGACAACAGTGGTCCGGCCAGGATATTGTCATTTAAAAAGTGGAGTTGCAACCCTCAACTGATCTTTATGTTGTCATTTTGTGTATTGGCCACCAGTTGTGTGATTGCAGTACCAGTTTTAGCCACAAGTTTTGTGATTGCAATACCAGTTTTGGCCACAATCCTACATACTGTTCCTTTAAGTGTTGGGGTCCATTAAAGTCCATTAAAATAAGAAAAATCCTGGAATGTTTTCCTCAAAAACATAATTTCTTCTTAACTAAACAAAGAAAGACATCAAAATTTTGGATGACATGGTGGTATGTAAATTATCTAGATTTTTTTTTTAAGAAAATTGACTAATCCTTTAAGACCAAGATTATCTGGTTTATCAGGACAGGATGGACCCTTTGCATGAAGCTACAAGAGATCTACAGGACCAAACTTGAGTTCCTATTTTGTACCGGATTAGGTTTAGTTGTCACCCCTTTTCAGTTTCATAAAAAGCCACCTAAAGCATCAACATGTGTCCCTTTTGTCTCCGAGCGGCTGACGGTGCCAAACATTTGGTCCATCATCTGTTTCCAGGCCTGAGGTCGACTGTAGTCTGTGGAGATTGAGACCAATTAGCATCGTGGTGAAATAATGAGAGGCTTTTCTTCCCACTTTTGTGCTGCGTTTGATTTAACGCTCATCCGTTTTGTTTTTACTCTACAATTAAAGGCGTTTAACAGCTCTCCATGAATATCCCTGAAATGCTGGACCGCAAACTCCAGCAACTCGACCTGAGACAAAAAAGCGCTGTTGGCTTTTCGCGCCCGTCAAGATGTGTTGTTTAAATGCAGATATCAATTTGATTTGTCAGTTTTACTCTTTGCTGTCTGCTAGTGATCAATTTGAGAGCATCGTGTTTCTATTTAGCATTGTTAATGTTTTCAGACATTTATCGTTTTAACAGATGCCGTCGAGCAGTCAAATAATATGACTATAACTTGGCTTTTAATAACTATTGTTTTTTGCACCATGTCCATCACAGGACTTGGATTGAGTTGCTTTAAGTGTCAGGCCTGCTGTGTGTTTGTGATTTTGACATGTCTGTTTTGATGCCTATTCCAGAAACATAACTTTTAAGCTATCTCTAAAGGTTTGCCTGTTTTTTTTATTTTGGGACGGCATGTATTTAAGAAAATATCGTGTGAAATAGCTTAAGCTCGTGACTTTCCCACAGGTTTTGGATAAAGGGAAAGGTTAAAGAATGAATATCCTTCGCATTATGGATACTTTAACAGAAGCAAATGGTTTAGGTTCCCTGATTGTGTTTAATGAATATATAAGCGTGTGTTTAAACAGTTTCTGCTTACAGTACGGTGAGGTATCTTCAGGAGATGTTTGGAGACGATTGCCAGATTTTGTAAGTTAACACCGCTGAGAAAGAAACTCAGCGGGCCGCAGGTCGAGCAGTCGGCATCTGTTCAGCCTCTGTATTTTTAGCATGTCCTCAATGAGCGCCCTGCTTCGTGAGCATCCCGCTGATTTCACCTTTGACCCCTCTGCTCTCTTCTTCTGTGTTTATATAGATAGATAGCTAACTCTTATACGTTTACAGACAGACATCAACTTTATAAAAGCTGTGAGTTGAGCTTTATCCCCACAGGATTTAATCTCTTCTGCTTTCCATTTTTCTTATACTTGATTTTCCATCTGGGCAATTTGAACTCGACGCCAGTATTTGTCTTTCTTTCTGATGGCGGGCAGTGTGACGTCTTTGTGGCGAGCGGTTATGCAGTGATCAATCTTCGAGGAAGAGCGCTGTTTAGAAATTGACCCCCGTGTCAGTCAAACAGCAGCAGAGTCCTATAATCCACACAAGATGATGTCTTTAAAAATAGCACACGTGTCGTCTCTAGGTGCATCTGTATGCATCTGTACCTCAGTATATGTGACCCAATTTGTGAAAATGCAGCTAAAGTCATTTTTTTGTGATTTACTGTTTTGTACAAATCTAAAGAACATTCAGTGAAAATATAACCTTGATATCTTTAAAGGTGCCGTAAATTGTAAAACTGTATTTATCTGGGCATAGATGAATAATATGAGTTATGTACTTGGTAATGACACATCGTGGGCCTCAAAACGATTGTTTCCTCTTTCTTGTATAAACCTTGTGCATGCAAAAGACCGCTGGAAAACAGACCAATCTTAACATAACACAGACTGTGATGTTACAGTGAGATGTACACCTCCAACATTAAATTATACATTAAATTACAGATTAAATTAACTACAATGTTCTTATAATGCTAAAGCAAAGTTGTGACTGCTGAGTTAGTGCTATATGCTAGTTAATGCTATGCTAGCGTTCCCACGGGTCTTGAAATCCTTGAAAGTTTGTGAATCTGTTTAAATAAAAACAAAACATAGATAGATACAGGTCATTAAAAGTGATTGAATCTATTTTATGCAAGAAGTTTTCTGGGAAAAAAATCCATATTATTCCTTGTGTAGTGTAGGATAATATCATAAAAATTCTAGACTTTTTAAGTACACGTGCTAAACTGTTTGCTTTAAATGCTTATATCTTCTGTATGTGAATGTTAATTCATACCAAAATGCTTTTTTGCATAGCTGTGTTTGGTAAATGAAAACGTCTCGGGTTACGTATGTAACTGTTGTTTCCTGAGAAGGGAACGAGGCACTGCGTCTTGCTTGCCATACTTCCTGCGTTCCTGTTACGCCGTCTTTGGCAATATTTCAGATAGCGATTTACTTCCTGGCTCCCGCGTCACCTTGTGTTTGTCGTTAAACCTCATCATTAGTTGAATTTGATATACACATTCAGACACACTTACCCCTGGAGGCGTCCCCAAAGTGTCACCGCAGTGACGCAGCGCGAGTTCCCTCGAAAGGGAACTATAACGATGTATCTTAAAAGGTAACACAATGTAACCTTGTTCACATTTGAAATGTGTCCCCACATTCAGTCCTTGAATTTGAGGGTATTGGACCTGGAAAGTCCTTGAAAGGTCTTTGAATTTGAAGTTAACTAAGGTGTTGGAACCCTGAAAGTTCTACTATTGACGTTACAGTTACAATTTGCAGGTCCATACTGAAAAAAACACAAACTTACCACTTACACTGCAAAAAATGTCTTAGTATTTTTGTCTTGTTTTCAGTAAAAATATCTAAAAATTCTTGAATTGAGATGTTTTTCTTGATGAGCAAAACGGCCCAAGAAAATAAGTCTAGTTTTTAGACCAAAAATATCACATTTAAGTGAATTTATGTATAAAAAAGCAAAAAAATCTACCAATGAGGCAAGCCAATTTTTCTTTAATTTTTCTTGAATTATTCTTTAGTGTTTAAGAAAAATGTTTAAGATTCTTTTGCTTACCACATTTTTACCACATACCACAATTTTTTTGCTTCTTTTTTGGTCTAAAAACTACACTGCAAAAAAATATTTTCAAGAAAAAAATTCTTAGTAAATAAGAAAATAAGTCTAGTTTTTAGACCACAAATATCAAATTTAAGTGATTTTGTGCATAAAACAAGCAAAAAATGTTTTCTTGAATTTAGTGTTTATGAAAAATTTTCAAGATTTTTTTGCTTACCCCATTGGCAATTTTTTTTGCTTGTTTTATGCACAAAATCACTTAATTTAAAAACTAAAAACTAGACGTATTTTCTTTTAGATATTTTTACTGAAAACAAGACAAAAATACTACGATTTTTTTTCCTTGAAAATCATTTTTTTGCAGTGATGAAACTATGGTGCTCCTAATCTAATTTTTACATTATCAGACTTTAACTTGGATTTTACAGACATGGTATTTGAACTAAAATATTTCTGCCATTATGTTCACATGTAAATAGATGTGTTAGTGATGCATGAGGGACCCATTTGCACATTATACATATACATTTACAGTGTATGAAAATATAATTGTCTGGTTTCTGTAACTGCAGACCGACATAAATCACCCGTATAATGTATTTTCATAATGTGTGTTTTCATCTCCAGTAGACCAATTTGAACATGTCAATTCATTTGTCTGGCCTTTCTGTGTGTCTGGCTGTCTGGTGATCTGGCGTTTTGGGATCGGCCGCTGGTTTAACTGGGAAAATGATTATAAGTCTCTCCTGTAGTTCGTGTAGTTCATGTAGTAGGTCGGAATTCATGCAGGATCAAATTAAAGATGTTATTCGATACTTTGCTGTATTTGTCCTATCGATATTACAGATATTAACCGCAATTCAATGAGCCATATAGTAAGCTGAAATATTAGGAACAAATCAGTTTTTATGTTTCTTTACACAGCCCGCATGCATAACGATTTATAAGTCGATTGTTTTACAGCTTTTAGCTGTCGTCTCTCTTTTGTTCCAGGAAAGTTTGCACTCGGTCTGTTTTGGTTTCTGAATTCACCCCTGTCATCTTTCTGACGATTTAGTTCAGATTCAGAGCCGTGCTTGGGAGGAGAACCGACAGCTGTTTGGAGACCCGATCGACGGCAGCAAGATGGTTTTAATCAGGGTGAAAAGAAAAGCAGCAGGCCTGAAAGGAAATGAAAGAATTAAATGGCTGCTTTGCGTTTTGTTTTTTCCAACTCTTTTCTTTTTTGCTTTGTTCTCTTGGCACTGTTTCATTTCACCAAACGTTTACACAGGCTGAGATCAGCATTACTGAAAATGAAGCTTAGAAGCTGGTTCATCCTAATTAAAGCATATGTGGAGAAGGGCAATGGAAAATCCACTGGGAAAACATCTAGAAACGATGATTAGAAGAATGAAAGTGAAGAAAAGAGAGATGATTTAAGAGCAGGTTTATGACAGAGTACAGCACAGGTTGAAAGGGACGGGAACTGCGGTGACCAGTGCAGACCAGAAACAAAATCCTTTATCCAAATGAGTCCAGATCATATTCCGGATCTGTACGTCAGGAAACTCTGTAATCATAATCTTGATCAGGTTTATGCTAGTGAACTCTCAATGAAAAGACTCATATTACAGTCAGAATAACAATTAACTGACCCATAAAACCAAGTTATACATGGAAAACATCAGGAAATCAGAAGCAAAGATAGTTTCCTGACAAAAATTTGATTTAAATTTTATTTTCTAGTTCATTAACAAACCATCAGTGTGTCGGATCTAATAAAAACAAATTCCGTAAAAAAAACTGTACAATTCCGACAGCTAGTGTGCCGGGAAAATACAGTAAAATAACGGTAAATAAATAAATTACAGTAATTCCGTAATACAAATTTCCCCCCTGTAATTTTACAGTACAATGTAATGCAACATTGAAAACGTTTTATTCTCATAGAAAAAATATAGTGGAATTTGGATAACTGTATAACTTTAAACATTTTTTTTAAATTTCTATAAGAAGAGGGTTATTGGCTGATAGTTCACCCCAGAATGAACATTTTACTCACCCTAATGTTGTTCCGCCCGCATAAGACCTTTGTTAATTTTCGAGACACAAATTTATTTGATCTAAATTTATTTTCTAGTTCGGTAACAAACCATCAGTTTGTCGGATCTAATAAAAACAAATTCCGTAAAAAAGGTACAATTCTGGCAGCTAGGGTGCTGGAAAAATACAGTAAAATAACGGTAAATAAATAAATGACAGAAATTTTCCGTAATACAAAAATACTTTTTCCCTGTAATTTTACAGTGCAATATAATGCAACATTGAAAACGTTTTAATGTCATTGAAAAAATATAGCACAATTTGGATAACTGTATAACATTTAAAAAAATCGTTCTCGATAAGAAGAGGGTTATTGGCTGAAAGTTCACCCCAGAATGAACATTTTGTAATTTATTACTCAACCTCATGTTCTTCCACCTAAGACCTTTGTTAATTTTCGAGACACAAATTTATTTGGTCTAAATTTTATTTTCTAGTTCATTAACAAACCATCAGTGTGTCGGATCTTATAAAAACAAATTCCATAAAAAAAAACGGTACAATTCTGGCAGCTAGTGTGCCGGAAAAATACTGTAAAGTAATTTCAGAAATTTTTCGTAATACAAAAATACACTTTTTCCTGTAATTTTACACTACAATATAATGCAACATCGAAAAAGTTTTAATCTCATAGAACATATGATTTAAGACATGTTTTTTCAGCGTTAAGTAGTGGCACAAATACCAGTAATATCACACACGCAAACATTAGTAAATTGCGTTGCGTGAATTTTTTAAATACTCTCTTCCCATAAATTTTGCGTCTGAAAGGAAAGTCCTCGAAATGCATATGCAATAAGGTCAGTCGCAAAAATAACTAGACCACACCTTTTCAACGCTAATGATGCGCGTCTTTAGTAAATCCCAACAATTGTTATTTAACGCCAAAATCATGGTTTGTGTAAAATTTATAAATCTGGCCCCAAAACATCCCATCTAGGTATTAATTATGTCTACCCTATATGTGTGCATGGTGCTTGACACAGAATCTGGCGCTTGTGTAGTCCTAATGCAGGAGGTTAAAGTTCAAATATGGGTCTTAGAAAGACGAAAATCTAAAACAAAGTCGTTTTTTTTTTTTTTTTTTTTGCACACAAAAAGCAATCTTGTCGCGTCATGAAACCAAGATTAAACCACTGCAGTCAAATGGACAATTTAACAACAATATTTTTACTGCCTTGAATGTGGTAGTTGGATTGCTGTCTAAAATAATAAAAATCAAAAATATCTTAATGAAGATGAACAAAGATCTTATGGGTGTGGTACGATGAGTTTTTTATTCTGGGATTAACTATCCATTTAAATTTAATGATCCGCAACCGTTGCAGCCAAGTCAACTTCAATAGTTGTGTAAACGTCAATGGTTATTTTCTCATGAATCCTAACCAGGGTTCTGAAAATTGTTACTGTAGATGATCTGCAGAGTAGATGAAGACCTGAAGATGGAGGACGTTTAAAAGCTCAGCTCTGAATCTTTGACCGAGAGCCGCAGTAGCATCGATGACAGATGCGAGTGGAAAAGCAATAAAAGGCAGGAGATGGTTACACAGAGGGGAAAATATGAAGTTGCACTAAATTTTTGAGGCCTGATCTCTGCCATAAGCATATGAAGTGCAAAAAACGAATAAAGATTATTCCCATATGTGCTTGTAGACACCTGATAGTCTCCCGGTGGGTGGATCGACATTCCCTCTATGTGACACAGCTGCGTTCTCCGTCTGCGCACAAAAGACGTCGAGCGAGGCTTCAGGTTCGGCACGCCTTTGTTTTGATTGGGAGCGAACCTTCACATAAATCCTTTTTCCGACAGAAGCTGACTTTGAGGTTTGGGCTCCTCCTGACGTTTTGGTGTTATTTTTATCATCTCAGGTTCTCCTGGGTGTTTATTCGAAGGTTTCTTTGCTTCTCACATTTGATCTGTGCTCACCTACCGTATGATTCCTATAAGCTCGACGCTGTGTGCTGCACTTTGTTCCTCGGCTAAAGCAAACACACTGTGCTGTTTCGGCTAATTTCTTGTGTGTGTTTCTCAAAGTCTGCTAGGACAGACAGAGGCCTAGGTGTTGTGGATGTTGGAGATGAACTTCAGGAGATGAAGGTCACGGCGTGTCAGGGGTCTGTTTACACTATCAGTGATTCAAAGCATCAAAGTGGCCCGGCGCAGGCGTTCGAAGGAAACCCGATCACCCCCTTGAGTTTATTTAACCACAATAAAGCGACGTTCGGTATGGGACCGCATGCTTGCAACGCATTCACATCTGGTCTTGTACTGTCACTCGATTTCTCTGTAGCTTCATTTATCTACATTGCCACTCAAACAATAGTTTGCTTTGAAAAGAAAACTAAGCCACTTCATTACAAATAAATTACCAGATTTTATCTTGACTGATTTATCGGTTCGTATGATGCTCACACATGCGTGGTCCAGATGTGCTGCTTCATCTGCAGGCGCGTGAGTGGCAGCGAGCGCAGGCCTCACACCCTTCACATCAGCAAGTGTTTATTTGGTAATGAGAGCCAAACGGTATGATAAACAGACCTCCTTTCCTTCATAACCACAGCTGCAGAAATACTCCCAGTGACATCATCACCGAAAACCTTCATCTGCTAAACATCTCTGCATGCGCACAGTTACGCATGCATTAGATTTATGTTGTTTCTAATGCCACGCAAAGTGGAAATATGTACCTATGGATTGTTTAGGTTATGACATCACCAATCTTATATTTTTGATTCTGAATGAACGATTGCATCATTGAATATTTATGCAGACCCCAAGGTGTTAATGATGGAGTGTGATTGGTTGCTAGACCTTAAATGTGTATTATTTTACGTAATTTAACAGTCAGGAGTCGATTATACAACTTGCACCATGGTTGCCATACTATGGACGGGGTGTAAGAAAATACTGTTACATGTGAGTATGGTGATATTCGTTAGACCAGTGGTTTTCAAACTGGGGGCCAGGGCCCCCCGGGGGGCCGCGAGATGGTGCCAGGGGCCCCAGTTTTATGACATTTTATGAAATACATTAATTTATCATGAAGTTTGTGTAATTAAACCTTAAAAAATAAGGCTACTAACCAAAAGCACTACTTTTTTTGTATAATTTAATGTTTTTTTATTAAAATGTTGAGTTTTAGAACAAGGAACGCTCCGTACACAAGGGGGGCCACACACTGAAAAAGTTTGGGAACCACTGCGTTAGACAATACTGTATCTATTCTCAAACAAAAATAAGCAATATCAATATTTAAAAAATAAAAATCATACAAAATTAACGGCAGTTGTTTTATTTGGAGGTTACATCATGCCCCCTAGATACTTACATAGGGGCGCGCCCCACAAATTTTTTTTCTAAGGTTTGCATATGGTGGTGTGTTATTAGTGACCGCTTTCCTAAAATTATATTCTATTATATCGTCGCGCGTCACAGTATCGCAACACATTGCATTGCAACGCATGTATTGTGAATATGTATCGTATTGCGAGATTCTTATCAATACACAGCACTAATACTTTATGAAAAGTGTCGGTCTATTTATGTAAGTGTAGCTAAATTGCTAAGGCATTGCATTAACAGCGCAAAAGTCATGTGTTCGATTATGTGTCTTGTAACCGGTGATCTGGGCTTGTGCGTTTTGTGTGCTTTTTGCATCGTCATTCGATCGCTAGCTAAATGAATCGCTTTAAGCTAAACATCTTCACACTTTATTTACACGGCATTATCATTCCTCTTGTGTTTGTGTTTCCAATCATTGTCTCATTCGCCTCTGTGGTTTTTTGCACCGAGTCGTTTCGTTTGGCAAGGGGAGGTGGAGAAGCAGCAGGAATGAGATCCAGAAGTTCGATGGATGATGGATTTGATGTCATGGAGCGTGAGTCAGGCCCATATACAATCCTCCAGCGACGGATCGGAATTTATTCCTTTCCTGAGCGCTCGGTGCCAGCAGTTTATTCGGAACGGGTCTTTGCCAGCGTTTGTATTGTGAGCGATGTGTGCTGCTTCTCACGGGCGGGTCATACAGAGGCCTGGCCAAGGCAAAAGGACAAAGGAAAATAAGGGGAAGCTGAGAGACAAAGGTTGGAAGTTCAGAGAGGATCTGATTGATGTGGATGTTCTCAGACTACTTTCGGAGAACCATCTGCAGAGTGAAAAGGCTTGCCTGACTCATCTGTTGTTTTCATTAAATGCTTTTCTCGCTCTCTTTCCCTTTGATTTGTTGCTATTATCCCAGGCAGGTGTTTGCCGTGCCCAATATATAACCTGCAAAGTGTCCCATTGTTACCAATGCTTGACTCTTTCATTTTACAAAGATGTGCAAACCTTTTTTTTTATCGTAGGGTTGAAACATTTGGTCCTCTTCCAGCGAACGTATTTCTTCCTGGATGAGAACCAAAGACATCCATACCTCCTAGATGAGGTCCGATAGGGCGTGATATGACCCCAGATCTACATGTCCCATGAGGGATATATATTCAGAGATGTCCGTACAGAGAGTGGTTTTATGCTCTGGGCGTGTGTAGATTTGATAGATGCCTCATCGCTGGCCGACTGTAAACTCCAGACCACATTCATATAGAGGTGGAAAAACTTTGGGTGTTTTTATACTGTTTGGGAGTTTACCTGTTTGACGTCAGGTTGGTTTGTGCAGAAACTGTTTTGTGAATTTTGTTGTGTGCAAGTGAACCATTATTGATGTTGTATTTTTCAGTGTTGCTTGTGTCCATAGAAATAAACTTTAGTGGGCGGTTTGCATTCATCTCTTCTGTTGTATCCGTTGCATACTGATGCAAGCAAAGATATTGGATGTAACAAGATTGAGCACTGCTATTACTATGAATAGGGGACAATGCAATGCTCCTGGCCGCTGTGAAGTCTCACCTTCTATGTAAAAGAACCAATCATCAATTGATAACAACTGATGATTCTCTGGGGGAAGGGCTCTATACAGAGTCGCATGAGGTGTTTGCTGACCTATACGCATGTGCAGTAGCTGAAACAACCCCAAAAAATGTGAGTTTAACCTCTTGAAAAGCACCCCCATTCCGGCCCAAACCATGAAAAGACCTACTTTCACTAAAAGGGTTGTTTTTACTAAACCATTTAGAGTATAAGCATAACTATCCTTTCTAAGTGCCAGTCAGCCCCAAAATAAGAGTCTTTTGTTTACATGCATACACATTCGTTCTTATTATTATTTATCCCTATGTTAGCGTATAAAATGCCGTTTCCATACCAGGAAATAAAACGTCACACAAAGATTGTTGGATTCGTTATCTAATTGGCTACACCGTTCTGTCTATCAATATTTTCCATTAAGTCGTTGGAGGAACGAGCGAGTCAGATGACGTCATGATATTTGACGGCGCTGTTTGGATATTATGTATTATACTCACGCATACTTTTTAAAACAAAGTTTGAACACGTGTTTGAACGTGAGTGTATCTTATATACAATGCTACGACTAATAGAGTCCTCAGATTGTATATTATATTCTATTACAAGACGTTCATGTGAAATATGATGTAAACAATGGACAATGTATCTATATTTTACGGATTATACACATTTGTGGACAAACACGGTCATTGGATGCATTTTATAAGACGGTTTTAAAGAGTTATTCACACATCTGAAACAGACTGGATTCGATTCGTGATCGTTATATCAACACAAAGGTAAGACGTCCCGTTCATATTCTGTTGTCATCTGGACTTCTGTAACAAAATACTACATTTATGATGCTAGAGAATCTGTATCTCAAAACATTGATGCTAAGCCTGTAGACCTTTTAAATGATGTATAGTAATGTTAATATTATTAATGTTTGTAGACAGTAGGCTATATAGATATTGTTAGCAGCGTTAAAAAATAAGCTGACGTCATCCCGCCCCGAGCTAGTGCGCATCGAGAGGTTAAAGGGACACAAATATGCTGATTTTCCACCCCTAAAACATTAGATTTTTACCGTTTTGGAATCCATTCAAAAGATCTGGCAGTACCACTTTTAGCATAGCTTAGCACAATCTGATTAGACCATTAGCATTGCGCAAAAAACCCCAAAGAGTTTCAGTATTTTTCCTATTTAAAACTTGACTTTTCTGTATCTACATCATGTACTAAGGGAGCTGAAAATTAGCATATTTTCAACAAAAGTGGAGTGTTTCTTTAAGAAACAAATGTTATGGCACAGTTGATGTCAGGTTTAATTATGGGTCATAAATATGTCGTTTAATTGGCATTTTAGCACATGAATTTAGAGATATCTGTCCTTTTCCTTTCAAGCTGATTCTTGCATGACTAAAATAACTGCCTGGAGGCATTGCAAACATGGCCGCCTAGTTGTGCGACTTTACTAAAGGGACTTTGGATGCAAGCAGTGTTGGGAAAAGTTACTTTTAAAAGTAATGCATTACAATATTAAGTTACTCCCAAAAATGTAGCTAATTGCATTACTTGGTTACTTTTAATGGAAAGTAAGCTGAGGCTTGATCTCTTGATCTCAGGCCTTGTAGGTGTTTTTTTTTTAATTAAAAGTTTTGCAAATTGTATATTTTATCACAAAAATGTCGAACTCTGGCCTGCCAGAGCTCTGGTTTCTGACTCAGTCTGTTCCCACACAGGCGTGTACGCATAGAGTGCATAATGTGAATATGTTCAGTTTAATTCAGTACATCAAATGAATTAAACAAAAAAAACTTTCTTTACTTTTTTTAAAAAGTAACTAAAATTATATGTGTACGTTTAAAAAAGTAATGCGTCACTTTACCTGTTACTTCAGAAAAGTAATATTACTACATTATGCAAGTTACTTGTAATGCGTTACCCAACACTGGATGCGAGTGATGTTCTTGTATCTTTTGGTTTTGGTGTAAAAATGAGACTACTAAAATCTGGGGATTGGAGCCAGTCTCAGTATACAGTAACAGCAGAAGATCTATTATTGTTTTCAGGTTTTTCAAACTGTGTTTGCAAGATTTAGCATTGGAAATTCAGGCCAGGTTTGGGAAAAGCTGGAGGGAATAATATTTATGTGAATGTGTGTGGCTTGAATCCTACAAAAACTGTGCGAGAGGAGATAAGAAGTCAAAACTGCACACCCAAAATCTCTCAACACCAATTGCATCAGATCTGTTCCTCTTTTGTCACTTACTCATCAACCCATCTGATCAATACATCTGACAATGATTTGATGGTTTCAAAGAAATTAGTCATCTACCATGTCTGACTTTATTACATAGTTTTTCTGTTACGGAATATGTTTCAATATAGGAGGAAAAATGACTGCCTAGTTAATGTGTAGCACTAAGGTAGACAGTAGATGGTAAAATAAATATTTCAGTTCAAGTCCACTGACAGTATGAGTATGTTGTTTTAACCACAAAAACTAAAACTTGTATCTCTGTTTGCAAACGCAGAATTCAGACAGAAGTGCATTGTTGTACGCTCTCTCCACTAAGACTGTGGTTAAGTGGTTTATTGACTCTCCCATCTAGTTTGTTTCTGAATACAGACTGACTTCAGTTCACCTGTGCCCACAGCGGCTCTGTTCAGATGTTTGTTGTGGGTTCAGGTCGTTTTCGTGATAAATGAGCAGCTGTGCGGTGACTGAGATGAAGCATGCAACATCAGAATGAATGGGATTTTAGTTCCAGGAGTTTCTTTGTTATCTGTTTTCTTTACTCTTTGTTCCTGGTCAGCATTGATGTGCTACGAGACTGCAAGCATGACCTGTTGGTTCTCCAACTTTAGACATATGCACGCTTTACATGACTATGCCCGATTCGTTAATTGGGTGATTCTCACGAAAACTTGGTTTTAAAAATGTCAAGCATGAAAATGTAAAAATTGCTTAAATTTACTTTTTTTCCCACCAGACATTGAAAAACAAAGTCTTGAGTTAATGGGAACATTAATTTAAAAACTTTTACTTATCATTTAACACTTTTTGTAACATGATTAAAAAAATTAGTCCTAAAAAATCTCATTACCGCAACAGTCAGAAAACATCAACACTGACATATTTTCAAAATGACATGACAAACCTGAAAGAACATAATTTGGAGATTCTGCACATGCATTTAAAATCAAAGTATTATGCTTCTATTAATTAAATTAACATTTAATAAGCATCTGTTGCGGTAATGATAATCAAAATGTCGTGTAAGCATTCTGACAAGACAATATTTCAAATTAACTGTAAAAAAATGATCTTACCTGGTAGCCATCTTGAAGTAACTGATCCATGTGCTTGGTCACTCAAAATCAAACTTTATTAAAATTCTGTATGTGTGCTTAAACTGTTCTCAAAAAGTGTTGCGGAGGATGAGAACATCAGGCATGGACACATCATTTTCCTAATTTTTCTTCATTATTATTATACATGAATATTCAGTAAATATTTTTTCTGTCATCTAAAGTAGTCTAGCAAAACATCTTTTCTTAATATCTTTGTGTTAATTTGATTAAATTACAACATAACGCATGTTCAAACACAGCTGGACACATTGTGGTAATGAGAATTTCAGCAGAAAATGAGATAAAATTTCCAATTATAAATTCTTATGTTGAAATCACACATTGTGCAAGGTAGAACACAGTATTGTGTTAATTCTGATGCTTTTTAATGTTACTATATTACACATTTTAAAGCTAAAATCATTAGTGCCGTGGTGTTTCAATGGTTTCGTGAGAATCACCCAATTATGTATTTTAAAATACAGCAATTTTGCTCAAAGACTACTGTACATCTGGATATTGGTCATTTTGGGATGTGGATGTATTTATTAAATTATATATCCACAGTAATTAATGGACATTTATTGCATATTTTAAAATAAAATCTAAAAATGTAAATACAACAAAATGATGTGTACAGATAAACCCTCATTTCCTTTAGAAAGGTCTTCATGAAATACGCATATCAGATGGAGTCGTTTCTCAGCATTTAAACAGCGTTGTATCCGTGCTAGCAATTATGGCATCGTTGTTTCAAAGCCCCGTGATGATTTGCTGTCTGTCAGTCAATGAGTGTCATCACAGGTCTGCTCTGATGTCCTGTATCTCAAACAGCATCTTTAAAGGACAGGAAGACTTTTGTCAATCTTTCAGGTCATCCTACTGCACCTCTGCTTTCAACATCCAACCATTAACTCACCTCTGTCTCCATCTGTAATGTCTTCAAAGAGAAAATCCTTGTTGAGTCCTACTGACTTCTGTGATTAAAATAATGTATCAATCATTGCTTTTTGTTTGTTTTGTTTGTCTTTTTCCTGCAGTGCGTTCAAGGACTTCAGGGTAACAAAGACTCTCGCATCCTTTGGGTCAAAGATGACCACTTGATCACCACTGGCTTTAACCAGGTAGTTTTCTACAGTTGTATAGCCTATTTGATGCAGTAATGTTAAAATGATCTAGAATTAACATGTGTGTTTATATGTAGGTACGTCAGCAGGAAGTGAGACTGTGGGACAGCAGGAAGTTCAGCTCATCTCTTAGCTCTGTGTCTTTGGCCACCTCCAATGCGTAAGTCAAAATGTTAAACATACTTCATGTGCTTTACATGTAACGGACATTGTTTTGTCTCCTGTTTGATGCTGGTGTTTGTTTATGACGGATTTCATACACTCTCAGAAAAATAGGTGGGACGGTACCTTTTAAAATGGTCCTAATATGTAAGATTTTGTTACAGATATGCACATTTGAGGTACCAGTATACATCTTTTAGGTACAAAGGTGGACTTTTTGAAAGGTGGACCAGTAACAACTTTGGTGCATTTTTTCTTGGCTGTTTTTAGGGATGCACCGATATGGAAATTTTGGGCGATACCGATAACCGATAATTCTTCATATTTGGGGGCCGATAACCGATATATATATATATATATAGGCAGATAAATATTAATATTATTTTCACAATGAAAAACTCCCACACTGCGGACATCTTGTCTTTGCGCTAGACTAGCATACTTTTCTTAAGCCCGCAACACGTGTCATCTTCGTGCTATGTCACAGAAAGCACCAATCAAAACTCCACATGGCCAGCAATGAGCAAGTGAAGTGGTTCAACAAACCAAAATAATCCATAATTTATCGGCTTTCATTTATCTGCCTAATTTTGCTATCAGACCGATAACCGATAATATTACAAATAAGCAGTTATCGGCCGATAAAGATATGTCGGCCGATATATCGTGCATCCCTAGCTGTTTTAAAACTATCGACTGATTTTGTGAACCGATACCTATTTTTGACCGATATATCAGTGGATCTTTACTTTTGTCTCTTTATTTTGAGCATTATATCTGTTTACCAAACCATAGTAATCTTATTTTGTGAAATATCATGCTCGAAATGTGTTATTGTGCTGTTAAAATTAATACCTTTTGATTTAATATTTATATAACCAATATGTGTCCAAAATACATTTTTAGACCACTGTACATATTTAATGGTAATTAACCTTCAATTTTACTATATGACAAACATATATTTTCAAATATAATTTAAAAAATATTTTCAGATATAATTTTAAATATATTTAAAAATATATACAAAAAATGGCCCAAAAAATATATGTTCTAAAATATATTTACAAAAATGTATTTTTCACCAATATATATTTTGTATATTTTGAAATATATTTTAAAAATAAATATTTTTTTAAAGCATTTATATTGACGTCACATTGGAAGAAAAACTTTGTGTATATATATATATATATTATATTATTTATTTATTTATTTATTTATTTATTTCATTTTAAGCTTTTGAAACCTGTTATGTTTACAGGTTTGTAATATACAAAGTTTTTCTTCCAATGTGACGTCAATATAAATGCTTAAAAAAATACTAATTTTTTAAGTATATTTAAAAATATACAAAAAATGGCCCAAAAATATATGTTCTAAAATATATTTACAAAAATGTATTTTTCACCAATATATCTTTTGTATATTTTGAAATATATTTTAAAAATAAATATTTTTTTAAAGCATTTATATTTATTTAAAATATATATAAATATCAGAATTGTATATTTTATACATAATTATACATTTCATACTTCATAAATTTTATACAAACTTTTTGGGGCTGGAAAATATTTTTTTTCATATGGGTTGTAAAATTAGAAATGTATTTGTTACCCCTGAAATACATTTTGAAATATATTTTAAAGAGCACCTATTTCATTCCTAAAAAACAATGTTATTTTGTGTATTTGATATAATACAATGTGTTTGCGTGGTTTATGGTTAAAAACACATTATTTTCCACATACTGTAGATTTTTGTAGCTTCAGATTTCAGTCTCTTCCTAAAACGCACTGATTTTGTACAATGATTTTGTCCCTGAATGTCCATCTAATCTGTACCTCTGACGTCAGCCGGAAATGTGACGCTCCTCACCATGTTTAAAAGATTTGTTCCAATGCAATGCTAACAGGAGTTAACTTACAGGCTTTGAGTCCAAGCGTGAGGAATTATGATAATGTCGGTCTTGCCTACGTCACCAAGTGTTTGTTATAGTCCAAGAAAAGAGATTTACGTTGGAGACGATAACTCGCGTCATCGTTTAGTTTGGGGTTTGTACCTTTTGCATATTGTTAACATGTCCTAATGCACACTTACACACCAAAGGAAATGTAAAATCGTGAATCGGATCATTGGTGCTCTTTAAAATATGAAGGTTAAAACTAAATATATTTCCAAATTCAAACATTTATTTAATTAAGCTTTACTTTCTACATGATGTATTTCGCATATATTCAAAACATATTTTTGGCCAAAGAAGGTATTTTTTGCCGTTTAGGTTGGCTTCAAGAATCCTGGGTATTTTTTAAAACACAAATGTGTGGTGAAAAGTAGCTTCTGTGTCGTCTCAGGCCTCAGGTTTATTTTTTGAGCTGTGGGAGAACTTTTGGCCCTGGTTTTGATGGCACAGGTCCAGTCCGGGCAGGCGGACGGGCAGCTGAGCTCTTACTGCAGTAAGAGATCCACTGACAGCCCTGTTTACAGTAGGAGCCCTTGTGGCACTGTTAAAGCAGCACAGTTGTGTTTATTCTCCTCTGGACGGCGGGCTGGCGTGTGCTGCGGTCCAGAGTTTTGGGTTCAGATGTAAAGGTGTGCAAGGAGCGATTGAAGAGGTGCTTATAGGAAACCAAAAGTTTTTTTTTATTTCCTGGTTTAATGCATTTTTTTTGCAGTTTTAAAGTTTGGGTTAAACACACCACTTAAACTTTAAAGGCTTAACCTTTTTTCCAGTGTTGAGCCGGATAACTGCCCCTCTGTGTGGAGGCAAAATCCCCCTCATAAAGAATCAACATAATACTGTGTGCTATTGTAGCAGACCTTCGATTTTGAACGCCTTGAGTATTTCACATGATCACAGTATAACGTGTTTTACAAGGCCAGACTATGTCGTCGTTGGCTTTATGTATTTGCCCGAAGTGAAAGATGTGTGGTGAGCCGAGACAGAATTGAGTTAACCCAAGCTTAACTAATGCTAATGAGCACAAGGTCATCTAAGAAGGACTTGTTATTTTCTGCAATATGGAGAGTTTTGTGTGTTATAGGGTTGAGATGCATTTCATCTGGTGTCAAGCTGTCCAATACTACTACAACTTTCTCATGTTTATGCTAACATAGACAGTAGTTAACACTGCAAGAGAAAACAAATATTTAAATAATTAACCCCACCCACAGACACAAATACATGTGTTGTAGTGATGCATGGGTCAGGGTTTTTTTCAACCCGCGGGTCCCACTTTTATGAAATTATCACCACTGTATCTATTTTTACAACCCGCCTGCACCTGTAACCATTAAATTGACATAATAGACATTGTAATGTAAATTAAAACATGCTTTATTTCAGCCTAAAAGTGCTTGGGAACAGCCATTAGATTACATCGCCCTCTAAATTTGCAATAACTTAACTTATGAACCATAGAAACTAGCATGGTCATATTAATAACAAGATAGGATAATGATTAACATTTTCAACATTTACAAAGCAGTGTTTGTTGCAACTGTTTCTGAGAACCGTTCCCAAACATTAGATTTAGCAGCTTGACCTTCTTTTCTTTAGATGATGTATATTCCCGACCTTTATTTGTCCCGCACCTCGTCCTACACATTCATTTTTATTTCTCCATGTGTTTTGTTGTTGTGGTTGGTGGCGGGAGCTGCTTAGCATTTTCGTGACGTGAGGCCAAAGGTTTGGGGACATTACGCAAGTTACGTTGCTACGTATGCCTAGGTGTTGTAACTTTATCAAAGAAGCATAATAAACTATGAAAATCTATATTCCCAAATTAGGGCTGTGACGATTAATCGTGCAAATGCGCGTTTTCTCAATTAATTAATTTTAATGAATTACGGTCAGGGCTCAAAATTAACTTTATTTGGTAGCACTGGTGCTCCCAACTTTAAAGAGTTAGGAGCACCAGCAAAAATTTAGGCGCATCATCAAAAAAATTAAAAAGCACCACAACTACAATGTAAAGTTAATAGATTTATTTTATGAAAAATAAAACACCACCACCGGGCTTTACACATCCTATGGCCAGCATTTAAAAGTTGGTCTTCTATTTTATTTTATTTTATTTTTTGCTGCATAAATTCCTAAATTAATACCCAAATGCTGTTGAAATAGTATAACAGCAATAATAATTTAACAATTACAGGTAACATGATTAAGATTACAATAAAAAATCTCGCAAACACGTAAAACACTGATTAATTGTGACATTACAAAAGTGACCCTAATATAGAAGGCTAATATATATTGGTATTGATAATGCATTACCAGGATGCTTTTTCTACTAAATAGGCAATGTTTAAAAACAAAAAAAAACAAACATACCATCAGCATTGTCGTATTCCACAGCAACATGGACCACAAGGATGTTTGTCGAATGTCCATTCACCAGCGCATGCGCACATACACCATCAAACACACTTTGACAGACAGCTCGGTGTCTCCATCAATAATAAACACACTTGTCATGACACGTCTTGTGTTTTTGGCACTTTCGCCATGTTTAAGCAAGGTACGTCTGGCGCTTAAAATGTTTTGATTCCGCCATTAACGCCGTTTTACATGATTTACAGTAAACACAGTAAGTTACATTTTCATAGCGGAGACACTCGAAATCTTTAAGCCACTCTCTCTGAAAGGTTTAACGTCAACTCGTATTTTCCGGTGGTGGGTAACATTTGAATCCGGATCGTCGTCAAAAAATACAGTAATAACCTTGGCTGTAATCGGCTCGCTCTCGTCATGCTCGCGACGCGTTCGTCTTTTCACATTTCCGCGCTTCACTGCAACAAGATAATGTTATGTATCGTTGGAGAGAACACTGAGCCTGGGACAGCGCCAGCATGCAGGATCACAATCAACTCGCGTCACAACGATATGGGCAGTCGCACAAATGCTCCCAAATATATTTTAAGGTCGCACAGATTAAATTTCGGTCGCATATGCGACCAAAATGGTCGCAATTTCGAGCCCTGATTACGGTAAAACCCCAGCACGTCCCAAAGCCAGAGGGCGCTCTCGTGCAGAAACTCCAATTTTGCCACAGAAAAAGTACCATTACAAACACTGGCTGTTTCTCAATATGCGTTCTTTAGCGATCTTGCGTCCTTGTGTTCTCGCTCTGTCATCATTAACGGTCAAAGTTCATTCCAATTCTCAAGAACGCAAGGACAGAGGACGCATGAAAATACCCGGATGTGTTCTTGATATCGAGGATGCATCGAGTGCAGACTTGCTGGAATCGCTTTACGACCCAGAAGTCATTGCGGCAAAACTTCCGAGTTCGTTCTTCCAAGGTCGCCTGGCAAGACCGATCTCCACGAGGACGCAAGTCCGTTCTTTGCGTTCTTGGAATTGAGAAACAGCCACTATTCCAGGAAATGGCTGTTTTTCAATTCCAAGAACGCGAAGAACGGACTTGCGTTCTCATGGAGATCGGTCTTGCTAGGCGACCTTGGAAAAACGAACTCAAAAGGTCGCAAGAACACAGAACACACTTGTGAGAATTGAGATGTGTGCGATCTTCCTGTGGGTCACCTGACCTCCCCAGATTTCAGCGCGCAAGTCTGCACTCGATACATCCTCGATATCAAGAACACATCCGGGTATTTTCATGCGTCCTCTGTACTTGTGTTCTTGAGAATTGGAATTGAACTTCGGCAGTTTATGGTGACGTAGAGCGAGGACACAAGATCGCTTAAGAACGCATATTAAGAATCAGCCACTGTCTAGAGGAATATTTATATCGCCGTTCTTCAAATTGTTTCAGGTATTTTTATGATAATAAAGAATATTTTAAAAGAATTTGTTTAACGAGTGTTGCTTTTTTAAATGCACGTTATAAACGACTCAGACTCATAATGATTTTAGATACTTCCTACTGAACAAATGTCGTAGTAAACGAACAAGCTGTGCGTGAAACACAGAATCCATTCAAAATCAATTCTGAATCGATGTCAGAGCCATTTTTAATGGGACACGCGATTAATCGTTGCAGCCCTATCCCAAATATTTGATATAGGCTATAGGGAATTTGAATTTTTGAACTGAGACCCCTGGACTAAAGAGTAAAATGATGTCATTTTAGGTAACTGAATATCGGTATTGGCACAGAAATGTTCTATTGGTTCATTCCTAATTTTGATGTTACTGTAGATCTGTATGTATCAAACACCAGTACTGCTGTGAATAGAATGAAGCCTGATGGTTTCTGTTTTTAGCGATTACCGGATCGAAGTTCCTTCTCTCTGCATTTAATTGCCTAACTGGTTGCTGGCCAGGACAAACAGGAATCAGGAATCAAATTGGGGGGGAAATGTGATCATCACTTCCCCTCGCTTGCAAGAATCTAAAAATATGAGCAGTAAAAGGCCAAGAGAGATAATGCTTTCTCAGTCCAGATCTTAATCACGGTGTCTGGCACGACTCATGAGACAAACTCAATCCATCTCAATGCATTACTGCTGGAGTACCAGCCGGTCTATCACCTTATTATGACTGCGGCCTAATCTCAAGGCTATTAGGCTTTATTGAGACGGTATATTGTTAAAAACGTCTTATGGATAAGCAAGTATAATCTGAGTGATGACTGTGTACTTCATTAAACAGCCGTCCAGTATGTGTCTCCTGTTTATGTTTAGATAAATTAATTGGACAGGGATTTTTATATAACAATGAGTTTAGATAAGATCATGCTGTTTACATCACAAGCATTAACTAATGAAAATGGCTTCATGTAAATGCTCTCCTGTTGTATCTAATATCAGGAATTACTCTGTTGTTTGTTTTGTTTGTTAACAATTTAATGCCTGTTTTGCATTGTAATTTATTTTGTGGTTGATCTAAAGGAAAAATGGGATAATTATGAAGTTTGGGCATACATCTGAAGCAGATGAATCTTTGGTAAAATCCTGGATGTACTGTAAGTCAAACTAAAAGTAAAAATGGTCCCTAGCTGTCACTGGGGCAGTACCCTTTCAAAAACGAACCATTTAGGTGCAAATATGTATACATTTGGTACCAATCAGTACTAATATGCACTCTTTAGGTGCATATGTGTACTTTTGGAAAGGGTATCACCCCAGTGACAGCTAGTGACCATTTTTAACCATTTCTGAGAGTGTACTATGGTAATGCATTGTTTTTTTACATGTACCAATGTTTAAGTACATCTACATTTATGCATTTGGCAGATGCTTTTATATGAAGCGACTTACAATGCATCACATGCTATACATTTTTAGCGGTGTATGTGGTCCCTGGGTTCGAACCAGGCAACATGCGATGCTATACCACTGAGCTATGCACAGTCCTTCCTGACAAAAAAAGGTTTTTGCGATGGTCGCGGGCAAAAATCCTTGTACTTGCGGCACGTTTTGTTATAAAATGCGAGATATTTATGCAATTTTATGCAATGAAATTGGGTGAACTTGCAAAAACTGCAGTAACGTGCAAAAACTGTGTGAACTTGCAAAAACTGCGTGAATTTGCAAAAACTGTGTGGACTTGCAAAAACTGCGGAAACTTGCAAAAACTGCGAAAACTTGCAAAAACTGCGGAAACTTGCAAAAACTGTGTACTTGCAAAAACTGCGAAAACTTGCAAAAACTGCGGAAACTTGCAAAAACTGCGAAAACTTGCAAAAACTGCGAAAACTTGAAAAAACTGTGTGAACTTGCAAAAACTGCGTGAACTTGCAAAAACTGCGTGAACTTGCAAAAACGGCATGAACTTTCAAAAACTGCGAAAACTTGCAAAAACTGCGGAAACTTGCAAAAACTGCGAAAACTTGAAAAAACTGTGTGAACTTGCAAAAACTGCGTGAACTTGCAAAAACTGCGTGAACTTGCAAAAACGGAATGAACTTTCAAAAACTGTGAAAACTTGCAAAAATTGTGAAAACTTGGTAAAACTGAGGAAACTTGCAAAAACTACGAACACTTGGAAAAACTGTGGAAACTCTGAAAAACTGAGGAAACTTGCAAAAACTGTGTGAACTTGGAAAAACTGCGAAAACTTGCAAAAACTGCGTGAACTTGCAAAAACTGCGTGAACTTGCAAAAACTGCGTGAACTTGCAAAAACGGCATGAACTTTCAAAAACTGCGAAAACTTGCAAAAATTGCGAAAACTTGGTAAAACTGAGGAAACTTGCAAAAACTACAAACACTTGGAAAAACGGTGGAAACTCTGAAAAACTGAGGAAACTTGCAAAAACTGTGTGAACTTGGAAAAACTGCGAAAACTTGCAAAAACTGTGTAAACTGCGAAAACTTGCAAAAGCTGCGAAAACTTGCAAAAACTGCGAAAACTTGCAAAAACTGCGAAAATTTGCAAAAACTGTGGAAACTTGCTAAATCTGTGGAAACTTGCAAATACTGGGAAAACTTGCAAAAACTGTGTGAACTTGCAAAAACTGCGAAAACTTGCAAAAACTGTGGAAACTTGCTAAATCTGTGGAAACTTGCAAATACTGGGAAAACTTGCAAAAACTGCAGAAACTTGCAAAAACTGTGGAAACTTGCAAAAACTGTGTACTTGCAAAAACTGCGAAAACTTGCAAAAACTGTGGAAACTTGCAAAAACTGTGGAAACTTGCAAAAACTGCGAAAACTTGCAAAAACTGCGAAAACTTGCAAAAACTGCGAAAATTTGCAAAAACTGCGGAAACTTGCAAAAACTGTGTGAACTTGCAAAAACTGCGAAAATTTGCAAAAACTGCGGAAACTTGCAAAAACTGCGAAAACTTGCAAAAACTGCGAAAACTTGCAAAAACTGCGAAAACTTGCAAAAACTGCGAAAACTTGCAAAAACTGCGAAAACTTGCAAAAACTGCGAAAATTTGCAAAAACTGTGGAAACTTGCAAAAACTGTGTGAACTTGCAAAAACTGCGAAAACTTGCAAAAACTGTGGAAACTTGCTAAATCTGTGGAAACTTGCGAAAACTTGGAAAAACTGTGGAAACTTGCAAAAACTGCAACTTGCAAGAACTGCAGAAACTTGCAAAAACTGCGAACACTTGGAAAAACTGTGGAAACTCTGAAAAACTGAGGAAACTTGCAAAAACTGTGTGAACTTGGAAAAACTGCGAAAACTTGCAAAAACTGTGTAAACGGCGAAAACTTGCAAAAACTGCGAAAACTTGCAAAAACTGCGGAAACTTGCAAAAACTGTGTGAACTTGCAAAAACTGCGAAAACTTGCAAAAACTGTGGAATCTTGCTAAATCTGTGGAAACTTGCAAATACTGGGAAAGCTTGCAAAAACTGCAGAAACTTGCAAAAACTGCAGAAACTTGCAAAAACTGCGTGAACTTGCAAAAACTGCGTGAACTTGCAAAAACTGCGATTGGGGTTTGCAGCTTTTCAGTGAATTTCACTCGCGTAATTATGTCACTTCATAACGTTCCCATAGCAACAGGGGACATGGCTGCGCTTGTGTGAAGTAAATGCAATATTTTCAACTTTCTGCTAAGATATTTGTGACTTTTTGCTACGAAAATGCGGGGATTATGAAATCATGCAAGCCCTGCATATTTTGCCCGCGTAAATCTGCAATTTATGCTGCGAAAGTGCAGCATATTTGATAAAACGCGGCCCCCGCATAAGTATGCGTACTTTGGCTGATTATGCATTGAATCATGCAATCGCATAATTGCATTTTTCTGGAGGGACTGTCAGGAGCTTGAAGTATCTTGAAGTGCCATGGCATGTACAATATGGGACATGAATATGTACGTATTGCAATGTGGTATATATCAACCTATAATATCATGGTATTACAGCGTAGTCATAGTCATAAAAAACTTGAATCTCATAAATCTCATTTTGGAATTTACAAACTTGGAAAATAATGAAATTGGGGGATTTAAAAGTCATGGAAATTTCAAAAGTGCATATAAATATTGCCGTTAAGCTCAGCTCTACAATATATTAAATTGGCTTTGCATTTGTATCAAAATCTTTTCTTTATGTCCTCCATTATTGAGACAGGTTGTTGTGAAATCACCGATGCTTTTATTGTCCACTATAACACATTGAAATGATTTTTATCACATTTCGAGCTTGCAGCGTTTTACACCCCCCGACCACGCCCACGTTTCCACCTCATAAACATAATTATAATGATTTTAATAGCACCTTCGGGCCCGGCTGTAATCAGCCAACTTTACAATTGGCCTCAATTGCAACCAGGTTTTCGAGCGGTGACTAGTACACGATTCCAGGGGCACAAAATAAACCCGACCTGGATATTGTTAATCAATATCGGTTTTGTGTCTCTATATCAAAATTAAATTTGGTTTAAATATCTTGCTTTGGGGAACGGGAGTATTAAATTTAGATTTAGTACGGACGCAGCACAACAAAACCATAAACTCGACGGGGGGCTCGAGTTTTCCCAACTAATTGTTTACAGTTGCGGCAAATATCCAGATATATATGCGCCGGGGTGAACTAATGTATAATCTTGTGAATCTCCTTCCAACTGGGACTCATTTGAGATGTTTAAGTGTTCCTCACCGAGCTCTGATTTAACACAGGCCTGCAGAGACCCGGCTGCGTTTACCCAAGCGAAGCTTCTCTGCCTAAGCCTAAAGCTGCTTCTTCAATATGTGCCGAGTGGAGGATGTGGTATTAGCTGAACGAAAGCCAAGTCCACAGTGGGGTTGTGAATAAGTAGATCTTGTTTGTTTAATACGTTCTCCGGGGTTCGGGTGGGGTCTGTTTATTTTTCTCCGGCTACGGTGGTAGCGGGCTCGGGCGACTGCTGTAACCGATCCGAATTCACTTTAATCAGGGCAGTCGGACTAATACGTGCCCCTCGTTTTCCCCCTTCCTGCTAACCAAATCAAACCCAGATGAAGTCGGCAGACCTGGATTACTGGCAGCTGCTTTGAGTACAGCTAACGTTGTGTTTACGTTTTGTGTGCGTTGGACGGCTATACAGTAGTTTCATTTTTCTCCCTTGGTGCTTTCTTTAGCCACTTTGTGCAGATGGAGCCCAACTGGGTTGATGATTTTCTTCGTTTGTTAGATCTGGTCAACGAGGTCATGGCGGGCGTCCTTGGTGTTGAGGTGAACTGGTCTTGATTTAAACAGGTCCGGACTTCCAGACCTTTGGTTTGAAGGAATGAAGACTTTAATTGGGAGTGACGGGAAGAGAGCTCTGAAAGTTTTTAGGAGACGCGTCCTAAAAAGGTTTATGGTTATGGCTAAGGTGAAAAATGGTCCCCCCCAAATGTGGTACCACATAGCAGTTTGATCTTTTGTCCAGAGGTTGTGTAAGCCGTCAAAAATGCATTTTTTCATCCTCATTGTACCTAATGACCTCCAGACAGAGGCAAACTCAAATGCAATGGGATTCCAATTAAACAGCCACGCTGAAGTCCCATAAAGACTTCGCTCCCCTTTATTAATGATGGATGTGGAAATTTTTGACAGCTGGCAGTTAACATCCACCATAAATCCCCGGCGTCTTTGTATCCATCCCTCAGGTATTTTCACGGCGTCTCTGGAATAAAGTCCCTTTTTGTGCTGCAGTAAAAGAATAACAAAGTGAAAGTGAAGAGAAAAACACTCCCTTTCCACTCGTTTTTCCTTTTTTCGGGCCAGTATGTTTTTAATTAGGAATTCTGCACTCATTTCCCTGAAAGGTTATTACTCATATGTGGCATTTTAAACCTCTCAAAGCCCTTTTGCCTATTAGTTAATAATAGTTCATTTCACTAGATTGTTTCATAGTGTCTGTTAAAGCGGTCATTGTAATATCAGCTTTCTCAAGTAGACTCACAAAATGAAAACCTTTTTATCAGCACAACCGTGCTGATAAAGTCTTTACTGTTCAGGTGCTGAATACAGTTATATAAACAGTGGCAAAAGTGGATTCCCATTTGTTTTCTTACCACTGGTTAATATCATAGACCAGTGCTTCCAATCCTGGTCCTTAAGGACCCCCTTCCAGCTAATCAGCCTCCTTCCAAAATGGTAAAAAAAGGTCTCCCTAACAAACTGATGAGTTAAATCAGGTGTGTTAAATAAGGAGACATCTAAAACTTTTTGGGAGGGGGTCCTCAAGGGCCAGGATTGGGAAGCACTGCCATAGACCAGTGGTTCTCAACTCCAGTTCTCGAGACATCCAAAATGTGCAGAGCAGCGGGTCCCGAGGACTGGAGTTGAGAACCACTGCCATAGACTGTATAAAACATAGACGTACGGTAGTGTCCGTAACGTCACCCAAAAGTTTCTATAGAGTATTTTTAAAGCCAAAAGTGGCCAGAGACAGCGATCGCCATCTTTGCAGTGCGTCACCACACGTTACTCTTGAATAACCATAAATGGGCAAAGAGGCGGAACGTGGGTGGAGCTGATGTGCATGGTTGCTGAAACCACGCCCATCTAGCTCTACGGTAGTGGCGGTAGTTAATTATGCAGAACTTTTAAGGTTTTATATAATTTAAACGGATGAGTTACAAACCAATTCCTCCCCCTCACCGTTTTCATGAAGAGCAAAATTATATCAAAAACACTTTGGGGTGGTTTCCCGGACAGAGATTAGCCTAAACCAGGACTAGACCTTAGATTAATTAGGAAATATAACTAGTTTTAACAAACATGCCTCACTAAAAACATTACTTGAGTGCATTTTGAGGCAAAACAAAGGGTATATATTTTAAGATATGTCAATGCAAGTTGTTTTCAGTTTGGATGGCTCTTATATTTATTTTAGTCTAGGACTAGTCTAATCCCTGTCCGGGAAACAGCCCCTTTTTGTATCTGTCCGTAAGCATATGTTTTCTGATGTAAATTTGGACATTTTAATCAAGGGGCAAACTTCTGCACTGTTTCTCAATTCTAAGAACGCAAAGAACGGACTTGCATTCTCATGAAGACTGGTCTTGCCAGGCGACCTTGGAAGAACGAACTCAGAAGGTCGCGAGAACACAGAACGCACTTGTGAGAATTGAGATGTGTGCGATCTTCCTGCTGGTCACGTGACCTCCCCAGATTTCAACGCGCAAGTTCGCAAGATCGCTGAAGAACGCATATTGAGAAACAGCCCTGGTCTCTGTTTTGAGCGACGGAAGTGACTAAAACTGCAATTCAGCGACTGCCCACTAGAGACTGTCTCCAAAAGCAGGGTTCCCACAGATCAAGAAATTTCTGGAATATCATGGAATTTTTAAAGGTCTATTCTAGATTTTTTTGTCCAAGTCATGAAATATCAGGGATTTTGTTTGTTGCTTTAAATTTAAGTTTGCATTTATCAAAATGTAATTTGCGTGTTAAGTTGTGTCGAAAGGAATGCTGTTTCCGGGTCCAAGCCTCCACTGATTTAAAATGAAACTACAATCTAAACAGACGTTTATTAGCATTGTTTATTTATTTCATGCATTTAAGCTAATTTTTTATGAACTCACGGTAGGCATGGGCCGGTTTCAAGGTTTACCGAGGTTTTAAACAGTCAAGGTTTCGAAACCATTAAAATGTTCTGTGATACCGTCTCCAAGGTATGAGCTGTATTTATACAAAATTCATTATATCATTAAGTCAATGTGATTGATTTGATGTTTACATTTAATATACATCATGAAAATATTATATATTTTTTAAAGCATATTATAATTTAAAGGCTTTATTTTTACCTGGCATTTGAAAATAACACATTTTAGTGTTGCAATGGCAATACCGCAGCACCGTGAAACCGTGGTAATTTTGTTAAAGGTTATATACCGCCAAAATCTTATACCAGACCACGGTGTACACTACATTATCAGGTTCACCACATCTCAGACATAGGTCATGACAATTCAGCTTTTTAGTCAGGGAAAAGAGAGTCAATCCTATAGACCCCCCCCCATGTTAAAATGCCCAACTTTACAGCAGAAATAAATAATGTTTACAGCCTGGTACAAAAATTGTTTTTGGTCTAATTTTCCCCTTCATGACAACTGTGAGGGGGGTGAATTTTTTGCAACTCATCCGTATTATATTAAGTCTTATAAAATGGTTAGTTCCAATCCTTGATTCTGATTGGTCAATAGGTGTGCTTTATTCACAATAAAACACTGCCATGACCGCTTCACCCAACGGTTCTATTTAATATCACTGCGCCCTTAGCAACACCCTTAGCAACACATAAACATATAATGAGACCAAGGCTGTTTCTCAATTCCAAGAACGCAAAGAACGGACTTGCGTCCTCGTGGAGATCGGTCTTGCCAGGCGACCTTGGAAGAACGAACTCGGAAGTTTTGCCGCAATGACTTCTGGGGCGTAAAGCGATTTCAGCAAGTCTGCACTCGATGCATCCTCGATATCAAGAACACATCCGGGTATTTTCATGCGTCCTCTGTCCTTGCGTTCTTGAGAATTGGAATGAACTTCGACCGTTAATGATGACGTAGAGCGAGGACACGAGGACGCAAGATCGCTGAAGAACGCATATTGAGAAACAGCCCAAGTCTGAGAACAGTTTGTTGTTTTTATTTGAGCTTTCATGTTGTTGTTCGCAGTCAGGGACTATTTTTTCTAGCGGAAGAAATGCTTTTATTGATTTAACTTCATGAAAGTTGCACTAATATTTTTTTTACTTTAATATTGTGTGGTAACCGTTTTATAAAAGCAATAAGGTACTCGAGGCAAGTGCTGTATCGTGAATAAGTAACGGCTGAAGGGGTTGCTTATTCATGATACAGCACAGCCTCTCGTACCTTATTGCTTACTTAAAGTTTTGCATAATTAATGGCGTGGCCACTTGAGTAACATGTGAACTATCGCTGCTGTCACTACCGTCGAGCTAGGCAGGCGTGGTTTCAACAACCAGGCAACTCAGCTCTACTCATTTTTGGTTATCCATAAGTGATGCGCTGCCAAGGTGGCGACAGCAGGCTCTGCCAACTATTGGCTTCAAAAATGCTCTTCACAAACCTACGGGTGACTTCATGGACATGATTTGTACAGTCTATGATTTTAACATAGACTGTCCGTGGGATTGACTTCCTTTTGGAGCCTGTCTAAAATCAATGTGAAATCAAACTTTGATGCTCGTAATCTTATTATTAGACATTAGCCTGGGTTTCACATGTTTTGATTTAACTTTTTCATAGGCTGTATTATTCCATAGTATTGTAACTACGGAATTTTAAAGAGTATCATGGTAAAGTACCCAAATCATCTTTCTTTTCAGTGTGTGTTTTTCAATTTTTTTTTAAATAAGGCTGTGTGTGTGCGTGCGTGTGATTGGAGCTGTTTGTATGGAGCGGTCGCCTCTCCACGCGGTCACTGCACGAGCGTGTGTTTCACATTAAGACTGGTTTCCTGTGCTGCCTTCATGAGAGCGGCCGCTCGTGTCTGCCAGCACTAAACGACAGACACGCACACGCATGTTTAGTTCAGATGAATATGTTGAATTAATTTTAGCTTTTAACTTTTCCAGAGAAAAGGTCTAACCATCATTAAAGAAGTTCAATTTAATTTAAGTTTCTTGCTTAATTCATACGTCTCAGATATAATGAGGTTTGGCAGTGGGATATACAGTCAAAAACACACGTAATTCAAGTCTCTGAAGTCTTAATCTTACGCAATTTTGCCTCTCGGGAAAGATTTTTGTTTAGCGTGACCATTTTAAACTTTAGGAGCCGAAATTCATGTGCCGTTTCATTCAGATTTTATATCGTGCTGGAATGATCTGGATTTGCAGTAATAGTTTTAATACCGTAAAATTGTCAGACCTTTTTATTCTCATGTAGAAATGGACTACGTAACGTCAAACACGATTACATACAGCTGCTCTTTTTGGAGCTACCTGCGTTGACCATCGATTTCCAGCTTTGTGAAGTTTAATGTGTTTTATTTATTAGTAGCTGTCTTTGTGATTCATGAGATGATCTGTCCTTGGCTGTTATTTAGCACGATGTCGTTTTTGGAGCAGCGTGTGATTTTAAATATGCACTAAGGTTTGTTTATCTGTTTTATAACTTTGTATTAGTGTCAGTAGAAGAGTCATTCATTTCCTCTAGAGACCATGATGGGCGATTATGCAGATTAGGTCGTTTTGTTAAAGGAACACGCCCACATTTTGGGAACCCAGCCCATTCGCCCTATCACCCAGAGCCAGGTTAGTCCACACATACCCTCCCCATCTCCGCGCGTCCTGCAACTCCGTCCGACGCACCCCCCGCCAGCCTAGCCCAGCACAAAGACCGGAAGCAAATGGCTCCAGCCAGCACACCGCTCCCCACAAGCGACAAAATAACGCCAACATTTTCCCATTTTTGATTTTTATAGTCACATTGTGTACAAATAACAAGGTCATATGAGACACAGCAACTTTTAACAGCAATCTTTTAACAGTATACATACAGGGAACTATATTCTAAGAAGGCGAAGCACTGCTACTCGGGCGGAGTGACTCTGAGCGAACTCTGTGCTCCTTACCACTGGCCCAAGTAGCAGTTGTGACTATACAAATCAAAACATATAAATAAGAAAATGTTGGTGTTATTTTGTCACTCAAAGGGAGCAGCATGCTAGCTGGAGCCACCCACTTCCAGTCTTTGTGCCAAGCCAAGCTAGCGGGCAGTGCGCCAGACAGAGCCACAAGACGCACGGAGATGAAAAAGGCATGCATGGACCCATCCAACTCTGGGGGATACGGCGAACAAGCTAAACTTCAAAAATGTGGGCGTGTTCCTTTAAAGCACCTGTCAATCACCCAAATTTTAGACAGTCCTTTGGCTGTTTTAAGGATTTCTCCGGTATGACCTGTAATGAAATGAAAAATATGTACAGTAAGATCAAGCATCCTCATGCATCCGGTCGTCATGGTGATGCACCTGCCTGCTGCCACGGATGAATGGAAGAACTCAAGAGTTACAGAAGCTCTATAATGAGATTCCCAACTTCATCCGAATGGATTTAGTGGGACGTGGGTGGGATAGAAAGAATTTCCTCTTGTTAGGAAGTAGGGAATAATAAGAAAGGAGATCCTTTCATAAGAGTGGTGTATTCATTAAGATTTTACGTTTGCTTTTCTTTGTGCCTGGAATAGATGTGAGGTCATAATGGGAAATGAATTTACTTAAATGTGAGGTATTGTTTATTTTTATGCTGTAAGTTTGTGACTGTCCAGAGCACCAGCAGTTTATTGTTTTACATTATGAATGAAGTTAATGTGGCTGATTATATATATATATTTTTTTAGTGTGCACTAAGCAGACAACATTACAAGCACTCCATGTGTGCAGTAAGTTTAACTTAATGATGGATACATTCATCAACCTTCTGCTTTAAAATAAAGATATATGAAGTATAAATATAAAGTAGTGCTCATACCACAGGTTGTATTATAACAGGCACATTCCACTGTGATTATAGTATTTACCTCTGTTTTATTACACGCAGTCTTGCTACAGCGTTTGCTTTGCTTTTAATGCAGTCATTCAAGTTATAAATAACACCGAAATAATCTGAACTTTACCTACCTTTTTATAGAAGAAATGTCTGGGGACGGTTGCAGCAGCTGGATGTTAAATGGTTGGGTGTAAGCCCTACGCTGGACTTCGCTACGTCCAGCTTTGTGATAAAAAAAGAAAATAATTTGCAGAATAATTCTAAAATTTTTAAATTGAAAGTAAATAAAAAAAAAAACTTTCACCAAGTTCTCTTCTTTGTCTCCATTAATATTTATGGCCTTGTCTAAAATGGCACACTCCGGACTTCCTCAGAGTCCACACTTTGATGACATCATGTAATGCAAACCTTACACTGAATCATTAAATTTCCCTTAATTTTTTTAAGGTAAGTGGTTGCAATCAATTTATTTAAGCTACATTTAAACAAAAAAGATTAGTAAAGTAAAATACAATAAAAAACTTTTGTTTAAATGTAGCTTAAATTAATTGATTGCAACCACTTACCTTGAATAAATCATTTTTTTCAGTGTATGGACCCTTGCGAGTCCACGAGGGTGCACCGGAGTCATATTTTTGGGAAGTGTTATGCCAGATATAGTAAGAGAAATGATGTGACTCCTCCCATTCGTCGTCTGATTGCTCTATCGCAAGGACGTCTGGGATGATAAAGTGCGTGCACTGCAAAAAATGATTCATTTAATTTACTAATTTTTTTAAGGTAAGTGGTTGCAATCAATTTATTTAAGCTAAATTTAAACAATGTAAACTATTTTTTTAAATGTAGCTTTAAGGGGCAATAAGTAGGATTTACCCCCATCTAGTGGTGGAATTGTATTTTGCATTCAAACGAACAGTGCTCTCTAGCGCCTCGCCTTTCCAAATGTGTGTTGCAACTACGGTAGCCGTTATATGATCACTGATCTCCTTGTCCGTTGCAGCTGGTTCACGTGTTCTGAATGAAAACGCGTTGTGGAAACGCGTTGATAGGCTATTGCTTTTTGTCCCTCTCTGCTATTATAGTTTATCAATACGGCGGAACGATATGGATGCCTCCTTGGACTTACCCATTCAATGTAAGTAAAGAGAAGAAATTCTAAGCTTACAAAGAAAAGTCAGATAATTGACAGAGGTCATTTGACACCAACGAGGACATATTTATGAACAAAGACATTGATTTTGATTAATAAAACACTTAAAATCCTACTTACAGTCCCTTTAAATAAATTGTTTGCAACCACTTACACCGAAGACTGCATCAAGGGTGCAAAGGGGGCACTGATGAGCACACTTCGGAGCATAACAATCACAGATGGGATACCCTAGGACATACTAACCCTTATTTCGAATACTATTTGGAACGGATAGTTGGTGAATTGGGACACAGGGCTGATGTCATAATCATGAGTATCATAGGCTGTTTCCAAAATAGCCCCCTATAGAGTCTCAAAGGACTGATGACTGAAGTTTAGATGTTTGTGTGAACGTCTGACCTCTGTGTGTTGGTCTGTTACGCCTCAATGCTGTTGTGTGTGAGTATCACACAGCTGTGCTGTCGCCTGCATCATTCTCACATTCAGACAAAAACACGCGCTTGCTTTGAATCTGACACTGCATGTTTGGCCATCAGCTTTAGAAACTGCAAACCGTTTTTTGGGTTGTTGTGCAAAGGATTGTGTTCAGGTTTGTTTTATTGTGACTTTTATTTGTTCAGCAGGTCATCTTCATTTTATTTTCAAAAGCATATGCTTTCCAAAGGACACAACCTTTTCATGAAATGTTTTCTGGTTCTCTTTATTTTTTCTTTTCCGACAGAAGCCTTTTTGTTGAGCATGGCTCGTGATCGATTCACTTCACCGTACCTTTACTTTACTTTTGAATGTTTGTCTTGTCTCCTCCACCCTTTTCTGAGTTGGCTCTCCATGCATATAGTATATATATATATATATATATATATATATATATATATATATCAGTCTGTCTTTGTAAGCAGGCCAGACCGCACGCCTGAAGAACGCTGTACCATAGCAGCAGCAGCAGCACGATGGAAAAAATAAGAGCTTTTGAAAGAATGGCTTCTTTTTAAAGCTCAAAAACCCCTGGCACAGCACGCACACATACACAAGTAAGACACGTATCTCAACCAATACTTTTAAAACCACCTTTTGGAAGCAGCCCCGAAATAATAGATACCTATCCATGTCAGCATTAAAGGAAAAATGAAAAGCGTTGGCTCCAGGAGTTGGCACCGTCCGCTTCAGTGTTGACCTTTCTGCGGTTCACATTAAATTACATCTCTCAAGAGGTAAAGATGTTGTGGTGAGGCTCTCTCGCTCTCTCTTTCTCTCTCTCTCTTTCTCTGTAGAGATGGATTTAGAAGCTGTTGTGGTCTTGGGGTAGGGGTGGATGTTGGTGAGGGGCAGTAACGCAGCGTCGCCCGCAGGGCCACATTAGGGCTGATCTGCGTTTTCCATCGGCGTCTCCCTCTCGTGCCGCAGGCGTCCGGGCACACCGCCGCGGCGTCAGGCAGCGAGGTGGACGCTGGTATTTGTGTAGCACTGGACAGGGCGTAATTGACCTCACTGGATTTGGCCGACTTATTACAGAGCAGATAAAGACTCTGAAACGCATGGTTACGTGCCAGACCTTTAATCTGTATTCACTGGCGCGGCACACGGCCTTGCATTTGCATAGAAAAGCTAATGGATCAAAAGTTGTATTGAAATATCGAGTTGCAAAATTGTTTGCGAAACCTAATTTATAGTTACGGGTCCAAAAACATCATGTGCTGGAATTAAAGGAATCATTCGCACCAAAAATAACATTCGGCCAGTATCATCATATCATTTTATGCCTGCATGCTGTTATTTATTCATTATAAAGAAGCTTTGCTTTTTCCAGTCTGTGTGTGTGTGGTTATAGGTATCGTCTTATCAGATTCACTTTGTTTACGTAAATGGATAGTTCACCCAAAATGAAAACCAAATCGATCAGAAGCCCCATTGACTTCCATAATATTATTTCTTCTTACTAAGGAAGTCAATGGGGCTTCTGGTTGGTTTAAAATATCTTTATGTGTGTTCATCAAAACAAAGAAATATATACTGGTTTGTAACAACATAAGAGTGAATTAATGATGGCACAATTTTTATTTTTGGGTAAACTATCTTTTTAATACAAAATAGATGACATTCAAATAAACCATTATGTTAAATAGAAATATTTTATGTTAAAGCCCCATAAATGTAAAAGATTTTACAGACTTGTGAAAGGTTAAAAAGTTTTTTTTTAACTGAATGATCCTTTGGGGAACCAAAAAATAGTTCTTCTATGTTATTGTTGTGATGACCCTTTTTTATTAACCCTTTATTTGTTTATTCATTATAGTGTATGAAATATTATGCAGCAACGTCTATTTGTTAACTAATTTTTTATCAGATCACTTTTATTTAAAAAAAAAATGTATTGCTAAAAATGCTAAAAAGAAGTTTTGTACATAATGAGGGTGAAAAAATACTTACAAATTCAATGTTAATATTTTGACGGAACCATTTCTTTAAAATTTCGGAAATATTTTTGGATTACATTTAATTTAGCGGGATCTCCTGTGTCTCTGTCTTTTCTCCATCACTGTCATTCACTCGCTCAGGTCTGATGGAGATCCTGTTTAAACTGCGATGTAATTGGTCCAACAGCCACTCATAAAGATACTTTGTTTCCTGATCTGCCATTCAGTCCTTCAGTACGAATCAGACTCAGAGTCAATGTGGATGTCCAGACTCTTCCTGTAATTAAAGCTTTGAGGCTCGCGTGTGTTCGCCTTTAATAAAACAACCTGCTCTGTGTTGAGAAGAGCCGCGTCTGTTTGTTGTAGGGATCTGACAGCGTGTTTATGGAGCGATCACAGAGGTCATGTAGGTCAGAGGTCACGTCGTCTCATGGCTCAGAGTATAAGATGCTCTTTATGAGCGGCGTTCTGCGGGAGGGCCGTCTGGTTTGTTGAGTTTAGGATTTAACTAGATTTAATGTTAGGGCCACCCAAGCATGTGTGAGAAAAGCTACCTGCACTTCATATTGTATATTCTTATATGTTTTTATACATGAAGAGTTTGGTTTCAAAACGCAATAGATCCATTTTGGCTAATTTCGGTAAAAACGTGTTTTCTATACCAAGAAAGTGACAAGATGAAAACCACTATTTTCTGTTACAAACTTTCACATAGCATATTTAGGTTATAAAAACATTAAAAATTCAAATCCATAATTTGAGTTTCAAAGATTTATTATAAAAACTAATTTTTTCCCCCGCAAAATGCAATAAATGACAGGTTTTTTTTCCAAAATGCTTTAAATTTATTGAATCAATATATATAATGTGCATTCATCTTTGCCCTGTTATATTCATTTAGTTGACTAGTGGTATACACTGATTAAAAAAATAAACATTAATGGAATCAATCAAAATACTTACTTTGTCATATTAAGAACACTGTCATTGCTGCTGTTCTTGGGACGTCGTCGCTGAACTTTTTTGGCAGCGATCAGCTGTAAAATGTTTTGGTCCTGCTCGATATTCAGTGACTTTGAGTAAATTAATGTAAAGTTTTTCATAAGATTATCTGGGGTCAATGTGTTAGCATGACAGAAGCTTGATGCTGTCGGGAGAACAAGCAACAGCCGGCATTTTTCCCCGTCACAGAAACCATCACAGGTTTATCAATGCCATCAAAAGTATTATTTTGTTTTTGTTTGTTTGTTGATCACGAAGTACAAAGTAGATGAGGAAAACTAGGAATCCGTGTGTATTCAAAGCGCCGCCATTGTTGTTTACAGTGAGTGGAATGGCGCGCTGTGATTGGTTAAGCAGATTTATTGCATTAGAGAAGAAGGACTGGCATTTGTCGCAGTTTGGGGAAAAAGGGAGAAAATATGACAGAATAACGCGATGGATATCAGATTTTGCGTAAAATTAAGAATTTACTTTTTAATACTGACCTGATACAATACTGATTTTGGCTGTAACTCTTTTTTTTAAATGGTGTTTACACTGAAAAAAATGATTCATTGAATTTAATCAATTTTTTTAAGGTAAGTGGTTGCAATCAATTTATTTAAGCTACATTTAAACAAAAAAGATTAGTAACGTAAAATAAAATATAAAACTTTTGTTTAAATGTAGCTTAAATAAATTGATTGCAACCACTTACCTTAAAAAAATGTATTAAATTCAATGAATCATTTTTTTTCAGTGTAGCGCGTTTTGGAACCAAACGCTTCAAATATATATATCGTCGCTGTCCGATGAAAATCACGTATGTTCATTTTGCCGATTTTGAGATTTTTCGACAGAGTGAATGTCCAGGTTCATTTCCGTATACAGTATGCGTCACATACCTAAATGGCCAATGAAAACTTGTGAAATCATGTCATCTGATTTTCACGTATACCCATTTGGTGTCCAAGCTGTCAATCATGCCACATATCTTCCGCCTGTGAAGCATCTCGCCGGTCTCGTAAAGTTTCATTGAAGCTCAGCACTAGATATAGCCGAATAAACATGACAATGACTTTCCTTCATCGAGGTAAACGTTTCCCCCGGACGCCAGACTAACATCTAGGAGTAACTTAATTACGGTAGGACTGTGCAAACAAAGTATCTGTCTAGCATTGGTGATATTTACGCTGGGGATTTCCCCACCACTTTTTGAAAGCATTTGGTTAAAATGTTCTGAAAAATCAAGCGATGCTTAAGATTGGTTTTGTGGTCTAGTGTCACATATGTTGCGTTGTATTTTTATGGTGTGTTTTCTTGTACATGTTTAATGAAATTCATTGTAATCATTGACTAAAAGCGCTGCTGTTTTCTATGCTATGGTGCTTTGGCACTGTTCGGTTGAGCTGGTGTTGCAGGGACTGTTACATGTGTGCAGTACACATTGTTGAGGGTTTTATGCTGAGTATTTTCTTATTGTTGACTAGCCTACGCTATGCCCATTTTTGATGCGCCGTTATTCAATATTTTTCCTGTCCTGCAGTAATGCTTTATCTGATCTTTTGTCCCCACCACTTTTCAACACAAACTGACGCCCCTGCTGTCTAGCATTACCATGTCAGTGTATTGATTCATTGTCCCTTCATAGTTTGCAAGAGACATTTAATAAATGTATAATTAATATTAAATAAAGTAAGCGTATTTAACTAAGAGGTAGGCTATTTAATGAACTGAGCGTATTCATCTGTCAATACGAAACGCGACTTGGCCATTCTAATTAATGATCGCAAGAACGCGTATCAATCAAAGTTACTGTAAAATATGCACGCATGTCCATTTAAACTGAACTGTGGATTATATGATTACACTGGCAAGAATGTGGTTACAAGTAAATATGCCGTACCAAGTATGACAACGCTACATTCAACTGCTTTTGATATACAGTGTTTTTTTCACTTTCTGAAAAGTTACCGTTTTGGATATGCGTGAGTTTCATCGGACAGCGACGATATATATATATATATATAAACATATTTTATATTTTTAAATATATAATACATTTAACAAAAACAAACCTCAGGAGTGACAGAAAAGAGCATGACGAGAACCTTGAAGGATGTGACTAAAAATCTAAATATTTATTCATGTAAAAACATAACGATTTTCTTGTTGAGAAATGAATTTGAACTTGTTTCCTCTGTAGTATTGAAAATTGGAAAACAATGCATCTTTTTTTTGGGATATTTTCTCCATGTTTTTCCAATTAAAAATTTCAGTAAATAAATGCAATTATTTTTATTAAGAATTTGGCAGAAATGTTGTCGGTAGTGACAGAATGAAACAAAAATGATAAATTTACTTAAACACATACCTATAAATGGTAAACCTAGAAAACCTGAAAGGGACCATTCAAATGGTCTCTTAAATTTTTCCGCAGCTGTATATATAAACAAAAGGGAAAATAACAGAAAACACATGTAATAGTTGTGTTTAAAGAGCAACAGAACATTCAAAGGAGTCTTTCTCTATATTTGAAAAATGCTGGGTTGTTTCATCCCATGGTTGTTTAAAATACGGACAAACGCAGTCGTTGGTTTAAATTAACCTAAAATGTCCATATTTGCAAATATTTCACACTGTGCATCATTAGCGATATGGCAGCCAGATTATTTGTCAGTTTATTAAGACATATGTGACCCAGGACACAATTAAACATATAAAAGTTGAATAAATAAGCTTTCCATTGATGTATGGTTTGTTAGGATTAGACAATATTTGGCTGAGATACAACTATTTGAAAATCTGGAATCTGAGGCTGCCAAAAAGTCCAAATATTGAGGAAAATTGCCTTTAAAGTTGTACAAATTAAGTCCTTAGCAACACATATTTCTAATGATAAATACATCTTTTAAATATTTACAGTAGGACATGTACCAAATATTTTCATGGGACATGATCTTTACTTAATATCCTAATGAGTTTTGGCATAAAAAAGATCATTTTGACCCATACAAGTATTGTTGGCTTTTACCACTGATTTCCCCGTGTGACTTATGACTAGTTTCGTGGTCCAGGGTCACATATGATATAAAAAAAAACAGTTTTTCAATATTTTACTATGTTCTTACCTCAACTTAGACAAATAAATACATACCTATCTTTGTTCAATGTGTGCAGCACTTAATCTTTGTACAGCGCGTCATGAATGTGTTAGCATTTAGCTTAGCCCCATTCATTCCTTAGGATCCAAACAGGGAAAAATTTTGAAGCCACTAAACACTTCCATGTTTTCTCTATTTAAAGACACTTCGGGCGCAGTAATATTGATGGAAGTTTGAGCGAGAGGGGGAGTAGTCAGGAGTTATGATGTTACTGCGTGCCGAGGTCGAAATGTTGCAAACTAAGTGATCTTCTGCCATACAATATAGTTCTCATTTTTATCCGCTTAAAACATCTACTCATGTAATAGGCTTTAAATCGGGAAAATATGGAAGTGTTTGGTGGCTTCTAAATTCATCCCTGTTTGGATCCTAAGGAATGAATGGGGCTAGGCTAAATGCTAACACATTCACGATGTGTTGTACAAAGATTAAGTGCATGCATTGAAAAAAGATGGGTAAGTATTAATTTGTCTAAGCTGAGGTAAGAACATAGTAAAATATTGAAAAACTGTGCTGTTGTCTTTTAACAATACATGTATGCATTGAGTAGACGATTTTATGCAAAGTGACTTACAGTGCAAGGTATATATTTAGTGAGTATGACACGTTTATGTTATGTTACATGCATGCAAAGCAGAACTGAGAAATTTCCCTCTTGCCATACAGAAGAAGCAATACAACTCTATTAATGTGATCTGCGATAGTTTACCAGTAGTCAAAAATGGGGCCTCTTTGGCTAGTTGTGAACATTTATGTAAGTACTAGAGTAATATTACTGTAACCGGAGCAGAAGGATAAGTACAGAAAAGTGCTCCTGGGGAAAGATGTTGAGCTTCTTTTCTGAAGATCTGCTAAGTTTACTTTATCACCAAGAGACCTTGAGCATGAAAGTACAATAGTGTTGGAGAATTTCCCATGCTCCCCTGCGCTTTTGCATGTCACAAAAGGTAGATTCAGACAGAAAGAGGAAAATGAAGACCATTATAATTCACCATAGGGGGATTCTCAGACGGGGGCTGAAGGATTTGTTTGTGTTGTGTTCAGGCGTGCATGTACGTGTGGTCCAAGACAGCTGTCTGTGAATCCGAAATCACTTCTGTTTCTGGACATGCACAAAGATTTTTCAGTGGGACAGTGAAGCATTCACTCACGAAAAACGTCATCTTTTATTAGAAACATCAAGGGCTGCAGGCTATGTCCATTCGGAGACCCCTAGGGCTACACTCACTGTATGACTCTATGGCCCATGTTTGCACTTCCAAAGTGTGTCTGTGTGTGTGTATTTGTTTCTTCCTGAAGTCACCCACAGTGCATACATGTTTCCCCCTCCGGCTCCTTGTTATAATTCTAGCTAGGCAGCAGTGCCATTGAGTTCACCCCATGAATGCACGTTTCCTGCTTTTCCTATTAATTTGTCACTACAAGACTAAATGAATGTGTGACCCAACCGCTTGAGCAAACTCATTCTTAGAAATTGTTAATAGAGCAGTGAGGTTGGTCTCTGCATATTTGCCCCAGGCGAGAGGCATTTTGCTTACATTAAAACCTTTTTCCATATATCTGGTCTGCCAAGAACACATTCCTTAACCAAAATCAAAACAGGTCTATTGGCCAGAAGATCTGCATATGTGCTGGGTTTTTGGTGTTTCTCCAACACTGATCTCATCGCCAGCATGATCTGTTGATGTAAGTCCAGATCATTAGACCGATCATTGACTTGTGGTTGTGTCACTTGCTTTTGGTTTTGGTTCAGCGTCATGAAAACACAATTGCATCATTTGTTGTGATTTTCATTGGACACACGAACGCTGGCTCATCTCTGCGAGTTTAAGAGATAAAGAGGAACAACATGTGCCTTTTGTTTGGAAGATGTAGACGTAACATTTTGATTTCATAGGAGAACTATTTATAACCATTCCCAGACAGGAGACGATTCCGGGCCGAATCCGCACCGGAACTGCTAACTTTGGCACAGATCCGGTACAGAGTCATCTGCTGGGTTTAGGCAGAAATGGTTTTTCTTTGGCTTTGTGAATCAACTTCATTTTTAGAAGTGTAGATCCCTGATCCGATCCAGCCAAATCCTACAGTATGTAACCAAATTGAGAACGAAATCATGCTTTGGCGTTCCCACAACAGCATTAACACACCGTTACACGCAATGTTCCAGGTGACTTCTCATTCGCTCCGAGCGTTATGTTTTAGATATCTTGGATTTCAACAGCTTGTACCCCAGAGAAAGACTACGCCTTGTGTTGGCAGTATGCGAGAGTTTTATTACTTGTGGGCTCTTAATGGTTTTATTCTTTGAATCCACAACCTCTTTATACTGTACAGGTTTTTGGGTATTGGCAACGAACGAGAACAACAGCAGAAGAAAGCATTGAAACATAAGGTTCACATCACATTATACTGTGTGGAGGATTTAGACGGGTATCAGTATTATCAGATTTGCCGGTAATGTGTAATTGTCAGCAGCTGTGTTGTTGATGTTCATCCCAATTCAGAGGTTGTACCCTTTGAAGGGCGTATTCGAAGGCCAGTGATGACAAAGGCTGTCCCAATTCGGAAGCTCTATCAAAAGCCTCCAAATTAGGGATGTGCATCGATGCATCGCGCTCCCATTAAAAAGACCTGTCTAAAATCGATTCTGCATCGTAAGGCAGAGCTTGTGCATGTACTGCGGCTCCGTGATCAGTAGGAAGTCCTTATCAATCTAAAATCACTACAAGTTTGACTCGTTTATAACGTGCATTTAAAAAAGCAACACTTGTCAAACACAATCATTTAAAATATTCTTTATTATCATGAAAATACCTGAAACAATCTGAAGAACAGCGATATAAATATTCCTTTAGACATTTCCTGGAATAGTGTTTGGTATGCTACTTCTTCTGTGGCTCAAATGGTGATTCTAAGCGAGAGCGCCCCCTGGCTTTTGCACATGCATACCTCATCATAGAGAGGGAGAGAACGGGTGTGTGTGTGGGAAACACTAATGCTAACCTTTCGTAAAGTCATCTGCGTCTTCTCTGTCAGTAAAATCTGTGACTGTTGACGCTTACGCGAAAAAGAAAGTATACGGAGGAACGGACATTGAAAACACTGTCACCTTTTCACTGTTATGTGAGAGAGAGAAAGAGAGAGAGAGAGAGAGGCGCGCGCTGCATGCAACATAGAAAGGGAGAGGGCGCGCTGGGTGCTTGCAACAATGAATTAAACGGACACAAGGCAGCATTTTTATGTTAATAAATCATCTTCGTAAGTCGGTATATGGTTAAATGACTCATTACATGACGAATGAAGACTCTCTCGCCCGCCCCTACCGTCTGTAGGAAGAATACCCCACTTGCAAGTTCGCTGTAACCGACCCGGTGTCCTACAGTCTCGTAAAGTCTCAGATATAGAAAGCATTTACTCCCAGACACTAGGGGGAGTTAGTAGAGAAATAATACTCAGACTTGCCTTGTGTGCCTTTAAGACATTTTTTAAACAGTAAAATATAAATGTAAATTGCGATCATGAAAAATCTATTTGTGGCGGCCAATGTTGATTTCGTGGCGGTGCGCCACGAGTAAATCAATGTATGGGAAACACTGTAAACTCCCTCGGATAGACTAGTCTCATTTAAGTTTGCTTCGGCTACATCTTTCGAAGACAGAGTCCCCACTTTCCAATTCCACGTCCTTTAGCCTCCGAATTGGGATGCACCATGTTACCTGTTTATTGGCTTACATCTGTAATCTGGGAGGATTTCATTAACACATGCAGGTTTTCCACACCTTAGTTAACTTCAAATTCAAAGACTTTTCAAGGACTTTTCAGGTCCAATACCCTCAAATTCAAGGACTAAATGTTGAGACACATTTCAAGTGAGAGCAAGGTTACATTGTGTTACTTTTTAAGATACATTATTACAGTTCCTTTTCGAGGGAACTCGCGCTGCATCACTGCGGTGACACTTTGGGGACGCCTCCAGGAGTAAGTGCGTCTGAATGTATATATCAAAATCAACTAATGGTGAGGCTTAACGACAAAGACAGTGTGACGCGGGAGCAAGGAAGTATATCGCTATCTGAGATATTGCCAAAGACGGCGTCACAGGGATGCAGGAATTATGGCAAGGGAGACGTAGCATCTCATTCCCTTTTCAGGGAACAACAGTTACATACGTAACCCGAGACGTTTTCATGTGTCAAACACAACTTTGCAAAAAAAGATTTTTTATGATATTATCCTACACTACAAAGGGAATATTATGGATTTTTTTCCAGACAACTTCTTGCAAAAAATAGATTCAAGCACTTTCAATGACCTGTATCTATGTATGTATATTTTCAAAAACTTCCCAAGTCCTTGAATTTTTTCTCCCAGATTCACAAACTTTCAAGGATTTCAAGGACCTGTGGGAACCCTGTACATTCCCAGTTTACACCTGCTATTAACATTTATTTTGAATGATGATCACAGGTGTATTGTGTCCTTTACACCGTTTTTGGCATTTGTAGCATCACATAGTGTTTTTATTATGCGTTATATTTACATGCCGATCTGAAGTTAAGTTAGCACATTGTTAATG